>NC_090451.1:221694070-223063445 GCF_031143425.1 Pleurodeles waltl
TGACACAGTACACATGTTTGAAGCGGGAAGGGAACCACTGGACACAAGTCCCACATCATTTGTGAAGTGTCATTCTAGCAGGCCAGAGGAGCCACGGGGGATTCGGGAAGGTGATTCTGTTCGTTGTGAAAAACGTATCTGAAAGTATTTGTGGAAGGAAATGTGTTCATAGAGTGCTTGGCCCATCTAACTACAAGGAAGTCCTTTCTAAGAGACCTTTTTCCCCCCAGGCTGATCAATCTTAGATTAAGGTTGCTTGCAAGTCAGATATTTGTACATCGCCAGTCATGCACAGCACCACAAAACAAGAACACGTTGGTCGTGAGCACTATATAAAATACTTTATTGCAGTCCTGAATTTCTGTTCTACACCAGTGTAAGTGTTCAATGTGTCTTTCCAGAAAAAAAAATGTCCTAACAAGAAAAATTCAGTTTTAATTTCATTAAAACAAATGCATGTATCTAAGGCAGAACATAAGCTTTGAAATATTTTTCAACAAAGGAAATCAGAAGTAGTATTGAATACTGTCGGGCTGTGCGACATTCCTCTGAGGAATCTGGGATCGGGGCCACAGTGATCTCAACAGCGAGGCTTCTGAGTGTCGGTAGTGGTTCGGACATTAAAGAGGCGCTTTAGGAAGTAGAGCTGCAGAAACCCCGAGAGGACAATGACCACACTCTGCACTGCTGACCACCAGTTCACGTAGCTGTAGTTTAACAGGAGGGTGAAGTAATCTGCTCCTTTCCGCATCCGGGCGAAGTTGTAGAAGCGCCACATGTGAAAGACGTGGGTCTGGAGCTGCCGGGTGCTCTCCTAGAGTGGTAGGGATGAGAAGAGGGGTAGTAGTAAGCCACGTGCCTGGTCTCTCAGGGGTAAGGTCATGCTTACAAATCAGGCATCCTTCACTCCCTAACCTGGAACGAGCAGATGTTACACTAGGCAATTACTGGACAATCTGAATCACATATATATATTTTTTTAATCTGTTATATTAATTTCAGTATGTATTAACGGTCACAATGATACATTTGAGTGAGTCAAAGTGCATTCCAACAATCTAGTGTCTAACGCAGGTATTAAATCAAACATTTCCCATTTAGATCTGGGCTATATTAGCATACGACTACATCTTTTTCTTGCAACAATATCATACCTTGGCAATTCTATTGCAATGCTTATATTACACAATCTCCATTTTTGCCTCTCAATAACCAAAAGTACAATGCAAGTCTAATTTGGAAGGGAATTGAGATTAGGATAAGAGGTCTGCAGTCCCCACATGTGTACCTCCAACACTGTCTAACCCCGGATAAGGCCAAGAAATTGCTATTGTGTGCAATGTTTCCATGGGCGTGGTGCTAAATAATATTCCAAAAACTACTACATTTCGTCAACAACAGTGCTCCACTAGTAGCGAGTATTTAATTAGGAAGATAGTCAACATTGGGACCCTATAGCAAGCAGAGGAAAGCCAACACCTGAGTTGATCCTCCGTATGTTCTTAAAAGGAATCACGGAGGACGGTCATCATTCTTGGCCTCCATATTGGCCACCAGCGTTTCCCATGTGTCATATCCTGTGAGTGCCTGTCTCTCAGGGTTCGCAGGACACATATCTCCAAACGCGCCCATTTTAATGTCATAGCACGCCAGCTAGCCAGTTCCGGTGATCGAGAGGACTTCCACCCCATGGCTATCATTCGCTTGTACATAATAAATGCCAGGTCTGCAAATTTATGGATGTAGATATTTTTCTTAGCTCTGGGGCGTAAATACAAGAGACAAGACTCCGGTGTTGGCGTGAAAGTGTGTCCAGTAATAACCGTGACATCCGCTACAATGTTCAGCCAGGCCCTCTGTATTGGATCACACTCCCACACCATATGGAAAAAACTAGCTGCAAGAAGCCCACAGCGGGGACATACTGCAGTCGCTGTTGGGTACAATCGTTGTATACGGCATGGGGACAGATACGTCTGGACATAATGAAACTGTGTATATCTAAATCTGGGATTGATTACGGGACACTCTGCACCTGTTGAAGGGCCTCAATCCACTTCATGACTGATAGGGGGGCCGGAAGAATCGAGTACCATCTGTGGAGGGGTACCTTATGTTGCGTAATGTGCACTTCAGTCAGTGCCCTATATAAATTAGTGATAACCACCTTTGGCCCGTTGTCCACTAGCATAGCGTGCAGGGCCGAGGAGGTCGGAGGTTCAAGATCCCCATAATCCCAGGTCGTCTTAATCAAGTAACAAAGAGCATGATATGAAAGAAAGTGTCCCAGTGAGGCAAGGTCCGTAATTGCCTCAAAAGACATTAGATTGTTTTGAAAATGGCAATCTCCCAACGTTTCCATCCCAGCATTCGTCCATGGGGCCATGGAATGAGTACGGAATAACGTCGCGCCACCTGGTATTTGACACAGCGTAATAAGAGGTGAGTATGGGGGGTTAGACCTCCCACCCCGTATGTATCTACACCAGCTATTGTGTGCTGCTGTCAACAGCGGGTTGTCGTCACAGTGTCTTTGTGGATTTTCAGATAGCCATGTGTAGAGGGGAGTTATCATCTATCCGCGCATGTACCCACTTGGCCTTGAAGGAGTCGGGCTCCCTCAACCAGCGCAGTGGCCACTGCAGCTGGGCAGCCGCATACTAATATTCAAAGTTCGGGGCACCCAGGCCCAATCCCCCCCCCCCCCCCCCCCCCCCCCCCCCCCCCCTTCGCACCAGTCGTTGCTAAGTGGTGAGCGCGACAGGTATCTATCCTGCCCCCAAATTAGTGTTAGCAGCATACTGTCCAATTCGCGGAAGAAGAGCTTAGGGATCGCAATGGGCAAGGCCGCAAAATAATATAAAAGCCTTGGTAGGATCAACATGTGTTCTATGGTCACCCTGCCCAGTGGAGACAGCGGCAGCGAGCACCAAAATGAGAGCGAGACCCTCATGGAGCGAAGCATGCAGACCAAGTTACCATCCCGTAAGTCGTCCACTCCATGATATATCTGTATGCCCAGGTATCTAAAAGTGTTGAAGCACCATGTAGGAGGCTGGACTGGCTTGTAGTGAGTACCAAGGGGTACTTGCACCTTGCACCAGGCCCAGTTATCCCTTATTAGTGTATAGGGTGTCTAGCAGCTTAGGCTGATAGATAATGGTAGCTTAGCAGAGCAGCTTAGGCTGAACTAGGAGACGAGTGAAGCTCCTACAGTACCACAAGTGTCACTTGCACAATATCATAAGAAAACACAATACACCGTTATACTAAAAATAAAGGTACTTTATTTTTATGACAATATGCCAAAGTATCTTAGAGTGTACCCTCAGTGAGAGGATAGGAAATATACACAAGATATATGTACACAATACCAAAAATATGCAGTATAGTCTTAGAAAACAGTGCAAACAATGTATAGTTACAATAGGATGCAATGGGGACACATAGGGATAGGGGCAACACAAACCATATACTCCAAAAGTGGAATGCGAACCACAAATGGACCCCAAACCTATGTGACCTTGTAGAGGGTCGCTGGGACTATTAGAAAATAGTGAGAGTTAGAAAAATAGCCCTCCCCAAGACCCTGAAAAGTGAGTGCAAAGTGCACTGAAGTTCCCCAAAAGACAAAGAACTCGTGATAGAGGAATAATGCAGGAAAGACACAAACCAACAATGCAACAACGATGGATTTCCAATCTAGGGTACCTGTGGAACAAGGGAACCAAGTCCAAAAGTCACAAGCAAGTCGGAGATGGTCAGATGCCCAGGAAATGCCAGCTGTGGGTGCAAAGAAGCTTCTACTGGACAGAAGAAGCTGAGGTTTCTGCAGGAACAAAAAGGGCTAGAGACTTCCCCTTTGGTGGACGGATCCCTCTCGCCGTGGAGAGTCGTGCAGAAGTGTTTTCCCGCCGAAAGAACGCCAACAAGCCTTGCTAGCTGCAAATCGTGCGGTTAGCGTTTTTGGACGCTGTTGTGGCCCAGGAGGGACCAGGTCGCAAATTGGACCAGGAGGTAGAGGGAACGTCGAGCAAGACAAGGAGCCCTCTCAGCAGCAGGTAGCACCCGGAGAAGTGCCAGAAACAGGCACTACGAGGATGCGTGAAACGGTGCTCACCCTAAGGTACACAAAGGAGTCCCACGTCGCCGGAGACCAACTTAGAAAGTCGTGCAATGCAGGTTAGAGTGCCGTGGACCCAGGCTTGGCTGTGCACAAAGGATTTCCGCCGGAAGTGCACAGGGGCCGGAGTAGCTGCAAAAGTCGCGGTTCCCAGCAATGCAGTCTAGCGAGGTGAGGCAAGGACTTACCTCCACCAAACTTGGACTGAAAAGTCACTGGACTGTGGGGGTCACTTGGACAGAGTTGCTGGATTCGAGGGACCTCGCTCGTCGTGCTGAGAGGAGACCCAAGGGACCGGTAGTGCAGCTTTTTGGTGCCTGCGGTTGCAGGGGGAAGATTCCGTCGACCCACGGGAGATTTCTTCGGAGCTTCTAGTGCAGGGAGGAGGCAGACTACCCCCACAGCATGCACCACCAGGAAAACAGTCGAGAAGGCGGCAGGATCAGCGTTACAGAGTTGTAGTAGTCGTCTTAGCTACTTTGTTGCAGTTTTGCAGGCTTCCAGCGCGGTCAGCAGTCGATTCCTTGGCAGAAGGTGAAGAGAGAGATGCAGAGGAACTCTGATGAGCTCTTGCATTCGTTATCTAAAGTTTCCCCAGAGACAGAGACCCTAAATAGCCAGAAAAGAGGGTTTGGCTACCTAGGAGAGAGGATAGGCTAGCAACACCTGAAGGAGCCTATCAGAAGGAGTCTCTGACGTCACCTGGTGGCACTGGCCACTCCGAGCAGTCCAGTGTGCCAGCAGCACCTCTGTTTCCAAGATGGCAGAGGTCTGGAGCACACTGGAGGAGCTCTGGACACCTCCCAGGGGAGGTGCAGGTCAGGGGAGTGGTCACTCCCCTTTCCTTTGTCCAGTTTCGCGCTAGAGCAGGGCTAAGGGGTCCCCTGAACCGGTGTAGACTGGCTTATGCAGAATTGGGCACATCTGTGCCCAAGAAAGCATTTCCAGAGGCTGGGGGAGACTACTCCTCCCCTGCCTTCACACCATTTTCCAAAGGGAGAGGGTGTAACACCCTCTCTCAGAGGAAGTCCTTTGTTCTGCCATCCTGGGCCAGGCCTGGATGGACCCCAGGAGGGCAGAAGCCTGTCTGAGGGGTTGGCAGCAGCTGCAGTGAAACCCCAGGAAAGGCAGTTTGGCAGTACCAGGGTCTGTGCTACAGACCACTGGGATCATGGGATTGTGCCAACTATGCCAGGATGGCATAGAGGGGGCAATTCCATGATCATAGACATGTTACATGGCCATATTCGGAGTTACCATTGTGAAGCTGCATATAGGTAGTGACCTATATGTAGTGCACGCGTGTAATGGTGTCCCCGCACTCACAAAGTCCGGGGAATTGGCCCTGAACAATGTGGGGGCACCTTGGCTAGTGCCAGGGTGCCCTCACACTAAGTAACTTTGCACCTAACCTTTACCAGGTAAAGGTTAGACATATAGGTGACTTATAAGTTACTTAAGTGCAGTGTAAAATGGCTGTGAAATAACGTGGACGTTATTTCACTCAGGCTGCAGTGGCAGGCCTGTGTAAGAATAGTCAGAGCTCCCTATGGGTGGCAAAAGAAATGCTGCAGCCCATAGGGATCTCCTGGAACCCCAATACCCTGGGTACCTCAGTACCATATACTAGGGAATTATAAGGGTGTTCCAGTAAGCCAATGTAAATTGGTAAAATTGGTCACTAGCCTGTTAGTGACAATTTGAAAGAAATGAGAGAGCATAACCACTGAGGTTCTGATTAGCAGAGCCTCAGTGAGACAGTTAGTCACTACACAGGTAACACATTAAGGCACACTTATGAGCACTGGGGCCCTGGATGACAGGGTCCCAGTGACACATACAACATATATACAGTGAAAATGGGGGTAACATGCCAGGCAAGATGGTACTTTCCTACACAAACCCCCCCCCCCCCCCCCCCCCCCAAACGAAGGACAATAAGACTAGCCATGACCTGATGAGTCTTCATTGTCTAAGTGGAAATATCTGGAGAGTCCATCTGCATTGGAGTGGCTACTCCCAGGTCTATGTTCCACTGTATAGTCCATTCCCTGTAGGGATATGGACCACCTCAACAATTGAGGATTTTCACCTTTCATTTGTTTTAGCCAAAGTAGAGGTTTGTGGTCTGTCTGAACAATGAAGTGAGTGCCAAACAGGTATGGCCTCAACTTCTTCAGAGCCCAGACCACAGCAAAGGCCTCCCTCTCTATGGCAGACCAACGCTTTTCTCTAGGGGTCAACCTCCTACTAATAAAAGCAACAGGTTGATCCTGGCCCTCAGAATTAAGTTGTGATAGGACTGCCCCTACTCCTAATTCAGATGCATCAGTTTGGACATAGAATCTTTTAGAGTAACAAGGGCTTTTCAGGACAGGTGCAGAGCACATGGCCTGCTTCAGCTCCTCAAAAGCTTTCTGACAGTTTGCTGTCCATAATACCTTTTTAGGCATTTTCTTGGATGTGAGGTCATTAAGAGGGGCTGCAATGGAGCCATAGTTCTTAATGAACCTCCTGTAATACCCAGTGAGGCCTAGGAAGGCTCTCACCTGAGTCTGAGTAGTAGGGGGAACCCAATCAATAATTGTTTGGATTTTCCCCTGTAGTGGTGCAATCTGTTCCCCACCAACAAGGTGTCCCAGATAAACCACCTTACCCTGCCCTATCTGGCACTTTGAAGCCTTGATAGTGAGGCCTGCCTTTTGCAGGGCCTCCAAAACTTTCCATAGGTGGACCAGGTGATCATCCCAGCTGGAGCTAAAGACAGCTATATCGTCCAAATATGCTGCACTGAAAGCCTCCAGCCCATGCAGGACTGTGTTCACCAACCTTTGAAAAGTGGCAGGTGCATTTTTCAAACTAAAAGGCATTACTGTAAATTGGTAATGGCCTCCAATGGTTGAAAATGCAGTTTTAGGTTTAGCATCTTCTGACAATTTGATCTGCCAATACCCTGCAGTCAAATCAAAAGTGCTTAGATACTTGGCAGATGCCAGTGTATCTATGAGCTCATCTGCCCTGGGTATAGGGTGAGCATCAGTTTTGGTTACCAGGTTGAGACCTCTATAGTCTACACAAAACCGCATTTCCTTCTTTCCATCTTTGGAAAGGGGTTTTGGTACAAGTACCACAGGAGAAGCCCATGGACTTTCAGAGTGCTCAACCACTCCTAGTTCTAACATTTTCTGCACCTCTTGCTTTATGCAGTCCCTGACATGGTCAGGTTGCCTATAGATCTTACTTTTGACAGGTAAACTGTCTCCAGTATCTATAGTGTGCTCACACCAAGAAGTGGTACCTGGCACAGTAGGGAAGAGTTCAGAAAATTGATCTAGGAGATTTATGCAATGGTCTTTCTGCTCAGCAGTAAGACAATCAGCCAAAACTACACCTTCCACAAGAGCATCTTGTTCTGTGGAAGAGAAGAGATCAGGTAGAGGATCACTGTCTTCTTCCTGTCCCTCATCAGTTGCCATGAGCAGGGTGAGATCAGCCCTGTCATAGTAGGGTTTCAGGCGGTTTACATGGAGTACCCTAAGGGGACTCCTTGCAGTGCCTAAGTCAACTAAATAGGTGACTTCACCCTTTTTCTCAACAATTGTGTGGGGACCACTCCATTTATCTTGGAGTGCTCTTGGGGCCACAGGCTCCAAGACCCACACTTTCTGCCCTGGTTTGTACTGAACCAAAACAGCCTTCTGATCATGCCATTGCTTCTGGAGCTCTTGGCTGGCCTGAAGGTTTTTACTGGCCTTTTTCATATACTCAGCCATCCTTGATCTGAGGCCAAGTACATAATCCACAGTATCTTGTTTTGGAGCTTTTAAAGGTTGTTCCCAACCCTCCTTGACAAGTGTGAGTGGACCCCTAACAGGGTGTCCAAAAAGAAGTTCAAAGGGGCTGAAGCCCACTCCTTTCTGGGGTACCTCCCTGTAGGCAAAAAGGAGGCATGGTAGAAGGATATCCCATCTCCTGCGGAGTTTTTCAGGGAGACCCATAATCATGCCTTTGAGAGTTTTGTTAAATCTCTCCACCAGTCCATTTGTTTGTGGATGATAGGGTGTAGTGAACTTATAAGTCACACCACACTCCTTCCACATGGCCTTTAAGTATGCAGACATGAAATTGCTTCCCCTGTCTGATACTACTTCCTTTGGGAAGCCCACCCTGGAAAATATTCCCAGGAGGGCCTTTGCCACTGCAGGAGCTGTAGTGGTCCTTAAAGGAATAGCTTCAGGATATCTTGTGGCATGGTCCACTACCACCAAGATAAACCTATTGCCTGAAGCAGTAGGAGGGTCAAGGGGGCCAACTATGTCTACCCCTACCCTTTCAAAGGGAACCCCAACCACAGGCAGTGGAATAAGGGGTGCCTTTGGAGTGCCACCTGTCTTGCCACTGGCTTGACAGGTTTCACAGGACTTACAAAAATCTTTTGTGTCCTCAGACATTCTAGGCCAATGAAACAAGGGAACAAGCCTGTCCCAAGTTTTCATTTGTCCCAGATGCCCAGCTAGGGGAATGTCGTGGGCAAGAGTTAGGAGGAACTTTCTGTACTCCTGAGGAATCACTAATCTCCTGGCAGCTCCAGGTTTAGGATCCCTTGCCTCAGTGTACAAGAGATTGTCCTCCCAGTAAACTCTGTGAGAGTCACTGACATCCCCATTAGCCTGTTTGACAGCTTGCTGTCTTAGACCCTCTAATGTGGGACAGGTTTGCTGTGCCACACTCAGCTCCTCCCTGGCAGGCCCCCCTTCACCCAAAAGCTCAGCAGTGTCTGCTTCGAGCTCCTCTGGTGTAGGTTCTGCACAGGGAGGGAATTCTTCTTCCTCTGAAGTTGAATCCACTGTAGAGGGAGGGATAGTAGGAAGTGGTTTGCTTCTACTAGCCCTAGCTTTAGGGAGCACTTGGTCCATTGTTCCAGGATCCAAGCTTCCCTGTACTTTTTGCTTTTTGGCCTGAGCCCTGGTTAAAGCAAAAATATGCCCTGGGATGCCCAGCATTGCTGCATGGGCCTCCAACTCCACATCTGACCAAGCTGGTGTCTCCAAATCATTTCCTAGTAGACAGTCTACAGGTAAATCTGTGGCTACCACAACTTTCTTTGGACCAGTAACCCCCCCCCAGTTGAGATTTACAACAGCCATGGGGTGGCTAAGTGTGTTGTTGTGAGCATCGGTTACTTGGTACTGGTGACCAAGTAGGTGTTGTTCAGGGTGGACCAGTTTCTCTATGACCATAGTCACACTGGCACCAGTGTCCCTGTAGGCCTGAACCTCAACACCATTTATTAGGGGTAGCTGCTTGTACTTATCCATATTAAGGGGACAAGCAACTAAGGTGGCTAAATCAATAGCCCCCTCAGAGACTAATATAGCCTCTGTGGTCTCCCTAACAAGACCAACCCCAACTAAGTTACCAATAGTGAGCCCAGCTACTCCCTTGGATTGGCTATTAGTAGGTTTGCTCCCACCACCACTGATATTAGTAGGGACACTAGGTGTAGCAGTAGGGGTTGTAGTGGTAGGAGGCTTGGTGCTTTTCTTTGGACAACTGGGATCTGTTGTCCAATGGCCTTTTACTTGACATAAATAGCACCATGGTTTATTTTCTTTGTTTTGATTAAAGGAGGATTTGGAGAGTGTTTTTGTGGGCCTGATGAAGACTAATTTTTAGATTTGTCCCCACCCTTGTCAGAAGACTTACCATCCTTCTTTTTGTTGCCATCTTTGTCACCCCCTGTATGAACTTTTCTGTTCACCCTTGTTCTGACCCATTTGTCTGCCTTCTTTCCCAATTCTTGGGGAGAGGTCAGATCAGAGTCCACCAAGTACTGGTGCAACAAATCAGACACACAATTATTAAGAATATGCTCTCTCAGGATCAAGTTATACAGGCTGTCATAATCAGTAACTTTACTGCCATGTAACCACCCCTCCAAGGCCTTCACTGAATGGTCAATGAAATCAACCCATTCTTGTGAAGACTCCTTTTTGGTCTCTCTGAACTTTATCCTGTATTGTTCAGTGGTTAAGCCATAACCATCCAGGAGTGCATTCTTAAGTACTGTAAAATTATTGGCATCACTTTCTTTCACAGTAAGGAGCCTATCCCTACCTTTTCCACTAAATGATAGCCATAGGATAGCAGCCCACTGCCTTTGAGGGACATCCTGTACAACACAGGCCCTCTCAAGTGCAGCAAACCACTTGTTAATGTCATCCCCCTCCTTATAAGGGGGAACTATCTTGTGCAGATTCCTGGAATCATGCTCTTTTGCAGGATGACTATGGGGAATACTGCTGCTGCCACCATGGGTTTCTAAACCCAACTTCTGTCTTTCCTTCTCTAATTCTAAAGACTGTCTATCCAAATCCAGCTGTTGCTTTTTAAGCTTCAGTCTGGTTTGTTCCACCCTCAACTTATTGAGTTCCCTTTCTAACAATCTGTCATCAGGGTTGGTGGGAGGGACATTTCTAGATACAGAGGTATGATGGGAATGAACAGAAGGGGCCCTGTCCCTTACAGAGGGCACCCTAACAGCTTGGCTGACAGTGTAATGTGAGAGCACATCATCTGTATGATGTGACTCCACCTCAGTACCAACTATGCTAGACTGTCTTGTAATGGGAAGGCTAAGAAGTTTCTTTCCTGAACCTTTACCTGGGGGAGTCCCTGGATCAGATTGGGAACCATTAGCTACTTTTTCAACAGATGGGGCACTTTTAGCCTTATCTTGTTCTCTAAGCATGTTAAGTAACAATTCCAAGGAAGGATTCTTCCCTACACTCAAACCTCTCTCTATGGAGAGACTCCTTGCTCCTTTCCAGCTAAGGTGATCATATGCAATTTTGGACAGATCAACATTTTGGCCTGTGCCAGACATTTTTAGAGAGAGTTAAAAGTGATAGAAAAAGAGAAAAAAAAAATTGTCAGAGCTTTTTTGAAAGACAGAAAAAAACTTTTAAAACTTTTAAGAACTTTTTGAAAGTTTAGAAGTACTTTTCAGCACTTTAGAAAAGAGTGAAAAGAGGAAATGCAAAACTTTTTAGCTATGTGTACACACACTGAACTTGTTTTGTATATTTTTCTCTTATGAAAAGTACAATGACAAGAGTGGTAAGTAGTCTCAAAGCACTTATCCCACCGCTGCACAACCAATGTAGGAGGCTGGACTGGCTTGTAGTGAGTACCAAGGGGTACTTGCACCTTGCACCAGGCCCAGTTATCCCTTATTAGTGTATAGGGTGTCTAGCAGCTTAGGCTGATAGATAATGGTAGCTTAGCAGTGCAGCTTAGGCTGAACTAGGAGACGAGTGAAGCTCCTACAGTACCACAAGTGTCACTTGCACAATATCATAAGAAAACACAATACACAGTTATACTAAAAATAAAGGTACTTTATTTTTATGACAATATGCCAAAGTATCTTAGAGTGTACCCTCAGTGAGAGGATAGGAAATATACACAAGATATATGTACACAATACCAAAAATATGCAGTATAGTCTTAGAAAACAGTGCAAACAATGTATAGTTACAATAGGATGCAATGGGGACACATAGGGATAGGGGCAACACAAACCATATACTCCAAAAGTGGAATGCGAACCACGAATGGACCCCAAACCTATGTGACCTTGTAGAGGGTCGCTGGGACTATTAGAAAATAGTGAGAGTTAGAAAAATAGCCCTCCCCAAGACCCTGAAAAGTGAGTGCAAAGTGCACTGAAGTTCCCCAAAAGACAAAGAAGTCGTGATAGAGGAATAATGCAGGAAAGACACAAACCAACAATGCAACAACGATGGATTTCCAATCTAGGGTACCTGTGGAACAAGGGGACCAAGTCCAAAAGTCACAAGCAAGTCGGAGATGGGCAGATGCCCAGGAAATGCCAGCTGTGGGTGCAAAGAAGCTTCTACTGGACAGAAGAAGCTGAGGTTTCTGCAGGAACAAAAAGGGCTAGAGACTTCCCCTTTGGTGGACGGATCCCTCTCGCCGTGGAGAGTCTTGCAGAAGTGTTTTCCCGCCGAAAGAACGCCAACAAGCCTTGCTAGCTGCAAATCGTGCGGTTAGCGTTTTTGGACGCTGCTGTGGCCCAGGAGGGACCAGGAGGTCGCAAATTGGACCAGGAGGTAGAGGGAACGTCGAGCAAGACAAGGAGCCCTCTCAGCAGCAGGTAGCACCTGGAGAAGTGCCAGAAACGGGCACTACGAGGATGCGTGAAACGGTGCTCACCCGAAGTTACACAAAGGAGTCCCACGTCGTCGGAGACCAACTTAGAAAGTCGTGCAATGCAGATTAGAGTGCCGTGGACCCAGGCTTGGCTGTGCACAAAGGATTTCCGCCGGAAGTGCACAGGGGCCGGAGTAGCTGCAAAAGTCGCGATTCCCAGCAATGCAGTCTAGCGAGGTGAGGCAAGGACTTACCTCCACCAAACTTGGACTGAAGAGTCACTGGACTGTGGGGGTCACTTGGACAGAGTTGCTGGATTCGAGGGACCTCGCTCGTCATGCTGAGAGGAGACCCAAGGGACCGGTAATGCAGCTTTTTGGTGCCTGCGGTTGCAGGGGGAAGATTCCGTCGACCCACGGGAGATTTCTTCGGAGCTTCTAGTGCAGGGAGGAGGCAGACTACCCCCACAGCATGCACCACCAAGAAAACAGTCGAGAAGGCGGCAGGATCAGCGTTACAGAGTTGCAGTAGTCGTCTTAGCTACTTTGTTGCAGTTTTGCAGGCTTCCAGCGCGGTCAGCAGTCGATTCCTTGGCAGAAGGTGAAGAGAGAGATGCAGAGGAACTCTGATGAGCTCTTGCATTCGTTATCTAAAGTTTCCCCAGAGACAGAGACCCTAAATAGCCAGAAAAGAGGATTTGGCTACCTAGGAGAGAGGATAGACTAGCAACACCTGAAGGAGCCTATCAGAAGGAGTCTCTGACGTCACCTGGTGGCACTGGCCACTCAGAGCAGTCCAGTGTGCCAGCAGCACCTCTGTTTCCAAGATGGCAGAGGTCTGGAGCACACTGGAGGAGCTCTGGACACCTCCCAGGGGAGGTGCAGGTCAGGGGAGTGGTCACTCCCCTTTCCTTTGTCCAGTTTCGCGCCAGAGCAGGGCTAAGGGGTCCCCTGAACCGGTGTAGACTGGCTTATGCAGAATTGGGCACATCTGTGCCCAAGAAAGCATTTCCAGAGGCTGGGGGAGGCTACTCCTCCCCTGCCTTCACACCATTTTCCAAAGGGAGAGGGTGTAACACCCTCTCTCAGAGGAAGTTCTTTGTTCTGCCATCCTGGGCCAGGCCTGGCTGGACCCCAGGAGGGCAGATGCCTGTCTGAGGGGTTGGCAGCAGCAGCAGCTGCAGTGAAACCCCAGGAAAGGCAGTTTGGCAGTACCAGGGTCTGTGCTACAGACCACTGGGATCATGGGATTGTGCCAACTATGCCAGGATGGCATAGAGGGGGCAATTCCATGATCATAGACATGTTACATGGCCATATTCGGAGTTACCATTGTGAAGCTACATATAGGTAGTGACCTATATGTAGTGCACGCGTGTAATGGTGTCCCCGCACTCACAAAGTCCGGGGAATTGGCCCTGAACAATGTGGGGGCACCTTGGCTAGTGCCAGGGTGCCCTCACACTAAGTAACTTTGCACCTAACCTTTACCAGGTAAAGGTTAGACATATAGGTGACTTATAAGTTACTTAAGTGCAGTGTAAAATGGCTGTGAAATAACGTGGACGTTATTTCACTCAGGCTGCAGTGGCAGGCCTGTGTAAGAATAGTCAGAGCTCCCTATGGGTGGCAAAAGAAATGCTGCAGCCCATAGGGATCTCCTGGAACCTCAATACCCTGGGTACCTCAGTACCATATACTAGGGAATTATAAGGGTGTTCCAGTAAGCCAATGTAAATTGGTAAAATTGGTCACTAGCCTGTTAGTGACAATTTGAAAGAAATGAGAGAGCATAACCACTGAGGTTCTGATTAGCAGAGCCTCAGTGAGACAGTTAGTCACTACACAGGTAACACATTCAGGCACACTTATGTGCACTGGGGCCCTGGATGACAGGGTCCCAGTGACACATACAACATATATACAGTGAAAATGGGGGTAACATGCCAGGCAAGATGGTACTTTCCTACACAACCCCCCCCCCCGTCTCCCCCAAACGAAGGACAATAAGACTAGCCATGTCCTGATGAGTCTTCATTGTCTAAGTGGAAATATCTGGAGAGTCCATCTGCATTGGAGTGGCTACTCCCAGGTCTATGTTCCACTGTATAGTCCATTCCCTGTAGGGATATGGACCACCTCAACAATTGAGGATTTTCACCTTTCATTTGTTTTAGCCAAAGTAGAGGTTTGTGGTCTGTCTGAACAATGAAGTGAGTGCCAAACAGGTATGGCCTCAACTTCTTCAGAGCCCAGACCACAGCAAAGGCCTCCCTCTCTATGGCAGACCAACGCTTTTCTCTAGGGGTCAACCTCCTACTAATAAAAGCAACAGGTTGATCCTGGCCCTCAGAATTAAGTTGTGATAGGACTGCCCCTACTCCTAATTCAGATGCATCAGTTTGGACATAGAATTTTTTAGAGTAACAAGGGCTTTTCAGGACAGGTGCAGAGCACATGGCCTGCTTCAGCTCCTCAAAAGATTTCTGACAGTTTGCTGTCCATAATACCTTTTTAGGCATTTTCTTGGATGTGAGGTCATTAAGAGGGGCTGCAATGGAGCCATAGTTCTTAATGAACCTCCTGTAATACCCAGTGAGGCCTAGGAAGGCTCTCACCTGAGTCTGAGTAGTAGGGGGAACCCAATCAATAATTGTTTGGATTTTCCCCTGTAGTGGTGCAATCTGTTCCCCACCAACAAGGTGTCCCAGATAAACCACCTTACCCTGCCCTATCTGGCACTTTGAAGCCTTGATAGTGAGGCCTGCCTTTTGCAGGGCCTCCAAAACTTTCCATAGGTGGACCAGGTGATCATCCCAGCTGGAGCTAAAGACAGCTATATCGTCCAAATATGCTGCACTGAAAGCCTCCAGCCCATGCAGGACTGTGTTCACCAACCTTTGAAAAGTGGCAGGTGCATTTTTCAAACTAAAAGGCATTACTGTAAATTGGTAATGGCCTCCAATGGTTGAAAATGCAGTTTTAGGTTTAGCATCTTCTGACAATTTGATCTGCCAATACCCTGCAGTCAAATCAAAAGTGCTTAGATACTTGGCAGATGCCAGTGTATCTATGAGCTCATCTGCCCTGGGTATAGGGTGAGCATCAGTTTTGGTTACCAGGTTGAGACCTCTATAGTCTACACAAAACCGCATTTCCTTCTTTCCATCTTTGGAAAGGGGTTTTGGTACAAGTACCACAGGAGAAGCCCATGGACTTTCAGAGTGCTCAACCACTCCTAGTTCTAACATTTTCTGCACCTCTTGCTTTATGCAGTCCCTGACATGGTCAGGTTGCCTATAGATCTTACTTTTGACAGGTAAACTGTCTCCAGTATCTATAGTGTGCTCACACCAAGAAGTGGTACCTGGCACAGTAGGGAAGAGTTCAGAAAATTGATCTAGGAGATTTATGCAATGGTCTTTCTGCTCAGCAGTAAGACAATCAGCCAAAACTACACCTTCCACAAGAGCATCTTGTTCTGTGGAAGAGAAGAGATCAGGTAGAGGATCACTGTCTTCTTCCTGTCCCTCATCAGTTGCCATGAGCAGGGTGAGATCAGCCCTGTCATAGTAGGGTTTCAGGCGGTTTACATGGAGTACCCTAAGGGGACTCCTTGCAGTGCCTAAGTCAACTAAATAGGTGACTTCACCCTTTTTCTCAACAATTGTGTGGGGACCACTCCATTTATCTTGGAGTGCTCTTGGGGCCACAGGCTCCAAGACCCACACTTTCTGCCCTGGTTTGTACTGAACCAAAACAGCCTTCTGATCATGCCATTGCTTCTGGAGCTCTTGGCTGGCCTGAAGGTTTTTACTGGCCTTTTTCATATACTCAGCCATCCTTGATCTGAGGCCAAGTACATAATCCACAATATCTTGTTTTGGAGCTTTTAAAGGTTGTTCCCAACCCTCCTTGACAAGTGTGAGTGGACCCCTAACAGGGTGTCCAAAAAGAAGTTCAAAGGGGCTGAAGCCCACTCCTTTCTGGGGTACCTCCCTGTAGGCAAAAAGGAGGCATGGTAGAAGGATATCCCATCTCCTGCGGAGTTTTTCAGGGAGACCCATAATCATGCCTTTGAGAGTTTTGTTAAATCTCTCCACCAGTCCATTTGTTTGTGGATGATACGGTGTAGTGAACTTATAAGTCACACCACACTCCTTCCACATGGCCTTTAAGTATGCAGACATGAAATTGCTTCCCCTGTCTGATACTACTTCCTTTGGGAAGCCCACCCTGGAAAATATTCCCAGGAGGGCCTTTGCCACTGCAGGAGCTGTAGTGGTCCTTAAAGGAATAGCTTCAGGATATCTTGTGGCATGGTCCACTACCACCAAGATAAACCTATTGCCTGAAGCAGTAGGAGGGTCAAGGGGGCCAACTATGTCTACCCCTACCCTTTCAAAGGGAACCCCAACCACAGGCAGTGGAATAAGGGGTGCCTTTGGAGTGCCACCTGTCTTGCCACTGGCTTGACAGGTTTCACAGGACTTACAAAAATCTTTTGTGTCCTCAGACATTCTAGGCCAATGAAACAAGGGAACAAGCCTGTCCCAAGTTTTCATTTGTCCCAGATGCCCAGCTAGGGGAATGTCGTGGGCAAGAGTTAGGAGGAACTTTCTGTACTCCTGAGGAATCACTAATCTCCTGGCAGCTCCAGGTTTAGGATCCCTTGCCTCAGTGTACAAGAAATTGTCCTCCCAGTAAACTCTGTGAGAGTCACTGACATCCCCATTAGCCTGTTTGACAGCTTGCTGTCTTAGACCCTCTAATGTGGGACAGGTTTGCTGTGCCACACTCAGCTCCTCCCTGGCAGGCCCCCCTTCACCCAAAAGCTCAGCAGTGTCTGCTTCGAGCTCCTCTGGTGTAGGTTCTGCACAGGGAGGGAATTCTTCTTCCTCTGAAGTTGAATCCACTGTAGAGGGAGGGATAGTAGGAAGTGGTTTGCTTCTACTAGCCCTAGCTTTAGGGAGCACTTGGTCCATTGTTCCAGGATCCAAGCTTCCCTGTCCTTTTTGCTTTTTGGCCTGAGCCCTGGTTAAAGCAAAAATATGCCCTGGGATGCCCACCATTGCTGCATGGGCCTCCAACTCCACATCTGACCAAGCTGGTGTCTCCAAATCATTTCCTAGTAGACAGTCTACAGGTAAATCTGTGGCTACCACAACTTTCTTTGGACCAGTAACCCCCCCCCAGTTGAGATTTACAACAGCCATGGGGTGGCTAAGTGTGTTGTTGTGAGCATCGGTTACTTGGTACTGGTGACCAAGTAGGTGTTGTTCAGGGTGGACCAGTTTCTCTATGACCATAGTCACACTGGCACCAGTGTCCCTGTAGGCCTGAACCTCAACACCATTTATTAGGGGTAGCTGCTTGTACTTATCCATATTAAGGGGACAAGCAACTAAGGTGGCTAAATCAATAGCCCCCTCAGAGACTAATATAGCCTCTGTGGTCTCCCTAACAAGACCAACCCCAACTAAGTTACCAATAGTGAGCCCAGCTACTCCCTTGGATTGGCTATTAGTAGGTTTGCTCCCACCACCACTGATATTAGTAGGGACACTAGGTGTAGCAGTAGGGGTTGTAGTGGTAGGAGGCTTGGTGCTTTTCTTTGGACAACTGGGATCTGTTGTCCAATGGCCTTTTACTTGACATAAATAGCACCATGGTTTATTTTCTTTGTTTTGATTAAAGGAGGATTTGGAGAGTGTTTTTGTGGGCCTGATGAAGACTAATTTTTAGATTGGTCCCCACCCTTGTCAGAAGACTTACCATCCTTCTTTTTGTTGCCATCTTTGTCACCCCCTGTATGAACTTTTCTGTTCACCCTTGTTCTGACCCATTTGTCTGCCTTCTTTCCCAATTCTTGGGGAGAGGTCAGATCAGAGTCCACCAAGTACTGGTGCAACAAATCAGACACACAATTATTAAGAATATGCTCTCTCAGGATCAAGTTATACAGGCTGTCATAATCAGTAACTGTACTGCCATGTAACCACCCCTCCAAGGCCTTCACTGAATGGTCAATGAAATCAACCCATTCTTGTGAAGACTCCTTTTTGGTCTCTCTGAACTTTATCCTGTATTGTTCAGTGGTTAAGCCATAACCATCCAGGAGTGCATTCTTAAGTACTGTAAAATTATTGGCATCACTTTCTTTCACAGTAAGGAGCCTATCCCTACCTTTTCCACTAAATGATAGCCATAGGATAGCAGCCCACTGCCTTTGAGGGACATCCTGTACAACACAGGCCCTCTCAAGTGCAGCAAACCACTTGTTAATGTCATCCCCCTCCTTATAAGGGGGAACTATCTTGTGCAGATTCCTGGAATCATGCTCTTTTGCAGGATGACTATGGGGAATACTGCTGCTGCCACCATGGGTTTCTAAACCCAACTTCTGTCTTTCCTTCTCTAATTCTAAAGACTGTCTATCCAAATCCAGCTGTTGCTTTTTAAGCTTCAGTCTGGTTTGTTCCACCCTCAACTTATTGAGTTCCCTTTCTAACAATCTGTCATCAGGGTTGGTGGGAGGGACATTTCTAGATACAGAGGTATGATGGGAATGAACAGAAGGGGCCCTGTCCCTTACAGAGGGCACCCTAACAGCTTGGCTGACAGTGTAATGTGAGAGCACATCATCTGTATGATGTGACTCCACCTCAGTACCAACTATGCTAGACTGTCTTGTAATGGGAAGGCTAAGAAGTTTCTTTCCTGAACCTTTACCTGGGGGAGTCCCTGGATCAGATTGGGAACCATTAGCTACTTTTTCAACAGATGGGGCACTTTTAGCCTTATCTTGTTCTCTAAGCATGTTAAGTAACAATTCCAAGGAAGGATTCTTCCCTACACTCAAACCTCTCTCTATGCAGAGACTCCTTGCTCCTTTCCAGCTAAGGTGATCATATGCAATTTTGGACAGATCAACATTTTGGCCTGTGCCAGACATTTTTAGAGAGAGTTAAAAGTGATAGAAAAAGAGAAAAAAAAAATTGTCAGAGCTTTTTTGAAAGACAGAAAAAAACTTTTAAAACTTTTAAGAACTTTTTGAAAGTTTAGAAGTACTTTTCAGCACTTTAGAAAAGAGTGAAAAGAGGAAATGCAAAACTTTTTAGCTATGTGTACACACACTGAACTTGTTTTGTATATTTTTCTCTTATGAAAAGTACAATGACAAGAGTGGTAAGTAGTCTCAAAGCACTTATCCCACCGCTGCACAACCAATGTAGGAGGCTGGACTGGCTTGTAGTGAGTACCAAGGGGTACTTGCACCTTGCACCAGGCCCAGTTATCCCTTATTAGTGTATAGGGTGTCTAGCAGCTTAGGCTGATAGATAATGGTAGCTTAGCAGTGCAGCTTAGGCTGAACTAGGAGACGAGTGAAGCTCCTACAGTACCACAAGTGTCACTTGCACAATATCATAAGAAAACACAATACACAGTTATACTAAAAATAAAGGTACTTTATTTTTATGACAATATGCCAAAGTATCTTAGAGTGTACCCTCAGTGAGAGGATAGGAAATATACACAAGATATATGTACACAATACCAAAAATATGCAGTATAGTCTTAGAAAACAGTGCAAACAATGTATAGTTACAATAGGATGCAATGGGGACACATAGGGATAGGGGCAACACAAACCATATACTCCAAAAGTGGAATGCGAACCACGAATGGACCCCAAACCTATGTGACCTTGTAGAGGGTCGCTGGGACTATTAGAAAATAGTGAGAGTTAGAAAAATAGCCCTCCCCAAGACCCTGAAAAGTGAGTGCAAAGTGCACTGAAGTTCCCCAAAAGACAAAGAAGTCGTGATAGAGGAATAATGCAGGAAAGACACAAACCAACAATGCAACAACGATGGATTTCCAATCTAGGGTACCTGTGGAACAAGGGGACCAAGTCCAAAAGTCACAAGCAAGTCGGAGATGGGCAGATGCCCAGGAAATGCCAGCTGTGGGTGCAAAGAAGCTTCTACTGGACAGAAGAAGCTGAGGTTTCTGCAGGAACAAAAAGGGCTAGAGACTTCCCCTTTGGTGGACGGATCCCTCTCGCCGTGGAGAGTCGTGCAGAAGTGTTTTCCCGCCGAAAGAACGCCAACAAGCCTTGCTAGCTGCAAATCGTGCGGTTAGCGTTTTTGGACGCTGCTGTGGCCCAGGAGGGACCAGGAGGTCGCAAATTGGACCAGGAGGTAGAGGGAACGTCGAGCAAGACAAGGAGCCCTCTCAGCAGCAGGTAGCACCCGGAGAAGTGCCAGAAACGGGCACTACGAGGATGCGTGAAACAGTGCTCACCCGAAGTTACACAAAGGAGTCCCACGTCGTCGGAGACCAACTTAGAAAGTCGTGCAATGCAGGTTAGAGTGCTGTGGACCCAGGCTTGGCTGTGCACAAAGGATTTCCGCCGGAAGTGCACAGGGGCCGGAGTAGCTGCAAAAGTCGCGATTCCCAGCAATGCAGTCTAGCGAGGTGAGGCAAGGACTTACCTCCACCAAACTTGGACTGAAGAGTCACTGGACTGTGGGGGTCACTTGGACAGAGTTGCTGGATTCGAGGGACCTCGCTCGTCATGCTGAGAGGAGACCCAAGGGACCGGTAATGCAGCTTTTTGGTGCCTGCGGTTGCAGGGGGAAGATTCTGTCGACCCACGGGAGATTTCTTCGGAGCTTCTAGTGCAGGGAGGAGGCAGACTACCCCCACAGCATGCACCACCAAGAAAACAGTCGAGAAGGCGGCAGGATCAGCGTTACAGAGTTGCAGTAGTCGTCTTAGCTACTTTGTTGCAGTTTTGCAGGCTTCCAGCGCGGTCAGCAGTCGATTCCTTGGCAGAAGGTGAAGAGAGAGATGCAGAGGAACTCTGATGAGCTCTTGCATTCGTTATCTAAAGTTTCCCCAGAGACAGAGACCCTAAATAGCCAGAAAAGAGGGTTTGGCTACCTAGGAGAGAGGATAGACTAGCAACACCTGAAGGAGCCTATCAGAAGGAGTCTCTGACGTCACCTGGTGGCACTGGCCACTCAGAGCAGTCCAGTGTGCCAGCAGCACCTCTGTTTCCAAGATGGCAGAGGTCTGGAGCACACTGGAGGAGCTCTGGACACCTCCCAGGGGAGGTGCAGGTCAGGGGAGTGGTCACTCCCCTTTCCTTTGTCCAGTTTCGCGCCAGAGCAGGGCTAAGGGGTCCCCTGAACCGGTGTAGACTGGCTTATGCAGAATTGGGCACATCTGTGCCCAAGAAAGCATTTCCAGAGGCTGGGGGAGGCTACTCCTCCCCTGCCTTCACACCATTTTCCAAAGGGAGAGGGTGTAACACCCTCTCTCAGAGGAAGTTCTTTGTTCTGCCATCCTGGGCCAGGCCTGGCTGGAACCCAGGAGGGCAGATGCCTGTCTGAGGGGTTGGCAGCAGCAGCAGCTGCAGTGAAACCCCAGGAAAGGCAGTTTGGCAGTACCAGGGTCTGTGCTACAGACCACTGGGATCATGGGATTGTGCCAACTATGCCAGGATGGCATAGAGGGGGCATTTCCATGATCATAGACATGTTACATGGCCATATTCGGAGTTACCATTGTGAAGCTACATATAGGTAGTGACCTATATGTAGTGCACGCGTGTAATGGTGTCCCCGCACTCACAAAGTCCGGGGAATTGGCCCTGAACAGTGTGGGGGCACCTTGGCTAGTGCCAGGGTGCCCTCACACTAAGTAACTTTGCACCTAACCTTTACCAGGTAAAGGTTAGACATATAGGTGACTTATAAGTTACTTAAGTGCAGTGTAAAATGGCTGTGAAATAACGTGGACGTTATTTCACTCAGGCTGCAGTGGCAGGCCTGTGTAAGAATAGTCAGAGCTCCCTATGGGTGGCAAAAGAAATGCTGCAGCCCATAGGGATCTCCTGGAACCCCAATACCCTGGGTACCTCAGTACCATATACTAGGGAATTATAAGGGTGTTCCAGTAAGCCAATGTAAATTGGTAAAATTGGTCACTAGCCTGTTAGTGACAATTTGAAAGAAATGAGAGAGCATAACCACTGAGGTTCTGATTAGCAGAGCCTCAGTGAGACAGTTAGTCACTACACAGGTAACACATTCAGGCACACTTATGAGCACTGGGGCCCTGGGTGACAGGGTCCCAGTGACACATACAACTAAAACAACATATATACAGTGAAAAATGGGGGTAACATACCAGGCAAGATGGTACTTTCCTACACACCACTTCAGCCTGCTTGGGGGGAGTGCTTCCTTCACCTCCATGGAGAGTTCTACCAGTGGGAATAATGGCATAACCACAGGCAAGGTGGACCCCACATCTTTCAAATAGATCAGGGCATCATCTGCGTATAATGATATAACGTGGTGTCTCTCCATCCTGTATAGCCCCCACTGCTCAGCCTTCATTCGAAGTCGGGCAGCCAGAGGTTCCATAGCAATGGCAAACAGTAGGGGAGACAGTGGGAATCTCTGCCTGGTCCCTCTACCGATGGGGAAACTGTCAGATATCACTCCAGTTTTCACCCTAGCAGTAGGGTTAGCATACAATGTCTACACCCACTTTACAAAACCCTGGCCGAAACCCATACAGTGCGGCAAATAGAAAGTCACAATCTAGGGTATTGAATGCTTTCTCTGTGTCTAAAGAGACGGCTGCATTGACAAATGCCTCAGCTGGCGTCTCACTAATGATGCTGAGCAGCCTGCGTATATTCAGAAACGTGTTACGTGTGGGTATAACGCCGTTTTGATCCTCATGTGAGGGTGTGTATGACAAGGGCAAGCCTATTTGCCAGTACTTTACCCAGAATCTTACAATCCTAATTAAGAAGGGACAGCGGTCGATAAGCTCTCATGTCTGCGGGATCTTGTCCCGGTTTAGGAAGCACCACTATCAGCGCCTCCCGCTGAGAGATCGGAAGCATGCCTGAGTCCATGCTTCTTCGTACACAGACAACAAGAGATGGAATAAATGTTGCGAGTAGGTAGCATAATATTTGATTGGTAAGTCATCTGTTCCTGGGGTTTTGCCTCGGGTTATCTGCGCCATGGCCACATGGAGTTCCTCAAGCCTTAAGGGTTCATCAAGAGCTGCCTTGTCACTGGCCGTTAACTGTGCAAGCGGTGTCGCTGACAAAAAAGGTTCTAGTTTCTGACTATCTAATATCTCCCGTCTGCGATAGAGTTCCATATAATAATCCCTAAAGGCATCATATTAATGGCCGCCTACATGGAGACCACTGTCCCACATTCCATGCGGATGGCCCTTATGGGAGCATGCTGCCGCTCCTCGCGGAGCAGCCACACCAAAAGTCGTCCCGAACGGACACCCTCTGCATGCAATCACCTTAGATGTTAGTTGTAATCGTGTTGGCGGAGTCTTCGATCCGCTTCACCGTATACCTGTCGCTTATCATGAAGGAGTGAGTAGGGAGCCCTGCACTGCGCCACTGCTATTTATAGTTCGCATACTTCTTTTCCTAGAGAGACTACCTCTTGATGCAGGGAGTGGTGAGCTCCCCATGAGGCCAATAGGCAGTGACCACGCACCACAACCTTGTGTGCGTCCCATTCTGTGGCACTCAAAGTAATAGATTCAGCGTTAAATTCCCAGTACTGTTTACTACATGTAGCCAATTCTTCTCTAAATGGGGCATCCAGTAGCGCCTCACTCTGTAAGCACCAGGTGGGTATAGTAGTACGCACCTGACCCCACCTGATAGCTAGCAGTAATGGAGAATGATCAGATACCAATCTGGCTAGATAGACCGAATGAGATATCATGGCGCATACTGCCGGAGTTCCCCATGCCAGATCTATCCGTGTGTGTGTGTCATGTACCAGGGAGTAGAAAGAATACTCTTTATGTTGCGGGTGACCCATTAGCCATATGTTGTGTATCCCATTGTCTCTGGCCCATTCTGCCAAGAGGGTGGAGTGCTGCCTGCTATTTGCTCCCTCCATGGGGTTGGACGAGCGATCTAGAAGCACATTAGGAACACAATTAAAATCCCCTACCCAGACAGTGGGTACTATGGGATCTGACAGTAATGCAGGAGTAAGGGTCTTGAGGAAGTCTCCTTGTGCACAGTTAGGAACATACACCCCCCACCATAGCAAATGGTTTACCATCTAAGTGACCCTCCAACACCACATATCTACCCCCATTGTCCGCTCGTTGCCTACTGTGTGTAAATGGTACTGCCGGCGCCACCCATATCAGTACCCCACTTGCATATACAGATGAAGATGTGCCGTACACCTGACCCCTCCAGCGTTTTCATAATGACTGTAACTCATTGGCCAGAAGATGTTACTTGTAATATTGCAAAGTGTACCTTTTGTCGTTTAAGAAAAGTATAAATAAAATGCCGTTTGACAGGCATGGCCATTCCTCGAACGTTCCAAGTTAGAATAGTATAATCGTGGAAAGAGTGCGATTTGCGTGAACCCATAGTATAATAGGTAGTGCTGTATCGTGTGTCTTGTCATATGCCCAGACCCAGTAATAAATGCGTGCCTGCAGGACTAGTGGATATGACTGCCTGACCTTTACTTTGAAATGCAGTGTGACCCACTGATGCGCACCAAAAACCTCCCCCCACCCATAAACCCCCATATCAGGTGGCCAAGGGGCACACCTATAAAGATTCCTAATGATGACAAGATAACATGTCTAGAACAATCACAACTAAGGGCTGTCCTTGTGTAAACCAACCAGGGGTGTGTGAAAACCGACATGGGGAAGCTATGAGCGGCCCCAAAAGAAGAAGGATGACTGGTAGCCATCCTAACGCCTTCCGCAGCCACATCGGTGCTAGAAAGCAGCTATTCATATGACGTAGAGAACTCTCTGTTCAAAGCTGGACGAAACATCAGGTCATTCCTTGCAGGTCTCGACTAACATACTCCACCTTCCACCGATGACGTGCAAATCACTTAGTTCATATTGTCCGCAGGTTGCCCTTGCCACATCAAGAGCAATAGATGCATTACCTCAAGTCCCCATGTACCTGGATGGGATAACCCTGTTTTTCAGTAGTCATTTGCTGACTGGGGAGTGATATCCGGGCCCCTGAGCATGTCAGTGACCTTTGAATCAGTGCTGTCTGAGTCCGTGTGCATCTTCATGCTATTTGGAAGTCACTTAGTTCATATTGTCCGCAGGTTGCCCTTGCCACATCAAGAGCAATAGATGCATTACCTCAAGTCCCCATGTACCTGAATGGGATAACCCTGTTTTTCAGTAGTCATTTGCTGACTGGGGAGTATTATCCGGGCCCCTGAGCATGTCTGTGACCTTTGAATCAGTGCTGTCTGAGTCCGTGTGCATCTTCATGCTATTTGGAAGCAACTGAAAAGAATTCTGAGTATGGATCAGCGTATCTTTGAGTACTGGTGCTCGCTCAGCAGCCGCCTGTATTTTCGTAGGTCGTGCCTTCAGTTTTCTCCTGGGCCTCCGATGAGACGCCGGTGTGATCCATTCCCCCGCCTCCCCGTCCCCCTCCGTCGCTTGGGCGATACCCTTTGCGTGCATCCATGTCCAGGCGTCCACAGGTGTAGAGAAGATGTTGGTGCTGTCATCTGCAATCACTCGAGGTTTGGCCGGGAACATCAAAGCATATTTAATATTGTGCTCTCTAAGGCACTGCTTAATTTTCACATAAGAGTACCTTTGGCGCTGTACCTCTGCCGTGAAGTCCGGGTAAGCCATTATTGAAGCACCCTTGCAGTGTTCTGGGCCACTGTTGCGGAAGTGTTGTAATATCCCTATAATTAAGTAAGCGCGCTATGAGTGGGCGAGATGGCAGTCCGGGGGCCGGCATCCTGGCAGGTATTCAGTGCGCCCGATCCACCGAAAAGAACTTTGGTATTGATCCTTTTAGCACCTCTGTTAGAAGCCAATTCTCAAGGAATAATTGAGCGCCGTGGCCCTCTACTTTTTCGGGAAAGCCTATGAACCTTACATTGTTGTGGCGGGATCTACCCTCGGCATCCTCCGCACGTCGCTGGAGTCCTTTCACTTCCAGATCCAGTTTTTGTACATTCTTTTGCAGATCTAACAACAGGATCCATGGCCTGGAAGCTAGATTCTGGTTTGAAAAACTGTCACAGGTTATGGTATGAAAACTGCACACATTCAGGCCATGTCATGTAACGCATCACATAGTTGTCAGCATACCTTTAAGAAGAGAGGCAGGTTACACTGGAGGCAAAGGAGAACAGGGAGATGGAAGAAAACAGAAGCTTTTGGGAACTAGACCACTAACCTCTACATTGTAAGAATTTGCTTCAGGGTTTAGCAATCCTTTCCAAAGCACTTAAGGCCACTGCAGCCCAGAAGGCTATTTCACCATGTGTTCACTCCTTGCCTGGTAGTGTGTTGCATAGTTGCAGTGGTGTTCCTCTCTCGCTACAGTGCACACCGAGTCTCGTATCTCATCCATCTTTGTTTCAGTTCTCCTGGTTGGGGCCCTTCTTCCTTTTGTACTTGCTTTCCCGCCCTTTATTTTCCTTCTGCTTTGTACTTCCTCCTTCAGTTGCTACCAGTCTACAACTGCCATGCGGAAGCTAAAAAGTCTCCAGGTATTTTCAGAGTTTATCAGCTAGCCACTTTATTTAGAGACTGGAAAGTGGTATTTCAACTTCTTTATGAATGTTTTCTCAAAGTTCCAATGTCTTACAACAACCACAAACTCCTGTTTTCTCTACCGTCCATCATCCCCATTTCTTCCAGGTTGCTTCTTACAGTAGCAGTTGGGCCTCCTGAGTGAGGAAACATATCAGTTTCACTGCTTTAGTTCTCAGAAACTGATATCCTACTTATCTGAGAGACATACCTTGAATAGGAGTACTGAAGTTTAGTTCTGCTGGATCAGGTGAATGAGAGGGTGCAGTGGTCCCTGTTTGATTGAACACCTGTATTAGTGTGTTTGTATTACTAGAAGTGAGAATGTTCAAGTAAATTCTGATTGTCAGGAGTGCTGAGGGGAATGCCAGTTAAACCAAGGGCACTGGGCACCACCCCAGTTACCCAGCATGAGATGGTGGTCTGTCAAGAGATCATGCCATAGGTTTTCAGGTCTATGGGACCCAAGAGTATGAAAGGTCAATGGTAGGCTGACGCTAATCTACTGAAAGGTAGATTCTTTTGATCCCGCATCCCCAACTTGACTCTTGAGTGGTGGCTTTACCTGGGTGTCAAATGAGAACCTGAGTGGTACCTGGATTTTCAAGAAGATCCGCTGACCAGTAAGTGGTGACAGTTCAGCTTACCACTTCGGTTACCCACCTGTGGATAGCTAGTCTATTTTATGCCTGTGTACCTGTAGCAGGCCATGGGCAATTACCTTGCACTTAGCCTGTTTCTGTAGCATAGTTCTCACTTCAGAGAATCAAACCTGCAACATAAATTGGTGTCCCTATTTGGGAACAGTCCCTAGCACCAACTCATCTACAAGAGTTTGCCCCACTTCTTCGCACACCCATGTCAAGGTGCCTTGAGACCCATATGGTATGGTAATGTTGTACCCCCACACAAGGAAAGGGTGTGCTCTTTAGGGGACAGATTAAAATGAGAGGGATCGATTGAGTCCCTTGGAGTGTGCTGTCAACGGACGCTGTCATTAAATGCTGTCTAGCTCTCTGGATGTCTGTTGCCCACTTATTTTATCAATTTGTTCTAAGTGACTAAAGACGAGGCCCTTGTAGGCTCCCTCTGTATCTGCGAAGCTGCCTAAATAATAAACACACTGAGCAGTGCACACAGCCATTGAAGTAAATGTCTCTACCTTGGGTGGTAAGTAGCAATCACTCTTGGGAAAAGCAATCCAAGTGAAGGCACTGTTTTTAATGTTTTTGTCCCGATTAATTGCAATGTTAAAGGATGCAATCATCTTTGGAACATCCACCGTTTCCCTGAACCACACATTATATCCCATTTTCCCCCAAGTTCTGGTAAACGTTTATAACCTTCCCCCTTGCAACCTCCACCTCCGTCTGACTCACAAACAGTTTAGTACAAAACTGCTTGAAGTTATCCTTCAAAAGTGGCCATGGAAAAATGGGGCATCATAGGTGTAATATTCAGTTTGGCATTTTATTTCCTAAATATATGGCCATGCACATATATTTAGTATAGCCTTCTGAAAAGCCCAGACATTTTTCTCTGAGCCAGACCAAAATATCAAAAGCAAATAAAAAAAATGGTTGTTTAAGAAATTTTGAATAGCTCAATCTCTTTCTGAATTATACACCTGGGGAAGGGCTTTGCTGATGAGCTAAAGGTTTAAAGCAGTTTGCTGTCTTCATACACAGCACCTGGAAGCAAAAGAAAAAGCGAGTTGATGCCACAGTTATTACCTCAATGGTTGCAAGGGTGTCGTTCAGCTGGTGCCTTTCGGACTTTTGTTCATGTTCCTCCCCAAATCCATCATAGAAGACACCAAAGTTGAGATAGACCTGCACAGAACCAAAGGAGTTCTGCCAGTTATTCAAGCAAAGCTGGTAGAAACCTGCAGGGAGAGAAAAAATGGGTCATTCATCTGTGCGCATAAAGAATCATTCCTAGTTTGTATTATTGATAGCTGTTGGGGGATCTGTCTTTGAAACGCAAAAAGCAGTATCTTTTATGTGCTGAGATTTTTGTTGTGAGGGCATAGAGAGACATGAGGTGGTCCTTGACATGAAATCCTTCAAGGAAGGCCACAAGGCATATTCTCCTGGCTGCCTTTGTAGAACTTCACAGATCTCTGGTCCCATAATACTCCAATGGATCCCTGAATACATAGAAATTACACATACATCATCCATGTGCTAGATGGGTGGAGTGAAGGACCAGGCTTCAGGGTACCTGCAGCTAATTTAAAAGTATAGGAGAGACAAGAAGGCGATGCTGCCCGGCAAGTGACAGATATAAAGGCCTGTCCTACAATCAATGTCAGTCCGCAGCAGCCCGATGAGCTGACAGCAGCTGTGTACCCTTTCAGACCACTGAGTCTCCTTCCATGCTGCAGGAAGCCTTCGGGGCACACATGATGTGTGCTGAGATGAAATGTCACAAACTCTACAAAAATTGCCATGGTGAACTTGTGGCGGGGGTGCTTGCTCTCTAGAGCCATGCAGGGGGCAGTTCCGTCCTAGCACAGGGAATACCCAAGCTGATCAAACTAAATGTTAAAACATAGGCATTCCCAAAGTAATCCACACCGCTACCATAATCTAATGTGCATCTTATTTTCCTATTTAAAATCACCATCAGAATAAAACACACTCCACTGTAACACAGGCTTTGAGACAAGAAATCCCAATATGTACAGCCATTCGGTCTACCATCAGGAGCCTGGAATGTGTTATGAAACTAGATTGGGAAGCCCAGATCTAAAGCCTACACATATCTAGGATAAGCAAACTTCGTACAGCTGCCTCTACCACAGTTCTGCTAAAGGCCACTCGACCTCTGCCAGTGCATGATCCTTGATATTAAAATAAGCAGCCATATACAACCACCCCATAGCTTATGCTGTTTCCAAGTCCCCACAGGTTCGTAGATTCACTGTCTTCAGTGATTTATGGATTGACGTGGGAAGTTGAACGCCTGTCATAATTGCTGAATAGTTCATTTTTATCCTGTGTCTCTAGCTCTTTTGCAGGAAAGGCCATGTTTGTCCTTTTATGGACCAGTGCCACCTATATGTTGTCATTTATATAAAGCAACCCAGGGATCTTGTCCTTCTCAATTCCCTCCTCTGACACTGACACAGGGGAACGAGTGTTGGCTTGCCTCACAGTGCCCCCTTCTCAGCGCTCCCTCTGGTGCCACCCCTCTCAATCATAGCTTGCAAAAAACCCAGAGGCAGATGAGCCTGGCTGGCATCTGCGTGAGACACGCTTCCCACATTTACCAAGTGTTGATCTACCTGCTATCACAGTCAGACATAAAGGTTCAAAGTATACCTCCCATCAGGGGTCTGGAAGCTGTCCGACATCTGTGTTCTCCATGCTTGCTGGCACCTACTAATGGCTTATCCATGACCAGAACTGTTGCTTGGAAAGGCCGGTATTTCTAACCACCTGCACTCCGTCACTGCACTGTGCGTGAGCACTCTTGTATCCCTAAGCGGTCTAGTGACTTAAGAATCTTCCTTGGTGACGTCACTGCCATCTGGCAAACCGACAAACCCACCCCACCCACAAGCCCAGCTGACCATGCAATACAACACCCTGAGAAGAGGACCAAACCTAACCTGTTTCCCTTGTTTTGAAGTTGATCTGGCCTCGGATGTCCTTGGAGGTGTCGATGAGGAAGCCCTGCGGGTCGTGTGCTGTGGCAGTGATGTGCTTGTCACGCATGATTCCGGACGACCACTGAACCTGTCAATACATTGGAATATCCCATTACTTGCTACAAGAACATGCAAGAAACTCCTGAAAAAAAACAAATGCAACCAGCACCGTCTAGAATAAGTTCACTCTCTTTGTGCTTATCCTCATCGCTTATAAGATGGCTCTGGTCTTGCAGGATTCCAGCAATATCTTAACACAACTTGTGTGGTACACTTTACAGGCACCTGAATAATTTCCAACATTCCTTATGAGGGTTACTTTCTTTTACAGAGAAAAATAATGTCTGTTTGTCCATGTCTGAGATTCTTCTGCAAGAGCAAGAAGATATTCCTTAAATATAATTCTGAGTAAAATCCTCTGTTTTCATTATTAACTGGTAATTGTGTTTCTGTTTTCTTTAACAAACATTTATGAGTAGTTTACAATCCTCTAAAAAAAGATTGATGCAATTCTTTTTATTGTATTTGTTGTTTTTAGTTTAGAATGCGAAAAAATCCAAGCTTTGCAGATTATCTCATTTGTTTTATTGGACTCCACATAACATTAGTAATGCCAATAAAATACTCATAAGGTGGCAACCATAATCCTTCAACATCATTATAGATCCCATTTTACTCTATTCACCCACACAGCTATGTATTAATATGTAAATTAAATCTAATTCCTAATATTATTATTCTTATAAGCTTTATTTCGGCTATAGCCATAAAAGCGTGATACACACAAAAAATTACAAAATAAATATCATAAAAAGCAGCATATTTAACAGTACGTAAAACCTTAAATAAGTAGATCACAGTTAATAAAATAGCTAATACAAAGTTTAAAAGGAAAAAAAATACCCGATGGGGGTAGACACTGGCAGTTCATTTTGTAATTTTGGGTTCCTAGCAATAGTAACCATTCTGTCATAAGCTGATCCCTCATCTATGTACCAGCGTGATGATTTGATGCGTACTGTTGGAATGGAGGCTACAGTTTTAATAAAAAGGTAGCATAGACACTATTGCAATCTCAACTTTCAATCGGTTACCACGATACAGGAATTTCGATCTATGTGATTGAGAATTTCCCTAGATCTCGCAATCCACGCGCATCGTAAAAAGCTGGCAACTGCGAACACTAGCTTTTCGCTTGTGTCACTTATTAGTATGCAGAGCTTCTCCTGGTGTTTCAGGAAATGGAGGGACCTACATAGAGGAATTATCCACTTCCTTCTGGACTTTAAATATCTTGGGCAAAAGAACATAAAATGAGCTAAGGATTCTATTTCCATCAGACAAATAGGGCAAAAACTAGTCGCACCATTATCTTTTTTCCAGTTAGAGGTGATGGAATTCAGTGGTAGGGTCCCTAGTCTAAATTTGATAAACAGGTTTTTAGCCTGAGTTGGATATATGCTGTCCATGTAGTGTTCGAATATAGGTGAGCACTTGTGCTGTAGGAATTGCTCCGTTCTCTTGCCTATTGTCTGGTCTTGCCAGATCTGAGTTAATACCGCCTCTCAGTAGAGATAGTTTACACACTGTACCACACTTCTCATTATACCCTGTGGGCACCTCCATTTCTCCTCCATTTTAATCTAATGGCACAAATCCTTGATGTATTTTAGCCAGGGGGTTGATGCCTTTTTGTCAATGGATAATAGCTCTGATATAGCTTCTCTATAGGAACCCAAGTACTCAGAGGACCATAAACGCCCCAAATATAGAAGTGGTTTTAGCGCAATTACACGGTGTATTTGGTTTAGAGCCAGGTTAATCTAAGTGGAATAAGGGGTGTACTGACAGGTAAATGTAACAATGAGCGTAAGAACTTTTTTTCAGTCAGGGCTAGTGTGTACGAGTCGCAGTGACCCCAAAGTTCCGCACCATAAGTTGCAGCTGTCACTGCTGCCGCCTTATATACCGTAAGGGCTGGAGAGAGGGGCCCTTACGTTGAATTCATGATTTTCCTTCCCATTGCCATTGACTCTGGTAAAGGATAACAGAATCTTTTTCTATTTGTGGGATCCACGATAAATTATCTGTTAATCTTATGCCTAGGTAATCAAATTGCCTGACTTGCTCTTTGGGGGCATCTCCTATGGTCATTTTCACCCTAAAAGATTTGTGTGGGCTAAAGGTCATGAACTTTGATTTACCTGGATTAATTTCGAGCCCCCTTGTTTTGAAGAACGCTGCAAATGAGTCTAGTTCATTTTGTAATCCGATCGGGGTTCTTGATATCAGCAGAGTGGCATCGGCAAACATAAGAATTAGTACAGACTTTCCCTCTAATTTGGGGGGTCCATGATTACCTTCGGCCAACTGGTCCACTACGCCATTTATATAAAGACTAAACAATGTGGGGGCCAGAACGCACCCCTGCCTGACCCCTCTTGTAATGGGAATTGGCCTGGTAAAGTCACCCCCCTGGGTCCACCTAACTCTTGCGAAAGTGCCTTTGTGTATGTAACTTATTAACCTTAAAAGGTCGCTATCCAGACCATAACCATCTAGAACTCTCCACAGGAGCTCCCCTGGGACTAGATCGAATGCCAACTTCAAATCAATGAAGGTTTTTAGATCAAATACTTCCAGCATAGTAATTTGAACCTTAACATTTGGTCCACTGTGCTCACCCCTTTTTTTAATCCTGCCTGCCAGTCAACAAGAATCCGACTGTCATTAATCCACAAATGTAACCTGGTTAAAACTTGTTAGCAAAAGACCCTTTTGACTGATGTCAATTAAGCTTATCGGCATGTAATTCCCTGGGGAATCTCTGTCCCCCTTTTTGTAAATTGGAACTATTTTTGCTTCCCGCCACGATGGAGGAATACCCTCTCTCCTCAAGATAGCATTACTTTGAGTGTGACAAATATATGTATCTGGGAATGCCATCTGGGCCCGGGGCTTTTCCCTTGTGTAGCGTTTTCAAGGCTCAGGAGGTTTCTTCCATGGTGAAGCCAGCCAGATCAAACCTAGAACAGCCACATTTGTTGCCCGATTGGCCGTTGATGGCACCCTCAGATGGTAGTTGAAGTGCCTTGAGACTATGCCTTCCCCTGTTGAGATCTTCAAAATGGGTTACCCATTGTTCAGGTTGGATTGTGGGGCTGCTCTCAGGATTGGGGGAATATCCCACTTGCCACTCTCCCACCTTTTTTAGTATCTCAATGTTTTTTGTAGGAGCCTCTAGCAACCTTTATTTCTGTTGTAGTCCCCCTTTTCAGTGCACCCAGAAGCGGAACCTTCACCAGCCAACATTCCTTTGAAAACCATCTCAATGGTTTGGAGGTGGCGGTCCCTCTGCGTCTTACCACCGGAAAAATAGATTTCAAGCAATTCATCAGACTGCATTGTAACTGGGCAAAGTTGACCATTGCAGGATAAGTAGAAACCAAGGATGACAAACTCTCACTAACCCATTGATAAATTTTTGTCTGGACCATCATGTCATTTGCCACCGCTTCCCACTTTAGATTCTTCTTGTTAGTTGTCTTGAATTGCCCATTACCCAGGTGGGCAAGTCATTATTTGTTAAAAAAAAAAAAAAAAAAAGGAGAGGAGAGGCTGAAAAGACTGCAGTAAGGGCTTGGTGGTCGCTATCGGCTCTTGGAATCACTACCATATCAATAAAGGAAGGCCAGAGCATTTGGCCCAGAAAAATATAATCAAGGTGGCTTGTGAAGGTTCCTCTTTTAAACGTGGGTGCAGCCAGAGTGTCTGGTCTTGTGTTCCCATTAACCTGCCTTAGCCCCATGCTGCTAATTAAGTTCTCCAATTGGGCTCCCACCCACATAGAGCTTTGGGTCTCCAGCTGCACAGGTCCCGATCTATCCAGAGGTTCAGCGTAGCTAGGGGTCGGCTGAGGAAGATCTATATTAGATCTCAGACGGATATTACAGTCCCCTGCACTATTACCCTTGTTCCCCCAGGCAACAGGGTTAGCATGTCCGCTACATGAGCTACCGTAAGAATTTGAGTGATTAAAGAAGTTGGTCTGATATAAATGTTTACGATAGCTATGTAGTTAGTCCCTCTACAATTTGTGATCTTAAGTTCGACAGCCAGGATATCTCTGCTAATGCAGGTAATTACCTTTACTTTGGGGAATAACTGCTGCCTAAGCCAGATTCCTAGCCCTCCTGAGGCACAACCTGACGCTGAGGGGAGTGCTGGCTTATAAAAAGTCAGGTACCCCACTTACTGAAGTGCCCAGGTTTCCTGCATCAGGATTATAAGGTGCAGTTCTATAACACTGCACCATTCGGAGTCACTTAGCTTTGATCTTAAGCCTGCTACGTTCCACGAAAGGAACTTAATTATGTCACCCTCATAGGTGTCCATTCCCATCCCTTTATATAAGTTAGTACTATATAACGTTTTCTACAGACACCCAGGATTCATCACAGTTTGATTTCCCTTCCCTCCTTTATATTCACTATAGACCAATCAGGAATAGAATCAAAAGTTGCCAACTTGCTACGACTGGCAAGAAGATTTTCCACCCTAGGTAGCTGTTGCACCTCCTGTCAATCGATATCTGATGTATCCCCGGTGGACTCCTGGTTATCATGATTGAGCAATTGAAGGAGAGGGATAATGGGCCTGTCTTCACAATCTGTGGACGCTACAGAGCTGTCTAGTCTAATTTTAATCTGTGACACTAATAATAACCTAGATGTTTTCTTGAGAGATAGTAGACGGTCTACTATCTCTTGGTTTGGCAATTTCAGCCCTATACAGTCCTGTCCTGGATCAATACCTTGGATCCTTGTTACATACCTTATATCCTCCCTTATCATTGATCTGCATTTTTCTAACCCAGTGAATTACTTTGTTTGTAAGTGAGTCACAAGATTCTCTGTTGCCTGGGGTTAGTTTCAGGACATTTATCAAATACAAATCATACTGCCTATCCACTTTATTAGGCTGGAAGAGTCTCTCTACTGTTTCATGTGACTCTAGAGCCCCACTTCTTATACTGCCTAGGGCAGACAGTTCTGGCCTTCATACTCGGTTAAAACCTGGGCGTTTTGACACTGCTGATTTTGAACGTCCTACAGGGAGCCATTCTCCTAATGTGCTGGCAGTAGATGTACTTGTATACCCCTTTCCACTTTCTATATTACCGTGGTTAGTAGGGAGTTGAGTGGACAACACGGAAATCTGCGCATGGTCTGACAAGGGATGAGAGGTTTCTGACTTAACGACGAAGGGCTAGCTGAACTCCAATAGGGGCTTCTCTCATTTCCCCCTCCTTCAATGTTAGCCTCTCTCTGTTTAAAAGATTTACAAGGGCCACTCCTAGGACTTACTAGTGGAGCAAACTGATTGGTGCACTCAACGGCAACCTCAGTTGAAAATTATGGGCTTTCCTGGACAAACTGAGGAAGGGTCGAGGTGATAACTGGAGCGGGTCCCTCCTCTATGCAGCACCCCGACTGGTTCCTCTTAACATCTTTAAGAATTGGGCATCGCTCATCAGCTGTTTTAAAATAAGACTTAGGCCCTCATTCTGACCCTGGCGGTCGGTGATAAAGCGGCGGCCAAGCCGCCAACAGGCCGGCGGTCTAAAATATGAAATTCTGACCCTGGCGGGAACCGCCAACACAGCCCGCCAACTTAACACTCCGCCCGCCACGGCGGTACAAACAAACAGCGCGGCGGTTCCCGCCAACAGCCAGGCGGCAGACAATGTACCGCCCACCCTATTACGACCCACCAATCCGCCACCTTTTCCGGGGCGGGAGCACCGCCGATAAGAACACGGCGGAAACAGACTACGAACGGGAAAACGCTCACCTCTACGCACTCCACGCGAGATTCCGGCAGTATGGAACCAGAGTTGCAGGTCATCCCCGCACTCCTATACCTGCTCATATACCAGGAGCACACCCGGCGGCGCGGAAGACATCGGTGAGTACTGCACCTACGACACAGGGGAGGGAAAAGATTACCGGCACACACCCACCCACCCACACCCACTACAACACACACATCAATGCATTCCCACAGATCACTGTCACAACCCACAAACCACCCCCCTCCGAAATAATGCAAAGACCAAAAGAAGAGATCATAAACGGGCAGATATATTGAAATATGTACACCAGTAATCCCAATAAATAAATAAACTATGTACAAAATATATACAGCTACTAAATGTAGTCCAACCACTGTCCGTGGATCACAGGGGTCCTGTGCAAAGGGGCAAGGCCCAGTCCCACGACAAGAACTCCACGGAGAGAACACTGCAGGGGCATCAGAAAGAAAATAGGACAGGCACCTCAGGGGGAAGGGAAGGGGGGCACCTCAGCCACTTGAGTACACGACGCCAGATCCACGAGGGGACTCCATGACCACTGGCCCATCCTGGGGAGAGCAAAGCCACAGTCCAAACAGTCCATACAGTGGGTGGCCTGCCCACTGGGCCATCCTGGGGAGAGCAAAGCCACAGTCCATACAGTCCATACAGTGGGTGGCCTGCCCACTGGGCCATCCTGGGGAGAGCAAAGCCACAGTCCATACAGTCCATACAGTGGGTGGCCTGCCCACTGGGCCATCCTGGGGAGAGCAAAGCCACAGTCCAAACAGTCCATACAGTGGGTGGCCTGCCCACTGGGCCATCCTGGGGAGAGCAAAGCCACAGTCCAAACAGTCCATACAGTGGGTGGCCTGCCCACTGGGCCATCCTGGGGAGAGCAAAGCCACAGTCCAAACAGTCCATACAGTGGGTGGCCTGCCCACTGGGCCATCCTGGGGAGAGCAAAGCCACAGTCCAAACAGTCCATACAGTGGGTGGCCTGCCCACTGGGCCATCCTGGGGAGAGCAAAGCCACAGTCCATACAGTCCATAACAGACCCCACTGCCACTGGAGGAGGCAAGTTGGCCAGAGGACATCCTGCAGCCCTGCCCGAGATAGATCCTGCCCTGCCACGTCTGCCAAAGGGCCAGCGGTTCTTGCCTTGAAGGGCCCAGTTCAGCGCTCCTTGCCTTGAAGGGCCCAGTTCAGCGGTTCTTGAGACGGCGGGGCCCAGCGGAGCGGTTCTTGAGACGGCGGGGCCCAGTTCAGCGGTTCTTGAGACGGCGGGGCCCAGGTCAGCGCTCCTTGCCTTGAAGGGCCCAGTTCAGCGCTCCTTGCCTTGAAGGGCCCAGTTCAGCGGTTCTTGAGACGGCGGGGCCCAGCGGAGCGGTTCTTGAGACGGCGGGGCCCAGTTCAGCGGTTCTTGAGACGGCGGGGCCCAGCGGAGCGGTTCTTGAGACGGCGGGGCCCAGTTCAGCGGTTCTTGAGATGGCGGGGCCCAGGTCAGCGGTTCTGGAGACGGCGGGGCCCAGGTCAGCGCTACTTGCCTTGAAGGGCCCAGTTCAGCGGTTCTGGAGACGGCGGGGCCCAGCGGAGCGGTTCTTGAGACGGCGGGGCCCAGTTCAGCGGTTCTTGAGACGGCGGGGCCCAGTTCAGCGGTTCTTGAGACGGCGGGGCCCAGTTCAGCGGTTCTTGAGACGGCGGGGCCCAGGTCAGCGCTCCTTGCCTTGAAGGGCCCAGTTCAGCGGTTCTGGAGACGGCGGGGCCCGGCGGGGCCCAGCGGAGCGGTTCTCGAGACGGCGGGGCCCAGTTCAGCGGTTCTTGAGACGGCGGGGCCCAGTTCAGCGGTTCTTGAGACGGCGGGGCCCAGTTCAGCGGTTCTTGAGACGGCGGGGCCCAGTTCAGCGGTTCTTGAGACGGCGGGGCCCAGGTCAGCGCTCCTTGCCTTGAAGGGCCCAGTTCAGCGGTTCTGGAGACGGCGGGGCCCAGCGGAGCAGTTCTTGAGACGGCGGGCCCAGTTCAGCGGTTCTTGAGACGGCGGCCGGTCTATGGCCAACTGCTAATTGCCTGGTGGTGCCCTCCTGAGCAGCGGGGATGGTGCTCCTTCAATGCCCACCTGGGCTGTGGGTGGTGGGGCCCTCCTGGCCAGCTGGGCTGGGTCCTCCCTGGGCAGCGGCTATGGGGGTGGTGGGCTCTCCCGGGGCAGCTGTGCCGGTTCCTCCCGGGGCAGCGGCTATGGGGGTTGTGGGCTCCTCCTGGGCAGCAGGCCTGCTGCCTGACCTCTCCGACTTGCTGCCCTTGCCCTCCTTAGTCGTGGGCCTGTGGCCCTTTCCTCCCTTTGGAGCTGTGGCTGGTGACTGTCTCTGGGTGGTGTCCGGGGGGGATGTAGAAGGCGGGCTCCTGCGGCGCCCCTTCCGCCTTCTGCTCCTCTTCCCAGGGGGTGGGCTGCCTGTCCCCTTGCTGCTGGGCGAAGATCCAGACATGCGGGCTGGCGGGCTCCAATACCCCTGCACCCTTGTCAAGGGGGCTGCAGGGCTGGTGGTGGCTGAGGTGCTCTTCTTACCCCGACGAGAAGGAGGGGGGGGCTCAGGGTCAGGAAAGAAGTTAGTAGTGGCAAGGAAGAGCTTCTTGGGACAATAGAGAGTGGTAGGTACAGTGGGAATGGGAGTGGAGGGAGAGGATGTGGTTGTAGGTGAGTCACGTTTGCTGTCTTTGGGTGCAGGTGCAGGAGGGATAGGCTGTTGTGAGGTGGATGGCTGTTGGGTGGGTGGGTGGCTGCGTTTGTGTGGTGTGGAAGAGGGGGTGACAGACACAGTGGGAGAGGACACAGGGGACGTGTAAATGGCAGTGGGGGTGGTGACTGCACGTGTGCGGACTGGAGTGGAGGGTGTGCTGGTGATGGAAACACTGGCTGATGGTGAGGTGAATGGAGGTGTGAGTGTAGACGTCACAGGGAGGGAGGAGGGAGACGAGGAGGTGGGGGTCACAGAGGTGGTAGTGACTGTTGGCATGTCTGCATCGGAATGTTGCGTGTGTGAATGTCTGCGTGATCTGTGGTGCTTATGTTTGGATGAGCTTCTCTTGGGTGTTGAGGTGTGTGCAGGCTGGTCTGATGGTGTGGGTGGGACAGGCAGAGGAACAGGAGACTGGGAGGAGGGAGTTAGTAGAGGCAGGCAGGAGACAGGGACAATGGCTGCCGTCAGTGCTGAGGCCAGAGCCTGGAACGATCGCTGATGGGCAGCCTGACCCGAATGAATGCCCTCCAGGTACGCATTGCTGCGATGAACCTCCCTCTCCACCCCCTGGATGGCATTCAAAAGGGTAGTCTGCCCAACAATGAGCGTTCGGAGGAGGTCAATGACCTCCTCACTGAGGGCAGCGGGGGTAACAGGGGCAGGGCCTGAGGTGCCTGGGGCGAAGGAGATGCCCGGCTTCCTGGCAGAGCGGGCACGGGGCGAACGCTGAGGGGCTGCTGGGAGGGCGGAGATGGTGCGCTGGGTGGCGGCTGTACCTGTAATGGCGGGGGGCACGGATGGTGCCACCCCCGCAAGGGAGCCCCCTTCCGAGGACGTGTCCGTGTCGCTGCAGGGTCCAGTCGTCCCCGTCGTGGAGCTCCCCTCGCCCTCCGTCTCACTGGTCCAGTCTGACTCTGTGGCATGGCCCTCCTGGGCCATGTGAGATGCAGCTCCCTCCTGCCCCGATGCCACTTCTCCTCCGCCTGATGATGCTGATGCACACAAGCACAGAAAGACAAACAAAAAGGGGGGGGGAGAGAGAAATAAAGGGATATTGATTACATGGATCTCGGGTACAGTTAGCGGACATGACAGACACAGATGCCCCCTGCACTAAGTTGCGCACTTGGGGTCCGCTACGCATTCCGTGGAACATGCCCTACACGCCTAGAGTTGACAACTGCACCCATGGATGACACGGCCCAGGGATGGCTGTACTGACAAACTACTGAGGGAGGTGGCTGGGGACACAGGGGCTTACGGGGGTGCCCAGCCTACAGATATCGCCCTGGCCTAGGGGGACCCCCAGCCCTCCTCCCCCACCCAGACACCTCCACTGCGCGGCAACAGAGTAGATAATGCTTGTACTCACCCCCTTGTGTCTGCTGTGCTGCCCTCACGCGCCCATCCAAATCAGGGTAGGCCACCGCCAGGATCCGGAACATCAGGGGGCTCAGTTGACGGCAGGCACCCCGCCTACGTTGGGAGGCCATCCCCAGCAGAGACTCTGCGGTCTTCTTGGTCCCGCGGCGGATGTCCTCCCACCTCTTGCGGCAGTGGGTGCCCCGTCGATGGTGGACCCCCAGGGTCCGGACTTCCTTGGCGATGGCACGCCAAATCCCGATCTTCTCATGGGCGCGGACTTATGTGACACGTACAGGGAGGGAGAAATACCACGTTCAAGTTTGTCAGCATTTTCCTTGCCAGTGGCCCAACGCCCCCCATCCCCGCCAGGCCCCCCGCCAGGCCCAACATGCCCCCCATCCCCGCCAGGCCCCCCGCCATGCCCCCCGCCAGGCCCAACATGCCCCCCATCCCCGCCATGCCCCCCGCCAGGCTCAACATGCCCCCCATCCCCGCCAGGCCCCCCGCCATGCCCCCCGCCAGGCCCAACATGCCCCCCATCCCCGCCATGCCCAACATGCCCCCCATCCCCGCCAGGCCCCCCGCCAGGCCCCCAAGCCAGCCAGTGGCCCCAAATCCAGATTGAATTAAACTCACTTGTTGGTCTGGAGGACTGTAGAGTAGCGCATACTGGGGGAGGACCCCATCCACAAGTTTCTCCAACTCCTCTCCAGTGAAGGCAGGGGCCCTTTCCCCAGGTGCAGCAGCCATTGTCCCTTCCAGACCGAGGTCACAGCAACACTTGCAGTATAGGTCCTCTCCTGTGAAAGTTCAAGTCGCAAGTGGATAAGTAGATAGAAAATGGCGGTCACGTCCGCGGCGGTGCGTACCGCGGCGGTGCGTCCCGCCACCGCCGGCGCCCTTCGCCATTGGCTCCTGAAACCCATAGGCTTCAATGTTAACCAATGCGGCTTGGCGCCGCGGTCTTCGCCCGCCGCCCGCCGCGGTGTGCCACGCCAGCGCATTGACCTCACATCCCATTGTCACACTTCACAGGTCAGGCAGCCACCATTTCCAGGGCCCACATGGCTCAATTTCAACTGCGTCACACAGGCCTAGGCCTTGCATAGCCACTCAGACACGCCATTCACTGCATAGAGAATGGTTTACTGTGCTAGCTGTGAGTACGTACCTGTGGGTTGCTTGACTGTGTGCTCCATGTTGTCCTTCCTAGGCACCGTCCGCTGGGTTGGGCGAGGAGACGGATGAATCCTCCCGTGTACCGACCGCTGGTGGACCTGTCGACAATGGAAGAACGCCACATTATCCTGACCTACCGTCTTAACCGTGCCACTATCCATGAACTGTGTGCCCAGCTGGAGCCCGACCTGATGTCCCCCATCCGCCAACCCACAGGGATTCCCCCTCTGGTGCAGGTCATGTCAGTACTCCATTTCTTGGCAAGTGGGTCATTTCAGACAACCGTGGGAATTGCTTCTGGGATGTCTCAGCCCATGTTTTCGAAGGTGTTATCCAGAGTGTTGTCTGCCCTGATGAAATCCGTGAGGAGCTACATCATTTTCCCAGAGGTGGGCGAATTGGCTACAGTGAAGGGTGATTTCTACGCCCTTGGACATATTCCCAACGTAATTGGTGCCATTGATGGGACCCATGTGGCTTTGGTTCCCCCAAGAGACAGGGAGCAGGTGTACAGGAACAGAAAAAATTACCATTCAATGAACATCCAGGTGGTGTGTTTGGCTGACCAGTACATCTCGCATGTAAATGCCAAATTCCCAGGGTCAGTGCATGACGCCTACATCCTGAGGAATAGCAGCATCCCTTACGTGATGGAACAGCTAGAGAGACACCGTGTATGGCTATTGGGGGACTCTGGGTACCCCAACCTGTCGTGGCTACTGACCCCAGTAAGGAATCCCCGGACCAGGGCAGAGGAACGGTACAATGAGGCCCATGGGCGTACTAGGAGGGTGATCGAACGCACCTTTGGCCTCCTAAAGGCCAGGTTTAGGTGCCTGCATATGACAGGTGGATCCCTAATGTACTCACCTAAGAAGGTGTGTCACATCATCGTGGCCTGCTGCATGCTTCACAACCTGGCTTTGCGCCGCCAGGTGCCTTTCCTGCAGGAGGATGGTCGAGACGGTGGTGTTGTGGCAGCGGTGGAACCTGAGGAGAGTGACGAGGAGGAAGACGACGGGGCTGAAACAGACAACAGGGACAGAATCATTGAACAGTACTTCCAATAGGACACAGGTAACATTTCAAAGATAATTTAGTAAATGTTAACTACTCTCCTGCATCTCTGCTGCCTGTCTATTTGCCCCAGTGTATGATGACTGAGTTTTGGCTTTTCCCTCCCTATTTCAGATCTGGGGTCCCCACTACGAGTCCTGTGCTTCGTTTCCCCATGGACTACAGCTTTGTGGCAGCTGTTTGTTGACTTCACCATGTACAAGGACATATTTGCACTGTCATGTCAATTACAATATATTGAAATCACAGCCAGACTCCAGATATTTTGGTGCAAAATAGGTGTTTATTTAAGTGCTCAAAATGGGATGGGTGGTTTCAAGTGGGTGGGGGCTATGGTGAAGGAATGTCCATGGCAGAGTCCAGAGTAACAGTCACACAGGTGCATTGTCCAGAGGCCTGTGGAGAGATGGAGCATGGGCAGTTCAAGGATGGACAGGGTGACAATGTGGGACAGTGGGATGACATCAGGTGGTATCCATTGCTGGCGGGGGTCTTGACATCCTACTCTGTCTTCTTGCGAGATCTCAGGGCCCTCTTGCGGGGTGGTTCTTCTCCTGCAGGAGATGGGGGTCTGGTGGGCTGCTGCTGTGCGGGGGCCTCCTGTCCACTAGCGCCGGCGGAGGTGGTTGGCTGTTCTTGGTCCAGGCTAGTGGCAGGGGCCCTTGGGTGTTGTTGAGTGTCCGCCCTGGTGTTGACGAGGTCCTGCAGCAGCCCTACCATGGTAACCAGGGTGGTGTTGATGGCTCTGATGTCCTCCCTGTACCCCCGATAGTGTTCCTCCTGCAGTACCTGGATCTCCTGGAACCGGGCCAGTACCGTCGCCATCGTCTCCTGGGAGCGGTTGTATGCTCCCATGATGGTGGTGAGGACCTCGTGGAGAGTGGGTTCCCTGGGCCTCTCTTCCCCCCCCTGTCGCACAGCTGCCCTCCGAGTTGCCCTGTTTCCCTGGGCCTCTGCCCCCTGGCCGGTGTGCCCACTACCACTGCCCCCAGGTCCCTGTTGTTGTTGGGGTGGTGGGTTATCCTGGGTGCCCTGTAGTGGTAGACACACCGCAGATTGACGCGCCCTGGAGACAGAGGCATGGGCCCGCTGGGTGGGAGCTGTGCTGGTGTTCCCAGAGGGGTTTGGGTCTGTAGTGGCCTGGGCCTGTGTGAGGGGAACCGACTGTCCAGAGGTCCCTGATGGTCCGGGCTGGTCATCGGTGTCCAGGTCGACAGAGCTGCTGTCATCGCTGACGGCCTCTTGGGTGGGGGGTGTGGAGAATTCTGGCCCCTCCGCCGCGGTGTGTTGACGGTCGGGTCCTGCAGGGGTATAGAGGTATGGTTATAGTTTCAATGTGTGGCATATGGGTGTATCTATGGGTTCTCGTGTCCCCAAGTGCTGGCATTCGTGTGTGGGGGCTTTGGTGAGGGTGGCTTGTGGGGGGGATGTGTATATGCATTGGGCATGCTTTGGTGATGGGTGTCCATGCTTAGTGGACGCATGCAGGCCTAGGTTTTGGGATGTGTGGGTGGTGATGGTGAGACATTGGCGGGGAATAGGTGTGCTGGGGGTGGGGGTGAGGATGGTGGTGGGGGTGAGGATGGTGGTGGGGGTGGGGGTGAGGGTGGGGTTCGAGGATGGGGGTGAGGGTTGGGGTATGATTTGGCATGCAGGTGGGGGGGAAGCAGTATTGAAGCTTCAACTTACCAGTATCCATTCCTCCGCCGACTCCTGCGAGGCCGTCAGGATGCAGGATGTTCAAGACTTCCTCCTCCCATGATGTGAATTGTGGGGGTTGAGGTGGGGGTCCTCCGCCAGTCTTCTGCACGGCGATGTTGTGCCTGGATACCATAGAACGCACCTTCCCCCGTAGGTCGTTCCATCGCTTCCTGATGTCTTCCCGATTTCTGGGGTGCTGTCCCACTGCGTTGACCCTGTCGACAATCCTCTGCCATAGCTCCGTCCTCCGGGCAATGCTGGTGTATTGTATCTGTGTGCCGAACAGCTGGGGCTCTACCCGAACGATTTCCTCCACCATGACCCTGAGTTCTTCGTCTGTGAAGCGGGGTTGTCTTTGGGGTGCCATGGGGTGGTGTGTATGATGTGTGGGGTGGAGTATGTGTATTTAAGTGAGTTGAGTGTGGTGGTGTGTGTTGTTTTGTGTGTGAATAGTGTGTGGGTGATGGTGTTGAGTGGCTGTGGCTGTTAGTTTGTGGATGCTGGTGTCTCGCTCTGGCCTTCGTTCAGAATTTTTTAGCGTAGGGGTTTGTGGGTGATGTGGGTGGGTGTTTTATATTGTATTGTGTGTGTGGGAGTGGTGTGTGTATGTGTATCAGGTGTGTGGGATTCAAATCGTCCAATGTGGCTGAGTTTTGTTCGTTTGTGTGTATTCTGACCGCGGCGGTGTGTCCCGCCAATGGAATACCGCGTTTGAATGACCGCCGCGTGGATTCGTGGGTCGTAATGGCATGGGCGTATTTCTGTTGGCGTGACGGTGGAGGTTTTGTCACCTCCACTTTTCCGCCGACCGCTGGTCTGGCGGTCTGTTGTGGCGGTCGGATTTTCGGAGGTTTGCCTTCTGCGGGTCAGAATGACCGTGGCGGGTTTCCGCGACCGCGGCGGGATTATGGAGGATTTCTGACCGGCGGTAGGCGCCTTTTACCGCCGAGGTCAGAATGACCACCTTAATGTCTTTGCCAGGTACCCCACTCCCCTTCCCACCAATATATTTGGTCTTTAGAGCTAACAAACTTTCTACTTCCTCAATTAAGTGATCAGTTTGGGCCATAGTGCAATTCTCCGCGGAATGTCTGTGGAGTTTTCTAGCCCCACCCAGAATTGGGGCTTTGTCACCAGCTTTCCTCTTTCCCATTACTTTTAAATTTTGCCCAAGGCCCAACTGTTTCTGAGGGTTTCTACCCGTAAAAACCCCTGAGGGTAACTGATAGCACAGAGAATGTTAATAAAAGGAAAAAGAACAAAAACGAATTAATAATATCTGCGTGTCCTACACCTCAAACTCTTACACCTTGTTGTATCATTTCATAATAATATTTATTTTCGAAAGGTTCGTCGTACAGAGCAGATCTGAAAGTATTTGTCAAGTAATCTGTAGCAGACTTGCATCTGCTGACCTCATATCACTGGACGCTCTCAGTGTATCCGATTCCTCCCTTTAGGACCATGAACATCATTCAGGCATGCTCGGGGGTTAAAGGTAATTTTCTTTCTCTTCCCATGAACTCAGTATACACGCGATGGCACTTACGTTAACTTTAGGATGTTGGTGACATTATGGCAGTGTCCAAGATAGAAACTATTGATTTACTGTATAGTAGTGTCCACTGTAAATCTGTATCAGAAAGCTTTACAAAATAAAGCACCCCCTGCCATACATTGTAAGGCTATGGCAAGTCTCCAAGAAGTTCTATAACCATATAGATGAACTAGGCCGAGTTACTTTCCACGGTCGTGGAACTCCAAGGTGACTTGTGACCAGGGGCAATGGATTTATGTGACTGTGCGGCCACTGAGTCGTTCCCATAATTATTGGCTTGCTTCACTTGCCACATAATCCATAATCTGCAGCATAATCTGCAGATTTTAAAGATAAAATATTTCTAGCTCAAACAGTTCAAATGTTACAAAACATTTTGTGCAGCGGAAGACCCTTTGCAGAGGTTGACTGGTCACCCTTCTGTTGCTTATTGCTATATTTGGGTGTTAAACTAGTACTGCAAAGATGCAACTAATGTCATTGACATTATTTATAAGCGTAAAAAATGTTTTGTAATATCACAAAATGTGCTGCATTACACCACACAGTTTACATTTTCTTGCTGCACAGACTAGGCAACCCTGCCACATAATTTGGCCCTCTCCTGTCGCATAATTTTTTGTGGCCCTGTTTACAGTATCCTTATCATGTAAGCCTGGGGCTACTGCATCCCATATAATACATGGTCACACCATCACCCTTCTCACAAACTTTGGTGCAAAACACTTTTATATGACAAAGCAAGTATGTTTGGAAGCATGAAAACTAAAAATAAAACCTCTAGTGCAAAATTCAACACATCAAAAACCTGTTATAGATTTGAAACAGTTCCAATACAAGTCAGTAAAAAAAAAAGCTGCAGTAGCTCGGAATGTATAGAAATCTACAGAAAGAGTCTAGCTTTTCTCAATCTAAAGAGTAAAAAAAAAAAACATTTTTCTTGTCATTCTAAGATTTTAAAATAGAGCAGAATAAATAAAAACAACATTGTGTTTGTTGCTTTAAATGGCTGCTTTAATTGTGCTCTGTGACCTGTCCTGCCTTTCATCTTCACTGCTAGCAGCAGGCATTGTGACATCAAAACGCAACTGTAATAACCTTAAAATAGTCACCTTATGACATATTTTCTTTGTTAATGTCGACTTGGTGCATCACAACTCCTGAGGTAATAAAAATTCCTATCAACAGGACCTCAAATGGATGCTCATTTTTCCAGCCACTATATGTTTTAAACGGTTTTGAATGTTGCTTGGTCTGGGTTGTGTTCACAGTCATAACTCTTCATGTAACACTGTGAGGGACACTTGATCATGGCAGGATCCAAGGTCACAGCCCCACAAGACTTCTCTTGAGAGAATTAGTCAAAAAGCTGGAGGGCTCTCAGCTTCGTTGGATGGAAGGAGGTAAATTCTATTTAAGTGAGATATTCAATCAGCGGGCAACAAGTAGTTTGGAACTTAGAGTCTGTTTTAGTTAGGTTATGGGAGAGCTGTTCTATCGCCATCTTGTGCCAGAGGCGGAAGAACCACATTGCTACCAAGGTGTGGGTCTTCTTTTTCCATGCCATAGTCACAAGCTGAGGTGCTGCCAGAAGCATGTAGCTAATCAACCTCCATCCAGCATGGGTCATCACTTTTACTGCCTCAGAACCAACAGCAAGAATAACTGAGATAGGAAGTAGGAAGGGGATAACCCACAACAGTTTTAGTATGACCCTGGATTTCCTTCCAGTAGACAATGGTGCAGCCACAAGACCACCATATATGGTAGAAGTCATCAGTTGCTAGTTGGCATCTCTAACACTGAGGGGAGATGTTGTGGGGTTGGATGGTAGAGTGGCAGGCCGGTGTGTAGTACCACTGAAACATAAGTTTGTATGCTGTTTACCGAAGGAAGATGCTGCGGTACGTTGTGAATATGTCCCGCCACAAGGTTTCCCACTGTTTAGGTGAAATATCCTCTTAGGCAGTTGTTTGCCGGGTTTACCGGTAAGCATGTGTACGAGGGGTAGAAGAGTGTTGGATAGGTTTTGGAGTTCTGTCTTCACTAGCCTTAACATGCTCGCACCAGTTTCTGAAAGGGATTATATGGACGGATGAACCCAGGGTATACTGAGAGGTGGAATGCCCAATGCTGCAGTTAGCAAAATTGGTGTCTTGCCGCATCTGGGAGATGATATGCAGTCTTGCATTGATCGAAGAGGGGTGCCCATCTACAAGTGTCTCAAGCAGCATGGTAGGCACCTCTTCCCAAGTGTACAAGGCTTGAGTTTGTCCTGCTCAGCGATTGTCTACACCGCTTCCCTGAGTCGTAGTTTTGCGATGTGTGATTTAGCCTGTGCCTGACGTAGCTGGTGGGCCAAAGCGTGCCCACCTTGTTACCCCTCCTTCATAATATCACTGTTGCAGTCCCATGAACACATGGTTGGTTCTATGTGCCTGGAGTTGGACAGGTAGAGTAACTAATTGCCTTATATTGCGGCGGGATGGAGCTCCTTTGTCCTGTTGCTTCATATTCTTGATCTCCGTTAAATTATTTTCCACCAAACAGCTTTCCCTCTCCCACACTACAGCGATAGATTTAATCACTCCCCTGATAGTGGCTTTGCACCGGTCCCAAAGCATATGGAGCGGGGTATCCGGGAGGGCATCAAGTGTGAAATATTCTGTGATCTCCTTACGGATCATGGCAACGTCCACGGAACCAGAGAAGCTGTGGAGGCAATCACCAGCATGGTGTGCCATTGTGACTGGCAGTGGAGCCAGACCAGGTGAGTTCTACATGGGCATGATCAGAGATGGATATGTAAGAGATCTCCGTTGAGTCAAGGTTGCTGAGAAAGGAATGGGTGACTAGAACGTAATCAATGGGGCAGTACGATGCATGTTCATGGGAGTAAAATGAGTAATCTTGTACACCAAGCTGTACCACCATGCGTCCATAAGCCCCAGTTTTTCAATGTCTCCCTTAAGCTGGGCCGACATAGCCCTAGTGCCTTGGTAAGAGTTGCACTTCTGTCCAGAGTCGGGTCCCACACATTGTTGAAGTTGCCGCACAAAAGTCGCCCTCCAGCCCAGTCAACTGCTACCACAAGATGTGGCAGAGGTAGGAGTCTTGTGCAGTGTTCAGTGCATAGATGTTGAGTGTGAGGTACCACCCACCCGGCATATGTAGTGTCAAGAATCGACTCTCCCTGGCTCTCAGCACCATAAAGTGATTTAGGGCCATATGTACGAACACTTTTTCCCATAGACACAGAATGGGTAAAAACCTTTGCTACATCTGGCCCTAAGTCTTAGAGGGGGCTTTACTATCGAGTGACACCATGGTCCTCCATGGTGGTTTCTCAGAGTGAAAGGGGGAGGAGACATGGTGGGCAATTCCCACCCGGCTCAAAGGAGGTGACATGAGGTGGCATGTAAAAAAAAAAAAAGTATAACCAAACATAAGAGACGGGCCAACAAGGCTTAACAGTTACATCCGTGTCCCACAGAGACTGCCAACAGCATGCCTGCATCACGCTGTAGAAGTCAATGCCCTGGGGTGCGAATTGCGTGGGCTGGTCATCAGATGTATGTCAGCATCAAGAGTGGTGGGCCAGGCTCCCGTCCCCTGTGGTCCAGCAACCCCAATATTCTCTAGAGCAGAGGGCTTTTTTATTGCCATCTTGAAGGAGGTGAGAGGAGCAAACAAGCATAATAGCTTAATTTCAGTCATAGAGAGCCTAAGGGGGAGGGAGTCGGCGTGGTGTCTTTCCCAAGGTTCAGGAGGTGTTGGATAATGTCACGTTTAACCTCTTGTACTGACACCTCAGTTTGGCACTTGGTGGAACGATGAGCCTTCACTGTGGTCCAGACAGGTCGTAGAGAGTCTTTGGCAGGGGCACGGGAGGGAGAGGTGTCCCCGACCCAGGCGGTTAACTGGGAGGCCCAACAACTGCTGCACTTCAGCCAGAGAGCAAATGAACTGTCATATGCCCTCCCAAGTGAACAGGAGGACAAAGGTAAAACCCCATTGGTATTGTATCTCCCGCTCCCCTAATGTGTTGGTGTCTAGCTTAAAGTCGGCCCTGATAGAGTTGGATAGTGTGTCCCCGGAACACCAGATAATCTTTGCCCTTGGAGGCCTTCAGGGATGGCCTCCTTCTCTGTGAAAAAGTGGACCTGTGTCAGTATTTTTGGTATCTCACCTGCGCATCCTGGGGACAAGGCTACACGATGAGCCCTAATCAGGACTGGGAGGGCAGCATTTCCATCTCCACTAACTGGTTGTAGGGAGCTCAGCAGTGAATGTCAAGATGTCGCTGCCATCCGCAACCTTAGGTATTCCTCTGATGAGGATATTGTTACTGTGGCTTCAATTTTTCAAGTTCTTTTGTTCGGATTACAATTTGATTTGCTGGTCTTCGAGTGTTGCTACCTGTTGCCATAACAGCTCCTAATCTTGAGATCTGGCATACATAATACATTCCAGGTCGTCTACATGCCACCCTATCTCTGAGACATCTCTCTTAAGGGTGCGGATGCAGGTGTTGAAGTCTTCTTTGAGGGAGCCAATTTCAGAACAGATTTCTTGCTGGAAATGGGCCCTATAGTCTTGTGAGATCAGCACTGAGGTTGTGGGTTTGGGTGTCAGTGGCTGGGAAAGGTCCAGTGACCCCAGGCCCGCAGGTAGAGGCTTTTGCCACAGTGAGGTCACTGGATTATCCTTTGTGGATTTAGATTGTGGCATAGTTGTAAGGAGTAGCAGGGCACGTGCAAGGAAGCTAAATTCGCCTAACTTTCCGCCCTTGGTCCACAGGGAGGCAGTCTGCAGTGTGATCGGTCAGCTGGTTATGGCAAGGGGGTAAAGCTGTACCTTGCCCATGGAGAGCCTGGCGGCCGGTTACGGGCAGAAGTTCAATGGCCCCTAGGGTGAGATTTAGTATCCAGGTGCATGATACCACTTGCCCCTCTACTCAGGTCCCAAAAGCTTACAGGGGATTCTAGCGAAGCAGAAAGAACAGTGCCAGGTTCAAGCAGAAATAGAGTGCTAAGTGGTCCAACTTAAACTATGCAGCATTCAAAAAGCCAGAGAGAGGCCCACAATATCCCATCTCGGAGTAATGTGGAGGGTTTGTAGGAAAGTGCCTTTTTTGGCTTGGCTACCCCTGCCACTTTTTGCCTGATATTGATGCTGACTTTACTGAGAGTGTGCTGGGATCCTGCTATCTAGGCCCCAGCACCAGTGTTCTTTCCCTAAACTGTACCATTTTTTCCACAATTGGCACACTCCTGGCACATACATGGCTCTACAAGCCCCCAGAGAACTGCCTGCCCAGCAGAGGACCAAGAACTCCCAAGGACAGCAGCCCTTTCCAGAAGAAATCACCAAGACGACTACAGAACCGCCCCAGATCCGCAAGTCCTGCCCACTTCGCACCCATGGCCCAAGTCCAGGTGGCCCACCAGTCCAGAGAAGATCACCAGGCCATTCCGACCTTGAGTCCATCCTGGGTTGACCCCTCCTGGCACCCACAACGACTCCTGCAGCCTGAATCCAGTCCCCCTGACCAAGATTCCTGAAGCCTAAAGATATCCGTGCACCCGCAACTCCCTGGCCCTGGAGAATCTGACTGATGGTCCAGCAACATCCAGCGGGTGCCTTTCCTTCCTGTCCAGCCTTTGGTTTTACAGAATAGACCCCCAGGACCCAGGACCCAGTCTGCAGCCTCTTTGTGGCCCCTGGGTTTTCTCCATTGAAAAGCATTGGGCGCCCAGCGCTGTGCTTGCACCCAGTCACTTCTGTGTCGCTGAGGGTGTGTGTTTGGTGCTGCCCTGTGTCTCCCCCCCTCTCCTCACCCAGTGCTGACCTAAACTCCCCAGGCCTGTGTCCTGAAACCGTGGGTACTTACCTGCAATCTCTTCTCCACTAAGTCCTCCCAGTCCTCATAGGATTCTATTGCAAACCGGACACCAAATTTGACCTCTGCACCCGGCTGGCCCCGTGTTGATGGTCGTGTGCTTTTGGGGTTGACTAGAACTTTGATCTGTGGACATCCTAACCCCTAGAGACTGAAATCATAAATCATGTACTTACCTGTTTTCTGTGTTAACATTCCCCCCTTTCTTCCCCCCACGGGCACGCGCAACGGACTGTGTGCCCACCATACCTCATTTTGGTATAGTATTTGAAGAGCCAGCTTCCTACAGGGTTTGCCCTGAATCAGTGTAGTCTTAGGAACGGAGACCAGCCGCACAGGAGGGATATGGTTGCCTGAACAAGGTTTACAAGTATAGAGGAAGAGGGCATTCATCACAACCCCGGAAGCTACACGCCCTCAAGTGTGAACACAGTCCAAGTGGCTGGGGCTGGAAATCAAATGTATGAATAACACACGACTCCCTCCCCACAAAAGGCAGCAGTTGTAGGGGCCGCAAATGAAGCACCACTAACCATGAGAGTTGTCCCGCGCCCCTCGCTGGGCAATAGTAAAGTCAGTGGGCCCTGGAGAGCACTGGGCCACAGCAACATGTAGTGATCAGGGTCCGTGCAGCAGTTGTGGTGTGATTATGTCACATGTCTACTGTTGTAATCTGTCTCGCAGTATGTCTCGAGGATCCTACGTGTTGCAGGCCTCGAGACAACATAATGGAATGTTTTGATACGTGAGTTCGGCAGTGTTCTCTCCGCGGCAGTTACTTGCTGACCTTGGGAGAGAGAGCACTGCGTCGGAGTTGTTCGTGAATAAAGGTGATTGCTTTATATTTTTATTGTTGTATGGAGCATCATTACTTCATTTTGGCGACGAGGAGGTCAGCAGGATCACTCACCTTATTACAACCCGTCGTGGATGCTCAGGACTCACGCATAACGGAGTTGTGAATTTCAAGTCCTGATCGGAGCTGCATTCAATTCTATGTCTGCTATCCGGGTATCCTGGACTTCATTATACTCTTTGGTACTGACGTTTTGTATTTTCTTCGTTTTATAGTGGCTGTTTGAGCCCCTTACGTGCTAGTCGCGTTACCTAGCAACGTGGGAATGCGTGTTTTTTTTTTTACAACATGCGTAGTCTATCACACTTTGGTTACAGCGCAACTTCTGTTTTCTGCACGTCTACATCATCGACCCTGCGCGTCTGCCATTTTTGGTGATGCAAGGATTGTGACATCATTACTAGTTTTTACTAGTTGGCTATACTGGATATACTGTACACAGACTTCTTGATTCAATTGAATATTGGAAATTTTGTGCTGTTTCACATATTGACTATGGTCTTCAACGGTGATTGACATACTTTATTCTTACTTATGAACATGGAGAATTCAGCTGCAGCTATCAACTCTCCTCCATTATTTTTGATGCATCCTGGCGCTCCATCATTCGAATGGGAGGAGTGGGTCGAGATTTTTGACAATTATTTGGAAGCGCTAGATGGGTCTGGGTTTTCTTCTAACAGAAAAAAAGCGATTTTGCTTAGTTTTTTGGGCAATGAGGGTCACCGAGTGTTTAAATATCTACCTAAGGCTTGTGATCAATCTGGGCAACCTATAGATGATGTGTTCCTTGAGGCAAGACATAGATTAGAACTGAGATTTGCTAAGATTGAAAATGTGGTTATGCGCAGATTTAAATTTTACACGCAGTCTCAAAAAGAGGGCGAATCAGTAGACGAGTTTGTTACTCGTTTGAGGGAATTATCCATTAAGTGCAAATTTGGCCCCATGACAGAAGAGTTAACTAGGGACCAACTTATAGTACAATGTAGAAGCAGAAAAATGCAAGAAAGATTGTGGGCTGCAAGAGATCCAAAGTTGAAAGATGCTATTGAGATTGCTAAAGTAGTCGAAGAGTCTGAGTCGTGTATGAAGTTGATGGATAAGAGGGAGGTTAAATATTCTGATGATGTGACATGTGTGGAGAGTGAGGTTGCCGTTACCTCCAGAATGTGGGGTGGAAAGTCAAGTAAAGGGATGCCAGGCGGTAGTACAAGCAGTAGTGCTTTTGGCAATAAGTCGTGTTCTAAATGTGGTAGTAGATATCACACTTCTGATTTTAAGAATTGTTTTGCCATTGGGAAAGAGTGTAGACGATGTGGGCGTAAAGGGCATTTTGCCAGAGTGTGCAAGGGGAAGGATGTATTCAAAGGGAAAGTGGCTGTGGTTGTGGACGAGGATGAAAAACCGTATGCAAGTGATGTGGTTGACCGTGTACTATATGTATCTGGGTCTGACACTAGTCTAGTAGGCGTAAGAAGAATGCAAAGGCCCAGAGCCACGTTCACCATTAGGAATGTGCCTGTTGAATTAATGGTGGACTCTGGCTCTTTGTACACCATTATTCCTAGGGAATTGTTTCTTTGCAAGTGGCCGTTCACTAGATTATTGCCCAAAGACATTAACCCGGGGGGGGTACCAAGGAGAACAAATAGATATTATAGGATACATGCTTGCAGAAATAGCGTTTAAGGGGAGGATGGTCATGGGCAAAGTGTACATATCTGAGTCAGGTCCTCCTATTTTGGGTTGGCAACATCAGTTTGATCTGTGTATTACTATTGATCCATGTGCTCCCACTCAAGTTATGGTTATTGGTGACTCTACTCTAGAAAATATTTTGTCTTGTGCTAAAAATGTGTTCAAAGAAGAAATGGGTGTACTAAAAGGTTATGTTCACGAGATTAAATTAAAGCAAGGAGCTGTTCCTGTGCAGTACAAAGTCAGGAAGGTGCCAGTATCAGTTAGAGGTGAAGTCAACACACTTTTAAGTGAAATGCTAGACAGTGGGGTTATAGAACCGGTGGAAGCCTCTGAATGGCTTTCGCCTATTGTGATTTAAAAAAAAAAGGATGGAAAGTTAAGATTTTGTGTGGACTTGAGGGGTTTAAATCAGAACATTGTGACTGACAACTTTCCTTTACCCAATATTAGTGAATTGGTTTTGCTATGCAAAGGTGCTAGGTATTTTTCCAAGTTGGATCTTAAACATGCTTATCATCAAATAAAACTTCATCCAGCATCTAAAGCTCTCACAGCCTTTGTTACCATGGAGGGGACATTTCAATTTACCCGGATGCCTTTTGGTTTAGCATCGGCTGCGAGTGTTTTCCAAAGGATGATGAGCAATGTCTTCAACGGACTGCAGAATGTCTTGTTCTTCCAAGATGATATACTTGTTTTCGGTGATTCCATTGCTAACCATAATGTAACTTTGAGAATGTTGTTAGACAGACTGTCGGAGTGTGGCTTGACATTGCGGAAGGAGAAATGTAAATTTCTTGTGAAGGAAGTTGAATACTTGGGCCACACTCTATCCGAATTTGGAGTCAAGCCTAAGAGAGATCTCTTGGAGGCCATTAGATCTGCACCGGCACCTAAGGACAAGGATCAGCTCAGATCTTTTTTAGGCTTAGTGGAATACTATTCTAAATTTGTAAAAAATGTTGCAAGCAAAACCGAAGATCTAAAGACTCTTCTACGCAAAGGAGCGAGTTTTGTGTGGGACAAGGTGCAACAACATGCTTTTCTTTCTATAAAACAAGCTGTGTGTGGTGCTGGCATTTTGACGCCGTTCGACACTAAGAAGGATACCATCATTACCGTTGATGCCAGTGCCACGGGAATAGGCGCAGTCATGTCACAAATGCATGACTCTATTGAAAAGACAGTTGCTTTTGCTTCACGGACTTTGACGACCACTGAAAGACATTATGCTGTTATTGAACGTGAGGCTTTGGCTGCAGCATGTGGTGTGGAGTATTTTCGTACATACATTTGGGGTACTAGGATCACTCTACGCACAGATCATAAGCCTTTGTTGAAGATTTTGTTGCCTGGTGGTACTGGCAAAGGTTCAGCGAGATTAGCCAGACTGGCTTCACGTCTGCAGGAATATAATTATAATATTGAGTATATTCCTGGCTGGAAGAATGCTCAGGCAGATTGCCTGTCACTTGATTGGCATATGGTGGATGAGCATGGTGTTTTGAAGAGTGAGCGCGAAGGTGCTGTTGCTTCTGTATGTGAAGTTACTCATTGGAGTGGTGGAATTGTCAATGAGCAACAGTGGTTTACAGCAATGGACGAGGACAATGTGTTGAAGTGTGTGATTGATCTTATAAGGAAAGGTGGTAGAAGAGAAAGTATTCTTCCTCCTTTAGTGCGGCCATATAGCAAAGTGCTGGATGAACTTTCAGAGGTAAATGGTAAAATGGTTCTACGTGGAGACAAGATAGTTCCACCCATGGGTGTCAGGAAAAAATTGTTTGATATAGCTCATGAAGGGCATCTGGGGGCAGACATTTACTAAAAAAAAGGCTCAGAATGGAGTTTTGGTGGCCAGGCATGGACAGTGATGTTGTAGGCTGGGTAGAAAGGTGTAGTGAGTGTATTCAGAGTGAAAAACGTCTGAAAGTTGGGGCACAAGTGCTGGGTGGTAGTAGAAGCGATCCTGGAAGACCTTGGCACAGTGTGTGTTTGGACTTTATTGGACCTTTGTCAGGGGGTCAGTAGAAGTAAAAGCTTTGCTCTTGTTCTGATTGATGTTCATTCAAAATGGTTGGTGGTCAAATTCATGGCTGAGGTTACTACCTTAGCTACCATTGGTGTATTGCGTGATATTTTCACAGAGGAAGGGTTTCCGAAGGTGTTAATCACAGACAATGGTACTCAGTTGACCTCCAGGGTAATGAGAGAATACTTGGATTCGTGTGGGATCAGACATGCTCGCACAGCTTTGTATAATCCTCGTGCTAATTGTGAGAAGGTAGCCTCTTTCTAGCCTTGTTACCCCCACTTTTGGCCTGTTTGTGAGTGTATGTCAGGGTGTTTGTCACTGTTTTCACTGTCTCACTGGGATCCTGATAGCCAGGCCTCAGTGCTCATAGTGAAAACACTAGGTTTTCAGTATGTTTGTTATGTGTCACTGGGGTCCTGCTGGTCAGGACCCCAGTGCTCATAGGTTTGTGGCCTATATGTATGTGTCACTGGGACCCTGTCACACAGGGCCCCAGTGCTCATAGGTGTGCATGTATATGTTCCCTGTGTGGTGCCTAACTGTCTCACTGAGGCTCTGCTAACCAGAACCTCAGTGGTTATGCTCTCTCATTACTTTCAAATTGTCACTAACAGGCTAGTGACCATTTTTACCAATTTACATTGGCTTACTGGAACACCCTTATAATTCCCTAGTATATGGTACTGAGGTACCCAGGGTATTGGGGTTCCAGGAGATCCCTATGGGCTGCAGCATTTCTTTTGCCACCCATAGGGAGCTCTGACAATTCTTACACAGGCCTGCCACTGCAGCCTGAGTGAAATAACGTCCACGTTATTTCACAGCCATTTTACACTGCACTTAAGTAACTTATAAGTCACCTATATGTCTAACCTTTACCTGGTAAATGTTAGGTGCAAAGTTACTTAGTGTGAGGGCACCCTGGCACTAGCCAAGGTGCCCCCACATTGTTCAGAGCCAATTCCCTGAACTTTGTGAGTGCGGGGACACCATTACACGCGTGCACTACATATAGGTCACTACCTATATGTAGCTTCACAATGGTAACTCCGAATATGGCCATGTAACATGTCTATGATCATGGAATTGCCCCCTCTATGCCATCCTGGCATAGTTGGCACAATCCCATGATCCCAGTGGTCTGTAGCACAGACCCTGGTACTGCCAAACTGCCCTTCCTGGGGTTTCACTGCAGCTGCTGCTGCTGCCAACCCCTCAGACAGGCATCTGCCCTCCTGGGGTCCAGCCAGGCCTGGCCCAGGATGGCAGAACAAAGAACTTCCTCTGAGAGAGGGTGTGACACCCTCTCCCTTTGGAAAATGGTGTGAAGGCAGGGGAGGAGTAGCCTCCCCCAGCCTCTGGAAATGCTTTGTTGGGCACAGAGGTGCCCAATTCTGCATAAGCCAGTCTACACCGGTTCAGGGACCCCTTAGCCCCTGCTCTGGCGCGAAACTGGACAAAGGAAAGGGGAGTGACCACTCCCCTGACCTGCACCTCCCCTGGGAGGTGTCCAGAGCTCCTCCAGTGTGCTCCAGACCTCTGCCATCTTGGAAACAGAGGTGCTGCTGGCACACTGGACTGCTCTGAGTGGCCAGTGCCACCAGGTGACGTCAGAGACTCCTGCTGATAGGCTCCTTCAGGTGTTAGTAGCCTATCCTCTCTCCTAGGTAGCCAAACCCTCTTTTCTGGCTATTTAGGGTCTCTGTCTCTGGGGAAACTCTAGATAACGAATGCATGAGCTCAGCCGAGTTCCTCTGCATCTCCCTCTTCACCTTCTGATAAGGAATCGACCGCTGACCGCGCTGGAAGCCTGCAAACCTGCAACATAGTAGCAAAGATGACTACTGCAACTCTGTAACGCTGATCCTGCCGCCTTCTCGACTGTTTTCCTGCTTGTGCATGCTGTGGGGGTAGTCTGCCTCCTCTCTGCACCAGAAGCTCCGAAGAAATCTCCCGTGGGTCGACGGAATCTTCCCCCTGCAACCGCAGGCACCAAAAAGCTGCATTTCCGGTCCCTTGGGTCTCCTCTCAGCACGACGAGCGAGGTCCCTCGAATCCAGCGACACCGTCCAAGTGACCCCCACAGTCCAGTGACTCTTCAGCCCAAGTTTGGTGGAGGTAAGTCCTTGCCTCACCTCGCTGGGCTGCATTGCTGGGAACCGCGACTTTGCAAGCTACTCCGGCCCCTGTGCACTTCCGGCGGAAATCCTTCGTGCACAGCCAAGCCTGGGTCCACGGCACTCTAACCTGCATTGCACGACTTTCTAAGTTGGTCTCCGGCGACGTGGGACTCCTTTGTGCAACTTCGGCGAGCACCGTTTCACGCATCCTCGTAGTGCCTGTTTCTGGCACTTCTCCGGGTGCTACCTGCTTCAGTGAGGGCTCTTTGTCTTGCTCGACGTCCCCTCTCTCTTCAGGTCCAATTTGCGACCTCCTGGTCCCTCCTGGGCCCCAGCAGCGTCCAAAAACGCCAAACGCACGATTTGCGTGTAGCAAGGCTTGTTGGCGTCCATCCGGCGGGAAAACACTTCTGCACGACTCTCCAAGGCGTGGGGGATCCATCCTCCAAAGGGGAAGTCTCTAGCCCTTGTCGTTCCTGCAGTATTCACAGTTCTTCAGCCTAGTAAGAGCTTCTTTGCACCAACCGCTGGCATTTCTTGGGCATCTGCCCATCTCCGAGTTGCTTGTGACTTTTGGACTTGGTCCCCTTGTTCCACAGGTACCCTCAGTCAGGAATCCATCGTTGTTGCATTGTTGATTTGTGTTTTCCTTGCATTTTTCCTCTAACACGACTATTTTGTCCTTAGGGGAACTTTAGTGCACTTTGCACTCACTTTTCAGGGTCTTGGGGAGGGTTATTTTTCTAACTCTCACTATTTTCTAATAGTCCCAGCGACCCTCTACAAGGTCACATAGGTTTGGGGTCCATTCGTGGTTCGCATTCCACTTCTGGAGTATATGGTTTGTGTTGCCCCTATCCCTATGTTTCCCCATTGCATCCTATTGTAACTATACATTGTTTGCACTGTTTTCTAAGACTATACTGCATATTTTTGCTATTGTGTATATATATCTTGTGTATATTTCCTATCCTCTCACTGAGGGTACACTCTAAGATACTTTGGCATATTGTCATAAAAATAAAGTACCTTTATTTTTAGTATAACTGTGTATTGTGTTTTCTTATGATATTGTGCATATGACACTAAGTGGTACTGTAGTAGCTTCACACGTCTCCTAGTTCAGCCTGAGCTGCTCTGCTAAGCTACCATTATCTATCAGCCTAAGCTGCTAGACACCCTATACACTAATAAGGGATAACTGGGCCTGGTGCAAGGTGCAAGTACCCCTTGGTACTCACTACAAGCCAGTCCAGCCTCCTACATTGGTTGTGCAGCGGTGGGATAAGTGCTTTGAGACTACTTACCACTCTTGTCATTGTACTTTTCATAAGAGAAAAATATACAAAACAAGGTCAGTGTATATACACATAGCCAAAAAGTTTTGCATTTCCTCTTTTCACTCTTTTCTAAGTGCTGAAAAGTACTTCTAAACTTTCAAAAAGTTCTTAAAAGTTTAAAAAGTTTTTTTCTGTCTTTCCAAAAAGTTCTGAAAACTTTTTTCTCTTTTGCTATCACTTTAACTCTCTCTAAAAAATGTCTGGCACAGGCCAAAAAGTTGAACTGTCCAAACTTGCATATGATCACCTTAGCTGGAAAGGAGCAAGGAGTCTCTGCATAGAGAGAGGTTTGAGTGTAGGGAAGAATCCTTCCTTAGAACTGTTAATTAATATGCTTAGAGTACAGGATAAGGCCATAAGTGCCCAATCTGTAGAAAAAGTAGCTAATGGTTCTCAATCTGATCCAGGGACTCCCCCAGGAAAAGGTTCAGGAAAGAAACTTCTCAGTCTGCCCATTACTAGACAGTCTAGCATAGTTGGTACAGAGGTTGAATCACATCATACTGATGATGTGCTCTCACATTATGCTGGTAGCCAAGCTGTTAGGGTGCCCTTGGTAAGGGACAGGTCTCCTTCTGTTCATTCCCATCATACCTCTGTATCTAGAAATGTCCCTCCCACCCACCCTGATGACAGATTGTTAGAAAGGGAGCTCAATAGATTGAGAGTGGAACAAACCAGACTGAAGCTCAAGAAGCAACAGCTGGATTTGGATAGACAGTCTTTAGAATTAGAGAAGGAAAGACAGAAGTTGGGTTTAGATACCCATGGTGGCAGCAGCAGTATTCCCCATAGTCATCCTGCAAAAGAGCATGATTCCAGGAATCTGCACAAGATAGTTCCCCCTTATAAGGAGGGGGATGACATTAACAAGTGGTTTGCTGCACTTGAGAGGGCCTGTGCTGTACAGGATGTCCCTCAAAAGCAGTGGGCTGCTATCCTATGGCTATCATTTAGTGGAAAAGGTAGGGATAGGCTCCTTACTGTGAAAGAAAATGATGCCAATAATTTTACAGTTCTTAAGAATGCACTCCTGGATGGTTATGGCTTAACCACTGAACAGTACAGGATAAAGTTCAGAGAGACCAAAAAGGAGTCTTCACAAGACTGGGTTGATTTCATTGACCAGGCAGTGAAGGCCTTGGAGGGGTGGTTACATGGCAGTAAAGTTACTGATTATGAAAGCCTGTATAACACAATCCTGAGAGAGCATATACTTAATAATTGTGTGTCTGATTTGTTGCACCAGTACCTGGTAGACTCTGATCTGACCTCTCCCCAAGAACTGGGAAAGAAGGCAGACAAATGGGTCAGAACAAGGGTGAACAGAAAAGTTCATACAGGGGGTGACAAAGATGGCAATAAGAAGAAAGATGGTGAAAAATCTCAAGATAAGCATGGGGATAAGGGTAAAACCAAAGATCCCACTTCAAATCTTAAACACTCTTCAGAGGGTGGGGATAAAACAAATTCTTCCTCTTCTTCCCAACCTGCACACATTAAAAAGCCTTGGTGCTTTGTGTGTAAAAATAGAGGCCATAGGCCAGGGGATAAGTCCTGTCCAGGTAAACCCCCTGAGCCTACCACCACTAATACATCAAGCTCTAGTGCCCCTAGCAGTAGTGGTACTAGTGGTGGGACTGCTGGCAACAGTCAAGCAAAGGGTGTAGTTGGGTTCACTTATGGGTCCATAGTGGAAACTGATGTAATCAGTCCCAAGACAGTTTCTGTCACACCTAGTGGCATTGGCCTTGCCACACTGGCTGCTTGTCCCCTTACAATGGATAAGTACAGGCAGACAGTTTCAATAAATGGTGTTGAGGCCTTGGCCTACAGGGACACAGGTGCCAGTTTCACTTTGGTGACTGAAAACCTAGTGCCTCCTGAACAACACATCATTGGACAACAGTATAAGATTATTGATGTCCATAACTCCACTAAGTTTCTTCCCTTAGCTATAATTCAGTTTAGTTGGGGTGGAGTTACTGGCCCTAAGCAGGTGGTGGTATCACCTAGCTTACCTGTAGACTGTCTCTTAGGTAATGACCTAGAGGCCTCAGGTTGGGCTGATGTAGAGTTTTATGCCCATGCAGCCATGCTGGGCATCCCTGAGGAATTGTTCCCTCTCATTTCAAGTGAAATGAAAAAGCAAAGGAGAGAAGGCCTGAAAACTCAGGATCCCTCTCCATCAACAGGTAAAAAGGGTATCACAGTATCCCCTAACCACCCTACCATTCAGGATACTATTCTTGTGGTGGGAGAAACCTCTCCTGGGGTGGCACCTGTTCCAAGGGAATCATCAGCTGGCAAAGCTGGACTCCCTGAGGTGGAAGTACCTCTCTGTGGGATAACTAACATTGGTGAGAAAAAGAGCACCATTTTAGTTAACATGGAGCATCCCTCCAACCCTCCCAGAGAAACTTTAGTGCAGAAACTCTGCACTGCCTCACAACACTTAGGACAGCATCCCTGCCCTAGTGTGGAGCTGATAGGACAGCATCCCTGCCCTGCTCCAACTCAAGAGAAACAGCATCCCTGTTCTCTCTTCCAGCCAGATGGACAAAGTTTTTGCCCAGCTATGGCTTTTCTGAGACAGCATCCCTGTCTGGCATTTCCATCACTACAAATAGGTTCAGTGGACAATTCCCACTGCTCTAAACTAAAACTTACTGATAGAAACTCTGAAAATACATCTTCACATTGTTGCTTAGCTAAAAAACTTCAAACAGGGTGGTTTACATCCCCACAGGGAAGTAACCATATAGTGGATGATAAAGGGAGTAACCAGTCTATTTCAGAGCTACTCTCTACTTATCACCACTTAGACAATAAAGTCTCAACTGGCCAAGGTTAGCCTTATTGTCCTTCATTTGGGGGGGGGGTTGTGTGAGAAGGTAGCCTCTTTCTAGCCTTGTTACCCCCACTTTTGGCCTGTTTGTGAGTGTATGTCAGGGTGTTTGTCACTGTTTTCACTGTCTCACTGGGATCCTGATAGCCAGGCCTCAGTGCTCATAGTGAAAACACTAGGTTTTCAGTATGTTTGTTATGTGTCACTGGGGTCCTGCTGGTCAGGACCCCAGTGCTCATAGGTTTGTGGCCTATATGTATGTGTCACTGGGACCCTGTCACACAGGGCCCCAGTGCTCATAGGTGTGCATGTATATGTTCCCTGTGTGGTGCCTAACTGTCTCACTGAGGCTCTGCTAACCAGAACCTCAGTGGTTATGCTCTCTCATTACTTTCAAATTGTCACTAACAGGCTAGTGACCATTTTTACCAATTTACATTGGCTTACTGGAACACCCTTATAATTCCCTAGTATATGGTACTGAGGTACCCAGGGTATTGGGGTTCCAGGAGATCCCTATGGGCTGCAGCATTTCTTTTGCCACCCATAGGGAGCTCTGACAATTCTTACACAGGCCTGCCACTGCAGCCTGAGTGAAATAACGTCCACGTTATTTCACAGCCATTTTACACTGCACTTAAGTAACTTATAAGTCACCTATATGTCTAACCTTTACCTGGTAAATGTTAGGTGCAAAGTTACTTAGTGTGAGGGCACCCTGGCACTAGCCAAGGTGCCCCCACATTGTTCAGAGCCAATTCCCTGAACTTTGTGAGTGCGGGGACACCATTACACGCGTGCACTACATATAGGTCACTACCTATATGTAGCTTCACAATGGTAACTCCGAATATGGCCATGTAACATGTCTATGATCATGGAATTGCCCCCTCTATGCCATCCTGGCATAGTTGGCACAATCCCATGATCCCAGTGGTCTGTAGCACAGACCCTGGTACTGCCAAACTGCCCTTCCTGGGGTTTCACTGCAGCTGCTGCTGCTGCCAACCCCTCAGACAGGCATCTGCCCTCCTGGGGTCCAGCCAGGCCTGGCCCAGGATGGCAGAACAAAGAACTTCCTCTGAGAGAGGGTGTGACACCCTCTCCCTTTGGAAAATGGTGTGAAGGCAGGGGAGGAGTAGCCTCCCCCAGCCTCTGGAAATGCTTTGTTGGGCACAGAGGTGCCCAATTCTGCATAAGCCAGTCTACACCGGTTCAGGGACCCCTTAGCCCCTGCTCTGGCGCGAAACTGGACAAAGGAAAGGGGAGTGACCACTCCCCTGACCTGCACCTCCCCTGGGAGGTGTCCAGAGCTCCTCCAGTGTGCTCCAGACCTCTGCCATCTTGGAAACAGAGGTGCTGCTGGCACACTGGACTGCTCTGAGTGGCCAGTGCCACCAGGTGACGTCAGAGACTCCTGCTGATAGGCTCCTTCAGGTGTTAGTAGCCTATCCTCTCTCCTAGGTAGCCAAACCCTCTTTTCTGGCTATTTAGGGTCTCTGTCTCTGGGGAAACTCTAGATAACGAATGCATGAGCTCAGCCGAGTTCCTCTGCATCTCCCTCTTCACCTTCTGATAAGGAATCGACCGCTGACCGCGCTGGAAGCCTGCAAACCTGCAACATAGTAGCAAAGATGACTACTGCAACTCTGTAACGCTGATCCTGCCGCCTTCTCGACTGTTTTCCTGCTTGTGCATGCTGTGGGGGTAGTCTGCCTCCTCTCTGCACCAGAAGCTCCGAAGAAATCTCCCGTGGGTCGACGGAATCTTCCCCCTGCAACCGCAGGCACCAAAAAGCTGCATTTCCGGTCCCTTGGGTCTCCTCTCAGCACGACGAGCGAGGTCCCTCGAATCCAGCGACACCGTCCAAGTGACCCCCACAGTCCAGTGACTCTTCAGCCCAAGTTTGGTGGAGGTAAGTCCTTGCCTCACCTCGCTGGGCTGCATTGCTGGGAACCGCGACTTTGCAAGCTACTCCGGCCCCTGTGCACTTCCGGCGGAAATCCTTCGTGCACAGCCAAGCCTGGGTCCACGGCACTCTAACCTGCATTGCACGACTTTCTAAGTTGGTCTCCGGCGACGTGGGACTCCTTTGTGCAACTTCGGCGAGCACCGTTTCACGCATCCTCGTAGTGCCTGTTTCTGGCACTTCTCCGGGTGCTACCTGCTTCAGTGAGGGCTCTTTGTCTTGCTCGACGTCCCCTCTCTCTTCAGGTCCAATTTGCGACCTCCTGGTCCCTCCTGGGCCCCAGCAGCGTCCAAAAACGCCAAACGCACGATTTGCGTGTAGCAAGGCTTGTTGGCGTCCATCCGGCGGGAAAACACTTCTGCACGACTCTCCAAGGCGTGGGGGATCCATCCTCCAAAGGGGAAGTCTCTAGCCCTTGTCGTTCCTGCAGTATTCACAGTTCTTCAGCCTAGTAAGAGCTTCTTTGCACCAACCGCTGGCATTTCTTGGGCATCTGCCCATCTCCGAGTTGCTTGTGACTTTTGGACTTGGTCCCCTTGTTCCACAGGTACCCTCAGTCAGGAATCCATCGTTGTTGCATTGTTGATTTGTGTTTTCCTTGCATTTTTCCTCTAACACGACTATTTTGTCCTTAGGGGAACTTTAGTGCACTTTGCACTCACTTTTCAGGGTCTTGGGGAGGGTTATTTTTCTAACTCTCACTATTTTCTAATAGTCCCAGCGACCCTCTACAAGGTCACATAGGTTTGGGGTCCATTCGTGGTTCGCATTCCACTTCTGGAGTATATGGTTTGTGTTGCCCCTATCCCTATGTTTCCCCATTGCATCCTATTGTAACTATACATTGTTTGCACTGTTTTCTAAGACTATACTGCATATTTTTGCTATTGTGTATATATATCTTGTGTATATTTCCTATCCTCTCACTGAGGGTACACTCTAAGATACTTTGGCATATTGTCATAAAAATAAAGTACCTTTATTTTTAGTATAACTGTGTATTGTGTTTTCTTATGATATTGTGCATATGACACTAAGTGGTACTGTAGTAGCTTCACACGTCTCCTAGTTCAGCCTGAGCTGCTCTGCTAAGCTACCATTATCTATCAGCCTAAGCTGCTAGACACCCTATACACTAATAAGGGATAACTGGGCCTGGTGCAAGGTGCAAGTACCCCTTGGTACTCACTACAAGCCAGTCCAGCCTCCTACACTAATGGTATTGTGGAGCGTGCTAATCGTATGATTAAAGGAGGGATACGATTAGCTAAAGTCAATAAATTGGATGTAGAGAGTGCCATTTCTGAACTGATATGGGCATATCGCACCACTGAACATGTGAGTACTGGAAGGATTCCATTCGAGGTCATGAGGGGCAGGAAACCTTTGGGTAGAATTAAACCATTGTGGATGCAAGAGTTAATTTCTGGTAGTCAATATTATTGTGGCAAGTCTAATAACACATTTGATTGTTTAGACAAAGCTGAGCGAGTTTATCTCAGAATCAAACCTGGCGATTGGGTAAAGGTTAAATCCGGAAGAGTAAGGGGTGGTACTTCAAAATTCTTAGGGCCATTCAAGGTACTTGAAGTGCATAAATGGCATGTTGTTCTCTCTAATGGACAACGATGGAATAAGAGGAGGGTGGCTAAATTTGCATCAAATTGGGATAATAGGGAGTATGAAGAAAGTTGTACAGGTTACATGTTGATGGAGGATGGTGAGGTCGTGAATGATCAGTTTGAAGGTCAGGTCTTGGATGCTGGTGGTGGTGACGGTGTTTTGATGCCTGAGCGTCGATTTATGAACGAGAATATGAGGACTACACACACCAGTGGTGTTAGTTCAAGGTTGTTCGGTCTTAGGCCTATTAGGTCTAGGAGACCACCTGTTTTTCTTAAAGATTTTGTGCCTTGAGTTTTCTTTTCTTTTCTTGGCTCTTATTAGTTTCACCTCTGTTATGTTTATGTTTTTACATGTTTTATTTTTCTTTGTAATATTAACGGGAAGAGATGTGTTGTAATCTGTCTCGCAGTATGTCTCGAGGATCCTACGTGTTGCAGGCCTCGAGACAACATAATGGAATGTTTTGATGCGTGAGTTCGGCAGTGTTCTCTCCACGGCAGTTACTTGCTGACCTTGGGAGAGAGAGCACTGCGTCGGAGTTGTTCGTGAATAAAGGTGATTGCTTTATATTTTTATTGTTGTATGGAGCATCATTACTTCATCTACCCAGGGCGTATGCACTCACAGCCTACGCTTGTAGTTCCAGGGTGCGCTGTGTGTAAAACAGAGCATGTCTCCATGGCCCGTTTGTAATTGTCCAAGGTGTCATTTGCAGGTCCCAAATCAGGAGTCCCTCTCTCTGGTGCCATGCTGCTAGGTGGCCGCTGCTGGGTCCTCCTTGATCACCGCCAAAATCAGGCGAGGACATGAGTGCGCGGATACTGTGTGCTCTGACTGCTGGGCACTCGCGGAAGGTTCCGCTCCCAGCCGATAACGCATCGGGGCCTCCTGTTCCAAGGGCAGGTCGTGGGGCAGGAGTCAGGGCATCAGGCCGCCACTGCTGCTCCTCCAGCTGAGGCAGGCATCCAAAGCGGCAGTGGCCAGGCCGATGCGTCACCCCGCAAGGGCCTCCACAGACGCTGCAGATAGGGGGGGCATCAGTCACGAAGCAGCAGTATTTCCCGAGTCTGCTGTAGCAGTTTCCGCCGAAGCCCCAATATGTGGAGGCATGACTCACCAGTCTGCCCCATGGGGCTCAAACTGGTGCTCCCAGGCCCACGTACCGGCAACCCGACTGGGACCGGCTGCTCCGGCGGGCCCTGCTGTGACAACGTCAGATTTACCGCAGATTGCAGGGGAGCACAGAGTTGGGACGCCCCATCTGCCAGGTGCGCTTCCAGCACTAGGTCTGCAGGCAGGTGCCTGGACAGTGCACGCCCCAGTCCCTCTTGATCTTTGCAGAGCAGGGCATGGGTTGAGGAAATGGTGGAGAGGTGCAAAGTAGGCAACGACGGGCCTCTGCTTGAATATTGCTGGAGCCACACCAGCAGAACAAAACGACCCCCCTCCCAGGTTGTACAGGGGGTGCACCAAACCTCTGCTAGCCTTGGAGAGGGTGGATAGTGGCCCCATGACTGTGGATGTTGCTGGGAAAGCCACGAATGATCGAAGGGCAGGCAAGGCATGTCCTACGCCATTCCCTGCTAGGCCACACACCTCCAAAGTGCTTGAACCCCTAGAAGCTAAAATTATATAGCTCCTAAAGTTCATATTGAAGAGAAACTTCTTTGATTCTTCCCATTTAAAAAAATATTTTGATTTAAGAATAAAACAAGAATCTCCTTATCAAAATGATACAGATTAAGTTGGCTCTAGAATACAAATAGATGTTTAGCTCATAAATGATAGGTAAATTTGAGAAGCACTGACTTTATGATGATGGAGCAAAGGCTGAGTAAGAAAGGAGGAAATAAAGAATTGAAAGGTAGCAAAAAGAGAGACCATGCATAGGGTCATAGAAGAGGATGATTGACCCTTTAATCAAAAGCCATTTAATAAATTAATTTCCAGGGCTAGTTTAATACCACCTGTAATTGTATTGCCATCTTCAGATCTGTCACAATCTACAGGCACACTACTTAGTCAGCCGCAATACAGGTCCAGATCTGGATAGAGGCCGGGATGTTGATGGAGACACTAATGGACAGAGAGGTCTCCAAAATATGATACGCTTCTCGGTAATAAGCAAGATGTCCTGATGAGCCCGACGGGAAAGTGGATAAATTACCTAGGACCGATCAATGAGGAGAAGTAGGTTAGGGCCCCTTTGCACGATAAAGAGGTTGCTGTTCAATCCAACTTGAGGGACATATGACTGAAGATCTTACGGAGGATATAAATTCAAAGAGCTGCACTATTTGCCTGGGCTTGGTTAGGAGTCCTACTTGTATTTGCTACAATCGAAGATAATTTCGTCCAGACTCTGGGGCAGAACAGTAATTCAGTCATTTTGGGATAAAGTCAACAGTGAATTGTTAAAGGCTGTGAGAATGTTTATATTGCTGAACCTACAATACAACAAAAATACCTTCTAAGAATAAACCATCCCAACCTCTACAGTCCTTCAAATAAATATCCCAGGATGAATTTATGGATTTGGTGAAAGCAAGCAGACCTTCTGGTTGCCCTTCTGACCCTTGCCCACCACAAATCTTCAAGAACATCCTGCTATCTACTTCTACTGCCACACCTGTAAGAAGAATCATCAACAACTCTTTAACTTCAGGAACTTTTCCTGCAGACCTGAAAAAGGCATACATACGACCATTATTAAAGAAAACAAACCTAGACCCGCAAGACCCCAACAACTACAGACCTATCACAAATTGACCTTTCCTGGGCAAATTGATAGAAAGAGCAGCATTCGCCCAGATGTCACAATTCATTGAAGACAATTCTATACTTTCAGACTTCCAAACTGGATTCCGCCCAGGAAGAAGCACTGAATCGGCACTCATGGCCATCTGGGACGATCTTAAAAACACAGTCGACTGAAATGGAGTTGCTGCACTACTTCTCTTGGACCTCTCAGCTGCCTTTGATACCGTTGACCATGACACCCTAACTCAGACTCCACAAAGCCGGCATACAAGGGATTGCTCTCAACTGGATTACTTCCTATCTCCAAAAAAGAGCGAATATCATCCACTCGCCCCCCTTCTCGTCCGAACCCTACCTCACAAAAGCAGGGGTCCCCAAAGGGTCAATCATCTCACATTTGCTTTTCAACATCTACATGATATCTTTACCAGAACTGATCAATGATTTCCATCTCACATGCTACAACTATGCAGATGACACACAAATACTACTTAAATTAGAAGACCCCAAAAACATTGAAAACTCACAAATCTTCAGTTGCCTCAGAGCCGTTGATCAGTGGATGACCTGGAGCCATCTCAAACTAAATACCTCCAAAACAGAAATACTCATATGTGGTGACTGGAAACATTATGGCACTCTGTGCGTCTGGCCTGACGATCTCGGACCACCTCCTCAATTATCCAAGGAAGTGAAAAACCTAGGAATCACCATGGATTCCAAGCTAACTATGAATGCCCAAGTAGACAAATTAGCACGCACAAGCTTCATCACCTTAAAGACTTTACGAAGCATCTTCCCCCACCTCGGATTTCCACACAAAGTGCAAGCTACTATCTCGCTTGTACTATCCAAACTGGATTATGCCAATAGCCTCAAACATGAATCATCTCTATCTGTTATGAAAAAACTACAACGTATCCAGAATTCCGCAGCCAGGCTACTACTACATATAAAGCCGCAAGCCCACATCTCCCCTGCCTTGAGAGCACTACACTGGTTACCCGTTGCCAGACGATGCACTTTCAAGCTGCTTTGTATCACCCACAAAGCTATACATGGAACAGGACCGCTTTTTATCAGAAAGAAAATTACCAAATACATCCAACAAAGAACCCTTCGCTCAAAACTGGCACCCCGCCTTAGAACACCACGATACAAGAAAAAGACTATAGGTGGTACATCCTTCTCCGTCCAAGCAGCCAAACTATGGAATTCATTACCCCCAACTATAAGAGCCACAGATAACTTTCTTGTCTTCAGAAAACTACTCAAGAGTTGGCTCTTTCCTTCATAACCACCTTTTTCAAACAACTATGAACTGCATATGTCTATGTGGATAAATATTTTTTCAGATTATTTGTATATTTCTATTTATTTATAGTTTCTTTGGAAAATATGTATTGCTACTGTCATAACAATAAAATACACACACACTCTTTAAACCTGTCTGACTAAGTATTTTTTACCCATGATTCTAATTATGTTTTGTATGTGCATATGTGTGTGTGTTCATGTGTGTGTGTGGGTATATGTATATATATATATATAAATGTGTATGTATGTGTATATGTTGTCTCTGTGCTTGGCATGTTCGTGGATCATTGCATGGCTCCTGGTTTTTGGGTTGTTATACTAGATATCTATGAATTCCTGCTCTCATCTTATCACACTTATCTACTCATCACTCTTATATCATGTCTCTATCAAACTATCCTCCATTCTCACTCTGACTCACCCCTTCTACCACTTTCATCTCCTAAATATCTCTGCCTAAGCTCTTCCCTCCACCTCCACATCTAACTCACCAAACCTCACTCTACCTCTGTGACCTCCCACACAACCCTACTAAATTCCCCTGCATTCATCTCACCCTGCTACTATGCTCTCCCTCCTAACCCTTCCACATACTCTTCCTCCTCCGCCCCCCTTTATTCATCCCAAGCCTTTGGGTTTAGTAAATGAAGGATATACTCCCAATTAACACTTCTGGATTTCTTTCCTCCTCCACCCCTCTATTACTCCAGTCAATCTAACTAACAAACTCTCATATCCGCAGCTCAAATTAACTCATAATAATATTAAAACTGTACTCATTATTAAACTATACTAATCCATCACTAATTCTTGTTGGGTTCCAGAGTAGCGTGCTACTCATCGAAAAGCGCTTCGACGCCTCGTCAGGGGTAGTAAGCGCTATATAAATACGATTACAGTACAGTACAGTACAAGGGGCTATGGGGTAAAGGCGACCTGCCCAAGAACAAATTCACTCTCTGTGCTGTGAATTAATACTGGACCATAGGGATATAGCACGTGAATAAGGCAATGATAAAATCCCTAACATAGAAACATGGAGGAGGGGTGCATGTAAGTAAAGAACTCTCTATATAATTGTCCTATGTAATGGGAGAAGAATTTGCCCCTTAAGAGAGATGCATGAGCAATTCAGTCTTGGTGCACTTACTGTTGAACATACCTGAGAGATGGGCATAGCCTGATGGGGATCTCTGTTCTGAAAACGCATGGTCTTTTCTGATTGGTGTGGAACACATATCCACTCTCAGTTACAGTACTCCTCACAGTGAAATCCAGCTGATGACAAACGTTCATACTCCTGCTCACCCTTTGCTTTGTGTATTGTGGAAAAATATATACATATTTTTAGTTCACAAACTTGTACTGATCTTTAAAGAGAGCAAGGGTAGTTGCGTATATGCAATATTCTTATATGGTGAGTGTACATGTTAAAGTGTTGAACGATTCTTGTAAAGCAACTATACATATTTGAGGTTTTCTCCCGCCCCTTATTTCACGTCTCCAAAATAGGGATACCGTGCCTGTGCTACGCAGGTAATACACCCCGTTCTTTTAACATATGACAGTGCGAAATTCTTTCCTCGTGAATGTTTAAAACTGAAGAGCAGGCATTGGCCGCTCACATGTCGCAGCTTCCTGGACCAGTAGGCCACAGTGAGCCTGTGAAATGTTTTCAGCCATTTTACTTCACCTTGGAGCTGGCTGTTTTAATTGCTTAGGTAGCAATGGTGTATAATTTACAAATGCTGTGCTTGTACAAAAAAAAAAAACTACGCGCACTCGGTTAGGAGCCAGTCTAACATGAAGGTCACACACCACAGGCAGAGAACTTGGGAGCCTTTTTGTGCTTAGCAGGTGTCGGTGGTAGAGTGTGTTTTGTTTGTTCACTGTTAAAAGCATTGATTGATTGTGGAAGGCGTTGATAACAGCTGCTGAATATGCCAACTATCTAATGTACTTCATAAGTAAACACCGTTTGGTAAGCAGCATGGAAATAACATGACCACAGAACTTTATTCTGTTCAAGGAGAGAATTCCAACCAGGAGAACGGAAAACTAGAGTGGCCAGCAAAGACAGCCTGGCCGAAATCAATCTCAACGGTCATACCACCTTTGAACGTGCTATGAATGGAAAATGTCCATTTAAATCATCTTCAGCCAAGACAGAAACCTCTGAGAGACATTCTCATACCCAGCCACTTACTGATCTTTTTTTTTTTAAATACTCCCAGTGCCACTTTGCAGGAAAAAATCCAAATCAAACGTTTTCCTTCCTTTTTTGCTATTAACACACTTCATCATTAAAAATATATATTTCTCGCACATGGAATGAGCTATGTAAAGATTCATTAACAGGTGAAGTTATGATGAAAAGTTTGGTTTTGCAACGCCTAGAAGCTGGCAAGCGCAAGTTTGCAATTCTTTTAGTGAAGTTGTCAAACGCATCATGGTGTATTATTCATTTGTAACATGAACCATACAAAGTCAATCTTCACCTGTCATTGATTGCCCCTGAATGTTGGTCATTGACTGTGTCCTTTTAGGACAACAGGTAGTAGGTGTGAATTCCTATTTGGAAGTTTTCACTGGATCAATATCCTCTTGAGCAATAGTCACTAACTGTGTCTGGATGGGGACCCAAAGTGTACAGGTGTTTGGTGAGATACGTGAATGCGCTTTACATGTTGATGGTCAAGTGCATTTAACTTTTTGACAGTGAACGTGTTGTGGCCACTCCCGAATGCAGTCCCTGAAGAGTGGTCTTTCTTTTTGCTTCATTAATGAGCATTGAAGGGGATTTGCTTCTGTGAATGGTTGATGACGGTATCTCATCCAGGTTGGGATAGTCAAGAAATGCCTTCCGATTACAAAGTGGCCACTGTGCATGTCTTCCATTCAACAATAGCACTTGTGGTAGCGTTGTTACTGATTGTTATGGTATTGCATATCAGGCAACACAAACACCACATGGAGTAAATGTCTGTGGACAACAAATCCTGAACACAACTACAAAGTGAAATTTGACTACAGCAAGTGCACCAAATGTAGAAGCTCAACTAGTTTTAAGAATGTCACTGTGTATTATTGGAAAGTGGTTAGTTTCACGCCTGCCACCACGCCATCCCCCCAAAAATGTTTAAGACTGCCATGAGACACTGAAAGGGATTAAATCATTTCATCTGGTTAGGACCCTGTTTGTTTGCTCCTTACCTTATAGAACAACGACCTACCATGCATTCACATTATCAAGCAATATAGGTGATACCTCATAGTCCTATGGAAATTGCCCTTCCTACGTTCCTGGCATTGACAGGCCGAAATGCTCCCGATGCTCAGTATTGTATAGACATGACCTAAGCGGGCAATCCTACCATTAAGAGATGCTGGTGGTACTCCAGAATCTATTGGAAGCTGAGCGTACTTTTCTAGCTTTGAGCACTAAGGTCGGGGGTCCTTATTCTACTAGCAACAGAGTCTGAGGCTACATTCCTGTCTTTGAGGTCTGCTGTTAATGTTCAGTATTCTCAGGGCAGCAATGCCAGAGTCTGCTTTTACAGCTCTGAGAACAGGATTTGATGGTCCATATTTTCTTTCACAGCAGAGCCGGAGTCCATATTCTCTTGGACACAAAGACTTGACCTTCTTTTCTGACATTGTGGGCTGCTGTTAATTGGCCGCATTCTATTTGCAGCAGAACCTGAGCCTGCATTACTAGCACTGGAGGCTGCGACTAGTGGTCCTTATTCCCTGGACAGAAGGTCCTGCATATCAGGCACTGACTGATGCTGTTGGTTCTCCGTATTATCTTAAGAAGCAGACCACAGTCATGCAGTTCTATTTTAAAAGGCTGCTGGTGGTGATTCTTACTCTCTCGGACAATGGTCCTTAACCTGTGGTCCGAGGAGCCCTAGGGTTCTGCGACTGTTTTACAACATCAAATAACATTAAAATGAATCAATTAAAATTAATAAAGTATATACAAATATAGAAACAAAATTAAAATGTGAAAACGTTCTATATTTGATTGTGAGTCACACAAAATATTTCAATATTTGAGCATTTGTTTGGTGTGTACTTGTTTTTGTATTTTTGTGTACTATTGTGAGGTCCAAATCTCAGAACTGGCTTAGGACGGAAATCCCTGCTCCCAATAATGATTCAGAAGGGGGTCCCTGGACTCCTATAATGTTTCAGTAGGAGTCCTCAGAAGTCAAAAGGTACAGATACGCTGTAGAAAACGGACCTGCAGTCCCAGCGGTGAGGGCTGCAGTTATTATTATTTTGCATGATATATAAAGCGCATAGCTATCAAAAAGGTTTCTCAGTGCAAGCAAGATTACAGGTAACAGTACTCCAAGCAACTCAAGGACAATGATTTATAAACCAGATCGTTGGAACAGCCGCCAGGTTTTCAACAATTTCCGGAATGGCAGGAGAGAGTCATATTTTCTCAGAGCTCCAGGGAAATCATTCCAGAATCAAGGTCACAGGTAGGAGCAGGCACAACCTCCTTGGCGAGATCTCCTTATTCTGGGGATCACAGCTAGTTTCTCATAACTTGTCAGGGGGCAATTTGGCGAAAATCGAGTGACCAAAGCTCTCAAGTAAGCAGATGCAGTATTATAGAGGCATTTGTGCATACAGCACAGCACCTTAAATTGCACCCTCCACTTACTGGGCAACCAATAAAGAGATTTTAACAGGCTGGCAGAGCTGGTGAACTTCGGAGGACAAAGCAGGAGGCGTGAAGCATCATGGATTTTGCCACCCCTAGATATAAGACATTCCCATAATCCAGCTTTGAGGTAACTAAGGCTTGAATTACGGTATGCTAAGCAGCGGTGGGGAGCCAAAAAATGATCTTCTTAACCCATTTCAGAATACCAAAACAGGTGTTGCTCCCTTGGTAATCAGATGGTTCATAGTAAGTTCCTGGTTAACCAGACACCCAAATGTTTTACAGCAGGAATGGGATTAGTGGTGTGACCCACGGAGTCAGGCCATAAATGTGCGGCCCAGGGTATAGAGGGGTTATCCACCAGCAGAACCTCCATCTTGTCACCATTTAACCTCAAGGAGTTCGCACTCATCCATTCTGACACTTGTAAGAGACAAGAGGGCAAGGCAGCAGCTTCCTGATTATCTTTGGAAAACAGAGATACCACAATTTGTGTACCATCAGCATATGAAGAAAGTGTAATGCCACAGTTCTCCACAATGTCTGCCAGAGGTCCCACGTATAAGTTAAGAAGTAGAGGACCCAAGATGGAACCCTGAGGCACATCTGACATTAGAGGGTGTAATTTTGACCTATATTGATTGGTGTACCATTGAAAGGAACTGTTATCTAGAAAAGATTTAATCCAGGCTAACGCATTGCCCTGAATTCTCATTCCTGCAAGTCTTTGGTGTAGCGTACTGTGAATAATAATGTCAAATGCTGCACTGAGATCTAATAGGAGGAGTGTAGCCACCCAGCCTTTGTCCAATGTATGCCTTACATACTCCAGCACCCAGAGGCAAGCTGATTCTGTGCGGTAACCAGCATAAAATCCAGATTGGGAAGGATGGAGCAATTCATTCTGTTCTATGTGACTTGTAATTTGCAAGTTTACATGTTTTTCCAGTACTTTAGAAAGAGTAAATAAAAAGGATATTGGCCTATAATTGTACCATACAAGGGAGTCGGCATTAGCCTTTTTCAGCAATAGGATGACAAGTGCTATTTTCCAATTTTTTGGGACTACCCCCTCTGTCAATGACTGATTTAATATGCTCCACATGTTGCTGGGAGAGCCTACCCAAAATATCAGGGGGGAAGTGTCCAGTAGGGAACCAGACTTGATAGTTGAGAGAAGGAGTTTAACAGATGATATATTTAAAGGCTGAGAAGTCCCCAGGATGGTATTAACTTTAGGGATGTTTGTTTGGTCATTAACCTTAACTGTGTTAGAGAAGGTAGCCTAAATGTCATCAACTTTTTTGAATAAATAAGTCGACAATTTCAACACATTGAATCTGGGAGAGTAAAATGGTTGGAATCAATTTTGTATGATCTGAAAGTGAAATCACAACTTTAAAAAGAGTCTTAGGGCAGTTTTGGGTTTCGGTAATTTTATTTGTAAAATAGGAGACTTCAGCTCTACAACAGTTTTTATGGTAAAACTTTAAGGCATTCTTGCAATGTGTTTTATCTACATTATGATAGTATTCACGCCAAGCTCTCTGTAACTGTTTACATATATATATTTTTTTCAATATAAAGAGCGTCAGTGAACCATGGTGCCAGAGGTAAAGATCAATGATGCCTCTTAATGGTAGTCGGTAAAAGAATGTCCCAAGAAGATCTTAACCAACTGTCAATCTCAAAAGCGTTTGATACCACTGAATTACATAAAACAGGAGGAGTCTCTTCCAGAATAGCATTCCACTTAGGAATATCTAGTTTTGCCCAGCTTCTGCTAGAAGAAGCATGCTGCTTATCTTGACAATGTGGCAGGGGAGCTATTGTCAAGGAGCAGGGCACTGCAAAATGGTCAGACCATGTCAAAGGTAAAGGCAAATCAGCCTTAAGCGTATCCAGATTTGTAAAAATTGGATCTAGTTGATGGCCGGCCATATGAGTAGAAGTGGTTTATTAGTTTCAAATTTAAGGCCACAAAATAATTGAATACGGATATAGCCAAAGTGTTAGATTTATACTCTAAATGTATATTAAAGTCACCAAGCACAGTGAAATTAGCACGTTTTAGGATAACTGAGGTCAGCCCCTCTATCAGATCAGAGCACCAATTACCGACCATACCCAGAGGGCGGTACCTTAAGGCTCTCAACATAGTCAATTTCTTTGCCAGAGCAATAGAAAACATCAGGGCTTCGCATTCCGGAATTTCTAGCTTCTCAATTTTACAGGGAGTTGTATCCTTAAATATAATAGCAATTACGCCATCTTTCCTGTCCTTACGATCTACATCACTAATACAATAGCTGGTGAAGCTGGTACCATGTCAGGGCCTGAAGCATCGTTTAACCAGGTTTCTTGGGGGAACAAGGCATCTGTGTTCGGATCAGTTAAAAAATAAATAAAACAATTCTAACAAATCTTGTTGTTGATTTTTCACCAGTGAGCAACAGGCTTAAACTAAAAACGTTTTATCCGGCCATATGTGCTTCATTCTTTATTCTCATAGAGTATCAGAGGCACGATCAATGCCTCTTCTATAACACCCCGTTGTACTGACTAAGGTCACAGGATCGAACATGAGGCAATAAGTGCTAACCATTTGAGGAAAAATGGCTGCCTACCAACAAACTCTCTGCAAGTCTTGACATTTGTTTCCTACGCCCGTCCAAAAAATCCCACAACCACATAAAACACAATTTTTAAAAACATGTAGAAGGAAGGCAAATATCTGGCACAAAATTAAAAAACAATCTAGGGTAACACCAAAAGGAGGTGTGCGGGCACAGAAAATACTGTAATCACTGTTGATAATCCTTGTTCCCTTGGTAAAGAGCCTGAGCCTGCATTTCTAGCACCGAGGGCTGATGTCGATGATCCTTATTCTCTAGGAAACAGAACACTGACGTGTAGTTTAAGCCTTGAGGCTGGGATACCTTTGATTGTACTTATTCTTTTGTTAGAAGACCCTGACTTTCTAGTGTTGATTGCTCCTGCTGACGCCCCATATTCTCGTTGAAGTGGGTCCAGGGCTGTGACTGAAGCAGTCCCACACGCTCTAAGAAGCAGAACATGGACCTGCAGTTCTAGCACCGGGGGCTGCATCTGATGATTTGTATTCTCAACAACATGGTCCTGTAGTTTTAGTCCTGAGGCTGAGGTACCTGTGATGGTACTTATACCCTTGTTAGAAGAGAATGAATTTCTATTGTTGATGGATCCTGTTGATGCCACATTTCTCTTGGAAGTGGGACCAGAGACTATGTGTCTGGCACTGGCTGCTGCTGCCCCACATTCTCTAGGAAGCAGAACACGGACCTGCAATTCTAGTGCGGAGGGCTACCATTGAAGGACTTTATTCTCTAGGCAGCAGATGTGCCTGTATTTCTAAGGGTGAGGGCTTTTCCTGATACCACATTTTCTCCTGCAAGAAGAACCTGGGGCTGAATTTCTGTTGTTGAAGGCTCCTGATGTTTATGTTTTATAACATCTTGCATGCAGAGCATAAGCCTGCATTTTTAGCATTGATTTCTCATCTCCACCAGAATTAGATCAAGGGCCTAGGTTTCTTTAACGTGTGGCTCTAGTTGGTTCTCATTCCGGTCCTGAGCTGCATCCTTGGCACTGAGGCTTTGTTTTGGTTCTCTACATCCTCTCAATGCTTCCCACTACATATCTGCCTTTAAGCCCTAGTCTATGCTTTCCAAAATCTCTTGGAACCATGCCCTGCCATTGCTTTATATCTACTTAGACCTGGATTAGAGCTCGCCCACCTCTGGGATCAAGGCTCAACAGTAACCTCTTGACATTAGAAGCTTTGCAGGTTTTTATCCTCTGCATGTGTGCCCTTAACATAGCTATTAAAAGTGCATCTTATACCTTGACCTGGGGTTGGTTCAAGTTTCTCTTGGAACTAGTGTACTTTCCTAGTTTTCTCCTTTCCGACTTGTGATAATTTACTATGGCTGATAAAAATATTCTACAAATGTTTTCAGCGTAAACACTATATTTGTTTTGACCTTTGGTTGCAAGATATATGCTGACAGTCTTGTGATTCAGAAATGTACGGTCAGTCTTTCTGATGCTCCAGCTGACAATCTTTTTGTCTACCTGAAAGGCCCCGGCGTGGTAATTTGTTTTCAATTGAAAAGTTATGCTTCAATGTATACTACGTGATACTGAAGTCCATGGGTCCTTGTATAAATATAGTGCAAATTATGGATCTACTGAATTGGGAAAGGAGACTGAAAGTCTGCTGAGTGACTATGCATCAGTGGATAAAGACACAGAAGATACACTCTCGAGGCAACCTAAGCAGAAAGTAAATGTTGTGAGGGGCCGGTGGAAAGAGCTGGACCAGGGACAGGAACTGGTGTTTAGTCGAGTACTTGTGCCAACCTGCTGTGTGCAAGTGCTCCTAAGGAAAGCATTTGCATTCTGCTGCTCTGGAAGTTGCTGTGTAGTCTGTGTCCACCAGTCCAGGAGGACGAACATGCTGAATGAAAGAGCAGAAGCACAAGACTAGCAGAGAAAGTAGTACCCATCACAGTTTTTGAGGTGGTTGGTTGCACTCTCACTTTGGGTCACTTAAGCAATTCATTGGTGGTGGCACTAATGCGATCCTGGTGCATTCTTGTACATGTACACTTCAAATCTGAAATCTTCCTGGATGGGAAGGGACATGCATCAGGAAAGTGGGTGGTGAGGGGAAAAGGGTGTATTACCGAAATAAAAGGAACACTGGTAAAAAAAAAAAAAAAATCTGTGGTGATGGTTATTGGAGTTGTGGTAATGGAATTCTAGGAGACAGTTTCATCATTTTCACATGGACCTTTATTTTTGACCCGTCGAAATTCTTTCACAGGCAAAGACCAACTGTATGGTTCAAGCATACAGTGTGTCTGGCCTGTGATTGTAGGTGAGTGTGCGGCAGGAAGCCAAGCAACCCAGCACTGAAAAGACACAGTACCACACACTCACCTGTCATTAACAATGTTACAGAGTACTGATATGGGGCCGTAGGCCAATTTAAACCCATCTTTGTTGCTGGCTAATGGGCCTGTGACTACCTGCATGAAGCAGTAATCAATAGAAAAGATCCTCTTGTGTGTAAAGTCTACGGTTCTGTAAGGGAATGAGTTTCTATTATTTTTGCCTTTGATAAAAAGATTGTCCTCCTGGAAAATTAAGCAGGAGGTGGGCACCAGCAGTGAAGGAGTATACAAAGTACCCCACCTCCTCTAGGAGACTTAGGGCGTGATTTAGAGTTTAGCGAATTGAATACTCTGTCACAAATGTGATGGATATGTTATCTTCCATATACCAAGTGTGTTATTTCTTATAGCCAAACTCTAAATCTCGTTCTGTCTTCGAGGGAACAACACTCAGTCCTTCTCCAGAAAGGTCATCTACTGAAGCTATCACTGTTGGAGCTATTTAAGGCGCTCAATAAAAACTGCATGTCATGCGTGCTGTTCACCCATAGTGGAATGGCCCAGTTACATTGCCCTGCCCTGCCCCCATAAGTGGTCAATATGTTCCACTCTAAAGCTTTCCAGGATTCCAGAGTCTGGGTCACATCAGATTTTGATTTAATTTACCAGATCCACAGAGCTCCTCACTATACATAAATATTAATACTTACACCGAAGATTTATTAGCTAGGAAAAGCCAGGCAACTGTTCCCATTGTACATTGGTAACAGTAAACAGGAGGTCCCCATCACCCTGTTTTCCTCAATACGTTCTATATTCATTAAATATATTTCATGGTGGTAAGGGGGACACGTGTTCACTCTTCAGAAAGGTGTGCTAGCTTTGCAGGAGGCGGCACAAAGACTGAGGCTTAACTTGGTTATGATATAAATAGTAAGTGCAAAAAATTTCTTAAGTCCACTCAGAAAAGTAAACGTGATAACAGCTCTAGCAAGCTTCAAACTGCATTGTCAAGGTGGTTGGTGATGGGGGTGAGGGGTATGGGACAAATACAAGTCCTGATCCCTCTGAGAACTAGTGGGTCATTAGCATGTGGGGGGCTTGATAATTCCATATGTGGCAACCAGAAATTCATGGCAACACTTGAAGCTTCCAATAATACAAGCCAAGTTTGTAAACAAAGAAAAGGAGCCAAAATGAAGTTGAAGTGACCTTTATCAGTCAATGGAAAATTCTATCATTTATCCAATATAGGACGTTTCTTTCAATTAAAATATGGTTTACATTTTGCAGAAATAACAGCGAGAAACAAGATCAATGTATCATTCATTAGAGGATTATTGTTGAGCATTACACACAGATTCACCCTGTCCACAAACCTTTTTTCATGTTTTTTCTGCATAACTTCAGAGAATACTTTAGCACAAATTGCCAGTTTTGTCTTTGTGAAAATCACGTTAAGTCTCCAACACTGCGCCCAACTGCTCCAAGAGGGCCCTGACCTCAGTGCAGATGCTTTACAAAGGGGCTTTTGAGGGGAGGGGTGGTGGAAAGCCGCCAGTGGCTCCCACCCCCGTGCTTTGGGGATTTTTAGTGAGTGATGCCGTCTATGGAATACCATCAACTGATTCGCCGATTATAGGGATGGGGCATCTTCTTTCAAAAGGGTGCAGGATCTGGAGATTGCTCTACTTGTTGGAGATCACTCAAGTCCTATAAGGTTCAATCAACACAAGGTCACATGGAGGGAGAAGGCAGGGAAACACCAAGGTTTGGGTCTCCGGAATGGTGGTTGAAGTAGTTTGAGGAACTAGTGAGAGAGGAGTAGGGAGTCCACATGTGGGCGTTTTCCCAGCTCGGAGGGGTGTGGTGGGTGCCAAGGGGGAGTTGAAGAGAAGTAGTGAAGGCAGTAGGGTTACTAGGTGGCAAAGGGCATGGTCGAGGTGCAAGGCTTTGGTCTGGTTCAGAAGAAAGGTGAAGGGAAGGTTGTTGTTTTGGTGATGTTGGGGAGTTGAATGGGGGAGGAGTATTGGGGTGATACAGGGTGGTTCAAGAACGGCACCCACCTTAATCCTCCTGCTGCTTCAAGCTGATCCCTGAACAACGTTTGCGTGTTGGCTGCCTGTAATAAAACACCCAGGTGTACGGACTCGATGGCGCTTACCTCGTAGCTGAAGTAAAAGTACCCACTCTGATGGGCAAACTGATGAAAGCACTCGGCGCCCGCCGGCTGTACGAGGATTGCAAAGTCATAGCGGTCCGCACCACGAAAAAGCGGCTGATCCCCACCTTGTCCTGCCAAGGGCTCCGACTTGGGACACCCTGCCGGGGGCAGCAGGCCGAGCATTCCCAACAAGAGCGCTGCAGCCGATGGGAACATGCTGACTTCAGGGTACACTGCAACCAAGTACCTACTCTGATCTCCACGTCAACTCAGTATGCACGTGCGATAGTCTGGCTGCGCCGCTCCAGTGCCCCTCCCACCCCCAGCCCATGCGTCCCGGGCCCCCACCCCTGCAGCACGGCGGGAACGGTGCAGAAAGACACCGGCGTGTGACCGACGCCTCAGCTAGGGCTTCTACCTTTTATTACCTGTATGTTTTATAGAGCGCTGCGAGGCGAGTACGATGTAAATAGTCCATCGAAAACCATACAAACAAAAACGACACCTGAACGCTTGTTTTCTCGACATTCACTTATACCTCCCAAAAGATCATTCGCATTTTAAATTCAGTTAATTCAATATTTTGTAACAGATAAAAAGATGAATGCCGACCCAGTGAAAATAAACGTAGTCAAATAAGCATATTATTTGGAATCAGGACACCAATAAGCAAATTTTCAAACATGTATTCCTGTTATTATTCTAATACAAGCCACATAACTTGAGGAAAAATTTGCTTACAGAGTCTCAGATTTCAAGTTAGTCACCCTACAGAGGAAGCCTGCAAGACCATGCCCACAAGACCTTTTTAACAAGATTGTATTTTGCTGTATGGATTTAACTCATCATACACCACTCCTGGCTAATGTACAAGTTACTTACCGTCTGTATCGAAATATCTGGTAGAGACATATTCTAGTTGCAGAATCCTTACCTTAGAATTTTCCCCCAGGAGTCAGACTGGATCCAGAGATTTTTTCTTCGAGCAATACCCTTGCGCGTCGGTCGACTCCGCAGGCGTCATGGTCGCCGTGATGATGTCGGGAGTAGTACATAGACGCTGCCCTCGCGCAGTGACGTCAGTTTCTTTTAACGACTTTCCACGCCAGAGCGCAGAGCCACCAAGAACACTGATATTGGTGCGCCAGAGCTAAGGACCTGAAAGGGGGGAATTCCTGTCCCTAGAAATCAGTTCGCAAGAGGGGAGGATGGGTGGGCGGTAAGGAATCTGCAACTAGAATATGTCTCTACCATATATTTCGTTACCAAAGGTAATTAACTTGTACATCTGACAAAGAGACTTCTAGTTGCAGATTCCTTACCTTAGAATAGATACCAAAGCAATGCCATCCCCGGTGGTGGGCTGCGAACTAAGATCATACTAGAAAGTCCTGCAGGACCGGACAACCAAAGTAGCCGCCCCAACGGACCTGACTGTCCAGGCAGTAATGCTTAGCAAACGTGTGCAGAGACGCCCAAGTAGCTGCCTGACAGATATCCAGGACAGGAACTCCGCGTGCTAACACAGTGGATGCAGCAGTGGCCCTGGTAGAATGAGCCCGCAAGCCGTCAGGAGGTTGCTTTTTTGCCAAAGCGCAGCACATTTTGATGCAAAGAAGCACCCATCGAGAGATGGTACGTTTCTGCACCGCCTTCCCTTTTTTCGCACCCACATAGCCAACAAAGAGTTGATCGTCCACCCGGAAGTCTTTAGTACGATTGAGATAAAACGCCAATGCTCTTTTTGGGTCCAGACGGTGGAGTCCCTTGCCCTCATGGGAAGGATGTGGGGGTGTGTAGAAGGTAGGCAAAGTGATGGACTGGCCTGCATGAAACGGTGTAACTACCTTAGGATGGAAGGAAGCTCTAGTGCGTAACACCACTTTGTCGGGGTGTACGGGCAAGTACGGAGGCTTTGAAGAAAGGGCCAGAAGCTCACTCACCCTGCAAGCAGAGGTGATGGCGATGAGAAAGACAGTTTTAAATGTGAGGAGCCGTAAGGGACAATTATGCATAGGCTCAAAGGGAGTACACATCAAGAAAGTAAGCACAAGATTAAGATCCCACTGAGGCATGATTAAGGGAGTGGGAGGAAATATGTGGGTGAGCCCCTTTGGGAACCTACTCACAAGAGGAGATTTAAAGAGTGAGGGTTGATCAGGAAGCCTAAGAAAGGTGGATATGGTAGACAGACACCCCTTAAGGGTACCCAATGGAGAGCCCTGCTGCGCCAAGGAAAGAATGAAAAGAAGGACCTCTGAAAGAGGGGCAGATAGGGGGTCAACAGAATTGTTGGTGCACCATGCCACAAATTTATTCCAACGACAGGCATATACAGTTTTAGTCGAGGGATGCCTGGCTGCCAAGATAACATTGCAGACTTTGGGTAGAAGGGCACATGCCATCAACTGTGGCCACTCAATCTCCACGCATGAAGGCGGAGGTTGGACAGGTTCGGGTGGAGGACCGTCTCCTGCTGCTGCGACAGAAGATCCGCCCGAAGAGGCAGTCTGAGTGGAGGATCGATGGACATGCTCAATAGATCTGGATACCACACTCTTCGAGCCCAGTCCGGAGCCACCAAGATAACTTGGGCCCGGTCGCTCTTGATCTTCTTGAGAACTCTGGGCAGAAGAGGGGTAGGCAGGAAGGCGTAAAGGAGGCCGGAGTTCCACTCGAGACGAAAAGAGTCTCCGAGCAAGTGCCGCCTTGGAAACTCCAACACGCAAAATAACTGACATTGCGCGTTCTCTGCGGAGGCGAACAGATCTAACCAAGGCTCGCCCCACTTGAGAAAGATCCACCTCTGGATGGAGACGCCATTCGTGATCGACAGTGCGTCGGCGGCTCAGTTTGTCTGCTCTGGCGTTGAGAGAGCCCGCCAGATGTTGGACCATCAGGGTAATGCCCTGATGTTCCAGCCATGTCCAGAGGCGTAGTGCCTCCTGACATAGGGTTCAGGACCCTACCCTGCCTTGTTTGTTGGAGTACCACATGGCAGTAGTGTTGTCCGTGAACACCTGCACCATTTTCCCTTTGAGAGATGGAAGGAATGCTTTCAACGCAAGTCTGATCGCTCGGAGCTCCAGCATGTATATGTGGAGTCCCGACTCCGCCGGAGACCAGAGGCCTCTGATCTCCGCCTCTCCCATGTGGCCGCCCCAACCAACGCATCTGTCACTATTGAGAGATCTGGTTGGGGAAGGGAGAGGGATCTGCCATTGACCCAATTGGGATTCGAAAGCCACCACTGCAGGTCTTTCGCAGTCCCCTCCGAGATCTGGACCATGTTGGAGAGATTCCCCTGATGCTGCGCCCACTGGAACTTCAAGTCCCACTGCAGAGCCCGCATATGCCACCTGGCATGTGTTATTAGCAGGATGCAGGAGGCCAAGAGGCCCAGCAGCCTCAGAGTCGGTCTCACCGAAACCCAAGACCAAGGCTGAAAGATCAGAATCATAGCCTGAAAGTCTTGGACTCACTTTTGGGGAGGATAAGCCCGAAACCGCACTGTGTCCAGAACTGCCCTGATGAAAGGGAGCATCTGAGAGGGAGTCAGGTGTTACTTCGGCACATTGATAGTGAACCCCAGCTGGTGCAGGAGGTTCGCCATAGTCTGGAGGTGTGAGACCACAGTCTGGGGCAAAGGCTCCTTCAACAGCCAGTCGTCTAGGTAGGGGAAGACTGAGACCCCTAACCGGCGCAGATGAGCTGCAACCTCCGCCATCACTTTCGTGAACACCCGAGGGGCACTGGTAAGGCCGAAAGGTAGCACGGTAAACCAAAAGTGCTCGTGACCTACCACGAATCGTAGGTAACGTCTGTGGGCAGGCAGGATGGGCATGTGGAAATAAGCGTTTTGCAAGTCCAACGCTACCATCCAGTCTCTGGGTCCAAGGCAGACAGAACCTGAGCCAGGGTGAGCATTTTGAACTTCTGCTTCTTGAGGAAGTAGTTCAGGTCCCGAAGATCTAGGATAGGGTGCAAGCCTTTGTCCTTCTTTGGTATCAGAAAGTAGTGGGAATAACAACCATGACCTACTTTTGGCACAGGGACCCTTTCTATAGCTCCTTTGGCCAAGAGAGCAGGGACTTCCTGGCGGAGAAGAACCAAATGATCCTCCGAAAGGGGATGGAAGCATGGTGGCATGTGTGGTAGTGCGGATTGGAAAAGGAGGGAGTAGCCCTTCCGAATTATTTGCAAAACCCACCCGTCCGTGGTGATATGTTCCCAGTAGGGCAGGTGATGGCGGATTCTGCCACCTACTGGGTGGGAGTGAGGGAATGGACTAGGAAGGTTTGGAGGATGCTGCGGGGTCAAGGGTGGACTGGACAGACCTATGGTTGCCTGTCCCACAACCACGTGGGATTCCACGCCCCCTGGCCACGCATAGGCTGTCCAGCGCATATGGCCCGGTGGCTGGGTTGACGACGCTACAGGGCGCCTCTTCCGTGGCCATGAAAGGGACGAAAAGCAGAGTGTGGGGGGCGTGTGGCGGCAGAAAGGCCAAGGGACCGAGCCGTAGCCCTGGACTCCTTGAACCTCTCCAAGGCCGAGTCGGCTTTGTCTCCAAAGAGACGGGTGCCATTAAAGGGCATGTCCATGAGTGACTGTTGGACATCCCCCGAGAAACCAGAAGTACGTAACCAGGCATGGCGCCGTAAGGCCACTGTCGTAGCAACCGATCTGCCCAGAGAGTCGGTCGTATCCAGCCCACAACGGATTGTGAACTTCGCCGCACCTCTCCCATCTTTGACTGCTTGGGAGACGATAGCACGGGCCTCCTCCGGTATCTGCGGCAGGACTTGCGCAACCGTATCCCACAGGGAGTGAGAATAACGGCTCAAAAGGCATGCAGGTGTTCACGGACCGCAGCGTGAGGCTGGAGGAAGAAAATAACTTCTTACCAAATTGTTCCAGCCTTTTGGATTCCCTATCCGGGGGTGCGGAAGGGAACGCGCCAGAAGAAGAGGACGCCTGGATAACAAGACTCTCATGCGTAGGATGTTGGGACAGGAACTTCAGGTCGTTCGGCGAAGGCCGATGGCGGCGAGCGATCGACCAGTTCACAGGAGCCCGTGTTGGGTTTGGACCAGGTACCCAAAAGGACGTCAGTGAGGGCTTCATTAAATGGGAGAATGGGTTCAGACGTAGAAGCCCCGGGCTGAAGTACCTCCGTTAGGAGGTTAGACCTGACTTCGACAGTAGGTAGCTCAAGGCCAAGGACCTCAGCCACCCTACTAACCACCATAGCATACGTAGCTCCCTCCACCGTAGCCGCGGTAGGCGGAGACAGCATGCCAGAGTCAGGAGAAGTATCAAGACTACTGGCTTCGCCCAAGTCCTGTGCCCAGTCCATAGTTGGGTCTTCCTGGTATTCATAAGGGTCCAGGGACCCCTCCAATTCCTCCCCGTATTCATACCCATAGGAAAATGGGTCAGAATCCAACCTCGGGCGAATGGGGCCCACCGAAGCCAATGGCGGCGTCGGGCGACGCCTCTCCGACTCCGAGTCGTCGGGAATGAGAATCGGGTCAACGTCGATAGTGGGCAATACCAACGTCGGGACCGTCGCTGAACGACCCGGCGCCGGGGAAGGTCTCGACTGTGCGACCGGCGTCAGTGCCGAACCGTGCACGGATCCGGAGGCGACTTCGGTGGCCGGGCCGAAGCCGCCGGCGCAGAACCCGAAGGCCCCTCAGCCAAGCCCCTTGGGCCCGAAGGCGCCGTATCGGGGTCGGCACGCCCAAAGATGAGGCGACGGGGTGAAGTCGGAGAACAATGGGTCTTCTTCGACTTCTTCTTCTTCTTCTTACCTGGACCCGAAGATTTCGAAGAAGACGAGTGGTGGTGGCTCCACGACCGTTCTCGAGAACTTCCTCTCGAGCGAGATCAGGATCTACACGAGTCGAGTGCCGGGCCACCTTCAGCTTTAGGGACTGCTCCCTCAAAGCCATCGGATGCATTGCCAGGCACTTGGAGCACGACTTCGGGTCGTGGTTGCGCTCGAGGCACCACAGTTAGACACGATGAGGGTCCGTCACCGACATCATGCGGTGGCAAGTCCTCGCACATCTTGAACCCGGTCTTCGGGGACATCCTTGACGCACCAAAAAATATCGTCAAAACGGTCGAATTCGGCCCAAAAACAGCCGAGGGTAGCTCTCTCTCGGATCAGCGCATGGCGCGGAAAGAACTGATGCCACTGCGCGAGGGCGGCGTCTATGTACTACTCCCGACGTCATCACGGCGACCACGACGCCTATGGAGTCGACTGACGCCACCTACCGACACGCAAGGGTATTGCTTGATGAAAAAATCTACGGATCCAGTCTGACACCTGGGGGAAAATTCTAAGGTAAGTAATCTGCAACTAGAAGTCTCTATCAGATATTCTTGTTTTAACCTCCTTACACTTGAAAAAACAGAATGGCATAAACCATACAAGCAGATCCATCAAAGTAATATGCTTGACGAGAGGGGGCATCATGGCCCATTGGTGGCTTCACATCTCGGGTGTCATGCTTTCTCCCTACATTAAACAATGATGCTACATTGCATATTGCATTTGGACCATTCGCATATTTCTATATACCTATTGGAGGCTTTCAATGACATGATCTCACCATCCATCTTCACAGGAAATGGCATAACTCGTTCCCCACCAAAACCATCTTTAAAAGAAGCAGCCAGGCAAGAGGCCTTCATTTGCCACCCTCACTGCACTTTCCATCTTTCAACTGCACAGGAAGTGACATAACTGGTTTTCCACCAAAACAATCTTTAAAAGAAGAAGCCAGGAACGAGGACATCATTTCCCATCATCCATCTGCACAGCAATTAACAACACTGATTTCTAGCCAAAAAACACCTTAAAAAGAAGCCAGGCAAGAAGACTTAAATTTCCCATCATTCATCTGCTTAGGAAGTGACATTAATTCCAGCCTTCTCCCCGCTACAATCAACTCTTCAGCGCATCCCATCGCCTGAGCGTCCTGGACAATGGACAGAAACAGACAAGGGCAATGCCTGTTCAGGTGTGTTAGAGCCAGGAAGAACCTTGAGCCAGAATGCATGTTCCAATGAAACTGATAATGTAAAATATAATCATGTACCTCACCCAGCGGCTCATACTGCCAATCCCCACAAACACACAGGCTTAGGGCCAAACACTCACACAGCATTCGCACAACATAATAGAACTAACCTTGTACTACCCCCTCCCCCCCAAACTACAGAACACACATTCTAACTTATGCTCATTAACGCTCGCTTTGCTGGACTCCATGCATCAGACATCGATGACCTTATCACCTATCACAAGTGTGACGTCCTCCTCACAGAAACATGGTTTACCCACGCATCCTCACACATCCTTCTTCCCAAAGGCTACAGCATCCATTATGTGGACTGTGCATATAGGCTGGGACAAGGCCTCTCTGTTATCCATAAGTCCTCCTGGTACTGCAGACTGGGCAATCAAATAACACTAACCACACAGTTCTATTAACCCATTGTCTGTTATTCAGACCACAAGCTTCCAAGAGATCTGCAGGCCTCTAAGGCAGAAAAAGGACTTAATTGATTAATTGTCACAGCTCCTCTCCACCCTGCCATCCAACATGCCCACATCACTTGAAGTCTTGGGTGACTTCAACCTCTCAGACACCAAAAGCTCAAAAAATACAATAGACACACTCCTTAAAATACTCAACTTGGTACAGCCTGCATATCACACAACCGAAACACTCAAAAGACCACATCCTCAACCTTGTCTCCTCAACACCACCAACAATCCACTGTAAACCACCCATAACCTTAGACTGGACCGATCACTTTGCCCTCCCTATCTCCCCACTCATCATCCTTCCAACAAATCGAGACCAATCCTCAAGAGCAGACCAAATCTTCAGATAGTTCAAAGACGTCTCTATTGACAACGCAATGCCAAATCTAATCTCTCATCTCATGAATTGCACGTCCCGACACCAACACCCTTCTTAACAACTTTGGCACTTTTTGGGAAAACTGTGAACATCCACACCCAATTAAAACACACAAGTGCAAGCCAAAGCCAACACCGGCACTCTAAAGGCCTTGCTGACAATAAAATAACTTTCTGTACTCAGGAAAGAAGAAGGAAGAAAAACAAAACTTATGATGAGCCTATAATACTGAAGTCCCTCCATACAAACTGCAGACAGCCTAAAATATCAGCCAAAACAACGAGTTACTTACCTTCGGTAACGACTTTTCTGGTGGATACATTAGCTACCTGTGGATTCCTCACCTAATAAATACTCCCATTGCGCCAGCATTCGACGGAAATCTTCTTCCTAGCTTCTGCACGTCGACGAGGACGTCACAACTGCCCACGCGACGCCATCTGACGTCATAAAGGCAATAAGAGGTCCTCGCCGACGTCAGTACCAACATTTTTTACGTGCCTGAGAATAATAGGCCATTGAGATAAATGAACAAATAGCAATATTTAATGACACTCAAAATAAATACATCATTTCAAGAACTTAATTCTTTTTGCTTTTTTTTTTATTTATTTTTTAAAACAAGTAAATGAATATACGAACAATTCTATTCAAAACCAAGAGGAGCACACTCAAGAAAAACTTGGTTAGACCAGACAGGCAACGGGGAGGCGGGTGGGACCGTGAGGAATCCACAGATAGCTAATGTATCCACCAGAAAAGTCATTACCAAAGGTAAGTAACTCGTTCTTCTGATGGATACAACTACCTGTGGATTCCTCACCTAATGAATAGAGTCCCAAAGCAGTACCGCACTCGGTGGAGGGTGCCTGAATGGTCAAACCAAGAAATCCTGCAGTACTGACTGTGCAAAATGGCCATCCCTCCTAACCTCAGAGTCTAAGCAGTAATGCTTTGCAAAAGTATGGAGGGATGACCAGGTTGCGGCCTTGCAGATGTCAACCACAGGAACACCCCTAGCCAAGGCCGAAGAGGCCGACTTAGCTCTGGTGGAATGAGCTCTTATACCATCAGGGGGTTCTTTCTTTGCTAAAGAGTAACACATTTTAATGCAAAGAACAACCCACCTGGAGTGTTCTCTTGTGGACTGCCTTTCCTCTCCTCTTTCCCACGTACCCGATGAAGAGCTGATCCTCCAGCCTGAAATCCTTCGTGCTATCCACATAAAAGCTTAGCGCTCTCCTCGGGTCTAAGCAGTGAAGTCTCTCTTCTTCCTTCGAAGGATGAGGCGGAGGATAAAACGAGGAAAGAGTAATTGTTTGGGCCATATGAAAGGGTGAAACAACCTTCGGTAGGAAAGCAGCCTTGGTCCTCAACACCACCTTATCCCCATAAAAAGATGTATAAGGGGGTTTCACAGATAGAGCTTGCAACTCACTCACTCTCCTTGCAGAAGTAATTGCAACCAGGAAAACCGTCTTTAGGACCAATAACCTTAAGGGGCAAGAATGCATAGGCTCAAACGGGGACCCCATAAGAAAAGTTAGAACCAAGTTTAAATCCCACTGAGGCATACTGAAAGGAGTAGGAGGGAATTTGTTAATAAGACCCTTCAAGAATCTAAGTACTATAGGGGACTTGAATAAAAAAGGCTGGTCTGGAAGACATAGAAAGGCTGACAGGGCAGACAAGTATCCCTTAACCGTAGCCACTGCACAACCCCTCTGCGCCAGAGACAAGGCAAAAGATAAAATATCTGATAAGTGAGCACATAAGGGATCAATTTGCCTCTCTCCACACCAAATCACAAATTTAGCCCACCTATTAGCGTAGATAGATTTAGTGGAGTGTCGCCTGGCCGATAAGATAACATCCACTACATCAGGCGGGAGAGAAAAGGAACTCAGGTTGCCCCATTCAATCTCCAGGCATGAAGGTGCAGGCTCTGGAGGTGGGGGTGTAAAACCTGCCCCTGCGACTGCGAGAGGAGGTCTGCCCTCAAAGGGAGACAGAGCGGAGGGCACAGTGAGAGTTGGAGAAGGTTCGTGTACCATACCCTCCTCGGCCAATCCGGAGCTATTAAGATGACTTGGGCCCGATCTTGGCAAATTTCCCTCAAAACTCGAGGAATCAAGGGTATGGGGGGAAACGCGTAAAGCAACTGGTTGCACCAGGTCAACTGAAATGCGTCCCCCAATGCTCCTTGTCCCGGATACTGGAGGCTGCAGAATAACGGGCAGTGTGAGTTCTCCAGAGTGGCAAACAGATCTATCCGAGGAAACCCCCACATCTGGAAGATTAGAAGGACTTGATCCGGATGGAGACGCCACTCGTGATCGGCCGAGAAATGGCGACTGAGACTGTCCGCACGTACGTTCAAGACTCCGGCCAGATGATTTGCTACCAAGCAAATATGATGGTCCTTTGCCCAGGACCAAAGCCGTAGAGCTTCTCTGCAGAGAAGGTACGACCCTACTCCTCCCTGCTTGTTTATATACCATATCGCAGTAGTATTGTCTGTCAGGACCTGAACTGACTGACCGCGAAGGGAGGGGAGGAAGGCTTTGAGAGCCAGACGTACAGCCCGCAATTCCAACAGATTTATATGAAACTTCTGTTCTACTGGAGTCCAAAGACCTTTGATCTCCAGGTCCCCCAGATGAGCTCCCCACCCTAGAGTGGAAGCATCCATTATTACTGTGGCCACAGGCGGAGCTTGCGAGAACGGCCTTCCTCGGGAAAGATTGCCGTCCACAATCCACCATTTCAAATCCGTGGCAGCATCTCTGGAGATCCTCACCGAACCTTCGAGATCTCCTTTGTGTTGAGACCACTGCCTTCAGAGGCACCACTGAAGAGCCCTCATGTGCCAGCGAGCGTGACCAGTAGTATGCAAGAAGCAAACAGACCGAGCAGGCGCAGGACCTGAAGGATCGGAATAATCGCTCCACTTCGAAACATTGGAACCAACGCCTGAATGTCCGGAATCCGCTGAAGCGGAGAGAAGGCTCGATTCAATGTTGTATCCAGATCTGCCCCTATGAACAGGAGGCGCTGAGAGGGCTCTAGGTGAGATTTGGGCACGTTCACTGAAAAACCCAGGTCGAACAACAACTGAGTTGTCGACTGAAGGTGATGCAACACGAGCTCCGGAGACTTGGCTTTGATCAACCAGTCGTCCAGATAAGGAAATACTGCTATCCCCTTCCTTCTGAGCTCTGCCGCAACCACCGACATCACCTTCGTGAAGACTCGAGGTGCTGAAGTAAGACAAAACGGGAAGACCGCAAAATGATAGTGCTGCGACCCCACCCCAAACCGGAGATACTTCATGTGCAACTTGAGTATCGGGATATGAAAATAAGCATCCTGCAAGTCGACAGACACCATCCAATCTCCATTGTTCAGCGCCAAAAGCACCTGAGCTAGGGTCAGCATCTTGAACTTTTCCTGTTTGAGGAACCAACTCAAGATCCTCAGGTCCAGAATTGGCCTCAACCGACCATCCTTCTTGGGGATCAGGAAGTATCTTGAGTAACAACCCTGACCCCTTTTCTGCTCTGGAACCAACTCCACTGCGCCCTTTGAAAGGAGGACTTGAACCTCCTGTTCTAGCAACAGGAGGTGTTCTTCTGAACAGTAAGAAGGACGGGGCGGGATGGGGGGCGGAAACTCCCGAAAGGGTAGGGTATAGCCTTTTCTCACAATGCTGGTAACCCAGGAGTCTGATGTTCTGACCTCCCACTTGTGGAGAAAATTCAGTAACCTCCCCCCTACAGGAGTGGAGTGAAAAGGAATTGGCGGAAGCCTAAGGCTGCTTCCCATGCTGCACCCCTCCAGAGGATGAGGAAGAGGCAGAGTGCTGCTGAGTGGCTCCCCTGGTACGGACCCTACCCCTCCCTCTGAAAGATCTATAGGAGAGAGCAGAGGTGGGTTGCTGGAATTTCCTCGAGAGGAGGAGGAGGAACCACGACCAAATCCTCGAAACCTCCTAAAAAATCTGGAGGAAACAGAAGAAGAGGCTTGCAAGCCCAACGACTTGGCAGTGGCCCTACTCTCCTTGAACCTCTCCAAGGCCGAATCCTCCTTGGTGCCAATAACTTGTCACCATCAAAAGGAAGGTCCAAGAGGGTCGATTGCACATCAGAGGAAAAACCAGAGCTACGAAGCCAGGCCTGCCTCCTCGTAGCCACAGCAGTACCCATAGCTCTAGCAACAGAGTCAGATGTATCCAACCCAGATTGAATAACCTGGGTTGCTGCTGCCTGAGCATCAGAGACCAGGCTCAATAATTTGTGAGGAACCTCCGTGTGCGTCGACTTAATCTCGTCCATCAGGGCGTAAATGTATCTCCCTAAGATGCACGTAGCATTGGTGGATTTCAAAGCCATGCTACATGACGAGAAAACCTTCTTCGATGACATGTCCATCTTTTTAGAGTCTCTATCAGAGGGCACAGCTGGAAAGGACCCAGGAGCAGATCAAGCTGAGCACGAAGCCTGAACCACCAGGCTTTCAGGTGGTGGATGCCTGGAAAAAAGCCTGGGTCAGCTGGTGCAACCCGATATCTCCGAGCCACAGATCTATTCACGGCCGAAGAAGACATCGGCTTTTTCCGGACTTCCATAATGGGGTCCAGTAGTGCCTCATTGAAAGGCAAAAGTGGCTCCGCAGATGTTGAGGCAGGATGCAACACTTCCGTAAAGATGTTCGGCTTGGTGTCAGTCACTGGCAAAGGAAGGTCCAAAAAGTCAGCCGCCTTTCTAATGACTGAATGAAAAGAGGCTGCCTCCTCTGTGTACTCCCCAGGTGATGACAAGTCCCATTCAGGAGAGGTGTCCAGGCCACTAGCAGTGTCCAAGCCATGGAGACCTTCACGAGAGTCCTCAATCTCCCCTTCCTCCAGTGCCTGTCTCCGGTATTCCTGTTCTTCAAGGAGGCGAAGAGCAAGCCTCCTCGAATGCAGTCTCTCCTCTATCCTCGGCGTCAACATGGCGTCAGCAGACGTCGAAGCTTGACGCCGATCCTCGGATCCGTCAGACGCCGGATCTAACGGCGCCATGGTTTTCTTCGGCACCGAACGTGGAGCAGGACGGACTGAAGACTGTTCCGGAGTCGGAGGAGGTCTAGTCGGCGTCGCTGGCTGAGACGCCGAAGCCACAGGAGCCGATACTGGCGCCGAGCCCACGTTTCCCAAGGGAAGAAAGGGCATAAAGGGTGCCGGTCGAAGTGGAGCCGGAGCACCCATGTTGAAGGCCAAAGGGCCTGAAGGACCAGCCGGTCCACCACCTGGAGCCATCTATTGGAAGATGGAGAACATCGCATTTAAGAATGTGGTACTATCTGCTCCAGGGGCCGGGAAAGCCAGGTATTGAGGTGCCTGGTTCAAAGGCGACAACGACGCCGGTCTCGACATCTGCATAGACAGAGAAAACACCTGAGGCTGTGGAACGTCGAACACCAAAGGAGGATTAACCGATGACATGGGTGAAGTCGGAGAAGGTAACGGCGTTGTCGGCTGGGGAGAGACAGTGGGACTAACTTCCCAAGTCTTTCGACGTTGAGTCGATAGTGACCTCGATCGAGACTTCTCCCTACTCGACCGGCGCCGAGATTCTCGACGACGCCGGGAGTCCCGATGACGCCGATGTGACTTCGGTGAAGACGACTTCCGGTGATGTCTTTTCTCCTTCTTCTTTGACTTCGCAAGAAAAAGTTTGGCCTCACATTCTTTCAAGGCCTTTGGATTCATACGTTGACAAGAATCGCACTTGTCAACGTCGTGGTCGGAACTAAGACACCACAAACAGTCAGAATGTGGGTCCGTTACCGACATTTTGCCTCCACACTCTCGGCAGGGCTTGAATCCTGACTTTCTTTGCAACATTGTAATGTCTCAAAGTAAAAATAGCCAAAAACACACTGTAACTGTCGAGCAGCAACAGTTGCTCCCTCGAAGACAACCGTTTCGAATGGCACGGAAAAAAGGGAACTGACGTCGGCGAGGACCTCTTATTGCCTGTATGACGTCAGACGGCGTTGCGTGGGCAATTGTGATGTCCTCGTCGACGTGCAGAAGCTAGGAAGAAGATTTCTGTCGAATGCTGGCGCAATGGGAGAACTCATTAGGTGAGGAATCCACAGGTAGTTGTATCCATCAGAACAAAGTACTATACCCAATACCATAAATGGAGCCACCAGTAGAATTAGAACACTTTTCAAGACAATCAAGCACTGCATCTATCCCATCAAACCCACCAATATTTCACTCCACAAAACAGTGCAATGCCTTCAACCACTTCTTCAGAGAAAAAACACAGAAGATAGTATAGCACATCAACAACACCAAACACTCCAACAGAATCTGACAATGGACATCTTTCAAAGCTCTATCTCTTGCAGTTCTTATCAACATACTAAACTCCCTCAAAGCCACTTCCAATGAAGATGATGTCTTACCCTCATTCGTCATCAAATCTCTCTCTGGGGGGCGATCGTTCACCCCTACACACAGCTGTCAATGTCTCCACTGGCAACTGGTGTATATGGTGCATGGTCCCACGTTCATGGAGAGAGAGAATATACAAGCAGCTCAGTAGCGCAAGTGCAGGTTGCTCCATTTTTAAATTAGTCTCAAGAATTGTATGTTTTGTTTTTGGTGCGGCAGTGCAACTATGCATGTGGCAGATGAAGGTCTCCAATGCCTTTTAGACAGAAGCCATGCTAGTTACATCAGGTGTGTGTCTTGGGCTAGTTTTAAAGAATATTGTCTTCTCTGGGGCCCTCACTGATGTGGCCCAGAGTCAAGACCCTCTAAACCACTTATTTGGTGTCCGTAATGGGTATATGTTAAGGCATTTAAGAGTGCTCCATAGGTACACGGAGGAGAGGCATGCCTGTTGTCACACAGACTCCAAGGTCCCGCCTGACCTGTTCGCCAAAAATACCTCAGTTCACAGGTGTGCTTGACGTTATATGTGGTAAATTCACTAGGTATGTCAGCATTATGGAATAGACGTGGAACTGTAGCTGTATTTGTGGAATATCAGAAGAGAATTCTTCAAGAATAAACTCAAGAACGAAAAATGCCTGAAGAATTTGAAGAAAATTGCATTGACTTTGTATTACTTTGAGCACGTGCTTTGGATTTCAGATCAGAATAGAATGGTGTTGAGTTCAGTGGCGGAGAGTGCAATCTTGCAGAGTACCGTGTTGCAGAGTGCAGTGGCGCACAGCAGAATGGCGTACAGCATAGTGGTGCAGAGTGCCACTGAGTGCTGTGACAGAGTGCAATGGTGTACAGTGGCGTAGCTTGCAGTGGCATAGCATGGAGTGGGGTAGATTGGCATTGAGTTTAGTGGCCAAGAGTGCAGTCTTGCAGTGTAGAATGGTGAAGAGTGCAGGGATGTAGAGTGGTGTAGAATACAGTGGCGCAGAGTAGAATGCAGTGGTGCAGCATGCAGTGGTGTAGAGAGGAGTATGGTGGTGTAGAGTACAGTAGTTCATAGAAGGACAGAGTGGCATAGAGTGCAGTGGCATAGCGTGCACTGGTTTTGAGTAAAGTGGTGTTGATTGCATTGGCATGGAGTGCACTGGTTTAGAGTGGAGTGGTGTAGAGGGCAGTGGCATAGAGTGGTGCAGCACAGAGTGCAGTATCATAGGGTGCATTGGCATAGAGTGGGGTAGTGGGATGTAGAGTGCAGTGGCTCAAAGTAGATTGTTTCAGAGTAGTGTGAAGTGGTGTAGAGTGGAGTGGTGCAGGGTAGAGTGCATTAGCATAGAGTAGTCGCCTAAAGCTCAGTGGCGAAGAGTGGGACAAAGTGGAGTGGTGAAGAGTGGTGTAGAGTGTAGGGACGTAGAGCCGATTGTTTCAGAGAAGAGGGAAGTGGAGTGGTGGAGGGTAGAGTTCAGTGGTGGAGGGTAGAGTGCAGTGTTGTACATTGGAGCTGCATAGAGTGGAGTGGTGCAGAATAGAGTGGAATGTCCTAGACTGGACTGGTGTATAGTGCAGTGGCAAAGTGTGCAGTGGTGCACAGTAGAGTGAGGTAGAATGCATTGGCATAGAGTATAGTGGTGTAGAGTAGAAGCACAGAGTGAAGTGGCAAATAGTACTGCACCAGTTACCAGCAGTGCTAAAGCCAGCCTTGATAGCAGCCCATTGTTTCTTCAGTGGAACATGTTCACTTATTTCATTGTTGACAACACATGCATCTACCAAACGGGAATAAAAACTAATTTTTGACATAGGCATTATGTTTATAGCTGTAGTGTAAATAAAGTAGTTGGTTTCCAGACTTTTGTTTGTAGTTTTCTGGAAAGCAATAACCTGTGTTGTCTAGTTTTTTTATGGCATAGGGCTACTTCACTTGATGCACATGCAGAGGGTATTGCTCATTAAATGTAGTAGTGTAGTGTACACCTTTTGGTTTGCCAATGTGTGTTATTAAGTTTTGAAACTAGTTCTGGTTTACATTTTGGACAAAAGTTAGGTTGCACAGCCTTACATATTACATTTTTAAATGGAACTAATTACACTAAAGAGATCAGAACTCGGCTGAGTTTTGAAAGCTATTATTTGTAGAACAGCCATACAGAATTCCTGAGGATCTATATATTCAATGATAGAAAGGTGATCAGCACCTTTACAGATATCGATCATATCTCTAATGCCACTTGTAGAGTGACAAATGTAATTGTCTGATATAATTTGTTGACAAAGATTTGTCAAAGCCTTGCAGAAAGGTTGATGTACATATCGCTGTATTAGTTCTTCCACTGAGGGCAAGTATAAGGTCAGATTAACAATACTACCATAGCAATTGATACCATTTTGATTTTTAAATTGATGTCCTGTAGTTTCCATGTGTTTCCACTTTTCAAGACAATCAAGCACTGCATCTATCCCATCAAACCCACCAATATTTCACTCCACAAAACAGTGCAATGCCTTCAACCACTTCTTCAGAGAAAAAACACAGAAGATAGTATAGCACATCAACAACACCAAACACTCCAACAGAATCTGACAATGGACATCTTTCAAAGCTCTATCTCTTGCAGTTCTTATCAACATACTAAACTCCCTCAAAGCCACTTCCAATGAAGATGATGTCTTACCCTCATTCGTCATCAAATCTCTCCCTGGGGGGCGATCGTTCACCCCTACACACAGCTGTCAATGTCTCCACTGGCAACTGGTGTATATGGTGCATGGTCCCACGTTCATGGAGAGAGAGAATATACAAGCAGCTCAGTAGCGCAAGTGCAGGTTGCTCCATTTTTAAATTAGTCTCAAGAATTGTATGTTTTGTTTTTGGTGCGGCAGTGCAACTATGCATGTGGCAGATGAAGGTCTCCAATGCCTTTTAGACAGAAGCCATGCTAGTTACATCAGGTGTGTGTCTTGGGCTAGTTTTAAAGAATATTGTCTTCTCTGGGGCCCTCACTGATGTGGCCCAGAGTCAAGACCCTCTAAACCACTTATTTGGTGTCCGTAATGGGTATATGTTAAGGCATTTAAGAGTGCTCCATAGGTACACGGAGGAGAGGCATGCCTGTTGTCACACAGACTCCAAGGTCCCGCCTGACCTGTTCGCCTAAAATACCTCAGTTCACAGGTGTGCTTGACGTTATATGTGGTAAATTCACTAGGTATGTCAGCATTATGGAATAGACGTGGAACTGTAGCTGTATTTGTGGAATATCAGAAGAGAATTCTTCAAGAATAAACTCAAGAACGAAAAATGCCTGAAGAATTTGAAGAAAATTGCATTGACTTTGTATTACTTTGAGCACGTGCTTTGGATTTCAGATCAGAATAGAATGGTGTTGAGTTCAGTGGCGGAGAGTGCAATCTTGCAGAGTACCGTGTTGCAGAGTGCAGTGGCGAACAGCAGAATGGCGTACAGCATAGTGGTGCAGAGTGCCATTGAGTGCTGTGACAGAGTGCAATGGTGTACAGTGGCGTAGCTTGCAGTGGCATAGCATGGAGTGGGGTAGATTGGCATTGAGTTTAGTGGCCAAGAGTGCAGTCTTGCAGTGTAGAATGGTGAAGAGTGCAGGGATGTAGAGTGGCCTAGAGTGGTGTAGAATACAGTGGCGCAGAGTAGAATGCAGTGGTGCAGCATGCAGTGGTGTAGAGAGGAGTATAGTGGTGTAGAGTACAGTAGTTCATAGAAGGACAGAGTGGCATAGAGTGCAGTGGCATAGCGTGCACTGGTTTTGAGTAAAGTGGTGTTGATTGCATTGGCATGGAGTGCACTGGTTTAGAGTGGAGTGGTGTAGAGGGCAGTGGCATAGAGTGGTGCAGCACAGAGTGCAGTATCATAGGGTGCATTGGCATAGAGTGGGGTAGTGTGCTGTAGAGTGCAGTGGCTCAAAGTAGATTGTTTCAGAGTAGTGTGAAGTGGTGTAGAGTGGAGTGGTGCAGGGTAGAGTGCATTAGCATAGAGTAGTCGCCTAAAGCTCAGTGGCGAAGAGTGGGACAAAGTGGAGTGGTGAAGAGTGGTGTAGAGTGTAGGGACGTAGAGCCGAATGTTTCAGAGAAGAGGGAAGTGGAGTGGTGGAGGGTAGAGTTCAGTGGTGGAGGGTAGAGTGCAGTGTTGTACATTGGAGCTGCATAGAGTGGAGTGGTGCAGAATAGAGTGGAATGTCCTAGACTGGACTGGTGTATAGTGCAGTGGCAAAGTGTGCAGTGGTGCACAGTAGAGTGAGGTAGAATGCATTGGCATAGAGTATAGTGGTGTAGAGTAGAAGCACAGAGTGAAGTGGCAAATAGTACTGCACCAGTTACCAGCAGTGCTAAAGCCAGCCTTGATAGCAGCCCATTGTTTCTTCAGTGGAACATGTTCACTTATTTCATTGTTGACAACCCATGCATCTACCAAACGGGAATAAAAACTAATTTTTGACATAGGCATTATGTTTATAGCTGTAGTGTAAATAAAGTAGTTGGTTTCCAGACTTTTGTTTGTAGTTTTCTGGAAAGCAATAACCTGTGTTGTCTAGTTTTTTTATGGCATAGGGCTACTTCACTTGATGCACATGCAGAGGGTATTGCTCATTAAATGTAGTAGTGTAGTGTACACCTTTTGGTTTGCCAATGTGTGTTATTAAGTTTTGAAACTAGTTCTGGTTTACATTTTGGACAAAAGTTAGGTTGCACAGCCTTACATATTACATTTTTAAATGGAACTAATTACACTAAAGAGATCAGAACTCTGCTGAGTTTTGAAAGCTATTATTTGTAGAACAGCCATACAGAATTCCTGAGGATCTATATATTCAATGATAGAAAGGTGATCAGCACCTTTACAGATATCGATCATATCTCTAATGCCACTTGTAGAGTGACAAATGTAATTGTCTGATATAATTTGTTGACAAAGATTTGTCAAAGCCTTGCAGAAAGGTTGATGTACATATCGCTGTATTAGTTCTTCCACTGAGGGCAAGTATAAGGTCAGATTAACAATACTACCATAGCAATTGATACCATTTTGATTTTTAAATTGATGTCCTGTAGTTTCCATGTGTTTATGTTTTTTCTTTTTGGTTGTTCCAAATCTTGTTCAGAATTGTAGTTTGATGTAATTTGCGTTTTGAAAATCAGTTTTGGTTTTGATAAAATTGCGATATTCACCAAGATGAGGAGTGTATTTCTTGCGCAAACAATTGTATTCATTCACTCAGCTGACTGCATTAATTCTTTTGTCATCCAAATGGATAATATATAGTCTGTTTAATTTCTTAACATGAGACAGAGCAACATATGACATTCCATCTTTGAATACTGTAGCGGCAAATCTAATTATTGCATAATCTAAATTTAGTCCTTGAGATTTGTTTATAGTAACCTCGTAAGTCTTAATAAGTAAGAAGCTTGCAGCACAGTGAGATTATTTTTTACTCTTCAATGTGGTCTAATTCGAGGATAAAAAATTCAATCTCTTCATCCTTAGCACAAATTATAAAGTCCTCTTCAAATTCAATTTCTTCATTTAGGAGTTCTTCTCCTACATGAAAATTGCGACATAAAATAATGACAACTTTTACACAGATGTAAATCTTTCACCAATCCTACTGTACATGACAGATTATTCTATATTTTGTAATTGTAAACATTTTCTAAAAGGGATGTTCAGTCCATGAGTCAATATTATACTTGCAAGATATACACTTTCTTGTTTTTCCAGATGTAGCATTGTATTTTTTTTTATTTCAGCACATTCTTAAAGAGATGGCACTAAACAAATCATGGGTTGTAATTGTTAAAAAAAGAAAATCCATTAATTCAGCGGGTGAGTGAAGATTAGGAAACAATATACTTGTACTTCATTCCTTTAGCATAATCTTTGCTTCTTTTTTGAGAATGCCAAGGCAAATGTCTTGTAGTATCTTGGCATATTCTTCTTCATTAGCTTGCCTCATATTATGTGTTAGTTATTTGTATGTAAAATGCAACTATATGTTCACATTCCATATACTTCCTAAAGTATTCCGAGTTGGCTCTTGCAAATGCTTTTTGAAAATCGGTTCCACTTTTACAGGTGTAGGTTGTAATAAGTTTCCAAAACCAATGACATGTTTTCCTCCAAAGACGACTTCATAAGATGTCTGCAGTACTTATTGCATTAGCAAATGAAAAAATTCAAATTTTAAGTCTGAAACCATGCTGACTTAATCTATGATTACAATTTTGACTTTTTTAAAAATTCTTCCAAGTTTTTTACATGTATCTATATTTAATCTTAAGTATTCCAATTTGTTATCAAGATCTACAGGTAGTAACAGTAGATGATGTAGAGTTGTTTCTTTGATATTATGTGCAGGTCATCCAATAGGAGCGGTAACAACACAATATACATTTGAATTGGTAGCCTTATGCACTTGAGCACTAATTATTACTTTAATAAGAAAGCTTTTCCCAGTTCCAGCCTGGCCACTAACATATTGTAATGTAGGTTCAAAACTACTCCATTCACATAATACTTTTCATGTTGATGTCCATCATTTACAGCCTGCTTTATGTCTTTGTATATTTGTAGTTGGTTTGGTCAGAATTTAGTAGCCATACTTAGTAATACAAATTCACAATATTTTTTTTTTACTTTGTCCACTGCATCTTCAACCTTGTCCACTGCAACCACAGCTTCAGTATCAATCATTAGTTCTCTAAGTGGGCCAGCAGTTCTGGAGTGGAAGGATTATTCCTTGCTGCAGTATTGCATGGTATTTCTGCATTAATGTTATTCTCTTCCGCTATTTTTTGTTCAAGCATTTCTAAATATGTGTGAAATTAAGGTACTGCAATGTCATTTTTATATACATTAAATGCATCTTCACAGTATTCAAAGAGGCCTTTAATTGTTTTTCTGCCATGGTTTGAATAGTTGCAGAAGTATTAAATAGTAGAATTCTTTTGTTTTCTCCTGTGGCACAACTGTTTCCGATGATCAATATGAGTAGGTTTAGAATGACGTATTAAACATTCGCTGGTCACTTGAACTAGAAATCTTCCAGTGTTGATATCTTCTGCTTCATGTATTTAAATATGAGAAGAACTTATCACCTTCACAGAGAGACAAGTTTTCTTTAAAAAAAAAAAAAATTAAAAAAAAAGACTTCTGTTTGGGTAATATTAGTCCAACATGTCTGTTTCAAAATTTCTTAGGTATGTGGATAAACATTTGCAAGGTATTCCAGGCTCTTCGGGACTCTTTGGAGTGATGATGTTAATGCCAAGCTAAGCTACATACTCAAATGGTCACATGCTTCATAGCTGCCGATCTCACTGGGAAATAGCATTTGGAGGCTAAATCAGTATAATCTTTTACTCATCTATGGATGACAACACCTTGCCATGGTTTGACACATGGATGCCAGCAGAGCTAAGCACTCTCCTGGCCCCAACAGACCATGCCCGCAACCTCATCATCATCCTGGATAGAAGAAACAAGACAACACAGTCTCATCCGCTTGCTTCCACACACTTTGCATGCAACACAAGATCTTCAGGTGGCTCACAGCAGACACCAGAAGGACTAGCACGCAGGTCCGCATCACCAGCCGACTGGGCTACGGAAACACTCACGCCTCCTGAAGAGACTGTAGACAATGCAGAACTCAGCATCAATACTCGTAGTCAAACTCCCCAGAAGGACCCTGATCACACCCCATCTCAAAAAACTACATTGGCTCCCAATTCAGAAGAGATGCCAGATCAAGATGCTGACCCACGCCTACAAGGCCCTGCACAACGAAGGACCAGCACACATAACCAAACTCCTGACCTTCCACCAACCGACCAGACACCTACAATCAGTTTCCCTCTGCCTCACAGACACCTGTCGAGCCAACAACAGGGGACGCTCCTTCTAGCACCTGGCAGCCAAGGCTTGCAACAACCTCCCGCTGTACTTCAGGACCACACATCACTCCAGCAATTTAGAAGAGAACTAAAGACTTGGATGTTCGAATGATCATTCCTCCAAGCAGCAGCAGCATACAGCTTCAGTGCCTTGAGACCCTCACAGGTGATTTGCCGTGCTCTATAAATGTTTGATTGATTGACTGACTTAAAGATTGCTCAGTAGATATTTCTACCCATACTTCCTTCATATCCGATTTTTCAGTCTTTGTGATATAGAAATTAACAAAGTGCAACCACTGTAGAGTTATCTGCAACAATTTGTATAGCTACATTAGCATCCCATATATGTAGAATTAAAGGGTTGTAGTTGTTCATCCATTGTGATGTTTGGGTTCTTCTTAGATTGTAAGATTTTTTTTATGCAAGTTGGCAGTAACGGCGTGTCTTATAGATGACATTAAATTGTTCACTCTTCCTCACTGTAAAATTGGTCTTGGAAATCCAAAGCAACATTAAGAGTAATGTTTAGATTTGTTCCGATATTTTGTTGGGCAGTATTTATCACATATATGTTATTGTAAGCATAAACCTGTGCAAATAGTTTCTTGTTTTACTTTTTATTTCAAACGTCACAAGTGACATACCATTCCATGAAATGTAAAAGAGATTCATCAGTGCCATATCCAAACTTAGGTGTACCTTTAATCCACAAAAACATACAACTGTGTGGTGCACCTCTTGCTTGATCCGCTTTTCTCCAAAAGAAATCAAGTATCTCTCCAAAGGTTTTTTTTCTTTTTGGTTGGTTAAGTACTGAAGAACAGTTTGAAATGCATGATTAAAATATCTGCAAACATTAGCAGGATCCAAATAACATAATTCAGCTGGTGATTTAAAGGTCATGTCTGCAATATTAACATTAGCTTCAAGTAGAAATTGAAATGTGATCTCCATTAGGTACTCAGTACAGCTTAAAGTAATAAAACAAGTAGGTTGTCCTAAATATCTGAGACTACATTTAAATTCTACATGTCTTCGAAACCAATATTCATAGGTCCCTCACTGACATGCCATAATGTTGATCAAGTTGTATTCTAGATTCTCACCTTTGACATGCATCCTTCGAACAAAAATTGTGTGCTGTTATATTAGAAAAGCCAGTTCCCATCACATGTGCAATGTCAAGACTCCACTCACCTGAAGCCTCGGAAATGCAGGAGTGCAACTATTTCTCCCAATACCTTCAAGGAACAATCCTCAGCATGGAGTATAGTAAGTGCCAGTGTTTGTGCCAAAGGGGAACAGGGTGATAAGGAAATGGAAAAGGGAAAGGGGGACTAGAGGATAACACTCTCAGGTTCGATACCACAGCAGGCAAGCAACTCAGTTTGAAGTCCCAATAGCCTTACGCCTTTACAAAGAAAAACATGAACACCATTAGAGGTGGTGTACAGGAAAAAGTGTTTTTAACACCTGACCCCCCTTTCCCTCAGACCACAACTCACCTATGAGTGAAACAGTAGCCTAAGTAATCTGCGCACTACAAGTTGAAGGCACTTGTAATGCAAACACAAAGGAGGTAGGATAGATTGTTCTCAATAGATCCCAATACTGGGACGGTAAGGTATAAGTCCATAGTCTGCGTTCAGGTCTAGTATACTTTTTCACATGTTATTGCATTCATAACAATTGAGTATCTTGTTGTAGACTTAGATGTGAATAATTGGAGCCGGAGGCCCAGTGTATTGACCTCACAGATAATGAATGTTTCTTTCTCTCCTAGGCGGAGTTACAATACAGTTGATGCAATACTAATGGGGTCCAGATGATGATAGCAGAAGCCATCTGATGTGCTGATGTACTGGCAGGTAAGTAATTGTGGTAGGGAAAAGGCTTGCCAGAACAAGAACAATCTGGGAGGGAAATAGGACCTTGGAGCTTGGGAATGCGATTTAATGAGCCGGGAAGTATCCAGGAAAACAGACTGACTGTAGCAATATAACAGGATGCAGGGAGCAGGACCTAGGAATCTCTAGATGCAAAGACAAGGACAGAGAGCTGAGTACCCAGCTGAAGCTTGAAGTAAAACACAGCTTCTAATCAGGATGCAGCATTTCAAGAGTGCCCGTCCAACATGCAGGGCAAATCATGCATGAGTACATCATCTTACAATGTCCAGCGTGTGATCTCGGCCACTGTGCAGTGTTGGAAGTAGGGTGACGTGTATCCAGGAGATACGAGGATTCACATACTGGTATGCAGGATCGGGAGCAGTGAAGGGGAACAGGGTCAAGACTGATTTGCATATGGCTGGGTCCAAACTAGGGGGGCATGGTGAGCAAAAGAACAATGGATTTAACCCAGATTTGTGAATGGGGGTGAGTGTTCGAAAAGTTACAGCACTCCATCCTTTATCTTGTTGTGTTGCTCCCTTACGTTTGTCAGCTCAGGGAATATTTCCTAAAGAGGTCAAGGTTGCTCCCTTTTTGCGAGTAGAGTGTGATGTGGGAGGAATAGGTGAAGGTCTTTTGGCCTTAGCATAGTAAGTCTGGATGCATTTTACTATGCCTGACTTGCATATAAGAGTTGCCTTTGTGAGGTGGTGAAAAGGTAACAAACAGTTGGTTATACTTTCTAAAGGTTTTAGTTCTATCAAAGCAGAACATAAGTGGTTGTTTAACATCTAGGGTATGAAGAGCTCTTTCCGCAACCGAGTGTGTTTGAGGGTAAAAAACTGGCAATTAGATTGATTGGTTGGTTGAAATGAAATTGAAATACAAGTTCCAAGTTAGCTTTATTTCGGTAAAAATAAATACCATAAAAGCACACCACAAATTCACAATTTTACAAGAAAACAGGCTATATGTAAAAATCCTCAAATATAAAACATTAAACTATATGTAAAAATCCTTGAATATAAAACATTCTCCCTATAAAAAAATCATACCATATTATAAAATCGTGCAAAAATGCAAAGTTTTTCGTGATAAATATCATAGATCAAGTATGTTAAAAACAATGAATAGGATAAAAATAAAAAACGTTTCCATTTAAGACATATAAGAATATAAAACATGGAAAATTCATTAGACGGTAGAGAATTGGTGTATGCATATATTAAAGTTCACAAGTCAGTTTATCAATGACTACTCCCATCATCTGTTGTTGGATTTTTTCCTGTTTTTTTTAACATATTCAGTCTGCAGTGCCAAATAGATTCTAAAACTTTTGCCAAACAACAAGCCACTAAAACAGATGGATCAGACTTAAAAACTCTCAGAGCCAATGGGCAATTCCTAAAACCCATTTTTTTACATAATGGAATAATCCAAGAAGCCCTCTGTTTATGGTATGCAAAACACTGGAAGAGGACGTGGGTTATGGATTCTTCCCTGGCGCAACCCATCGAGCACATCTTAGAGCTACAGCTTGCATTAGACCATTTGTAAGTTAAGGTGCGCAAAGGAAGAGAGCCTATCCTAAATCTGATATACAATGCACGTGCATGTGGGGAAAGTAATGTGTCCATGTATATGGCATAATGGCATTTGGTTTGTAGAAAGCTGCCAGTCATGGATGATGATGAGACTGCAGTCAATTGTGTAAGTTGAGCATTAAGCCAAAATGCATCCTTCAGAATCTGCATTGCGTTTTTTGGAATAGATAACGGATCCTTCCAGTATGTCCCCAAGCCAAGTGATACAAAGGTCCATTCCACATAAGCACACCACTTGATTTTTGAGCTGGTGTTCGTATCCATCAGGTTAATTAGCCCGCATCTATAGGGGATAAGAGAATCTAGTGACCATAGGCGAATCCAAAATAACAGAGGCCTAAGAGCGGCAATCTGATTGATTGGAGGCAAATTTAAATCCATTCGAATAGGAAGTGTTGGGGTACTGGAGGGAACTCTTAACAGCATCTTTAAGAAAGAGTTTTCCTCCCTTACCAGATCATCTAAATTGCAATTGCCCCACAATTCAGCTCCATATAGAGCCCCCCCCCCAATTGCTTGTGATTTATATATTTCTATGGCGGGCGTCGTGGCAAAACTGGGGGATCTAGCTGCAAATCTTACAATGCCACTCGCCCGTTGTTTCAAGCGCAAGGTTGCTTTCTGGAGATGGGAGTGCCATTTATGCATATCTTCTAATTTCAGACCTAAATAGTCAAAGTCACCGACTCTTTCCAGTGTGGCACCCTCTAGATAGATGGGTCTCCTCATCCTGCTTTTTTTGCCCCCAAACACCATGCATTTAGTTTTAAGTCGGTTGATTTCCAGGCCATGGTCGTTACAAAAGTCCATAAACCTCGAGAGCAGGGTTGAAAGACCTGTGGCTGTTTGGGATATCAACAAAGTGTCATCAGCGAATAGGAGGCAAGGAATCTTCTGCCCTCCTATTTTAGGGGCGTCATTGGAACACTCCATGAGATAGGGGATACATGCTTTTATGAATAGGAGGAATAATGTGGGGGCGAGTACACAACCTTGTCTCACACCGCGGGCAGTGGGAAACTCTTCAGTTAGTTCACCTTGCGGACCCCATCCAATTCTGGCAAAATTGCCAGTTTAATGATTGAAATACAACCTTAGGTAGGAATTTAGGATTGGTATGAAGAACCACCTTATCTCTGTGTATTTCGAAGAAAGGTTCTTCTAAGTTTATAACCTGGAGCTAACTAACATGCCTAAATGAAGTGATGGCGACTAAGAATGCCACTTTCCAAGATAAAAATTGAAGAGGGCATGAATATAGAGGTTCAAATGGGGACCCATGAGTCTTGTATGCACTATATTAAGATTCCAAGAAGGTGCACAAGTAGTCCTAGTTAGAATAACTAATTGAAGCTTTGTCATGACAGCTTTGAAGATCCAAATGTTGAAAAGATAAGGATGCTGCTTATTTTGTAGGTGAGCAGCTATTGCAGCAAGATTCAACCGAATAGAAGTGTATGCTAAGTTTGCTTTCTGTAAATGAAGTAGGTAGCAGACAATATCTTGCGCTGTGGCTTTGAAGGGGCATTTTGTTTTGAATGACAATAGCAAAGAAAAAGTTTCCATCTTGCTGCATAACATGGTGGTGCTGTAGTGGTGGATTTGCATGCTCCCTTTAGAATGTTCATACATTCCAAACTCTATGACCTCAGGAGCCAAATTTCTAGGTTGAGAGTTTTAGGTTCTGGGTACCTTATTTGTCCTTGATTCTGAGTGAGAAGGTCCGGCTTGTTGGGAAACTACTCGTGTGGAGCTAACAGTGTTGTAAACCAGGGCTGACAAGTCCAAGTGGGAGCTACCAGTATCACTGTGAGAGATGTTTGCCTGAGCTTCCAAACCAGAAATGGAAGGAGAGATGGAAAAGCAAGGGCAAATACCTGTGACCAACTCATCTATAGTGTGTTGCCCTTGGCTAGCGGTTGTGGAAACATGGAGGCAAAGTTTAAGCATTTTAGTGTTTTCTGCTGCGACAGAAAGGTAAATTTGAGGGAACCTCCACTTTTGGAAATAAGACTGAAGGACTTGCGGGGGGAGTTCCCACTCGTTGACTTGTTGCTGCATCCTGCTGAGCAGGTCTGCAAAGTCGATGTCTGTTTCTGCAAGGTATTCTGCTAACAGGTGAATGCTGTAATGTAGAGCCCACTTCCTCATTGGCTGGGAGAGGAGAAATAGTTGTGGAGACCATGACACCCTTGTTTCTGTAAGTAATACATACCTGTCATATTGTCCATCAGGACTAATACAACCTTGCGTGCGAGGGAGGAATGCTCTCAATACCAGGTGATTAGTTTGTTTAGCTAAGTAAATGATGTGGAGATTCTGGTGTTTGGCATCCCAAAGACCCTGAACTGTTAGGTCTAGTAGGAGTGCTCCCCATCCCATCTCTGATGTGTCCATTGTGAGAGTTATGTTGGGGACAGGGTTGAGAAATGGCCACCCTTTCAACATATTGTTAGTGTTCCACCATTGCAGAGAATGGTGAGTGTGGAGTTCTATCTGACCTTCTTGGAACCTGATCCTCTAGCTGACCCTGTGACTGAGATCACTGATGGGACAAACATTCCTGTAGCGGACGCCTGTGTAGTATTGCATGGGGGAACTATGGCAATGCAGAAGGTCATTATCCCTAGTAGACGCATACCCATCCTGATGGCTTGTCTGAAACTGGGGCAGTATTGCCTGAAAGTTTTGAATTTGTGCAGGATTGGGGTAGGCCAATCCTAAATATGTGTTTAGGATTGTCCCTAAGTATGGTTGAACTTATTGTGGCTGTAGGGGAGACTTGGGGATTTTGATAGTAAAACCTAATCTGTGAAGATCTATTGTCATCTGTGTGTATTGTTGGCACTGATGATGAATGCTGGCTTTGATAAGCCAGTTGCTTAAGCAAGGGAACAAATGGACATTTTGTCTGCGTAGATGAGCAGCAACTACTGCTAGGTATTTGGTGAACACTCAAGATGCGGTGGTCACCCCGAATGGAAGTAGCCTGAATAGGTACTGTTTGCCCACTTCGACAAATCTCACATATTTGCGATGGGCTGTATGTACTGGTATGTGGAAGTAAGCGTCTTTGAGGTTTAGTGTTACAATGAAGTCATCTTGTTGGAGCAGTGGGATGACATCCTGCAAGGTGACCATGTGGAAACTCTCTGAAAGGAAGCATTTGTTTTAAGGCCGGATATTTAAGATTGGCCTTAATGACCCGTCCTTTTTTGGGATTAGGAAGTACAGAGAGTAGTCCCCTGATGTTGAAGAGGAACGGGTTCTGTGACCCCTTTGAGAAGGGCTTGGACTTCCTGCTTCAGTATTGTTTGATGTTCGTTAATCTGTGTGTGCAAGGTGGAACGTTGGGCGGTGTGGTAATGAGCTCCACACAATAGCCATGTTGGCAAATGGCTAGCACCCATTTGTCTGTGGTGACAGTATCCCAGACTGGGCTGAAAAACTTTAGTCTGCCCTTTAAAGGTGTTGTGTGGTCAGTTGGAAGGATAGGGCATTGGGATCTGTGTAGTACATGTCCCATGGGTCGGGATCCCGTTCTGGCCCACTAGCCCACAAGTGTCAGACGATGGTGACACCTGAGGCGAAATGTCCACGGGGTTATAGGGTGGTGACAATGGTTAAGGAGAATGAGAGGCGATGGATGTGTTGCTGAAAGTAGTGGAGGGGGAGTTGTGGCAGGAACTGGAAGAAAGGCAGGGCTAGTGGCCTTGTCCTTGATTTCCTTCCTGGGAGGAAGGTGTATATCCAGTGCCTCCTCAAATGTTAATTTCGTCTTTAGAGGTGGAGGAGAGAAAGGCGTAGCAATAATTCAACCAGTTTCCAGTTGGATTTTTCGCTTCCGAATGTCCAGCTTTTCTAAATTAGGCTTGATGGGAGTTGTCAAAGCTTTAGAGCCTTTCTGCTCTGAAGGTTTCAGAACCGAGGCAAGGGGGAGGGGAGTCAACTACCAAAATGGCACCGAAGGTCGAGTCAGTGCCAAGGACTTAGGTCAATGCCGAAAGCTTGGCCTTGATATGGCTTTTCGGCTCCAAGCCTAAGGGTGGGGTATCCGAAGTAGTTTTCCGGATCCGACCTTATCTGTGGAGCAGCGGTGGATTGGTGACCTCAGGGGGAACTGTTGGTGTCAAAGGTTTTCTGGTCACCTTGGATGGATGTACGTGGGCAGGGGCTGCAGTGCTCACGCGCTGCGCGGATGGAACTTCCTGCATCTCAAGGCATACCTCTATGTTGGAGCCGAGTGTCTTAGAGAGAGAAGGCCTCCTCTTCTTCGACAGTTGGCTGCTCTTTTATTATATGATATCAGGAGTGTCGTCTGTGGCCCCCTGAGACATTTTGAGCCAATGAGCCCTGCTTTCCTGGAAACTCTTCTTTGATCTGAAGGCCTTCCAGGCCTCACAATCGGCTTCTCTGTGGTCCAGGGAAAGGCACAAATTGCACTAAGTGTGCTGATCTGTGAGTGGGTATTTCCTGTGGCAATGAAAGCAAAACCGAAATGGTGTGCGTTCCATTACCAGCAGTGCATTTTCAAAGAGGCTGGGTGAACGTTGAAGGGAGGCCCCAAAGGGCTCTCAGTCAAACAATGTCGATCCGGCTGAGTTTTCGATGGGGCGCTGAGATGGAAAAACATGAACAAGAACAATACCGTCGAAGACAGAACAGAAAGAGGTAGAATTAAACCGAAACAGAGTTGAAGCACTGAGCGAAGGCATACACGTCTGAACCTGATGGCAGAGAGAAAACAATCTAACAATGGAGTCGATGCCCATGCGTATTATCACTGAGAGGAGGCGTCACTGGACCTCATGACTAAAAGACTTCTTTGAAGTAAAACAACTTGCACAACTCCGGACTCAACTCTACAAAGCAGGAGTGTAGGAAGTTGGCTCTGTATGCACTATTTCAAAGTAAGGAATAGTATGCACAGAGTCCAAGGGTTCCCCTTAGAGGTAAGATAGTGGCAAAAAGAGATAATACTAATGCTCTATTTTGTGGTAGTGTGGTCGAGCAGTAGGCTTATCAAAGAAGTAGTGTTAAGCATTTGTTGTACATACAAACAGGCAATAAATGAGGAACATACACTCAGAGACAATTCCAGGCCAATAGGTTTTTGTATAGAAAAATATATTTTCTTAGTTTATTTTAAGAACCACAGGTTCAAATTCTACATGTAATACTTTGCATGAAAGGTATTGCAGGTAAGTACTTTAGGAACTTTGAATAATCACAATAGCATATATACTTTTCAAATAAAACACATATAGCTATTTTAAAACTAGACAGTGCAATTTTCACAGTCCCTAGGGGAGGTAAGTATTTGTTAGTTTTTGTAGTTAAGTAAACCACCTACGGGGTTCAAGTTTGGGTCCAAGGTAGCCCACCGTTGGGGGTTCAGAGCAACCCCAAAATTACCACACCAGCAGCTCAGGGCCAGTCAGGTGCAGAGTTCAAAGTGGTGCCCAAAACGCATAGGCTTCAATGGAGAAGGGGGTGCCCCGGTTCCAGTCTGCCATCAGGTAAGTACCCGCGTCTTCGGAGGGCAGACCAGGGGGGTTTTGTAGGGCACCGGGGGGGACTCAAGTTAGCACAGAAAGTACACCCTCAGCAGCACAGGGCGGCCGGGTGCAGTGTGCAAACACACGTCGGGTTTTCAATTGGAATCAATGGGAGACCAAGGGGTCCCTTCAGCGATGCAGGCAGGCAAGGAGGGGGCTCCTCGGGGTAGCCACCACCTGGGCAAGGGAGAGGGCCTCCTGGGGGTCACTCCTGCACTGGAGTTCCGATCTTTCAGGTCCTGGGGGCTGCGGGTGCAGAGTCTTTACCAGGTGTCGGGATCTGGGAAGCAGGCAGTCGCGGTCAGGGGGAGCCTCGGGATTCCCTCTGCAGGCGTCGCTGTGGGGGCTCAGGGGGGGCAACTCTGGCTACTCAGTCTCGTAGTCGCCGGGGAGTCCTACCTGAATTGTTTGTTCTCCCCAAGTCGAGCCGGGGGCGTCGGGTGCAGAGTTGCAAGTCTCACGCTTCTGGCGGGAAATGCAGTTGTCTTGAAGTTGCTTCTTTGGAAACAAAGTTGCAGTCTTTGGTGAACAGGGCTGCTGTTCTCAGGAGTTTCTTGGTCCTTCTAGAGCAGGGCATTCCTCTGAGGATTTAGAGGTCGCTGGTCCCTGGGGAGAGCATCGCTGGAGCAGTTTCTTCAGAAGGGGGGAGACAGGCCGGTAGAGCTGGGGCCAAAGCAGTTGGTGTCTCCGTCTTCTCTGCAGGGTTTTTCAGCTTAGCAGTCCTCTTCTTCTTAGGTTGCAGGAATCTAGTTTCCTAGGTTCTGGGGAGCCCTTAAATACTAAATTTAAGCGCGTGTTTAGGTCTGGGGGGTTAGTAGCCAATGGCTACTATTCTTGAGGGTGGGTACACCCTCTTTGTGCCTCCTCCCTGAGGGGAGGGGGGCACATCCCTATTCCTATTGGGGGAATCCTCCTTCTACAAGATGGAGGATTTCTAAAAGTCAGAGTCACCTCAGCTCAGGACACCTTAGGGGCTGTCCTGACTGGCCAGTGACTCCTCCTTGTTTTTCTCATTATCTCTCCTGGACTTGCCGCCAAAAGCGGGGGCTGGGTCCAGGGGGCGGGCATCTCCACTAGCTGGAGTGCCCTGGGGCATTGTAACACAAAGCTTGAGCCTTTGAAGCTCAATGCTAGGTGTTACAGTTCCTGCAGGGGGGAGGTGTGAAGCACCTCCACCCAGAGCAGGCTTTGTTTCTGTCCTCAGAGAGCACAAAGGCTCTCACCGCATGGGGTCAGAAACTCGCCTTTCAGCAGCAGGCTGGCACAGACCAGTCAGTTCTGCACTGAACAATTGGGTAAAATACAGGGGGGCTCTCTAAGATGCCCTCTGTGTGCATTTTTTAATAAATCCAACACTGGCATCAGTGTGGGTTTATTATTCTGAGAAGTTTGATACTAAACTTCCCAGTATTCAGTGTAGCCATTATGGAGCTGTGGAGTTCGTTTTTGACAGACTCCCAGACCATATAATCTTATGGCTACCCTGCACTTACAATGTCTAAGGTTTAGCTTAGACACTGTAGGGGCATAGTGCTCATGCACCTATGCCCTCACCTGTGGTATAGTGCACCCTGCCTTAGGGCTGTAAGGCCTGCTAGAGGGGTGACTTACCTATGCCACAGGCAGTGTGAGGTTGACATGGCACCCTGAGGGGAGTACCATGTCGACTTAGTCATTTTCTCCCCACCAGCACACACAAGCTGGCAAGCAGTGTGTCTGTGCTGAGTGAGGGGTCCCTAGGGTGGCATAAGACATTCTGCAGCCCTTAGAGACCTTCCCTGGCATCAGGGCCCTTGGTACCAGAGGTACCAGTTACAAGGGACTTACCTAGGTGCCAGGGTTGTGCCAATTGTGGAGACAATGGTACATTTTAGGTGAAAGAACACTGGTGCTGGGTCCTGGTTAGCAGGGTCCCAGCACACTTCTCAGTCAAGTCAGCATCAGTATCAGGCAAAAAGTGGGGGGTAACTGCAACAGGGAGCCATTTCTTTACAAGGAGTATGCGAGCATGTGTATCAACAGCACTACATGCCATCTAATATGGGTGTTTCACATAACTATCTACTACATATCAAAATCCCCCCCTGGAGCCTACTTGATGTATTGATGTCCTTTATTTATTTGGTAGTATTTTGCTACATTTGTAACCCAATATGAATCTAAACAAATCACTGCTCTCCTTTTAAAATATGTCAATGTTAAGTACTTTCCTACAGGCTAATCTTCTAAACCTGCATATACCTGTTTCCTATCTAGCTCATCATCATTATTGCATGTGGCTGCAGGAGCAAGATGGCTTCTATTTGGCTTGTCGGGCACAGTTTAATTTTTGGCCAGAGCCAAGAGAGTATGCCAAGAAAGATGATTTTAAAACTAATTTGGGTTTAAGAGGAATAAACATTACATGGATTAGAGAAAGAGTTTTGAGATGGCATCAGTTACTCCCTTCTACTTTCTTCTGTTATTGCATTTGGACATTCGCACTTTACGATTATCCACTGTGGTTGGAATGACATTGGCCAATTAATGGGAGTTAGACCAGAAATTGAGATGAAGGAGACATTTTCCACCTAAATCTCTGTTTCCAAGCACACATTTTGTGTTCTCCAGTACTGTAAGTGCTAGAAAGTTTGAAAAAACTCAAAGACATACTAAGACATTAACAAGACAGCGTCAACATTCCTTAGAGGTCATGGAATATCTTCCGTTTTTTTAATCTGGAAATCAAATATTCCAATGCAGCACAGTATCATCTAAATACGGTCCATTTTACAGTCTATGGAAGCCAAAGTTTCCAACTTAAAATACTGGCTTTTCCAACATATTAAGGTATGTTAACATTGGAAAACAGCAACTAAAGGCTCTTTTAGGAGCCACCCTATGTTATGTATAACAGATTTAGTCATATTTTTTAAGTACCGCAGTACTTCTTAGATAATAAAGTGGTAGTACCACGATACTCTGTAAATTGATTTAAAAACATGTAAATGTATAAAACTGACTTTCTCCACCACTATAGAGTTTTCTGCAGTGGCTTCTTTATTCCTGTAATGTACATCTTAAGTAATTACTTACATTTTTTATTCAAACACACAACATGGTAAAACTGTGCTGTAATCAACAACTACTGAACCTATTTAGGTAAAATACCCAAAAGGATCATCTACACACTATAATCTATATTCCTGCCAAACTTAATTAAAATCCATTCAGCCTTTTTTTCTGTGCAACACCGTAACAAATCACCATAAAAAAAGCATAAAAAAGCAAGGCAGAAAAAGAAATAGGCCTGGAAAGTTTTGTGGAGATTTGTCCAACAGGGGCAACGTTATTTGCTAGCATAAATCTGAGGAATTTCTACCTTTGGCAATCCTAACTTTAGCTATAGAGTGGCTCATGCCACTCTGTAAGAAAATAAATACACACACTTGTGTTGTCTTGTTAGAAATTGTGTCTCTAGTTGGCAGCCATATGCACCCTGGCCAAGTAGGGACCACAATCCTAGTCAGGGTAAGTCCAATACATGACTTAAATTAACCTGTGCTCACCCTCTGGCAGATTGGCACAGAGCAGGCAGGCTTAACTCAGAAGGCAATGTGTAAATTATTTGTCCAACACTCATGCAGCAATCACAATGAAGACACCACCAAATTACTACACACAGGTGTATGAAAAATAAAGATTATTTATCTGTGTAAATCAAGACTGAAAAGGCAAAAATCCAACCAGTAAGTTATGAGATATTCACTCTTTAAAGTTATTATATCAGTGCTTTTAGCAAGATATGTGTCTCGACACAATGTGAAGAACCCTGCGATGGGAAGGCGCTTCTTTTAGCAGTAATATGGTAAAAGGTTCTCACTTGCTCTTCTGCCCAGAGAGCGGGCTAGTGCCGTGTGTTTAGATGTGAGCGGCACAGAGAAATGTCGTCCAGCTCCCGGCTGGTGCTGTCGCAGAGTTTAGTGAGTGCCCGGTAGTTATTGGCGTTCCACAAGCACATTGAGGGGGGAAAGCCTGCCGTGGTCATGGTGCTGCTGTCTTGGCTGGTAGCACAGCCCGCTCCTGACCTGCGAGATAATCAATATACAAGTGTGGCAAGGGGTGGGGGACTGACTCCGTCGCAAAGACACGATCACTGCTAACACGCAGCGCACTCCTGTCTGGCAGGGAAATCCGGCCCCCCACACCTCCCTGGGCCCTTGCTACCGCTGGGGGTTCTCTTCATGGTCCTTTGTCCCTCTGGCAACTGGACGACCCTATGGCGGTTTTCAGTCAAATGCGCTTTGGATACAGCTGCGTAGTGCCTTTCAGCTGGCAAGCAGGAAGTTCTCCTACTCTCTGGTTGGGTCGCGCCCTGGCAGGTACACACGTGCGGCACTCCAGTGCGCTCCAGCAGGGAGATGCTTGTTACTCCAGCTGAGCCAGTGCGTAACGGCTGATGTGAGAGGTGCACGGGGCAAGGTCTTTAATGTCTCCGGGGCCTTGCAAGAGCAGGGAGCAAGCCGACAAGCCCTTAGGCTAGAGATAGTCTGGTAGACCTTTAGCAAGGCAGTTCCTGTGAGCATTCAGTCCTGGCAGCATGGCAATCCTTACAGCACAGCAGTTTTTACTCCCAGAGGGAGTGATCCAGTAGTGTACTGATTTTAGCGGGTCAAAGTCCAGTACTTACACTAAAAAGTGCCTTTGAAGTGGGGGATGACTTCAAAAGGTTTCTCTGAAGTGCACTGGTTCCCCTTTCTGCCCAACCCCGGCTCCAGACTCTCCATGGGAGAGGTTATTCAGCCCCTTTGTGTTGGCTCAGGCCACTATACTTTTAAGTGAAACTACACATGATGGAGCTACCCCTTGCGGATCAGGAAGTTCAGCGGAAAAGTATTTTAAAGAATTCCGAATGCTGGCCTATGAGAAGGGGAGGCTACACAGTAAGGAAAAACAACTTTGGGTGTTTTTTCATTACCAGGACATGTAAAACTTAAAATGTACATGTCCTGCCTTTTACTTACATAACTAAATAATTTATTTACATAGTTAAATAAAACCAGTGCAATATAACCAAGTTTAAAAATCAAGCTAAAATGCACCATAAGGATTGTAGTTAATAGAAACATAAGAAGACAACTGTTCTGTAACAGTTAAAATTGCATCAACGAGTCAGTGATGAACCTGAGCCTTTTACTTACATGGCACCCTGCCCTTTGGGCTACTTAGGGCCTACCTTAGGGGTGACATATATAAGAAAAGGGGTGTTTACGGCTTAGCAAGAGGTGTTCACTGCCAAGTGAAACTGCACACGCAGGCTCTGCACTGGTAGGCATGAGACATGTTTATATGGCTACTTCTGTGGGTGGCACAACTAGTGCTGCAGCCCCACTAGTAGCAGTTAATTTATAGGCCCTGGGTATATGCTATACCATTTTATAAGGGACTTAAAGGTAAATTAAATATGCCAATTGTGGATACACCAATGTCACCCTGTTTAGGGCAGAAGCACATGCACTGATTAGCAGTGGTAAGGTGCTCAGAGTCCTAAGACCAACAAAAAGATACAGCAACAAAAGATGAGGTAAAAGGCAAAATGTCTGAGGTAAGACCACCCTAAGGATACCAGGTCTAACACATAATATCCCAAGTGTTGTAGCGACATTCAGTGTATGGTGGAAAAAATTAAATTACTCTCACTACAGACTCTGTGTGGTAAATACTTCCAAGGTGCAGCCCTCCTTGCAATAGGGCTGCACTGTTCTAATCCGGTTCAATGCTTCTCTAGGCCTATCAATGGAGATCATATCTGATCTAACTTTATATCTGTTTACAATCCCCACACATATGGACTGGTAGAACAGCACAACTAAACCTCAAGCAGATGCTACAAAAAAGTATAGGGGTATCACGGCAAAGGCTGGGATCAAGCACTGCCATTAGTGCTATTTTTTCTACACAAGAACCTCAATAGTCAGTTACACCAATAGTCAGTTACACCAATTTAAGTTCTTTGTTGTAGAAGATTGTGATCTATTCTAGAAATGGCTCATGAACAATGGGAGTTACAACTGCAAAATGAACAAACCTTTGTGGGTTACATTCCTGACATCACAAAAACAAGCATTTGCAATGCAATAGGTCTTGCAGTTGTTTGAGTTAGAGCTATTGGCATTTTAAATAGATAATGGGACTTTTTTGCCACATAAATTGGTCAACCCTGCCTCATAATTTCATCTTTTCCTGCCATATAATTCCAGTGGTTTAGCATATAACTGAAGCACTTCCATTTACCTTTTCCTCTATCTGCAGCAAAAATGAAAATGTTGCCATTTAGCATCCTAAGTTAAATCTGCCATGCTAATTCCAATAGAATACCACTTTCACCACCCCAACATCAGAGTTGCTGGCTGGCTTACAAAATTTCCCCAAAAAAGACACAAGACAGCCATAGAGGAGAAATAAACTAGAAGAGTCACCCAAACATTTCAAGATTGTTCAAACACTAATAGTCTGTTGAGGATGTTAAGTTGGCCTGAATCATGGTCATAATTGTAATAATGAGAGAGTATTAAAACATAAACAATTATCATATAAACCTTTATCAGAAATAACATTTTGGCTTTAGAGTGTAATGCACAAAACACCATTACAAAAATATAATTTGGGATGGATTGGAGGGTGAAAGGAAAGAGGGAGTAAGGATGGAGAGAAGTGGCATAGTAACGGTGTCATGGGCCCTGGAGTAAGAAAGGAAAACAGTTGACTGCAATTTTGGTCAGAAAATAGAACAGTAATTAAAAATGAGTGAGTTCCATAGGTCTCTGGGCCCCAGTGCCACTGCACCTATTGCTCCACTGATAACTAGGCCTCAGGAGAGAAAGCGGATGGGGCAGAAAAAGAGAAACGAAGGGAATACCACAGACAAAAGGAAGAAAAAGAAGAAGGGGTCACAAAGAAATAAAAGAAAGGATGGAAAGAGAGTAAGAAAATGAAAATACAATTAAGAGAAGAAATACAGCAAACGCGTGAGGCAAAAAAAAAGGGAAGGAAGCTATCGAACGAAAGATGAAGAGGAAAAAATAATGAAGGAAGTGTGAAAAGAAAAAGAAAAATGAACATTAGAGAAAAAAAGAGAGATAGTAAGAGAAACAAGCAGAGAAAGAACCAGGGCATGTATGTACTGACACATTTCTCACAGACACAGAATGGGAAAACCACTTTGACACTTCGGTCCCGACAAGTAACTTGTGGCTTCCACATACAGACGGGAAAAAGAGGGATTTATAGTAAAAAAGTGAATTTGCAGATAAAGATAAGAAAAACACCAGAGAAAGGAAGGAAGAAAGATCTAAAAAAACAAAATGAAAGGACGTATACTGAGTCAAAAGAAAGACCAAATAAAAAAAAGACAAATGAAGAATGAAGGAAAGAGAAACAAATAGTGAAAGAATAAACGCACAATAAAAAAAAAGAGAGGAACGAAACAAGGAAAGAAATAACCAAGTTTTTGCAAGTTTGAAAGAGGAGGTAGCACACAAGGTCAGAAGTGAGGTATGTTAATGGAGCTATTTAAGGAACCTAGTAGTGGAGTGCCAGTGTTGCAGAGTGTTAGCCTGGAGGTGCCCTGGTGAAGCTGTGAGCGGGACCCAGTATGGGAATAGCACTGCCTCTGAACGACAGAAGCGAGGAGTCGTGAAGGGTGTGTGTATGAGCCCTAGTAACAATAAGAAATGTGCACTGGGTGTTGGAATTGATGGATTCTGGCGGAGCTGTGGTGGTTCACATCAACAGTGGCATTGGATGTTAGACTAGCGAGTACTGGCTGAGCTGTTTTTCTGCTCTTTTGGGTCCAGTATTGGCTTGGCAGTGGGACTGAATATTAGAATTGATCTGCTGTAATGGAACTGTATGTAAGCAGGATCCCAGATTTGAAAAGGAATTGACCTCGCCGGGGTGGAAATGAGGTATACTGATGGAGCTGTGCCCAAAGGTCCTGGTACTGGAACACCAGTGTGTACTGACTGTAAGAACGGAGGTGCTCTGGCAGACAGCGTGTGTGGGGTTCTTGGCACAGGCATGGCCGAGGGCTTGGAGTGTGTGAACTGCGGTGCACTGATGGAGTTGCGGCCGAGGTCCCAGTACTGGAGAAGCAGAGTGTACTAACTGCAAGAACTGAGGTGCTCAGGCAGACAGCGTGTGTGGGCTTCCTGGTACGGCTGAGGGCTTGGAGTTGTGAACTGTGGTGCATTGATGGAGCTGATCCTGATGTCCTAGTACTGGAGAAGCAGAGTGTACTGACTGCAAGAACTGAGGTGCTCAGGCAGACAGCGTGTGTGGGGTTCCTACTGGCATGGCTGAGGGTTTGGACTGATAGAGCTGCGAGTGGCATCCCAGTTTGGAGCAGAAGTGAGCGCTGTCTCTAAGGATTGCGGACCCCTGGGAGAGCTGGGTGCCTAGGCTATAAGGAATTACAAGCTCTCAGCACACAGGCAGGTGCACTTGGTAAAGAAAATCCAAGCTAAGGAAGGGCAGGAGCCAGACAGCTGAGAGAGGGTGCAGAGAGCCCATAAAGACCAAATGTGACCAAGACAACAGCCTGATTTATAGCCTTTTTTACAGCTAAGATCGAGAAAAAATGCTCCTCAAAGGAAAAGGGAAGCGTCTCTGGACAGGAGCAGGAAATAAAGCAAAAAATGTCCCCTACAGACCAGATAAATAGGACAAAGCGTAATTATACAGTAGTTGGTCCCTGCTCCCACACAGAAGATGGAGGGACAAAGTGGCATGACTGACCACTAACAAACAAGGATTTTTAAATGACACTGAAAGTAACAAATGAAATAACTGGAAGCCCACAGAACAAGTATACTTAAAAGTATGCAAGAGGTCGTACGCTTACGTTCGATCTAAGGACTACAAATTCTACACAAGTCATGAAAATATTTAAGTGGCCAACAATCCAGAAAAAGGAACAAGAGGACAGAGATGCCATCCTAAGGAATTTAGGGCCAGATGTAAGAAGGGCTTTGCGACTCGCAAATGGCGAAAAACGCCGTTTGCGAGGCGCAAAAGCCTCTCCGGTATGCAGAAATGCATTTTGTGAGTTGGATCCGACTCGCAAAATGCATTTCCGACTCGCAAATAGGAAGGGGTGTTCCCTTCCTATTTGCGACTCGCAATGCTATGCAATTTCATTTGCGACTGCGAAAGCGGTTGCAAATGAAATCGCAGTTACCATCCACTTGAAGTGGATGGTAACCCAGTCGCAAACGGGAAGGGGTCTCCATGGGACCCCTTCCCCTTTGTGAACGGAAACAAAAATAATTTTTCAGAGCAGGTAGTGGTCCTATGGACCACTGCCTGCTCTGAAAAATACCGGAACAAAAGGTTGCGTTTTTTTTTCTAAGTGCAGCTCGTTTTCCTTTAAGGAAAACGGGCTGCAGATAGGAAAAAAAAAAACCTGCTTTATTAAAAAGCAGTCACGGACATGGAGGTCTGCTGTCTCCAGCAGGCCACCATCCCCGTGAGTGCCCATACTCGCAATGGGGTCGCAAACTGCGACCCACCTCATTAATATTAATGAGGTGGGTCTTTGCAACCCCATTGCGAGTTGCAGAAGGTGTCTAAGACACCTTTCTGCATAGCAAATTTCGACTTGCAATTTGCGAGTCACACGGACTCGCAAATTGCAAGTCGCAATTTGCTTTTTTGCTACATCTGGCCCTTAGTACCAACAATCGATTACACAATCCATGACCGGTGGCATATTTTATTTAAACTGATGAAAAACTGTCATTAATGCAATGCATGCTTTGCCTTTGTGTGGTTAGGGCAAATGGAACTATGCTGCAATGGAGGACTGAATTATCCAGCACCGAAAGGCAAATTATGTGGCATTATGCTGCCCATCCTGTTGCTTTACTGTTTTACCATTTTAACACACATTGATACAAAACAAATCCATCAGTACAGCAAATACAGTGTTTTTTTAAGGAAAGAAAGGCATACATTTTTAGTAGATCCAATTAAAAATGTGCTTAACTTTTTATCTTGCAAAGAAGGAAATGAGTTACTTACCTCTAACTTTAGTTATCCAGTATTGGTAACATTCATAGATTCCCATGCTTCAATCATTCCCCGTCTTCGACATGGGAGTCCCACGGTACCAATACATAGCAGCACGCATTAATATCATGGGCCTTAATGGCAATTAACAATGTCTTTAACAACATATCCATGTCCTTTTGTAAAAGGGACCAAACAGGCAACAGCACTTTCTAGAACAATCCCCAGAGAGGCTGTTTCCCTCAGCTTTTCGAACACAAGTGTAAAATGGGTATAAGAAATGTAAGGGGAGCCTCTTAGTGGAGGAGAGTTGGTCGCACGTGAATCTATGGAAGATACCGATACTGGATAACTGAAGTTACAGGTAAGCAACTCATTTTCTTATCCAGTATTGCATTTTTCATAGATTCACATGCTTGAATCAGAATAGCAAGCAGTTTCCTACATTTTGTTAAGAAACAATACAACTATTTGCAGATGGTGGGCAGTCAAACCAATGCATTAAAGAAAAAACTGTATCTTATATTTAGAGTAAATTGAAAATAGAACAAAAGTCATAACAACAATATTTTGCAATAACTATGACATAGGCAATGTTGTAACGAATTGTTCCTCTATAATAGAGGCTCACATTACTGGAACAAATGCCGTAACACAGCTCGACCTACGACTGCATCCTCTTGAAGCGCTGACTGCAGTCAGTAGTGCTGCGTAAACGTAGAACATTTCTCAATGTTGCAGCACAGCAGATCTCCAAAGGCACACCTGCAAAAATAGCAGCTGAGAAGGACACTGTCCTAGTTGAATGTCCACTGGCTTTGGTTGTAAGCGGTTTCCCTGCTTTTGAATGACAACACTGGATTGTCATGGAAATCCATCTTGAAATTGTGTCTTTAGTGATTGCAGACCCCTGACGTGCCTGACTGTATAATATGAATAGTTGTATGGATTTGCATAAGTACTTTGTACGATGTAAATAGAATTTAAGGCATCTCTTAACATTCAGAGTATGAATCGCTTGCACAGTTGGGTTAGCTGGTTTTGGGAAAAAGATGCGCAGAATGACTGGTTCATTCAGGCGGAAGCGAGTTGGAACTTTTGGAATGAACCGAGGATTTATAGTCATCAGGGAAATGTAAGAAAGGCTCTTGAGTAGTGAAGGCTCATATCACACTGGCTCGTCTTGCAGAGGTAAGTGCTAATAATAATGCTACATTCCAGGTAAGAAATTTTAAGTCTGCTTTATGACCTGTGTCAAATGGCGGTTTCATGAACTGTGAAAGCACTATGTGGAGATGCCATTCTGGTGGTGGGGCTCTTACTGGAGGGAAAGCCCTGAACAAAACCTTCATAAAATGTTTGATGATCCTCTCCGAGCAAAGGGGTGGAGAGGTAAAAATCTTCTGTGTCTTGATATAGCTGCAAGGTGGACCTTGATGGAAGCATGCACTAGTCCAGATTTTGCTACAAATAAGAGATATGGTAGTATCTGTTCAGGTGTTGCTTTTAAAGGATGCAAGGTAGTTTGTTGACAAAATATACATATCCTTTTCTATTTTAGCCTGTATGTTTTGTTGGTGGAGTTAGCTTTTGCTTTAGCCAGTATATCCTTGCAGTCCTGAGGAATATCTAGGTCCTTGTATTCACTGAATTCAGGAGCCAGGCACACAAGTGGAGAGGTGTTGGGTCCTGATGGAGAACCTGGCCCTTGTCGCTGGTCAATAATGTTGCAATTGGAGTTAGGCGAATGGGTTTGCACTCCGATCTCAAGATGAAGTTCCGTATACCAGTGTTGCCTGGGCCATCTGAGGACGATCAGGATCAGGCGACAATACTCCTTTTTCATATTCCTTAGAACTGTTGGTATGAGAGGGTATGGGGGAAAAGCATAAGCATAAATCCCTGACCATCTCATCAAAAGGGCATTTCCCCCACGACCAACAGAGCTGGTATCTATTGGCATAGAACCGGCATTTGGTGTTGATGTTCATCGCAAAAAGGTCCAATGCTGGCCTGCACCAACGTGAGAATATCTTGTTTGTGTGAATCTGATTGAGCTCTCACTCGTGACAATTCTCTGTTGTCCTGCTGAGTGTCTGCTAGAGTGTTGTTGACTCCTGATACATGCTCCGCCCTTAGTGATATATTGTGAACCGTGAGCCTATTCCAGAGATCCTCAGCCTCCTCGGAGAGTGATAGGGATCGTGTTCCTCCTTGCTTGTTTATATAATGCATGCTGGACATGTTGTCTGTATGGACCAGCACTGAGGAGCCTTGTATCCTTGGAAGAAAGGCTTGAAGAGTGAGAAATATGGCCTTCAATTCCAGACTATTTATATGCAATGTTCTTTGTTATTGTGACCATCACCTCTGAATTTGTAAATCCTGTAGATGGCCGCCCCATCCCTAGAGGTTGGCCTCTGTTGTTATCATAAACTCTGGCACGTGAGGAAGGAATGTGATGCCTTGAGATAAATAGGAAGTCAGGGTCCACAACTCTAGGGCGTATTCATGTTCAGAGTGATGGTTATCATACTGTCAAACGACCCTTCTTTGTGTATCCATTGGTTCTGTAGTTCTTCCTAAAGTGGTCTCATCTTAAGTCTTGCAAGAGGAACTAGATTTATAGAAGACAACATCATGCCTAGCATGGACTTGTACAGATGTACTGAAATAGACTTTTTTCTTGAAAGCTTGATCGTTAGCTGTCTTAACTTGTTTTGCCTGTCCTGGGATAAAAACGCTTGGTTGTGCATGGTGTCCAGAAGAGCCACTAGAAACATTATGTTCTGCTTCGGGATGATATCTGATTTCTGCAAGTTGATCGTTGGCCCCAGTTTGAGTAAGAGGCGAGACGAGCTTGCATTGTTTTTCATGCCTGTTTTGCTGTTGGGGCTTTGAGGAACCAGTCATCCAAGAAGGGAAATACTTGATGACCTTGGTTCCTGACACTTTGTAAATATGCGAGGTGCCGATTTTAGTCCAAAGGGAAGAACCTTGAATTGGCAATGGGTACCAGCCACTGTGAAGCAAAGATATTTTCTGTGTTTGGGGTGGATGGGGATATGGAAGTATGCATCTTCGAGCTAGAGAGATGTCATAAAATCTCCACTGTTGCGTAAGTTCAGGATGTCGGAAAGAGTGACCATCCAAAATTACTGTTTGCATGGAAATTTGTTCAGTCTTCTCAAGTCCAGGACGGGCCTCCATTCGCCTGATTTCTTTTTTATCAGGAAAAATCTGGAATAGCCTATGCCTCTTTGAGAAAACGGTACTCTCTTGATTTGCTCCTTTTGCCAGCATGATGAGGGCAGCTTTTAATAATAAGTGAAGATGATGGGAGGGGTGCTCCCCTTGGGGGGTAATCTGGGGGTGTTCCTGTAAATTCCAAAGTACGGCCATACTCTATTAGTTCTATGACCCATCTGTACGATATTGTTTCCATTGATGTAGATGTCTAGTAATCTTCGCATCCCCTGGATGGAGAGATGTTGTTGTAGCTGATACCTGATGGAGGTCACTATTTGCGACCTGTGTCTCTAGTCTGGGAGGGCTGTTTTCTGCGGGGTCCCTATTTCATGTAGGTAGTTGTAGTAGGTTGTCAGTATCGCTGTTGGTAGGGAAGCCTATATTGTGACTGAAAGGGCTGATATTGTGGTCTTTGGTAGGCCCCTCTGTAGGATGAAAATCCTTTTCCGCGCACGCCTCGACAGGGAGCTTTTTTATATTGGAGACTGCCCAAGGATCTTGCTGTATCCGTGTCCGTTTTAATGGCTAAGAGGGCATATGGGTGATCTTCCTCATAAAGTTCATCTTTGTCATCATCCTAACATTTAACCAGAAACTCAGATGGACTATGCGCAGTTCTGAATGGTCCTTCGTCGTCATCATCAGAGTCCTCCAGATCAAAGAGATGTGATGGACAATCGGGAGAGACTTACTAGGTGAAATAACTTCTGGAACAATTGTCTTTTTTGAGACTTTTAATATCATCATTGACAGGCCCATCGAAGAAGAAGTCGTCTGTTCAGTCATCACCGATGTCGTCGACGGTGGCGTCTTCATCGATGGTGCCGTAGACTGGTGTTGCTAGAGGAGTAGTTGTCGACTGTGGTGTCTTAGTTGATGGTATCATCGGCAGTGAGAAATTCTCATTGACAGAATGGGCGCGTAGACAGCTGTTATCGTTGTGGTGCCCGCCGAAGATGGTCTCATCGATGAGACAGGAGTAAGCGTCTTCGTAGTAGTCGCCCACGGTGATTTAGTTGACAGATTTTTTGATAGATATGGAAGTGTCTACAGTTTTGTGAGACCGTGTACTAGGCTAAGAGGAAGCTTTGACTGAGGAGGCCTTCTTATCGCCTTCAGAAGGTCTGTCAGAGGATCTCACTCTTCCTGGATCTTTCAGAAGTGTCGCTTTTGTCGTCAGAAGTGTGACTCTTGGACTTCTGCAGCCTGCCTACTCTGTTCTTTAGCGTTTTTGTAGAAAAAGTTCTAAAAGTTTTGCAATCCTTCACCTGATGACTTGGGTAAAGGCAGTAAAGGCACTCCTCATTTGGATCATCACCGTGCAGACACTTCTTGCCACAGGATTTGAAAGCTCTAAATAAACTCTTTTTAGAGGTGACCGGCATTTTGAAGATAAAGTAAGCTCAGGAAATGTGAAAAACTGAGCCGACTTCCTTCACATTACGTGTGGTAGAAAATCTGAGGGAAACAGCCTCTCTGGGAAGTTTTCAAGAGGGTTCTGTCACCTGATTGGTCATAGTTCAAGCTTGGTCCCTTTTACAACAGGACATGGTTATGTTGTTAAAGACATTGTTCATTGCCTTTAAGGCCTATGATAATGATGCATACTGCTATGCTATGGTACTGTGGGACTCCCATGTCGACGACGGGGAATGATTCAAGCATGTGACTCTATGAAAGATCCAAGGCTGGATAGGTACAGAAGCATCCTTGCATTTGTACGGTCACATCTCACTTCTAATTTAACTGTTGAAATAAAACATACAACACTGCATTTTACATTCAGCAGAAAAAAACATACATTTCACAACTGTAGAGAATGGTGCACCTCTTATTTTGCACATTCCAAAAGTTTTAAACGTTAGTACGAGGCACTGTGAGATTCAAGAGGGAAGTAAAATGTCAGAGATTTTCTGACACACCGTGTGCCACGTTAAAATAACTGCTACTTTGGGACAATGTCTGTGGAGTAGCAAGAATCTGCAGTGAAAGTTAATCAATAATTTTCATGACAAAGGAGTCCTCATTTTCACCCCGTCTGAATTGCATTTGAGGGATTGATTGGTGTAGACAAAACTCCTTTTTCATCCAGTCCATCAATTGAGGCACTGATACTATGCGGACTTCACTTTCATCTCTTCAGTACCTATTAAATACTGGAATAAAATGATTAAACACCGAAATGCACCCAAGATAAATTTTCCAAAGTGCTGCCATCATGTTGGACCAGGTGTCATATTGATTTGGCAATTTCTCATTAATTTGAGCCAGATAAATTATTTTAGTCTGCAAATTATGCAGGAGTGGGTGGACTGTGCGGCAAGTGAGGCGAATCCCTAGTTGTGTAAAATTCACCAGCAACGAAATCCCACAATTCTAGTGGCCCTGATACAATTGCCGTGACTTTTGACCTTTTGACTTCCCACTGAAAGTTTGAAGCTTACATTTTGTTTAAGCCTAGGTTGAGTCACTCAGCTTATTTGGAGTTTTTTCTTTTCCTCTGTAAAACAATGGAGGCAGATTTATATAGTGCTTCTTTTAAAAAAATATATATAATCTTTTTTAGGACTTTGACACTGGAGGATCTCTCTTCTTTTGATCATGTGCTTGAATGGGGTTTACTTTCTTTCTCAGAAAAATCTCCCTCCACTGGACACCAGCTAGACTTTGTAGTATGTCCCAAAATCATTTCCTTCACCATCATTCTTGCTAAGTGACTTGGCTTGTATGCAAGCAATAAAACATTGTGACCAGGTGACAATACCAGTAAAGAAGGGAAAACTATGACAATCCCTGGTACACACCCAAGGAGATGGGAATGGTCCTCGAGGTTAACTTCAGGAGGGTGGATAAGGAAAGATGCCCCCCTTTGCCCTTGGGTGCAAAGTATGGGGGGGGGGGCATGTCAGTGCTAGTGCATTATAAGGTGCAAATGGTTTATCTGGTTGGGTTGGATGGTGAATGCCACTTTTCTCCTCAAAAGGAGAGCAATGATCAAACCCAAGGGGTGTGGATGCATGGATTTTGCCAGTCAGCACCTATTTCTACCCTAGTGTACTCAAGAACCTTCTACGTTTGATAAAATGTCTTAGGGCCTGATATAGATCTTGACAGAGGGGAATACTGCGTCACAAATGTGGCTGATATCCCATACGCCCTATTACGATCCCAATTATTCCCTATGCAGCTCATCATACGGCAGACAGGTTAGCCGTCGTTTCTGTGGCAGAGTATTCCATCCGCCGAGATCTGATTCAGGCCCTAAGATATTACATGTCTCTCCTACAGATATCATATTTGTGACAATGGTTTTGTAGTTAGGTGCCACTATATGTTAGGCTTTGCATCACTGTACTACACAAACTACAAAGAAATGAACTGTAAATGCTATTAGTGGTAAATGAACTGTGCAATTTAGCTAGTGTAAAAGAATTAATACCTATAAATATGAAACTAATCTATCCATGTTAGGATGATTTTATGCTCCCATAAAAACACACTCTCAAAGTATTGTAGGAACATAATAAATCCAGCTCTTTTAATTATTTAATAACAAACAATTGTTAAAATGTTTGCAGTGATCTTTGGAACAGATTTCTGTGGTTATTGCCACACAGTTAAACATAGCCAGAAAATTAAAAAAAGTGAAAGAAACCAGGGAGTTAACGTAAACTTAATATCAAGTGATTCATACTAAATAGCAATTATTTTTAAAAAAGTACTAAATGTAATGAAACCTACTAGCAGATATCTACACTCATCTTGGATCATAGGCTTTAACACTGTGCTCCATTCTGGTCACACACAACAAAGTATAACACCTGGCAGATAAAGATTTATATATCTTGTTTTTCTGTTTTTACATTTAGTATTTCTTAGTCTGCATCAGTAAGTCATCCAGTTGTCGGAGATTTAAACTTTTTTTGAAAAGCTGTACAAATTACATCTCATAAAATGGAAATACTACAAAATAACATTCTATAAATGGGTCATGAATTGTGTTTTTCTCCCAATATAGGAATGTGTAAAAGAGCTAAGGGAAAGCAAAGCAAACATACAGAATGGTTCTTTAAAATACACGCATCTAAATAGAATGTGTGAAACTCTATGTGTACAATCACATACATAATATACATTTTCATATACAGAAACTCACAAGACTGTCAGATGTGCAAGGATGAATACTTTAAAAATTATTATGCACCTTACCCACCCTCTAAATTAATCCTGATTGAGAGCTAACTGACCCTTCCTCACATATCATGAAGATCAAATCTTATTCGTACCTAAAATCCTTGTTGCAAAGAAAAAGTATCACAGTCACATCAAAATAAAATCTTCACATTGTTTTTCTAAACATCTGTGATTGAGTGGTTAGAAAGTGTCTGACACTGGTTCTCAGGTGATTTCTTCTTCATGGGATTATGCAATCCTCAATAATGCACAGCACAATATTAGGCCAAAGCGCTCGCCTGGCAGCTTCTACTCTGAGATAAAACGATTCCGTAATTTGCCCCTTGAAAATATACTTAAATGGCTAAACAGTACTTACAAAGTTCAACCTTGATATCAAAGGATCACATTAGATGTGTGCTGTTTCTGGTAGCAGTGGAACTGGCCAACCCAAGGATTCTGCATTTGTAATGGCAGGGTGATTTGAATCATCCATGAACCACCTCTGTTACGCTCACCCGCCTTGGATAAATTACAACAATATGTCAAAAGCAAATTCTTAAAATAAAGCATTATGTATAATTCTTGATATCCACAGCTATCCGTGTCAGATTAAAAAATAAACGTCCTTCCTCCTATAAAATTTATGTTAATATTGCAAATGAAAAGATAATGTATTACATGGGAAGTGTGATGTGCTCTCGTAATCCTTTCACTCACACATGAGGCTGCGTTAAAGAGTGCATTGGTGTCCCGCACATCTGAACAACACTACTCTACATCTCTGGATTCCAGTACGCTACTGTAGCATTTCAGCATGAGGATTGAGCTAGCAGTACTAGGTTATTCATTTCAAAAGATGTAGCAGAGCAGATCTGAATCTTTGCTTCCGAAGGAGCATCCCTTAAACATTTAATGTAGCTGTCCAATGAGATTATTAACAAGTAAAATAACATTAAACACAAATGACCTTACATTTTGTCTGCTGACTTGACTACCTAAACAAATAGCGATAAACTTCAAGCCAAGATGCAGAAACTAAGAAAACAAAGACTAAAATCACCTAAGACGTAATAAATGCTCAATGATCATCATGTGCCTTTTTTTTCTAGAAACATTAAGTACGTTACATGCTTGGGGAAGAGGAAGGGAAAAAACAAGGTAAAATGCTGCAAGGGAGCAGGGTTGCAATACTCACCAAGGAATAAATAACAAAGGACATTCACGAAGAAGGTCATTGGAAGTATTGTCAGCCTAGGCTTTACTTTCATCTTTCAGGGGAATGCTGGAGAACATACTCCTGTGGACATGGATGCATATGAGGATGGAACCTGATCATTAATGCAAGCAGGATATGCAAACTCTGCAGAAAGGTTATTAACTAGAGAATAAAGCTGCTGTCAAGAGCAAATGTGGCTCCTTCTTCCTTGCCACAGAAGATCCTTTCCCTACACAGTGACTGTTAACTAACTGTAGCCAATCTCAAAAAAGTACATGGGTCCAGACCACTTTCAGTATAGCGACACACGGAAAATCAATGCACATAATCCAAATGGACTGTCAGCAGTGAGGTGAAAGGCTCTGAAACCTGTTTTTGTCCTCACGGAGACACACACTGGAAGATTCAATTGGACCTAACCAGAATCCCTATTTCCAACACGCAGAATCAGTTCCTTTATGTAACAGAAACATCAAAATACAAGTGGAAAACTGGGAAGATTGTTTTCTAATATGTGGTCCCATTAATGGTAATGGTTTCACTCAGTTCTCCATAGTTCTCTAGTGGACATTCACACCAGTCCTAATCTCTTCATAGTCCTCCAACGGTCTTTAAGCATGACAGAGGTACGGTTGGTGAAAGGGTATCTTCTAAGAATGTTTTTCCACTTTCCTTCGCCAAACTTCTTCACACCTCTCTTTAGCCACTCACTCTCTTCCACTGTCCACTTCTGCAAGAGAAAGAATGCCTAGACATCTTTAGTTGCTGTTCTTAATAATCAAAAATAATGTTTAAACAAGAACAAGCCTGCAGACCAAACTTACATTCCTCTTCGTATTATAGTTTGTAATGTTCCCTTTACTCGATGATGCGTCGTCATCTGCTGAACAAACAAAAGAGGAACAGTGAGTGCACTACTGCTTCCAAGGACAGTATTTACAGATTACCTACTTGCAGGGGCAGATACATATTGGGTTCAATATCATTTTAAACTATCTTGACAAGACTAAGTTATGAGTACAAATCTCCTATACAATACTAACTCTATCTTTTCTCCTAATTCTTTTTGTGCACCCCGCAGCAACCATTAGGCAGTTGAGATGGGGCAGCTTCACAAAATGTAAAAGAACCCATGAACCATAAGAACCAGAGTTAATCATCTTCTTTTATGCGAAGTTGATTGTCATATCAATCTTGATCATAAAATATCACCAACTAAAGGGAACCTTTGGATTCGTAGCAGCTTAGGTCAATGGCAGATGTCAAGCCACAAGGCTGCTGGCTTGTCCTATTCAATACTGATCTAACATTAATCATAGATGTAATAATACATATAGAACGCTAATGGATATGAATCAATCTATAACATAAGGGCCTCTAATTGCAGGCTCACCTAGGTGATACACCACACTGAAACAGCAGAGGCCCCAGAAGGCAGCATAGGGTACGTATGCTGAAAATCAGAAGCTGCCTGCCCAAAGACTACATAGGTGACAATGGTTCACACACAGAACAACAGCACAGTGGGGTCTGTCATCATGGTCAAAAAGGTCAATGCAGTGCAATCTGAAGTCCCAAACTCTACTGTGAAAGACTCAGCCACTACATCTGTTCAAATAATGACAGACGGCCTATCAGGAAGAAAGCAACTAAAAGGGACAGAGAATGAAAAGTAAGAACAGAAAAGGAGCAAAAGCAGCCCACAGCACCCCAGCCCAGTTTCAATTGTTCAATGACCATCACAAACAAATCTTACTTGTAACACTAAGTTTATTGCCTTCAGTGTTGGACATCACATTCTGTACATTCTCCTTTTAACTAGTGTAGACTACAGGACATTACAAAATGTTTTTGCTTGAACAATGATTTTGGTTTCTAGAATGCATCGAGTGACTTGTGATCACATGCCGGAAACCCACAGTGCATTAGGAAACAAACTCCAGGTTAGATTTTAATTCCCTTAGGAAGTGTGTCTCCATGTGAGTCTCAGAGTAAAAGAGTAACTAATACTGTGAAGTACAGACCATCCTCAAATTCTCTGCATCTGGGGAGGCTCATTTGAATCTACAACTCCATTAGTGCAAAGCCAAGTACTACATAACGGCTTCTGTTTGCAGCATGTATTGTTGTAGATCACGTTATGCATAGACTGTAAAATAGCGTAACTTCCCTATAAAGCAGAGTTGTGGATGAAGTAAAGGAGGCTGTTTAAATTTCTTTAGAACTATGAGCCCAAACTGAACTTCTTTCCTTGCCTGTATGCCTACACAACAGTGTTGTCTTGGAAAGATGTATACTGCTCACCAAGTTGTGGCTGTGTAAATTTCAGCTGCTAATTTACTCACAGAAATGCCTGGACAGCCCCCTTCTTGTAAAGTGAGTTCTTGGCACACCAATTACTTCAGCATAGCAGACATGGAAACATTTTTGCCAGCCACCTTGCAGTTCATTCTCTGGAAACAGCACTTCCTACGTGTGGTTGCAAAGAACAGGCTACTTACCTTCGGTAACGTCTTATCCGGTAGAAACTCTATCTAACACAGATTCATTACTTTAGAATTATCCCCGGGTATCAGACTGGATCCAGAAATGTTTTTGTGAGCAGTACCCCTGAATGCCAGTCAATGGCAGCTCCGCATGGCATCGTCAGCTGTTCCAGAGGTGACATGTGACATTCGTATAAAGGCACCACCCCAGTGTGCTGACATTGGTTCCTTTTCGCGACTTTCCACGCCAGGAGCACAAAGCCACAAGGAACCCTGAACACTAGTGTGGAAACCCAGGGCCCTGAAAGGGTTACAGAGCTGTCCCTAGCAATCTGTTCAAAGAGCGAGGAGTGTGGGTGGGTCACTACAGAATCTGCAGCTAGGCAGAGTCTCTACCAGATAAGGCATTACAGAAGATAAATAACTGGTTCATCTGTTGGAGACTTCTAGCCACGGATTCCTTACCTTAGCACAGATACCCAAGCAATACCTCCCGGAGCCAGGCCTGGGGACCAACTTCATATAAGGATGTCCTGCAGGACCGAACAGGCAAAGTGCATCCTGACACGTAGTAGTGTTTTGTGAACATATTTAAGAAACCCCATGATGCTAACTGGCAGATGTCCAGGACAGTAACTCCACGTGCTAACGCAGTGGCTGCAGCTTTAGGTCTGGTGGAGTGAGCACGCAAACCCTCAGGGGCTGCTTCTTGGCCAGTGTGTAGTAGATTTTGATACAGAGCACAATCCATCGGGAGATGGTCCGCTTCTGCACGGCCTGTCCTTTCTTCGCTCCAACATTCCCCACGAAGAGTTGGTTATCCACCCAGAACTTTCACGTGTGGTCAAGATACAAGGACAAAGCCATTTTTGGGTCCAGACGTGAGGTCGCCCCTTTTCCTTGGAGGGATGAGGTGGATCACTAAAAGCAGGCAGAGTGATGGAGTTGCCTATGTGAAAGGGAGTGACCACTTTCGGTATAAGGGAAGCTCTTGTACAAAGCACCAGTTTGTCTGGATAGATGTTCAAGTATGGAAGCTTGGATGACAAAGCTCACTGAGGTTCTGGACAGATGTTATAGCCATGAGAAAGGCCGACTTGATGGTAAGGAGCCTGAGAGGACAATTGAACAAAGTCTCAAAATGAGTACACATGAGGAAAGTGAGGACAAGATTAAGATCCCACTGAGGCATAATGAAAGGAGAAGGTGGGAACAGAAGACTGCAAACGTTTCAAGAATCTATGTACAATAGGGGATTTAAAGTGGGATGGCTGGTTAGGCAACCACAGAAATTCTGAAATAGCAGAAAGATAGTCATTGCGAGTGCACAGAGCAGAACCCTGCTGGACAAAAGAAAGAATTGAGAGAAGAACCTGAGAAGGGAGGGAGAACAGAAAGGGGATCGATCTGCCTTTCTGTGCACCATGCCACACATTTTCTCCAATGGCAGGCATATATCATCTTGGTGGAGGGATGCCTGGCTGATAATATTGCAGTCTTCAGACGGAAGGTCGAAAGCTGTAAACTGTCACGCTCAATCTCACTGCAAGAAGGCGAAGACTTGATAGGTTCGGTTTGAGAACCCTCCCTGCAGCTGTGACAGTTGATCCTCCTGAAGGGGCAGCCTGATTGGAGGACCGATGGTCATGCTCAACAGGTCAGGATACCAAACTCTCTGTGCCAAGCCTGGAGCCACAAGGGTGATTTGGGCCCAGTTGTTCCTAATATTCTTGAGTACTCTGGGCAACCACTGCTATCACCTTGATGAACACCCAGGGGGAGCTGGTTAAGGCCAAAGGGGAGGAAAAGGCCAACCGAAAATGCTTGTGACCTACTGTGAACTGCAGGTAACATCTAAAGTGGAAGTATGTGCCCTGCAAGTCCAAAGCTACCATCCAGTCTCATGAGTACAGGGCAGAAAGGACCTTAGCAAGCATTAACATTTTGAATTCCTCCTTCTTGAGGAAGTAATTAAGAAGGTGCAAGTCTAGGATAGGATAAAGGCCTCCATCCTTACTGGACACCAGGAAGTAGCGGGAATAGCAATCACAACCTCCTTCTGCAATTGGTACCCTCTCTATGGCTCTCTTAGCCAAGAGAGCAATCACTTCCTCGCGGAGAAAGGATAGGCGGTCCTTTGTCATAAGTAGGTAGCATGGAAGGAGGAGTAGTCACAAAGGGGAAGGAGTAGCTCCTTTGGACCACCTGCAGAACCTACCATTCTGATGCTAAAGGCTGCCTTGCGGGCAGGTGAAGGTGGATCCTGTGCCCCCCCCTCCCCACACATGCCTGTAATTGTAACCAATGTTCCCTGTAAGGCGCGCACGCGCACCTTTCCTTCCCCCATCGCGCAGGCCCCTTCGGCAAGCCCGCACGTTAATAAATAAGCCTTTTAGAGCGATATACGTGCTCCCCTAAGGCAGATAATGCTCATATTTGAATCTGGATTGAAGTGAATGAAAACAGCGTTTAAATGCCACGGGGAGTGTTTTAAACATCATCTGGCGTACTTTAGCATACAAGCGAGCAAGTGATATTTATGTTGAAAATTAATGGTTAATGAGCTAGGAAATGCTTCAGAACAGTAGGAAATGTGCTGTTATCAACTTTTCCATCATTGTCATACTTCATAGTTGCTTATATGCATTATCACTTTCTCAGATCAAATAAGCCTTTTAGAGCAATAGTCGTGCTCTCCTATTGCAGAAAATGCTCATATTTGAATCTGGATTGAAGTCAATGAAAACAGCGTTTAAAGGCCGCAGGCAATGTTCCTCTGTTTTCTCTAACTGGGGTGTAGGTGGCACTTAACAGGTCATGTCCTTGGGGTGTGCAACCAGGTCACAAAACTGCCTTGATGCCCTATTGCATGGAGCAATGATATCCCTTTTTTTGCTTTAGTGGTATGGAGAGGCTAATGCCAAAGATCTTGGCTAGTTATGCGCTGCACGCGCGTGAATGGTCAATTTCTTGGCGCACGTATCCTTGGCTGCAGTGCACAGAGACCGCACACTGCCGCACACAGTGGAAAAAAATTAGAGGGAACATTGATTGTAACTAAAGGGGTTTAGAGGCTGCGGCTGCTGGGCTAGTGGTGGACTGGCCTGACCTTTGTCTGTCATATCCGCAGGGTCTGTGGATACTGCGTTCTAGGCCACACAGAGGTTGGGAAGCCTGCGCACCACTGTGGCTAGGAGGGTATAGTTATGGCTAGAAACCCCTACCTTTGCTAAAAAAGGAACAAAAGCAGATGGAGGGTGAGGAGGTGCAATGGAAAGGCCCAAAGACCTTGCCATAGCCCTGCTGTCCTTAAAAAGCACCAGCGCTGAATAAACCGGGTCTCTGAAGAGACGGGTGCCATCAAGCGGCATGTCCATAAGCAATGCTTGAACATCCTCAGAAAAGCCAGGTGTCCTCAACCCGGTGTGTGGCACCATAAGGCCACTGCCGATGGAAGCCGCTCTACCCAGTGAGTCTGTGGTGTCCAGTCCACATCTTATCATAAACTTAGCTGCATCTCTCCTGTCAGCAACAGCCTGGGAGAGTATGGCCCGGGCCTCCACCAGGAACCATTGGCACCACCTGCGCAACTGTATTTCACAGAATGTGGGAATAGCAGCCCAAAAGGCACGTGGTGTACACATAGGGCAGTGCCAGGGTGATGGAAGAAAACATCTTCTTCCCTTAGTTACCCAGCCTCGGATTCCCGATCCAATGGTGCGGTTGGGAATGCGCCAGGAGTTACATGGAAGGTAGAGGATTTAACCACTAAGCTCTCCAGGGTAGGGCGCTGTGTGAGGAAGTTGGGGTGCTCTGAGGTGGGGAAGTAGCGGCAGGCAATCGTCCTACACAAGGAGCCCCTGTGTTGGGTTTGGACCAGGTCTCAAGCAGGATGTCAGTAAGAGATTCATTAACTGGGAGAAGTGGTTCTGAGTGGGACACTCACGGTTTAAGCACTCCTGTCAAGACGTTTGTCTTGACTGCCTCTGAGAGCAAGCTAAGATCTAGGAACTCGACCACCCTCTTCACCAGCAGTGCAAATGAAGGTCCTTCCTCCGTGGACAAGGAAGGGAGAGAAAGCATGCCAGTATCTAGAGAGGTATCCAGACCGCTAGCATCTGCCAAATTCTCATACCAGTCCATGTTTCTGCCATAAGGAGGGTATTTTTCAGGATCCCACAACCTCTGCCAATCCTCCAAGTCCCATCCGATAAGTATAGGGCTCAGGCTAAGAACTGGAAGGCACGGGCCGGAGTCAGAATCTGACAGCGTCTCTCTGGCTCTGTGTGAGGGATCAAAATAAGGATGGCTTCGCCAATGAGTGTCGGGAGCATTAGCATTAGGATCGGCACTGGGGAAGGTTGAGGTGGCATAACCGGTGCCATTCCGGATCCATCTGTGGATCCAAGGGGGCCCCGTCAAACCCACGGGGCCCGAAGGCTCACCAAAGGAAATGGGCTGTACAAATATATGGTGGATGGCCTCAAAAAATACTTTTTGTTGGACGAGGCTTGCTCCGGCTCCTGGGAAACTTAGGGAGGCACGGAACCAGGCCTCAAATGTCAACACTTTCTAATCTTCTTAGCGGACGGACGAGGTAAAGTCTAAGATCTCTTTGTCTTCTTCTTGTGGTGGGACTTACCCGAATGACATGACAATTTCAAGTGCGACGAGGATCTCAGACTCTAGGACAGCTCCTAGGACCTTCCTCTCAACTGGGATCTAGATTGTTGCGGTGTTGCACGTTGAACCGCCAGAAGCTTGAGGGATCTCTTTCTCAAAGTCTTTCGGTTCATGGTGTGGTCATTCAGAGCAGGACTTAGGATCATGGTCTTGCTTAAGACACCAAAAGCATACAAGATGGAGGTCTGTCTCTGAGATCGATGGTGACAGGCACTGCAGGGCTTGAAGCCAGCCTTCCAAGATGACATCCCTGTCACACCAGAAGGAAAACCTCATAAAGACGGTGACAAAAAGATGAAAAAAGTTAGTCAAAAATTGACTAAGAGGTGGCTCTTTTCCAGATCTGTGTTGACTGGCGCGGAAAGAAAAGAACTGATGTCAGCATGCTGCGGTGGTGCCTATATAGGCACTGTGCATGTCACTCCCAGTGCGGAAGATACAGACAAGGTCATGTGGAGCTGAATGACGCCACCTACTGCTTGCAAATGTCTGGGGATAATTCTAAGGGAAGGAATCTGCGACTAGAAGTCTATCAGGTAAAAGGCAATAACAATTTCTTAGTCTTTCATAGTATACAAGTTTGGTCAACGTTGTAAATAAGAGCTCTTACATCAAACTATATAAAGATCATTCAGAAAATGTAATTTATGTAATTTTATTTAAAAAAAGATGGAACTTGAATTGACTGATTTGTACGCAATTGTTAAACATCCGGCATGAATATGTGCGTTGAGCGCATAAGACAATTCTGCCCTAATACACATGAAAATATCTTTTTTCATAAAGCTTGTAACTAACTCTGTGTAAAGAAAACCGCCTTTGATGAGAGAAGCAAACTATAATAGAATGCAGAAGTTCAAAAGGTGGGGCTCATGAGGAGACAGGCCCACATATCAATCTAAAAGCTTGCAGGGATTATTCAAGGTGGTATTTTTTTTGTTTTATCTCCCATAAAATCTTTCTGACTGGACTGTAATTAAATTTTGCAAGTAAACAGTAACTGACACCAATTCTACCAAATTCCACATTTATTTCAAACGGTGCATAGTTAACTAATTGTACCTATATCCCGCCATGTTTAAGGGCTGATTTTTGACAGAGTAAAACTGCATTTTAGAATATCTTGTACTACCACTTTAAAAAGATCTGTGTGTATAGCTGTGCATCAGTGCACAAAAAGTGTCCACTTGGGAGCATTGCATTCTCTGGTTGTAGGTCAATGAGACTCCTTCAGAACTGCCACATACTCAGCAGAAATGTGAAGGTACCAAAACTCTAAGATTTCAGGAGTCAAATTACTGGATTTATGGATTCCAACACAGCAATCCTTTCTTGTTGTAGTATAAGATTTTGAAAGGACTGTATAGAAATGTGTAGTACTAAATTCCATAACTGATTGGCTAACATCGGAGCACAGAGGACCATTGATACCCACGTCATTTTGTAGGCAATTTCCAGGTTAGAGGCAACTGGAGAAAAGCGCAAGCAAAACTCCTAAGCAAGTTATCCACAGAGCAGGCGTTATGGGAATCTTGAGGCCTAGGTAGGTCAGGTGTTCTTGGAGTGTGTCACAAACAGGTCGACAGAGTCCATCACTTTTGAACATAATTTTCTAGCACCATCAAATTGGTCTCCTTTTGTGCACTGTCTAAAGGTCTCAGTGTATGAGCTCTGAAAAATCACAGATTTTCCCTGGGAGATGTTCTGCCAGTAAATGGATATGGAGGGTGTGAACTCATACCATAATGTCCTGTGTTATCTGCGACAACTGTGATGAATGTATGCCCCCTTGTGTCTGTAACTAATGCACAGCAGTCAGTCATGTTGTCAGTTAAAATTAGAACCTTCTTACTGTAAAGTTTCTACTGAAATGACTGGAATTTACTTTTACATGTATAAAGCCCAACAGCTCACTCCCAGAGGAGTATCCTGGCACTAGGCTTCCACCAGACGGACATTCTGACTAATATCTTAGAACAACCAGTTTTTTTTAAAGTTTTGAAATTCTGGCAAGTGCGAATTTGAAGAGGTAGCAAGTCCCAATGACAAAGAGCCAGATAGGAGAAGGACCGACCTCCCCTTCGAGTTGCTTGGCACGGTAAGGGCATAGCAGATGTTTCAGATCTAAGACTCCTAGGTGGATGGTGAAACATTATACTAGAGTGCAGCTAGGCCAGCACTTTCCTATGCAGGGCTCCTATATGGGCATAGCAGAAAAGCTTAAAGATACAGTGCTTTTCTATGGGAAGCCAGTGTAGAGAGCTTACGATTGGACCTTAAGATGTCTGGGGAGGAATACCACAGATTAACCTGGCTGCCGCATTCTGAATCACCTGGAGTCTGGCTAAGAGTGACTCATTGATCGTTCCCAGAAGAGCATTACCATAGTCTAATTTACCAGTTATAAGTGCCTGTAGGGTGGACTTTTGGCATTCGATAGGGAGCCATGTTACGACTTTCTTGACCATATGGAGAATTCCAAAACGTGCCAGAGGGGGGTTGAACTAACCTGGTTTACCATTCTGAGTTCGTCATCCAGAAGGATACCAAGATTCTTTATTGCAGTTTTATGATAGGGAGCTGTTCCACATTCAGAAGGCCACCAGTCTTCCATCAAAAAATTATTGGATTTGTCAAACAGCATAATCTCGGTCTTGCTTTCATTAAATTGTAAACAATTTAGTTTCATCCAGGATGCTACTTCCTGCATGCATTCCTAGAAACTAACTTTGGTTATTTCAAGGTCCTGTCCTATTGATACTACAAGCTGGGTATCATCGGCATAACACAGGATCTTAAATCCAAAGGATTCCACTCGCTTAGTCAACGGGATTACATAGATATTAAAAAGCGTAGGACTCAGTGAAGATCCTTCAGGTACCCTTACAGGGATTATTCTTATTCCTAGACCTAAATAGAGGAAATATGCCAACATAGCTTCTACAAATCAAAGTGGTTCCAATGTTCTCTGTTCGTCCACTGTTCATGAATTGGTATCCCTTTAGTATGCAACCTTTGACGGATGCATCATTTTTTATGGTCCCTTGTGGCTAGCAGGGCCATGTAAATGTTGAAAAGGGTGGGTTCTTTCGGTAAGGTAGGAGGTCAGCCAGTCAAGGGCCTTGTGTCGAATACCTGCGTTGTGGAGGCGTGTGCCAAGTGTTTGGTGGCAGACAGTGTCCAAGGCAGCGGAGAGGTCCAAAAGGATGAGTGCGACGGTCTCGCCCTTGTCAACTCTGGTTCTGATGTTGTCAGTACATGCGATGAGGGCGGTCTCAGTATTTGTGGTTCTTGCGGAATCCAGACGGGGAGGTGTTGAGTGCGTTGCTTTCCTCTAGGTAGTGAGACAGGCGGGTATTCACTAGTTTTTCAGCGACCTTGGCGGGAAGTAACTTGTCCTTCTGTAGCAATGTGCTGGCTTCGCTGATGGACATGCCCTTTGATGGGTCCCGCTGTAGGAAGCTCGCCTGGTGTGTAGTGAGCACCTATGGTGTTATCACCTTATACCAGGTCCAGGTATCCCCTATTAGTGAAGTGTAGGCAGTGTCTAGGAAGCCATAGCTCTCTAGAAGTAGCTGTGGCTGAGCAGCCAAGACTTACCTAAGAGACATGCAAAGCTTATGCAATACCACTATAGTCACACAGCACTTACACACATAAAAGAACCACACATCGTTAAAAACATAAAAATCCTTTATTATAGCAACACAAATACTAAAATACTGTATAGGCAATTCCCTAACTGGAGGTACGTAAGCATACTTTTACATACACATTAGCAATCAGTAAATACTATAGAAAGCAATAGGCATTGGTAAAAGCACTAGCAAATAGTGAGGGCCCTAGGGGAGGGATAAACCATATAGTAAAAAAGTGGAATGTGAAAGGCAGTCCCCCACCCACGGAAGTGGAATCGGTAGAGGGGAGGTGGAGGAACTAGGAACCCCAAGAGGTGAGTACCAGAGTGACGTCCAGCAACCAGGAGAGCAGAGGTAAGTACCTGGTTTTCCCCGAAACCAACATGAGGACTTGGAATAGGAAGATGAAAGAGCCAACCAGGACTAGAAGAACCCAAAGGTGGATCCTGGCAGAAGAGGACCTGCAAAGGAAGGGGGCCAGGTCCAGTTCGAGTTGGAGTGTCTGGTTGTGGCAGGATCTACTACCCACCCTTCTGTGGATGCGGAACCAGGCAGACAGTGGACATAAGTCAGCAGTGCAGCACAGGAGCAGAAGAGGAGTTCAAAAAGTGATGCAAGTGATGTCCCATGTCGGCAGTGATGATGCAGTCTGACAGTGGTGTTGGAAGACCACTAACAAGCCTTGGCAAATGAAAGAGTCGGAGAAAGAGGTTTTGCAAGACTGAAGGGCACCAGCAAGGTCCAGATGACTCGACCCAAGGAGGAGAGCCTAGGGTGACCCTCAGCAGCTGGGAGAGTCACAAGAAGAGGAGACAGCCCCCACAGGCGACCCATGGGCATCAGGCACAGGAGTCGCAGTGAGGACCACTCAGCACACCTGAACAAGTGTCCTATGTCGCTGGAGCAGCAGGCAGGAAACTGTGCATTGAAGGTAGAAGTGCTGGGGGCTGGGGCTACACGGAGCCTGAAGATCCCTTGGAGGAGGCACAAACAAGCCGTGGTATCTGCAAGAGTCATAGTGCACAGGGGTAGTGTCCTGCAAGAAGAGGCAATGACTTACCATCTCCCAAGTTGGACCAAGGGAACCACTCCAGACCACCACTTGTGATGCAGGGTCCACGCAGCTCCGGGAGAGAAAATCCATGCAGCCAGTCGTTGCAGTTGGTGCTTGCAGATGCAGGAGAGTGACTCCTTCACTCGAAGGGAGATTCTTTCTTACTTCTTGTGCAGGCTGAAGGCTCGCCGCCCTCAGAGGATGCAGCTGGGGAAATGTTGCAGTTGCTGGAAGGAGCCAGAGAAAATGTTGCAGCGTGGTGAGTTCCAAGTAACAACCACCTCATGGGTAGGTTTTAAAAAGGGGTCTTAGTAGCTTAATCCTAAACCTGGGCTATGTGGTTGATAGGGGCCATTGAAGCACATGCCTCTAATTAATGTAGAAGAGAATATACTGGCTTAGGTACTGGTGAACCATCTAAAGGGGATAAATAAATCTGTAATTCATCAAGACAAAAGCCGCTTTATGCCAGAAAACTCATCCTGACAAAATAATAAACGCTTCAGAACATATAAGTGCTAGCAGAGGACAACACTAGTGATCCTGCAGTAGACTTCGAAAAGACATGGGATTACTTATTTTTAGTGGCTCAGATGAATATTGGCCAGAAGTTTGTAAGGTTTATGTGTTTTCTGTACAGAGTACCCAGGGCAGAAGTGAAAGTGAATGGATCACTCTTGAAACCATTTGCTATTGGACACGCCACTAAATAGAGATGGTTGCACTTCTGCTACTTGCTGTGGCAATGGGGCAGAGACGAAGGAGTTGTGGGCTAATGGTGGGCCTCTAACGTGCTAAAGTGTCTTTTTACTAAGATGACTTGTTTATTTAGGCAGTCCAAATAACTTGGGTCAATAAATGGAAAATATTCTGAAGAATCTGGTGGACACCCAGACCTAAAGGTGAATTGGACCAAATCTTGTATACTCCCAAGAATTAAAAGAGTCTGGGGACTGGTAATCAATATGTTTTCTATTTAGGTCATTCCAACTGATTAACTCCAAGCAATAAGGGGGCTAATGTATTGATGGTCAGATGTAGTAAAAAAACATGTACAAAGGAGCCCTGGTGTTGGCGGATATGTGCAGGGCCGGACTTGGAAAAAACACACACAGACACACACACACAAACACAAACACAGATGCTAAAGACGAGAGAGTGGATTATGCTGGATTGCTGCTTTTGTTACGGGGGGCTGATATTGCAACACCACTGCAAATCCGGCACCCGAGTAAAAAAAAAAAAAAAAAAAAAAAAAAAAAAAAAAAGTTCCCCCACCACTCCATCCTCCCAGGGATACGTCCGACGCCCGTCACTGCCAATCTGGCCCTGGATATGCCATCTTACTGTAGAGCCTGCCAGTTGTTGGTTGAAATGACTGGATGCATGCCTGAGTCCTGTGCCAGCTTACATGAATACACTGTGGGTGAAAGGGAATGCAATGCATGCTAGTAATTAACATGCTTGCTGTGTACACAGGTTCAGTAGAACACAACAAACAGTGATAACATGCCACTTCAGTCACACTTAGTTCAGTTTATTACATTTGGTGTACTTCAGGAGATGTAGGCTGTGGCAGAAGGGGAGGGGCTCTTTCCTAACGTGTCATTGGTGCAAGGCAGCTGCGGAACAATGTCTCCTCTCTTTGAGATTCAAGGTACCATTGAAAGATTCTGAGAAAGAGTAAGTAGGAGACTATCAGAGGCATTGAAATAATGTTGGCCCTATAAAAATATTGCTAAAAAATATACTAGATAACAAAGAAACAGATTTTATTTGCAGACTATTTTGGGATCAGGTTTAGTCCTAGCTAAACAACATTGTGCAGTAGTGCTTATCAATAGAGGCACCCAGTCTCACAAAATTGAATACAGGACTAGGCTACTGTAGCATGTTTGAAATGCTACTATGGGAAGCGAGGGGGTGCCTACCTAAACATCCAAAAGTGTGGGAAGCATGGATAATGTAACTTGGGATCATACGATTGTGTTAGCATTTTTGATTGCTTGCAAACATGTCTTGGCTTGGAGCCGGTGGTTGAATGTTTTTTTTACAGACTGTGTTTTACAACAGTGTTTACAAGTGACTTGCACTGAGGTTGCAATGAATTGTCCAAAACAGTGCATTGTTGTTGAGTGACGTTTTGTGAGGGGGGTGGGGTTAAGGTTCTGAAACATTGAATAAAATATATATTTTTTAAAAGGGTGGCTGTGGCAGGAAAAAGGGTAGAGATGAGTGCAGCCTCTCAGTGGTTCATAGCAGATTAATTTTCAAAGTAAACCTGCCATGACAGTGAATAATAATTGTAGGAGTTAGAACAGGATCTTCTGCATCTCCCATAGAAAGACCATAGTAGAGGTCAAGAAATTGTTCAGGAAGGAAAGCTATCTTCAAAACCAGCATCTTTTATGTCTTTGAGGCAATACTTACTTCTGCATCAGAAGCTTTTAAGCTCTAAGGACATCTGTTAAGAAACACCGACTCCTTCATATTTCCCTTGAACATCATCTTGGTAAGACTGAGATTTTTTTTCCACAAGAATAGCACTCCAGTAAATGGGTGTTAACCAAAAATGTCCATGAATATACAGTGCCCAAACATCAGTCAACAACAAAGTACAAGACAAATCAACACCTACCATTATTTCTAGAAATTGCTACTGCTACCTGCTAACTGCTACATCTGTGGGATTACATGACCATGCAGGTGTCAAGGATGTGTATTTTCACAAACCTATGCATCCAACTCACTACACGTATCTATGGTTTTCAGTAGGTTGAAAAGATTTTCAACTGAAAGTCAGAACCAAAGGTATTTACCAAATGTCTCTAGGTGGTGGTAGTACACCTTGTTGTCGGGGAATACATATTTACTCATACTTTAGATGAGTAGCTGGTAATGGATTTGTTTTACAACAAGTTGAACTCAACCAATTGGTAGCCATGATCAGTGCCACGAAGCTGCACTTGCAAACTAAAATCTTCCTGGAAGTCACAGTGAATTCGGCCTTGGCAAAGGCTTACCCTGCCCTGAAGAGTTTTGGCATTTCGAGATTACTTCCAGTTTATCAGAGTTCGCATCCCTCTAGAGTGTGGAAAGTGATCTAAATCCCAAATGCACACTTGCAAATGAGTGTTTAGCTCAACAATGGTCACAGGTGGCTGCAGCATGGGAAGATCTCATTTTGGTAGACCCCAAAGTTCAGCCCCAAGGGTCCTCCCTAAGCCCCACCCTTTTCAACATTTACATGGCCCCGCTCGCCAACATCCTCCGACCACACGGAATCACCATCATATCCTACGTAGAGGACACCCAGCTCATCATCCCCCTCACCCGAAACCCCACCACCGCCAAAACCAACCTCCACGCTGGTCTCCTTGACACCGCCAAATGAATGAAAGTAAACCACCTCAAGCTCAAAACCGAAATCATAATTTTCAGCCCCAACAAAACCACATGGGACGACTCCTGGTAGCCCACCGCCCTAGGTTCCCCACCAAGACCCTCAAACCACGCACGCAACCTCAGCATCATCCTGGACCCTTCCCTCTCCATGACCTAGCAAATCAACGCCATCACCTCCTCCTGTTTCAACACCCTCCGCATACTGCGAAAAACCTTCAAATGGATTCCCATAGATACCAGAAAGACCGTCACCCATGAACTCATCAGCAGCAGGCGTAGACTACGGAAACGCCCTCTATGCTGGCACCGCACTCAAAGCTCAAACGAAAACTCCAGAGGATCCAGAACGCAGCCGCCCGCCTCATCCTGGACCTCCCACGCCATGAACACATCTCCTCACACCTCAGATCCCTTCACTGGTTTCCAATCGACAAGAGGATCACCTTCAAAATCCTCATCCACGCACACAAATCCCTCCACAACACTGGACCAACCTACCTCAACGAAAGAGTGAACTTCCACACCCCCACTCGCCACCTCCGCTCCGCCGACCTCACGCTCGCCACAGTCCCCCGCATCCAAAGCGCCACCACCGGCGGCAGATCATTCTCCTACCTCGCCCCCAAGGCCTGGAATTCCCTCCCCACCAACCTCTGCAAGACTCAGAACCTCCTGCTCTTCAGAAAAAACCTCAAGACGTGGCTTTTCAAACAGTATTCAGCCTCCCCCCTGTCCCCCCCAAGCGCCTTGAGACCCTTACGGGTGAGTAGGGCGCTCTATAAATGTTTTTGATTGATTGATTGATTGATTGATTGACTTACCTTCAGTAACGCTTTTATATATTTACAGATTCCTTACCTTATAGTTTCCCCAGGCATCAGTCTGGATCTGGAGATTTGTCTCAATCAGTACCCCTGCACGCAGTTAGGTGGTGTTGATCAGCTCTGCATCCATCATCAGCATCATCAGCGCCAGAAAAGAGGCTGCAGGTCCTATATTGGTGCCACCTGGAGCGCTAATGTCAGTTTCTTTTCACGAATTTCCACACCAAGAGTGCAGAGCCATGAAGAACTATGACCACTGCTGCATCAAAACTTGGGCCCTGAAAGGGGAGTCCCAGTCCCTAGAAATCAGTTTGTAGAGCGGGGAGGATGGGTTGGTCGGTAAGGAATCGTCAACTAAATATTGTCTCTACCAGATAAGGCATTACCGAAGTTATGTAACTTGTACATCTGATAGAGGCATCTTGTTGCAGATTCCTTACCTTAGAATAGATATCCAAGCAATACCATCCCCAGAGGAGGGTCTGCGAACTAATAGGAAGTCCTGCAGGACCGAACGGGCAAAGTCCCCATCTCTATGGACCCGACTGTCCAGACAGTAGTGTTTGTTAAACATGTGCAGAGGAGATGTCCATGGTGCTGCCTGACAGATATCCCAGACCAGAACTCCACGTGCTAATGCAGTGGTTGCAGCATTAGCTCTGGTAGAATGAACACACAAGCCCTAGGGGACGGGGAGGGTTGCTTACTAGCTAATGCATAGCACATTTTCATGCATAGTATGCTCCATCTGGAGATGGTTCTCATCTGCACTGCACGACCATTCTTCACACTCACATAACCAACAAAGAGTTGATCATCCACCTGGAACTCTTTGGTATGATCAAGGTAGAACGCTAGCACTCTTTTTGGATCCAGGCAGTGTAGTCTCTCCTCTTCCTTAGGAGGATGTGGGGGTACATAAAAATTAGACAAGGTGACGGATTGGCTAAAATAGAAGGGTGTAACCACTGTCAGAAGAAAGGAGGCCCGTGCGCAAAGCACCACTTTGTCAGGATAAATGGAAAGGTAGGGGGCTTAGATGACAATGCCTGCAGCTCACTCATGTTGTGGGCAGATGTAATGGCCACAAGGAAGGCTGTTTTCACAAGGAGAAGCCCTAGTGGACAATTGTGGAAAGGCTCGAAAGGAGCACCATAAGGAATGTCGGAACCAAATTCAAATCTCACAGGGGCATAATGAATGGGTGAAGGAGGAAACACACTTTAGGGAACCTATGTACAATAGGAGATTTAAACAAAGAACGCTGATCAGGCAGCCGCAAGAAAGAAGAGATTAAAGACAAATAACCTTTGAGAGCACCCAAAGCAGAGCCCTGCTGGGCCAACAAAAGTATAAACAATAGAACCTCAGAGAGAGGGGTATCTGTACACCATGCCACAAACGTCTTCAAATGACAGACGTATACTATTTTGGTGCAGGGACGCCTGGCTGCCAAGATGAGGTTACCGTCAACTGCAGCCGCTCAATCTCCATGCAAGAAGGAGGAGACTGGACAGGTTTGAGTGGAGAACCCTCCCCTGCTGCTGCGACAGAAGATCCTCCCGAAGGGGAAGTCTGATCGGATGATCGATGGCCATGCTCAATAGCTCGGTGTACCAGACTCTTCATGCCCAGTCTGGAGCTACAAGCATTACTTGGGCCCAGTCGTTCTTGATCTTCTTGAGAGCTCTGAGCAGAGGTGGTATGGGCAGAAAGCGATACAAGAGGCCTGAGCTCCACTCGGGCCGAAAAGCATCACAAGCGAGTGCCGCCTTGGAAACTCCAATGCGCAATACTGCTGACACTGCACGTTCTCTGTGGAGGAGAACAGATCTAACCAAGGCTCTCCTGACTGCTGAGAGAGACCTTGCCCCACCTCCGGATGCAGATGCCATTTGTAATCATCCAAGCATTGTCGGCTGGGTTTGTTCGCTCTGACATTCAGAGAGCCTGCAAGATGTTGAACCACCAGGGGATATGCCCTGCTGTTCCATCCATGTCCAGAGGCAGTGTGCCTCTTGAGAAAGGGTTCATGACCTCACCCTGCCCTGCTTGTTGCAGTACCACATGGCGGTGGTGTTGTCCTTGAACACCTGCACTACTTTCCCTTTGAGAGAGGCAAGAAATGCTTTCAATGCTAGTCTGATCGTCCTGGACTCCAACAGGTTGATGTGAAGCCCGGACTCTGCTGGAGACTAGATGCCTCTGATCTCCGCCTCTTCGAGGTGGCCATCCCATCCCATGAGTGATGCATCTGTCACTGCTGTCAGATCTAGTTGGGGAAGGAAGAAGGATCTGCTCCTGACCTAACTGTGGTTCATTAGCCACCACTGCAGATCTTGCACAGTTCCTGCCGAGATCTGGACCATGTCGGAGGGATTCCCCTAATGCCTCGCCCACTGGAACTTCAGGTCCCACTGCAGAGCCTGTATATGCCATTTGGCATGCATCACCAGCAGGATGCAGGCCATGAGGCCCAGCAGCTTCACAGCCATTACCACTGAAATTCAGGATAAAGGCTGAAACATCAGTATCATAGCTTGAGTATCCTGGGCTCACTACTCTGGAGGATAAGCCCGAAACTGCATTGTGTCTAGAACAGCTCAGGTGAAAGGGAACATCTGACAGGGAGTCAGATGTGAGTTTGGCACGTCTATAATGAACCCCAGTGAATGCAGAAGGTCCACTGTACTCTGGATCTAGGAAACAACAGTCTGGGGCAGGCCCACCTTTAACAGCCAGTCATCAAGACAGGGGAAGACTAAAACCCCTGATCTGCACAGATGAACCGCAACCACTGCCATTACCTGGGAGAACACCTGAGGGGAGCTGGAAAGGCCATAGGGGAGCACGGTGAACTGAAAGAGCTCGTTGCCTACCATGAACTGCAAGTCCAACACTACCATCCTGTCTCCTGGGTCCAGGGCAGATAGAACCCGAGCCAGACTGAGCATTCTGAACTTCTCCATCATGAGGAAGAGATTAAGGGACCGAAGGTCTAGGATAGGAATAAGGCCCTTGTCTTTTTGGGCACCAGAAAGTAATAGGAATAACAACTATGACCTATTTCTGGCATAGGGACACTTTCTATGGCTCCCTTGACCAATGGAGCCATAACCTCCTTGCGGAGAAGTGCCAAGTGTTCCTCCATCATCCAATCATAGGATGGTGGCATGGATGGAGGAGTAGTCCCGAAGGGAAGGGAGTAGCCCCTTTGGACTATCCGCAAAACCGACCTGTCTGACGTGATGGACTGCCGGAGGAGCAGGTGATGGCGTATGCTGCCTCTGACAGGTCCCTGGTTGTGAACAGTCAGACTAGGACAGTTTGGACACAGACTGGGAGAGGAGGAGGGGGGTTTGGGGGTTTAAGGGGTGGACTGGCTGGACCGCTGGCTCCCTCATCCATTAATCCATTAGGACAGTGGATCCGGTGTCCCTGGCCAGATAGAGGCCAGGCGGCATGCATGGCATGGTGGCTGAAGGTGAACGGACATGGTAGGACCCACAAAAGGGGCGAAAAGCAAACTGAGGGGGCCAAGGGGTAGCCTCGAGGCCCAAGGACCTGGCCACAGCATGAGAATCCTTGAAGCGTTCGAGCGCAGAGTCTATTTTTCCAAAGAGACAGGTGCCATCAAAGGGCATGTCCATATGGTTGGATTGGACATCCCCCGAAAAGCCAGATTTCCTCAACCAGGCATGGTGCCTCAGGACTACCATCGAAGCAAACGCTCTTCAGTGAGTCGGTGGTGTCCAGTCCACATCTGATATTGAATTTTGCAGCATCCCTCCTATCAGCAACAGCTTGAAGGAGTACAGCCCGGACCTCCTCTGGGACCTGTGGCACCACTTGTACAATCGTATCCCAGAGTGTGGGATTAACAGCCCAAAAGGCATGCAGTGTTCACGAACCACAATGCCAGGCTGGAGGAAGAAAACATCTTCCCAAGTTGGTCCAGCCTCTTGGATTCCCTATCCATGGATGAGAAAGGGAACTCTCCCTGGCATGTAGAGGCTTGGGTAACCAAGCTCTAGGGGTGGGGATGCTGCACCTGTAATGCGGGGTCAGTTGAAGCAGGTTGATGGCGGCGGGCAATAGTACTGTCCACAGGAGCGCCTGTGCTGGGTTTGAACCAGGTACCCAGCAGGACATCGTTAAGGGCTTCATTTAAGGATAATAGGGGTTTAGAGAATGAAGTCCCAGGCTGAAGCACCTCTGTAAGGAGGTTAGTCCTGACTGCCACCCAAGGCAGCGAGAGGCCCAGGACCTCGGCCTCTATTCGCACCACTGTAGAATAGGACAGCCCCTTCTCTGTAGCCACGGTAGGGGGAGAAATAATGCCACTGTCTGGGGAAGTATCCATACCACTGGCTTCACAAAGGTCCATCCGCCATTCCAAAGGGTCTTGTAGCTGGTAATCTAGTGGGTCCAGGGACTCCTCCCATTCTTCCAGGTCAGGATCCAACATAGGGGGCAAGGCCCCTGTCCAAGTTGGAATCAGCATCGCACAACACCAATCCGGCTCAGTGTCGGAGTCGGCAATAAGGGTTTGGTCGATGCCCTCCAGGGGCACAGGCGGCTTTGTGAGTGTCAACCTCAGAACCAGCGCCGGGGAAGGTCTAGGTGGTACGACAGATGCTGGTTCGGACCCAGGAATGGATCCATGGGGGCCCTTTGGAGCCAAGGCCGAAGCCACCGGCGTGAAAAACCATTCCGACCCTGCAGAAGCCGAGGGCACTCCAGCAGGGTCAAACTGCTAAAAAATTCTAAGGAAAGGAATCTGCAACTAGATGCCTCTATCAGATTCCAGTGATCCTCATCCAGGCATGTTGACAAAGGACCGCAACGGTAACAACAGCCCTAGCAAGGCAATCTGAGGATTAAAGTCTAAGTGGACAAAATATTTTTCATTGTCCTGCCCGCCTTGCATCATTTGGGCCAAAGATGCACTCTAATCCTACGGGCCTGTCTGCAAGATCTATCTGGCTATGTCCCAAAGGGCATGGGAATAATGGTCCAACAGACATACTGCACTGACAGACTGCAATGCCAGACTATCTTAAGAAACCATATGTTTCCCAAAAGCGTCAAGCCTTTTAGATTCTCTATCAGGAGGAAAGGTGAGAATAAATTATTATTCATTTTACTGGGCAACACCTGCACAATAAGGCTTTATGGAGTGGGATACTTCATGAGAAAATTGAGGTCCCCAGGAGCCATCCTGGGATGTTTGGCCACCTGACTCCTCACAGGCAGGCAACAACATGGTTTTAACCATGTAGACCTCAGAGTATCTGGAAGATCATCACTGAACGGAAGCAAAGGCTCAGGTACTGCATGACCAGGCTGTAGAGTTTCTGTAAAAAAATAAAAAAGTGTTTTATTCTCAGTGGAGGGCAGCTGTAACTCTACCACCTCGGCTGGCCTCTAACCACCACAGTGAAAGAGGGACTGTCAACCTTGCAAGAGAGCAAGCAAGTAACACATATGCTGTAATAAGACTAGACCAAATGTCAGGATCTGGTGCATCTCACCCAACTCTTCTCACACAGGTCATACTAAATTTACATACTTCTGCAACCAAATGTGTACCTTTGCCTGATTACACACTAGGGGTTATTGTGAGCTATACAAATGCCAGATAACGTAAAATAAATCAGTAATAATTTAACCCTTTTAGCTGCAGCTTGTCTGCTTCCTGCTAGCTATTTGCCTGCCATATAGAAGGTGGCTGGGAATCTGCTCCAAAAGGCCATCTCTGATTTGTTTTCGTCTCATTAGTATAAATGAGTTCCCACGAAGTTCACATGTGCTGTGTCATCAACACCTTTTCGAGTCTGTTTACAAGAAGATCTCCAAAAGTGTAGCAAATAAGCGTGGCAGCTCTTCAGCAAGAAGATCTCATATGATGAACACATCATCGTCATCATCAGGACATATATGCCAGTATTCAACATTAGTACCACCAACGACGGACCCTGTGCTGCAGTCTTTACGAAAATAGTAATACAAATAACTATGCATGCTTTTCCAAGTCTTCACCACTAGAGCAAGTGTGAGTATCCATATCACAAACCATGTGCCTTTTATGCATGCCCTCATGCCCAATCACATCAATCCACCATACCCAAAATGACAAATTTTGAGCTGCTTACTTTTTATCGGAAACATATCCTCTTCATCACTCCAGTTGTCCTTCTCTTCCTTACTTTTACAGCTGTTCCACTTCGAACGAAATGACCTACAAAAAATATAGATATTTTTACATACACCTATTGTACTTACTTTTTCAATTATGACATCAATCTCCTCGTACATTAAAGGTAAAATAGTGGTTAAAAAAGGCGTGCAAAATAAATCATTATTTTGAAGACGTGTGACCATAAATAAACTACTTTAGTAGACCTGACTAAAGAAAAAGACACAAGCAAACATTCAAATTCGTATCTGCGCCCATCACTCTTGTAATCAGAGGATGCATGTCAATCAGCGCACCAATGTGGGATCCAATTGTGTGCCGCTAAATTCTAAATGTGGTGATTATTACTCATCATATATAACATGTTCTCATACATTTTGATTTTCTCCAATTGCTACTTTTGGATATACTGTCATCTACAAGCAGCACCAAATTCGGATTATCAAATCTGTTAAGAGTGAGCTTTGCACAGCTGTTGTTTTGCATGGCTGAGTAGGTATAGATGGCCATGCCCTTTACACTATGACTTGGGCACCCTCATGGGTTCAATGTTTTTTCCATTTGGTGCCTCTTGCCAGAACCTTCTGGCCTTGCCATGATTTATATTTGGATTTGCTCACTAACAGCAGGGGGAGCATGGCAGATTAAATGCCATAGAAATGGTATGTTAGATTTGAAAAGAGGCTTTAGGAGGACAAAACAGGCACTTCAAAACCAGGAGTGACGCCGAGCACCTTCTTTGGGACTGAGGTACCCTATCTAAAGGCCCTAACCCATCTGTGACCTTCACCAGCTAGGCATATTGGGTATTGGGTAAACGAATAGAAGGGTAAGCATTGGCCCAAAGCAAATTGAAGCAATGGGGACTATACTACCTTGAGAGAGAGTTTGTGATTCTTCCTGGTTTCTGATTCCTTATCATAATCCTTTAATGCCAACCTACAGAACATACATTCAGCCATGCTCTTTTTTGAATCGCAGGGAATATCACTGGTACCTATATAGATCACTCCAGGAGTGGTGTAATTTCTAAGTCCCAATGGTGCTCGTTCTAGTGAATTTGAGATGAACAGAGGTGCTTCAGGAATTTATCCTTGCATCCTGTTCCGACTCCAGTGTCTGTTGCCTAGGAGCCTCCGCTAGCTGTCTCAGCCAATTCAACATCTAATCCAACTTCATGCAAAAAGCCAAGAATGGTTGACCAAAATCAAGAAATAGACATGTACTTTGATGCTTGTTTTGTTGATATCATTTATATTATCACATGAGTAGAGACTTCAATAATCTTGTATCTTGTGTTACTTTTTTTGCTAATATTTTTATAGGCATTTTATTCCTTCTGAGATTGCCCTCAACCAGATCCACCCTTTTGTAATATATATGGATGGCTAGATATTTAAAAATGAGGGGGGCCCATGAAATAGTACTATTGCCCTCCTAAACAGGTTAGCACTGGGAGACTTTCCTGACCTGTACATTGATGGCACCTGTAAGCATAGCCACATCTACAAATAAGTACTTCTCAGTTGTAGTGAAAGTACTCCAAATGCCATCAATTGATGCAGTAGAACATAGGCATGTAGGCTCTGTTAGCCACCACAGTTCCCCTACGAAAGGCTCTGATTCTAGTGAAGCAACACGTCAAATTGGCCAAGGGATTTTGGAAGAAAAATGGTTTGAGCCTGCGATCACAAAGCCTCCCTATTTCTTAGTCTCCAACACAACAAGGACTATAAGCCTCCCTTTATTTCTTTTTCTTTAATCAAACATTTTATTTATTTTCATGTTTAACACTGCAACAATATCACAGCGGAACAGGACTTTCTCATTTATATAGCTTTGAACCAAAGTAGGTAAGTACATTGCACATCCATAACAGTTTATTGACTATGGAGGCAGGCCTGACCTTTGCTGGGATCAGGCAGATAATTTAGCCTTCAGAAGATGATAACTCAGTCGAAGACAACTCATCCACTCAAGAGTGATGGAGGACTGTGGGTCTACCCATTAGGCTTCCTTCATAACGTTTACCTCCTTTCATAGATGTTATGAAGGATGCACAGATTGTTTTTTAACTTGCTTATACTGTTGTGTACTAATTGTAGGAAGCTGGCTCTGTATACACTATAACAAAGTAAGTTATGGTGTGCACAGAGTCCAGTGGATCCCCAGAGACTTTACAGAGGCCAAAGTAGATAATACTAATGCTCTTTTTTGTGGTAGTGTGGTCGAGCAGTTACGCTTCTCAGAGAGTAGTGCTAAGCATTTGATTTACACACACAAAGCCAAGAAATGTGGAACACACTCGATGACAAAATCCAGGCCAACCTTTATGTATCAAGATATATACTTTATTTCTAGAACCAAAGGGATATTTGTTGCAGGTAAGTACAGTTTCAAGAATGTATCACTTTCAAGTATCAAATGCACTTTGTTTAGATTTCACAGATAAAACAGTTTTCAGGTAAGTAATATTTTTTAATTTCAGAAGTAGACAGTGTAATTTCTCATAGAAAGCAATGCAGTCCTAGGGGCGAAAAAAGTAACACAGTTTGCTGGTAAGTATTTGACTTACGATCCCAGTCTTCAGGCGTTAGGGTGACCACAGGTCAAAGTTTAGGAAGACACCAAGGGTGCACTACCAGCAACATGGGGCCAGCTGGGAGCAGAGGGCAAAGTTGGTGCCGGGTGCTTAGTGGAATCCTATGGAGTTTGGGGGCACTTAGAAAGAAACAGCTTGCAGGTAAGTACCCACGGCTTCAGGGCACAAACCTGGGGAGTTTAGATCAGCATTGGGGGGTCACAGGTCAGAACCAAACACACACCCTTAGCGGCACAGGGGCAGTCGGGTGCAGGGTGCAAACACAGCGTTGGGCCCCAATGCTTTTCAATGGAGGAACCGCAGGGGACACAAAGATGCTGCAGGCTTGGTCCAGGGAGTCGGCTGAAGAAGACCAATGGCTGGACAGGTAGGTAGAGAGCCCACTAACCGTTGCTGGACCGTTGGTCGGGTTCCCCAAGGCCAGGGGGCTGCAGGTGCAGGGGTACCTTCAGGCATCGAGAAATCTTCACCGGAGCCATTCGCAGTCAGGGGGGTCCTCTGGGTTTCGACTGCAGGTGTCATTGTGTTGGTCAGGTGGGGTCAACCCAGGGTGGACTCAAAGTCAGAGTCGCCTGGGGACCTTCCCTGGACCGGTAGGCCACCTGGACTCGTGCCCTACGGCGTTGGGTGCAGAGTGGGCAGGACTCGCGGATCCGAGAGTCTGGAGTCCTTCCTGGAGGTTTCTTTGTGGACAGGGCTGCTGTCTACAGACGATCTTGGTGCTTGGGTAGGAAGGCAGTCCTCTGGGGGTTTGCAGAGGTCGCTGGTCCTGCAGTAGGCGTCACCTTTTTGTAGCAGGAATCTTGAAGCTGCAAACAGGCCTGTAAGGCTGAGGCCAAGTCAGTTGTCGTCTGGAGTCTTCTCTGCTGGTGCAGCTCTTCAGTTCTTCTTTGTTAAGGTTGCCAGGACTCTGAAGAACAAAGTTCAGGGGTACCCCTAATTACTAGATTTAGGGGTGTTACAGAGGTCAGAGGGCAGTAGTCAATGACTACTGACCCTGAGGGTGGCTACACCCTTCCTGTGCCCACTCCCTTTGGGGAGGGGGGCACATTCTTAACCCTATTGGCTATCATTCTCCAAAAGAAGATGGTGGATTCTGCAAGGCGGGGTTCATTTCAGCTCTGGGCACCCTAGGGGTGGTCCCAGCTGGGGTGGACACTCCTCTTGGTGTTAATTTTCCCGCTAGACCTGCCCCCACAAGTGGAGCATGGTCAAGGGAACAGTATCTCCACTAGCTGGAGTGCCCTGAGGCAGCAAAACAACAGGCAGAAGCCTTTGAGGCTTACCCCCAAGTGTTGCTGTTCCTGCAGGGGGAAGGTGTGAAGAACCTCGACCCAGAGCAGGAGTTGTCCCTGACGCCTGCGAGCACAAAGGCTATCACCCCATGGGGTCAGAAACTTGTCTGGTAGTGACAGGCTGCCATAGACCGGTCAGCCACACACTACAGAGTTGGCTGAATTTCAAGGGGCATCTCTATAATGCCTTCTGTGTGCATTTTAAAATAAATCCAACACTGGCATCAGTGTGGGTTTAATGGGCTGAGAAATCTGATACAAAACTTCCCAGCATTCAGTGAAGCCATCATGGAGCTGCGGAGTTTGTCAGGACAAACTCCTAGCCCATGTACTCAATATGGCTATACTGCACTTACAATGTCTAAGAATGGACTTACCCGCTGAAGGGGCATATTGCTCATGCAGCTATGCCCTCACCTGTGGTATAGTGCACCCTGCCTTATGGCTATGAGGCCTGCTAGAGGGGTGACTTACCTATGCCACAGTCAGTGTATTGCAGGCATGGCACCCTGGGATGGGTGTCATGTTGACTTTACCTTTTTCTCCCCACCAGCACACACAATGGCAGTGTGCATGTGTTTGGTGAGGGGGTCACTTAGGGTGGCATAATACATGCTGCAGCCCTTAGGGACCCTCCCTGGTCACAGGGCCCTTGGTACCACTGTTACCTTTTTACAAAGGACTTACCTGGGTGCCAGAGGTGTGCCGATTGTGGAAACAATGATACAGTTTTAGGGAAAGAACACAGGGGCCTAGTTAGCAGGATCCCAGCACATCCAGTCAAGTTAGCAGCAAATATCAGGCAAAAGCTGTATGTGTTACTGTAACAAGGGGCCAATTTCCAACACCAATGCAATTATTTTTTCATCTGCGTAAACAGACCATAATTTTGCCCACCAGATATGAAGGGGAGGAGCTAGCTCCGGTTTAAAACTAAGCCAGGGATAAATCAATGTGTAAGTCCTAACTTTCCTGTTCCTATGCACCATCTTCCAATTTCTTTAATTTTTGAACTGTTCAAGGTTCTGCTGCCTTTAAGGCTTTTTAACAGCATGCAGATCAAAGATTAAATACCACTTCTCTTACTCAGGACTGTAACTTCTTCGAAGATGTATTCCCAGTTGATCTACAAGGAATCCAATCTATTTTAGTCTTGCAAAAAGACATTTAGATGCTTGAGGCACATAATATATTACCCACTTGGATGAGCAGGTCTCCTAGGCATAACTCCCTTCCCGAAACAGTGTCTCAAAATTGATCTTTGTAGTCTATGACTCAAACACCTTTCTGGGAGGTGAATTGTTCCTACAAGTGTCCTGATGGAAAGCATCTTGCACTTATCATTATTAGTACTCCCCAGTAAAAGTATCTATGCATAGTACCACTGAAGAGTACTGGTAAATCACAGGTGCTATGCAGACTGAGGGAAATATGATTTTTGTCTTGAGGGTTAGCTGCTTTTAAATAACAGTAGCTTTAGCCACTGGCTCCTGATTCTCTTGCTTATTCTCCCAGACTATCCAGAATATCCACTGGTGTGCTTGACATCTCACCAGGACACCCACTCAACTCACAACATGGCAGAACTTCCCTCTGCTTAATTCGTCCAGCGCAACTGATAAATGCAGCATGTGCAGAACACCAAAGGCTGCCCAGTCCTCCATCTTTCTTCCACCCCCTTACACTTCCTGTCTGTATATCTTCACTTCAGAAGGTTTCTAGCCATCAGGTTTCTCCCTTTGTCACAGTGTTCTTAGCTTTTTCTTCAACCTCCTTCATCCCTTTCCTGTTTCTCTCTTGCCCTAGGGCACAGTCTGATGATAAAACAAAATTGGTCACAGTCCCCAAAAAGAGTGTCAGTGCCCAACACCTGCAACTATGGGCATACATTATGAACTGACTGCTTTAAAATATGTGACTTGTGGGTTTGTACCAACTGTCTTGCTCCTCCAATGTAGTGAAGCACATTTTAGATCAGTTTCTAAAATTTCTTGGCACAAACCTGCAACAGTAAATTGCAGACTGCCACCTGGGATCAAAGCAAAAGGCTTTTACATGATATTCTAGAATGTCCTAAATTATACTTATTTGTGTTGGCAAGGTAGTCTCACATGTGTAGACTATCCCAGCCTCTACTAGTTTTCAGCTCCAAGATGACTTTTGAGGAGAATGAGTTAATGCTTCTCTATTTTAATCTATTTGTGTGATGGAAAGACAGCTTTGGTTCACCAAGGAGGAAAGTAATGTGATAATAAATGGGAAGTAAAAACCAAATCTTTACAAAAAATTACTAACACACCCTACAGAGTTGCAGTCTGGGTTAAGGACAGTAAAAGGAGGTCAGCAATGTCAGGAACAGCAAAGGGAGATTTGACTATTCAGGCATGTCATGGAGAGAAACATGGAGTGAGCACATTTCAGACAGTAAAGCGACACAAAATCTCTTTTTGATTTATAATGTGTCCTAGAGATGACCACAAAACAGTCATTTTTACAGACTGTAAAAGGGAGCTCTCTTTCAAGGGAAATTTCTAAGACTAATCCATAATAACTGTGAAGGAAAGCAGAACTGTTGCTGGAGACACAATTTCCTAATTCATAAGTCACGACAAAGGGGCAAACTTGAATCTAGTCTCCAGAGTTCCCACATAGCCAAGTTCTGACTGAGTTTGAGCCCATTTTGTCATCTTAAAAATAGATGCAATCTAAAATGATGCAGATGTGCACTCTGAATTTGTCCATTGAAGACAATGTTATGATTCTGAATGTCACCATTGGTCACACTATTTCACTAAGAAGTCATGTAAATCAGTTTTCCTCACCAGTCAGTTATTAGAAGAAAATGCTCAACACTATGACTGTTTAGGTTGAGTGCACAAGTGCTTTGATCTGTTGTAAGCATTGTGGGCTTTTAACCATGCACAACACTCGTTTGAGAGCTTGTCTATTGATGTCATTGGTAATTGCTTTACATTTGTCCCGCCTTGGGGCGGTTTTGTTACCACCCTGCAGACTGACCCTGTTATATGGATACCTGCACAAATGCTGATATACTTCAGCGTGAGTGAATTACTCTTTTCTTGTGACTCTCCCCTTCTGCTCCATGGCAGCCATGGCCCTCGCAGTGTGAACAGCACCAACAGCGCAAACTGCAACGGCGGTATTGGAGCGCGGGACACATTGTTCACACTGTTACTTAATCAGAGTATTTCTTTTGCCTCTCCCCCTCAGGTGCTATAGCTTTCCCCAAAACACATAATTGATAAATGGTTCATGTAAAAAACACAGAAATCCACAACAGGGCTCTCCCGGCACAGAGGGAGAGCCATACTACAATATTCACTGCATTTGGGAAAACTCGACCCATAACGTTTTGCAAGCATTCTTTTTCAAAACATGTTTGCCCATAACTCAGCCTGTGGTGGTCCTAGGACAATGGGACCACCACCAAAACATCGAGCACAACACACTCTTTCTGTTTAGGTCATCTTTGGGTCCCCACACTAGGTTAGTGGGGACACCAAAATAATAACCCCTCCCACCATGCAGTCCCTTTTTAAGCTCTCATATGGTTGGGAACATTTGTTTTACAGCTTGGATTAGTTTGCATTCCAAGGGCCTTAGTAATGCAGTAGGCCTGAAAATGTACCAGGCACTATGCCTTCTAGGGACTAAATGTATGTTTGCACTACATTACTTTAATGCCATTTTATTTGCATGTGGTTTTGCCCTCTAGGGGTTAATTATATGGTTACATGCCAATGTTTCTTACAAATGATATTTTTATTGTGGTGTCCTCTAAGGGCTGTTTTGAGCATTACAGTCAACATACTACAATATTTGCTTCACTCAGTCGTCCCATAATGCTTAGCAGCGCATTCTTTTACAAAACATTTTTCCTCATAACTCAGCCTGTGGTGGTCCTAGGGCAATGGGATCACCTTCAAAAAGTTAATCACAACCTGCTCTGTCTAGATAATTTCTGGGTCCTCACACTCGGTTAATGGGGACCCCAAAATAATAACCCCCTTTTAACTTCTCTCATGGCTGGAACTTTTGTTTTACAGCTGGGAGTATTTGTGTTTTAATGGTCTTGTTTGTAATATCATTGCAGTGGCCCTGCTAGCCCTAAAAATGTATAATGTACTATGCCCTCTAGGGGCTAAATATATGGTTACACTGCAATACTTTTCATTGTGGTGCCCTTCTGGGGCTGTTCTGAGCATTACAGTCTAATGCCAAATGTTTATTTCTGGTAAAGGTTTTTATTGGGTTTATTTGATAATTGTATGTGTTTTATTGATCTCTCCTTATTGTAGTTTTGACCATGATTCAGGCCAACTTAACATGCTTGTTACACTATGACTGTTTGGACACTGATATGTTTCGGTGACCCTTCTAGTTTATTTCTCGTTACTTCTCCGTAGCAGTCTTGTTTTGGGAACTGTGCCAGCCGGCAACTCTGATGGTGGGACGGTGAAAGTGGTATTTTACTGGAATTAGCATGGCATATTTAAACTAGGGCACTAAATGGCAACATTTTCATTTTTGGCTGCACACAGAGGAAGAATCTAAATGGAAGTGCTTTATTTATATGCAGGGCCACTGGAATTATGTGACAGGAAAAGACCAAATTATGAGGCAGGGTTGACCAATTTATGTGGCAAGAAAAGTCCAGTTATGAATTTACAATACCAATAGATCCAACTCAAGCAAATGCAGGACCCATTGCATTGCAAGTGCTTGTTTTGCAAGGGAAACACTGAACAACAATAGAAAGAACGGTACAAATATAGACTACTGCAGGGCAGCTTACAATAGTTAAAAAGCTTGCAGAATCAAATGCCCACATTGTTATTTGAGTTGCCAGTACTTGATTTGTAAAGAAAACAGTTGAAGGTGCAAAGACTTGCTTAGGAGCTTTATTTCAGCACTTCTGCATGAAGGATTTGCATTTATTTCTTCCACTACACTACTCTTCCCATCTGCTCATTTAATTCTTGCAGGTTCTTTTTCACCCCTGCTTTGGTATCTTTATCATCCTTCTCCTTTCCCCCTGTTCTGCCTTGCTCTCTCCTGCTCTCCTGCCCTGTATAAGGGTCTGAGGATGTAATATAAGGCACATAACCTACAACCATAAGCACAGATTAACCACCTTACATTCTTGGTCACCATACTTCATCTTGTTCTTTTGAACAAGAGGGCAAATTAAGCCTAAATCCCATCTCTAGTGCTATATCCCTCGCCCATCATCCCCTCACCCCAGAGACCTTTCCGCAACCTCCAGTAGCTCTTCTTCCTGCAGGTCCCCTGTCTCTTTTCAAACAATGGGGCCTCACATGTTCTCCTGGACCTTTCCTTTTTCAGTGCAGATGGCAGTGCTTGCCCTACAGCATACCAAAATGCATGTGCTTTTTCACTTTTGGGAACTCTTGCTGGCCCAGCTCAGTGTCTGCTGCCAGTCATTTCACCTCTTTGTTAAACCCATGTTCTACGTTTCAGCCTGGACCAAACCCAGGATCCTCCCTTTCCCCTTTCTCTTTGCTCATGGTTTGTAGGGTTTGATTTTCAGGGGAAGCAGCATGTCTGCCATTCAATGCTGATCCTGTGTCTATGTTTGTAAGAGTGAGCATTTTCAGTTCCATATCTGGTGGACGAAAGAAAAGTTATTTACCTTGGATAATAGTTTTTCTGTTGGATACTCTAACTGCAGATTCCATACATTCTGAATACTACTCAGGCTCCAGAAAGGAGCCAGATAAATAGGAGAAGCGCTCCCATGGGTCAGCAGGTGGCACTGTGTAGCCCTACACCACTCACAAGTTATACCCAGATTTTGGATACTTAGGTCAGCAAATCATTCTATCACTTTGCTTATTTCATCATCCTTAAATTTCACATCATGTTTCTTGCTAACAGTCGCCTATTTGCAGTTCTACTGGCACTCTACAAAAGAACCCAGGATTTTTTAACTTCCTTACGAGGATCCTCTCTGCTTGATCACCTCCATTCATCCAAAGCTCTCTTCTTAACTTCTTATGTCATTTTAGTGACTTTACATGAGAAACTTGTCTTTCCTAGAATATTATTTTATTATGTGCGCCGCTGCTTTGTTTTCAACATGCATAGACTTCCTTGCGTTGTAATACATTTGTTTGTTAAAGCTCATTTTAGCAATATGTTTTGTGGTTTGCTCAGTTAACACAGTATATAATTTTATTTAAAAAATACTGTTGCAGATGGTGTGATATTATGTACTGTATGTGCACTGCACACTCTGCTTTACCTCCTCTCCCTGCATAATAATACTGTCATTGGAACATCTGCACTCAAGTTTTACTTGGATACCTGTTTTATCGGGAGAGCACATCACTGTAAACCTCTGCATATATCCTCCTCTGGCGAGATCACAGTCTATTCTTGTCTTCAAGAAATAAATCTACAGCATCCATGGCCTTCAAATAAACATCCAAAGAAAGATCCTCCTTTTCCAGTAAAACCGCCTCCTATATCTAAGGAATTAATACTAAAAGCAATATGAGCATTGAAACCTTTCATGTATGATACTGCTTAGATACTTCACAACCTTGAAGATAAATGGTCATTTATGGACAAACATGTCTCTGAATTAGAGCAAAGGGTCAGTGAAATCAAAGATTCTGCATACACAATTCACAAGATGCAATCGGAAATAAACAACTTAAAAAGACACACTGAAGATCTTGAAAACAGGAACAGTAGATATAATCTCTGAATTTATGATTTAAAGGAAAATCTGGAGGGCAATGAACCCCTACAAGTATTTGAAGCATTCATTCTGAAAGTTCTAGATGTTCTAGATCTTCCTTTGTCTACTTCTCTCAACATCCAATGTGCTCATAAATTGGGACTCCGATCTAAACCTAGAGGTGTCATCATCTTGTTTTTGGAACATACTGACCTCATCAAGGTTCTCAATGTATCAAAAATGAAGAAGCAAATAACATGGTACACACACAAACTATATTTCTCTTAGTACATTGCAAAGATTACAACAGACAAATGCAAAACAATTCTAGATCTTCGCCCACAGCTCAGAGCTATCAACGCTAGATATTACCTCATTCATCCTTGCTATTTCAAAGTGACCTATAAAGATAACGCAGCGACGTATGCTAATCCTGGGAAATTAAAATCTTTTCTTCATCAATGTAGAGAAGATTTAATGGAATAGCTAAAAAAGTTGATTACTCTTCTCTACCTCTATAGGATATCTGCTTATATGTTGTTCCTTATCCCTACTTACCCTGGTTAATAATTTATTTTCTTTACAGCATCTCTCCATACCATGATATTCTGATAGTCTGGAGATTCCCTGTGTCGGTCTTGTCTTTCGTTTTTTCCCCCGCACCCTGTGCTCACATGGATATTCTACCCTTAGGTATGTCTTACAGTCAGTTTTATGACCTGCACTATCTTTTTCTTCTTGCTTATTATCTGTTTAGTCTATTCTTTTCTTTTATCCTTCTTCTACCTTTCTGCACGGTCTCTACCTTTTCTTTTTGCAATTTCTATTTTACAGAAGACTCTTTTTTCTTTTCAAATACTGCATTTAATTTCCCAATTTACTGTTTATTCATTGTAAGCACTGTTTTATCCAACCATTTTCTTATTGTGATCTTTCAGAGTAGCCTCGTCGGATGTTAAAGGTTTAAATAACCCAATTAAAAGACAGAGTTCTCTCACATTTATCCAGATTACACACAGACATTGCTCTTCTTCAAGAAACACATTTAACTGATATTGAAGCTGTAAAATTAAAGACAAATTGGGTTTGTCATTTATTTTTCTCTCATGCTGTACATAAGAAAAAATGTACTATAATTCTCTTTCACAAGAAACTGAATGTGGCCACCATTTCCTACTCCACAGACACAGAGGGAAGTTGGAATACAGTTGATCTATTAATTGACAAAATCCCTGTTTCAATCCTTAATGTGCATAGTTCACCTGTGGTAAATAATTCCTTTTGGTCCGATCTCACTAAACAAATCTTGAATATTACTGGTGAATATTTTACTAAGAGAGATGATTGTAATCACATTGCTGACCCAATTTTAGATAGACTATCCAAAGTCAAATTTATTCCCTCTAAAATGCACAAAGCCTTTTTGCTCAACCACACTGCAAAAATCATTGATTGACTCATGGAAAATTGCTAACCCCACTACAAGACAATATAACTTCTTTCCCCCAGAACACAGTACTCAATGTAGAATTGTTATATTTTCACCTCCAAAGCACTAGCTCAAAATCTTATAAATGCAGAAATTGGTTCTATTTTGATTTCTGATCACCCTCCCACTATTGCCGATTTTGATTTATTACCAAATTCAACATCACCCAAAAAGATGATGATTCAAAGACTCCCTCCTTTTAAATCCTGCATTTAACACACAATGCATACATTTCATGAGTGAATTATATACATAGTATATATTATGGGACTCTTTTAAAGCCTCTGTAAGAGGTTTTACTCTTCTATAAATTGTATTGTTGGTATTCCTTATGGCTATTATTTCAATAAAGCATGTTAAAACTAAAATAAATAGCATATAAGAGCCACCACTCAGCACTGATGTCAACGTTGTCGAAACAGCGTTGGCTCAAGGGCACTGAGCCCTCAGGCCCTCTGCGGTTTGTTTCTTGGACAGGGCATAGCAGATTTTGTTATAAAGGAATATCTACCTTGACAAAGTTCTTTTCTGGACTGCCTTGATGTTGTTTGCCACATAGAACCCGATAAACAACTTATTGTCGAACCAACGGTCTTTCATGCAATTCAAGTAAAAACTTAACACTTTCTTTGGGTCAAGGCAATGGACTCCCCTTCTCTTTCAAGGAGTGAGGTACCACAAAGAAAGCCAGCAATGTGATAGACTGTCCAACATGGAAAGATGTCACAATTGTCACAAGAATGGCAGTCCTTGTTCTCAACATCAATTTGTCTGCAACAAATGTAGTATAAGGAGCATAGGCTGACAACACCTGTAAATCAAGGTCATGTCAATGCTATCATCTCCTGCATGACTACCAGTCTGGCTTCCGGTCAGGCCGCAGCACGGTAACCACTACCTTATACATCCACAGACGACCTCTTGACCACAGGTGAAGATGACCCCTTCTTTCAGATATTGCTGGACCTCTTAGCTGCCTTTCCTACAGTCCCACTATCATATGCACTAGTCAGCAGATACCAGTTTCTCCACACAGGCACTTCCAGATCGCAAAAGATCCCCATCACTTGCAGGGTACCCTAAGGTTCCATACGGTCTCCTGTTATTTTCAACCTCTACGTGGAGAAACTCTGTGCTCTACTCATAGGTAATAGCATCAAGATTCACCAATATGTCAATGATGCACAACTTGAACATTTCCCCTGCTTCAAACATTCAACACCTCAAACACTGCCCGTGCAACATCAAGACTTGGATATCCAGTGCCTATCTGAACCTCAACCCAAACAAGACATAATACCTGCCATATGCCAAGAACAACAAGAAACAGTACAAACCTGGCTCACTACCCTTAACCTTGACAGCTTTGAATCACAACTTCCACTGAATGCTAAGTCACTTGGACTCATAGTGGACATCAGCCTGATCCTCAAGAAACACATTGCCAAAAAATAAAATGGTCTGGTACTTGTTTGATCTTCTAACGAAAAAAAAAAAAAGATAATTTTTTTCTTTAGAACTGCAGTCTAAATCCTTGTACTCTCCCATCTGGATGGAGGTAATGCCCTCCTTCATGGCCTACCAGACTCCAAACTGGCACCCCTTAGGAGTATCTACAGGCTGCAGCACGTTTCATCCAGTGCCTGAAGAAATATCACATCACCCCCATCCTAATGAAACTCCATTAGTTTCTCTTGCTGGCCCACACAATCTTCAAAACCATCTGCATCATTGACGAAACCACCACGACCAGCACCTCTATTTATCTCGCAGAGAAGTTCACCATCCCAGGAGGTTCTTGGCACAACTGCAGCCAAGACACCATTAGACTACATACTAATAATTGTGAGAAAAAAAAGAAGGCAGCAGGCCTTTTCCACCTCTGCTCCCAGGATCTAGAAAAAGTTCCTGTATCCATCAGGACCAGGTCTGCTATAGGGTGGTGCAACTGGTGAAGCCGCAAGTTGTCCTGACTTTGGTGGGGGTGCTGTGGTTAAATATAACTTATGGGTTCAAACCACGTCAACTTCTCTATGCATCCAGCACTTTTCAGGCAACAATAAAAATGTCAAGATGGCTGGTGATAAATGTTACTGCTGGTGAAAGTTCAGACATTTGTCTAGTGGCAGTTTTTACTCATCATAAAGTAGCACACAGGGATAATGAGCCTACTGCAAATAACAGTACCATACAGATCACAAAACTGAGCGAGCAAGCTATAAGAAGCTCTTTAAAAAAAAAAAGAAATGCATGTCAGAGAGGGGCTTTGGAGACGTGTCACTGCGGGAGAGTGGTAGTGAGGGAATTGGTGTAGAAGGAGATCATTTGGAGTAAGGGGCAGAAAAGCATGTCGCACCAAGAGCCACCAGCGCTAAAGCTGGCCCTGGTCAGGACCACCCCAAAGCTACTTCAATTTATGAAAGAGCTGAAGACTCACCTCTTTTAAATAAATTAAAAGAAAAGAAATTCCATTACAATGCATTAACTGCCCACAACCCAGCCACCTCTCCTATCACTCATTGGCTTCATGCTTGTCTTTAGGCCTGTGTAGAATTCCCTCTGCCTTTTGGCTAGGCTCACGCAATAGAAATACCATTTATGGAAAATGTCACTTACCCAGTGTACATCTGTACATCCACACAGTAATGCTTTGTAAATGTATGTGGAGCGGAAAATGTGGCAGCCGTGCAAATGTCTGCCATTCGTATGTTCCCAGAAAAGCCATGGAAGCACCTTTTTTCCTAGTGGAATGTGCTTTAGGGGCAATTAACAGTTGTCTTTTTGCTTTAATGTAACATGTTTGGATGCATTTTACAATCCATCTAGCTAATCCTTGTTTAGAGATAGGATTTCCTTTATGTGGCTGTTGAAAGGCTACAAAAAGCTGTTTAGTTTTTCTAAACTCTTTTGTTCTATCAACATAGTACATTAGAGCTCTTTTAAGGTCAAGAGTATGAAGAGCTCTTTCAGCAGCTGAGTCTGGTTGTGGGAAGAAGACTGTTTAGTTAATGTGAAAAGGAGAAACTACTTTTGGCAAGAATTTTGGATTTGTCCTAGGTACTACTTGATGTTTGTGTACTTGGAAAAATGGTTCCTCCAGAGTGAATGCTTGTATTTCATTAACTCTTCTTAATGAAGTAATTGCGAGTAAGAAAGCAACTTTCCAAGTGAGAAACTGAATATCACATGAATGTATGGGCTTGAATGGTGGTCCCATTAATCTTGTGAATACAATATTGAGATTCCATGCAGGAACTGGTGGGGTGCTTGGTGGAATAATACGCTTAAGTCCTTCCATAAAGGCTTTTATGACAGGGACTCTGAAGAGAGCAGTATGCTGTATGGCTTCTAAGTATGCTGATATAGCAGTAAGATTAATTTTAATGGAGGAGAAAGCTAATTTTGCTTTTTGTAAATTTAGCAGGCCGCATACAATATCTTGTATTGATGCTTTAAGTAGGTCTATATTTTTGGACTGACAGTAGAAAACAAAACTTTTCCACTTGTTAGCATAGCATTATCTAGTTGTAGGTTTGTGTGCTTGTTTTAGAACTTCCATACATCCTAATGGAAGGTGTAAATATCCAAATTCTATGACTTCAGGAGCCAAATCGCTAAGTTGAGAACACTGGGATTAGGATGCCTGATTTGACCTCTGTTCTGTGTTAACAGATCTGGTCTGTTTGGAAGTTTGCGATGTGGTACTACTGACAGATCTAGGAGTATGTGTAGCAATGTTGTCATGCCCACGTGGATGCTATGAGCATCATGGTGAGAGAGATGTGACACAGTTTGTTGACCAGAAAGGGAATTAACAGGAGAGGGAGGAAAAGCGTAAGCAAATATCCCTAACCAGTTTATCCATAGAGCATTGCCTTTCAACAGAGGGTGTGGGTGTCTGGATGCAAAGTTTTGGCATTTTGCTTGTTGCTAAAAGGTCTATGTTTGGTGTTCCCCACATTTGAAAGTACTGTTGAAGTACCTGAGAGTGAATTTCCCATTTGTGTATTTGTTGCTGCGTGCTGCTTAGTAGGTCTGCTAGCTGATTGTACATCCCTGGGATGTATTCTGCTAGCAAGTAAATGTGATTGTGAATTGCCCATTTCTATATTGTTTGGGCTAGAAGGGACAGTTGAGATGAATGTGTTCCTCCTTGTTTCTTCAGGTAATACACTGTTGTCACATTGTCTGTTTTTATTAAGACTGTTTTGTGCCCGAGAAGAGGTTGAAAAGCTTTTAGGGCAAGAAACACAGCTAACAATTCTAAATGGTTTATGTGATAAGTTAACTGTGTTGAATTCCATTCCCCTTGTATGGTAAGGTTGTTGAGGTGAGCGGTCACTGATGCGTCTGTTATTGTGGTCTGAGGCACAGGGTCCTGAAATGACCGCCGCTGTATTAAATTGAGGTGATTCCACCATTGAAGAGATTTGTGAGTTTGGCGGTCTAACAATACTAGATCCTGCAATTGACCCTGTGCTTGAGACCATTTTTGTGAGAGACACTGTTGTAGTGTTCTCATGATTAGATTTGCATGCAGTACTATTGCTATGCATGATGCCATCATTCCCAATAGTTTCATGATAAACCTTATAGTGTAACATTGATTGGGCTGTATCTGTGATGTCAGGTTTTGAAAACCGTTTATCCTTTGTGGATTTGGATAGGCTAAGGCTTTTGGGGTATTGAGAATAGCACCTAGGTAAGGTTGAACCTGTGCTGGTTGAAGATGTGATTTTTGGTATTTGATTGTGAACCCTAATGTGTGTAGGGTATCTATTGTGTATTGAGTGTGTTGCTAACCTTGTATAATATTGCTTGATTTTATTAGCCAATCGTCTAGATAAGGAAAGACATGTACGTCTTGTCTTCTTAGGTGAGAGGCTACTACAGCTAGGGATTTTGTGAAAACCCTTGGAGCTGTTGTTATGTTAAAGGGAAGAACCTTGAATTGGTAGTGCTTTCCTGCTATTACAAACCTTAGGTATTTTCGATGAGCTGGATGTATGGGGATATGAAAGTAGGCATCTTTGAGATCTAAGGCAGTCATATAATCTTGTTTTTGCAGTAGGGGAATTATGTCCTGCAGTTACCATGTGAAGATGTTCTGACAGGATATATAGATTTAGAGGTCTGAGATCCAGAATGGGTCTGAGAGTACCATCCTTTTTGGTTATGAGGAAATATACCGAATATACTCCTGTTCCCTGTTGAGATTGTGGGACTGTTTCTATTGCATCTTTTTGTAATAAAGATTTCACTTCTTGTTGTAACATAATGTTGTGTTCTGGGGACAGTCTGTGAGAGCAAAGGGGAATGTTTGGAGGAGTAGAAATGAGTTCTAGGCAGTAACCATTGCGGCAAATTAAAAGCTCCCACTGGTCTGTGGTGATGTTTTGCCATTGAGAGTGGAATTGCTGCAGTCTGCCCCCCACAGGAGAAGTGTGGGGTTGTGGTATGTTGAGGAAGTCATTGTTTTGGGGGAGTGGTGACACTCTGAGACTTGAAATTTGCCTCTGAAGTGTTGGCCTCTGTAAGAGCATCTAAATGATCCTCTTTGATAGTACTGCTGGCTTTATTTATACTGTGAGGTGGAAGCCTCTGTAGACTAGGGCTTGAAACCTCCTCTAAACTGCTGTTTACGAAAGGAACCTCAGTAAGATGTAGTGTATAGGACTCCCATGGCTTTTGCAGTATCAGAGTCTTTCCTGAGTTTCTCAATAGTTGTGTCAACCTCAGGTCCAAATAGATGTTCTCTATCAAAGGGCATATTGAGCACTGCCTTTTGAATTTCTGGTTTGAACCCTGAAGATCTTAACCATGCATGCCTACGGATTGTTATTCTAGTGTTTATGCTTCTAGCTGCGGTATCGGCTGCGTCAAGAGCAGATCTTATTTGATTACTGGTGCTTGCTTGTCCCTCCCTCAACAATTTGTTGCACTATCTTTAGATGTTCTTTTGGCAAGTATTGCACGAATTCCTGCATTTTATCCCAGTGTGCCCTGTCATGTCTTGCTAACAGGGCTTGGGAATTGGCAATAAGCCATTGGTTAGCTGCTTGTGTAGCTACCATTTTACCAGCTTCATCAAACATTCTGCTTTCCTTGTCAGGTGGAGGGGTATCCCCTAAAGACTGGCTATTGGCCATTTTCTTACAGCGCTGACTACAACAGAGTCTGGTGGTACCTGTTGTGTGATATAAACTGGGTCTTCTGGCGCAGGCTTTTATTTTTTGTCTATTCTGAGGGTAAAAGCCTTAGCAGGTTCTTTAAATATGTCACCTGTATGTCTAAGCATACCAGGCAGCCTTGTCGAGCACTGGTAGCGTGAGTGGGTGGAGGACAATGTGTTGAAAAGAAAATCCTCCTCCAAAGGCTCAGCATGCATCTGAACTCCATGGTATGCAGCTGCTCTCTAAATGACCTGTGTATAAGCCGTACTATCCTATGGTGGTGAAGGTTTGGACGGATCGAGGTCTGGAGCATTCAGTGGTATGGGATCGGGGTCATACAAGTCCCAGGGGTCAACTGTATCTCCATGTGAATACGTATGACAATGTGTTGGTGAGGGCAATGGTGGTGGGGTAGTTGGTGGTTGGAGAGAAAGAAAGTTGTGGTGAATCTGGTGGAGAAATCTGTAAAGGGGATGGTTTCTCTTTCCTTTTAAGTATCTTTGCTGGTGGTGAAGCAGTGTCAAGAGTCTCTTAAAACGCCAGCTTTCTCTTGGTTTGTGGAGGGAGTGAAGCAATGATTTTCCCTGTCTCCTTTTGGATATGTGTCCTTCTTTGTTTGGTGTCCATGATTTCAAGGATTGGCTGAATATCAGGGTCCTCAGAAAGATATTCTGATGTTCTAACTATTTTAGAGGATTGATCATCAATTGTCTTTGAGCTGTGTTTCAATCGGCTCTAAAGTCCTTGTTCCTCTGTATAAACGTTTTTTGGGCTCTGAAGTGGTGGCTAATTTTTTCGGTCCTGAAGATACAGCCTGTGGTTTTGGCTCCGAAGCTGTATGTCGAGTTTTAGACTCCAAAGAGCGTGGATGTCGGCTCAGCTTGGATGTAGAGCTTTTAATGGACTTGCTCGACACCAGTATCAAAACAGGTGTGGCCTTTTTTGGCGCCAAACCCGAAGGTCGGTCGCTGACAATTTTCTTTCGGGTGGAATCATGGCTCTCTGGCAGTGGTGCACCCAAGGCTTTAAAAGGTCTCTTGGAAGTGGGCGTAGAGGCAGGTGTACTCACATGCTCAGCCGCAGTGATCGTTTGGCTGTCTTTATCCGAGTCTGCTTCGGATTCGATGTCCTGAATCGAAACAGCTTTTGTGCCAGTTCTTCTTCTAAGGTGTCTGTGTACTCTGTATGCTTCAACACCATTTCGAGTCTCCTTGCTCTCCGGTTACGCAGTGTCTTTTTCGACCAGAATGACTGACATGCTTCACATTCTTCTTCTCGATGTTTGGGAGAGAGACAGAGATTACATACCACGTGTTGATCAGTGTAAGGGAATTTCGCTGGCATCGAGGACAGAATCGGAATGGAGTCTGATCCATCAGGCTATGGCATGGTATGCCTGAACAGGCCAGAGTAGGGTGTGAGCGTCCAAAAGTTTTTTTTCTGGTTTCCGATGGTACTATCGGCTCGATTACAGATGGAAATGCGATCGAAACGCAATCAAAACAATACCGAAGGTAGAATAAAGTTAGTATAAAGTTTCCGAATCGAAAGTCTCGGAGCGAGAGGAAACACGTCCGAAACAGACAGCAGAAAGAAAAAAATCTAACAAAGGAGTCGATGCCCATGCGCACTATGACCGAGGAGTCACTCGATCCCGTGACTCCAGAAAAGACTTCTTTGAAGAAAAACAACTTGTAACACCTAGGGCCCAACACTAGATGGCGGACCTAATGCATAGCATGTGCATCTGCAGCTACACATGCCATCGAACATACATATATAGATACAGACTTACATATGATTTAGTCTTGCAACCCAATGAAGTAATGGCAATGAGGAACCCAGTTTTTAGTATCAACTGTGAATAGGCTTGAAGACATGCACATCAAGAAAGTCAAAAGCAGGCTGAGGTCCCACTGAGGCATTATAAATGGCTTGGAGGGGGGACACATGATTCAAACCTTCTAAAAAAACAAATCACAACTGGTGATTTGAACAAAAATGGTCAGTCTAGCAAAACACTGAGAAGCTGACAATTGACCTTTTACTGTTGAAAACGTAAGGCCATCCTGGGCCAATTAAAGTGCAAACAAAAGGATTTCAGAAAGTCCAGCCTGCAAAGGAACAGTCTTTCAGGTACCACACTAGGCAACAAACTTTTCCCAGCACTAAGCGGCGATCGACTTTGTCGAAAGGCGTCTGGAGGCAAGGATGCACCCTTCACTTAGGTTAGCAGGTTGAACACATTTACCTGCAGCATCTCAATATCCAACCACAGTGGAGTAAGTTGTGAAGATTCAGATGCACGTTCTCAGTGTTGGAGATCAGATCCACAGAGTGCTCTTCCCATTATTTGAAGAAGACCTGCGTCAACTCGGGGTTAAGACGCCACTTGTGGCCGCCTAATGAAACCTGCTCAGATTTTCCACTTCAGCATTAAAGAGACCTGCTAGGTGGTTGGTTGGTGACCAGGAAGATGTTCTATTGCTCCAGCCACTTCTAGAGACATAAAGCCTCGTGGCATAAGGCCCAGGACACAACTCTGCCATGCCTGTTGCAGTACTACATGGTTGTGGTGTTGTTCATGAAGACCTATACCAGCGGACTCTGGTGTAGGTCTTCATGAACAACACCACAACCTTGGTGGATCGTAGGAAGGCTTTCAGGGTTAAACAGATCACCTGCAGTTCCAAGAGAATTATGTGGAGCAAGCTTTCCCCAGGTGACTAGAGGGCTCGGATCTCCACATCCCCTGGTTGAACCTCCTGCTCCCCCCAAGCACAGCAGTGATGCAACTGTCACGGCCATGAGCTACAGGTGGGGGAGGGACAGCTGTCTGACACAGGTGAGATGGAGGTCTATCAGACACCACTGCAGATCCCAAGATGTCTCCTATGAGATCAGCATGGAGTCAGAGAGTTTGCCCTGATGCTGGGTTCACAGGGATGTGATGGTCAACTAAGGGGCCCACAGATGCCATCTGGAGTATGGGAAAAGAAGGATGCATGAGGACAGGAGACCAAAAAGCCTCAGAGCCAGACTTGCAGCTATCCATGACTGGGATCATATTTCAAACATCATGGACTTGGTGTGGTGAATTAAGGTTTTGAATGCCACAATGTCCAATGCCACACCAATAAATGAGATACTGTGCACAGGGCCAGATGTACTTCAGCTCGTTGATGGAAAACCCCAAATGATATCAAGAGGCTGGCCACTTTTAGGAGGCGGTTCACTACTGACTGTAGTGAGCCGGTCTTCAGCAGCCAGTAACAGAGGCACAGAAACATATTTACTCCAGACTCTTGCTGGGGCCTACTGACATCATTTTCATAAACATCCGAGAGGTCGAGGTAAGGCTGAAGGGGAGCACAGCAAAGTAAGTTATTTGCTCAAACTGAACCACAGGTAACCCGAGTGCGACTGGAGGATATTTGTGTCCTGCAAGCCCAAGGATACCATCCAGTCTGTTGGATCCGCAGCAGATAAAAAAAAAGAAAAACAGAGCCAACATGAGTATCTTCAATTTGTCCTTCCATATGAAGGCATTTACCAGGCAAAGCTCCATAATGAGCCTGAGAACCCCATCCTTTTTGGGGACGAGGAAATATAGGAAATACCATCTTTCGCATTTCTCCAAGTTCGGTAATGGGTCAATGGCACCTTTCGAGAACAGAAGAAATATGTCCTACATCAGGATTTGCAAGTATTTCTCCAAAGTGTGTTATGTTGCGGGAGGTAAATGAGTGGGGAAGAAAAGGACTTAGCCCCTTTCCTCAATGTACTAGACCTATTTACCTGATGTATATGGATAGAAAATGAAATCCTGCCCTCCAACAGACTAGCATGAGTCATGTATTGAGGACAGCTTGAAGCTGCTTGGTAGCTGCAGCAGCTAGGGAGAAGAAGTTGGTCGACTGTTGCCCCTGCTGCCTTTCATCGTGTCTGCATCCCAGAAAGGATGAACTGGTTGCTGCACTATTGGTTAGGATGGCTGCTACTGTGTCTAGGTCAAACCCCTTGAGTAACCTCTGCACTTATTGACCTGGTATGAAAATTGGTATGCTGGTGTCAACTGTCCTAAGGATCATGCATTCACTGAGCTGTAATTCAACCTCTATAGAGCAGAGTTTGCCTTTTCACCTAAAACCTACACCCATCACAGGGCACGTCTCTGAAGGACGACTGTACAATGCCCAAATATCCAACAGATGTTTTCCATGTGCGTCTTCTCAAAACCATACTGGTACCAATTGCTTTGTCAATGTAATCTGTAGTATCCAGGCCAGCACATATTACAAACTTTTCTGCAGACGGTTTGTCATGTTTTGTTTGTTTCAAAGAGATTCTGAGAGCCACAGGAATTGCTGGCAAGATCTTGCTGGCCGTGCCCCAGAAAGAATGTGCGTATCTTCTTAGCAAGCAAACAGCTTTTCAGGACCTCACGATCAAACTCACAGATGAATTTTTTTTTTTGCTGGATGTGTCAATTGATTTGCATCCCCTATCCATGGGACTGGCTGGAAAAGAGTTATGATTAACCTTGCTAATGGACGCCTGTACAATAAGGCACCCAGATGCAGAATGTCAAAAACTCGGGGTCACCAGGAGCTGGTCTCAAGCAGAGCTATTACTTGTGGGCAAGAACGGGGGTTTGACCATGTAACCATTAAAGCGTCAGTAAGGACCACATTAAAAGCTAACAATGGCTCAGAGGTCGTAGGCCCTGGCTGAAGAATCTCTGTGAGGACATTAATCTTGGTTTGATGAACAACTATTGCAATTCTAGCACGTAAACTGCCCTTTGGGCTACTTTTGCAAACAAAGCACTTTCCTCTGTTGCTGGTTCATGTGGTGAGCTAAGCCGAGTTTGAGGGCATCTGCCCAATCAATTGGCATTGTGTAGTTTTAGTTATAATGCATCATAAGTATAATAAGGATGGAGCAGAGTATCTCCCTCCTCTTTATTATCAGTATCATCATGTGCCTATCTGGATCCTGGACACAGACAGAGGGAAAAGCGAACGGAGACTCTGTTGGTAGATGTGCTGAACTAGAGATGTGGAGTTAAAATAAGGCAGAATGGCAATCAGTTGGGCTTTTGTAATCTCGTAGCACAGCGTCGGCATGACTTCGGCTGAGGTTGGTTTGCGATCTGACAAGAGTTTTACCACAGGGTCGCCAATCGGACCTGTCAGGGGTGCTGCAGCAGGAACCAACGTATTCTTCGAGCCGCTGTAGATGACTATACTAGAAAGGGTAAAGGAACATGTTCCAGAGGAGCAGATGCCAATAGGGGAGGACCCACCATCTGACTGGTCCCCTGTGATCCCTTGAGAGCACGGAAACCCTACAAAGGGGGCTGGTACTGCAACGGAAATTTGCAGCATGGCCTCCAATTGGGCTCTGGAGAATTTGGGGCATGACAGGAACAATTGAGGAATTGGCTCTAAAGCAAAGAAAATTGAACAGGTACAATGTTCATCTTGATGCTTTTTGCGCCATCTCTTTAGAACTAGAGTGGCAGGATGGGGTCGAGTCCTGCTTCATCTGTTTATGTTTGGGTTTGAACTTAAGACTTCAGCTTATCCAGGGACTTAAAGCGGGAAGGAAGCCAGCAATTTGGAGCAGAAGTGGGATTTATGTTCTGGCAGCATCCACCTTTTGTGCTCGGTGACGTAGAGCATTGCTGGATTGCCTTCAGGTACATAGCCACACATTAATTGCTTTGAGTCATGGCTTGAGACCAGGCAGCCCAAGCACCAAAGGCACACCACACATTGTGCAGGTCCATGAACGACAGCTGCTTTCTGCAGTCATGGGAAGGAGTGAAGCCTGTAGGTATTGGACAAGACAGTTTTCTAGCACACTGGAAAAACGTTTTGGGGTTGTTGGAAGACAAGGAAAAGTGGGTAACAAAACTTCGGTACACCTTTTAAGGTACAGAAAAAAAAAAAAACGGACACCATCATGCAGGGGTGGAAATTATATGTGACTGCTTTATCACTTCTGGGGCACTGAGGAGCCAACACAGAGCAGCACGGTGCCATCAGTCATATGTGTGTTTACAAGTGTGAAGTTTTCCAGGTCTAGTCTGGTGCCTGGGAAATATTCAAAAGGTGAGAATCTAGTGTTAGAAGTAAAAGAAGAATGCGTGCTCATTAAAGCATCTTGGGTCAGAAAACAAAAAATGTTTCCTGGAGAGCGGGACATGACAGTTATAATGTGAAATGTAAGACGAATATCAATATGAAATAGACAGAATTTCCAACTATGGAATGAGGATTCAGTGGGGGAAGAAAGACTTCATTGAAACAACGTTAGCTGTAAAGCTGCAAAAAGACAAGGGTATATTAAAAAATGTTTAGCAATAGCTATGCCAAATACTGCAAAATCACCATACTTGTACTACTTACAATTACCTAAAAAAGTGACTAAAGAAAAACAAGATTATGTGACAAGTCAATTAAAAACTCTCTCACTGAAAACTGAAACTGAGAGATGAGGTATACATGACATGGAAATGGGCTGCGTAGGAGACATTCACAAGCATTTCTGTCGTCATTGCTACAAATACCATCTGTTACACAATAACGCTCCTACATGTTAGAAACGGAGGAAGCTTGGTGCAAGAGTAACTTCCTTGTATGCCCACCCCGAAACACTGTAAATGTGTCTAGTGGCTACTTAAAAGAAAACAGGAGGACAACAAAAATGACAGACACTGGCTCGGGAAAAGAGGTTTTAGAATTCTGGCTATCGAAACTGTCCATTATGAAATTAGTGTCCAAAGCATACTGCTTGTAATATACATGTGGGAATTAAAACTGGTTGATTCACATTTCCTCAATGCATACTCCTTTGAAGCTGTGTTGGTGGGATGGATTGACTGTTGACATCAGAATCTCGATTTGAATCCGAATCTGCAATGGGGACGGCTACGTGGTGCCCTACTTCTTCTTGCGCGTGTTCTTCTCCAAAGATGATGGGTGTGTGTTCTGACGACTTGGACGTCATCTCCAGTCGTCATGCACTTCGCCCCGGAGGGTCTTTTTGGATCGAAACAATCTACAAGCGTCGCAGGTCTCTTCTCTGTGTTCGGGGGACAGGCACAGATTGCACACCAAATGTTGATTGGTGTAGGGAAATTTGGCGTGACACTGAGGACAGAAGCGAAATGGAGTCTATTACATCAGCCTAACATCGTTCAACTACAATGTGTCGAAGCAGGCCCAAGAAGGGCAAGGTCACCCCTAAGGGTGTGAAATCGACCCAGACGATCAAAATTGGATCTAATATAAAGAGTGGAAAACGCAATCAAAGCTGTACTGACGTGTATACAAAGTTAGAATAAAGTTCAGAAGATACTGAACTCGAGATGTACCGGAGCAGGAGGAAACATGTCCGAACCCGACCGCTGAAATAAAACAATCTAACAAAGGACTCCAGGCCCATGAGCACTATCACCAAGATGTTGTGACTCAAAAATATTCTTCAAAGAAAAACAACTTGTAACACTCCAAGCCAAACAGTAGATGGTGGACTTATGCAAAGCATGTTTATCTACAGCTACACATGGCATATACATAATATTTGTAAAGAAAAATACAATACACAATATACAAATAGCTTTGTTTTTGGCACATGCAGACAAGCAACTGGGAAGCGGGTGGGTCAGTGAGGAATCCACAGGTAGATACTGTGTCCACCAGAATACATCTGTGGATTCCTCTCCTTTCCAATACAATCCACAACCTGCCCAGGCAGTCCCACACTCAGAGGTTGGTGCCTGTCTGCCTATACCAAAACATCTTGCAAAATAGAAGGGGCAAAGGGACCGTCCCTTCTTACTTCAGAGTCTAAGCAATAGTGCTTCGCAAAGGTGTGGAGGGAGGCTCCAAGTTGCCACCTTACAAATGTCAACTACAGGGACACTTCTAGCTAAAGCAGAAGTAGAATGACTTAGCTCTAGAAGAATGAGCTCTAATACCTTCGGGTAGTTATTTGTTAGCCATGGCGTAGCAGCTCTATATGCACAGGATGACCCATCTGGACAATGTCTTCTTATGCACTGCTTTTCCTTTCATTTTGCACACATAGCCAACCAACAGCTGATCATCCAACCAAAGAGTACGAGTTCTGTCCACATTAAAGCTCACAACCCTTTTAGTGTCCAAACGATTTAGTCTTTCTTCATCTTCAGATGGCTGTGGAGGATAGAATGTAGGAAGGGGAAAGACTGTCCCAAGTGGAAGGGAGTAACCACCTTTGGTAGGAAAGCAGCCATGGTTCTCAATAACAACTTATCTGCATAGAACGTCGTGAAGGGGGGGGGTTTCACCCTTAATGCCTGCATTTCACTAACCTGTCTAGCAAACGTTATGGTGACCAGAAAAATTATTTTGTAAGTAGTCTTAAAGGACAACTATGTAAGTGTTCAATCAGAGTACCCATAAGGTAAGTTAGTACCAAATTAAGATCCCATTGATGCTTAATAAAAAGGGTGGGAGGGTACTTGATTTGTTAATAAGTCCCTCAATTAGCCCATCTGCCAGCATAAACCAACTTGGTGGAGAGCCTACTGGCTGAAAAAATAACATCCACCAAATCAGGGGAAGGAGAAAAAACAAAACTCAGGTTGCTCCGTTCAATCTACAGGCACGTATGTGAAGGCATTAGAGGTGGGGGTGTAGAACCTGCGAGTGGAGGTTTGCCCTGTGAGGCAGATGGAGCAGAAGGCACAATGAGAGGTGAAGGTGGTCTATGTACCACAGAATTTGAGACCAATCTGGGGCTATTAATATGAACTGGGTCTGGTCTTGGAAAATCTTCCTCAGAACTCGAGGAATCAAGGATATGGGGGAAATGCATAAACAGCTGGGAGGCCCAGTTCAATTGAAACGGGCCCCTAAAAGCTCCCTGCATCAGATACTGGAGGCTGCAGAATGATGGGCAGTGCATGTTCACGTAAGTGGCAAGAAGGTCTATCTGAGGGCCCACCCCATAACCAGAAAATATGAAGTACCACTTCTGGTTGGAGATGCCACTCATGATCGGCTAAAGAATGCTGAACGAGGCCAAGTGATTTGCCATGATGCAAAATCAGATGGTCTGAGCTCAGGGCCAGAGTTGTAGGGCTTCTCTGCAGAGAAGATACTACCCTGCTCCTCCCTCTTTGTTTATGTACCACATTGTGGTAGTATTTTCAGTTAAGACCTGCACTGACTGACCCCCAAATGTAAGGGAAGAACGTCTTGAGAGCCAGACGTATCCCCTGTAATTCCAGGAGATTGATATGAAGCAATCTTTCTTTTGGAAACCATAGTCCTTTTATCTCCAGATCTCCCTAGGTATGCTCCACACCGTAGAGTGGAGGCATCCAATATCACTGTGGCCTCCGAAGGTGGAGGACAAAACAATTTCCTGTGAGACGGATTGTCAGACACTTCACCATCGAAGATGCGCTGCAGTGTTTCTGGAGATCCTAACAGACTCTGAGATCCCCATTGTGTAGAAACCATTGCCTGCGGAGACAACACTGGAGGGCCCTCATATGCCTAGTTGACCAACAAAATGCAAGAAGCCATCAGACATAGCAGGCGCTAGGACCTTCATGACTGGAATCACACCTCCACTGCAAAACTTTGGAATCATAGCCTGAATATCCAGAATCCTCTGAGAAGCACGATGGGCTCTGTACACCTTAGTGTCCAGTATTGCCGCTATGAACTGGGTGCGCTGAGAGGGCTCTAGGTCAGACTTGTGCACAATGATGGAAAAGCCTTGTTGAACAACTGCACTGTCAACTGCAGGTGGTGGAACTCCAATTCTTGGCTTTGATCAGACAATCGTCCAGTTAAGGGAATACTGGTATTCCCCACCTTCTGAGATGCGCTGCAAGTACCACCATCATGTAAGTAAGACCATATGGAGGGACAACAAACTGATGATTTTGAGAGTCCACCGTGAAACAGAGATACTTCCTGTGCGATTGCCGAATGGAGATGTGAAAATATACATCATGAACATCGATTGAGCCCATCCAGTCTTCCTTCTCCAGTGCAAGAAGCACCTGAGCAAGGGTCAGTATCTTCAGCTTTTCGTGTTTGAGGAGCCAGTTCAAAATTCCGAGGCTGAGGATGGGCTACAAATGACGTTCCTTCTTGGGAATCAGGAAAAGCCAGGAATAGCATCCCTGACACCATTCCTTTTCTAAAATTAACACTACTGTGCCCTTTTGAAGTACGATTTGAACCTCCTGTTTGAAGAGCAGAGGATGTTCTTCTGACAAAAACCCTGTTGGGGAGGTAACGGTGCAGGAAACTCCTGGAGGGTAGGGCATACCCATTTTCCAAAATATCCAAAACCCAGAGATGTGTTCTAACAGATCTCCATTGCAGTAGAAAATAGACAAACCACCCCTGCACTGGACAAGCATGCCCCAAGATGACAGAACTAAGGCTGCTTTCCTGTGACGCTGGCTGGGGAGGAAAAGGAGAAAGACAGCTGATGGGCAGCTCTATGTTGTCTACATTTGCCCAACCCTCTATAAATCCTATAGAGGGGATTGGAGGGGTGTGTTGATTCATTTGGTGTCAGTTGGTGTTCTGCTGGCAGCAGGAAGGTACATCCTTGGAAGGCTGGCAATAAAACAATTTAAGAACAAGCAGTGTCCACAAACCTTTATTTACCACAATCTCATGACGAGCTGCCATCTCCCAGACTGCTGGGTGAATGAGTGGCTATGAACTCACGTGAGCCATTAAGGATAACAGATCTGGAGACTTAGTAGTATTGTATGAAGCTGCGCCAGCTTTGTAGTTAACCTGCATGCATATCAGAACATTTACAAGAGGCCCTGTCAATTCTATGCCATATTGGAAGTAATTTTGGGTCTTAACTTAGCATCATCGTCTAAAGCGCAAGAACTTCAAGCATATTTTCACTTTACCTACAGTTCTCATCACAGGTAGAGGTTTGGCACTCCATCATTCAGCTCATGTGCTACGGCGAACACCGAGACTTGGATCTTTATTGTGGTAGTAGTGGTGTGATAACACACACATGCGTGAGAAAACAAGGGCAATCCAATTGGAAAGCTTCGCAAAGCGACTCTATGGCAGCCATTTTAGTGAAATGGTTTCGGAAGAATAGATTTTGATGCAACTTGCGTTACACAGCATCAGGCACACTTAGCATCAATTTTGCCTGTGTGAATACAGCGACAGGCACGCTTTAAGTCAGGAGAGAGCAGCAATTTACATGAAACACGCAATGCTTACACAGCAACAGGCACTTTTAGCAGTTTATGCCTGCCTGAGTGTGTACAGTGATAGGCACGCTTGCAACTGAGGAGTACTTATAAAGCTGCGTACATTTACTGTATGAACATACTGTGTGGTGCATGTTTTCAGGTATATAACAACAAACACCATATTTGAACATCTGTAAAAAATGTTTAACAACTTTTGAAAAACTAATTTGTGTCATGGAAACACATTCTATGTTAACACCTGTATTTCTGGCTCATCAAGTATCACCTCCTATACCATGGGAAGACTGGAATGTTATTTTTGAAAACTATGTATTTGCATTGGATGGTCACAATTTTAGAGCGAGCAGAAAAAGAGCTCTATTGTTAGGTGTGTTGTGGAATGCAGGACAACATATATTTAAATACTTACCTGTGGTGTTAGATGCTGAAAATCACCCCTCAGAAGATGTGTACAAAGAAGCAAAGCTATGTTTAGAGCGTAGATTTGAAAAGTAAACTAATATTGCTGTGTTGAGATTTAAATGTTATACGCATCCTCAGAAAGCAGAAGAATCTATAGATTACTTTGTTTCAAGGTTATGTGAATAGCCTATGAAGTGTCAGGTTGGTCAAATGACCAATTAAATTAATTAGACATCATACATTACTACATTCATAGTACAATGCAGAAGTAAAAAAATCCAGAAAAGATTGTGGGCAGCACAAAAATCCCTCACTGAAGGATGCTATTCGAATAGCTAAAATTGTGGAAGAGTCAAGTTTTGCATGTGAGAAATGGGGAAAAAGGGATAAAGCCGAAAGAGGGAAAGTTTCTAGTATCCAGAAAAACACATTTGTGAGGTTGTTTTGAACAAGTAATGAAAAAATGTTAAGAGATTCAAAAGAAAAGTATTGATCAAAAACAAGTACAAAGATCCTGTTTCAAGTGTAGGAGCAACTTTAATTTAGGAGATTCTAAATCTTGTTTTGCCAAAAATAAAGAGTGCATTAAGTGTGGGCTTAGGGGACATTATGCTTGTGTGTTAAGAGGGGATTGTGAATAAAGACCAGCTGTAACAGAAATGGAAAAAATAGTGGAAGCAAGTAAAGATCACGTTCTGATGGTAAACCACAATAGAGATATTGAAGGCAGGAAAACTCATCCTGTGGCTACAATTTTGGTCATGGGCAGGAGTATAGGTTTGATGGTGAATTCAGGATCTATGTTTACGATCATCCCTAAGTCAGTGTTTTATGAGAAGTGGCCAGACGTTGTTCTGTCCTCCAAAGATAATAATCCAATAGGGTACCAAAGACAGACTGTTGACATATTGGGTTATTTTGAAGCACTTATCCTATTTGTGTCACATGAAATAATAAGTAAGTTATATGTGAAAGAGAGGGGCTCCTCAATTTTGGAGTGGGTACATCAATTTGACTTGCATATTATCTTGAATCCCATGGCACATAACCATGTGATGGTAATGGAGGAGATGACTTTTGAAAACATTCTTGAAGAGGCTATGGAGGTTTTCAGAATTTAACTGGGGCAACTGAAGAAAAATGTACACGAGATTAACAAGCATTGGCATGGTTAATAGGTCTTGCTTTTGGGACCTTATCAGTTATTTGGCCATGCAGCACATTATCCTGGGTGCTACAACATTAATTGCTACTTTACGTGCCACTGGTGAACAGCCACACACATCCAACAACCCAAGCACTGGCAAAGCCAATCGGTCTTGGCAATTCAAGAGCTATTTGAATCGTCAATGTTCATTTTTATTTTAGCTATGTGTTATGAAGTGGAGTTAATCTGGGTTGTATTTGAATTGTTTGTTGTGGAATTGTGTAGTGTTGAGGAGGATTATGTGGACTGTAATTATGTGGTACTGACTGTACTGGAAGTAGATGCAGTGTGATTGTGTGACATGGAGTGTAATTATGTGAAATGGTATTGTGTGTCAGAGTGGCATGTTGTGGAGCGAAATTATGTGGTGTTCAATTTTGTGGCATGATGTGGAATTCTGTGTTATGGATTGGATATGTGTAGTGTGGGATGGAATTGTGTTGTGGAGTGGAATTATGTGGTTTGTGTCTGAGAAACTAGTAGCGAGTCAAAGGCATGCAAAGGACACATTGGGTCCCATGCGTTGCAGGCGGTAAGTGGGTTTGCACATGGCTCCTATGGATTGTTGTTTTATCGTTGAATTTAATATTCAGCATATCTAATGTGTAGCAATAGCTAATACAACCCAAACTGTACACCTTGCACGTGTACAGGTTTATGAGCTTAGTAGTTAACCCCCTTCATTCGTTTACAGGGAAGGGTCTATATGGTCTCTGCATCCGCATCTGCATCTGCCTTCTATTAGCAGACATATTCTTTGGGGTAGCCCTGGACACCTTATTAAGTGAGTTCATGCCTCAGGATAGTGGAGTGTACGGCATTCTGCAACAGCCATTCCCTAGACGTGACCAGGGCCAAAATGACGTTATTTTATATCTGCTGCACGTTCTAATGGTCAAAGTGGGTGCTCTTAGTTATGTGCATTAGATATCACAGGACTTCTGCACATGACGGCTAAAAGTGAAGGGGCTTGTTTCAACCTCTCTTTAATGAGAAAGGGCACCTTCCCTCACCGAGCTTCAGGGCACCCCCGTCACAGCAGCTCCGGATGGAGCACAACAGAGGTTTTTTTTCGTTTGAGAGGTGATGGGAGAAATAACAAATGTCAAATGATTTGTAATAGGGACTTTTGCATTACTGGAACATCGGAGTCCATAAACACTTCTGAAGATAAAAGATCGTGAACTATAGGCCTAACATAAGAACACATCAACATATATAAGTGAAGTAAATGATCATTTGTATTCTTTGTTCAATGCCGCACATAACTGCTGAGATTAGATTACACCATCCACTACTGTCTTTACAAGGTCAGCCCCAGGCCCCACAAATAGATTTACCATAAATACATAGGGCAGCTATGAGACACGCAACCATTCTGCCGATAAGTGGGCCAAGGCAGGCTCTTAGTCACAAATCTACCAAAACAGGGTCAGAGCAGGCTCACATTACACTGTACACAACAGCAAATTTACAAATCATCCACGCAGGTTCATATGAGATGCCACTAAACACACAGGCAACATCAGACTGTGCGTGCCTTCTAAAGTATCATTCACAGACACAGAGACGCCCCTCCCCCCCCACCCCAATCAAAAAGAACTCATACAAAAGGGCACTCCAGATCTCAATTCTACCCAAATGAACACTAAAGAAATTGCTATTTGTTTCTCTAGTGAACGTGCTGTGGACGTTGCTATGGTAAAGGCAGTGTATCCCAGAAAGCAGCACGCCACTGAAAACCCATTTCTCCCCCATGTAGTGAGGGATTAGGCACAATCAATGGGCCTCAGTTACATCATCATAATTTGCCATGCGCAGAGGCCCGGCGCAGCCTGTTCAGGGCCCAAACTAAAATCTCTGTAGTGTATTTAGAGTTGGGCAATGATCCCCCCCACCCCCCCTCGCTCAACCAACAGTCCACTTACTCCGGAGGGAAGAGCCGCAACCTCTTGATCTGTCCCAGGAACCCAAAGGTCAGCACCTGCTCAGAGCTGGCGCTAGGTGATACATTGGTCACCTGGATTACGTCAGAACTCATGGCACGTCTCCTGCTTTAACACATCTAATAAAAAAGAGCGATTAGTAGTGGGCGCAGCTACCACATAGGGTCTGCACCAAGGCCTCGGCCAAACACCGTCACTGAACACACCAGAGCCCCACCACCATCAGCCAACGACCAAGCAGTGGCACTAGCGTCGACAGTGAGATGTACGGCACTCCGCAACAGCTGTTCCACCATGCCTAAATTGACTATATTTTGTATTCACTGAGCGTCCTTGTGGTCAAAGTCGGTGTTTTTAGTCACGTGCATTAGATGTCACAGGACTTCTTCCCAACATGGCGGATAAAAGAGAAGGCAGTAGGGACTCGTTTCCACCTCTCTTTAAAGAGAGCCCCCATCACAGCAGTTCCAATCAGAGCACAACAGATGGTCTTTTCTGACTTGGGAGGAGGTGGGAGGAAGAATGCTACAATAAAATTCAAACAGCCACAGCCAGAAGCACGAGCAAGAAAGAAAAAATAAAGCAAGCCCGGAAACCAAGAAATAAACAACCATGGCGCAAATATACTGTGTTTAGTTCCTGCTCCATTGGAAAAATGAAAGAGAAAAAGGAGGGTCAAACAGACAGAACTAACTACTAGCAAGCAAGGATTTTTAAAGGAGACTGAAACAAACAAATGAAATGGCTTTAGGCCACAAAAGAAGTATAATAAAGTATACAAGAAGTTGTATGCTTATGCTCAACCTTAAAAAAAGTAGAAATACCAATAAAAATAAAGTGAAAAGAGTGAAGTAAAAAAAAAAGAAACAGTTAAATAAAATGCTTATTGACGGTGTTATTGAACCAGTAACTTTGAGATAACAACAGACAATTTTCCACTGCAAAGTATAAATGAGATATTTCTGTTGCTAAAGGGAGCAAATTTGTTCTCCAAACTTGATCTTAAAAATGCTTATCATCAGATTTGATTACATGAAAACTAAAAAAATCTCATAGCTTTCATAACAATGGAAGGAACATTTCAATTCACCAGTGTGTTCCAACGTATGATGTTGCAGGTTTCTAAGGTGCAAAAAACTTAATTTAGTTACAAGATTATATTCTTGTATTTGGGAAGACAGAGGAAGAACACAATATGGTTCTCAAACAAACTTTAAGAAGATTGCCCAAGACTGGGCTTTTAATTAAGTACCCTCTTTTTGGCATATCAACCCCAATTTCTGTCTGATGTCAGTGTGTTTGACTGTGTCACTGGGATCCTGCTAACCAGGACCCCAGTGCTTATGCTCTCTCTCCTCTAAATGTTGTCACTGCATTCTGGTAACCCAGTATTTCATCTTAAATTGGCATACTGGTCACCCCTTATAAGTCCGTAGTATAAATTACTTAGGTACCCAGGGCCTTGGAGTTCCAGGGGATCACTATGGGCTGCAGCATTTCTTTTGCCACCCATAGGGAGCCCATACCAAGGCTTCTACAGGACTGCCATTGCAGCCTGTGTGAAAATGGAGCATGCACCCTTTTCACTGCTATTTACACTGCACCAGGTCACTTATAAGTCACCCATATACCAGGCCTTCCAACTCTGACTGTTGAATGCAGTGCACTAGCAGAGGTGCCCCCACGTCGCCCAGGACCATTTTCCCAGACTTCATGAGTGCGGGACTCCATTTTACGCGTGCATTGTACATAGGTCACTACCTATGTACAGCTTCACAATGGTAACTTCGAATATGGCCCTGTTTGGTATCGAACATGTTGGAATCATACCCCAAGACTTTTGCAAGCATTGGTTGTATGATTCCATGCACTCTGGGGCCTCCTTTGAGGACCCCCAGTACTGCTATACCAGCCTTCTGACGTTATCCAGGAAGCCCCGGCTGCTACGACCTCACAGACAGGTCTCTGCCCTCCTGTTGCTCAAGCAGCTCAAGCCCAGGAAGGCAGAACAAAAATGTCCTCTGGGAGAGGGGTTTTCTACCCTCTCCCCTTTTAAATACGTGTTACAGGCATGGGAGGGGTAGCCTCCCAGAGCCTCTGGAAATGCTTTGAAGGGCACAGATTGTGCCCTCCTTGCATAATACAGTCTACACTGGTTCAGGGACCCCCAGTCCCTGCTCTGGCGCAAAACTCCCCTGTCCATCACCACCCCAGGATTAGTGCCAGAGCTCCTCCAGAGTGTCCCTGGGTTTTGCCATCTTGGTTTCTAAGGTGGTGGGGCACTCTGGGAGCATCTGAGTGGCCAGTGCCAGCAGGTGACGTCAAAGCCCTCCCCTGATAAGTGCTTATCTGTGTAGCTGACCAATCCCCCTTTCAGGGCTATTTAGTGTCTCTCTCTTGAGTGGTTCTTCAGATTTGGATTGCAAGACTCCATCAGGAATTCTCTGCATCCTTTACTTCACCTTCTTACCGAAGAAACTGCATCTAGACCCTCCAGGAACTCTGCAATTGCAACAAAGAAGCAAAGACGACTTCTGCAACATTCTATCTTCAGCTCCTACCAGAAAATGCAACTGTTTCCCGATCGTGCACCCTCAGAGGACAGCCAGTCTTCAGCCTGGACCAGAAGAACTAAGGAATCTCCCTTGAAGTGAAGGAGTCACTTCCCTGCTTCAGCAGGCACCCGTCTGCAGCGACGACCAGTGGCTTGGGTCCCCTCTCCTCAAGAATTGTGTGGATCCAGCAACACGGTGGTGGACTTAAGTGGTCCCGATGATCCTGAAGTCCAATTGTACAACTTTGGTGGAGGTAAGAGCTTGCCTTCCCTACGCAAGACAGTATCCCCATGCGCCACGAGTTTTGTAGTTGCCAAGGCTTATTGGCATCCTTCCACAAGTTCTTCATGCACCGTGCAGCTCTGGCCTCCAGTACTCATACCTGCGACGCACAGCCTCCTGGGTGGTTCCCCGGCGGTGTGGGATCCCTTTGTGTAGCGCTGCGTGGGCTTCCTTTTGCATCTTCTTTGTCCCTGTATTGTGGGACTCTTGCGCGCGCTGCCTGGTTTTGTGAGTGCTCTCTGAGTTGCTGAGAGCCCCATCTGATTCCCCCTCTTGGGTAGAGGCCACCAGGTCCCTCCTTGTCCCGGACAGCACCATTTTCCACTATTCGTGAGCTTTGTGTGTGCTAAGGCTTGTTGGGGGAATCCAGCGACGAAAACCAGACTGCAATCATCCATCCAGCTTGGGACATCATCTGCAACAACCAGGAACCCGTATCAGTCTTCTTGGGTGCAGTAATGACTGCTCTCCTTCACCAGTGGTTCTTCTTTTGCACCTTTATCCAGGTTAGCAGGGGCTCCTGTTCTCCCTGGACTCTGCAGTGCTTCCTGGACTTGGCCCCCTTCTTCCACAGGTCTTCAGGTCTAGGAATCCATTGTTGGTGTCTTGCAATCTCTTCTGGTTCTTGCAAAATCTTTATCACATGTTCTTAGAAAGTTCCTGTGATTTACTCCTGCTTTCCTGGGCTCTGGGGTGGGTTCTATTACTTACCTTTGGTGTTTTCTAATACTCCCAGCGCCCCTCTACACACTACACTTGCCTAGGTGGTAAATCGGCTTTCACATTCCACTATTTTAGTATATGGTTTGTGCTCCCCCAGGCCCATTTCTAACTACTGTGATTTTCACTATTTGCACTGTTTTCTAACTGTTTTTACAGCTATTTCTGCATTGTAGTGTATATGCTGTATATATTACTTGCCTCCTAATGAAGTATAGTCTCTAAAGTATTTTTGGCATTTGTGTCACCAAAATAAAGTACCTTTATTTTTGTAACACTGAGTATTTTCTTTCATGTGTGTGAATACTGTGTGACTAGTGGTATTGCATGAGCTTTGCATGTCTCCTAGTTAGGCCTTGCCTGCTCGTCCACACTACCCCTAGAGAGCCTGGCTTCTAGACACTGACTACATTTCACTAATAAGGGACAACTGGGCCTGGTATAAGGTGTATTTACCTTAGGTACTCACTACAAACCAGGCCAGCCTCCTACAGGGCTCACATCATTAAAGGATAAGTGCAAATTTTGAGTTAACGAAATTGAATGTCTTAAGACACTTCATTAATAGTGAAGGAGTTTGTCCAAAGGCTAATTTACTTAAAGCAATAGTTAAGCCCCTATTCCACTTGACAAAGATCAACTGTACTTGTTCATGAATCTTCTGGAATACTATGCTAAATTTGTTAACAGATTTGCTGAAAAGATTGAATGTTTATGGAGCCTTTTGAGGAAAGGATGTAACTTAGAATGGGGAAGGGAACAAAAGTATGCTTTTGATGGTATCGAAAAAGAAATTTGTAGCACTGGGATTTTGGTACCATTTGACACCTTGTTAAAAAACAATTTTAATAGTGGATGCCAATGCTACAGGTTTTGGAGCCATAATGTCAACTACATGATAAAAGCAAAAAAACTATAGCTTTTGCTTCCCGTTCCTTAACTGAAACAGAATGGCATTACTCTGTTATAGAACGGGAGCCGTTGGCTAGAGCTTGGACTGTGGAATATTTCAACATAATATCTCTGGGGCCTGGAGTTTGTGCTCCACACAGATCACAAACCTTTAGTCATGGTGTTGGCTTCGGCTACAGCGGGTAAAGACTCAGCAAGATTAGATAGTGACATGGTTGGTAACAAGCAGGAGTTGGGCAAGGGTGTTGTAGCAGGAGGTGGAAGACGTGAACATAGGAGTCAGAGAATTCCCATAACACCCAAATTTCTGAAAGATTATGTAACCAAGTGAAATACTGTCTGACCAAGTGAAGTCTGTTTTGTATTACTGTAGTAATGACACTTGCATGCTCGCTATTTGCAAATTGGCCTTCATTACAGTTTAAAATGAGTGGTTAGTATTCTTGATCAATTATTCATATATTATGTATTATTGTTTGTTTAATGATAGAAGTTTTCTTCTGTTACAATTAATGTTAGTTTTATTTAAGGGCGGGAGATGTGTTATACCTTTAATTATTCCCGCTGTGCAGGAACTAATATTATGTCATTAAGAATGGTATGGATGTGTGGATTCCTTTGGTGTCAGTTTGTGTAATGCTAGCAGCAAAGAAGCCAGTTCTTGGCAGGCTGGCAAAGAAGCCAGTTCTTGGCAGGCTGGCAAAAAATGAATTTAGGAAGAACAAGAAGCATCCACAAACATTTATTTAACACTCGTTGTTGCTTTTATTGGCACCTTCTACGAAGGGAGCTGTTCTAGCCAAACCAATGAAACCTACAAAACGTCCTATAATTTTTAGGCAGTGTTTGAAGACCCAAAGATCTCGCCGTCGCTTGAATGTCCTTAAATCTCTCCAAAGCAGAATCTACTTTAGCGCCAGTCATGGACCATCAAGGTAGCTTGCACATTCAATGGGAAACCAGAACCCCTCAGCTATGCGTGTCTCCTTGAGGCAAATGAAGACCTCATCACCCTCACTATTGCATCAGCCGTATCTAGACCTGACTAAATGACTTGGCAGGCAGATGCTGACTGTCATCCAGCAATTCTGAAAAATGCCTCTGAACTTCGTCAGTTAACTTTGGGACCACTGCTTTGGCTGATTCCATCAATGCATGGATGTATCGCCCTAATTAACAGGTTGCATTGGTTGACTTCAGGGCCATGCTACCAGAAGTAAAAACCTTGTTTGCGGACTGCTCCATCCTCTTTCGCTCTCTATGAGCTTGATTTGCCAGAAAATACCCAGAGTTAACTTTGAGGAACAGAATGCTTGCACCACCAAACTTTCAGGTGTAGGATGGGTGGACAAGAATAACGGATCACCTGGATCAAGCTTGTACCTCCTTGCAATGGGTCTATACACTACTGCAGATGACATAGGTTTCTGCCCAATCTCAAGAATAGGCTCAGTGAGAGCCTCATTAAAAAGCTCTGATGAAGATGAAGAATGCAGTACCTCTGCCAGCAAATTAAATATGAGTTAAGTAGATTGCAGAGGCAACTCCAGCATCTCTGCGGCCTTCCTTATCACCAAATGGTACGAAGTGACTTCAGGCAGAGGAATCCCTTATGGGGTTAACAACTCCTGTTCTAGGAAAGTATATAAACCACTCGCCACTTCCAAACCTTCAAACTTCATATCCAAAGACACTATTTCCCCTTCTACTAAATTGGGATTATTTCCAAAACAGTACTGGTCTTCCTCAGGAAGCCTCTGTGCTTCTCTTCGAGATCTATGTTTCACCACCGGCGTCTGTGAAGGCAGTACCAACGTAGGCAACAGCGCCAGAGTCTCTTGCCACACTGCTTCTACTGGTTATGGGGTTGCCTTCCTTGGCGCTGGAACAGGGTCAAAAAACCTGGGCCATGGGCATAAACAGCAGGTACGGCACCTGCTGATACTGCGCCAGAAAATCCCCCAATAAGAAAGTGGACTCATGGGGCTCTCAGGCACACCTGATGGAGTCATCTCACTACTGAAAATGTTATAGGCAAAGGCAGAGGTGTAACTGGAGGGAGAACTGGTTCAGACACCTGCTCCAGATCAGGGAGTCCAGGTGGAATCAAGGCCCTTGGACTTCAGGGTGATGCCGGAGCGAACCTTGGAGATGGGGTCTGAGACACCTCTCTCTTATTGAGTCTTCGGACCCAGTTACACTGACCTTGGAGGGTCATCCCTTGAAGAACGATAACAGTAACCATGACGCCACTTCTTATTCTTTCTCTTTGATGACTTCAAAGAATGGGGAGATGGCGATTTTGATCGAGAACTAGAATTCAGACATTCTCTTTTCTCCTTTCTTGCCTTGGCCATGAAGAGCATTGCCTCTCTCTCCTTTAACACCTTGGGATTCATCTTCTGGCATGAAGAACAGGCGTCAACGTTGTGGTCTGAGCTCAGGAACCAAAGACAGTTATTGTGAGGATCAGTGATCGACATCTGACCTTCATATTCTCTGCAGGGCTTGAACCACGACTTCCTCGGAGGAGAAATTTTTTCTCCAACAACTTTATGATTTCCTGGAAAAAATGTTGCAAGACTCCTAACACTATGGAGAGCCTAGGGAAAAACCATTATGGATTGAAGGCGCAAAAACAAGGTAACTGACGTCAGCATGTCTACGAGGATTTCTTAAGGCTCCAATGACATCACACGGAGTCGCGTGTGGAGCCGTAGCATTATGACGTCCTCAACGACGTCCTCAACGAAAATAAAAGTTTCTGTGGAATGCTGACACATTGGTATATTCAAAAGGTGAGGAATCTGCAGGCAGATGTATCCATCAGAATCAGTTTTAGCCCAGCGCCTCTGGCACACTCTCATATATAACTTTACTCCTAAGTAATAAATGAAGCAATAACCAGGTTGAGGCACCAGTGGCAAAAGTAGTGCTATAATGTATTAAAGCTCATTATGCAGCATTTTATTTGTAGTTCAAAAGCTTTCAAAATATTCCAACTTGATTAAAATTAACAAATTAATTTAGCCATCACAATAAGGCCAACAGAACTGCTGAAAGGAGGAACGAAATTTAGATCCAACTAGTAAGGTGATAAACAGCCTTATTAGTATTACAGGTTGTTTATGTCAAATTACACAGTTCTTGACCAATCAACTCTGGCCTTGATAAAGTGATCAAGGAGATTGTGAAACGTGTTGGCGGAACTGCTTGAATTAGTTTAATTCAGTTGAAATATTTGGAATGGATTCGAACTACAAATAATATACGGGATAACAAACTTCAAAAACATGTTGAGAGCTTATTTTATCACTGGTGCTTCCATTCTGTGTTTATTCTGTACCTACATACAAAACATCACCCTACAAAAAAGCGCTCCCCTTGGTATGTAAATCCCTCATCATCACTGAAGTTAATTTATACTAGATATACATCAACAATGAATCTAGGAGAAACAAAGCAAACTTCGATTTGATGCTGTCAGGTATTGCATTAATCAACTTCCAGATCCTACAATCCCTTAATCAGGTAATACCATAAATTAGTACATCACAGAAAAAATCAATTAACTCATAATCCATATCAGTAACAAGTAGACTCCCTCCAATCTCTCATCACCCCATCCTGAGAGGACATCCTTTAATATTATTTTGCAAGCTGGACTCACCAACATACTTTACTCACTGTGGACAACTTCCTGCAAAGGAGATTGATGCTACACCAGCCATCAGCCTTTTTGAAATTGTTTCAAGGAGACACTCTCACATCTTTCCCAACCATTGTTAAAGCCTTCATCAGGCAAGGACCCTTTCAGGAATGCATTAAAATAGGACAAGCCCTCCTCCCCCTGTTGAAAAAACATTTAAGGCCTCATGAACAAATATTCTAAATAAGAAATTGCGAGTTGTGACTAACAACAATTCGCAACTGGCGAATCCTTACTTGGAATGTCCTAAAATGAATTTGGTAAAAGTGGCTGCAATTTACGTATGAAGTTCTAAAGAATCAATTTGTATTTTGTCAACTAATTTATGTACTGATTGGGTTAGTTCACAAAATTCAGAATCCCAGTGGCTCACAATTCAATCTATAACACAGAAATATGACTGCTCCAGGGAAGTCACTTTCCCAATTTCTTCGTATATGAACAACTCATAAGGTCAATTCCTGCGCTCATATGGCCTCACTAGAGTCATTTCCATTTATGGAAGTAGAAGCCTCACACACCCAATAGTGTCATGCTTCATCATTGGCTCCTCCTCCCCACCCTGGTAGGATCAATACCACCAGGGCAGACTCAACCGTCTGTCTCCTCTGAGCAGATGGGAGTTCTTGTAAATATTTACTGGATAAAAAGACTTGATAATACCTTGTGTTTACCCGTGGTAATTCCATTATTAGTGGGGAACACAAGTATTGTTAAAAACATACGGTGAGAACACAATTGTGATGATTCGAGTCATCTATTTAAGCCAACATGTTTCTGCCCATTCTTACAAGCCCCTAAGAGTCTCGGGTATTCATCAGGGCCAAGGATCCCTATTCACCAAATATTTAAAAAAATCTCTAGTGCACTCTATGTTATAAGTGTTTTTTTTTGTTTAAAGCCCATGGCTAACCGTAGGCCTCCCAGCGCTGAAAGCAAAACTCTGAGAAGTAGACTGAGGGGTTATGCCCTGAATAGCCAAGTTTTTAGAGCTCTCCAGAAGGAAAGTTCATGGCTAGTAAGACAAAGGCTGAGAGGTAAGGAATTCCATAACTTGGCCCCATGGTAAGCCAGAGAGCTTCCACCCCATCTGGACTTCTTTACTCTAGGGAGAAGAGCAAAGGCAGCTGTCGAGGACCTAAGCTCTCTAGCAGGTATGTAGAAGGAAGCTAATGTACTAAGTAGGGAAGGACCTCTATTATACAGGGCTCTGTGAATACAGCATAAGGTTTTAACCTCTATGCCATGTTCAACTGGGAGCCAGTGGAGTTAGGAAATAGCTGATTTGGCCGATTCCTGCCTCTGTATATTTAGAAGCAAACGGGTCGAGGCATTCTGCACCACCTGCATCTTTCTGATCACATATTTAGGGGATCCAATGTACAAAGCATTAACATAATCTAAACGCGAGATGATAAGGGCCTGGACAATAAGTCTTTTGGCGACAAACTCTACAAAACATTATGTAGAGAGTCAGCAAAGAGTCCTACCTTTCATAAGGTTACAGTTTAATAGGGCACTCTGAATAAGAGGGCCTCTCATTTCATGGTGCATGATCAGGGAGACGCCCTTGTAGTCACACCTTCGTCAGAAGAAGCGCCTGCTTGACACACCTATCTCATCCCCACATCAGGCCGGACTAGTCCAATTCAATCTATCTCATCAATAATAATGAGGTAAAACAAAAATTACAACCCACTACGATGTCTCACAAACAAAAGGACGATGGCCTGCAGAGGTCTGCATACCACTATCTCTGCAATTGCGTTTAAATAAAGCAATCCTTTAAAAACAATTTTTTTTAAAGCATCCCGTTTTCCTTAATGGAAAACGGAACGGGTTAAAAAAAAAAAAAAAAGTAAAAATAAAAGTTTCATAAAACTTTTTAGGAGTGCGCAGTGCTCCCATGGACCACTGCCTACTCCTAAAAGGAATTTGGCAACATCCACAAGAACCCTTCCTGTTTGTGAATGGGTTATCAATTCTTTTGAGTTGTTTGTAAAATATTAATGGTTTGCAACCGCATTTGGATCCTAAAATATTAATACAAGCTATAAGGAATCAGTATTTTGGAAAGGATGCCCCAAACGGTCTCCTTTTAAATACAGATTGCTTATTATCTAAACCCACTTAAATATTCAGAAACCCTTTTCCAAATTGTTACTCAGGTATACTACATTTCAAAAAGAGTTTTAGCTGTCTCAGACCCTGAGATTTACCAAACCTGATGGTCTGGCACTGTTGAAACAACATGTACATGAGGTCCTTATCCTGGACTCTGATGACCTCACCAACTGCCACAACATTACCTCAATGTCTTTAGCAGATAAATCATTGAGAAAGCTGTTTCCACTCACGTCCAGGACCATGCACTGATCATTACCCTAAAGACATTCATGGGTTTGTCCAACAGAGTCCTGCAATAGTTCACCTCTTATTTCACCAACTTCTACCAGCTTGTATTGACTGAAACATCAATATCCTAGATATCTGCATCTTTTGCAAAGATCCACTTTGATCCATTCTTTTCCTTGTTATCTTCCACCTTTACAGGGAACACATCAAATTAGTACTAACAGGCAACATCCATATTGACCAATACATACGCTGGTGACACTTCACTCTACCACACAACCTCCTGAAAGACAACATTCAGCGACTCAAAACCAGCCTTGAGTTGATTCACAATCAAATATCAAGCAGCCTCTTAAGCTAAGCCCTTCAAAAGCTCAAAGTAAAAACCGATCTAAGCAGGTCTAGCTGGCATGAAAGATAAATTACTTCCCTGTAACTCCGGGTCTCCAGCATTGCTATTATTCATAGATTCACATGCTAGAATAATCCCCCTGTCGTCAGACTGGGAACCCCCTTTTTTCTTTTTTTTCAACAGCAGTACATACTTAACCTATAACATACTATAGAACAACAACAGGCATCTTTCACAACCCATCATCATCTTTTTAGGACCCAAACTTCAGCCAGTTATAATGCTCTGCCTCCAGCTGATCACCCACTGAACCTTCCAACTGTTAGATTTTCGGAACTGCAGTTTCTACCTTTTTCTTGTGATGTTTAAAAGCTTAATTTAAAGGGAGGATAGAGGGCTGCATGTGTATCAATGGAAGATATCAATGGTGGAGAACCGGAGTTACAGGTAGGTAACATTTCTTTCTCCAGCATTGGATCTTTCATAGATTCACATGCTAGAATAAGAGGTTAACATAGCAATGCACAATTGACAACATTTACATTTGGATGGTGAGATGAAGAAAACAATGAGGCGTACTTTACACAAATGAATTTCGTACAACCGCTTGCACCATCGCTGCTTCCTTGCAAATCCACACAATAATGCCTTGTAAAAGCATGAGTTGTCTTCCAAGTTGCTGCCTTACAAATGCCCTCCAGGGATATTCTTGCTAAGTAAGCTGCAGAAGCTGCCATTGCTCTTGTGGAATGTGCCCTGACTCTCCTTGTCAGTAGCCTCTTCATCAGTATATGAATTGTACTAAAACATGAACCAATCCACCTCACTATTGTCGGTTTAGATAATTCCTTTATTTCCTATCGGTAATGCAACAAATAACTGTTCAGTTTGTCATATGTCCTTGATAGCTTGCAAATACCATTTTAGATACTTTTTAATGTCCCAGGAATGTAATGCCTTTTCTACTGCTGATACCGGATTTAAAAAAAACATTGACATCATCATCATCATCTGTTTTAAATGAAATTCAGTTGACACCATAGGTATCAATTTTGGATTTGTCATGAGTGTCATATAATTTTTAGTGAACTTTAAATGTGGCTCTCTGCATTTCTCCTATTCTACTTGCAGATGTCACTGGCAAAAGAAAAACGATATTCCCTTTTAAATGTTTTAATGATTCTCTTTGTACTGTCTCAAACGGAGCATTCCACAATCCTGCTAACACTGCATTAAGCTCCCACTCGGGCATAAATCTTTGAATTGGTGGAAATTCTCTGACTATCCACTGAGAATATAGTGAAGTTGTATTCGGTATCCTAAGATAATGTGAGATCGCTGCAAGATGAACCTTCACTGATCCGTACATTAACCAAGACTTAACTACATGCAATAAATAAGGCAAAAGTTCATGTGCCTCCATGCATCTTAGGTCTAACTTATGTCCTAACTTATGTTCTTGTGCAATGCACAAAATGCTTCCTCTTCATATCATAGGTTTCTACTGTCAAACACGCCCTTGCCTTCTTCAGTATCTCTCTACAGTGTTCTGGCAAATTCAAGTATCTGAACTACAAGTCTTGATGAGCCATGCCTTCAAGTGTAACAAGACTGGATTGGTGTGAAACACTTGGCCCTTGTCCTTGATCAGCATGCTTGCATTCACTCTGAACTGTACTGGCTTACTTATGGACACTACTAGCAGATCTGCATACTCATGTTATCATGCCCAGGCATGTGCCACAAGAATCACCATGCAACTATTCTGTTTGATCTGCCACAAAAAACTCTCCCTATCAACGGTATCGGTGAAAATGCATAAACAAATTTACCTTTCAAATTGACTGTGAACACAATGCCTTAAGATCCTGGACAATACCATCTGCTTGCAAACTTCCTGCATTTATTGTTTTGATTTGTGGCGAACATACCCCGAATGGGTTTTCCCCATCTCTGGAACGTCTCACTCAGTTGTTTTGTGTCTATTTCCTATTCGTAAGTATTGCAAAGCTGCCTGCTGAGACGATCTGCCTTCTTGTAGTCCATCCCAGGCACACGCTCTGCCATCAGTGACACACTTTTGGCAATGGCCCATTCCCAAAGCTTCTGTGCTTCCTTCTATAGAACCAACAATTTAGTTCCTCCTTGTTTCTGTATGTAATACATTGTGGTTGTGTTGTCCATACTTACCATCACATGACTGTTATATACTAGCTGCAGAAAAGCTGCCAGTGCCAATCGCACAGCTCTGATCTCCAGCTACAGGTGCTCCTAAACCTATCACTGAGGCATCGGTAATCAGATATTTCTGCAATCTCTTTTTCTGTAAATCTTGTCCCTTGAAAATATTGCTTCTCGTCCACCACTGAAGCATCTCCTTCATACTTCCAGTAATTGCAACCATGTCGCCCCTATTTCCATCTTTTTGTTGCCAGTGCCTGGCCAACTCCTCCTGAATGACTCTCATTTGCAATCTGCATTAGGGGATCAATAGGATACATGGTGACCGTGTTCCCCATACTGCCTTTACTAGCCTTAACGTCATTTTAAATTTTTCTGCCATTGCCTTCACTTGACATTAATTTTCTTTCTCTTTCTTGTGACGCATACACCATTTCCTTCTCTGTTTTCAACCGTGCTCCTAGATACACCAAATCTTGGGTTGATTCCATCTTTGACATCTTTACGTTTATAGCAAGTCGTAAAAACATAGGAACCTTGTGAGTAATCTCCGTTATCTCCTTGCTTTGGTTCTGTGTTGCAGCTTTTACCAGCCAAATCATCCAGTTATGGATATACTATACACCCTTTCCTTCTTATAAAAGCTGCCACTGGAACCATACATTTTGTGAAGATTTTGGGGCTGACCTCAATTGGAAGGGCAGGGCTTGGAAAAGATAGTATTGCCCTGCAGCCATGAAACAGAGTTACGTCCTGTGATTCCTGTGAATTAGTATACGGAAATATGCATGCTCCAAATCTATGGAGCTGAGGAAAACTCCTTCTTTAAAAAGAAAAAAAAAGGCAAAATCTCCTGCAATGGAACCATGTGTAAGATCTGTTGCTTTATATACTTGTTTAATTTTCTTAGACCTAATATCGGACGCGATTCTCCTGATTTTTTTTCAAAATGTGAAAGAACCATGAATAAAATCCTTCACAAATCTCCTTCACAGGCACTCTCTCTATTACTCCTTTATGAAAGAGTTTTAATATTTCTTTCCGTAACTCTCAAATGTTTATGTTTTTTTTATTCTGGTGGAATAGTTAGTTGGTGGCTCCTCCACAATCTCCAAGAGATGCCCCTGCCTGGCAATATCTTACACCCACTTGCCTGTTGTTAGCTGCTGCCATTCCTTGTACTGAAATGCATTCTTCCCCCAAGTGGCAGCTGGATGTCAGGGACTGCGTTCTTTAAGAACTCATGACCTTCTGCTTTGTTTTCATATCTTGAAGGCTGATTTCATTTTCTTGCTCTACATTAACCCTGTCTGTAGTCTTGTTCCCTTTTCTTTGTTGTCTATATTGCTGACTGTAGGAACTGCATTTTCCATACTGTCCGTAGGTTTCATTTTGTGTGTAGGGATGAAAATAGGATCCCTGTTGCCTGCGTCTAAAAAAAATACAAAAAAATGCTTTTTGTAACCACTGTATGGCTGTCTTCCTTGCAGCACACCAAGGGGGCAAGTTGTTTCTGTATCTACTTTGATCTCTATAAGTGCCTCATCCACTTTATTGCCAAATACATTATTTCCATCAAAAGGCATATCATGACCCGTGCCTGTACCTCTGGTCTGAATGTGGTTCTTTTCGGACACCCATACCTTTGCATGACTGTTGCATTACTGTCTTGCCAGAATGCACATGTTGACTTGTCCGTAGACACATCTATCAATGATGCAAATGCCAGTTCCCCATCCTTTAATATCGCTTTTACCTTTTCCTTATCTTCTTCAGGCAACTTCTCTGGGAGCGGACCACGTCACTTCATCACTGCCTGTTATAGGGGGTTATTACTGCCGTAGAGTTTGCTAATTTAATTGCATCAGCTGCCAGCATGATGTCTCAACCTACTTTGTGCAGAAGCAGTCGCTGGAGTCTGCGTCATCAATAAACCTTCTTCCCACAGGTGCTGTAATATGGGCATTGACTTTGTGCATCTTCTCTCTAAAATGAAACAAAAACCCAATATTTCTGCCAACGAAACTGGCAGACTAAAACTTTCCAAGACCTTCTCTATTAGGGAATGAAATCTCCCTTTGTCATGTTGGGGTAAAATACTTTTAATGTCTTCTGAACTAGCATCCTTAGGTATGTTGAATCGATTTCATTCTGACGGGCGGAGGAGCGTTGTTAGCCCCCCATCCTCCACCAGCAGCGGCAGCTGCAAAATCTTTGAAATAAAAGGATAATAAACTTTGTCTATTATCCTTTTCTTTTAAAAGGGCATAGCCACGGGGGGGGGGGTGCTCAGCACTCCCCCTCACTGCGTATGTATGTTTGGCCGGCCATCTTGGGCTGTCCAAACATACATACGCAGTAGGCTTTCTCAAGCCCAGCAACACAGTTGGCAGGCTTGAGAGAGCCTGCACAGGCTCCCAGTGTACATGGGAGCACCCTGACTGGGCACTACCAGCCAATCATGGCGCTGCGTTGAGCAGCTTCATGACTGGCCGCAGGACAGGCTGGGAGCCTGTGCCTGCAGCAGCGACGAGGGACAGAGGAGTGGTGCACGGCAGAGGAGGTAAGTGTTTTTATTTTTTCTTTAATTTTTATTTACAGAATCTACCCCCTCCGTCCAGCCTCCTCCAGGCACGCGTGCAGCCCATTACTGGTGTCACGAGCTGAGACTGCATTCTGAAACATTGTCTGGTGTCTCTGAGCAGCTTCGCTTCTCCTTATCATCATCTCCATCTTCATCTGCATCTATGCTATTGAAGGATGTATCAAACTGGCTCTCCTGATCATTACTGATTTCATTACCCAGTATTTTCTCCTCTGGACTCTCATTCATAGAATATTGCTGTTTCTTCTGGCATTTTATCCGCAGCACAATTGGTGGCTGCGTGTTGCATTATTGTCCATTTCCCTCTGTTCCTGCGAGCTTGCAGCATATTGTAAATATCAGCCACCATATTCTATAATTACGTAACCATTTGGTAAGGCACTTGTATCAATCTGTCTGACATTTGCTCTTGACCTTGTCTCAGCTGATAACTTACATATTCCTCATCTTCCTCATAAATGTACTGTTTGTCTGCCTCTTCCTCATTAACACTGTCATTACTTAAAAATGCCTCAATGTCATCCAAATCAGAGACTACAGCTCCCTGAGGCCTTTCTTGTTTTGGTGATGGTTAACTGTCTTGCAATAATTTGAGTGGCGTTTTTAATGGCACAGGTGACATCAAAATTGTCTCTTGTATTTCCTCAAAACTGTCATGCAATTCACTTGTTGTTGTCAATGTTCACCTGTTTGTCATAGCAAATGCTTTTTTGTCACTTATTCTATTCCTAACTACATCTGCCAATGCTTGTTTTTTTAAAAAAAAATTATTGGACTTGACTAAAGGCTCGGTGTTATTAAACCCTTTTGCGTTTGTCAGTGCTTTTTTTCTTTTTTTCTCCTGTCAACGATAACAGTAGTTTACTGCTCCTCAACTGCATTTCTGTCTTCATGGAAATAAGCTCTGAACTTTGCCTCTTCCCCTACGGCATTTTCCTCATCAATGAAGACAATGTTGTATCCTGTATGTCCTTCTCCAACAGATTTTCTCTCTTCGTGGGAGGAGGCAACATTGTTTCAAGCCTCTCTTTCACCAACGTAATGTTTTTGCTTGTCGGCAAACAAAACAGAGCAATGTTCCTCCACCTCGTCGATGGAGTCTCCTTTCTCGTAGAAAGCAACATTTAATTCACTGCTGAAGTGCTTTCTCTCGTCGTTGTCAGTGACATTTGCCTTTTATTTTTTGCTAATTTAACAGTGCTTGACTTCAAGGTTTGGAGTCATTTATAAAACATTTTTCTGGCATTTCTGTAACTTTTCAAAGTCAGAAACACCACGTTTGACCTTATGATCTACTGTCTGACTCTTAATGGCAGAAGCAGAGGATCGTTTGTCATTTTTAGGGTCGGGCCTGCGCTTGCGAGACGCTTTAGTAGTCAGAAAAGAGCTCAGAGCCCGTCCATGTCACGTCAGCGTCTTTCACTGGTTCGTGGGCTTGTTCTCTTTTGTCTTCTCTTTAGTTTATCCACGAGTGTAACAGCCAGTCTCCTCTCTCTATCTTCTAATATTTTTACTGTGAAAGTTTGACATATTTAACGGTCATCTGGCTTAGGGTATAGACGCTTCGTATGTGGATCTTCAGCATATATCTTTTTACCACGACACACGTCCTAAAAAGAGATTTCTTCAATATTGCCTCTACCATAATTAAAAAATCCTTCTTGTGAATCACTGTCAGATAGGGTTCCTGTACACTGTATGTGTGGTAAAACAAAATCTGACAGCTTGAAGGTTCAGTGGGAGATCAGTTGAGGCAGAGGTTATAACTGGCTGAATTTTGGGTCAGAAAAAGACGACGATGGGTTGCAAAATATGCCTATAGGTTTTCTATGGTATGTTATAAGTTAAGTACGTCCTGCTGTTGAAAAAAACAAGGGTTCCCAGTCTGACAACAGGGGAATTATTCTAGCATATGAATCTATAAAAGATCCAATGCTGGAGAAACAGTCAACTTCCCCTGTTAACTAACACCTAATGAAAAATCTATTGGATTCTAAATTGACCTAGAACGCTCAGTGAAATACCACATCGGCCTGGTAGCAGCTGTATCTAGCGATAAAGGAACACCCTTTTCTCAGAAGTCAACTCTTAACAATAGCACTAGCCATGGTCGTCTCCCATTTGAGTGGAGGCAACACTATGCTAAACGGTCAGCTCAACTATTCATTAGTACCCATGAAGGGCATCCAATACACTGCGGTACGTAACATAAAAGCCTGAATAATTTGAAAAAACATCCAATGCAAAAGGAAATACACTGGCTCCCCCTAAAGGTCTACGTCAGTGGTTCCCAACCTTTTGTGGACCCCCTCTTTATAAATACTGGAACCCAGGGACCCCCTCTGCATCATTATTGGAATCAGAGAGGACTCCCCTTTTCCCCCCCCACCCCACTGAGTCATTACTGAAAACTGGGGATCTAATCTGTTAATATTACTGAATTGTGAAGACAGTCGCGGACCCCCTGAGGGGGCTTCGCAGACCCCCACGGGTCCCCAGACCACAGATTGAGAACCTCTTCTCTACGTCATCATCACTGCCAGAAAGCAATGACTTATAAGGCAATCACAGACAATTCCCCTACATTTTAGGCGAAGAAACTAACCAACTCAGGTAATCATCTCAACACCAGGGGACAGGTCATCACCTGACTAGAAATACAGAAATGCAAGAAGGGAAATACTGCAAGACAGGCCTTCTCCATACATGTAGTCAGGAACTGAACATAATCTCCACTGACATCAGAACTGCTCCGAGCCTCTTGCAATTCAAAAAGAAACTGAAGATACTTCTTCTTAGAAAGTAGTGCCATCCAAAACAGAAGCTACTCATCACCAGCCTTTTTTCTTTAATGATCTTGTAAGCCTAAATAAGGCTTCGATCTCATCAGCCTTCAGTTGCTTCCAAGCTAGGTTTACACTTAGAAATGCAATCACATACTGTAGGAAGCTGTCTCTGTATATACTATCTCAAAATGAGATATAGTGTGCACAGAGTCCAGGGGTTCCCCAAGAGGCTTGACAGAGGCAATAATAGATAATACTAATGCTCTACTTGTGGTAGTGTGGTCGAGCAGTTAGGCTTATCAGATGGTAGTGTTAAGCATTTGTTGTACACACTCAAGCAATAAATGAGAACACACACTCAATGACTTAACTCCAGGCCAATAGGTTTTACTATAGAAAATATTCTTTTGTTAATTTATTTTAGAACCACAAGATTCAGATTTGAGGTAAGTACATTAAATGTAAGGTACTTTGCATAGGTATAGTTAGAACTTTGAATCAAAACAGTAATGTACACAGTTTTTCATAAAATGGCAATAAGCTATTTTAAAAGTGGACACAGTGCCAAATTCAACAGTTCCAGGGGGAGGTAAGTACAGTTTGATTAATACGGTAAGTAAAGCACTTACAAGTTCAGTCTCCGTGGCATAGGTAGTCCACCATTGGAGGTTCAAGTCAACCCCAAACACACAGCACCAATAACACAGGGACGGTCAGGTGCACAGGTCAAACAGGAGGCAAAATAGCATGGGGGCCTATGGAGACAGGGGGTGCTCTGGTTCCGGTCTGATGGCAGGTAAGTACCCGCGTCCTCGGGTGCAGACCAGGGGCGTTTAGAAGAACAAGGGGGTGGTGGCACACAAAACACACCCTCAGCGGCACAGATACAGCCGGGTGCAGTGGGCAAACAGGGCGTCGGGTTTGCAATACGATTCAATGGAGGGACCCGGGGGTCCCTCAGATGTTGCAGGTAGGGCACAGGGGAGCTTCTCGAGCTAGCCACCAACTGGGCAAGGGTGAGGGCTGCCTGCTGGTCACTGCTGCACCGGTGGTCTTTGTTTCTGGCCCCAGAGAGCACAAAGGCTGTCACCCGAGGGGGCTCAAAAACTCGTCTCTCAGTGGCAGGCTGGCACAGACCAGTCAGTCCTGCACTGAGGGATTGGGTAAAATACAGGGGGCATCTCTAAGATGCCCTCTGTGCATTTTTTAATAAATCAAACACTGGCATCAGTGTGGGTTTATTATTCTGAGAAGTTTGATACCAAACTTCCCAGTATTCAGTGTAGCCATTATGGAACTATGGAGTTTTTTTTTACAAACCCCCAGACCATATATTTAATATGGCCACACTGTACTTACAATGTCTAAGAAAGGACTTCGACACTGTAGGGACATACTGCTCATGCAGCTATGCCCTCACCTGTGGTATAGTGCACCCTGCCTTAGGGCTTTAAGGGGTGCTAGAGAGGTGAGTCACCTATGCCATAGGCAGTATTTGTGTGCATGGCATCCTGAGGGGGATGCCATGTCGACTTTGCCTTTTTCTCCCCACCAACATACACAACCTGCAATGGCAGTTGCATGTGTTAGGTGAGGGTTCCCTTAGGGTGGCACAACACATGCTGTAGCCCTTAGGGACCTTCCCTGGTCACAGGGCCCTTCGTACCACTGATACCTTTTACAAGGGACTTATCTGTGTGCCAGGGGTGTGCCAACTGTGGAAACAATGGTCAATTTTTTGTGAAAGAACACTGGTGCTGGGGCCTGGTTAGCTGGGACCCATCACACTCTGTCAAGTCAGCATCAATATCAGGCAAAAAGTTGGGGGGTAACTTCAACAAGGAGCCATTTTTCTCCACATACATACAGCTGACTCAAATGACAAGCTGAGGTGAGCCTAACTAAATTTGCTTCTAAATAACACATTTGGTGCTAATAACTGCCATGATTTTAAACTGAGATTTTTTTTTTTTTAAGCAAGGATAACCAGCACAAAACCCAAAGATGAGATGCAAATAAAACAATTTCAACATTCAAGTTAATTACCAGGTTGCCATTTCACATAAGGTAGCTATTTTCCACCGTTTAAACCAGAAGTCAGCCGAGACAAACTCAAATGTTTGCACTGCATTTTTTGGTCCTCTACCTTGCTGATGCCAAACAGTAGTTTGTGGCAGTGAAGCTCTTGTTCATTATTACTAATCAAGACTTGAAAAATTATAACAGATTAGGGGACTGGACTTCAATTCTGCTATTGTGCAGCGATCAACAATAAAGTTATCATGCAAATATGACTTTTCAAATGGTTTTGTCTTTAGCGCTTTCTTTACTTACACACTGAAGAGAACATGAACTTACTACTGTTGGGTTGTTTGGTCTTCTATAAAAACACGGTCTAAAAGAAAAATAGAACCAAAAAAAAAGTAAATACAAAAGTAAAGAATACTTACCTGCCAGGTTTCGAGGGAGATGAAGTTTTGATATGCAATGTTGAGGTGGATGATGTGGCAGCTGTGGATGTGGCAACGGAGGTCTCTATCAGTCTCTGAGGTGGTTCCGGACTCTCGTTTAAGTCACTAACTTGACTGTCTCTCTCGGTTACAAGTTTCCCTATTGACACAGTATGTTTTATCCTCGTTCTGGAGTCCAATGCAGAACAACCCTTGTTCCTTGATTGATTTCTGTATGAAAAGATAGGGTACTTTGACTTCTGGTATGAAAGGTCTGTCTCACACAGTTCAGAAAAGGCAGCATCAGAGTCCTGTGCATCAGATAGCTTCTTGAAGGCGGCTTTCAGAGCACTAAGACTATAGGTCTCCAGGCTGTCAACCTCTAGTCTAAAATGAAAAACAAACAATGTATAAGCAAATGCAATAAGACAATTAGTAAATGGGAAATCAACTTACAAGACACAAAATATATCTTATCCAGGAGAAGGTCATATGCTATAAAGGTGAAAAAGAGTATATGAAAAAAGCATGCCTGTGTAACCTATAAACTATTTCACACAAACAAGTTCAGTACTCTGATACCAACTGGCAATTAGTACTGTGGTGAGTGAGGGTTGTCCTTCTCTGGCTGCTACCGCTATCCACCCATCCAATCACCCGAAGAAGACCTAGCATACAACCACCCTTCAACCAAAGACCTTCATTCACAAATTTAAGCAACTGGTACAGTGGTGTAACAAAGGCCCCCGCAGCCCTCTCGGTGCAGGAGAGTCCCCGAATTTCTGGGGGGCTCCCCTCAGCACTGTACACTGTGCACTGGCGGCAAGCCCCTGATTGGGTCCAGGGGTGAGGGGGGCCCCCATCAAGGTACTTTGCAGGGGCTCCTCATCAAGTTTCGTTACACCGTCGAACAGGTACTTCCTAAAGTACTGTTCCTGCCATCCCCACACAACCATCATTCTTTTCTTTTGCATTAGCATCAGATTTTCATAGTGCCGTAGAACCTTAACAGTCCTTCATCAGAGAAAATTATATGTTTTAATACTTGATGAACTAGTGGTTTACAGCTGTTGAATGATGTCGGAATGACACATTAGGAGTTCTTGCAAGTCAGGTATTTGACACACATGGTTACTACATAGATACAATGGTTTCATTACTTGTCCCAAGTGCAAGACTTGCAAATAAAAGCCATGGATTATAAAAACCAGATAAGAAGGAAACTATGCAAAATTAAAAATGTGATGACATGAAAGCACCCTTTATTGGTAATGCTATTCCGTGCCTACATAGTAAGTCTCATCTGCAGAGCACTAGAAGATCAGTAAAAGCACATTTTCAAGAACATGGTATGCTATGGTAGAGTATATGAGGGTCTGTCATTGCCTTGTATTTTATGGTATGGTATGGCCATTCATTGTATAGTATGGCAAGCTATAAATGACCTGTCATCGTATACTTCAGTATGGTCTATCACAGTATAGTATGGTATGCCCTGACACTGTATAGTATGGTATGGTTTGTCGTTGTACAGTATGCTACACTATGGTCTGTCATTGTATAGTTAGGTATGGCATCGGCCTGTTGTTGCATAGTATTGTAAAAGCCAAGTTAACTTTATATTTCTAAAACTTCATTTATGCCCCCTGAGTCTGCATGGTAGGCAGACTCCTTCTTTCCCAGATAGAGACTGAAATTTTAGATGGCATTACCTCACCTAAGGGAGGCTGGTTGTGAGGCATACACCAGCTCTGGTTGCAAAGCAGGCCTCCGTTCCTTGGTCAAAGAGGACTTGGAACTGAATAAAGTGGGTTGGCTTGGGCCCAATGGAGGGCATTTTCTGGGGCTTCAACAATAAGCCAGGGGTAAATGAAGTCTGCGATCTGTTGGTATGTATCCTTTCCATAGCCAGTAGACACTGCGCAATATTTAATTACCCACAGGTTATGCTTGATATTAGACAATATATGCAAACAAGTCATCAAATTAGAAGTTATGAATTTACATACAAGTCGTTGATATTTTGAGTTACAAATGCATACAAATCTAAGTGGATCACTACATACACGTGCAAATGAAGTGCTGCATTTACTTTTGCAAAATCAGCGGTATCAAATTCCTTCTAACGGGCTGAATCAATCTATTCAAGCTACTTTCTGCAGAATCTAGCTGCTGGGCCCTCCGTATTCCCCTCCCCCGCTTCCTATTACACACTCAATCACAAGTAAAGGGTTCTCATCTGTTTCTTAGAGTTGGGAGGTAGTGATGGGGTCATAGGAATCCAGTCCCAGAAGAAAATGTGTAAAATATGTTAAAATAGAAGTCATATACGCACACACATGCCTAGTGCCAAAAAAGCAGAGGAACGCTTTCAGATAATACTTTTTCATTGCAGCAGAAGCCTCTGTAACACACAACGCAGGAACATTTTGGGATATGGTTGACGTAATGCACCAAACTAAGTTAGGTAAATGGCATGCCATTTCTCCCTCACTTGTCAAATAAAGACACTCAAGCATTGGATATGTGTATGGTGCGAGTCTTACACGCCCATTAAAGAGCCATTTTGTTGATCTGGCTAAGTTGTAAAAGAGTAGGAGTGACTGCAGGACATGACGTTATGGTCAGGGCTGCTGACTTTGGAACCGGGGAACCAGGTTTGAGCCCCATCACCTGTTCAACATGCTGTGACCCTCGGCTCGTCACTTACCGGTTCTTACAGAAAGCACTCCAATGCTCTTGGGTAGAGTTTGTGAGGAATATACATATATACATACGCACACATACATATATATACATACACACACACACATACACAGAGATATACACACACATATGTATATATACATATATATCAGCAGCACACTGTGCTTGAGGGAGACATGGGAGTAGAGAAGCATTCAAGGGAGCCTGCTTGATAAAAGATGCCCTCTTATGGAGTGCTTCAGGAAAAAGAAACAAGTGACAGAAATAGGGACGATGGCAACAAGCATCAGAGCAGGATGGAGAGAAAAAAAGGTTTCTCAATACGAGCTTGACCAGCAGAAGAGCACCTATAAAGAAATCAATCAGTACTTGGCCCATGGTTCACTGGAGGGAAGAGGCACACAAAGAGAAAGTGAAACAGAATGCACTGACCAAGGAAAAGCAAGGAAATGAGTGACGATGAAGCCAATCAATGGCAAGCAATGAGTGGGCTTAAAGCCCCTTTTAAAAGTTTTTTTTTTTTAAAGAAACATCCGATTGTCGCAGTTGCAGCACATGCCCCGTCTGAAGCAAGACCTAAACAACCCTTAAAGACTGCATAAAAACTTTTTGGGAAAGACCAAAAGGACTGGCTAAAAAGAACTACATAATTTACAAAAGTATATAAGATTGGGGTTCTTCTTCAGTAAAATCAATGCTGAAATAAAAAGATTTATTTTCTGCTTTCATTCTTTATAACGTTTTATATTTCGCAAACAACCACATTGAAATAAAGTGAGAGCAGAACAGCAGCCAGGAAGTGTTTTGCGACATGAATAATATTCACTTCATTAGAGCACACTATTAGTACACAGATTCCATTACCTAGGTCAGAAGCCAATCATGCAGCACCTTTTGAATTACGAAGATCATTTTTTATTATTCAATATCTTATTTATTAATGCAGCTTAGGCATGATAACCTCCATAGTGTTGGCTCAGATGCGTGCCGAAGTGAAGAGGTCTTGGGTGCCTCTATTGGTATATGACATACACAAAAGATGTGCAGGAATCAGCAGCAGTTTTGTCACTTGATGCTGTCAAAGAATCTGATACTTCTGAATAGTCCAGTGTTCAGTATGCCAACTAAAACTGGATTTGGATCGAACTACATGGCATGGTTAAGAGTGCCATATACGCAAGCTGTGACTACACTACTGGTGAAAGGGACACAATCTAACCCCTTTCGATCAGACAGGGGGATAAGGTAAGGCTGTTCTCTGTCCCCTATGGACTTTGCACTGGTATTGTAAAACATGGTAGGCTGGCTCCTTGGGAGTACTCATAAGGGGCCTGAGATGCTAGAATGCATGGGACATATAGATTTTATATGCTGATAATAGCCTCTATGTAGCAGAACCAGAAATAAGTAGATCAGCTACTCCAGATTTAAACAACATTTGGCAGGTAAAGTACTGAGGTTACCACATAAATTGGGGAATATCACATTTATATCCCTGTCAGAACAGTCACCATGAGAACTGTCTTAATGCTCATTAACCAGATGCACAGAGGGCTTTCAACACTTGCATCTACATAACGCTCAGATGAATTCTTAAGTTGCAACATATACATCCTAACAAATACGTTTAAGGGGGATGTGAAGCACTGGAGGTCACTGCCATTGACACTTCTAGACTGGGTGTCTGTGTTCAATATATAACTTATCCCCACCCACACAATCACTATTTAAAGCATGGAAGAAAACAAACAAGTACTTGTGGTGGGGAACAATCTTGACAAGAGAGACACCATTATAGAAGACTAATTTATTACGAGAGGTTGGGGCCAAGAGACGCCAACAGGGGACTACTTGCCCAGGGAGGGACTACAAGAAGTGGAACCTTTTAACTGACCTAACCTTTGGCAAAATAAAGTGCATTTTGGACTCCTCTGCCGAGGGACACAAGACGCCAAGAGAGGACTACTATCCTCAGGATATGCTTTGCTCCTGGGAGGAGCTACTGGGGCAGGGCCCTCTCCCTGACATTTGGAGTCATAAAGTGCGCTTTGGACACCCGAAGCGCAGGATGTGTACAGGCCACAACTGGGCAAAGCTGACTGCAGAGCTTTTGGTGGAAATGGGAGTTGTTCATAGCGTGTTTTTAACCTGGGGTGGGCAGCATGGGGAAGAGGATAGCTGCTGAACCACTGCAGGGTGTTAGCAAACCTCCTAAAGGGTCAAACCATGGAGCAGAAAATTACACACTGCAACAAATAGATGGCTTAATTGAAGAGGATGAGACTATCTTCAGCTATAATGGTGTTCGCACCCCTAGTAAAAAGTCAGTTTCGAAACTGATGCATTACTACAGGACAAAACTCCATCTCTGCAATACTAGCGACCAGCCGAGTATTGTTTCTTCAGGTCCTCTGGTGCCCAATCAAGGCTTGGCCAATGCACCTGTAAATCATTCACAATCACAGCCTCTATCCAATAGGAAATCTATGCAGGATATATGCAGCAATGGGCAGCACAAGGTGGAAATGTCTATCCCATGAAGCAATAGATTTGCTCCTCTGATGACCCCCAGATAGGGATAGTCAATGTTTTACCAGATGTGATTCAATTGCAAGAGGAATCTAATGAGACTTATGTGAATACAAGAATTGACTAATTGAGTGAAGTAAAATTTATGGTGGCCAAACTTAACCATAGGCTACAGGCAGTGCAGGATGGAGGCTTACCTCTGGCCCCTGGAGCCTTGTCTGAACTCCAGGAGGGCCCGTGATTAACACACCAGATACTTTAGCCTGAAATGTACAAACAAATAAGGGACATTATATAGAAATATACAATATCTACAATCCAACCTCACCAAGTAGTAGAATGTCCCCAACTTAACCTATTTTGGAAAAAACATTTATCTTGTGTCAATCATAGACCATCTATTAGACTTGCTGGGGACATTAATGTCCCCTAAAAAGCTTGTGAATGTTTAAAGGACGTTACAAGCTATGAAGGTAAAATCTTGGAAATTCATATCCTTAACGAAGCCCCATGAAACCTCCCTGTGGTAGCATATCAACCTGCCTTTTTAACTCTTTCTTACTGCGTTAGGTCTTGTAACTGCCATTCCCTATCAGACAAGTAGATGTCGTACACATTCACCATAAACTCTTACAGGAAGAGGTTAGATTATTTAATTTTGGATACAAAGCTTTGGTAATACTTTGTTGATTTAAAAATCTTATTAAGCAATAGCAATAGTGAACATAATACACTGCAACTTATCTTGATTGATGATGTGATCTGCGATTTGTCAAAAACATCAGTAGCCCCATTCGTTGGAAATAATCGAAGGACAGTGAAATGAAACATATTACAAAGTAAGCAAGGGATGCTTGAGCAAATATATAAGTCCTTCAGTATAAGTATAAATCCATATCCTGAGCTCCCTATTTGTGATATTCCTGTTAGTGAGATCCATAATTCACTGTTTCACAAACTAAAGGAATTATGCTGTTTGTCCCAGTCACAAACTAAAGGAATTAAGCACAAAGACATCGGAAACTATCTACACCGCCTCACGGACATCCCCCACTTGGTATACTGGTCAGTGTAGGAAGGTTAAAACTGCTCTTATCTTAGCCATAAAATCATGTAAGACTTCAGCTATTAGAGTAGCAAGAACTAATTATATGCACCTCTGACATCACAAGAAGAAGAATTGGGACAAAGCCAACTGGGCGGACCTCTCTGAACAGTAGAGCCAGCACAATCAAGGCTTTATATTTCTTATGATCTGTTGGAAGCATTTTAAGTTAAAAAAGGTGTGCCCTTTGCGGACCTGAGGGCTGATTTATCTGGTGCAGAGGAAAAAGTTGTAGGATACTCTTATGTCATTGGGAATCCCAGAGTACATCTTAGATATTCAATTAGGCTCCACACAGTCAACTATGCTCAAGTGCAATGAGGAATGAATGGGGAGCTAACTAAGCATAGCCCCGTAGAACGTGGTTTGAGAAAGCGGTCTGTTTAAGCACCAACGTTGCTCTCCCTTTATATTAACAAGGCTATTCATTTTCTTAACCTTTATGCTCAAAATCAATGGTAAGCTTGTACCAGCATTACTATTTGCAGATGATACCCTTGTTACTTCACGTACCCCACTGGGTTTGAAGAATTTATAGAATACATTTAATGAGTTCTGTATTCTGAAGGCTTTAGAGATAAATCACACTAAAACAATATATATTATTATAGAGGCTTGTAAGTCATCTAAGAGGGGAGTGAGGATGGATGGTCATCTGCTGGGCAGGGTCAAAAGTTTTGACTATCTGGGGGTCAGGACTGAAAATTTACTCTTTGAGAAAAGTTCTAGTTATGAGTAAAGCATGTTTGCTTAATAAAGGGTCTGCTGTTCATAAATGTACAGAGCAAGAACCTCTTGGTCAATATCAACCATTATCAAGGTGTGTATCAAGCCAAAGCACTAGTTGCTGCACTCTTCAGTGCAGTAATAAGGGGAATGGCAAATACCTCAAAGTTAGTTTGGTACGAAAGTGGCATTATAACATCATTGTTGAACCTATCCCAAGGTACACCAATTGTACCACTGACTATGGAATGTAGGGGATAGGGGATTTGGCAGCACTCCAACTCTTATTTGGTCAACTCCTGAGTTGTCCTCCTACAAGAGAGGGCTTGAAGAGATTTTGATTTTGGATAAGGATCTTACACCGCGGGTTCAGGTAAAGTTTTGAGTAATAACATTGGGTATGGATGCAACCTGAAAGGAACCATCTTCAATCACTAGAGAAACAAGAGGAATCATAATTTCTGCCTTTTAGATTTATGTAGAACATTGTTGCTACGCTCTGCTGGAACTGGTTGTTTAACAAATATGTTTTTGGCATTTAAAGCAATCCAAGGCTTTGAAAGATATTCAGATGATATTTTCCCACAACAGGCTAGAACCTTCTATGTTAAATTTAGGTATAGAATCATATTAACCAATAGCTTCATATCTAAATGAAGGGGCGGGGGTCTGACGCTAAAGGTACTTGCGGGTTTTGTAAAAAATACTGTAGAAAACGTTGACCATACTTTTTTTCTTTTGCCCAGTTTACAAATACACCAGGAAAAAGTGAATAAGACCACTTTGTCTAAACCTGTGATTTAGACAGTATTCCATAGCTTTTAGAGATTTCCATAATGGAGTGAGTGAGTCCACTGTTTTTAGTATTAGTATATTTTTATATGCTATCTGGATTAGGAAGAAGTATCAGGGGTTTTCTTTATAGTAACTTATGCAATACTGAATGTTTTATATTGTCTATTTAAGTTTATTTTTATATACTATTACATTGTGTTTTAGGGGGAATTTCCCCGAATAAACATTGTTGACGATAAGATGTTAGTCATCATCCACAATGATTCCATACAGTTCCAGAAATGGGATCTAATTGGGATATCTGGGACTTGGAAGAGTGTACCCACTTAGAAACGCTCAAGGAGGAGTATGAACTAGCTTACAATGAAACATATAAATACCTACAACTCAGACATGTACACACACTTCCCAACTAGAAGACAGAGTTCTTTCTGAACCTCATCCTCCGAAGGCAATTTCTTTGATGTACAAGAAGAGAAATAACTTGATAGATCTATAAACGTTTCTAAGGGAAAGATGAACGGGGGACATGAGAGATCTTCAGGATGATTAATGGGAGGAGGACCTCTAATCGCAGAGAGAAGTGGCAAACAGAGCAGTATTTAAGCTAGTAGAATTAAAACATTCTGAACATTTCACAGCTCACCAAGAAACACCTAGCTAAGATCAGGAGAGCCAAAACAAGTGCTTTAGACCTTGTAGGCAATTAACTACGTTCACAACTACAATATGGCTGTGCACTGACCAAAGCATTTCTGGAAGGGTGTAGGGGATTGCTTGACACAGCTTGAAGAGGTTCTCAGACAGCCTAAAGCTAAATTGTTCCTTCCTACTAGAAATATGGGAGAAGATTACCTCTACAAAGTACCAGAAGATATTATACATCTTAGGTTTAATGGAGAGGAAACAAAGCATAACTAGACAGTGGGGTGCAACTGCCACCCTCAAAGGAGAAGCGTGGAAAAAGACTATGGATTGATTCATTGTTGCGGAAAAGTTATTTTATGAACGGAAAATGGAAAAAATATGGCTGCAGTAAAACATGTAGAAAGGTATATCATAAGATCTCCCAATAATGAACTGAGGTATAGACTGTTGTGATATGCAAAAGCCAAATCCCCTTCCAGACTCAGGAAAAAATGTTGACAATGTAAAACATTTCTCTTTCTACTGTAGTGTTGAATACATATAGAAACTGTAAAAAATGGTTATCATTTCTGCATAATTTCAACAAAAAAATGTAAACAAAAAAAAACTCAATGGTACAGAGGTATAGACTGGCTGCAAAGATGAATCCTTGAACCAAAATGAACCAAATTGTCAAGGTCTGGGTTTTATACTTAATTTATTGTGGAAATATACAGGACACCTGAAGATATATTTTTCCCGTGAGTTACAACTACCACAGTAAATATAAATGGTATAATTTAAGGTAGTGATTTACGAATATATAAAACGTGCAGTAAACAAATAAAGAAAACAGTTCACTAACTTGATTAATCTGTGCTGACCAATAGGCAATTCCACACATCTTCTGCAAGATTACTGATGCTAAATGATTAATGTGTGTTCTGACATTGGTTAAAAATAAGTCAATCACTTGATCCTATCCAGGCATTACCTTCTAGACATATTATTTGAAGTACAAGCAAGCTATCAGCTTCATGATAATACATGCATGGATAGCAATGCACAGCATGACAAATCACATCTTGAAATATTCGTAAAATTACATGGAATTTATTTTAGGTTCTTACAAAACCACAAGTACTTGCTGCATGTCCTATGGAGGTCATTTAATTTACCCATATGGCCATACCGCATCAACAGCATAAAAGGAGAAGTATCAGCAAAATGAGCAAACATTATAACAAAAAGTCTGTTTGTGATGAATGCAGTAAAACAATGTTTTGTCTAAGACTCCACACAAACAGGAACCTTGTGCAAGTTAAGAACACTATATATTTATGTCTGCAACTGCAATACAAGGATTCCTTGGATTAATATAAACTTTAATGGTTTTTCATAAACAATGGACAGCTATATAATAATAAAGCTACAAGAGGAACAAGTTACTTAACTTCAGTAACGTTTTATCTGGTAAAGGCATATTCAAGTTGTATACTCCTTACCATAGAATTTCCCCTTCAGGCGTCAGTCTGGATCCGGAGATTTTTCTAGAGCAGTATCCCTGGGTGCCGTTAGGTGGCGTTGGTCGGCTCTGTGTCCGTCGCCGGCATCGCACATGCCAGATATGATGTTGCGGGACCTATCTAGGCGCCACACTGGCGCTGACATCAGTTTCTTTTCAAGACTTTCCCGCCAGAAGAGCAGAGCCATTAAGAAAACTGACCACTGGTGTGTCATAACTAGGGCCCTGAAAGGGAAGTCCTTGTCCCTAGAAATCAGCTCGGATAGTGGGGAGGAAGGGTGGGTCAGTAAGGAAACTGCAACTGGAATATGTCTATACCAGATTAGGAGTTACAGAAGGTAAATAACTTGTTTATCTGATAAAGACTTCTAGTTGCAGATTCCTTAACTTAGAATAGATACCCAAGCAATAACGTCCCCGGAGGGTTTGCAAACCAAGATCATACTAGGAAGTCCTGCAGAACCAAACGGGCAAGGTAACCGTCCCTACAGACCTGACTATCCAGGCAGTAGTGTTTGGTAAACATGAGCAGGTATGCCTACTTTGCTGCCTGGCAGATGTCCAGGACTGGAACTCTGCATGCTATTGCAGTAGTTGCAGGTGTCGCTCTGGTAAAATGAGCAAGCAAACCATTGTTGCTTTTTAGCCAATGCATAGCACATTTGAATGCAGAGAACAAACCATCTAGAGATTGTTCACTTCTGCACTGCCAGACCTTTTTTTCCCACCCACATACCCAACAAAGAGTTGATCATGCAACCTCTACTCTTTAGTATGATCACGGTAGAACGCCAATGCTTTTTTTGGGTCCAGGCTGTGGAGTCTCTCTTTTTCCTAAGAAGGATGAGAGGGTGAGTAAAAAGAAGGCAAAGTGAGGGATTGGCCTACATCAAAGGGGTGTGGCTATTTTTGTTGAAAATGAAGCCTGGTGCGAAGCACCACTTTTTGTCAGGATAGGTGGAAAGGTAGGGTGGCTTAGACAACAATGCCTACAGCTCACTCACCCAACATGTAGATGTAATAACCACAAGGAAGGCTGTTTTTATCCTCAGAAGCCTGAGAGGACAGTTATGAAGCGGCTCGAAGGGAGCGCACATGAAATAAGTATGAACCAGATTCAAATACCAGTGAGGCATGAATGGTGATGGAGGAAACATATAGGTAAGACCCTTAAGGAACCTACTAACTATAGGAAACTTAAGGAGGGTTGATCAGGTAATTATCTCAGAAAGGCAGAGACAGTAGACAAATTGCATTTGAAGGTGCCCAAGTAGAGCCCTATTGGGCCAAAGACAGTATAAATAGGAGGACCTCGGAAAGAGGCATGGGTGGGGGGAGGACACGGACTGACCTGTGCACCATGCTACAAATCTGTTCCATCGACAGGCGTGTACCGTTTTGGCGGAGGGACGCCTGGCTGTCACAAGAAACTCTTGGGCCCGTTAATTCTTTATCTTCTTGAGAAATCTGGGCAGAAGTGGTATGGGCGGAAAGGTGTACAGGAGGCCTTAATTCCACTCAAGACAAAAAGCATCACCAAGCGAGTTCCGCCTTGGAAACTCCAATGCGCAAAACTGCTGACATGCACATTATCGATGGGGAGCCCAGATTTCACTGAAGACCAGATGCCTCTGATCTCTGCCTCTCCCATACCAGAAGTGACACATCTGTCACTTCTGTCAGATCTGGTTGGGGAAGGGAGAGGGTTCTGCCTCTGACCCAATCACAGTTCAAAAGCCATCACTGCAGATCTTGTGCAGTTCCCAACGAGATCTGGACCATGTCGGAGAGATCCCCCTGATGCTGCTCCCACTGGAACTTCAGGTCCCACTACAGAGCCCGCATATGCAATCTGGCATATGCCACCCTGAGGATGCAGGAGGCCATGAAGCCCAGCAGTCTGAGTCATTCTCACCAAAATCCAGGATAGAGGCTGAAACATCGTTATCCTAGCCTGAATATCCTGGGCTCGCTGCTCGGGGGGATAAGCCCGAAACAGTACCGTGTCCAGAACAGCTCCAATGAAGGGGAGCATCTGAGAGGGAGTCAAGTGCGACTTTAGCACATTTATAGTGAACCCTAGTGAATGCAGGAGGTCCACTGTAGTCTGGAGGTGGGAGACAACAGCCTGGGATGGGCCTGTCTTTAAATGGCCAGTTGTCGAGGTATGGGAAGACTTAAACCCCTGACCTGCGCAGATGAGCTGTGACCACTCCCATAACTGTGGTGAACACCCAAGGGGCACTGCTAAGGCCAAAGGGGAGCACAGTAAACTGAAAATGCTTGTGGCCTACTGTGAACCGCAAGTATTCTCTGTGGGCAGGCAGGATGGGAATATGTAAATAAGTGCCCTGCAAGTCCAACTCTACCACCCAGTCTCCTGGGTCCACGGCAGATAGAACCTGAGCCAGAGTGAGCATTTTGAACTTGTCCTTCCTGAGGGAGACTGAGGGACCAGAGGTCTGGGATAGGGCAGAGGCCCTTGTCCTTTTTGGCCATCAGAAAGTAGCAGGAATAACAACCATGATCCACTTTTGGCACAGGAACCCTCTCTACGGCTCCCTTGTCAAGAGAGTCGTAACCTCCCCGTGGAGAAGAGCCAAGTGATCATCTGTCATCTCATCGTAGGAGAGTGGCCTGGATGGAGGGGAAGTATCGAAAGGGAGGGAGTAGCCCCTTTGGACTACTTGCAAAACCCAGCTGTCTGACGTGATGGCCTGAAACGGGGCAGGTGATGGCCAATCCTCCGCTGACAGGCCCCTGGTGGGGAAGTGCCAGACTAGGAAGGTTTGGAGGCTGCATAGGGGGGAGGGTGAGCGTGTGTGGACTAGATAGAACGCTGGCTTCCTGACCCACAAGGACATTGGATCCCACATCCCTGGTATGTGCGGCATGGTGGCTAGACGGGAACGGATGTGGTGGGATGCCCCTTCTGTAGCTACGAAAGGGGCAAAAAGCAGACTGAGGGGGGTGAGGGGTGGCTACAAGGCCTAAGGACCTGGCCGTAGCCCTGGACTCCTTAAAGCGCTTGAGCACCAAGTCTGCTTTGTCAATGAAGAGACAGGTGCCAAAGGCCAAGTCCATAAGAGTGGACTGGACATCCCCTGAAAAGCCATACGTTCTGGGCCAAGCATGGTGTCTTAAGGCCACCATTGATGCTTCTGATCTGCTTAGTGAATCGGTTGTATTGAGCCCACATCACATTGTGAGCTGTGTCCCACCAGTCAGCAACAGCTTGGAAGAGAAAGGCCTGGGATTCCTCTGGGACCTGTGGCAGCACCTGTGCACCCTGTCCGTAAGGAATGGGTGTAACAGTTCAAAAGGTATGTGGTGTTCACAGACCGCAATCCCAGGCTGGAGGAAAAAAACATCTTCTTCCTAAGCTGACCCAACCTCTTGGATGCCCTATGCAGGGGTGCGGAAGGCAATGCGCCTAGGGATATGGAGGCTTGGATAACCAAGCTCTCAGGGGTCGGGTGTTATGTCAGAAGACTGGGTCATTTGGAGCAGGTCTATGATGGCAGGCGACTGTCCTGTTTACAGGAGTCCCTGTGCTGGTTTTGGACCAAGTCTCTAACAGGATATCAGTTACAGTCTCATTAAAGGGGAAAAGAGGTTCAGAAGAAGAAGCACCAGGCTGAAGCACCTCTGTCAGGAGGTTAGTCCTGACTGCCACGGAAGGCAGCTTGAAGCCCAGCACCTTGGCTGCTCTCCTTATCACCATGGAGTAGGACACTCACTCCTCCGTAGCCACGGTAGGGAGAGAAAGCATGCCAGCATCAGGAGAAGTGTCCACACCACTAGCCTCACACAGATCTGTCCAACAGTTCATGAGCTCTTCAAGCTGGTATTCCAAAGAGTCCAGCAAACCCTCCCAACCCTCACCATAACCGAACCAAAGGGAATAAGGGTCAGGATCCGACCTAGGGAGCAAGGTCCCAGTCAAAGTCGAAATCAGTGTCACGCAACGCTGCTCCGGCTCTCTGTCAGAGTCGGCAATGAGGATGGGGGTCAATGCAGACTGTGGGCACAGGTGACATCAGAAGCACTGACTTCGGAACCGTCATCAGGGAAGGCCGAGGTGATACAACTGATGCTGGTTCAGACCTGGGAATAGATCTATGGATGCCCTCTGGATCCTAGGCCGAAGCTGCCAGCGCGCAACCTTAGGGGGCTCCTACCAACTCTGCGGGCCTGAAGGTGCTTCAGCGGAGTTGAACTGACCAAATATGAGATGTATGGCCTCATAGAACTCACACAGTTGAGCAGGGAACCTCTGGCTCTCGGAAACTCGGGGACTCGCATAGCTGACCAAAAAGCAAGCTCCGAGCATGGACGCCTGGAGTGATAACGTTCCTTTTCCCTCATCACACTGGCCGACAGTCGGGATGAAGTAGACGGATGTTTGCTCTTCTTCTACTTCTCAATTGTCCTGAGAACATGTAGTGGGACGACGAAGATTGGGGGCTCCACAACCTTCCTCTCAACCAAGATCAGGAGCGGAGTGCAGGGCCGCAAGCAGCTTTATGGACCGCACCCTCAAAGCTTTTGGATTATTGGCCCCGCACTCTGAGCATGCCTTTGGGTTGTGGTGATGTTCCAAACACCACAAGCACATGAGGTGCAGATCCATCACGGTCATGATCCGATGACAGGATTTGTAAGGCTTGAACCAGGTCTTGTGTGATAACATCCAGACACACTGAGAATGAAAACATTCAAAACTTTGACAAAAAGTAAAAAAAGATCTGTCAAAAAGTGACTGGGCGTAGCTCTTCTTCAGATCTGTGCTTGGCTGGCATGAAAAGAAAAGACCTGACATCAGCGCACAAGGGTGGCGCCTATATAGGTTCTGTGACGTCATATGCGGCACGCACGACAGCAATGACGGTTGCAGAGACAGCCAAAACCACCTAATGGCAAGAGGTACTGCTTGAGAAAAATCTCCGGATCCAGACTGACGCCAGGGGGAAATTCTGAGGTAAGTAACCTGCAACTAAAAGTCTCTATCAGACTGATTAATTCAAAACCATTCTTAGAGGCATCAACGAAGTTCAGGTTAGCATGTATAATGATTAGTTAATAGATCCCCAAGACCAATACTGAAGGAAGCTGGCCTGGTGTGTGGTGGTACCTAAGGTATTACACCTCATACTATGTCTAGGTATCCCCTCTTAGTGAAGTGTAGGCAGTGTCTAGAAACTAGGCTCTCTAGAAGTAGCTGTGGATAAGCACTAAAGGTACTTTATTTTTGGATCCACAATACCACAAAAATACTAGAAGGGCAACCGTCCAATAGGAGGTAGGTAATACATCAATTCTAGTGGCAGAAGTCGAAGTGGAGGTGGCAGAGGAATCCTGCTGGATCCTTGCAAGTCAAATGTGAGGTCCCACCCAAGTGAGAGACCCCAAATAGGATTGGTCACCTAGCCAGGTAAGCACCTATCAGGAGGGGGCTTGATGTCACCTGCCTACACAACTTACTCAGAGTTCCCTGCCAACCTTGGAAACAAGATGGCAGAACCCAGGGACCCTCTGTAGGAGCTCTGAACACCACCCTGGGGTGGTGATGGACAGGGAAGTAGTCACTCCCCTTTCCATTGTCCAGTTTCGTGCCAGAGCAGGGACTGGGGGGTCCGTGAACTGGTATGGACTGGTTTATGCACTGAGGGCACTTAATGTGCCCTTCAAAGCATTCCAGTGGAGCTACCCCTCCCAAGCCAGTCACACCTATTTCCAAAGGGAGAGGGTGTTACCTCCCTCTCCCAAAGGAAATTCTTTGTTCTGTCTTCCTGGGCTTGATCAGATCTGCCCGGAATACCCTGTAAGACTGGTGGACGCAATGCTGGGGGTCCTCTAAGGAGCCCCCAGAGTGCATGGAATCATACTTCCAATACTTGCAACAGTATTGTGGTATGATTTCGACATGTTTGATACTAATCATGCCCAGGTTAAGAGTTACCATTATGTGGTTGGGCATAGGTAGTGACCTATGTCCAGTAAACACGTAAAATGTGTCCCCGCACTGACGAAGTACAGGGAAGTGGAGTTTGTGGAGCACCTCTGCTAGAGCAGGGGTGACTTCACACACAGGTGCCTGCACCTTGCTTCCTGGGCTGAGAAGGGTTACCACCGCAGGGGTGACTTACAGTGACCTGTAGTGAAAACGGGTGTATGCACCCGTTTCACGCAGACTGCAATGGCAGGCCTGCAGAACCCTTTGCATGGGCTCCCTATGGATGGCCAAATACCTGTTGCAGCCCATAGAAATCCCCTGGCACTCCCAATGCCCTGGGTAACTAGGTACCATATACTAGGTACTTATAAGGGGGGACCAGAATGCAAATTGTGGGGAGAAAAAAAAGGTACAGTTACCAAGTTGGAAGGAGAGAGCATATTCATTGGGGTCCTGGTTAGCAGGATCACAGTGAAGACAGTCAAACACACTGACAACAGGCAGAAAATGGGGGTAACCATGCCAAGAAAGAGGCTACTTTCCTACAAATACCTTTGTGTTATGTGATAAGCCCAGGTTCTTAAGGGGTTATTGAGCAAACCCATATGTTACAGCAGAGGTTGGATAAGAAATAAGTCACTTACCTGTAACTGTAGTTCCCCAGTATTGGACACTTTCATAGAATCACATGCTTGAATCCTTCCCCGTCGTCGAGATGGGAGTCCCCGGTGTAATAAAGAAGCTATGCTCAAGGGCTTATTCAGATTAAGTGCTTTGGCCTTAAAATTAGAAACCTATCACAGTCGTTTTGTAAAAAAGGACCAAACTCCAATGTCAACCAATCAGATCACACCACCCTCTAGAACCCTCCTGTGAGGAGCTGGCTTCCCCCAGACTTTCCAAGCACTAGTGCTGCAATAGATACTACTGAGAGAATGAAGGTGAGCTCCCCAGGGGAGGTGGATGGACCATATGTTAATCTATGAAAGTGTCCAATACTGGAGAACTACAGTTACAGGTAAGTAACTTATTTATTACTCCAGTATTCGAACTTTCATAGATTCACATGCTTGAATCAGAATAGTAAGCAGTGAATAACACCTTTTCTACATGTTCAATAGCAACATAGTATTCTATATGTGAAAGAGCGTGACAAAATTCTCATAAGCTTTTCTTGCGGTCTATAGCCTGGAGAACATAAAGGTATTACTTTTATATAAAATGTGACATAATACAAAACAAGCAGATGGAGGGACGAATAAATGGCTTTCTTTCATTGGAATAGATGTCTGAGGACTGCTTCCCCAACTGCTGAATCTTGAAGCGACTCCGTATCCAGGAAATAGTGCTGCGTGGAAGTATGAACTGTCTTCCATGTTGCAGCACGACAGATGTCCTGTATTGAAACACCTGCGAACAGTGCACAGGATGTGGATATTTCTCTGGTGGAATGTGCTTGCACACTCGTGTGCAATGGTCTACCTGCCTTCTGATGACAGAAAATGATTGTGTCCTTAATCCATCGAGAAATAGTCTGTTTAGTTACAGGGTGCCCTTTTCTAGAGGTACTGAAGGCTCTGAATAGCTGGTTAGTCTTTCTAAAGTACTTAATTCTGTCCAAATAAAGTTAGATACATCTTTTAAGATGGAGTGAATGCAGGGAACGTTCCGCAGCAGTTTGGGGGTTCAGGAAAAATGACTTTAGCACTACTGGCTCATTAATATGAAAATCCGAAGGCACCTTAGGGATGAATTTGGGATTGGTGCGTAGAATAACTATAATTTTTGAATTCCAAGAAACGTTCCTGTATTGTGAAAGCCTGGATTTTGCTGACCCTTTGTGCCGAAGTAAGGGCGCGGAGGAGAGCCACCTTCCATGTGAGGTACTTGATGCCTGCCCTGTGAATGGGTTCAAAGGGCTCCTTCATGAGCTGCCCGAGGGCGATGTTAAGTTGCAATGCTGGAGGTGGGGCTTTCACCGGAGGAAAGGATCTGAAGAGACTCTTCAAGAATTGTTACATTAATCTCAGAGAACGTAAGGATGGTTTCCCTAGTATTCTCATATGTCGGGATAGCTGCTAGATGGACCCTGATGCAGGCATGGGCAAGCCCTGAGCGTGCTCGCTGTAAGAAGTATGGTAACACTTTTTCTGGGGCGGAGGAGAGAGGGTGTATGTTCCTGGCTTCACACCACAAACAAAACTGTTTCCACTTCAGGTGGTACGTTTTATTTGTGCTATCTGCTCGTGCTTTAGCTAGTATGCCCCTGCAATCGATTGGTATATCTAAGCGGCCGAATTTGTTGAATTCATGAGCCATGCCGATAAGCTCAGAGTCTTGGGATCCAGATGTCTTACTTGTCCATGGTTGATGGTGAGCAGCTCCAGAATTGGTTTCATTCTGATGGGTGGACATGAGGATAGTAGAAGTAACTCAGTGTACCAAGGTTGACGTGGCCACGCTGGAGCTAGCAGAATTATTTGGCAGGGGTCCGACTTTATTTTCCTGATTACCCTTGTGAAGAGAGGAATTGGAGAAAAGGCTTATGCATAAATCCCTGACCATGCGATCGAAAATGCATCCCCCCACGATCCCGGTTGGTGATGCCAACTTGCATAATATTGGCATTTGGTGTTCTGGGAAGTTACGCACAGATCCAGATTCAGTTTTCCCCCCTGGTCAGATATTCCATCCAGTGTCCGCTGGTCTAATTCCCACTCGTGAGGAGATGTTGTCAACCTGCTCAATGAATCCGCGATGGTATTTTGTAAGCCTGGGACATGCTCCGCTGTTATGTGCACTGAGTGCTGGATACACCAACTCCAAATGGTCTGCGCTTCTCGAGATAGTAGGTGGAAACGCATTCCTCCTTGCTTGTTGGGATAGTGCATTGTGATGCTATTGTCCGTTCTGACAAGCACCGTTGATCCTCGAATTCTCTGGAGGAAGTCTTGCAAAGCAAAATACACTGCTCTCAGCTCTAGAAGGTTGATGTGAAAGAGATGGTAAGAAGGGGACTCCATTTGCCGCTCACTTGAAGGTCCTACAGGCATGCACCCCATCCGGTCAGTGTTGCATCTGTCGATACAGTCAGTGCAGGAACCCGCCGTAAGAAGTGCAGACCTCGTGAAATGTTTTCAGGAACTGTCCACCAATCGAGAGAAGCTATCATAAGTGGCATTATGTGGATCCTGTCCTTGAAGGATCCTTGTGCTTGCTTCCATTGTTTGTCCAGCTCCTCTTGAATTGGATGCATGTGAATTAGACAGTGAGGATTGAGGCTTATACATGATATCATCCCTAGTAAGGATTTGTACTGACAAACTGAAAAAAACTTTTTTCTTTGGATTTGCTTCGCTAGGGAAATTCACTTGTTTTGCCTGTCCAGTGTTGGATAGGCTTTGGTCTGTTGCGTGTCCAATCTAGTCCCTAGGAAGGCTAACAGAGTTGTAGGATTGGAGCAATGATTTTTCCCGTTTCAGAGCAAGGCCCAAGTCCTTGAAAAGGCGTAGAGTCGCCTTGACGGACTTGTGTGCTGACTGGACATTGGAAGCTTTCACTAGCCAGTCTTCTAGATAAGAAAAAATCTGGTGCTTCTTTCTTCTCAGATAGGCTGCACCTGGAGCCAGTCATTTGGTGAAGATTCCTGGTGCCGATCGTAGCCCAAAGGGAAGGACCTTGAATTGGAAGTGTCTGCCGTTCACCACAAATCTTAGGAACTTCCTGTCTAAAGGATGAATGGAAATATGAAAGTATGCGTCCTGAAGGTCCAAGGACGCCATATATACTCTGCTCTGTTTAGAAGTTGTAGGACGTTTTGTAGGGTGACCATCCAGAATGTTTGTTTTTCGAGGTATTTGTTTAGTTCCCGCAAGTCTAGGATTGGTCTCCATAAGCGAGATCTTTTCCGAATGAGAAAAAAGCAGGAGTAGAAACCCTTCCCTCTCTGGGAATATGGTACAACTTGTATGGCTCCTTTGCTGAGCATGGTTTCCACTTCTAAGCTGAGCTGACGAAGATGTCTTTGTCGAGCCTGGGGTGGAGGCATTAATGGGGGAATCTGAATGAACTCTAAGAGGTGTCGAAATTGAATTACATCATTGCTGGTTATTTGCTGCCAGCGCTGGATAGGATGTTTCAATATTCCATGGGAGACTGTAGGGGAGGAGTGGGGAAGAACTGCCTGGAGACAGTCACTGTCTACGGGCAGTTTCTTTAGAGTGTTGTACAGGCTTCCTTTTGTGATAGGGTCTGGTGTAAGCTGCTGGGGGCGGCTGTCTCTGCCGATACTGTGGTCTAGAAGCCTGGAAAGTGGTTGAGTATGATGGAGATCTATAGTGCTGATGTCCTCCACAAAATGAAGGCTGTCCTCTGCCCCTGGCTCCACGAGAAGGCACTTTCCTATACTGCAGAGTGCCTAACGATCTGGCTGTCTCAGTATCTGACTTTATAACCTGAAGCGCATCATCGACATGCTTCCCAAAGAGCACCTTCTCCATCGTAGGGAAGATCTACAATTTTTCATTCGAACTTTGGGCAGAAAATTAGTGGCTTTGAGCCAGCCCTGACATCTTAAAACATCTGATCCAGCAAGCAGCCTAAAGCCCATGGCGGCGATATCAAATGCACAATATAAGATTTCTGCCGAAGAACGTTGTGCCTCCATGAGCATCTTTTTTGCCTCCATCTTGGAACTCTCTGCAAGTTCCTCCAAACAGGGAGATATGTCTGACCAGAGCTGTCTATCGTATCTACCAAGGAGCGCTAGAGAATTGGCAGCTCTTGCCACAATGGCAGACATTGAGGAAATACGCTTCCCAGTGTTATCCAGGCGTCTCCCCTCTATCTGATGGTGTGGTTAACGGTGTAGAAGGATTCCTCGAACACCGTTGCGCTGCCTGTTAGATTAATCGGGTGGCCTGTGAGGCAAGCAGGGGCATTATCTGTGTACTTATATTTTTTATCTAATCTAGGCAGCACTGCAGGTACCATTGCAGGGTTTTGCATTATCTTCAAACCTTGGCTCCAAACATGGTCAATTATTGGGATAGTCCTAACTGTTTTCCTGTAAGGTTCTTTGAAATCGTACAGGAACCAATCCTGCTGAGTCGCAGCCATTAGTAGATCATATCACGTGGCTGCTCTTTCTAGCAGGTTATGAAAGCCACCGATATCCTCCGGCGGACACTCCACAACAGGTGTCGCAGGAGTGGCAGGTTTTGGAATTATATAGTCATCCCATTCATCATTCATTGTATCAATCTCTCCTTTCTCACCATCTTCATCTGAAGAGGTTTGCCCCTGCGCAGGTGTAGATTGAGGAGAAGCTTGAGGCCTAGGAAGAGTTATAAGTTGCAGTTGTTGAAACTGCTGAGGGGTTGGGGGTATAGCAGGAATTGTCGGCTGATGCACCGATGTAGGCATTGGCGGAAAACGCTCCCTATAATCTGCTAACATTGCTTCCAAATCCAATACCAAGCCAGGAGGGAGACCTACCAGCCCCTGTTGTTGCTGTTTGTAATAGTGCTGGTCATAGTAAGAGTCATCATCATCCAAATACTGCTGACATTTGACCCGTAATTGAGAGGGACTGCTGGCCACCCCATAGAGGCCATCCTCCTGAGTCGTCTCCATCCAACAGATGCCAAGGTAGTAGGCTCAAGACTTTACTAGGCGATGTAACAGAGGGGGTCATGTGATGCTTTTTACTTTTTTTTTTTTACTAGCCTGGTCCGTAGACAAGAACAGAGCTAAGGTAGATGGTCTCTGTGTCTTTGCTGTTATCTTGATCGTCGACGAGAGGTGAGATGTCATTGATAATGGCGGTGTCGACAAAGTGATCGTTGACGAAAGTGCTGACGGAACAAGCATCGATTGTGGGAGCGTCGACAGTTGAGACGTCGACGAGGCCGTCGTCGGTTGAAGTGTTGTCGACGAGGCCGTCGTCGGTAAGGTCGCCACCGTCGGTGGAAGCGCCAACTGTTCCATCGACGGAAGCGTCAACGAAGACTGCTGTGACGGCGAAGAGATGGGGCGCGTCGTCGAGGAGGCTGACCAGACTGTCGATGAGGATTCCGTAGTTGCCATTGACATAGAGATTGTGACGACGGTAGATGTCGTCATTAAGGCATGGGCCGTCGATGGAGTTACCTCTGATGATGGTCCTGTCGACGGTGCAGCAGCTGGCATTTGAAGGTATGTTTTAGCCTGAAAGGTGGAGTTGGGGGCTCAAAGATAGTTTTCTTTCCAGATTTCAAGTAATCTGAAGTCTTAGGATTTCCCCCTTTATGATGGGCTACATACGCCTCAGATTATTTCTCTGAAGCTTTTTCAGGTGGTTCCTGGGTGCCTGACATTTCCTCAGCCTGTCTCTTCACAGGTGTCTTGACGACAGGCACAGAAGAGGAGGCACTGTCCTCATCTGAAACCGGATTGTCTCTGGATTTAAATTTTTGTATCCAAATGAGAAAACAACCCTCTCTATCCTTTAGGGTTTTAGTAGAAAATGTCCTACATATCTTGCAGTCTCTAGTTTTATGGATAGGATAGAGACAGTATATGCAGTCCTTATGCTGTTCATCCACATGTAGCCTCTTCTTCATGCAGGTAGCACAGGCTCTAAAAAGCCCTTTCTTAGGTGTCTCTGACATAGTTGTCAGGTTGAAGCACCCACTTGGAAGAACTTCTGAAGAGAAAAATAATCCAAATCTCCTTAGAAAAGAATATCTGAGAGAAAAACTGAGCAGAGCTCAGAGAAGACACCTAAGCACGACGTGCAGTGGAAAATCTGAGGGAAGTCAGCTTTTCACAGGAGGGTTCTATAGGGTGGTGTGAACCGAATGATTGACATTGGAGTTTGGTCTTTTAAGGCCTAATGCACTTAATCTGTATATGCCCTTGAGCATGGCTTCTATATTACACCTGGGACTCCCATCTCGACGAGGGGGAAGGATTCATGCATGTGAATATATGAAAGTTCCAATAATAATAAGGCAACCTTTGGGCGTGTAGTCCAATGTCCATGCCCTGTGACATATTGCAGAGACACAATTACCCACATGCTGTCAGATGCTTCTTTAACTTTCCATTCAGAGTTGTGCAGTGCCCTGCAACAAGCTGCAGAAAACATATTTCCTGCATAGCACCAGATGGGTAGTATCGCTGTGTGGAGCACTGATGGAGCCTAGATTCAGCTTCTATTTGGAAGGTCATACAAGCAACTATCACTATCTTATAACCTTATTACCTATAGATTAAAAAAAAGAGTTTGGAATATGGAAAAGACGTCTGTCAAACCCTGTTTAGGGAGGGTTAGAGTATAAGGGAGCAGGCCAGGGCTACTATGCCTCAACTGTAGGCGTTGAGGTAATTTATCTCTGATGTCCTGGGGCGGGGACCACTATTTCTCTGCAAAACTGGCCAATTACAATTCTTTTGACACTTGACTCTCAGGGTAGCAAGGGGTTAGCAGTCACAGACTTTTCAGGTAGGTACTGTGGAGGTGCTCGAGCTAAAGCTCAACAATCCACCTACAGATCCAATAAAGTGAATGTCCAGTGCAGAGAATTTCTTTACAAGAAAAAAGTACTATACTGACATTGAAATGATAAGGGAAGTATTCAATGAGTCTATTGGTGCCTCCTACCCTTAATTCAAGATGTGACTAGCTCTGGAGGTGCACTGGTCAGGGTGAATACCTCCAAAGAACCCTGTAAATCAGCAGAAATTAACTGGTAGACATAAATTTAATGTTTGCGAGGCACTCATCCAACTAGTCACTAACAATTAGTAAGTTACACAGTAAATTGTCAATATTACATCACTTAATAGCGTGTTTATTATTCTTCCTTTCCAATACAAATATGTGTCTAATTAGCATCCACCATGATCCTGTGTGTTCAAACAAAGTCCAACAAGTTCCATTAGTTGCTTGTACAATTCCAGATTAAAACTCCATCATAATAACAGTTTGATATTCGTCAATCCAGCCAACACGTGTTTCGGCTGGGATATCTCCCACTAGACTTCATCAGGGCTGTGATGATATATAACAAACAATTGTTTAGTAGAGTAAACCACACGTTCTGTTGATGGTATAACTAGCCATGCGGTGATGAGTGGGTATTAAAGTAATATAATCGAAGAACGTTTTGTTGCAGTCATGTGAGTTTTGAAAAAATATTATATACAACTAAATGCAATGAAGTAATTATGTGCCCAATATCTCAATATAATAAATGTGAGTTGCGCTGATAGTCAGGCTAATGTGCCCTCTCTTAGCAAAACAGTGGACTTCCTTTATTCACACCAACCCAAGTGACTAGTGTCAATTTATAAAATAGACTAACCTGTAAATCTCAAATAATTACTTGTTCCTAAGTAAAATCTCCTCTGATAGTCATAAGTTCCTAGTTCATAAATAGTTGGCCCATAGAGTACATCTTTATTTGATGTCCATCTGTCTGAAGTATCAAAGAAATTAAATTAAATTATCATGACAATTATTTCCATTGTCTCACCGACCTTACTAACTAAAAATTAGTCAAACTAGACATTTAAAAAATATATATATTCACTTATCACTGATCAGACTAATCATAGCACCTTTATTGTATATACCAAAATCGTTCCAGAAATCAAGGCTGAAGTGCACGGTCATATCACCCATGTGCAAGAGTAAAAATGGTTAGCACCAATCATATTGCCATACTGATCATTGTTGAGTTGTTAGTTATTGATTCATTACTTAACCAATATTGGCACCGTTATGGTAATTAAAACCACTTTACGTATCCACTGCCCCGAAAACCCTCTCTAAACTGCTCAGTGTAATTATGAGCCCGTTCTCGTCAAAATTTTGTACTCATATAAAGCCATTACCGCTTACCTTCATATGGCCACTAACATGTTTCTCTCTCTGGTCCTGTCCAATGGTATGATAACATACTGGGGTAGCAACTGCACACCTTTTACTGCCTCTTTTGTGGGTGCTCCAGAATGGAGACACTTCTGCTTTAAGAAGCAGCACTCTACACAAAGTCTGTAACAGGACACATGAAAGGCAGACCATCCCAAACCAGCGCTCCAGCATAAGACCACATCTCCTGCCTGGTAGTTGGACCCAAACCATCCCACTTTATTCCAGTTCGCAGTTTTCTTGGCTACACAAAGGGCTGCTTTGCAACCAGGACTGGTGTTTATCTGAGAGCCAGCCTTCCCTTTGGAGAAGACTGGATGAGTGTTTTATGTGTATCTGCATGTCTGACGGCCTCCTGGACCCTCCTCACATTTCCTTGTGGGAACTATGACTCAGCAGTGTGATGGGCAGAAGCTTGGTCAGGGCTCTAATTGCATGGTGCTGAATGGGTCATTGTAGGAAAGTAGCCTCTTTCTAGCCTTGTTACTCCCACATTTGGCCTGTTTGTGAGTATATGTCAGGGCGTTTTTCACTCTCACTGGGATCCTGCTAGCCAGGGCCCAGTGCTCACAGTGAAAACCCTATGTTGTAAGTGTGTTTGTTATGTGTCACTGGGATCCTGCTAGCCAGGACCCCAGTGCTCATAAGTTTGTGGCCTGTGTGGTGCCTAACTGTCTCACAGAGGCTCTGCTAACCAGAACCTCAGTGGTTATGCTCTCTCTGCTTTCCAAATTTGTCACTGCAGGCTAGTGACTACATTTACCAATTCACATTGGCATACTGGTACACCCATATAATTCCCTTGTATATGGTACTAAGGTAACCAGGGTATTAGGGTTCCAGGAGATCCCTATGGGCTGCAGCATTTCTTTTGCCACCCATAGGGAGCTCTGACAATTCTTACACAGGCCTGCCACTGCAGCCTGCGTGAAATAACGTCCACGTTATTTCACAGCCATTTACCACTGCACATAAGTAACTTATAAGTCACCTATATGTCTAACCTTCACTTAGTGAAGGTTGGGTGCCAAGTTGCTTAGTGTGTGGGCACACTGGCACTAGCCAAGGTGCCCCCACATCGTTCAGGACAAATTCCCCGGACTTTGTGAGTGCAGGGACACCATTACACGCGTGCACTATACATAGGTCACTACCTATGTATAGCGTCACAATGGTAACTCCGAGCATGGCCATGTAACATGTCTAAGATCATGGAATTGTCCCCCCAATACCATTCTGGTATTGGGGGGACAATTCAATGATCCCCTGGGTCTCTAGCACAGAACCCGGGTACTGCCAAACTACCTTTCCGGGGTCTCCACTGCAGCAGTTGCTGCTGCCAACCCCTCAGACATGTTTCTGCCCTCTTGGGGTCCAGGAAGTCCTGGCCCAGGAAGGCAGAACAAAGGATTTCCTCTGAGATAGGGTGTTACACCCTCTCTCTTTGGAAATAAGTGTGAAGGGCTGGGGAGGAGTAGCCTCCCCCAGCCTCTGGAAATGCTTTGATGGGCACAGATGGTGCCCATCTCTGCATAAGCCAGTCTACACCGGTTCAGGAATCCCCCAGCTCTGCTCTGGTGCGAAACTGGACAAAGGAAAGGGGAGTGACCACTCCCCTGACCAGTACCTCCGAGGGGAGGTGCCCAGAGCTCCTCCAGTGTGTCCCAGACCTTTGCCATCTTGGAAACAGAGGTGTTGGGGGCACACTGGACTGCTCTGATTGGCCAGTGGCAGCAGGTGACGTCAGCGGCTCCTTCTGATAGGCTCTTACCTCTCCCAATCCTCCTAACTTGGTAGCCGAACCTCCTTTTCTGGCTATTTAGGTTCTCTGCTTTGGGGAATTCTTCAGATAACAAATGCAAGAGCTCACCAGAGTTCCTCTGCATCTCCCTCTTCACCTTCTACCAAGGATCGACCGCTGACTGCTCCAGGACACCTGCAAAACCGCAACAAAGTAGCAAGACGACTCCCAGCAACATTGTAGCGCCCAATCCTGCCGGCTTTCCCGACTGTTTCCAGGTGGTGCATGCTCTGGGGGTAGCCTGCCTTCACCCTGCACCAGAAGCTCTGAAGAAATCTCCTGTGGGTCGACGGAATCTTCCCCCTGCTAACGCAGGCACCAAAAGACTGCATCACTGGTCCTCTGGGTCCCCTCTCATCCTGACGAGCGCGGTCCCTGGAACACAGCAACTCTGTCCAAGTGACTCCCACAGTCCAGTGACTCTTCAGTCCAAGTTTGGTGGAGGTAAGTCCTTGCCTCCCCACGTTAGACTGCAAAGCTGTGTACCGCGTGATTTGCAGCTGCTCCGGCTCCTGTGCACTCTTCCAGGATTTCCTTCGTGCACAGCCTAGCCTGGGTCCCCAGCACTCCGTCCTGCAGTGCACAACCCTCTGAGTTGGCCTCCGACGTCGTGGGACCCCCTTTTGTAACTTTGTGTGGACTCCGGTTCACTATTCTTCTAAATGCTTGTTGGGGTACTTCTGCGGGTGCTGCCTGCTTCCGTGAGGGCTCTCTGAGTTTCTGAGCGCCCCCTCTGTCTCCTCCTCCAAAAGGCGACATCCTGGTCCTTCCTAGTCCTCAGCAGCACCCAAAAACCTCTACCGGGACTCTTGCAGCAAGCAAGGCTTGTTTGCGGTATTTCTGCGTGGGAACACATCTGCAAGCTTCATCGCGACGTGGGACATCTGTCTTCCAAAGGAGAAGTTCCTAGTCCTCTTCTTTCTTGCAGAACTCCAAGCTTCTTCCAACCAGAGGCAGCTTCCTTGCACCTTCATCCGGGGTTTCCTGGGCTCCTGCCCCCCCGGACACTGTCGAGACTATTGGACTTGGTCCCCTTGCCTTGCAGGTCCTCAGGTCCGAAAATACGTTGTCAGTGCACTGCTGGTGTTTGTTGTTCTTGCAGAATCCCCCCTATCACGACTATTGTGCTCTCTGGGGATAGTAGGTGCACTTTACTACTACTTCTCAGGGTCTTGTGGTGGGGTATCTTGGACACCCTGACTGTTTTCTTACAGTCCCGGCGACCATCTACAAGCTCCCATAGGTCTGGGGTCCAATCGTGATTCGCATTCCACTTTTGGAGTATATGGTTTGTGTTGCCCCTATACCTATGGTTGCCTATTGCAACCTATTGTAATTCTACACTGTTTGCATTTCTTTTCTGACTCTTACTTACCTAATTTTGGTTTGTGTACATATAACTTGTGTATATTACTTACCTTCTTACTGAGGGTACTCACTGAGATACTTGTGGCATATTGTCATAAAAATAAAGTACCTTTATTTTTAGTAACTCTGTATTGTGTTTTCTTATGATATTGTGCATATGATATAAGTGGTATAGTAGGAGCTTTGCATGTCTCATAGTTCAGCCGAAGCTGCTTTGCCATAGCTACCTTCTATCAGCCTAAGCTGCTAGAAACACAACTATTCTACTATTAAGGGATAACTGGACCTGGCACAAGGTGTAAGCACCTTTGGTACCCACTACAAGCCAGGCCAGCCTCCTACACACACTGTATCATAAGAAGCATTAGGCCTGTTGGTACGGCTGAAATAAACTTTTATTAATAATTTAAAATTATACACAACTAGATAGAAGACAACAAGTGTAAATGGGAGGTGTCATTACAATGATTGAGAAAAAAAAGAACATTGTTAGAAGTACCAGTCGTCCAAAAACAAGGTTTTTATGGTTTTGCCTGCATGGTGCGTGCTTGCATGTCGTGTTTGCAAAGTCGTTTGTTAATAAATAAAAAAATGTAAAGGGGTTTAGAACCCACCCCTTATTTACCTGAAGTAAATTAGTTAATGACCTGTAACCATAGTTTTTCCAGTAACAGATTCACATGCTTGAACCATTCACCGTCGTTGAGATAGGAGTTCCCCGGTACATTATAATAGCAATGTAATGATAACTATAGTGTATGAAGGCCTAAGGCCTCCCACTTTAGTAATCTATCCTTGTCAATTTGAGAAAAGAGACCAAACCTGGGTTTCACCCATTTAAGCTGCCCTTTCCTCTAGAACACTCATGTGAGAAGCTCCAGTCCCTCAGATTTTCCAAACCACGAGTGCTGAAGCACCTGAGGCAGACAACATGTAATGGTGAGCTTCTCAGGGGAGGAGGAAGGGTCGCATGTGAATCTATGAAAGATTCCAATACTGGAGAACTACAGTTACCAATAAGCAACTAATTTTCTTACTCCACTATTTGAACTTTCATAGATTCACATGCTTGAATCAGAATAGCAAGCGGTAGTGAAGCACATTGTATGATAAACATTACCATATTAACTGATAGAAGTAATAGTATGAATAGAAAAAGAAAGCTTTAAATGATCAATTGTTATGCAAACAAACGATTACTACCCTGTGCTAAACAAGAAACAGTCCACTGTCAAGGGAAGAAGACATTATTATACAATGTGCAAAATCTATACTAGTTTAGAGGGAAAAAGGAGAATACAACAGCTCACCGTTACTGGAACAAATGCCACAGCACCACATGTCCCACTGCTACATCCCCGTGTGATGTTGCCTCCAAGCAATAGTGCTTGGCAAAAGTGTGCGTGCACTTCCAGGTGGCTGCTCTGCAAATGTCCTGGATCAGCAGACCAGCGAAGAGCACCATGGATGCTGCAACTGCCCTTGTAGAATTTGGGTCTGCACAGGGGTTTTAATGCAGCCTTGTCACAATAATCAATTGCACTAGATATCCATCTTGCAATCCCCTGTTTGGAAAGCAGCTGGCCTTTCCTAGGAGTGCTGAACGCCACAAACAATTGATTTGATTTTCTAAAGTCTTTCGTTTAATCCAAATAAAGTTTGAGACATCTTTTGACATCCAAGGAATGAAGAGCCTGTCCCTCCAGTGTTGAAGGGTTTGGGAAATACGACTTTAGCACTACCAGCTGATTGATGTGAAAATCCAAAGGAGCTTTAGGTATGAACTTTGGATTTCTTCTCAGGGTTACCCCATTCTCCTTAAACTGCAAGAAACGGTCTTGAATAGTGAAGGCTTGGATTTCGCTAATCCTGCTAGCCCAGGTCGGGGCAAGAAGAAGTGCGACTTTCCATGACCGGAATTTTAAGTCCACCCTGTGTATACGCTCGAATTGATGTTTCTTTAACTGGGACACAACAACGTTAAGTTGCCAATACAGCGGTGGTGGTCTGACTGGCGGAAAAGAACAAAAAAGTCCTTTAAGAAATTGCTTGATAACCCTTGTCGACCACAAAGACGGCGAGTTCTTCGACCGCCTATAACGGGAAATAGCAGCCAAGTGGACTCTAATTGAAGCATTCGCCAAACCTGTTTTAGCTAAATGGACAAGATAAGGTAGTATCTGCTCTGGCGATGAACAGAACTGGTGCACTTGAGCCGGTCTGCACCGTATGCAAAACCTTTTCAATCAATCAATCAATAATTTATAAAGAGCGCTATGTACCCTTTAGGGTTTCGAGGTGCTGGGGGGGGGGGGGTGCTGCTATCATTCGAAGAGCCATGTCTTGAGGAGTCTCCTGAAGGTGAGGAGGTCCTGGTTCTGGCGTAGTGAGGTCGGGAGTGAGTTCCAGGTCTTGGCGGCGAGGTAGGAGAAGGATCTGCCGCCAGAGGTCTTGCGCTGGATTCAGGGGACGATGGCGAGGGCAAGGTTGGCAGAGCGTAGTTGACATGAGGGAACGTAGAAGTTGAGTTTGGTGTTCAGGTAGGTGGGTCCGGTGTCGTGTAGTGCCTTGTGTGCGTGGGTGAGGAGTTTAAAGGTGATCCTCTTGTCCACGGGGAGCCAGTGGAGGTCCTTAAGGTGAGGGGAGATGTGACATCGGCGGGGTATGTCGAGGATCAGGCGGGCGGATGCGTTGGAGTCGTTTGATGTCTTTTGTTGGGATGCCTGTGTAGAGTGCGTTGCCGTAGTCGAGTCTGCTACTGACGAGGGCTTGGGTCACCGTCTTTCTGGTTCCTGTTGGAATCCACTTGAAGATCCTGCGGAGCATTCGGAGGGTGTTAAAACAGGAGGATGAGACTGCGTTGACCTGTTTGGACATGGTGAGGGCAGAGTCGAGGATGAAGCCGAGATTTCGTGCGTGGCTGGCTGGGGTGGGTGGGGGGCCCAGGGCGGTGGGCCACCACGAGTCGTTCCAGGCCGAGGGGGTGCGCCCGAGGATGAGGACTTCCGTCTTGTCGGAGTTGAGTTTCAGGCGGCTGTTGCTCATCCATTTGGCGATGGATTTCAGTCCCTCATGAAGGTTGGCTTTGGCGGTGAGAGGATCTTTGGTCAGGGAGAGGACGAGTTGGATGTCGTCGGCGTAGGAGAGGATGCTGAGGTTGTGCTGGCGGGCCAGTTGTGCGAGGGGGGCCATGTAGACGTTGAACAGCGCTGGGCTTAGTGAGGAGCCTTGGGGGACGCCGCAGATGAGGTCGGTGGCTTTGGAGCGGAAAGGTGAGAGTCGGACCCTCTGGGTTCTGCCGGAGAGAAAGGAGGAGATCCAGTTGAGGGCCTTGTCTTGGATGCCGGCTTCGAGTAAGCGGGTTAGTAGGGTGCGGTGGCAGACTGTATCGAAGGCGGCCGATGGGTCTAAGAGGATCAGGGCTGAGGTTTCTCCGTTGTCCATTTGTAGTCTGATGTCATCTGTGGCAGCGAGGAGTGCAGTCTCTGTGCTGTGGTTTCGTCTGAAGCCAGATTGGGAGGGGTCAAGGATGGAGTTAGGTAGTGGGCGAGCTGTGCGTTGACGATCTTCTCGATGACTTTCGCTGGGAAAGGGAGGAAGGAGATCGGTCGGAAGTTTTTGAGATCGTTGATGTCAGCCTTAGGTTTCTTGAGGAGGGGTTGGATTTCTGCGTGCTTCCAGCCGTCCGGGAAGGTAGCGTGTTAAAGGAAAGGTTGATGATCTTGTGGAGTGTGGGGGCGATGGTGAGGTCAGCTTTGTTGAAAACGTGATGTGGGCAGGGGTCAGAGGGAGATCCTGAGTGGATGGAGTTCATGGTCTTTAGGGTTTCGGCGTCGTCTACTTGGGTCCAGGTGGTGATGTGGTCGGCGTGGGAGGAGTTGTTGGGGGTGGGGTCTGGCGGAGGTGAGGTGTTGAAGCTGTCGTGGATGGCTGCGGTTTTCTGGTAGAAGAAGGTGGAGAGATCGTCGCAGAGTTTTGAGGATGGAGGGATGTCGTTGACGATGGCGTTGGGGTTGGAGAGTTCCTTCACGATGCCAAAGAGTTGCTTGCAGTGGTGAGCGGCGTTGTTAAGGCATTCTGTGAAGTGGGAGCGCTTCGCGAGTCGGATCCGTTGGTGGTGTTCACGGTTGGCTTCCTTGAGGGTAGCAAGGTTCTCGGGTGTGCGCTCGAGGATCCATTTTTTCTTGAGTTTCTGGCAGGTGCGTTTGGAGGTGGTCAGTTCGTCTGTGAACCAGGCTGTTTTTTTCTTTTCTTGGTTGGCGGTGGGTCTCTTGAGTGGGGGTAGGATGTTGGCGCAGTCGAGGATCCATTGTTGGAGGTTGATGGCGGCGGAGTCCGGGTCGGTGGGGTCGGGTGGTGGGTTTTTGGCGAGGGTGTTGGTTAGTTGATCTTCGGTGACTTTTCCCCAGCGGCGGTGAGGCGGTAGAGGGGTGCGGTGGTGTTCGGTGTTTTTCTTGAAGGAGAAATGGACGCAGTGATGGTCGGTCCAGTGGAGTTCGGAGGTGTGGCTGAAAGAGATGTGATTGCTTGAAGTGAAGAGTGGGTCAAGGGTGTGGCCGGCGATGTGGGTGGGAGTGTTGACCAGCTGACGGAGTCCGAGGTTGGAGAGGTTGGTGGTCAGTGATGCAGTGTTGACGTCGTTGTTGTTCTCCAGGTGGAAGTTTAGGTCTCCCAGGAGGATGTAGTCTGAAGAGGCGAGGGCGTGGGTGCTTGCGAGGTCGGAGACGGTGTCGCTGAAGAGGGCTCTAGGTCCTGGAGGACGGTATATGAGGGTTCCTCTGAGGGTAGTGTTGGGGTCCGTGTGAATCTGGAAGTGGAGGTGTTCGGCTGTCTTGAGGGTGTCGTCCGTGTGGGTGTGGATCTTGAGGGTAGATTTGTGGGTGATGGCTATTCCTCCGCCGATTCCGTTGGTGCAATCTCTTCTGGTGATCTTGTAGCCGTCAGGGATGGCGATGTCAGGGGCTGAGGAGTCGTTCCACCAGGTTTCGGTCAGGAAGGCTACGTCTGGGGCGGTGGTGTCGAGCAGGTCCCAGAGTTTGATGGCGTGCCTTCGTGCGGAGCGTGTTGAGGAGGATGCAGTGCAGGTGGTTTGTGTTGGTTGTTGCTGGTTTCGTTGTTCTGTTGCAGGTGAAGTTGCAGGTGCGGCAGGAAAAAGGTCCTTTTGTGTGCTTCGGGGTGGCCAGGAAGCACTCTGAGGAGGGGCCAGGGTTGAGGGTGAGGAGTTCGCTGGCCGAGTATCGAAGGCATGGGGCGCGGGGGCATGAGGACCAGGGGTGGTGGCGCTGGGCGCGGTCCAGGGGCGGACGGGCGCGGTCCAGGGGCGGAGGGGCACGCCTCTGGCACGCCTCCGGCGCGGACGCGCAGCGCCAGCCATTAAGAAGGGAGGGGGGAGGGAGGAGCAGCTGGGAGGCAAGAGGGAGCGGCGAATGGGGGCGCGAGGGGGGCGGGGCCGCAGGGAGGCAGCGGCAAGGGGAGATCGGCGAGGGGGAGCGCCCAAGGGGCGAAAAAACAGGAGAAATACAAGGCACAATCAGAAAAAACTTCCAAAAACAGTCACAAAATACAGTGAGGGCACAAAATACAATCGGGTAACAGCAATCAGAAGGGCACAAAGGGGTCAGAAGCGCAAGGGAGCGAGGCGCTTAAACAGTGGGCAAAAAACACTTACAGAGGCGGTGAAAAGCATCACACGGGTCTGATGAGGCTTACCGGGGCCTCGAACACGCTAGCAGCAGCGTGGGCGGGGGTCAGAGGCAGGAGACAGCAGGTTGGTGCTGCGGACGTGGGGGGCGAGCTCTAGACCTAAATCAGGTCATTTCCATTTAAGGCGATAAGATCTGTTGGCACTATCAGCTGCAGCTCTGGCAAGTATGACTCTATAGTCTGAAGGAATGTTTAAGTGCGCAAATTCATGGGTTTCAGGCAATTTGTAAGACCTGGCAGAACTCCAAGAAGCAAGTGGACCCTCCAGAGGGTACTTGAGCTAGGGGCAAAAGGCTTGCCCCACTATTGCAGGCCTGAGGAAGCTGGCTGTCAAACAGGAGGACAGAGATGTCACTGGCGGCTACGAAGTGTACTGGGAAGAGGAAGTCCTGTACAGTGAAGCAATGGACCCCATAACAGGGAGAGTGGTGGTCCACCAACAGCACAGAGAGTTTCTTCCTAATCTGGCCACTGGCAACCCCTAAGCTGGACATCTAAGACAGATGCCTGGGAAAGGCTGGGCAATCACGTCTACTGGTCTCAGATATGAGAAAAGTTGAAGGACTCCTGCTGCTCCTATGTCACCTGGCTCCCCCTATAACACTTTGTGGGGAGGGAAATCTATTTGAGGGTGGGGAATTATATTTTTGGTTCCCCAGACTCACCTACTTCCTCTGGCAAAATATTAATTCTGGTGATAGTGCTTCATGCCCTACAACAGGCAGGGCTGACTATCAAGGCAAGTGCCAGATAAGGGGAGATTCAGCTGTTTATGTGGGCCACCAAATAGGTAGAGGATAGGTACAACCGCTCCAGCCTAAAACCCAGACAATTCTGTCCTACAAAGCTCTTAAGACACAAATCCAAGCCAGAGCCTTCCTTGATCTGACTGGGTTTTACACTGGCACCTTTGACACAGCTACTTCCAAGAAAGCCCAGAAAAGTAATCTCAACTGACCAGTGTCAAAATGTCTTCAACCCCCTGAAGGACGCTTTGTGTTCATTGCCTGTCTTAAAGGCACTTGATTTTAGCAATGAATGTGTCGTCCAGACTGATGCTTCAGAACATGCGATTGGGGCAGTGTTGTCACAGCTAAATGCCCAGGGTCAGGATCAACCAATTGCCTTTATCAGTAGGGGACGGCTCCCCAGAGAGCAGCATTGGAGTGCTGTTGCACGGAAAGCCTTTGCTACTGTTTGGTCCATGAAGAAGCAGAGACCCTACCTGTTTGGCAACCACTTCAGATTTCAAACTGACCAAAGAGTCCCTCAGGTGGTTGATGTAGATAAGAGGAGAGAACTGCAAACCGCTAAGGTTTTAACTGACCTTAACAATATGGAAGTCTCTCCTAAGGAAGGTCTATGGAGATCTAAGGCAGGGAGCTGTGTATTGTTAAATGAGACATATACTTAATATGCCCCAACATTAAAACTTCCCAATTGTTAATCTCACTGGAGAAATGTTACACATTCCATTGGCTAACACAGACTTACAGGCTGGCATCTAAGTCCTGCCAACTTCTGAATGGGACTATTAAAATGGGCACTTTGAGGTGTAGGAAAGTACCCTCTTTTTGGCCTTTTGGCATGTTATCCCCAATTTCTGCCTGATGTCAGTGTGTTTTGACTGTGTCACTGGGATCCTGGTAGTCAGGACCCAAGTGCTTATGGTTTATGGCCTGCTTGTCAGTATGTTTCACTGTTTTTGAAAGTATGCTTGACTTTGTCACTGGAGGTCTGCTAACCAGGAATCCAGTGCTCATGCTCTCACTGTTTCTAAATTGATCACTTCAAACTGGTAACCCAGTATTTCACTCCAAATTGGCATACTGGTAACCCCATATATGTCCTTAGTACATGGTACCTAGGTACCCAGGGCACTAGGATTCCAGGGGATGCTTATGGGCTTCAGAATTACTTTTGCCACCCATAGGGAGCCCATGCAAAGGCTTCTGTAGGGCTGCCATTGAGGCATGTGTGAAATGATGCATGCTCCCTTTCACAGCCATTTTCACTCCACCCGGTCACTTATAAGTCACCTAAATGTCAGGTCTTCCAACCCTGAAGGCTGGGTGCAAAGTATCTATGTGTGAGGGCACCTCTACACTAGCAGTGTCGTAGTCTGACTCTTGCTCTAGGCAAGACTGCTGGTTTAAAAATGACAGTACTTATGTTTGTAGGCGAGAATGCCAGTCCTACAACAAAATTCAACTGTCGTCCCAACCCTCCCGTCTCACAAGCAGCACCTCACCATAAATCCAAACAGTAAAAGGTCATTTGTGGCAGCCTTTATGCATGGACTCAAGAGTGTGCCATCTCAGGGAGTGTCGTCGTTAAACGGAGATTAGCCCTTTCTCACATAAATTAAGAAGATGCAGTAAAGTTTCAATAGGTTTTATTTAGCAAAACTGCAATCTGCAATAAGTTTTATGGGTATTAGGATAACGAACAGTGCAAGAAACCGAATGGTAAAGACAAGAGTCATTAATACAAATACCCCTCCCCCATCTTGCAATGGCATGAAGTGGCATGAGATATGATATATGCCCTAATACGCCAATAATGTGAACCTAACCTCTAACCTAAAGGAGAGCTAGGTGTGTTAAACCTAATCTGCCAATGTCATGTCCATGAAAAGAGCCCCCAACCCTTGTTACCTTGGAATGAGGTCTCTAGCTCAGACTCCGTAGGGACACGAAGACTGGGTCAGCGTCAAGGGGACGTGCAGCATCGATAGCAGCAACAGCATCTGGTCGGAATCCCTCCGACTATCTGTTTAAGTGAGGAGTATTTATTCAGATCTACTTGAACCGCTGACGTAGGCCTGTTCCCAAACAATAGATAACAAGACATGCTTGGGCCGGTAATTTAAGTAAACAATTCCTTCGAAAGCGTCAAGAGGGAAAGAACTTAATGTGAACAACTACAGTTTGTTTATCTTTGTTGCTTGATATTGACGACTTAGCGCAATGGCATTGATAATGCAAAACTAAAACATGGGCCTAACTAAAAACAAGACAGCAATCTTAAAAGATTTAATTAAATTAATGAACTAAAATAGAGCAAGGTAAGTAGGGTAAAAGTCACTAGGTGACGGGGGCACAAGTCTGCATGCCAAAGGCTGAGCTAACTCCTGTATCTCATTAAAACAAACTAGGTTTCAATACAGCAGAGGTGCCCCCACGTCATCCAGGACCATTTTTCCAGACTTTGTGAGTGTGGGGACGCCATTTTACGCGTGCACTGGACATAGGTCAATACCTATGTCCAGCTGCACAATGGTAACTCCAAATGTGGCCATGTAAGGTGTCTAAAAACTGGGAATTGTACACCAATACTGATTCTAGTTATTGGTTGTACAATCCCATGCACCCTGGGGGCTCCACTATGTACCCCCAGTACTGCCTTACCAGCCTTCTGAGGTTTTCAAGGCAGCCCCAGCGGCTGTCACCTCACAGACAGGTTTCTGCCCTCCTGTTGCTTGAGCAGCTCAAGCCCAGGAAGGCAGAACAAAGGATTTCCTCTGGAAGAGGGGTGTTACACCCTCTCGCTTTGGAAATAGGTGTTACAGGCATGGGAGGGGTAGCCTCAGATGGTGCCCTCCTTGCATAATCCCCTCAACACCAGTTCAGGGACCCCAAGTCCCTGCTCTAGTGTGATACTGTACAAAGGAAAGGGGAGTGACCAATCCCCTGTTCACCACCACCCCAGGATTGGTGCCCGGAGCTCCTCCAGAGTGTCCCTGGGTTTTGCCATCTTGGATTCCAAGGTGGTGGGGCGCTCTGGGGGCATCTAAGTGGCCAGTGCCAGCAGGTGACATCAGAGCCCTCCCCTGTTAGGTGGTTACCTAGTTAGGTGACCAATCCCCCTTTCAGGGCCATTTAGCACCTCTCCTCCGGGTGTTTCTTCAAATTCAGATTGCAAAACTCCAGCAGCAATCCTCTGCATCCTTTACTTCATATTCTACCCATGGAACAGCAGCTTAACCCTCCAGGAACTCTACAAACTGCAACTAAGAAGCAAAGACGACTTCTGCAACATTGTAACCTTAGCTCCTGCCAGCAACTGCAACAGTTTCCAGGTCGTGCATCCTCTAAGGACTGCCCGTCTTCAGCCTGCACCAGAGGAACCAAAGTAATCTACTGTGGAGTGAACAAGTCACTTCCCTGCTTCAGCAGGCACCTCTGTGCAGCGATGACCGGTGGCGTGGGTCCCCTCTCCAGACGAGGAGCATGGATCCAGCAACACAAGTAGTGGACTAAAGTGACCCAGACAGTCCAAGTGTCCAGGTGTCCAACTTTGGTGGAGGTAAGAGCTTGCCTCCCCACGCAAGACAGTACCCCTGTGACTTGCAGTTGCCAAGGCCTGTGTGCGACCTTCCACAAAGTTCTTGGTGCACAGCACAGCTTAGGCCCCCAGCACTCCATCCTGCGACGCACAGATTCCTGAGTGGTTCTCAGGCGGCGTGGGATCCCTTTGTGTCATGCTACATGGGCCTCTATTTGCACCTTCTTTGTCCCCGGGCTGTTGGACTCCTGACCGAGCTGCCTGGTCTCCTGTGGGCTCACTGAGTTGCTGAGAACCCCCTCAGCCCCCCCCTCCTGGGTAGAGGCCACCAGATCCTTCCTGGCCCCAGGCAGCACCATTTTCCTCCAACCACGAGCTTTGCGTGTGCCAAGGCTTGCTGGCGGAATCCAGCGACGCCAACCAGACTGCAATCATTCATCCATCCAGCATGGGACATCTTCTGCACCAACAAGGAACCCGCATCTGTCTTCTTGGGTGCATAACTGACTTTGTCTTCTCACCAGTGGTTCCTCTTTTGCACCTTCTTTCGGGTTAGCAGGGGCTCCTGTTCTCCCTGTACTCTTTTCTTTCATGTGTGTGAGTACTGTGTGACTACAGTGGTATTGCAAGAGCTTTGCATGTCTCCTGGTTCAGCCTTGGCTGCTCTGCTACAAGCTACCTTTAGACACCCTAGCTGCTAGACACTGACTGCATTTCACTAATAAGGGATAAATGGACCTGGTATAAGGTCTAAGGGCCAGATGCACGAAAGGATTTTACCCATTATGTGTCTACGGGGAAAAAGCTTTCGTACATATGGCCCTAAGTACCTTTGGTACCCACTACAAGCCAGGTCAGGCTCCTACATAAGGTATCAAATTAATTGAGACATTAAACCTGATTTGATGCCCAAGTAGAGTTTAATGTCACATTTATGGAGAGACAACTTTTAGATAGCTGCAACTCTGTTGCATTGTTTATCCGGTGGCCTTGCACAGTTGCTGGCCATCAAACAGCCTTCAGCCACCCCTGAGGAGTATTGTGAGCAACTCTCAGGCTTAGGAACATTAAAGGTCTGCTGCACAGAGAGATATTACCTTACCCTTGCAGGAAGCAACACAGGGTGTTGGCCCAAAAGGCATGTTTTAAAGAAGCCGCATTTGGTGGGCAAATGACAATCACACTTGGGTTGGGATGCCCCTTTGTTCAGGTAAATGGGCTGGCGGAAGAGAAAGGGGAACCAGTTGCCAAACCATTTGGTTTCCGTGGGAGAGTAGCCCGCAGGTAGCCACGCCTCTAGGGGGACGACTAACAAGCTCCTAACATCAAAGGATGGGTTCAGACATCTTGAGAAGCAGCAGAATAGCGCACTCTAGGATTGCTGGATGCCATACAAAGTTGCAATTCGTTGTGGGGCAGGAGGGTTCCCAGTAGCACATTGGCTAGTGAACACATCATCCCCTAGGGCACGTTCTGGGCATAAACAATGCACCTCTGGCACCTTGAACCTCAATTCATATCTGGACTGGAGAGAGGACCAAAGACAGACTGTCCTACTGCCCACTACAACTGGTAAGAGGGGTTGCACCAGCTGCTGCACCTGCTCCTTGGGCTAGGAAAGAGAGGACTCTGCCTGGGGTACTTGGCTCAAGGAAATGTTGTTACTGAGCACCAGGCCGAAATTGTGACTCCAAGTCAGTCAGCTAACCCTCTGGTCCAGCAACAGGGCCACAAAACCTGACATCATCTGTCCTGGCCAGTCAGTAGCCACTCACAAGGAACTGCTGCTGACCACTGACATGCAGCCAAGAAGACCTCTACTCTGAACTCCAAGGTTGCACACATGTCTGCTGAACTCATAAGAGATGCCAGAGTGTGGATTGGTAGCTAAAGATGGACTCTAGCCCTCATCAAAGAATACATCTTGTCCTGCTGTGAGCAGATTAGTAGCCCAGCCGCTTCTGGGCTTCTGCTGGCTCCAACCCCAATGGCCAAAGTCACCCCATCTTACCAGTGGACCAAGAAACAACCCTGTTAATTGCACAGCACCCAGGGCACCTAGCATCCTTACCATCCTGCATCCCCAAGCATCAGGACAGCTCCAAAATGTCTATGGCAGTCTTGCTATAAAGTGTGAAACTGCACTTGGGACTACTTTGGTGACCCCTATGGAAATAGTCCTTTTTGGCCAGCTTGCCCTTCTGCCTGTTGGAATTGATCGCACAGTCCGGGCCTGATAAGCCGAACACCAGCCTTTTAAACTTTTTAACCCATTACAAACTTTAGTTACCTATTCTTGTTTGTGCTTTGGAATAAAAAGTTGAGATCTTCTTTTTCTTTAAAAATTCTTATCTCTGTAACACTCAGTGGATTTTGCTCATCTTGGTGTCTAAACATTCATTAAAATATTTTTTTTTTTAAATAAACTGATGAATGTAGAGGTTTTACAAATCAGCCTGACTGGACTCAACATGGTTTTGTGGGTGTATTACACAGTAAGGTTGCACAACCATACCATATAATAAACCATAATGCTCTTACTTATTAAATCCATTAAGAAATTGATAACAACTACACTGTAACCATCACTGCCTTCAATCCTGCATGTTAAAATGTTTTTCTTCCTTCTGAGGATCAAGAAATTTCGAATATTTTTCTCTTTGTTTTAACAATTGTAAATTTGTTTTTACACCTTCCTAAAGAGCATAAAAGGCTTAGCCTAATGGTACATTTATTTGCACATATTGTAAGTGCACTGCCGTTTTTTTTTTTTGCTGCGTTGTACAATGTACATTTAGCCTATCTGTGTGAAACTGTAGCCTCGTTCTGAAGTTGAAACAACAAACAGAAAATTGCAGATTTAGTTAAGTCAGCCTTTTTCCTCTTGCTTACTGTAACTCCTTCAAGATGTTCTTACATTTTTCTCACAAGAGCACAGCACCTGTTCCTTAGTGCCTATCTGTAGTTTCAGATGTACCACATGTTCTTTCCTTCATTTTACTGCATTGAGAAAATGAGTATAAATGTAGCTCAAATATATGAAACATAGCATTTCCCTGTGTCACCTGTATGGGGGGTAGGAGGGAGTATGGTGCTCAGATTCTTTCACATGGCAATCCAAACTTGAAATATTTGTTATTTTTTATGCTTGTTGGTTATTTGTGCATCAAACATTGGTATAATTTCTATGAGCTTTCTTGAGGTTCTGTTTTCTTCTACAGTATGCATGTGCAGTTATGCAGTCTTACCTACTTTACAGAACAACAGTCCATCTTATGAGGTGCCACCTGTGGGCCACACATATTGTCCATTTGGATGAGATAGTAGCCCTGTTCACCTTGATTGCCTGACTTTGTAAAACGGGGAGCACCTAGAGGAATTCCATTTCTATTTCAGGTAAGAACACCAAATATATGGGAAGACAAGCCAAACTTTTTCTAAGTAGTTTGGAGGTGGCTTCCTCTTCAAGAAAATTTAGAAAAGAGTGAAACTTTTATCTGACCAACGTAGTTTAAATAGAAATTAGCTAGTATTTGGGAATTGCAAATTGTCTCAAAGGGCACACCAATAGTACTGGTTTCACCAGAAGCAAATCTGTGCATGTCAGAAAAATGTGTGCCTATTAAACATACATGAAGCACAAAAGACATATTTGTGCCACAGAGCGCACGGTGAATGACAGTGTCTGGCCATCATTGTTTACTTGCAAGTTATTAGGTCATCATAATGTGTAACAACAAGATACGACCCAGAGCAGGATCCTGTAATTAATCAAATCAAGCAAGTAGCACCAGAAAAATAAAATCCAGACTTGGGGGCTCAGTGGGCGAATATGCCTTTTAATCCAAGATGAACAAGCAGCTGGTACGTGTTTCATCTATGAGAACTTTTTCAAGGCTGCAAAAAGATATAAAGGTATATGCAAGTGGAAACATAAATACTGTCAAAGTCAAAATGAGCAGGACAGATGTGGTCACTGCACAAACGGTGACCGTGTCACATTTATACAGAATTGAGAAAGAGCAACCAACTTCAAATAAAATTCCAGGACACCTAGTGTGATGTGTGCACAGTGAAAAAAATATAATAGATAAAATAGCCAACACCACACTCGCTTATGAGATCAAATGTGGAAAAGCAAGAAGAGTATTGTTTGTGAAAAAGCAAGTCAAAATAAAAAAGGGCCAATAGTAATGTTTATCTATGGCACTGTAAGCTGATCGAGATTCAATAACCATGAATGATTCCCCCTTTGACAAAGACACTCAGGCTTATTGATATTGTGTCCCCTCATGGACCCCCCTCAATTGGTTGACCCGATTTTCTCAAATAAGAGTTTTCTAGCATTGTTTGTAAACAAGTACTCATTTAAAAAAAAATGTATGTATTTCACCTTATTTGCAAGTTAACAGGATATGTGAGAAAATTTTAGTTTGAACTAGGTTCCATTCAGAGGTTGGGCAAAAAGAGAGTCCCTTGTTCAATATCTCAATCCTGGATCTTCAAAGTACTTTATCGGATAAATTTAGAATTAATTCCTCATTCAGATTTTGTTCCTGGCCGCCTTGCTGCGGGCTCTTGTCTGTATACCCGATGTACTGGATTCTTGAGTTATAGAACTTGGTGGTCTTGTGCGATTGTCTTGTGCTTTACCTAAATAATGTCTTCATGCTTCCTCGTAAACAATTACTCCTGGTCTCATGAAAAGTGGAATATTGGGGTCGTATTTCAGGCTCACCAGCTGATTCCACATCAGATGACGGTATTGGTCAGAACAGCCGTGTACTTCAGTTGTAGGTTTAGATATGTTAATATTGTCATATTTCTTCCCAAAGGTATACACTCTGCCCAGATGATAATCTGTAAGGTCTCTTCTGAATTTTCTGTTTTTTTCGTTGGATTATATCTTCCTCATATTCATCAATCAGTTTATTAAGGATATCATAGTTCTTTTTAGAAATGTTGCCCCAGTTTGCTTCCTCAATCCATTTGTATCTACCTCCTCTCGATGAGATTCATATTCTTCTTGTGCTATCTTCACCAGCAATCGTAACATATTGTTAGAAGCTGTATGTAGGTTCGCTTCCCATTGTTTCAGTCTCGCCTGAGATGGTGTCTCTGGGAATAAGATCATGTTCAATATATTTTTTAAGGGGGCAGCTTCCCGCCATTTCGATGTTTCTTTTTTTACTGTTCTTTCTAAAGCCTGAAAAGTATTTTTGGCAGGAATGGGATTGTAAGCATTAGAGCGACTTTTACTAACACCCAATGTATCAAAAATTTGGTTCAATTTGCTGTCTATTAATTCACAACGTTTCTGGTAGTCCGCCACTGATAAAACTCTTAAAAATTCTCATGAATTATTAAGGGCTTATGAAGAGAGAATATATAACATAAACGCATACACCCCAGAAGGGTCCAACACTCTCTTTCTAAATGCCCATATATTATTTTTAGAAAGGGTATGGGTTACCAAGGAGGTGTGGACCCCTTATACTGGCCTAAGTGAGTATATTTCAACGACAAGATACTGGTAAACCCAGTTTCGACTAGTTAATCCATGTCTTCACATCAAGATTCTGTTTTAAATTAGCATATCCAGCCAAATCAGTAAGTCAAGTGAAGATTTACAAGAGTATGATGTGCAGAGATGAGAAACAAACGCCGACATGTGTTTCGCCCCTTAATGGTACGTAAACCTGGGGCTTTCTCAAGACTATTCAAATATTCCTAAGATAAGTTCTTTGTCATATTGAGGTGATCAAGGAACATATCTGCATCAATAGAAAATATACAGAGTACATACATTGTTTAAATCCCTATATTATCATTCACTGGACAAATCCTATATAAATGAATTTCAATATGACATTATCTCCATGCAATTGGAATATCAAGTATAAACAGTAATCCCAAATGCCATCAAATTAGAATGCCTCCAATACATAGCATAAGTGCTGAGAGGCAGCAATAGACTGAAAAATGGGTATGTGTTATTGTGTCCAGGAATTACAAACATTAATCCATCCTTTCTTTTGTTATGAATAATATAAACAAAAACTAAACATGTCCATTGTAAAGAATATGCTAACCATGACCAGTATTGGCTAAATTATGAATTGTTTTTTTACTATTGCAATACCAATTTAAGTAGAGGAATAGTACATTATACATACCGAGCCCTCATTGCAGAATACTGCCAATGTGCAAGTAAGGAGTGCAATAGCCAAGGTTGCCGAAAACATAATCAGCGAACCGAAAGACAAGGGAAGTTATAATTGTTGTAAAGAAATAGGAAAATGTAAAATCAAGTCTATTTTTTGAAAAAGTTAAGCGTCAATGGATGAGCACCATATTCTCTGAAATCACAGGATAAATCCCTTATTCAAAACTAACAATCCTTAGGCCGGACTTTCTGGTTCGGCGCCATATTTATTCACGATGAAAAAATAGTCCTCCTTTGATTGTAACTATCCAATGTTGAAAACTGAACCCAGCAGTGGCCATCTTAAGGACAAGACAACATACTGATATGAAACGAAAAGATGATCCTACTTTAGTTTTAACTAACCTGAGTTAGGGAATAAAGTCCAAAGAACAAAGGGCGGCCATCTAAAAAAAGAGGCAAAGTATTAACATAAGAGGAAAAAATTTGAACAGTAAAATGGCCATACTCTATTTCTGACTAACCGATCATTAAAGAATAGAAATCCAGGGGCGGCCATCTTACAAAGGGGCAAAATTCAAACAGACAGTAAAACAGTCAATATTATGGCATATCCTCGTCAAATTAATTCAGTATAATGGAGTGGTCCTATTTTTATTAGATTATCCAAGATTTAAGAAAAAGGAAACCTTAAGCGACCAACTTAATAAATAAACAGAAATTGAAAGAAACAAAAAGATAGTCCTACTTTGGTTTTGGCTATTCAATATAGGATATGTGTGCCCTGTTACGGTAAACAAAAAAAAACTGTGCCTAAGACAATTACCTTTACTGTGTTGATTACAGTTAGGGCTTTGCTAACATTTGACTTTCTGTTGGCAAAATTATGTTGTCTATGATTGAATGGAATGCCATAGGTTGCTATTGATCAGAATTATCAACCGTTTTGTAACAGGTTATTTCCCTTGAAACCATCAGTGACTGTTAAACATGCCATATCTTGAAACTAGGAAACTTTAAGAATTAGGATTAATTTATCCTGTTTGCAAAAGTATTTTTTGTTGTTCCTAATTTCACAAATAAGACTGATTAATTCTTGTGAATTTGGGATCACTGTACATCATGGGTTGTTTTTGCCTCTGGGACCCAGGTTTTATAATAATATTTAGTGGTATCGTGCACACCACACATCATAACATTATAAACAAAGAATGCTTATACAATTGTATAATTATATGAACTACCACTGGTATTTATGTTACTTAAAGATCTCCAGCTCAAAGTGTTTCGTATAAAGATTGAGCAAATAGATGATAAAACTGTACAGTGGATTTGTCTTTTTTTCTCCTTAAGTCTCATGACAGGTTTATGCTTTACTTACAGGGTATACAATTTATGAAAAGTTGGCACCATAAGTACCTAGACGTGCCACTCTTTATGTGACACAGTTTGACCATAGTTGATTAACTTGCCCAGGCCCACCACTGCTGCACACTGGGAGCTATCCATTTTCCTTCTTGGGGAGGAGCCAACCATGTGTACCCAGTCTCTAGGTTGGTCATATTTAGTTGGTGTACTGCACCAAAGGCAGCCTTGCCTATTTCTACTCCAAACCGGTGCAGCACCACCATGTTCACTTCTGTCCCACTTCTAATCCAGGCCTGCATTTATGTGTGTCCTTACTGTGTCTGTCCCATTTCACAGGACAGCAGTAGGCTGTACATGACTGGTGGTGGCATGTAGTTCATGCTTGTTTTAATAGGGAGCCAATGCAGGTTCTTGAAGTGCGTTGAGATCAAGGCCCATTTAGGTAATTTGAGGACCAGACAGGCCGCTGCGTTCTGGACGGTTTGTAGTTTCTGAAGCAGGTATTGTGGAAGACTCACATAAAGAGGATTGGCATAGTCCAGTCTTGACACATTCAAGGCCAAGATATCGGTTATCCTCATGGGCAAGGAGAGGATCTGCAGGAATTTTTTAGCCATTCGATTCAGACCGAAACACATGCCAGCTGCTGTGTTAATTTAATTTTGTAGCGTTAGCTGTTTGTCAAAATTGACTCCCAAGCTTTTCACTACTTCTGCTTGGATGATAGGTCAAGGGCCCCAACCAGCCAGTGAACTTGCAGGTTAAGAGTGAAATTATGCCCCAATCTAAGGACCTCTGTCTCATTAGGGTTGCATCTGAGCCGATTAGTACCCATCCATTGGAATACCGCTGATAGACAGGGTTTAATGGCATCATGGTCAACTGGCTCACCTTTCTTGAAAGAAAACAGTAGCGAAGTGTTGTTGGCGCAGGAGAATATCTTAGCCCAAAAAGATTCAATTTATATTGCCAAGGTGGTCATATAGATGTTGAACATAGTTGGGCTAAGGGCCAAGCCCTGCAGCACTCCTACAAAGACACTGCTCTTACCCGACGAAAAAGGTACCAACCAGACCTCTTGGTATCTATTTTAATGGAAGGATTTCAACCACTTCAGCACAGTGTTCCTGCTGCCTATTTCATGAAGATAGGCAAGCAGCCTGGAGTGTGGGACAATATCAAAAGCAGCAGATAGGTCTAACAGTACCAGGGCTGCTTTGCCACCTGCATTTAAAGTGCTCACTTCAGAAACTTCCCTGAGTGCATTTTCTGTGATAAATTTAGGCCTAAATTCTGACTGTTGGACTCTATGTAGTTGGAAAGCTGCTGATCTGCTGATTCATGAACTTGTCCACAGTTTTAGGCAAATTTTGCTCTGGTGGCATGCTAACAAATCAATAATTATTCTTACTATCTTGAAGATTTCTGTTGGCTTGTTGTCCGCCTTATCAATTTTTCCCTTATAAAATTTCTTTTTTTTGTAGAATTAATTAGACTGGAATAGTTTTTGAGTGCTAACTTATATCAGGTTTTATCCTCCAACCTATAACGGCTGTGTCAAGTTCTTTCGGCCTTCTTACACATTTTTTTTTGTTGCATGCCGAAACACGTGCAACCTACTGTGTTAATTTAATTTAGCAGAGTTAGCTGTTTGTCAAACTTGACAGCCAGAGGAAAGAAAGCTTGGCACTGGCTGTCATGGGTCTAGGGAGGGTTGTTCCACAGAGGACCAAACCCAATTATCAAAAACCTGAATATCCGACTCGAGTGGCCCAGAGAAGGCTGACACCGTGTTTTCCAGAGTGTTTAGAAAGATATCCTGGGAAGTCCTGGAAAAGGACAAAATGTATCTATAGTGGAGGAGATTTTCCGACTTCAATGTGAGGTGACCTGCCAAACGAAGTGGATTAGACAGTCATCAGTCCATGGAAGAGGTCAGACATGTTTAGATTCTTATTTGCGAATACCAGGTCAATAGTATGCCGTCCGGCATGCATGGGATAGGCCACTGATTGAGGGAGGCCACGAGGAGACAAAATATCAATAAAACGTAGTGACTTTGTAAGAGGGGGCATCCCAGTGGATATTAAAATCACAAAGTATGATGCAATGCGACAAATGTAGTAAGATTCCCAAAACAGCTTCAAAGAGGGAACTGAGAAAAGGGTCAGCTTGACCCAGAGGTTGGTAAATCAGAAGGCCCCTGACAGACTGTTGGGCATTCAGTACTAGGCAGAAACCAAAGGCTTCAGTCTCTCGTAGGTCATTGGCCATGAAGCTTGTGCACAAAAAATGTTCTCAACAAGGATGGCTATACTTCCTCCTCTACGATGGACATGGTCAAGATTCTTAATCTTGTATCCGGTCACAATGGCGGTTTCCAGAGAAGGACGACAGCCAGGTTTCTGTGATAAAAAGGGTGTCGGGAACCCCATCACAGAGGTCAAGAATAGACTGCGTGCTTTAGCAGGGACTGTGCATCGGGAGTTTATTAGGATTGGTGGAGGTGCTGCCACATGTAACTCCTGAAGGGAATGACTTAAGCTCCCAGCCACATAGTTTGCAGACAGAGGCAATAGCTGCATCAAAAGGGAGTGGTTAGCTGGGACAGGAAGTATGTTTGTTGAGGGCAAAAAGCTTTCAAATACTTAAAAGTTACTCTAGAGTTTTGCAGGAGAAGAGCACAGTGGCTGGCACTGGCCGCTTTCAGGATGCTGATGAATGCAAAAAGAACAGATGATGGAAGGAATGCAGAACAAAGCAAATATTCACTGGATTCAATCTCGGCTGGTTGACGAGGGGTTGATACCCTGAAACCGGTCCCAGGAAGCTTATTTCCAGTCCAGAGAGGACATGGCCTGCCAGTTTGGACTGGACTGTTCCCATGGGGAGCAGGTTCAAAGACTGATGTGCATGTGGCTGGGTCCAAACTAGGGGTGGCGTGATGAGCAAAAACGCGATGGATTAAATCCAGTTCTGTGACTGGAGGGTGAATGTTTGCATTATTCAACATTCCATCCATCATCTGTTCTTTTTGTTTCGAGGCAGAAATGGGCTTGCCTTAAGCACACCTTTAGCGTGCCTGATGCAAGCATCTGCCGAAGGCTCATTTTAAGTACTGTAGTGAGCATCGAGCGGAGAGCAAGCTGCCCCGAACACAGTCAAATGCTGGTGAGGGAAACAGTGGACTTACACCATGGCAATAAACGTACAACGCAAGGAAGCACTGTACCGGTTACACATTGATTAAAAAAAGATTGAACAGCACCCGATATTCAATAGAATTTAACAATCGTCCCCAAAACACAAACATTACTTAAACAATTCCCCCCTACCAAGAAATTCCCCAGTGCAAAAAGAAAAATTTTAATCAGATTATTTAAAAAAACAATTGAGGCTTTAAAAATTGTTCAACGTATCATGAGCCCAAAAGGTGCCTCATACTTTCTGCTGCACGTCACCACATGCTTGTGGTAAGTACAATAGGGAGCGCTGAGCAGACACCAAACTGCCCTACCCACAGTCAAACACTAAAGCGGGTAAACAATGTAAGCCTATACTACACAACAAAGACAGCATATACAATAGCTGTGCACAACAAGTGGGGCTTTTAAAGGAACATTCGCACACGCAATTTCAAGGCCATCCATCTCAGACGATGGCTTTGCAAGACTATCAGGCAAAGTAGTAGAGAAAGTCAGACAGATTCTGCAGCAGTGAAGGGATAGTTTTGCACAGTTACAAAATTGCACCATGTCAAGTGTGACAGCTCCAGCAAGTTTTAGATTGGTATTGTTGTTATTTGACATTCAAGCCTACAATCTATCCAAAAGCACTGTGCAAACAGAGACTTCTAATCTAAAAAGACATGATTGGCTTACTGTGCACTTTATGACATGAGGCTACTTAAGAGATGTGTGTGATGTGGCATGTGTGCGTCTGTGTATGTCACAAAATTCTAGAGCAGGTGCTAATCCTCAACTAAACTGCAACATAATTCACAGTTAACACCAGCGTGGCACAAGAGGCGCGTGGCCAACCATGCACAAAGATTGCCACACTTCTGTGAGAGCACTGCCAATCGCCTCCAGCTTGGCGGCATCCTGAAGTACACCAGGACCCAAGGTGGTGACAGGGAGATTCCATATGGCCATGGAATTCATAAAGACCCCTGGGGACTCTCACCAGACCCTGCTGACAGCCGGGCAGACACTGAACAGGTAAAGAACTTTCCTGATACCTTGCTTCGAAAAAATGGCGCCCGTCAGCCACGAACACCGAACACAACTGTGGTGAGTTCATGAGGGTGCTGGGGAGAGTGGACAGCCAGAGAGCCAGCGCATCCGATACCAATCACAGCACTTTTTCTCAGTGAGGGATGCAGCACTGGGATGCTGGGGCAGAGAACAGCAAGCTGATTCTTGTGGTGAAGGGAACCCACTGGGAGTTGGCAAAGGTTTCTTCTGCCAACCCTACATGAAAAACTGTTGCCCCCTTTTGGCTCTGGAGAACCGTCTGCGGGCCATCTGGACAGGTTCTCTGCAATGCAGAGCAGAGGAGTGGTACACTATGGGCTGCTACCATCTGATCCCTAGGGAGGGGAGGAGAGGTCCTGGGGCACCTATGGGTGCCTGGGCACCACATGGGACACCTTGTACTTGGGGAAGGACCCTCTGAACCCCAACCCTGCAGCCACTAGCCATGACAGGGTGTGCAAGTTGTGTGGGACAGCAGCCGCCTGCAGTCTTTGAAAGCAGGAACCATGATTAAATTGTGGTGAATTGGACAAAGCGGCTTGCTAAAAGAGGCTTATAGGAGCTGGTGAGAAGCCAGGAGGAGCTGGGACCTAGACTATGGAGAATCAGCAGAGGAAAAAAAACACAGCCCTCTCCCCCACACCCTTGGCCTAATTGAGGTGTGATTGGTTGGCAATGGCCAGAATGCTCTAGGTTGAATGCTACCTGCCAGTTCAGGAGAGAACAGGACTTCACCGGAGGCGCTAGAACTATGAGAGACACCCATGCCCCCTCGGACTAGCAGGTGCCTGTGCTCAGAGGGGTGACACCACACTAAGGCTACACCAAGAAGAATTAAGTGCTTGCTCAGAGCTCTGGAGGCCATGGGCATGACTCCAGCTTCCTGACCGCTCCCAAGGCTGATGGCACACCCCGTGGCCAATTCTGCCTCCAGACAGTTAGCACAGGCAGTAGGTGAAGGTTACTGACCACTCTTCAGAGACACCTGAGGTATGAGCCACACACAGAGGCGAAGGATACTCAGGTGAGGGATTGTATGTACGTGGAAACTACACCTTCAAGGCAGAGAGGCATGCTGGATGACTTTCCAATACTTGAAGAAAAGGGACAAGCGGACATGGTGACAAACTTGACCAGGTGCTCAATGCTGCAACTCCTCCAGAGATGCCCCAGAACACTAAATTGACCAGGTCTCTCTGGATAGTGGCATCCTGTGGGATGACCACCGCAAACTTGCATATAAAGTCAAGCTCAACAAGGAATCCCTAAAGGAAATGGACCCTCAAGTGACCAACTGCAGGCATCTGTCCAAGCTAGCTAAAGATGAAGAGGTTCTATCCCAAGAGACGAAGATGCAAAGGGATTGAAGCCCCCGTTACAATATCAGAGTGGTAGGTATGCCAACACCTAGAAGAACACAACCTCCTGGAACCCTCCCAGTCTGTATTTCAAACTAACCACAGTACAGAGACAGCCCTGACTGCAGCCATAGATGGCATCAGAGCTCTCCTGGGGGAAACAGCAGCCCTCCTCCTTCTGCACCTGTCCGCAGGGTTTGACACTGTCTCCCACCACATCAACAGACTCAGGATTCAAGGAAATGCCCTTAAATTGATGGTCTCATACCTCACCAGCAGAACTCAAAGGATCAGTCTCCTACCATTCACCACGGCACCCAAAAAGGTCCTCATTGGGACTTAAAAATGCACCAGAGAGAGCCAGAAATGTACCATACAACTGCACCATGGCCCAGTAACTCGGGACCAGCAGAGGGATCCACTCCATGTGACCAGAGACCTTGAGGGAGAAAAGCGTAATTTTTTTAAAACATTTCTTTATTGCAGTTTTAAACACGTTTATTTCAAGTACACAGCATATCACCGGAACCAGAACTCAGCTGATGACACCAAGTTGAACCATATGAAGATGCATGCAAGTCAAGGAATTTAAATAATATTTTGCAGCTACATCATCAGACAAGCATGTCCACTTGCTGCTGACTGGTCCGTCTTTTAATTTGGTGGAAAATAAGAACAATAAAACAATCATGAGAACTAACCAACTACGTTAGAATATGAATAGCAGGTCAGACATAAAATAACTATCTATTCAGAAACTAACAAACAGATGCGTAGAAGCATGCAAGAGAGATGAGGGAGGGAGGGAGAGAATCTCCTACTTGTTTGAGAACGAGTAACCAAAGCTTAATGTCTTACCAGTAGCAGGGAGGGGTGGAGGCGTTCATCTCATGAGATAGGGCATGAAAATAGTACAAAAACACCTCCAGGTATTGCAAATATCAAGTGAGCTAAGGCTTGCGAAAGCAAAAGGGCACATTACGAGTGTGAATGATTTACATAATGATGGCCACCCCCTCTCTTTTTAGGTTCAGAGGAGCAGGATAGGATTGAGTCCCACTTCATTATGCTTTCTCTTTGATTTAGACTTGAACTTACTGAAGGACTTTCGGCGTGAAGCTGACCACTCACAGAAAAAGACTCTGGTGTGCAGCCAAGTCCACATTGTTCACCAGCACATGGAATTTGATTTTAGAGACATCAGAAAACTGACAAGTTTGGAAGTGGAGCTCTGGATCCACATTGAAAAACGTGGAAAGAATGGAACGGATGTCAGTACAGATGGAGCTTGTATGCACCTCTACTCCATCACTTTTGGGGGTAGTAGTACAGAACTAACGTGGAGCCACACAGCAGCACCTCAGTTAAGTCCAAGTCAGCACACAGGAGCTCTGCTGAATAAAAAATACAGACCCAGTCTAGCCCCTGTCTAAAGTATCTAAGATGATTGTTGGACCTGGCCCTTTTTGGAATCATCCACAAACTTTTTGCCTTTCTCCTCCTATTTTTTTTCTGACTTCTTGTTGTTGGTTCTAGGACTCTGGGTGCTTTATCACTGCTGATCAGTGCTAAAGTGTAGGTGCTCTCCCTTCTAAAGTTGGTATGATTGGCTTACACCTAATTTACCTGCAAGTCCCTTGTACAGTGGTAGCTCTATATCCAGGGCCTGTAAATTAAATACTACTAATAGGCCTGCAGTACAGCTTGCGCCACCCGCAGAGGTAGACTTTCAAACCTGTCTCAGGCCTGCTAGCGCAGGGCCTGCATTCACAGTTTGCTGCCACAGGGATCTGGCATCTAAATGTTCTTGCCAGGCCTGGAACTCCCTTTTTACTGCATGTAAGTCACCCCCTAAGGTCGGCACTAGCTAGCCCTATGGGCAGAGTGCCATGTATGTTCAAGGCAGGACACGTGCCTGGTTCTGTGGCCTGCCTAGTAGTGACAAACAGCCTATTTGGTTTCCCACTGCTGTGAGTGTTACCTTTCTCATAGGATTGCATTGAAAATGCCCGACCTCTTATCTAGGTGGTATTGTCTGATCTAGGAGGGGTAGCGTAGTCATGTCTGGTATGGTTCTGATGGTAGTGAGAAAATGCTGCTTACTGGTGTAGGTGGACTTGGTATTACCATTATAGAAATGCCACTTCTAGAAAGTGAGCATTTCTTCTCTGTGCTTATGACTCTGGTGTTTTGCAGCCTGACTCCAATCCACGTCTGGGGCTGGGCTTTGTGCATACTTTTCAGACAGCCTGTACACAGGGAGGGTGGAGGTGTCATAGAGGTGCATCTACATATTGAACAGTCTTCCTGGGCTGAGAGAAGGAGAGGCGGGACACACCTGCATTTGCAAAGGATCTGTCCTGGCCTCACACAAAGGGCTTGTTTACACCCCACTGATGTCTGGAGCCTGTGCTGCAGGAGAGAGAGGACACTCCTAGAACCAGTTAGAACTGTTTGGAAACCCTTCTCCCCAGTTTGTAAAGCTAATGCAAAACTGAGGATAAGTAGAAGGGGTTTTCCCCCAGGTTGAAGAGACACTAATGGACTGACCTGGACACAGGACACTGATGGAGGGACTCGCCAGGAACCACCATTGGACTGCTGCTGTTGTGCTGACCAGTGACCTGCTAGGTCACTAGGAGGAACTGCCACTGACTGCAGCTCTTTGTGCTGGCCTCCTTGTTTGGGCTCTGCCACCCTGTGCTCCCTTTTGATGTCTCCAGGTGCTGAGGCCCCTGTCCCCTGCATCGGAGCGCTTTTCTCTCTGCTTCCCCAGCGTGAGAGAAGCATTGCATTCCAACTTATTTTAAGCACAGGACGAGTGCTTTGCCCTGTTTTCCCAATTTATTTTAATTGCAGGAAGAGTGCTTTGCCCTGTTGTTTACCCAATTTATTTTAAGAGCAGGAAGCACGCTTCCCTGGTGTCCCCCGACTGTGGAACCACCACCGCGACCCAAGTGGGTCGCAAGGAGCGAGCGCAAAGCAAACGCGCCGTAATTAGTGCCCCCAGGGCGAGAGCCACTGAATAAGGAGCCCCTGGGGCACAGGCAGGCACCTGCTTAAGTGTATTCAATGCCACAGCCCAGGACGGCTATCATGAGAGCTTGAGCACAGGGTCAGGTGCGGGTGTTCTGGGCGGCGGAGGAGTAGCTAAGCCCCAGTGTTCCAAGAGCGGACGAGGTCCTGACCCAGGAGGCTCGTCCTGCTGGGGCCCCTGCCTGGAGTTGCGGCTCACGGGCGGAAGGGAAGCTTCATTGGAGGTCCCCTGTTCCAGCCGGGCCCCCTACCTGTTGCGGTTCGCAGGAGGGAAACCTCATCGGAGGATCGCCATTCTCACCAGGCCCCCTACCTGTTGTTGTGGTGGGTCATGTAGCAGGCCGGGGTGGTGGCCCTTGACGGAGGTCCCCGGTCCTTCCAATGGTAATCCTGCATCATCGCAGGTGCAGGAATCAGAGCACAGAAGCTCTGAGACACGGACGCGCTGGTTTTGCCCTCATTATTCCTTGTTGTGGCACCTTGTGTGTGTAGCAGATCCTACTCGCAGGTTCCGGTGAGTCTTGTGACCTATGTCACATAGGAATGTTTCATTTAGTGGGCATTCATTATGTTATTATGACATTTATGATATGTATTTTACCATGATAAGAGCATCTTTGTTATAATGACAACCTGACTACTGGTTATGTTGTAGGATAACCAGTAACCCAAGTGTTTTTGTGACTACTGCTGGTTTTTTGCAGAGTACTAGTAACTGAGTAATGTTCTGATAACTGCTTTTGTCGCAGGGTATTACTGACATGTGTTTGGTCTAATGATGTTGTGTACAGTACAGTTTATTTTTATATAATTTGGTGTTGTGTTTCCTTTGTGGTGTACATATTGCGTCATATGTGCTGTGCAACTTCTTTACACATTGCCTCCGGGTTAGGCCTGACTGCTCATGACAAGCTGTCAAAGGGGTGTTCAGAGGCTATCCTGGGTGTGTAACTCCCTCGCCCTAACTAGAATGGGTGGGTTCTGCCAGGCTTAGTTGCATAGCCTAACCAACCAGAAACCCAATTTTTAACAATGAAGAATATGCGATTAGAAGTATCCATTAGAAAAGTGCGAATTGCACCTGTGCAGCACAAAAGCACAATTTAAGGTCCGAGGAAGAAATGCCTGCAACATCATCTAGTAAGTTTAAAATATCCCATTTGACTGTCAGCTGCTTGCTCACCCGCTCAGTTTTAGCTTAAAGGACCTTATTATATCAAAGAATACATAATGGTACAATGGAAATATTAACAAAGTGCAAAAGGACTCTAGGAAGGACAATCATCTTTATACTGGATGTGCAAACAGTCAATGATAGGAAGCCTGATCTAATGGTCTACCCACTATGTCAACTGCAACTCTGAAGTTGACCATGAACAATACTAAAGCGTCACTGTGCACCCCGACTCCTCAGTCCACTGCAAAGGAAATTGTGTCACATGGTGAGTTGAACCCTTAGTCAGATGGAATATAAAGGCTTAGCCCCGCTGACTGAATCCTGATAGGCAATCGAAGTCCAGGATCTTGCACAGAATGGAGGAGAGATTAATCAACGGATCACATAAACATAGTAGAAAGCAATCTGCATACAAGTAGATTAAAATCTGTTTACCTACAAATATTATAATTCTATGGGAATTGTGATCCTGTACTGCACACACAAGAGCTATGCTGCCAAAGAATACACCAACAGGGAAAGCGGGCACTCTTGGCAGATGACCAGCATGATGATGAATCGATGAGAAATGCAACCATTGTTGCTAACCCTGGCAGTGGGATTTGAGTAGAGAAAGGATATAAAGGAAAACAACATGTCATCCATTCCTATATCTGCAAAATGGCTTGCATAAACCTCCACAGAAAGGAGTCAAAAGGCTTTTCTGCATCCAGAAAGACTGCAACAGCTATGACCTTAGGGTGTAGCTGTTGCAAAAGGGGTACTCAGATTAAGCACTGTCGAGCGACCCAGCTCCTTGCTTAGGATCCAGGATTTGAAGAGCATGGCAAATCACGTGAGAGTCTCAAAGCGCTGAATTGTAGGCATGGGGAAATTAAGTGATTTGTCCAGAAAAACAGGATGTTGAGCCGACCAGAGTCTTGACCAAGGATTCCCCAAGCTCCAAAGTCGGCAGCTCAAGTTGTAAAGCCACATTCTCTCCCTCCACTCTTTCTCAACCCCCACATAAATAGGAGATGGATGGCATTCATTTTGGCCTGCACCAAAGTGCTTGTATTGTATAGTGATAGTGGTCTATATAACATACAGGAGATTGCCAATTTGCCAAGTTTCAGAAGTGTGACAATCACCGCTTCCCAGAGAGTTGGTGGGAACCAAGCTAGGTATGCCCATCTATACTCACTGTAAGTATGTGCGGGCCCAACCATCTACGTGCTCTTCAGCCTACATTTAATAACCTCATTAATTTCTTGCCACAGTGGTTAGCTGTTTCACAACGTCCCTGTAAGTGTTCTCATGCCATGCAAGACTCAGCCTTTTGGATCCTGACACCTTCGCCTCTGCAATCATAATTTGTGAAGCATATAACTGCTTCTATTAATTGCTAAGCCAGGCAAAAATGCTGGGGCAGTCTTATAGTTTACTGTTATTGTTGAGTCTATAACAATGATGTCACCAGAAGATGTCATATAGAGATTTTTTTTTCTTTAGAATCAGTACCACCTTCTTTAATAGGCCAGTAACTAGCTACCAGTTTGTGACCACTATTGCTGCTGCAAAGCAATAATTTGGTGCTGTTAATTGGAAGGCCCTTATCAAGTATACTCCACTTACCAATGCGCAGCGAGTCATAATGTGTACTTTGTGAGTAAGAAAGCCTCTTAAGACCTGCAAAATACCTTTTGTGCAGTGAAAATGCTGTTTTGTAGTCACAAAGTCTAATTTTTTAACTGCAGGCTTTGCAACCCTTCTAAACTCTTAACCTAAGGAAGAACACTTTGCAGTCACTCCAGGTTATGTAAGAACACAGCATCGGCAATCCTGCATCCAGAATTACCAACAATACCGAGAACAGATAGTCAGGGATGCGATCAGGGACATCTTAAGGACTTTGGGAGCCCTTGTCCAAATGTATTTCAGGGGCCCCTGTTCGGAACAGCTTTGAATTTCTGATACAATTTCATCTTTTTCATGCCTTCTATGGCAAGGTCACTGACAGTGCACAGACATACTCATCCAAATTCTAAATGTGTTTATATCGAACATTCACGGATAGTGAAATGTGTTTTAAATATTCTAACACAGCAGCAACTCACTAATATTACTACAATATTCTCTGTGATACTCTCCCATTTCTCTTATGGGAGGTCTTGTTTTGATCTAAAAAGAACCTTTTTTATGGATGCTGCATGTAACAAACAATACTTAAAACAATCCGTTTAAGATTTATTCACGGTGATCAGGTCAAAACTCTCTGCATAACAGAGCTGGCTAGGGTCCAAGCCGGAGCCCACTTTGCCCATGCCTTAGAATGTATTGGATGCGGTATTACTCCGGGTTTACAAGTGTTCCAACTGAGGAATGGGTAACAGCTGCAGGATTCAGGTGTTCCATGCCTATTACATCATGTTTTTCCTCAATTCCAGGCCGTATTACGCACACAGATTTGGATAGGCTTTTTTCTGAAGAAAAGTACATGCAGGAAAACCCACAGCAGCACTGCGACCACACAACCAGTAATCCGTCAGGGCCTCAAACACTGTATATGCCCCAGGTAAATCAAGGACCCCGGGCCGGAGGTCTGACCACCCCCACCATGTAAATCAATGTTTGCCCAAGGGAGGTGGCGGCCCCTGGGGCTGCGCAGATAGGGCTATAGAAGGGGTAGCGGGGTGGGTTCAGCAGGGTCCCCCATTCCCCACATATAATAAAATATTAACCATGTGGGGGTGGTGGTCCCTGGGGTGCAGGGGGTGCTGCGCAGCTCCCAGCATAATTAACCAAAGATGGGACCCTGTGTTCCCCCACTCCTTATTTTTGACATGCTCCCAGGACCTTTCCCACTCAGGGGCTTTAGTAAAACAAGCACTGTAGACCCCAGCACCAGAGCTAAGGGGTCAAGTTGTCCCCACCCTGGCCAATTTCTTATTTTTCATCCTTTTTTTCAGGGACTTGGCTGAAGTTGAAGTGTTGGTAGCCAATCAGATCTCAACACGAGGAGGGTTCGCGAAGCCTTCGCGTCCCTATATATATATATACAAATTTGGCTTTATTTTAATATTTTAAAAACTATTGAACAGATTTACACAAGATCACAAAAAGGTCGCTTTTTGGACCAAGAGTTTTCTGCCTAATTTGGTGTAAATCCATCCAGTGGTTTGGCTGCTATTCCTGTTCAAAATCCCTATGGAAATTAACATGGAGAAAACACGCTTTGGGACTCCCCACCCACCTTTTCTCAGCCCACACTTAACAGATCACTAAAAAACTTTCTGGATGAGCAGCTGACATGAGCATTGTATTTTTGGGAACATTTTCAGCAAAGCACCCTCAAGCGGATTGCTTCCTTCCTCACAGGACGCTCACAGAGCATACGACTGCCTCCTATCCCCTTTGAACCCAGGGACATCTTAAGTGGCATACCCCAAGGATCATCCCTTAGCCTTTGTTCAACACCTACATGACGACTCCACCTCCTCCCCCAGCCCTTCGCAGACATCCTTAGATCCCATGGCCTCAACATAATTTTGCGCAGACGCCACACAACTCATCCGCTGACTCACTAAAGAGCCCTCCCCACCAGAATCAACTTCTGCAATGCCATGACCAACGTAGCCAACTGGATGAGAGAGACCTGCCTTAAACTCAACTCCCACAAAACAGAAGTTCTGATCTTTGGGAAGAATACCTCAGTTTAGAACCACAGGTAGTGGTCAGCAGAACTCAGACTAACACCCACACCCACATCCCATGAACATATCCTAGGCATCATCCCAGTAAGTGAAATGACAAATAAACAACCAATCCCCCTGCTTCCACACCCTTCACACGCTCAACAGAATCTTTAGGTGGATCCCAGTTACCTCCAGAAAGACTGTCACTCAGACCCCATCACTAGCCACCTCGACTACAGTAATGTTCTCTACGCCCGCATCTCCATCCACATCCACATCCTCAAAAGACTCCAGACCATACAGAAAGCTGCAGCCAGACTCATCCTGGCCCTCCCCAAACGAAGCCACATCACCCCCCCACCTCAAAACCTTCCCATCCAAAAAAGAGGACATTTCAAGATCCTCATGCATGCCTACAAAGCTGTGCATGATCAAGGACTGGCCTACATCAAACAGGGGCTGAACTACCAATGATCTGCAAAACACCAGAACTCTGCCTCACATAGCCCATGCATGCACACTCATCATCCATCGCATCCGTAGCAGGGGTCGCTCCTTCTCCTACATCGTGGCCAAAACCTGGAACAATCTACACCTCTATCTTCGAAAAGCACCCTCCCTTGAGGATTTCAGGAAGAAAGTATAGACCTGGCTCTTTGACAAAGACGTTGCACTTATAGCGCCCAGATATCCCCAGAAATGACAGTGCAGTGCTATACAAATACTGATTGAAATATATATATATATATAGATAGATATATTTATATATATATATATATATATATATATATATATATATATATAGTATAAAGGATGGGAATTGCAAGGAATATGCATACCCACAGCTTAAGAGATAAAGTTATGTTAAAAAAGAGATACAGACCTTTGAGGCTCACCAGGTTGTTCTTCCAAATCACTTTGTTCAGGTTCCAGGGCAAATGTCTGTTCTTTAGCAAGCACAACCTTTTCGGCATGCTGCAAAGAGTTAAAAAGAAAGAACTGAAAAGTGAGTGAAATTTTAATACAAGTTAATCTATAATTTTAAATGGAAATACTCAAATTGAGAAGTCTGTAATATCAAGCATCTTTGGGAGAAGAAAAAAGTGGTTAGTTAGCAGGCTGTGCCTGGTGTTGAAGTGTTTATTTACAAAGACATGCCATCTTTTCTAGTTTTTACTGCTCTCGTAAAATGCATCCATTAAAAGAATAGCTCACAATATTGTAGCTACTTTATCCAGAATCACTTAAGAGTTCATTGTTTTTTAGCTGCTTACAGTTTAGAAATCTGACCAAGTAGACAAAATTTAGCAAACAAACATCCATTTAAGGCAACCTAATACTATCAATAGTTATAAAAAATGTGCTACAGACTTTCATTTCTTAAGTGCCTTGTACGAAATGACAATGTGGTATCTGCAGCTCTGTCCAAGAACCCCTCTCAAATTCCTATCATAGGGCCTATTCACAAACCGCTTTTAAAGCGCCTTCAGTAGTACTACAATAGTACTAATAAAGTACAGCAAACTGCTGTTAACAAACGTACAAGTGTAAATCTTCACCTCCACCTCTCCTATCTTCTATTTGGGGAGATCCTCACACATGTAAGTTTACTACTTAGTAGTAAACATGGTAGGGACCGGGGAGGTGGCTGAAAAGAACAAGTTACTTGCCTTCGGTAACGCTTTTTCTGGTGGCTACAATAGCTACCTGTGGATTCCTAACCTGATGAATTCACCCTTGAGCCAGCACCTGAGGGAAAATCTTCTTCCCAGCTCTCCACGTCAACGAGGATGTCGCAATTGCACGGATCCACGCGACTCCGTCTGACGTCACCGTGCCAATAAGAGGTCCTCGTTGGCGTGCTGACGTCAGTTTCACCCATTTTTTACGTGCCTTTGAGGTGAACAAGTGAAAAACGACTCCAAAACAACTCCAATAAATACATATATACACAAAACATTCATGATCCAACATAATCAAAAACATCATTTATATATATGTTGGAAAATGGGTTATTGGTAGGGCAGGTAGGTGCCTACACCTAGCAACAAGCCACTAACCTCCACATAGGTACAGTTAGGTCTCAGTAAATTAATCCCAGCTCAACCCTTGGTAGCTTGGCAACGAGCGTCAAGGCTTAACTTAGGAGACAAAGTGTAAAGCATTCAAATATCACAAAACAGTAATTAAATAAAACACAGGAAACAGTTTAAAAATCCAAAACCAATTCATAAAAATAGTTTATATTTTTATCTTTAAAATGACACAAAAACGATTAAAATCGGTTCAGGGGAACCGGAGATATGAATTTTTAAAGAATTATTACTTTTCTAGCGCTTAGAAACAAAAAGCGCCAATCGGGTCATCTGGTTGCACCTCGACCGGGGCAAAGTCAAACTTTCAGGCCGACCGCGATGGAGCCCTGCTCGGCTACAGGTCGCGGGAGGCCTCGGTTAAAAAGTTACCTTCTGACTTAGTCTTTATTTTGAAGTTTTTCTTCACCGGGACGAACCTGCCAGTTGAATCCGACCTCCTGGAGCCCTTGTCCGGATACGCGATGTGGGTTTCCTCGGTGGAGACTTTTACCTTCGGACTTAGTCGTTTTTTCGAGATGAAAATCCTTCGACCGGGGTAAACCTGGATCTTGATCCGACGTCCATGGAGCCCTTCTCGGATACGATGGCTGGGAGGTCCCGGTCAACTTTTTACGTTCGGACTTAGTCTCTTTTTTGGATGTTTTTCTTTACCGGGACGAACCACGAAGTCAGGCCGGGTCGCGGTTGAGGCAAGCCGGCCAGAATTTCCGCGGCGGGTCGGTCCCTCTCTTGAGCTTTTTTCCAAAAATTCTCAAATCTTTTCCAAACTTCTGGGGTTTCACCCAGATGTTCTTTTAAGGTTCTTTTGGGGTCCACAGCTCACCCCAAGGGTCCAGAAGTTCTGTGATGGTCCTTGGGGGGTGCGGACTTCAACTCCCAGAATGCACCTGGCGCAAACTCCTTTTTGGCCACTGGACAGTGGTCAGCTGGTCGCTTTCTTCAGGAGTTGGTGCAGGGGACTCTGGTTTAGCAATTTTTCACCTGTAGCAAACAGGGAGTCCCTCCTTGAACCAGTTGAAGCCAGGCAAAGTCCTTCTTGTGGTGAAGCCCAAGTGTGTAGCTGGTGCAGTCCTTCTGAGTGCAGGGTCCAGGTGCAGGCCAGGGGTCCAGCAGGGCAGTCCTTCTTCTTCTTTAGTTCCTTTCTTGTTGAATTCTGGAGGGGATCTGAGGCGTGGGTGCAGGTCTGCCAGTTTTATCCTTGCTCCTGGGTGAAAAGCAGGGGGGCCCTGGTTCTCCAATCAGGGACAGGGTCGTCCCCCTGTGATGACCACTTCCTGGGAAGTGTGGCAAAAATCCATCCCAGAAGGCAACAGTCTCTAAAAATCCAACATGGATGAATCTGATTTTTGGAGGTTACATCTGGCTGAGCCCACCCACTGGTGTGGCTAAAAATCATAAACACACCCCTCTCCTGCCCTCTCCTAATCTAATCAAGGGGGCACCTAATTGTCTGGGGTTGCAGGATGTGGGGGTGTTGCTGGGTGCTCCAAATGTCCTTCTCTGCCTTTGAAGACCAGTTTGGCAGCCCTCCCCCTTCCTGCCTCACCATCTGCTGAGGGGAGATTCTCTCCCCCAAGCACATTCCTTTGTGTGAAGCTAGGCCACTTCACACCTCATCAAGGCAGCCTGGCAGAAGCTGCTGCAGGCTGGCCAATCAGAGCACAGCAGCAAAAACAATGCAGAGCTGAAATTGGCAACTTTTTAGGTAAAGTCTAAACTTTTTACCTGGACAAGTTATATTAAATCCAACAACTGGAAGTTGTGGGATTTATTACAACAATCAATTTGATACCAAATTCTTGGTATGTAACATTTAAGGAGACTTTAAAATTTAAAATAAAGTCTGCCCATTCTAGCCTATGAAGGCCATTTACTTCAATGAGGGAAAAACGAATTTGGCTGTTTTTACCTCACCAGGGCTTATAAATCTATTTTTATAAAGTCCCTGCTTATAGTTACATGGCACCCAGCCCTAGGGGCACATAGGGCACACCTTAGGGGTGACTTATATGTAAAAATAAGGTAGTTTAAGACTTTGGAAGTACCTTTAATTCCAAAGTCGAATTTGCATATAACTTTAATTTAAAAGCAGCCAGCAAGGCAGGCTTGCTTTTAAAATGACACTGGGCACCTCAGCAATGCACCTAGGTGTGCACCACCTATGCTGTGGTCCCTAAACCTACATGCCCTACCATATACTAGGGACTTATAGGTAGGTTAACTTAGCCAATTATAATTAGCCTAATCTGCATATCCATTTTACACAGAGCACAGGCCCTGGGACTGGTTAGCAGTACCCAGGGCACCTTTAAAGTCAGGAAAACACCAGCAAAAAGTGGAAAATGGGGGCAAAAAGTTATGGGGCCTCTGCAATCAGCCCTGTTTTCTCACAATATATAAATAATAAAAATATCAATATATATATGTATATACACATCTATACAACCACATATCCTAGTGCAGTCAGAGAGGCAACGGGGAGGTGGGTGGGACTGTGAGGAATCCACAGGTAGCTATTGTATCCACCAGAAAAAGCGTAAGTAAGCGAAGGTAAGTAACTTGTTCTTCTGATCGATCCTCACCTTATGAATAGAGTCCCAAAGCAGTACCGCACTGGAGGTGGGTGCCCATCTGACTACACCAAGAAATCCTGCAACACAGATCGTGCAAAATGGCCGTCCCTCCGAACCTCAGAGTCCAAGCAATAATGCTTTGCGAAGGTGTGGAGGGACGCCCAAGTTGCTGCCTTACAAATATCCACCACCGGAACCCCCTTCCTAGGGCCAAAGTAGCAGACTTAGCCCTGGTGGAATGGGCTCTTATACCCTCAGGGGAAACCTTTTTCACCAATGAGTAGCAGATCTTGATACAAAGGATAACCCATCTGGAGATTGTTCTTTTATGGACTGCTCTGCCTTTCCTCTGTCAAATATACCCTACGAACAGCTGATCTTCCAGGCGAAAGTCCTTCGTCCTCTCAGTGTAATAACTAAGCGAGCTTTTAGGGTCCAAGCGGTGAAGCCTTTCTTTCTCCTTCGAGGGGTGAGGAGGAGGGTAGAAAGATGGAAGGATAATGATGGAAGGGTAATAGCCTGCTCTATGTAAAAAAGAGAGACAACTTTTGGCAGGAAAGCCACCCTGGTTTTCAACACCACTTTATCTGGGAAAAACAAGGTAAAGGGGGGTTTAACAGAAAGAGCTTGAAGCTCACTAACCCGCCTAGCTGAGGTTACTGCAACAAGAAAAACTGTTTTAAGCACTAAAAACCTTAATGGGCAAGAATGCATGGGCTCAAATGGTGACCCCATTAAAAAGGTTAAAACAAGATTTAGGTCCCACTGAGGCACATGAAAGGGAGTGGGAGGAAACTAATTAAGCAAACCCTTAAGAAACGTAACCACATTAGGTGATTTAAACAATAAGGGCTGATCCAGGAGGCAAAGAAAGGCTGACAGAGCAGCTAAATAACCCTTAACCGTAGCCACTGCATAAACCTTCTTTGCTAAGTCCAAAGCAAATATCAGAAAGGTGGGCCTTCAAACGATCAATTTGCTTTTCTCCACACCAAGCCACAAATTGTGCCCACCTGCTGGCATAAACTGACTTAGTGGATTGTCGCCTGGCCGATAAAATAACATCCACTACATCTGATGAGAGAGAAAAGGAACTCAGGTTGCCCCGTTCAATCTCCAGGGATGAAGGTGCAGGCTCTGGAGGTGGGGGTGTAGAACCTGCCCCTGCAACTGCGAGAGGAGGTCTGCCCTGAGAAGGAGACGGAACGGAGGGCACAGCGAGAGTTGGAGAAGGTCTGTGTATCACACCCTGTTTGGCCAATCCGGGGATATTAAAATAACCTGAGCCAGATCTTGGCGAATCTTCCTCAGAACCAGAGGAATCAAGGGTATGGGGGGAAACGCGTAAAGCAACTGGTTGTACCAAGAGATCTGAAACGCATTCCCCAAAGCTCCTTGCACCGGATCCTGGAGGCTGCAGAATGACGGGCAGTGCGCGTTCTCCCGAGAGGCAAACAGATCTATCACTGGAGAACCCCACATCTGAAAGATGTGCAGGACAGATCCGGATGGAGAAGCCACTCGTGATCGGCCAAAAGATGCCGACTAAGAGTCTGCACGCACGTTGAGCACCCCAGCCAGATGATTTGCTATCAAGCAAATCCGATGGTCCTGAAGCCAGGACCAGAGACGCAGAGTTTCTCTGCAGAGAAGGTACAACCCTACTCCTCCCTGCTTGTTTATATACCACATTGCAGTAGTTTTGACCGTCAGGACCTGAACTGACTGACTGCAAAGGGATGGCAGGAAGGCCTTGAGAGACAGACGTATTGCCCGCAATTCCAACAGATTGATATGGAAAGTCTGTTCCACTGTTCCACCAACGACCCTTGATCTCCAGGTCCCCCAAATGAGCTCCCCACCCTAGAGTGGAAGCATCCGTCATGACCGTGGCCACCAGAGGCGGCAGTGAAAACGGCCTTCCTTGAGAAAGGTTGCTGTCCACAGCCCACCATCGTAAATCCGCTGCTGCGTCTCTGGAGATCGTTATCGACTCCTCGAGATCCCCTTTGTGCTGAAACCACTGCCTGCGGAGGCACCATTAGAGAGCCCTGATGTGCCAACGTGCATGAGTGACCAACAGAATGCAAGAAGCGAACAGACCGAGCAGGTGTAAAACCTTGGGGACTGGAACAACTGCTCCATTTTGAAACATTTGAATCAACGCCTGAATATCCTGGATCCGCTGAGGCGGAGGATAGGCCTGATTCAATGTTGTATCTAGTACTGCCCCTATGAACAGTATGCGTTGAGAGGGCTCCAGGTGAGATTTGGGTACATTTATCGAAACACCCAGCCTGAACAACAACTGAGTTGTTACCTGCAAGTGACTCGACACAAGCTCCGGAGACTTGGCTTTGATCAACCAATCGTCCAGGTAAGGGAATACCGATATCCCCTTCCTTCTGAGATTTGGTGCCACCACTGCCATCACCTTTGCGAAAACTCGAGGTGCTGAAGTAAGACCAAACGGAAGGACCACAAACTGGTAGTGTTGCGACCCCACCACAAACCGGAGATACTTTCTGTACGACTTGAGTATAGTGATATGAAAGTTTGCATCCTGCAAGTCGACAGACACCATCCAATCCTCCTTGTTCCACGCCAGAAGTACCTGCGCTAGAGTCAGCATCTTGAATTTCTCCTGTTTGAGGAACCAATTCAAAATCCTTCAGGTCTAGGATTGGTCTCAAACGACCGTCCTTCTTGGGGATCAGGAAGTATCTTGAATAACATCCCTGACCTCATTCCTGCTCTGGAACCAACTCCACCGGACCTTTTGACAACAGGATCTGAACCTCCTGCTGTAACAACAGGAGATGGTCTTCTGAACAAAATGTGGGACAGGGAGGGATGGGATGAGGAAACTCCTGAAAAAGGAGAGCATATCCTTTTCTCACAATATTTAGAACCCATGAGTCTTATGTAACTAACTCCCACTTGTGGAGAAAAAGACGTAATCTTCCTCCTACAGGAGAAGTATGGTCAATAAAGGGGACAAAACTAGTGCTGCTGCCCTTGCTGTTGTCCTCCAGAGGAAGAGGATGACGTAGGGTGCTGCTGGATGGCCCCTCTTGTCCTAACCCTCCTCGGCCCTCAAAAGGACAGATATGGGAGGCTGGTAGGCTTCTGGACCGAGGACTGGGGTCTCCCTCGATCAACTGCTCCACACCCAAACCCCCTGAACCTCGGAAAGGACCTAGAAGGGGTAGCAGAGGAGGCTTGCAATCCCAAAGACTTCACCGTGGCCCGGCTATCTTTGAAGCGCTCTAGGGCAGAGTCTGCTTTATCTCCACACAGCTCATCCCCATCAAAAGGCAAATCCAACAAAGTGGTCTGTACATCTGAAGAAAACCCACAGGACTTCAACCAAGCGTGACTCCTGGTAGGAATAGATGTACCAATTGCCCTGACCACCTAGTACGTAGAGTCCAGGCCAAACTGGATTATTTATTTCGCCTCAGCGTGCGCATCAGACAGGAGTTCCCCAAATGGTCTCTGTACATCCTGCGGCAGGTCAGGAACCATGGCATTCGCAGAGTCCATGAGAGCATGGACATATCTACCCAGCACACAGGTAGCGTTTGCATCCTTGAGAGCCATGCTGCAAGGCGTGGAATCTTCTTTGCGGATTGTTCCATCCGCTTAGATTCCCTGTCTGATGGAATCACAGGGAAGGAGCCTGGAGCAGACCGTGTTGAGCAAGGGGCCTGAACCACCAAACTCTCCAGGGTAGGGTGTCGTGATAAAAACCCGGATCACCAGGCACCACTCTGTATCTCCTTGCCACAGCTCTATTCACAGCAGGTGACGATACAGGCTTCCTCCAAAGTTCTAACATTGGCTCCGTAAGAGCCTCGTTGAATGGAAGCAAAGAGTCTGCAGAAGTTGAAGAAGAAAACAGGAACTCCGTTAAAATGTTCGTCTTTACTTCTGCAGCAGGCAATGGAAGTTCCCAAAAATTTGCTGCCTTCCTGATCACTGTGTGAAAAGAAGCTGCTTCCTCTGTAAATTGCCCAGTGAAGACAAGTCCCATTCCGGGGAAGTATCCAGGCCTTGATACTCTCCTAAGGGCTGGACAATCTCTCTTTCCTCCAACAACTGCCTTTGATACTCTTCCTCCTATAAGAGTTGCAAGGCCTTCCTGCGTGACCTCAACGAGTCTCCAACCTCGGTGTTTACATGGAATTTGCCGACGTCAAAGACACCAGCTTCAACACCTGATGTGGAACAGGAGAGGAAGGTTGACTCCGTTCGAATCCATCACTCGGATTCGTCACCGGCATGGATTCTAATGGCGCCGAGGATGCTCATGGCTCCACCATCGGCGCTGGCTGGGGTAATTAAATCGGCGCCATAGATCTAGAAGGCGAGGTCATGGGATCCACAGGGCCTCGAGGCAATGTCATCGGCTCCGGTCCCGTACCCTCAGCTGGATAGAATGGCATAAACGGCGCCACCTTGTACGGAGCAGGGGAGTCCAACGAAAATGCCAATGGACCTGTGGGACCAGCCGGTGCACCAGAAGGGGCCATTGCATTGAACATAGAGAACATGGCATTCAAAAATGCCGCCGAATCCGCTCCCAGGGCCGGGAAGGCAGGATACCACTGGTCTCCCTGTTGCACCTGTGCTAGCTGAACATAGGACTCCTGAGCAGCAGGTGAAAATCGACGATTGTGCGGAGATGCCACAACCTCAAAGACAGACGGTGCCGGAGAAGCCTCAGGGGTTGAGGAGTCACCATCGGACTCACCTCCCACGTCGCACGGCTCTGACGAGATGGAGACCTCAATCTTGACGGGCTCTGAGTCGAACGGCGCCGAGAGCCATGACGGTGCCGTTTCTTATGCTTCTTCGGAGAAGCACCAGAAGAGGATCTACGATGGCTCCTATGACCCTTCTTCGCCTTGGCCAAAAAGAGTTTGGCCTCCTTTTCCTTTAACACCTTTGGATTCATCCTCTGGCAAGACGCACACTCCTCGACATCATGCTCAGAGCTAAGGCACCAAAGACAATCGTCATGAGGGTCAGTGACCGACATGCGACCCCGCACTCTCTGCATGGCTTGAAACCGGATTTTCTAGGGGGAGACATTGTAACTACAATGAGCAACAAGATGAAACCTCCAACAGAAGCGATAGCTATGAGAAAACCATTAGCGTCGAAGGCACGGAAAAAAGGGAACTGACGTCAGCACGCCGGCGAGAACCTCTTATTGGCACAGTGACATCAGACAGAGTCACGTGAAACCGTGCAATTGTGAAGTCCTTGTCGACGTGGAGAGCTGGAAAGAAGACTTTCCGTTGGATGCTGGTGCAAGGGTGAATTCATAAGATGAGGAATCCACAGGTAGTTGTATCCATCAGAAAAGGGCCATACTAATACTAAATGAAAGGTTTTAAGGAGGAGTAAGGAGCGGTTTAGGGAGGCACATGCACCCACCCACAAAACAGTAATCACATGGCTATCCACAAACTGCACTTCTGAAGTTGCTACAGCCAGAAAGTGACCCAAAACCGTGGTAAACTACTCCAGTTCACAAGCTCAGAGCTGGAATAACTCCAGCACAACACACAATCAACCCTAGTACAGCAACACCCTCCTGTAGAAAAAAATGGAAATAGGGATTTAACATTAAATTCGAATAGGAAATATTATTAATTAAATTAATATAAAAATATTTAAAATAATTAAAAATAGAGAAATTTAATGTAAACAAATTCACAAATATATCATTATTAATTTATAACAAATTATAACAACCTTTTATAAATATATACAATAAAGTAACTGTGTACTAAAATATAATCAAATTAGTTTGACTTAATTGTAGATATAATTTTTAATATTTATTAATGCATAATATTTTTGTTTTACTTTAGTTGGGATTTTTTTATTTATTTAAATGTCAGAACAATTATTTGTATTTGATTTAATATATTTACATTGATTGGATTTACATCAAAATTAAGTTACTCGTGATGCAGCATTTGGTGTTTTGTTGCACATTTAAAATAAAATACATACAATAATTTACCTTAATATTTACCAATTGAGATTTTAAGATAAAGTCTATTTTTTTCCAGCAGAGAATACAAGGGAGGGATGGCCTCTATTTTACATGAAGTGCTCCTGATGAGGGCTGACTTAGAGGAAGGTTCCTCTTCTGCAATATTAATTCTAAGAAAGAGTTTAAGCAAAATAAGCCTGCAAAGCTTATGACGCCAGCAATGATAGCATTCATAAAGAAATATTGTGAAAATAACAAATTATTGAATAAGCTTCTGCTGAGAATAGGTGCTATCTTTCCTATGAATTCTGCCCACGTGTTGAGGAAACACTTCTTGACATGCAAAGTTCAGTATTCCAAAGGCAGGGGATTGCTTGACACAATTCGTCAGTAAATAGAGAAGTGTAAAATCAGATACCTGAGTAGTTCATGCAGAATTTGTTTACAAAATATAACTTACTTAAATCTCACAGGTTATATCCTGCTAATTTATTTATTTTCCCTTCATAATGGGAGAGGATAAAAACAAGATTTTAGACAAAGAAAAGAAAGGCTCCACGGAGAAGCTTTTCACATTTAATTTTCTGGATCACTTTCTCTAGTCTAACAAAGAATACGGTATAAAAGGAAAAGGGATTATACCAATGATAAAAGAGATAACACTCAAATAGAGGACTGTCCATTAGAATTGCAAAATGGAAGGATTATCTTTGCTCAGTGGCAGGTTGATTGGGGAAAACTAGATCTAGATGGCATATTTAGATCCCTTCTCCTTTGGCTCACTATGTCTCAAGATTCTAAGGCCTCTACTGAGGGGTTTGTTTATTTTCCCAAAGGGGAGGACGAAGCCTCATATAACAAGACAACATTCTTTTAAAGTCTCTAAACAGACTGATTTTGTAGGAACAATTTGAATTGGGATTCCCTATTCAACTTAACAATAAGACCTGAGCAGGCGAGTAAGAGTACCTGCAAGTACAATGAACAGTTGGCAACTGCCCAGAGCCAATCCAATACAGGAGAACTATGATCGATCCTGTGTCTCCAGAGTCCCCTAAGGAGGACTCTACACTAGCAAATCAGTGATTTGGGGTATGGAACCTTGAGGAAGAAGCAGCCTAATGAATTTAGAGTAGTGAGTCATGAAGGGGGAGAAAGCAGTCCATTCAGAGAGGAGAAGGTCTATTCCTTTTTTTGGGGAGTGTGCATCAGCGCTCATCGGTGCATTGGAATCCTAAGCAGCGGTACTGATGGGGAGTTCCCTGCCACATTACGAGTTAACAGGTTCAGGGGGTGATACAGCCTCATCAAAAGCCCCATGGTTGATTGTTACGGTAAGGACCTGTATAGCATAAAGAGTGGAGATTCATGATTCTTGACCAGGGCAACTGGACTTATGCGATTGTGCGGCTGCGGTGATTTTCGCATAATTACAGATTTGCTGCATTTGCCACATAATCCATCATCTGCTGCATAATATGCTGATTTTACCTAAATTGTTTCTAGCTCAAATGGTTCAACGGTTACTAAAATTGCAGCGACACGTATTGTCGTGTAGTGAAAGGCCCTTTGCAAAACTGGATTGTCACCTTTTTGCTGCTATGTCTGGGTATTAAAATGGTACTAACGAGGCACAACAACTGTCAGACAGTATTATGAAGTTTAAAAATGTTGAAATAATGAAGTAATATTATACAATGTGCTGCACTGTGCCGCATAATTTGCCTTTTCCTGGCACATAATTTACTAAACCCTGCCGCATATTTTGGCACCCTCATGCGGCATAATTTCAGTGACCCTGCCCCTAACCGACTAACCATAGACAACATACTACAAATGGGATAACTCCAATACACAATTCCAACACATAGTGGAATTCTTCTCATGACATAGTCTAATATATGTCTGACTGAAGACTCACCCAAAAAGGTTTGCAGTACTTCTGACACTGTCATTTAAACCTGCTGGCAGGCAAGCACAGTGAGGGGAGTCCGGTTGTGTTCTAGTCCCATGAAAGCTGCCAATCACAACATCCTGAAGATGATCTAGAAAGTCTAGCCCTTATGAAGAGATTGACAATCCCCTGACATACAGCAACGATACAGACCAACTTCCATATGAAATAAGATGATAGCCATTGGCCCTGAAAACTCTGAGAAACAGATAAGCATTTGAGACATACAACTAAAAATGTAGAGCTGAAACAAGTACTACTGAACCAACTCAAATAAATATAACAAAAGTGAACACTATGACTGGAAGAGTACTACACACCACAGACAGCATGATAGGAGTGCTACATAAAAGTGACTCAAACATTAAAAACCTTCTCTAGCAAAATACAAAACAGAAAAAGAAGAGCAAAATGGATGGTCAAGGACCTATAAGAAGAGCAAGTCCTGAAAACCGAGAGGACCCTGCTCAAGCTGCCATAAAAGACTTCACGCATTTTAAGAACTTAAAGATGAAATCAGGGGTGTCAAAATTATGTACATAAAGTTCTTCGAGAGATAAAGAGGGATGTTGTGTGTGGAGTCAATGACCTTGACAAACAAGTCACTTACCTTCGATAATGCTTTTTCTGGTGGATACATTATCTACCTGTGGATTCCTCACCATTTGAATATCTCCAATGCACCAGAATTCCACAGCAACTTTTATTCATAGCTCTCCCACGTCTATGAGAACGTCACAATGCCAGGGCTCCGTACACAACTCTGTGTGAAGTCAAAGTCATATGAAGCCCCTGTTGGCGTGCTGACGTCAGTTTCCACCCACTTTTTTCATGCGCACAGGTGAAACCAACATCACAAATGTAACAATGTGTCACAATCCACATACATATATACAAACAAATATTTATATGAAATAAGAAACAAATAAATATTATACAAAATAGGTTTCTTTTTTGGCATATACAGACAAGCATTAAATAGGGAGGCGGGTGGGTTAGTGATGAATCCACAGGTAGATACTGAATCCACCAGAAAAAGTGTCACCAAAGGTGAGTAAACTTGTTCCTCCGATGGATACAGCTACCTGCGGATTCCTCACCTTTTAAATAAAATCTCCCAAGCAGACCTGCACCAAGAGGTGAGTGCTTGTTTGCCTATACCAAAAAATCTTGCACAGCAGAAGGGGAAAAGCAACCACCCTTCTCACCTCAGGATCTAAACAATAGTGCTTCGCAAAAGTGTGGAGGGAGGGCCAAATTGCCGCTTTGCAAATGTCAACTACTGGTACACCTCTAGTTAAAGGGAAAGTGGAAGATTTGGCTCTAGTGGAGTGAGCTCTAATACCTTAAGGTGGTTCTTTGTTAGCCATGGCATTTCAGAACTTTATGCACATGAAGGTCCATCTGGACATTGTCCTCTTATACACAGCCTGTTCTTTCGTTTTGCCCATGTAGCCAATAAATAGTTTATCATCCTGCCGGAGATTACGTGTCCTGTCTATATAAAAGCTGACAGCCCTTTTAGGGTCCAAGCGATGAAGCCTTTCTTCCTCCTTAGATGGATGGGGCCCTGATAAAAAATGTATACCTTGCATTTAGGAAGCTGGAAGGATCTGTTCTAGGAGCAGGGAAAGCTGGATACTCTTATTGCTGTCGAAGAGGTGGAGGAATAATTGGAGGCAGATGAACCTCTTCTGGATCAGGACACAAAGGTGAAGTTGGTGGTCTGACTGGACTTGAAAGCAATACCGGACAAGCTACAGGAGATAGAGCCAGAGAGCCTTTGAGCAACCTCACCCAGGTGGACACTGGCGATAGAGACAAACCTCTTGATGATCGACGTTGAGAACTGTGACAGCACTTTTTCTTGTGTTTCCTATTGGAAGAATTTGAGGAGTGAGGAGATGGCAAGTCTGAATGAGGTTGAGACTTTTGACAACCTCTCTTCTCCTTCCTCGCCTTGGCCAAGAAAAGCTTTGCCTCTCTTTCCTTTAAAGCTTTCGGGTTAATCTTCTGGCACGAAGAACAGGCATCAACATCCTGGTCCCAGCTGAGACACCATAGACAGTCGTTGTGGGGGTCTGTGATTGACAACGGACCTCACACTCCCGGAAGGGCTTGAAACCGGATTTCCTTGGTGGAGACACTATCACTAAATAGCTTCTACTGCTTTTTACTTTGAAACAATGTCACCAAACAGAAAACCTAAAGGAGAGATGAAAAAAAAAACGTTATACATCGAAAGCAGGGGAAAAAAGGGAACTGACATCGGCATGTAGATGAAGGCTTCTTATGACTTCTATGACGTCATGCAGAGTCACATGTGGGGCAGTAGCATTGTGTTGTCGACATCGGAGAGCTGTGAAGTAAAGTTTCTGTGAAATGGTGGCGCATTAGGACTAATTAGAAGGTGAGGAATCCACTGGTAGATGTAGCCATCAGAACCTCATTGAGCAAAATGATGACTGCAGGAAGTTATGACGGCTGCTAGAGCTTGAGGAACACACATTCCTCCAAGAAAAATGTAAAGACTATGAAAGCCAGTCACAACGTAGAAATACTATATGCATCAGCAGTATCCCAAAGAACATCACCAATAAAGATTCACCCAAATACCTGACAGAAAGTGGGAGGAGAGCCAATTAAAATAGAGCACATAAAGTCACCCTCTGGCAAAAACAGGCCATCCAAACTCAGACATACCAGGCTACAAGTATTAATATACAGACAAGGAAGAAATCATGTCAAAGGCATGGCAGAGGGGTCCAAAGGTGGCCCAATGTTCTTCAATGGGTCATAACTTCACCAATTTCAAGATCCTTCCCCAATATATTTGGCAAAGAGGGAGACCAGAGTTACCAACTTCCTAAACGTCAAATATATGTTATGTATGGGCATCTATATATTTATATACTTTTCTCCCACTGCCAAAAAATACTACTCTCCTCAAACCACTACACTGACTCATCCTATACCTCTTTCTAACTATACCCTACCTCCAATCTATAACTCATGCCAAACCTCTATTTGTACCATGGATTCCCAAATCTTCCCTCCTTAAGCCACCCTTTATCCTATTCTTCCAACCAAGAGGCTCACATGTCCACCACTCCCAACAACAACTTATATTTCCCTCTAGTAATCCACCTTCGGTGCCGGAGTAGTGTCTCTCTTATTTGGACTCTCGCTCCTAAGCAAGACTGCTGGTTTAGAGGTGACAGCACTTTTGTTTGTAGGCGACTGAGTCACTCCTACAACAACTCGCAACTGTCGGCCCAACCCTCCTGACTCACAAGCAGTACCTCACCAAAACTCAGAAAGCAAAGGTGATTTCTGGCAGCCGTAAGCATGGAATCTAGATGAGACCTCTTGGGGAACTCGTGGTGGAACAGAAGTTACCCATTTCTCTTGTTAGCAACATGTCTTATACACACAAAGGCAATGAAAGAGATGCAGGGGAGTTTTCAATATATTTACTGAAAAGACTGCAATGTATGATAAAATGCATGTGCTGCAATTATTAGGATACTGAACAGAAAATTAAGCAGAATTGTGAAGATTGGAGTTGTTGCATATGAAAACCCCCACCATCTCACAATAAACCGGAGATATAAAATTCCTAACCGAGAAAGCCTAATTCTCTACCCTCGTGAGAGCTAGGTATGATAAACCTAATCTGTCAGCATCAAGTCCATTAGATGTGCCCCCCCCACCCTCGTATCTTGGAATGAGGTCTCTAGGTCAGACTCAATGGTGACACAAAGGCTGAGTTCTACAGCAACGTGACGTGCAGCACAGATGGCATCTAGAAGGAACCCCTATAATGACCTTGCCAGTGTGAGGTGTATTTATACAGATCATGGAGGATCCCTGATGCAGATATGTTCCTAAAACAACTGATAATGTGGCAGACGTGTTGTCGGCAATTGCATAAACAATCCCTAACAAGTGTGCATGATGTTCCCATCACACGTAAGTGGGAAAGGAACATGATGACAATATCTATGTGTATCACTGATAGCGACACCGATAATGACGTCTTCTCCGAATGCACTGATGATGAAAATCAAAACATTTCTTGTAAAATGTAAGCCCATGGCGAAAGCTAAAAGAAATAATAAAATAAATGAAATAAAACAGAGCAAGCTAAATAGATAAAAGGTCACTAGGTGACGGGGCATAGGTCTGCAAGCCAAAGACTAAGCTGACTCCTGTATCCCAAGAAGAAACTAAAATGAATTCACCACACCCTCCTCATTGTCGAAACAAGGATGCTAACTCACTAGCCAGGGTGCATGAGTGCAAACCTAAAATGCTCTGACCTAAAAGTCTAAAATCTAATTACAAACTATGATTAAAACGTACCAAGAGATATAGGGGGTCATTCCGACCCCGGCGGTCGCCGCCCGCCTGGCGGGAACCGCCATATGGCCGCTCCGCGGTCGAAAGACCGCTGGGGCCATTCTGACTTTCCTGCTGGGCCGGCGGGCGCTAGCCAATATAGCGCCCGCCGGCCCAGCGGGAAAGAGGCCTGCAACACTGAAGCCGGCTCCGAATGGAGCCGGCGGTGTTGCAGGTGTGCGACGGGTGCAGTTGCACCCGTCGCGCTTTTCACTGTCTGCTAGGCAGACAGTGAAAAGCATACTGGGGCCCTGTTAGGGGGCCCCTGCACTGCCCATGCCAGTGGCATGGGCAGTGCAGGGGCCCCAGGACACCCGTTCCCGCCAGCCTGTTCCTGGCGGTAAAAACTGCCAGAAACAGGCTGGCGGGAAGGGGTTCAGAATCCCCAGGCCGGCGCTGCTTGCAGCGCCGCCATGGAGGATTTGCCCAGCCGGGGGAAATCCGGCGGGAAACCGCCGGACCCGGTTTTCCGACCGCGGCTTTACAGCTGCGGTCGGAATGGGCTATGAAGCACCGCCAGCCTGTTGGCGGTGCTTCAGTCATCCGTGTCCCTGGCGGTCTTGGACCGCCAGGGTCAGAATGACCCCCATAATGTCAACCATGACAAGCAAGGAAGACCAAATACAACCCAAATCTCTAAAAAGGCAATTTGGTGTTACGTTTTATACTTCTGAAAAAACCAATGATCGAATTCATTCAACAATAGGTATGATTGTGTAGAAGGTCTCTGAAGTCATCAAATGGGAATGCGTCCAGGAAGAACTCTACATCGGCAGATGTCAGATCAATCACAGGATTGGCAGAAGGATCCATGGAGCAAAAGTGCGCAGATGCCTCAGGCGCAGGATCACCCGCGTAGGCAGCACCACCATTAGTCCCAGATGTCGTTGGAGCCAAGTAGTTCACAATTGGTGGCTCATAAGTGGCTTCGTGAAACAACCTCAGTCTTATGAGGCACAACCGTGAATTAACCCTCATCAGGAACATCAGCAGTTCCTTGTCCACAGGAGGCACTGGCAGTATAGCAAGATACATCGGAGGTAGACACTCAAAGAGGCACCAATTGCAATGAAAGACTGGTTGCAAGCACAACGGGACTAGCCGGAATGAAAAAGACCAATCATGCTCCAATTCTGCTAGCAACGAAGCACCAAAGAACGGCATCATCTGTTCACGACACAGTTGCTAGTAGCTCCACCACTCCACTTAGCTGAGAAAGCACAACCACTGCATATTAGAAATTGCAGCAGCAGTACATTCTGCCATTCAGTGCCAAAGTTACAGGAAATCGGCCAAACACACTTGAAAAGAATTAATGGATCGCTGAAGGAATTACTCCCAAGACGGTCCGGAAGGTCGAAACAAATCCAGACCCAACATCCTTAAAGAACTGTACAATCCCTGCAGTGCTTGAGGCGTTGAAAATTCTGCAGACCAGCTCTCCAAAGTGCTTGGGGAAGTTGGTATTTAATAAGGATTGTATCTCTGCTGATGATCTTGCTACCTGGAGAGCATAAGTCGCCATGGCTGATGTCAATGCCACTTGTTTTTGGAACAATAGCACCTTAAGTCTGCTCAGCTTGTTAAAATGTATATTAGTAGCATTAATGTGAGGCCTCATTCCTACTACTCTTATCTCTTGTGTTGGGGGGGGGTAAAGAATGTCCACAACAAGTTACAATTTGAAAAACTGAAATTGCGTAGACAATTACTAGTCTCATTCTGCAGCAACTCTTATCGTTCAGGACCACGTAACTTCCATATGAAAGTACATGAAATGCTGGACGAATCAAAGGTACGGGAGTACCATTCAGAAAGCATGCTGAGTTCGTGACCTCCGCATTGCAAAAAAGCGTGAAGTGGCACCTGCTTACAAATCACTGAATGACTAACAGTAGTCTCACATTCGCTTTCGCTGAGAAAGACCTCTGTTTCGCCGTTCAGACATCTGAACTCAAAAGGTAACACCAACTCTTCTTTTATATAGCTATCTCCTAGCCGTTCGTATCTGCCCACAGTAAAATGTTTCAAACATATTGTGAAACGAAAGGTAGAAATTGGCAGATTTATAACCCCATGTACTAACCATACTGCTGATAGTGTCTCTTCTCCGGTAAAAGGCAGCTTTTCTAACTTTCCCATGTTAAGCAACATGTAGCTTGTTCCCTTTTTAGCCATTATCTGTTGCTCCCTTCACAAATTAAAAGCAGCAAACAAGTCACTACTGTTTATGTGTTTCCACGAGACACAACCATTTTTCAGACTCTGCAATGTCCAATCCAACTGCATGATGGCACACAGCTGATTTTGCCCATGTTGTAACAGGAATATGTCATTCTGAATTATGTAAATCGCAGAAGGCACAATATTATTAAGTGTGTATATTCTGATGGTCTGAGTATTCATGCCATTATCAACAACAACTAAAGCCTTTTCCATATTTTCCTCATCCATCTGTCTTAAAAGTGCAGACGCTTCCATTTGAGAAAGCTTCCAGATCTCACTGTATATGGCATACAGGAATTGTTTAGAGCGGGGCTTTCTTCGATCTACAAGAAATCCTGAAAGGCTACTTCCTCAGAGACTAAGATGTTCCTTAACTGCTGCTAAGGTGTTTGTGTGTAACCACTGTTGGCACAGTTTTTCCTAACTCTATGTAGTAACTATAGCAGATGTTTGAGCCGAGACATAGCAAGGGTCTGGCTGGCTAATCTTGAAACCCCCTGAGGAATTAACAAAACTCCAATTTGTGTCCAAAGGCCACAATAACCACCCGTCAGGACTTGAAAGTGTGGAATTAAAGGTACCATTCTGAACCCTAGCATTTAGTTCTTTCTCAGTGACATTTAGGAATGTTTGCCAATCAGTGAATTTGGCTGGTATGGGGATACTGGAGGCGTTCATTTCCTTTATTTTTGCTAACCCTAAACAGGATGTTTGTTGAACTGTGTCATTTAAAAATATAATTTGGACAGGAATAAGGCATGCTCTGAACAAAGCTTCACAACCCTGAATTTGCCAATCTTGTGTTCCCCGTACACTTTTCACATCAATAGTGCTCTTCCAGTATTCATAACCTTAAACAGCAAGCCAGCAAACAAAAGAATCTGAATTGATTAATTTTGTATTGGTTAGCAAAATCTTCCGCATTTTAGAAGATGGTAATTTAAAATAATATGACACTGCATTTGTAGTTTCATGCCCAGAAAAATATACAAATTTGTCTACATATTATTTGGGGCTCCCCACAAGTGGAGTCGAAGAGTGCTCCCATTGTGTGTAATTAATTACTGCTCTATGTCTAGTTGCTTGGTGCAGAAAGTAAAGTCCCCAATTATGATACTAGAACATTTCCCCATAATTCACTGTGTTCATATACACACCTTCACTTTCAAACTTTTAAAATAATATGACACAGCATTTGTAGTGTCATGCCCAGAAAAATATACAAATTTGTCTACATATTATTTGGGGCTCCCCACAAGTGGAGTTGAAGAGTGCTCCCACTGTGTGTAATTAATTACTGCTCTATGTCTAGTTGCTTGGTGCAGAAAGTAAAGTCCCCAATTATGATACTAGAACATTTCCCCATAATTCACTGTGTTCATATACACACCTTCACTTTCAAACACAGTGTAATCCTGCAGTTCAGACAGCATAGACTCAACTGTTTTAACATCCCCATCATCAGAAACAACAACAGGTGTAATTACATCAGTCATTGAAATTTTAAGCACATAAGGAATTTGGATAACCTCATTAGGCCCATATATATCAAATGGTAATTTATCCCAAACAATCCCATCAGGAATTGGTACTGCTGAAATGTTCACAAGGGACAAGTCTCTTCGGACCTTATGTGAGGAAAGGTATGGTGTTAGAACTTCATCCATTGGCTCGACAGTAGAGAATTCAGGAAGATAATGACCATTTATCAAGAAAAAGAAAACACTCACATAACCAATCCATAACAGAAAAGTAAGCAGTGTCAATAGTAGCTACAGATAATGCTATGAATAAATCAAATAGTTATTTTTAAGCCATATGTACAGCTTACGTGTCTTTGAAACAGTTTCAGTAGCAGATGTAGATGTATTCGTAGAAAAGTCATATTGGTTGATGAAGTAACCAGAAGCAGTCTATGCAAACACAGAGTTGGTGCATTGCTGGTGGATGGATCCACTTTGCGTGGAGGTTCATAGTATACAAAGTCGTCAGTTTGTGTTGCACTGGAGTAATAAACAGCCACGACTTGGACAGTTCTTTTCAGTGAAGTGGTAACAGGAATCAGCAGAAGCTCATTCCCTACCCTCCCTAAGCTCGAGGAGGCATCTGTAGCATTGTTGTACATGCTGGTGTATTAGAACTGTTGTTTATTCTTTGAAGAGGTATTTCCTGTTGAGGAGTGAGAGGGGACTGAGAACTACCCAATGGACCTCGGGGTCTACTGTGTAGGATCAGCCACACAGTGCAATTTGATGTTGTCAATAGAGACAAATTTGTTCCCTTTGTAATCCGACAGCGGTGGTAGAATGGCAGTTCTGGTGCCTTGAATCTCCAGGACTAGAACAGGTGCTCTGTAAGATGGGCTGAATTCATTCTTCACAGCAATCTTCTCTCGAACCAGATTCTCAACTGTAGGAATCCAACCTGTACAAGTTGTTGGCAAATCCCTTATTCCTAAGGTGGTAGCACTGTCAGATGAATTATCACAAAATTGTTGAAGCTCCTGCATGACAGTGAGACGTTCATTTATGTCAAAAGGTGTCTCTGCCAGCACCATACCAGGTAACAGGGCCATCTAGATCTGGGACGTAGAAAGGTATCCCAAAGAGGACCTCATTAGGAGTGCAACCCCACCAAGGACCATCTTGGCAGATTATTCAGTGCTCTCTGGAACAAATATAGGTGGTGAAGCCAACTGCGGCCTGAACCTAACACTCTTGCTGTTAAGGACTGCTTTAGGTCACAATTTCTCCTCTCCACAACAGAATCACCCTCTGGGTGATATGGGGGAAGAGTAATGGAGTTCAATGCCAATCGTCCTCATGCCCTGAATGCCCTGAAGGCAAAAGCAGGGCCCTGGCCTGAGTGGAATGTTGCAACTGCAACCTCCTACATACCAATAAAGACCAGCAAGTCTTTTATAACTGTTTGAGCATCAGCCGACCACTGTGGCCATTCCCCCAGGAATCTAGAACAAGAATCAACAGCGACTAAGATGTATTTGTATGCGCCATCAGGTTGTAAGGGACCAAAATAGTCCAGGTACACACATTGTAGTAGCCTATTGGACACAGAGACAGATGTCTGTGGGTGGTGGGCATTTGATGTTGGAGCCCTTCATTTGCTGGCAAATGCAACAACAAAGGGCATATTGCTTGGTCTGTCTGTATAGACCCAGCCACCACTACTGTTTCTGTAGAAGGGATATTATGGCCGTGACACCAGCATGAGCAGATGCAACATTCTCATCCACTGCTTCGATGAGATCTAATTTCTGATCTTGGTTGGGGATCACGTGATCTCACACCCCAACAACTGTCGCAAAGGCAACATTCTGTGCACTGATATGTTAGGAATACTTTGTAGGGTATGCTTTTTGCATTGCCCTCAGTCAAAGCTTTCACGGCAGCCTGAATCACATTATGCAACCTCATGTGAGAACCAGTCACTGCAGCAACAGAAACCGTAGCTACTGCAAATTTGGCCACTTCATCAGTCAAACTGTTTCCTACAAAGTGTGTTTCATGGTGTTCCCCTTTGAGTCTCTGAATCCGTTCAACCGCCAATGATAGAGATAATCATTGTAGGGCTGGACACAGTAGTACGAATCATACACAATCAATGTGAGCTGTTCTGGATCTGTATGTTCCAGAGCCAAGATTAGAGCTTTAAGCTCAGTCAACTGCAAACTCATTACTCTTCTTTTTTTTCTTTTAAAGCATTCTTCCTTTTTTAATAATATTTTTATATAAAAACATATCACCCATCTTTACCTTGCCCACATCTTTACCCCTTCTGGCTATTCCCATTCCCTTCCACTCACCATAAAAATTCTTTTTAGGGTCAAGCCTGTGTCGCATGCGCTCGCTCATGCGTATCGCTCACGATACGGTTTAGGTATTAGAAAAGGGCTCGGAGCCCTGTCGACATCACGTCAGTGATTTTCATTGGTTCGTGGGCTTGCCTATCAAAATCTGCTTGCTTTCATTAGTCGTAAGCATGCCTTTTCCAGGGGCTACCCTCCCCGAGCACATCGACCAAGTACAGAAAACATACGAGGCTCGCTGTTTTCTGTCTGGCTCGTGGACTACTTTTTCTCTATTTTCCTAGTGTGATTTCGCTTGGCAGAAGTCAAGCGCTTTACACAGTTAACTGCACTATTTCAGGTTATGTACATAAATGCACTTTTGCCGATAGGTGAAAAGTCGGGTTAGGAGTTTACAACCCTATCAGCTCTAACACGAGCAAACGCGAGACCCGTTGCATTGCAAATGCTTGTTTCTTTTATAACCAGCAAAAATACAGCATCATTTACACTCTCAATTCCCTCCCACGTGAAATCTAAGTAGCTAGTCTATTAATGCCCTTTAGATTTTAGAACAATCTTATTTACTAAACGTATTTCATCCAATCATTATTGTTCTGTTATCACTGGCGTAGTATCCCACAGCATTGATGTATAACTTAACCTAAATAATTATATTTTACATTCTCCAATTAATAACTCCTGCAATGTGCCTTTAACATGATGTATGCATAATCTGGGAACACCTCTAAGCCCAAATTCTTCTTCATATCACACCAGATCCTTATCCTAATAACCACATCAATACACAGAACCACTCTGGGTCTCAATGTTCTCTCTCATATATTATTTATTCAATAATGCATCCGTAAACATCCAAATTAATACTAGGACTTCAATTTCCATAATCACGCATTATGTCCCTCACCCTGCATTTCATCTGAATACTTTGATTTACAATTCCCAAAGCAAAGCAACTATTCAGTGTAAAAAGCCATACTACAGTCCTCATAAATCCATCTGGAATGATGTAGTGACTACTACAAATCAGCTATCCCGCATAAAACTCACTTATAATACTCCTTGTAATACTCATCCTGTCATACAATTCTCATAAATCCATCTAAAATCACGTAGTCACCACTATAAATCAACCATCCCTCATCAAGACACACTTCTAAGAATCTTATGTACTCAGGAGTGCGAGCACCGTCCTATATCACGCCAGAAAATCAGCCAACCTGCATCAAAACTCACTTGTAATACTCATCCCATCATACAGCCCTCTTAGATTCATATGAAATCACATACTCACTACTATAAATCAACCATTTTGCATCAAAACTCACTTGTAAGAGTCAGTATCATCCGCTCAAGTGTGCAAGTATCATCCTGTATCATGCCAACAGCAAGAAAGGGGTTTAAAGTGCCATTCATTTTTAAATACTGTAGTTAATTACAAATATATTAAAAACACCTGAGCCATGCATATCTGAATGCATGTGCTTGTCAGCGCCATCTTTGACTACTCTTACGTATATTGCAGGTAACCTCACTTAATTCCCATGAAGGGCAAACAACTGCAATTACCATACCCATATTATTCAATTCGAAAAACTACTCACTTACTCTTAAACCCAGCAAAATGTAATTATCTATATCATCACACATCGTACCCTTGCGACTCAAATCACTGCACTCTATGAATTATGTACGTCCCATATTCTATGGTTAGCAAGCATCCAATGAAAATCCATGATGGAACTGACAACCAGGAAGCCATTCCAAGCCTGTGGCCTTTTTCTATTTTTGCCCCTACATTAATAATTACATTCCATCCAGTGCCATTTTAGGAGTCTGTATGTACATTAATTCCCTGCAATTGGATTACACATGCCGAGCATGACTCTATGATGGAAACGTCAATTAGGATGCCATTACTGATCCATATCAATTATATTGAAATCATATATATAACTCCACTACTGTCTCCCTGTGTCACGTTAATCAATATAAATTCCTGCTATTCCAAATTATATCCTTTTTCCATCTTTAGTCATTAATGGGTATTAGTCAAACACCCTCCAGCACCATCTTAGTAGTATCTTGTGTATTTCTAGTATTAAAAACTGAACTACTTTATAATTATCCTCCAAAATTCTTAAAATCATATATCCAAGCTTATCTAAGACTAGACATTCCTGCGGCCACTTTTTATTCATGGCTTTGTTCTCATGTTCCGGAAAACACAACTCCTGCAATAACTGAAGATCTAAAGGAAGTAATGAAAATAATTTTCAGAATTCAAACCTTCTTCTAATGTCTTCAAACGAGCGATCCATTTAGCCTCTCTTCGTCATGATAATAACTCTTGGTCACCCCCTCTAGGATTACACTGTAAACTGCATACAACATGAAACTGAAAAGTGAGGTTATTGGGATGCATTTCTTTCATGTACTGGAAGAGTGGGCTTCTAACATCACCATTCTTTACTGATTTATAATGTTCCTGTATTCTCAATTTTAACATCCTGATTGCACTCCCCACACATACCTGCTTACAGTTACAAATCACTGCATACACCACAAAAGTGCTATTATAATTGATGAAACTGCTCACATGATCTATTCAAGGGGAATCATAACTGAAATTCTTCAGTTTATTTACTCAAGGGTTACACATATTGCAATCCGAGCACACAAAAAAACCCATCATTTTTTGGGTAACCTATTCCTTAAAACATCCTCCTCCATTCGTTTAGAAGTTATCAAGTTACGCACTACAGTATAGTACCTCTTCTATAGGCAACCAATGGCTTCTCAGGGACCAGGCCATCAAGACCTGGTACTCCTGTTAGTTGTCCCCACTGCTGTCTCAGTATCTTATAAATCTCATTGTGTTCAGCACTGCAAGATGACACAAAAGTAGCCCTCCTATTGCTAGCTGTTCTAGATATTTTTTAATCAGCGTAGTTTTCCTGTTTAATTTCAAATACTGTCCTCTGTTTGTTACAATACAGGTTTCTTGTAGCCCTTATTCTCAATCTCTCCTTCAGACACTTCCAATACGGCACCAAATCCTAATAATTTATTACAAAACTAGGATACTCACTGTCAGCTCTAAGGACACTATTTGTAGGTGTGGCTTTACAAAATAATCTGCTTCTTATCCAATTGCCAAATATAATAAGCTCCAGATCCAATAAGGTTACCCTGTGTCGGCGGAAATTCATGGTGAAGCAGACTTTAAATACATTTTTGTTCAGCTAATGAAAAAATACGATTCATTGCATTTAAGAACCGGTCCAAATGATTAAAATGTTGTCTATAAACCTGCCCCAGAAAAAGACATATGGGGTCCATTATTTGGCTGATGATGCCCAGGCATGCACACTCTCAAACCAGCCCACTGATAGCTTGGCATAAGAGAGAGCACATCTGGACCCCATTGCAATACCCTGCTGGAACCGCTACCCATTGAACAAAAAATAGTTATTTAACAAAATGAAAAGTGCCATTTGTGTTAACATTCCAGAGTGACCCATAAAACTAGCACTTTTTCAGCCTAAGTATTCCATGGCTTGAATGACAAATTTGTTAACAATAAATGTATATAATCCTATTACATCTAGAGAAATGAAAGCAATAGTCTCATCCCAAACAACATCCTCGAGTTTATCATGGATATCCATTGTGTCTCTCACACAAGAGGTTAAATTCATCACCAGGGGTTTAAGATATTGGTCAACATATTCTGAAAGTTTTTCAGTATGTCTCCCGATCCCCAAAATTATAGGTCTTCCCGGGGGAAAATCACCATCCTTATGTACTTTCAGTAAAATGTAGTTAAAGGGTGGGATGGGGTGGCATTGAAAAGGTAACTCAGGAATAAAAGGATACCAAGAGGTCTTAGAATTCGAATTTTCCAACCTTTGATGAATTAGATGCTGATATGTTAGATGAACGGGAGGAATACTTATTAGTGGCATCATCTAGTCTATCTTAAAAAAAACAAAATACATCCCTGGGATGCTCCTGTAGGGATCGCCAAGCAGGGATCCACTGGGCAGAGGTACCATTGGAAAAGGGAGATGCTCCCCTTTCCAATTATAGCTCTCCCATAAGAATCGGTGCCTGGAGGCTGAGAGATCCACCCTCAGGTACTGATCCAGTGAAAGCTTGTTTTACTTTCACTTTTGTATGAAATGACACCAGCGTGCTTTGCAAACTGAAAGTCATTTAAAAAAAAAAAAAAGAAAAATCTAAGGCTGCTCTGGAAGCTCTTCCTGAGCAGCCCAAGCCTGGGTGGAATAAAGGAAACCTCTCTAGTGCAAAGCACCAGGTGGGCCCTTCTACCTCTCTCCAGTTTTGGCCAATGCCGACAGACGCAATGAGGAGGGTGTGTGTGTGTTGCCCGAAACACTTAAGAGGTTAAATAGTTAACCTCCTTGATTTCTTATTTCCTTCATCAGGAATTTAGCAAAATCTTTCACAATGACCTTTAACTCTACATTTATGTACATATTTGTACTAATGATTACAGACACCACCGCACTCAAGAAGTACATGGATAAATCAGTCCTTCACCTAAGAATAGTTACGAAATGTTCCTTTCTTAGAAGGCATCCGCATAGGTCCATCCAGTGATCAATGTTTCTTAACCACAGCCATCATATTCAGTTGGATGAACGTCACTGCATAAGCAAGCAAACACATGTTTTGTCACACCAAGTGACTTTTTCAAGGCTGCAAGGTATATACAACAGTTATGGTAATAAATCCATTTCAAGGAACGTTCGAGGATGATAGCATGTTAAAATGGAGTGTGCGGGTACAAATGCTGAAGCATGCGTCAACAAAGGAGAAAAAGTGGTGAGTTGTCTGTAAACCTATAAGAAAGGAAGCAGTGAGAGAAATGGTTGTGAAAGCACACCTATTATATAAGTAGGAAAGTCAGAGCACCCTGTGTCAGCATATCTTAAGTACCATAGCATAGTAATGATGGCGTTGGAAATATGTTGTGAATAGAATGTTGCATTAAACCCCCATCACCAACATTTGTGCTCATTATGTACTGAGAATGTACAAGGAGTTATCTAGGAATGGTGATAGAGTATCATAAAAGAAAAATGGAGAAAAGTATACCTCAAAGCGAAGGTGTGGCCTGGAAAGTGCCAAATGGATGAAGAAAGGAGACAGAATATGCCTCAGAAATATAATTTTGAGTAACTCGTTCATATTAGTCTCAACAAAGAATGGAAGTTGTATGAGACCATCATAAGCCTCGAGTCTGTGAGAAAACAAAATTCTAGGTAAGATTTGAGAATGTTGATTATCTAGAAAAAAAATTAAAAAGGTGGAAAAGGTGTGGACTATATGTGGACTGATTACTATAGATAAATGGCAAATGTTATAAAAATGGTAAGCACAAGCATCTTAAAGTGCAAAAAGGGGTGGTAAACCTAGTAAACGGATGCCAGCTATTATGTATGGTATGAGTTTATAGTATGCAATATAGCCAAATGAAGTTAGAGCAGGCGGTGCAAAGAAAAAATGTAGAAAACAAACCGAAGGCAAAAGTAGGCGCATTATTAGGTAAATGAAACCGAGATGGCAAAGAAAAAGCGGGTAGTAAATCAGGTAAGGAACTACCAGATTAAACATGACTAAGGCACGATCCCAAAGCTGTGCATAAAGTCTGCCGTGATGCCGGTATACATTGTGAGCGGCAGTAGCTGAGTGCTTTGTTTTGAAACGAAAAACCAACGGGGAAATCAAAGATGATCTGTATATATAGATTAACTTACCGCGGAGTACATGCCGAGGAAGGTGCTGGTGTGGAGATGTGTAATAAAACGTCGGCCATGTTAGTGAGCCATTTAAGGGCTCCGTAGACATAGACTTAGAAAAGGGAGAGGTGAGAGGGGAGGGAACAGCGCGAGGGAAAACAAATGTGGCAGTCATTTTAGAGTTTGGTTAAAATCTATATTAAAACTAAACAAACAACGAGGGGACCAAAGGTGATTAATGATTTATGTCAAATAACTGGCATTCCCTGGAGCTAAATTTTGATGAAAGTGCTAGCGTAAAGACATGTACTAAAATGTCAGCATGTCAGTGAGCCACTAACCCCTACGCTGCCAGGCCTTTTCCCCTCAGGTGCCAGGCCTTTTTTTGCATATTTGGGGCAGTTTGCGCTTAGGCCCGCATACATTTTTGTCCACATAAGCTTACCATGCAAAATTTACATCCTTTTTTTCAAACATCCTAGGGATTCTAGAGGTACCCAGAGTTTGTGAGTTCCCCTGAAGGAGACCAAGGAATTAGCCAAAATACAGCGAAAATTTTGTTTTGTTTTTTTAAAAAAAGGGAAAAAAGGGCTGCAGATAAAGGTTTTTTTCCCTGAAAATGGCATCAACAAAGGGTTTGCGGTGCTAATATCACCATCTTCCCAGCTTTCAGAGACAGGCAGACTTGAATGAAAACCCCATGCCTCATTGGCATTTTACTGGGACATACCCCATTTTTACTATTTTTTCTGCTTTCAGCCTCCTTCCAGTAAGTGACAGAAATGGGTGTGAAACCAATGCCGGATCTCAAAAAGCTAAACACTTCTAAAAAGTAGACAAAATTCTGAATTCAGCAAGGGGTATTTTGTGTAGATCATACAAGGGTTTCCTACAGAAAATAACAGCTGAAATGAAAAAATATTGAAATTGAGGTAACAAAAAAACTGCCATTTGTCTCCAAGTTTTACTCTGTAACTTTTTCCTGCAATGTCAGATTTTTTTTAAAGCAATAAACCATTACATCTGCTGGACTCTTCTGATTGCGGGGATATATAGGGCTTGTGGGTTCATCAAGAACCCTAGGTACCCACAGCCAATAAATGAGCTGCACCTTGCAATGGGTTTTCATTCCATGCAGGGTATACAGCAATTCATTTGCTGAAATATAAAGAGTGAAAAATAGGTATTAAGAAAACCTTTGTATTTCCAAAATGGGCACAAGATAAGGTGTTGAGAAGCAATGGTTATTTGCATATCTATGAATTCCAGGGTGCCCATGCTAGCATGTGAATTACAGGGTATTTCTCAAATAGAAGTATTTTTTACACACTGTCTTACATTTGGAAGGAAAAAATGTAGAGAAACACAAGGGGCAATAACACTTGTTTTGCTATTTTGTGTTTCCCCAAGTCTCCCGCTAAAAATGGTACCTCACTTGAGTGGGTAGGCCTAATGCTCGCGACAGGAAACGCAACATGGACACATCCCATTTTTACAATGAAATCTGACGTGTTTTTTGCAAAGTGCCTAGCTGTAGATTTTGTCCTCTAGTTCAGCCGGCACCTATGGAAACCTACCAAACCTGCACATTTTTTAAAACTAGACACCTAGGGGAATCCAAGATGGGGTGACTTGTGGGGCTCTCACCAGGTTCTGTTACCCAGAATCCTTTGCAAACATCACAATTTGGCCAAAGAAAACACTTTTTCCTCACATTTCAGTGACAAAGTTCTGGAATCTGAGAGGAGCCACAAATATCCTTCTACCCAACGTTCCCCAAGTCTCCTGATAAAAATGGCACCTCATTTGTGTGGGTAGCCCTAGTGCTCGTGACAGGAAATGCCCCAAAACACTATCTGGACACATCAAAATGATCAAACACAAAACTACCAGTTTTTGTGGGGGTGGGGGAAGGGGGGAGGTGGGAGGGGGGCACATGCGTTTTTGGTCCTGGGCTCAGCAGCCATCTAGGGAAACCTACCAAACAAAGACATTTCTGAAAACTAGACACCCAAGGGAGTCCAGGGAGGTGTGACTTGCGTGGCTACCCCAATGTTTTCTTTCCCAGAATCCACAGCAAACCTCAAATTTAGGTAAAAAAAAAAAAAAAAGTACATTTTCCCACATTTCTGTGTGGAATCACCGCACCGGGACAAATGTCCTACCACCCAATGTTCCCCTCAGTCTCCTGGTAAAAACGATACCTCACTTGTGTAGGTGGGCCAAGTGCCTGTGACAGGGAAGAGCCAAAAACATGTCGAAATTGAGGGGGAACCAAAGCGGGTCCAAAAGGCTAGTTTGGGGAAAATGCAGCAGAATTTCTATCGGTATAGATGGGACTATGTTGGATGGTAGGAATTGTATGGATTTCTGCAGATTTCGGAAGGTTCCATCACAAAAATGTGGGAAAAATGTGTGATTTCCAGCAAAGTTGGAGGTTTGCAGGGCACTGTGGGTAAGAAAATGGTGCGGGGTGAATGTGAAGCACACCACCCTGGACTCAACCAGATGTTTAGTTTTCAGATGTGTCTAGGTCTTGTAGATTGTTCTACAGCGTCCAAAAGTCAAATATGTGCGGCCCTCACTCACCATTCCAAGTGGGATGATTTTTAGAGTTACCAAGCTCTCATGGCCCAAATGTAAAACCAAAACCAAAAATAATCTAATGTCCTCTTGCTTGCCGTGGGATAAGATGTTTTAGTGTGCGGGGGAGAGCTGAAAGACTGTTACCCCCTTCAGTTGGGGTGGGGGAATAACCAGGCCCATATTGGCTGGTAGCCACCATCCACAATTTATTTTCTTTTTTTTTTTAATTCCCTGGCGTCTAATAGACTTTCTGCAGCCCCCGTGGGTGTGGATCGGGGGTAATTGCCCAATCTGCCTGCTGGAGGGCAGAACAACTTTGGCCCCAATTATTTGGGGTGGGTGTATGGCCATACCCCCATCCTCTTATTTTAAAAAAAAGGCAGAAGGGCCTTCCAAAAATATGTCGATCTTCCCCCAAGGGGCGCCCCTCCCCCCCAAACAAAACACATACACTCACACACCAATCACTGGTGTGTAACAAAAATAGGCCGATCTGACCCCAAGGGGGGCGGAAATGGCCTAAATACAATTTCCCCCCCATGGGAGCGACCCTTGCCTAAGGGGTCACTCCCCATACATAAAAACAAGGGAATTCGGGGGTGGTGAGGTCAGGTGTTGAAGGGGAAGCGATTCCCCTCCCAGCCCAGCTTGGGGGGGGGGGGGGATGCATGACGTAATGGTTACTTCCTAGGCACACGAGCGGAGGAGAGAGACACAGATATAGTGGCTATATAGTGTAATGAGGCATGCTTGTTATACTGGTGATAATGGTAAGGTGTATAGAGAAGGGGAGATAAAGGGGAAGATAGAAAGTAAAGTGAAACACAACAGTGGTACCAATAAAGAGAAAAACACGTAGTATGATTCCATAACAACCTAGGTAATCTGAAAATCGAAAGCGCTATACAAGGTAAGCATAGTGACAGCAATATGAAGCAAGTTTACAAATATAAGGAGCAAAGTATATAAATAAAAATATCAAGATATAGTAAGACATGTATATTACCACAATTATATACTTTAGTATATGAAAAAATATGCTATAAACATTATGTACAATGCAACAGAGAGCTGTGAGTAACATATCTAAATACAAGTACCAATAGAGAACAAAGTAACTTGAATGTGGTGATGTAGTAACAACCTCCAATATGATTACTGAAAAGTTAGTGGAGGAATGAAGAAATCATTATACAATCGGATAGTGTCCCTAAAAGAGTTCTGAGAATCATGTATATATATTCAAACCAGCACAACAAACATTAATTGTAACGTATACTAGAGGAAAATATGTAGTTCCCTATCCACGTTTAGACCCAGATCAACTGCATGCAGTTTAATGATCCATTTGGCTTCACATTTTCTGAGCCTGCAGACCAAATCGCCCCGTCTAGCATCACTAGTGATGCGTGTGATGCCATGGAATCTGATCCCTATGACCTTAGATTTCTTATGTACTGAATTGTAATGGACAGCCAAAGGGTAGTTAGGGTGATTGTCCCTAATGGCTCTGATGTGCTCTTGAATTTGTTCTTTAAGAGGACGAATGGTACTTCCCAAATAGATAAGTCCATATAGGCAAATGATGCAGTATACTGTGAATTTACTGTTACAATTAATAAACTGTTGTATCTCATACATATGTGTAGAGTTACATGAAAAAGTAGTTTATTCATGGCAAATTGACAGACAATGCAACATGAGCATCTAAAAAAGCCACAAGGTTGGGGCAGTAGCCAATTAGAAATTAGTTATGAGCTGGTTACATTGAGATGTACACATATAATCAATCCTCTAAGTGTCTGTCCACAACTGTAGGTGATTTGGGGTCTCTTATTAATGTATTTATGTAATGTCTTATCTACTAGCAGAAGATGCCAATGTTGTTTAAAAATGCGATATACTACATGACTTTGTTGGTTAAATGCAGAAAAAGGCACTTGGTGTGATAAAACATGTGTTTGCTTGCTTATGCAATGATGTTCATCCAACTGAATACAATGGCTGTGGTTAAGCAACGTTGATCAGTCGATGGACCTATGCTGATGCCTTCTAATAAAGGAACATTTTGCAACTATTCTTAACTGAAGGACTGATTTATCCATGTACTTCTTAAGTGCGGTGGTGTCTGTAATCAATCTTGTTAGGTGTTTGTTTGAACACTAAAATACGCTCTACAGTAGTGGAGCGCAGTCAAATGCACTGCACCACAGCTTTCTTCCTAATACACTACATTCATACTTATACCACATTTGGGAAGTGCACCTTACTCACCACCACTACCCGGCTTGCTTTGTGTATATATGTACCAATGAAGGACACAATTTCTGTTGTCACGTCCACTCAACCTGCATCTGAAATATGCCTGTATTCTACTCCCTCCTGTTTCTTCATCTTGTCTGCATTTTTGGCCTTTTAACTTTTGGACATTATTCCTGTGCTCTCCTGCTCTAATTGTCTGACGTCTTGGACTTTTCCAACATTAGACATTACCACAAGTTCTTTAACACCATCATCTATTGCTTCAAATTGGAAGGCTTTTTGTTTGTTTTGTCTAATGTAAGTTTCTTTGTCATTAATAGCTTTTCTTGAATTCTCATATTGTTGGTCGTTTGTACTATTTAATCTCTCATCATATCACCTTGGAACATTCCATAAGTACCAGTGTTAACTAAAACTCTTAGGTCTGCTACATAGTTGTTAATAGTCTCTCCTGGTAGCAGGCCACATACCAGGAATTTGTATCTGCCCATTATTTCATTTACTATCTTCCCATGGTTGGCAACAAATTTCTTTACGGCTACTTCTGTTTCAGCCAGGTCATTTTCTATTCTTGCTTATCTTCTGACAGTGGACTCAGTAAATGTTTGGACACTCTCCCCCCCAACTAAACAGTGCTTCAGCAGGAATAACTTCTATTTTGCTGGATACCCATCCACTGCCTAAATATATGCTTCAAAACCCACATCCCATTGTTCCCACTTGAGACCATGATCTCAAGGTGTTTATAAAAACAAAGTATGTTCACACATTGCTTCTATTATGTAAACCTTGTGTGATAGTATAACGTCTATTCATAAAAATAGTTTTTTATTCAGGACTTAATGGGCAATCAAAATAGTTTACAGAAGTCAATGAAACAAATGTGCAGTAAAATTATTATTTACCCTTAACTTGGAACATCATTAAATAAAAAACAGAATTATTGTAAATTTTCTAACAGTTAAATCATTCAATATCTGGATGACACACATGCATTAAAGAATGTGCAGCTCAAATTCCAACTGTAAAAACGAGGCGGTCAGGCCAAACATAATTAATGTGACATAAACAGGGGCGCAGCGCATCATCCTTCTTGGTGCGCTCTGCCAAACCCTTCTTTCAGGTGGCGTTCAGGTCTAACATGTGCTGTGACCTCCGTGCAGATGACAGTATTCTCAAAGCAAATAACACACTGCGACAATATCCCTGCTAGACAACATGTGCTTCACCAGTGTCAGCGGAAGCACAACAAATGTAACATCCGCAGGGACACACACAAGCCTTAGTACTCAAACTTAATTTAATCTCAAATGCTGATTCATTTAATGTCACAGCGTTGTAAAGAAAAATAATGTAATCCAGCAATGTAATAATAAATAAATAAATCTGGCTCCTCTCTACTTCTCTCAGCAGGTATGGCTGTAACAATGGTTAAGATCTGAAAGATAAGTAGCATCCATCAACCAAGGCAACATGAAGAAAACAATGGTGCAAATATGGAGTATCCTATTCATTTCAGCACACTTTTTTATATGGCTGTGCCTCCCTCCCCTGAAGACCACTTGTCACCAGTATTAAATTCCATAATGTGTTATAAGTAATACATACAATTCAATACATGCTACATCTAATACAGGCGAGGGAACCTTTTGAACTGAACGCAGTAGGATCCTCAACAATGGCTGATCTCCTCTGAAAATTTTCATTACAGTACTGTCTACAATAAACATCAAATATAGATTATTTGCAATACCATAGTAACCCTCATTTTTTTTTTTTTTTTTTTTTACAAAAGCAACCAAGCATGTCGTCACATGGTAAAAGAATATTTAGCCGTGTAACACCACTTTTTCCTCTTACTTCCTAGTCCCAATTTGACATTTACTTCAAATCTTGCTCAGGATCTAAAGGAAATTTGCCTCTTTCAAACGGCAAGCATTTTTGTTAAAAAAAATACTTTTAAGATGAAAAAACATCATTTGGAATGTGTGATCAAGAGTGAAATCTCAAAAGACAATGGTAAGAATAAATGTAAAAGGACCTGTTAAAACAAGAAACAGTTCTTGAGAAGAGAAAAAGTACTTTCAGTCATATGAGGGGTAAAAGAAGTAGATGCAGAAAACTGACAAAATACCCTCTCAATTCTTGAACAAAGCTATACTCTAGATATTGTCTGAGATTATAAGAACTTCTGTGTTTTTTTTTGTCTTAAGACACCAAGGCCCTCATCATGACATTGGCAGTGAGTGGTAAAGTGGCAGAAATACTGCCAAAAGGCCGGCTGTAATTACCGCCAAATTATGACCATGGCTGTGATAACTTCCATAGACAGCCAATGTACAACACCATCCACCAGGGCGTTAACCCCACGCACCACGGCAGTAGCCATCAACAGCCAGGCGGAAGACAAAGTACCCCCCATTATATTATGACACAGCACACCGCCAATTTCTGGAGCCATGCCAACGGCATCAAAAGCCTGGCGGAAACCAAACACAGAAAACGAAAGACTCAAACAAGTACACAGAGGACTCCGCCGCCGGCATGGAACCGGAAATGCAAGTCTTCCTGATGCTCTTATGCCATGCTCCACCTGGAACACCAACTCCGACTAAGACTGTGAGTACAGCCGCCTAGCACAAAAGGGAGGGAGGAAAACAAGAGTGACACACATACACACACAGACACACAACAGACACAAACCATACACACAACCAGAAGCAGACGTAAACCAATCGCACATGACACACGGCACAATAGAACATGGACCAGATTATGTAAATACTGAAAATGTATTAGCAAGGGAAAAGCCACCACATGAACATTATGGCGGTCATTCTGACCCTGGCGGTCAAAGACCGCCAGGGCGGAGGACCGCGGGAGCACCGCCGACAGGCCGGCGGTGCTCCAATGGGGATTCCGACCGCGGCGGTAAAGCCGCGGTCGGACCGGCAGTGTACCGCCGCCCCATTGAATCCTCCACGGCGGCGCAGCTTGCTGCACCGCCACGGGGATTCCGACCCCCCCTACCGCCATCCAGATCCCGGCGGTCCGACCGCCGGGATCCGGATGGCGGTAGGGGGGGTCGCGGGGCATGGGCATTGCAGGGGCCCCCGTAAGAGGGCCCCTACATGTATTTCACTGTCTGCTGCGCAGACAGTGAAATACGCGACGGGTGCAACTGCACCCGTCGCACAGCTTCCACTCCGCCGGCTCGATTCCGAGCCGGCTTCATCGTGGAAGCCTCTTTCCCGCTGGGCTGGCGGGCGGTCTGAAGGCGACCGCCCGCCAGCCCAGCGGGAAAGTCAGAATTACCGCCGCGGTCTTTCGACCGCGGAACGGTAACCTGACGGCGGGACTTTGGCGGGCGGCCTCCGCCGCCCGCCAAGGTCAGAATGACCGCCTATATGTACAATTGTCCACAAAGGGCCAATGCCCAGTCCAAAGTACAAAGGGCCCACATAGCCACAGTCCATGGCCCAACTTGTCTCCTGACATCAACTGCACAGACCTCTGCAGGGGCATCATGTTGTAAGTGGGCAGGCACCTCAAGGGGAAGGGGGGTGGTGGGCACCTCAGCTGAGTTGGGGCACTTGCCCACTGGTTCTAGAGGGGGCTCCATGCCCATTTTTCTGTGCTGGGGAGTGCAAGGCCACAGTCTCTGGAGTGGGTGACTTTCCCACTGGTTCTAGAGGGGGCTCCATTCCCATTTCTCTGTGCTGGGGAGTGCAAGGCCACAGTCGCTCAGGTGAAGGTGACTCCTGGGCAGCCTCTGCTAGAGATGAGGGCTGCACTGTCAGCAGGTGAAGGTGCCTCCTAGGCAGCCTCTGCTGGAGGTGAGGGCTGCACTGTCTCAGCGGGTGAAGGTGCAGCCTCTGCAGGAGGAGTGGGCTGCACTGCCTCAGCTGGAGGTGAGGGCTCCGTGACCACTGGTGGTGATGGTGGTGTCACCCTGCCAGCCTCTGCTGGAGTCAAGGATTTCTTACTCTTCATGGCAGATGTCGAGGGCTTCTTCCCTTTCATGGTAGGAGGTGTGGCCTCCTTCCCCTTCATGGCAGGAGTCGAGGGCTTTTTCCCCCTTCATGGTGGTGGCTGTGGGATCCTTACCCTTCCTGGCTGTTGGGGTGGGAACCACCACTGTCTTGCTTCCACGACTAGGAGGCGCCTCCACTGTCCGTGTGGACTGTTTGGCAGAGGTGCTGGGCTGGTTAGTTGGGATCCTGCTCTTACGGGCAGGACAGGGGCAGGGGAGGGAAGAGGTCAAGGAAAAGCTTTTTAGGGACGGTGGGGCGGGAGGAGGAATGGAAGTGGAGGTTGAGGGAGTTGCTCTTGGAGGAGTACATCTGCTGGACTTGGGTGCAGGTGCATGGGGAGTGTGCTGGTGTGAGGTGGATGGCTGTTGGGTTTCTGGGTGTTTGTGTGCTTTAGGAGGAGGGAGGACAGACAGGGTTGGAGAGGAAACAGGGGATGTGTGCATGTATGTTATGGAGGTGTCTGCTAGTGAGGTGTGTGTGCTGCTTGGTGTGGTGATGCTGGTAGTGGTTGTTGAAGCAGTGCATGCAGGTGTGAGTGTGGATGTAACGGTGAGGGAGGTGGAGGAGGAGGAGGGGGAGACAGTGGATGTGGTTGTGTTTGCAAATGTCTGGTGTTCGCATGAGTGCTTGTGTGTTGAAATGTGGTGCCTGTGTTTGACTGTGCTACTCTTGTGTGTTGTCTCGTGTGCATGCTCGTCTGTATGTTTGCATGGGATGGGTTGGGGCTGAGGAGACTGGGAAGTGGTAGTTGGAGGGGGGGAACGGTAGGGACAGGGACAATGGCTGCCATCAGAGAGGAGGCCAGAGCCTGAATCGATCTCTGTTGGGTCGCCAATCCACTGTGGATGCCCTCCAGGAATGCATCTCCATGCATCCTTCCCACACGTATTGTGCCCAAGGTGTACTCACCTGTTGGTCTGGAGGCCCATACAGCAGTCCGTACTTGGGTAGGACCCCATCCACCAATCGCTCCAACTCCTCCGAAGTGAAGGCAGGGGCCCTTTCGCCGGTCACGCTGGCCATGGTAGGTATCAGAAACAGCTCATGCAGTGTAGGTGTTCTCCTGCTGAAGGTTAGGAAACCAGTGAGGAATCAGATAGAAAATGGCGGTCACACCCGCGGCGATGTACACCATCACTGCCGGCGCTGATCCCCATTGGCTGTGTACACCATAGAGCACCCATATTATCCAATGAGGAATTGCACGGCGGTGCAAAACCGCCTTCCGCCACGACACACACAAGGTCAGCGGAGTTACCTCACTTCCACCTGTCCTTACATAAAGGACAGGTGGACGCCATGTCATGGAGATGGACAATCATCAGATTAACCTTTACTGCGTCACTGCCTAGTACCTGTCATAACCACTGTCCCATCACGGAAATGCAGCATGTACACTGAGGTTGTGGTTCCATTGTTCAAATTGTGACAGCCTACTCACTCTTGTGACCCTTAGATACCTACTGCCGCAGATAAATGGGAAGAGAAGACGAACTCCCGTGTACAGACCCCTGGTGGACTTAGCTACACTGGAGGACAAGCACATTATACTCACCTATAGACTGGACAGGGCCACAATCACAGAGCTGTGTGCCCAATTGGAGCCTGACCTGATATCAGCTATCCGTCATCCCACTGGAATCCCCCTTCTTGTGCAAGTGCTATCAGTGTTCCATTTCCGGGCAACTGGTTCTTTCCAAGTGACAGTGGGCTCGGCAGCTGGAAAGTCACAGCCAATGTTTTCTATTGTGCTGGCAAGGGTCTTGTCTGCCCTGGTGAAACACATGTGCAGCTACACTGCTTTCCCACAGGTGGAAGATTTGGCCACTGAAAAGGCAGGATTCTATGCAATGGGCCATATCTCCAATATAATTGGTGCGATTGATGGTACACATATTGCGTTAGTCCCCCCCACCAGAATGAACAGGTGTTCAGGAATCTTAAGAGTTTCCACTCGCTGAATGTGCAAATGTGTGCCTGGCGGACCAGTACATCTCCCACGCCACTGCCAAGTATCCTGGGTCAGTGCATGACGCCTTCGTCCTGAGGAATAGCAGCATCCCAAATGTGATGGGCCAACTACAGAGGCACAGGTTGGGGCTAATAGGTGAGCAAGATCCCGCACCCACTGTATGTCAGTGTATGCCTTCAGGTGTTCTCTCCATAGGATTGTGTAAGGATAAATGTTGTCCCTCAATACTTGCAGGTGACTCTGGCTACCCAAACCTATTGTGGCTGCTGACCCCTGCGAGGAATGCCAGAACAGGGGCTGAGGAATGTTATAATGAGGCACATGGGCGAACCAGCAGAATTAATGAAAGGACCTTTGGTCTCCTGGAGGCCAGGTTCAGGTGCCTCCATCTGACAGGTGATACCTGTACTACTCAACCGGAAAGGTCTGCCAGATAGTAATGGCATGCTGCATGTTGCATAACCAGGCCCTCAGACGACATGTGCCTTTTCTGCAGGAGGAGGGGACTGGAGATGACCCTGTGGCAGCAGTGGACCCTGAGGACAGTGAGGATGAGGAGGCAGAAGATGAGGACGAGGACACAGAACATCAGTTAGACAACAATACTTCCAATGACACATAGGTGAGACAGTGGAACTGACAATTACTCTGACTATTGATTTATCTGTGTGCCTGTGGCATGATGGCATTCACTTCCTTTGCATCTCAACTTACTGTCACCTATGGCTTCTCATTTTCCAGATGCTGGTGATATTACAACATTGTCCTGATGTGATCACTACAGACTATTCCAGGTCATTATTTGTTAGTTATCACAGTGTTCAGATCATTTGCACTCGATGTGACTGTTCCCACAAATGCACATTTAAGACACATAAAACAGTGTTACTCAAATTGTGTTCAAGAGTGTTTATTGTAGTGCTATAAAATTGAGGGTAAAGTGCAATGGAATGGGGTGATGGTGGAAGAAAGTTCAGGGTATTGTTCCAGTCTGTATGTAGCACAGGTCCATTGTCCAAGGGGCTATAGGAAGGTGAGCAATGGCAGTTCAAAGTGGACAAGGTGACAGGGTGGGACACAAGGGGGACAATCAGGGGAGTCTCATTTCCTGGCGGTGGTCTTGGCAAGGGTCTCTGGCTTCTGTCTGGTTCACACGGAACATTTGCGGGGTGGTTCACCTTTTGCAGGGGGAAGGGTGCTGGTGGCCTGTGGGGGGGCCTCCTGTCCACTAGCTACAGCAGATGTGCTGGGCTGGTCAATCACTGGCTAGTGATAGGGGCCCGCTGGTGTGCTGTCCATTCCCTCATGATGTTGGCCATATCTGCCAGCACCCCTGCTATGGAGATCATGGTGGGGTTGAGTGCCTGCAAGTCCTTCCTGATCTCCGGATGGTGTTCCTCCTGCAGCTGCTTGCTCTCCTGCATGATGTTCAGGATCTGGCCCATCATGTCCTGGGATTGTTGGTAGGCACCCAGGACATTGGTGAGTGCCTCGTGGAAAGTGGGTTCCCTGGGCCTGACCTCCCGCAGGCGCACGGCGGTCCTACCAGTGTCCCTGTTGCCCTGTGCTCCTGTACCCTGAACGGTGTGCCCACTGCCTCTGACCCCAGGTCCGTGATTGTCTTGGGTAGGAGGTGTGGACTGGGGTCCTTGTACAGGTGGGTACACTGCTGATTGACGTGTCCTAGGGACAGAGGTGTGGGGGCGCTGGGTGGGTGCTGTGGTGTTGGTAACTGATGGGGGAGGCTCTGTGGTGGACTGGGAGTGGGCTGGGGTGACCGACTGTCCAGTGGTCCCCGATGGGCCAGGTTGTTGATCCAGATCTGGAGTCCAGAGTTACTGTCATCACTGGGGACATCTTCTGTTGGGGGACTGGATAGCCGTGGCACCGCCTCTCCACTGAGATTGGCTGGGGCACCTGTGGGTATGTAAGAGATGTATTATGCTTAATGGCTGTGACATGTTGTACATCCCTATCTTCCCCTCTATGGTTGCTTTTGCCCTGCCACCATTGATTGTGTATGGTGATGTATTGTGGGATTTTTAGTTCTCCTATGCTGTGCATGCTTTGGTGATGGGTGTCCATGATGGGAGGGCTGTCCATGCATTGGTATGGCATGTAGGGCTTGGCATTGGGGTTAGTCATCTGGCATTGGTGCAGTGTGTAGGATGGCGTGGAGTGATGGGAGTGACAGTGAGGGTGTGAGATGGCATGCAGGTATGGGGGTGATAAGTGGTAAATGTTGACTTACTAGTGTCCAGTCATCCGGCTACTCCAGATGTCCCTCGGGGTGCAGTAATGCCAAGATTTGCTCCTCCCACGCTGTGGGGGAGGAGGTGGGGGTTCACCGCCAGTCCTCTGTATAGCGAGGTGGTGCCTTGCTGCCACGTAACGTACCTTCCCCCGTAGGTCGTTCCACCTCTTCCTGATGTTGTCCCTTGTTCTTGGATGTTGTCCCACGGCATTCACGCAGTCCACGATTCTCCACCATAGCTCCATCTTCCTTGCAATGGATATCTGCTGGACCTGTGCTCCAAACAGCTGTGGCTCTACCCTATTTCCTCCACCATGCCCCTCAACTCCTCATCTGTGAAGCGGGGGTGCCTTTGTGGGGACATGGGTGTTGTGTGATGTGTGTTGGGTGGTGTGATTGGGTGTGTGCAGTGGAGTGCATAAGGGATGTATGGGTGTGTGTATATTTGTCGCAGTGGTCTTGATGTCTGTCTGGTGGCAAGGATTTGTATACGTAAAGGATTGTGGGTAATGTGGTTGTGTGTTTTATAGTGGGGTGAGTGGGTGTGTGTGTATGGGTCTCAGGTAAGTGTTGTTTGAATTGGCCAATGTTTTGTAGTTTAGTTTTTGGGTGTCCATTCTGAGCGCGGCGATGTGTACCACCAATGGTTTACCGCAGCTGAATGTCCGACATGGTGATTCGTGGCTCATGATGTGTTAGGCGTTGTTCTATTTTGCATAACGTTATGGGTGTTGGGACAGCCACTCTATCACTGACCTTTGGGCTGGCAGATTTGTGTATGTGGCTGTATTCTGTCAGTTTGGTGTGTGTGTCGTAATATGCAGAACGGTTATCTGCCACCGCGGGGGCATGTTAGCGGCCGTCAGCGTGGCAGTAAGCGGGATTTACCGCCAATGTCATGATGAGGGCCTAAGGCTCTTAGACGGCAAAAGTGGCTCCTTCCATTGGTAGGTGGAGATACAGCTGTGTAGGACACACTCTAATATGCAAACTGCATCTATAGCAAGTGGGATCTCCCACAAATAGGTCCCCACCCAATATCACTGATGGTTTCTGTAGCTGCATGATAGCATCGGTTCTAGGACCTACCTCTATCACCATTGACCACTAACGCTGAATTGGCATTACATAACCAGCAGTGGCAGGGCATAAACTAACCATAATTAGATTAGCTTTTCGATTACATCTTGGGCACTGATGTCTAGAGGCACCAGTGGATTACAATAAGAACCTCCTTCCCCCCCCACTGGTATGTGGGAGGGTTCACCAAATGGAGGACCCCAAAAGTTTCTTCCAGAACGGTGGGGATTTGGTCCACAATGGGCACGTCCATGGAGCTTAGCTGCTTCTGATGTGTTCTCCTCTGAATTTCTAATAGGAATTCACTGGTAAGCTGGAGAACTGGCTACATCACATGTTTTCCAGTCAACTGAATAAACAAGTGTATGCTTCATGCAATGGCCATCAAGTCTGGCTTCCTCATCTCATGAGGAAATTCAGGACCAAAACAGAAGGCATGTTGGAAAAGAAATGAAAAGGATGGTTGGTGGGGATTATTGGTTCATCAAATGTTCTGAGATATCTCTGCTCACCCTTCCCCCTCCACAAAACCAAGATGAACACCATAATTGTTTATAGTTGGGCAGGACATTAAAGTTTACATTAAAGGCATATGAAAGCAGAATCATGTGGAAAAGAAAACTAATATCACCATTTAAAGTCCAAGGACAATCTCAGTGCTGTCCGAGGCAAGTTTTCATATCAATCTTCTATACCCATAATACACGACAAAAATGTTAAAAGGTTTGGGACTGTACAGGTTGCACAATAAAAGAATGTTGAGTAGTCATAAAAATACATACCCCCTTTAGGAAGTTATCTGAATCATCAATCATACTTTCAAAAAGCTGCAGAATCTGTTCTTTAATCATCTCGTAGCTGAAGTTTTGTATCATTGGATGCATCAAGTTCTTCTGGCAGATAATATCAGAGAGTTCGTTTGTTAAAGCCTGGGAAGATAAAGAATGACATGAATAGACCTGAAAAAGCCACGAAAAACAGTTTCACCCAAACACTTACCATCCCACAGCAGGCAAATTGCTTGCGAGAATATGAATGTGTCTCTTCTGGCCAGAGAGAAGAATGAAAATGAGATCAGAATGTTCAACTGCTGTCTTCTCTATTTACTTAGGTATGACCAGCTTCTTAATGGCGTCACAATCAAAAGTGGATATTGCCAGCATGAAGTTAAATCAATTATTTTTCTCAGTGAAACAGAAAGAGAATAATGCCTCTTTAAATAAACTACTGAAATAACAGAACAGAAGGACCACCACCTTACATTTTGTTATATCAGATCCAATGCGGTCTATTCTATTCTATACACCAAACGTATAAATCGGATGGTTCCCGATTCTGGGCTTCCAAGCGCTCAAAGAAAAAGTGAGGGAAGAATACAAAATGCATTATGGAAAAATATAGGTTTTTTACTGTTTCCTGCAAAGAATTCTAGAGCTGAAATGCAAGATATGAGAATGAAGCTCCTCCAAATCTGGCTCTGATTATTCTGGGCAAAGCCAAAAGATCAAGATTGTTAGATCTGAGGACCCTATTGGGTTGATAAGGTGTAATCAACTGATTAAGACCTTTAGGGCCCATCTCATATTTGGACCGATGTACAAGACAAAGTGCCTTAAACTGTACTCTGCGGCTGATGGGCAGGCAATGCAAGATTTTTAATGCTGCCAGAGCAGACTGTGATTTTGGAATGCAAAGTAATGTCCGGGGTGCACCATTCTGAATAATTTGAAGTTTTTCTATCACCGCCTTAGGACTGCCCAGAATCAGCCCTTTGACCACTGTCTTTTGTGGCTTGACCGGGAGCCATCTCAGAGTTTTCCCATAGGCTTTCAGGAGACCAAAGCAGCTTCCGGCTACCTTGTTAACCTGCAAGGTCACGAAGAGATGATTATCTAAGGTGAAGCCTAAACTCTTCACCTCCTGTTTGGACAATGGGCGTTCCCTTAACAGAGGGGAACAGCTAATCTGCTGCCAGAGGGATGGGACGTTGCCTACCACCATCACCTCCATTTTCTCCCCATTTAATTTTAGGCAGGTGGCTGCCATACATTCGGACACCTTCTCTAAGCAGCCATTGAGTCTTGTGTCTGGAAGAGGTATTATTATCGGGAGACAGCAAGACAATGAGCTGTGTATCATCAGCATACAACACCATTGTGAACCCACAAGAGCAGATAATGTCAGATAGTAGACAGACATATGTTAAAAAGTGTAGGGCTCAATGACAAACCATGAGGAACTACACACTTCAGCTGATGAGTGGTAGAATAAAAAGATCCCTCACTAATTTGGAAGCCTTGTTTGTCTAGGAATGAAGCAAACCATTTCCGGACACTTCCCGTGATGTCAATTTCTTCCAAACGCTGCAGTTAAATAGTGTAGGAAACTCTATCACAAACAGCACTTAGGTCTAGAAGAATTAGTGCTGCTGAGCCACCCTGATCAAGAACTAACTTAAGATCTTCTGTGGCCTTTAAAAGTGCAGTTTCTGTACTAAGGCCGACACAAAATTCTGTTTATGGGTAGGCTGGAGGATATTACTGGTTTCCGGGTAATCTGTTATAATCCTATTTATGACCTTCCCCAGGATTTTACTAGGGCCAGGAAGTAGAGATATGGGCCTATAATTTTCAACTACCTCTGGGACTAGCATAGACTTCATGAGTAGAGAGCAGATAATAGCATGCTTCCATTCCTCCTGGACACAGTCGGTCTTCAGGTACTAGTTGTATAAATCTGTCAGAGCGGAAAGTATTGCATCTCCACCATTCAGGAGAATATCTATTTGAGCAGGATCAAGTGGTGAACCTGATGTAACCGATCCTACCACACATACAACCTCTTCTTTGCTCACTTGGGGGGAAGTTTGAAAATTCAGTTTCAGTGCTCTTAATTCTGGTTCCTCTTTCTGACTTGTCTCTAAGTCCTGACGCTAGGGAGTCATTGATGCTATTCACCTTCCCAAGAAAGTGATCCGCCAATAATTCACATTGCTCCTTAGAAGGGGATAGGCCAGCATCGGCTAGGTTCAGCTTTAAAAAGGAATTTACAATATTTTACGTTTCTTTTTCAGAATTTGAAGAAAAATGTATCCTGTATTCAAAATCATTTAGCCGAGCTCTCCTGATGGCGTACTGATATTGTTTTCAAGGAAGCTTTATAAATCTGTTTACATGCCACATCATAGTTAACGCTCGACTTCCTTTCAGTGATCTTACATTCTTTTTTTTTTAATTCCCTTGGTCTGCAAATTTACTGGACCTTAATCAGGATGATTTTTTTTATACCTGGATTACAAGATAATTAAGTTAGAAGAAAGCTAGTTAGTGATACTTTTGTTTGCATTTGACCACTGAGAAAAATACATTTGTACAGTGTTGATTGTGTAAAACTATTTTCACCTAAACTGGTTAACAAAAATATCCAAGATAAATGGCATTCACCATGTCAAAAACTAATTCATTAAATGCCTTTTTTTTAAACTGCCTTTTAGAAGTTTTGTGAACTTTCACATAATGCCTGATTTTCCCTTGTTTCTATCCACTTTCCTCACCCGTCACATTAAATTTGTTTAATTCCTCCCTCAGGTATTGATGCTACAGGCTTCGCCATCAAATTCACCTTCTTCTTTCTACCTTGCTACTCGTTTTTATTTTTCCCTCCACTTTTTCCTCCCATTCTCCCATCTCTTCTTATAATAACTTGGACACCTTTCCTGTACATGGCTTGATTGCCCCCTCCCTTTTCTGTTTTTTTGCCACTCTCTTTCCCTGCCCCTTTTCTTTATTGTTTTTCGTTTACAGTCCCATGCCAAGTGTGGTGCTGCATTTTTTCAGGGTTGCAGCTGAAACTGAAAAAGGACTAAAGCATCCATAAACTTTCCCATTCTCACTTGTCAAGACTTTTTTTACAAATGGATTTTCTCAATAATGGTATTCCCGCAAAACAATTTTCATTGTTTTTTCAATTAGATTTCAGATTTATACTAAACCACATACTATCCTTAATCCTTTGAGAAGTCATCAAAACTCTTAAAAAGTACTGGCGACCACAAAAGCATGACAAGCTGAGATTTGTGCAAAAACACTTGTGGGAATCATTTGAAGTAGTTGAGAATGTTTTACCTTGCAATACTGTCAGGTTCCATGTAATTTTTTTTTTTTTACACTTGTTTTTTGGCAGCCAAGAGATAATTAATGAGACGCAAATTCAAAGATTATTCTCCACCGTTATGCTGAAAGATATAGACACCGTGAAGGCTCTTCAAAATGAGCCTGGGGACTGGATTACAAAGTGGTAACAGCAGTGAAGGCCATATTATTGAATTAGAAAATTACAAGAACAGTGAGCATTGAAATGTGGATATGAGAGGAACAAACAAGCATCCTTTGAGAGGATATTTGGTCTGCACTGCTGGAATTAAAGTATGATTATGTTTTTAAATCTTTTTCAACATATAGGCTTTCTGCATCCAAAACTGCAAACTACATTGACTATTGCCATTTCACATCCCCTCTCTTACTTATGTCTTGCCACTTTAGGGTGCTATGTTCAAATAGTAAATAACTAGTAAAATGTGTGGTTATCTAGATTATATAATACATCATTTTATTTCTGTACAATAAAAAACTGAAATGACAAAAATGAAACAAGAACACTTTTTACCAATGTTTCATTAGGCTGATAAAATTAACAGATCCAACTCAAGTTAACCCGGATATCATGAATTGAACATATTAAACAGCACAATCAACATAACCCATTCAAATATACATCACAATGTATTAACTGTTCACAGTCAAGGTACCGCATCACTCGTTGAATTTATCCTTGTCTTTGACCCAGTACAACACTCTGCTGCCTTTTAGCTAGGTTTGTGCTAGTAGAAATACCATTCATATATAGGCATACAACAACTTACGTGTGATGTGAAATTGTCAAAAGTGAGTTTTAGAAAGGATATTTAATAGTACTAAGACTCACATGCTTCCTCACATGTAGTGTCAGGCCTGTAAAAAAGCTACTATTGGGAAGGTACATAACATACTTATATTTGATATGCAAACAAAAGACAGGAGTACTAAACATTTTCACAGTCTCAAACAGTCCAAATCACTGTTTGCGACTGCGAAATGTTTTTCACAATGTACTAAAGGCATTGGAGGAATAAGTATATTTTTACTAACTCCTAAAATGGGTTTGCGACTGCATAGCGAATTGCCATTTTGGAAGGGGCATGTTTTAGGCATCCTTTGCAAATAGTAATTTGGTATGAGATTTATCAATGATTTGAGACTAAAATTCTGGCTGCAAACCATTGAAAAGTTACTGATCCCCAAGATGTGATGGCTACCCATTCGCAAAAGGAAAGCGGTCCCATTTGGCCCCTCCCATTAACCACCTCTCCTTTATGGACGTTTTGAGTATGCAGTACTCCTTGGGACCAAGGACAACACTCAGTGATATTTTTTTATAAAATAAAAAACTCTTTTTAAAATACATTTTTGCTTCCTTTAAAGAAAACTGGCTGCATTCAAAAATGTTTCTTTATTTAAACACAATCTGGTCATGGTGGTTTGCTAAACCTTGCAGATGCCATACCTGTGACTGCAGACAAATAGAGTTTGATTGTGGTCACAGATAGGGAGTCGCGATTTGCAGCCTGCTTCATGAGTATTATTGAGTTAGGTCTTATCAAGACCCACTCTGATTTGGAATTTTGGGAACCCACCTATTGCCACACAGATTCTACATTGCACCCAAGACATGAAATCTCCCTCAACACATCAGGGACTCCTCCACACTTATTTAGTGCTGCAAGAAGACTAAGACCTGGCCTTCCATAGAAAAACCTTGGAACAACACACCTTGCCCAAGCGCATGGATAACCTCTCGGGTGATTAGTGTGCTATACACATCAATATAACATCAAAGGTTGTTTGAAAAATTCAACACTGGTCTCAAATCTGGCCAGCAGATCTGGCGCAATATTCTTAGAGTATTTCTGACTAGGGAAATGATTGGCTCAAACAGGTTGCAAATGTGCTGCAAAAGTACAGATGTAGCAATTATAAATAATGTCTCAACTCTGTAACATGATATGCATGGATTTAGGCACAAGACAAGACCTTTAATCACACTCAACATGTGCATTATAAATCAGAGGTTTGGCAATTTCATCTCTCTTGATTTTAGAAAGAATCATTGAAATCCCTGTAAGACCTACTCCGGGCACATTGCCTGTTGGAAATGCAATGATTGTGTTGGTAAAAGTTTTCAATCCTTGTATATAGTAAGCATGATTATAGACAGCGACTGAAATTTGTTATAAAGCACACTCTACAAAATAAATTGCCTCTTTTTACCTTGGTGACCACAAATGTATGGATGTGGGGCTTGGGAAGAAGGCCCCTCAGTCTAAAAAGATTTCCTCAGCTTCTCACATTCCTCAGCACTGTGTATCAAATCAGCTCAGATAGATGAGAAGCAAGACAAGACTTTATAAAAATTCAATCACTGAGCTCTCTGGAGGCCAACACAATACACATACAAATACATCATTATTATATGTAGTGATTGAGAATAATGAGAACTAGCAATTGGACAGAAGGAGAGTCCCTGCCAGAGACCCATCCCGTGTCCTTGGTTGCAACACGGACAAAGCTTGGATGCCGAGCTGTCACCTTGACTTTCTTTTTGGCACCTTTTCCACGTCACAGGTTCAGACCGGTGAAAGGTTTCTGGAAGTTTGCCATTAGCAATATGGTGCTAAATTGTTCCAGGCTGAAAAGACATGTAATTGTTCTAAATACAAAATGCTGGTAGCATAACTGTAGAGGCAGGACAGAAGGAGACCTGAAGGTGAAGAAATGGAGAAAAGCAGAGAAACAAAAAAAATGAGTGGCAAAACTGTAGCCACAGAAGCTGACAAAGTGATGGACAGATCAACAGACTGGATGTACTGCACCACTGTTCATAACCTTCATAGAGCAGGACAATGTAGTACACCTGACCTTAGAGACCGTTTTTAAAAAAAAGGCCCTGATGGATTGGGATTACTGTGCTTTAGACATGTCTTGAAGAACCTCATGCATTATCAACTTCTGTAGCAGACTATGAAGACAGAGGACTCTAGAGCCGCAAGCTGCAGTAGGTCTTTTATCGCCGAATGATATGGCAATTTGTCAAATACAACATTATGGTCATTCATCCTCTTGATACCCATAGTTATACAGGGAAGTCAATGGGTAAGTTATATTCCAGTTCTGAGAAAATGTAGGTTGGGCACATGTTGAACAAGCACTAACAGACGTTGTGCCAACACAATGCGGGATGGACAACAGTAGGAACACAGAGTGAACTCAACGCTAAAACATGCATATGACTTGCTATCATAAACTACTGCACAATTAAATGACTTATTAAACAAGGTTTTTGCATGTCATGTACCATGCATTTATCTTGAAGAAAATATTAACTCTTATTACATCCTTTGTTACTGTAGACATAAATGTTGGTTAGGATGGAGGAGTGTGACGTCTTCAAACGTGTCAGACAGTACCCAAGTCCTGTAATCTGGTTTAGACATCAGGGGTGTTGATCAGGTGGCATGTATGGGTACCTAGTCTATCAGTGTGGTAAGTTGTCAGCGGCATCAATACTGGATATTTTGATGGTTCTGATGATTAATTCATATTGGGAAGGAAAATTGGTTCAATGAGACGGACATACTGAAACACTGCATTTGACAAATCATGTTTCTAGCGGCTGCCATACATCTGAAAAGAGGAGAGCCAACATTTGATGATTTCTATATTTAGAGTAAACCGCTTTCATGGAGATATGGTACCTGTATCTCCAGATGGAGAAAAAAAAAATCATACCCCAATACTGTGATAGCCAAAATATTGCAGGACATATTATTAAACGTCAGCATGTTGTTTTTCTATGGTTGTTAATAATATTGCTGAAATATTGTTTAGTAAAACAATGTTGCATTTAATAAAGCTAGCATGAGTATTTATTTAGCTTATTATTTATGGTATAGATTTCTATTTCTTTTTTTTTTTTTTTATGGAATGTAGGTCATTGTGGGGTTTTAGATGTTGTGTTTTACTTATAAAATAATAATTAAACCTTTGCATTAGGTTTTTCTTTTTTAAAATTATGTATTTACTTTAGTTTCACACATTTAGTATGTTCACACATTTAGTATTTCTATTTTCTGTAAAGACAATATGGGGTTAATGTACTAGTACTTTGGGGTGTATACATTGGAAATATTTCATTTATTACAGGTTATGGATTCATTATGGGATTGGGGGAGTTTTAGTTTGTTGCTAGTAGCTTTTTAAAAAAATCAGAGGGTGTTCTTAATCAATTGTTTGTATGAAAAATGTCTTTTTTGCTAGGTTGTGCATTTATATGTGGTTTGGGGCGGATGGTGGTTTTGATGTATGCATTTCATTAGTACAAAATGTTTGGGCCACTAACTTTTTTACGGAAAATTGTATGTATTACATTTATATTTACGTGTTTTTGTTGAGAAGTATTATATTTAATATTAAAGTTTCATAAAGTAAAAATATTGAATATGATTTTAAGGAAAACTGGGCATTTGTCATACCACTATGTATTCACCTTCCCCAAGGTTTGTTGGACTGGAGCTAGAAGAGCAAATCAAACCCATCTAAGGTATGGACTTTATTTTGTTTTGGAGTGCAGAATGAGAATAACACATATGCATGCCTTCCAATTATACGTTTTTCCAAATGTATGATGCACTGGAGCTATAAGAGTATATTTAACACCTCTAAATTAAGCACCCTCTAATATGCTAGAGGGTTTGGAGTTAGAATAGTGCTTTGTCTACAATCCTCTCCCCAAAAATTACTATTCTTTCCCCAAATGTTGTTGGAATAAAGTTAAAATAAATAGTGAATACAATTCAAAGAATGTTCTTTAATTCAGAGAAAGGTCACAAGGAAGGGCTCTGGGCACATCTCAGGGAAGAAATGGGGCTGATAAGATGATAAGATGATAATATAGAATAGGGCTGAAGCCCTAGGCTAACCTTTTAATACACATATCATTGTGGCTAGCACCCAAGTGTCAACTCTAGTCATTACCATGGCCTATATTGTGGGGCGGTCAGCTTTGGAGAGACTCCTGCTGTGACAGACTGCTAAAAGGAGCATAGGCCAGAGGAGTGGGTACATAAAAAGACACAGACCATTACCATAAACATTAAAGACTTAGACCCTAAATCACATTCGGTGTCTGGAAATGTGCTATAAAAGGGGGAGCTTGAGACCCCAAAAACTGAACTATCAAGCAGCCAGCTGGGCTGTGCGAGGAGGAGAAGCTCTGCAAGACATCTGCCTGTGGCCAGGACTGGGGCCAAGGTCTGCTTGTCTTCCCTCTAGGTGAAGGGACATCACCCAGAGAATCCAAAACCACCTGCCCTGGAGCCAAGGACACTAGTGTCTGCCTGCTTGCAAAGACCAATGTGACCAGTGTGTCCTGTGAGGAAGAAGAGAGCATTGGAGGGAGCGAGATCCAGCGGGTAATCCTGTGGAATGGATTCTCTGAGCTACGTTTCATGAGATGGCTGCTGCACTGTTTGGGTCGTTGTCCATATGTAAAACAAATTTGGTGACCCCTCGCCTCCACCCCATGATAGAGCCATGGATATCACTACGATGAGCCCATCTGCAGTAAGGCTTTGTTGACCCCATATGCCAGAAAGTGAGCTGTAACTAAAGCTGTGCAGATCAGATTGGAGCTAGTGTGCAGTGAAGGATCGATGGCCTGGTATGCCAGGAGAAGCTGCTGTGGAAGGATTGGTGTGGGAAATTAGCTGCAGCCCTTGCATAGTGAAGTGTTGGCAATCCCACGACAGGAGGGGACGGAATCTGGTGTGCCAACTAGGCCAGTGCCATGTACAGTGGAGATATGCTGGGGAGTGGGTTGCCATTGGGACCAGCAAGAAGTGTGACCTGACCTCAAATGTCACCAGTGAGTGAGGCCATTGTGGGAACTGCTGCACACCTACACCAGAATGCAGGATCTGCACCTGGAACTTAGCATCACTTTCCCCACCCTACCGTGGGATGGAACAGAGCAGTGATACTTAAGTACGGCACGGGCCGCATGTGGCCATCCTGACCTTTACATGCTGCCCCCTGGTCAATAGCAGGACTGGGCTGCTGTTTATTCAACTCTGCACAATGATTAAAAAGATGTTAAATAAAAGACAAGCCTTTATTTACACGTTAATTGGAGGTAAAGAAAGAAAGTAACTAGGTTTTCCTTACGAACACCTTCATTTTTAAAGACATATTGCAGCAAAAGTGTAAAAATATAATAAGGTCTCTTCAAAATTCAAAAACTCTCTTTCATTAGCATGCAGAGTTGTTTCAACGTAATACATGCGATTATATCAGTGTATTGAGAAATATTTTCTTTTTAAGTGATAGTTTTCAAACATAATTTAGAAACATTCATTCTTCCCCATCCTGAAAACAATGCCAATAGTTAACTAAGAGGCAAGTCAGTTATTATGCGCACTCTTTGGGCGGCCCAGCTTCCTATTATACGTGAGCAACATTATAGTTTATTAAATCAAACACAGGAGAGGGTGTTGTACAGCACACATCCTAAAGTCATATACTTTGAGGTTCTCTTATATGCAATGAGAAGAAAAAGGAAGAAACGTTAAATAAAATAATTGCCTAGGATCACACATTTGGTAAGGTGGGGAACCCAGGACTCATTGCAGCTTTTCTGGTTTCACATTATGCAGTTTGGTCATTATTATCAGATATATATGCTTCACTTCTCCTACACCCACCATACTGCAACCCCTCACCCCACCTCTGCAGACTGTCACCTTGCTAGCATCAATGCGGCCCTCGGTCACATTACAAACCAAAATTTGTGGCCCCTTGGAAAATGTTTGTGAGTACTCATGGATCAGAGACACCCTTCAAGGACACGCCACAAGGAGCCTATGGTCGCTGCGGCTGCGCGACCTTGTGTGAGAACCTCAGGGATCGTCGAGGGCAGCCCACCTGGGCTTCTGCTCCAGCACCCTAGAGAGGGCACACTTAGGAACTCCGGATGCTCGGATCCTGCAAGAGAGGGTAAGACTGAATTTAGACAAAGTCGCCCCGAAGGGACTTGCTTGCCAGGTAGCGCTTCCGTGCTGGGGCACTTTTGACTTTACACTAAAGTAGGAGTGGACTCTTGAGACTCGGATTGCTAGTGGGGCTTACCCTGGGATGCTGCCTATAGTCAATGGAGAATATCCACTAAGTATAGGGCAAAGAGGAACCGATAGCCTGTATGCTAAGGGGGAAACAGTACCGCCCAAACCGAACATACTGGTATCCACAGCCCTGGTGGGATGGCGTAGAGCCTTTCAGAGAACAAATACAATGAATCCCTATGCGCCTCCACTACTGTGGGCGACTGCTACTGGGGAGCGGGTGTTGATCCCCTTCAGGGACCTGGCAGACCAAAAGGGTCTGCTGCTCGGCCAATTCTTGACTCACGAGGCTCTAGTGCAGGCCATGAAAACACTGTGGGGAGACGGTAGTGACAAACCACCCATGGCTGCAGCCCTTCAGACTCTGCTGGTTGTGGGGGGAGGCACGCACTTAGTAACCTGGATATATAAGGCTGTAAATGGAATGCTTGAGAGGACACTGGATGGACTGTAACTCAAATGGGATGCCGACATAGATAAGACCATGACGGATGCCGAATGGCATAGGACTTTAACCTTGGCATGTAAGATTTCGCATAATACACGTCTACAGTTTATACAATATAACTATGTCCATAGGACCTATCTCACCCCACACAGAATTAACCAGATTTACGGGGGTTGGCAGGAGCGTGCCCCCGATGCCGGCTCGTTTACGCGGACCTTTGCCATATGACAAGGGGCTGCCCACTGCTAAGACCCTTTTGGAGCGGGGTGACTGCCTGACTCAATACAGTTTTACAAAGTCAACAAAGACAACTGCGGTGTGCCTGGTGGGCCTTTTTGGCAAGCCCCTAGCTAAAAAAAAAGTGGGGAATAGGTTTGCAGACTTGGCACTGGTGCTTGCGCGCAGGAGAGTGGTGATGGGCTGGAAAAGCAAGTGTGGACCCCATCTTGCCACATGGCTGATGGATGTTACTCCTTGGGTGAGGGTGGAGGATAGGGCGCTCCAGAGTGAGGAGATGAGGGGACTGAGGCACCGGCCGATTACCCCTTTGTGGGCGGAAGTGGTGGATGCATGGGAGACACTAGACATCGAGGCAGATGATAACATGGGTGGAGCCCTGGCCTTGAACGCCGCAGGGGCGATTGAGCCCTGATATTGACTGGGACGCTGTTGGGCAGAGACCTGGGAGGGACTCCCACGTGGACCTCCCCTATGTGCCCCGCCTCTCGCATGTTCCTTCCTCCTTCCCTCCTTTCCTCCTTTCCCCCCCTGGCCCCCTTTCCCCATTTCCCCCTTTTCCCTCCCCTTCCTTCCCAGCCCCTGGGAATGGGGGCTGGCACAGACAACCACATACATGACTTCCAAAACGCTGGGCAAGTTACTGGGTTAATTAAGTGGGATGTTCTGGATTTTTTTCCACTTTGTTTTTGGCTTCTATACACAGGAAAGACAGGTATGTATCTCTGGAATGTTGTGCGGAGCAATCACCAGCTCCCAGCCTCGCAAACATGTACCTGAGACTTTGAGAGAGACCAAGAGGTTGTTACTGTGACTCTCTCTGCCAGGGATTGACTAAGGTACTGGACACTTTACACCTATGGTTTTACAAAAAAGGTGATGGTTAACCACACGCCGTATACCAATGTGACGAGGTGCCTTGGGCGGTCTAACATGGCAATATGAATGAACCAAACTGTACTATTTGAAATGCCAATAAAAAGAATTGAAAAAAGTCTAGGGCGAAGAGGGACTGGGACACAATGAACTGCCTAGGAAACACTAGAGGCCCGTCCTCAAGGGGAATGACTAGTAGTTTGTGGATGGTGCAGTGCTAGCGATAAAAATAAAATAAGTCTTGCCTGTTGACAGCAGCCCATGTGTGCCATCACTTGCAAGAGTATTGTTTACAAAAAGGGCTTGAGGACCGCCCGTTGCTTTCCATTCTCACTCTTCTTTGCTGCCTCATGATGGGTAAGTGCAGGCAGGCATCACTTCCTGCTTCGACTCTGGAGCACTGACCACGTACAAATTGATTCCTGCTGATTAGTGTCCATCCGCTTCTCGAGCGATCATTGAGGTACTATTTGTTTTACTACTGTGTTCCTTCATCTATTCCGTATTGCTGCCCCTCCCCTCTCTGCATTCCATCCCCTCCCGAATCACCCATCCGTCATCACTGCTTGCCCCAGCAGCTATGCTGTTTATATTATTTCCAATTCAAGGAAACTGACTATAGTTATGCATTCTGCTTATCTCTCTGCGGCTTGTTTTTCACTTTAAATTTTACACATATTTCTTGAAGTAACACTTTCAATGATATCTACACCTGGGAGATCTGAAGTGTTGACAGTGTGAGAACCAGGCTGCTCTGTGCCGAGATCTTTTCTAATTTAATTGTTCATTAATGGAAAACTGCTTGGATTTCTGTCTCTGTTGTCTAATCTCTCATCTGATCATCCAGATTTGGTGCTTTTTGTGTCTCTCCTTCGCGCTCACGGCAGCCGTGGCGCTTTGAATTGGCTCGCTTATGTCAACTGTTTTACTTTTCATTTTCAATTTATGTGGCAAGCAAAGTCCAGTTAGGAATTTACAACGCTAATAGCTCTAACTTGAGGAAATGCGAGACCCATTGCACTGCAAATGCCTTGTTAATATTGTCAAAAATAGAGCAAGTTCTATTTTGTAAGGTTTAGCTGCTTGATTGCTACCAGATAGATTAAAAAAGGTCTCTTTCGGTATGTTAACAAAATATTTTTGTTGCACTACTGCAAACCATGTGCAAGAGATCTTTAAAGCAAAATCATTTTACACAGTTTTTGTGGAAGCAGCATAAACAGAACAAAATCAATTTACTTGTAATGATTTTCAAGGCTAAGGATTTTTCCTCCGTCTTGCAAATATATTTATGTAGTATGGACAGAAACAAACTTTGTGGTGAATTTCCTAGAAATTAAGCACCAAACCCAATACAAAAGTCCTTGTTTTTGTATTGTAGTGCTCAGTACCCTACGATCCCATTTACATGTTGTGTGATCTTTAGCAAAAGCTCACACATCTCCCATGCATCAGGTTTCTGGTAAAAAAAGAAAGATTCTACAAAATTACTGATTGACACCCTGTGTGCCACATATTTAGAGAATTTAGTGAATTACCCACAGTGAAATTGCAGCATATCTAGCTGCTGCAAATCCTTAGACCTGAAATGTCTGCGGAACTATGAAAATGACATATATAGAGGAAAATGTGATCAAAAAAAAAAAAAGGACATAACCCTGTGAATCCCTACGGCTGATGTTCTGCAGCATTAAACCAACAGCCCCATCAGAAATTGTAGCATATCTAGCTGCTGAAAATCCTTAGACCTGAAATGTCTGCTGAACTATGAAAATGACATATATAGAGGAAAAGAAAAAAAAAAAAAAAAGACATAACCCTGTAAATTCCTACGGCTGATGTTCTGCAACATTAAACCAACAGCCCCATCGGATAAAATGGTTTATAGTGATGGAAGAAAAACAATACTAATAACTAATTTGTGTGTGCTTTTTTGTACAATAAGCTATAAATCACACAATTGTTTTTATTTTGAGAGAGGGTAGAGTGCCACATTTGAAATGGGAAACAAACGTTTCGTACATGGTTCGTCGCATTCTTTCAACATCTACATTAATCAAATGAGTAGTCTAACAGGGAAAGATGTAGCGTATATGCAGATACAAATGGTTTAATAGGATTTTTAGTTACTGCCTACCGTGTACCGCTGTCTAGTTGCAAAAGACCTAAGAACTTACAGAGGTTAATAGCCAGCCCATTATTATTATTTGTTGGTTTTATTGTTACTTTAATTTGCTTGCTTCTTATTCAATGACTTTCCTAGTCCCAGCTCGTTTCTCTTGTGTTTGTCCCTCTCCTACAGCATGACTTGTTTACCATCTTTCTGACTGGCTGGCTTCTGTCCCACTGCTCACTTTTAGAGAACATTTTGTTTCAGTTTTGGTTGAGAGTGCTTTGATTTCAAGCTGTCCCCTTCTCTATTCAGCTTCCTCCCCATCAAATGATCACCGCCTGCTCTCTGTATTTTTCTCTCATGTACTTCTCTCGTGTGGTTCTACCCTGTATTTGGTGGTGTTCTCTACTCACCCCTAAGTCTGTGTTCTTCTCTCCATGTGTGCTTTTACCCCGTATTTCCACTAAAAGCAGTCACATTATTGCGCCTTTGAGAAACAGTAGGCCTGGAATAGAAGGCTGTTCACCAGAAAATGTAACTGCCATTGAATCAGTTGTACAGCAATGACTCCTTGGGCACCTGTTTACTCCACAAATTCTTGCGAGGGTGACCATGCATGATTGTGGATGTCAGAGATGCATCAGATATTGTCCTGGATAGAAACATATGATAGGACACTCACGAAGGACCACAACATCAAAACCATAATGTGGCACAACAAACCTGAAAAACAAAAATTTGAACAAAATGCTTGCGATCATCCACCCACCCCAAAACTACAAAAGAGATTCCACCAGCTGATGGCATGAATTTTCACAATACTCATGGCTTCATGGAATAACAAAACTTAAAGAAGAAATTTTATCTGTCACAATAAAAACAGCAAAATGAGGTCAAGGAGATCCAGTAGGATGTGTATGTGTATCGTGCAAGAGCTAATACGCTGGAGGATGGGGAGGTTGAATCAAATCATGGACGCAAAACTGTTTAGAGCTTGAATAATTGCCACAGAAGGACAAAATGGCACGCTTCAGGAAAAAAAACAAGACCTGGAGAACAGTTCCAGAATTAACAATGTCAAGATTCAAGGGGTTCTAAGAAAACAATGATAGAACAAGGCGTACATTCAGAAACCAGAGGAGCCCAATGGCACTTCATATCAACACAGTAAAAGGTTGGATCAATTTCCCCTGATAACACACAGAGATTTCACCACTGTAGGAAAGTGCCTCTTTTGACAACGTCAACACCTACTTTTTGTCTGGTTTCTGGTGTAATTTTGACTGAAAGTGCACTGGGTTCCTGCTAACCAGGACCCCGTGCCAGATATCTCTTTCCACACAAAATAGCACAATTGTTTTTTCCCCAATTGTCAAAAGCTTTAGCACCCACTGTAAGTCCCTAGTAAATGATACCGCTTGTACCTAGGGTCTGGGCTACTAAGGAGGGTCCCTAAGGGCTGCTGCACAAATTGTGCCACCCTAAGGGACCCCTCACCAAGCACATGACAGGCTGCCACTGCCGGGTGTGTGTCACGGTGCAGACAAAAGTGAAAACACAACACGGCACACAGCCTGTGTGCATGCCACTAAACACTGCATTCAGTATATGTAAGTCACCCCCTAGCAGACCTTACAGTTCTAAGGCAGGGTGCATTATATTACATGTGAGGGCCTATCTGCAAGAGCAGCTATGCCCCTGCTATGTCTTTGTCGATTCTCAGACAAAGGAAGTGACCAGGGAAGCCATTATATATGCATGTGTTGCACAATGGTCACTACGAGTTTGCGAGCTACAGGATGGCTTCACTGTATACAGGGACGTTTGGCATCAAACATCTCAGATTAATAAGCCGTTACTGATGCAGTGAGGAATTTATTAATAACTACATCTAGAGGCTGCCTTAGAGGTGCCCCTGAAAACCTACCAGTAAGTAGTGGGTTGACTGACTGGTCATGACCAATTCAGCCACCATAGATGCGTTTCTAGCCCCCCAACGTGAGAGTTAGCACTCCTGAGGGTTGGAGACAAAAGCCTGTATTGGGCGGAGGTGTTATCACCTCACCCAGACAGGATGGACATTCCAGGGCCGGAAGCTTCAAAGGCCTAGCCACCTTTGTAATATGACCCAGGTCCAGCCAGATGGTGAAGATGACTGACCCCCCCCACACCACCCTGCCCTGACCCCACTTTTGGCAGCAGCAAAGGCAGGAAAATTAGGCAAATTAGGAGGTGGATGAGATCAAGTGGACACCACTTTCCTCCATCTTGTTTTGAAGGAATTAGGCCACAAGGGTTAGGGTTATGCCCACTCGCCAGCGAAAGTGGTCACAGAAAGGGTGTTTTCAACCAAATGTGGGCAACCCATTGGCTACCTCCTTGCGCTCCTTGTAAAACCCCTAAATTGAGTATTTAGGTGGCACCCCTGAACCCTAGAACTTAGATCCTGATGACTCACAAGGCAAAGGACAAAGAGGAGTCGTACCTGCAGAAGAGGAAAAGAAGCAGCAGCTGACTAGGTACCAGCCCCACCGGCCTGCCTACTGACCTCGACGGACTCTGCCCAAAAAGACGACTCGTCCTGCAGATGAGCCTCAAAGAAACCCAGAAGGACTTCCTGCCTTCCATAAAGACTCAAGACTCCCAAGAACTGCGAATTTGCTCTGCAACAATGTTTTAAGAAAGGACATTCCAGAACTGCAAAGCCCTGACACCAGAAGTGACCTCTGCACTCGACATCCACAACCTGAGGTTAAGCCAACCAACAGTGGCAGCAAGGTTCCACAGCTGTCTAGAGTCCAAGTCCACTCAGGTTCCACCTCTCTTGGACTCCCCCCAAGTTGCCTGCAGCCTCTACATGCAGGCCTTCTCTCTTGCTGCCTTGTGCTGAGAGAAAAACCAACACCTCCAGCAACCAGTGCACCTGTCACCCCGACCCCATCTGAGGTGAGTCATTGGTGCCAATGACGTCCCCTGGCTCCTCTGAGCTCAAGTCCACCCTTGGTCCCCCATTCCCAAAGGACCCCTGCAGTCTCAACACGCAGGACCCCCTGACCGCGAGTACTCCCGGACGATGAAACCCAAAGCCTATAGACACCCCTGCATCAGTCGGCTCTGGAGAAAAAGACCAAATAAGCACCTATGACCCCAAGCACCCCAAGTGTGCAACCTACTTGCTTGCTGTCCCTGCCTGGCTTTCTAGCCAGAGCCTGAAGCCGGTTTGTCCCGAGGACCAACTCCCACTGTAAACTATTGGGCACCAAACACCTTACTGTACCAGGTGCCAATGCTGCTGGAGTGACCTACTGGTGTGGTCCTGACCACTATTTAACTTAACTCTGAGATTGTCCTTGTACGTCACTGTTAACCCTTTGTTTGCAGATCATTGTTTTCCTACATAGGTTAACACTAAAGAACTCTGAGAATTGCACAAAGTGCAGATTATTTTAATCTGAAAAGTATTTATGCTTGAAAAAATACTTACCTGCTTACAAAGTTCTTCGGCTTGAAACATATATAAAAAGAAGAATATTTTTCTAATTTGGTCTCAGATTTATTCTTTGAGTGTGTGTCTCATTTATGGTCTCTGTGAGTACAACAAATGCTTAGCACTACCCTCTGATAAGCCTAACTGCTCGCCCACACTACCACAAAATACAGAATTAGTCCTATCTGCCTTTGCCTCTGCAAAACAATTGGGGATCCACAGGACTCTTTACACAGTGTACTTCTTTTTAGCACACCAAATAAGAGAGCCAACTTCCTACAACCACTATGAAGACAGAGCGTTAAAGTCCAAAAAAATTGTGATGTCTCTCACATCAGAACTCCAATACAACTGTACCAGAACTTATTCACTATGAAACTTAAACAATGTACATACATAATAAGTACTAGTTTAGAGTGTCTGGTTAGTTTACTGTTGGTTTTGTGGTTTGGATAGATAAGGGGCATAGGCTACTGATTGTAAAAACTGTATGCCTGGATGTTTTTAAATAGCAGCATTTTGTTTATCATCATGTACTTTGTTTCAATATTTCAGGGCGGAGAGTTCTACTAGGGTCTGCACTTTTATCTGAGTTTGCAATAATTTTAGCATTTAAAAAAAAAGCATAAACAATGGTTAAGGTAGTGTGGCAGCTTTACAACATGCACTGGGAAAGCTTTGTGCCACCCTTCAGTAGCACGGATTATTTTGGCACCTTTGTTTACGGCTTTCTCGTAGGTGCTTCACCACTGGGTGTGGAACCTGAGTTGGCTGCTGTGACCTGCACAATGTATTCAGCCAATCTTTGAAATAGTTTAGGAAATGGGAAAGCTTGTTTTCATTAGTTTTGTAGTATGGAGACGTATTAGTAGATCACAGTGTTTAACTAAGTGAGTGTGAATGACAGAAGCTGGGACAATTATTGTTTAACTCAAAAGAAAATCTGTTACTTGTGAAGTCTTTCACACTTGGTGTTGATTTGAATAATCAAATAGTTGGATATTTTTAGTAAGCTGAAGGCGGTCCCTCACTACATTCATGCGTGGAAATGCTACAAGTGGCAGAGGCAACCACCACAAGGATTTCCACATTATCATAAAGATCGGCTAAGTCTGCTGCATACAGCCCCATCGCACGCTCCTCTTCCGAAGTCTTTCAATGAATCAAGCCAGTCAAAGAAACACTCCAGCAGCTTCATCATCTTGTAGGTCGAAAATCCCTAGGACAATGATGTGCTGAATCTTTAGGGATGGGAGGTTGCAGCTCTTTTTACTTAGGGTCTGTCACATGCATATCTGTGGGACCTTACAACACTCAGGGCTGATGGGCTGAGACATGTTGGCCTCTTGATGATAAAAATGGTGCTGAACTGTACAAACATACATGAAATATTAATTCATAAATATATAATGACAATAATGGTGATTTGCAACTTTCTTAACTGATGTGCCTTTGTTATGTTTCCTCAGATTATGTTTTTATATTATCTAATTTGTGTTTTCATGTTCAGTACTGTTCGGTATGCATATACATTTAAATACATATTGTGTATACCTGAGTTTCGTACTTTTTTTGCACAGAATTATATTATTACATTTGTTTATTGTGCATCATTACTAGTTCTTGCACACACGCCTGTCCTTCTATAAATAGCCTGGGGTGAGTCAACTGGATTTTGGTTTAAGTTTACCCTATTCCCTTGGTTGTGAAGGGTTACTCTACTCTCTTTTTGGCTCTGTCCTTGATCACCTCCAACATCCTCTTGATGCAGGGTCAGGCCAAAAAACAGGTAGGTTTCTGTTAAGGTCCCTGAGGCTGATCCCTGCAACTCAACGATGATGTGGAAATGATGACCCTACGTGTATTGCCTTTGCTTTAAAAAACTGACATGACTGGCTGGAAGGTTCTCATTTTTTGAAGGATTACAGAAAAGAGGGCATGAAATATTTGCAGTTCTGTAACTTTGATATGTGGCCCCAATTTCTGACCACTTCTATGAACCTCTTTTTGTTTTCAATGTGGTGGAGACAAGCCAAAATACCTAGAGGACCTCTAGCCACTGCTCATTTATCCTTTGCCCTATGGGCCCGGTTAATGCAAATGGGGTCCACTGTCAGACGTTTCCAGGATGGCTTCCAATAAATCCTGCACATGTGCCTTCACATTGCTGTCTTTAGAACCCTTAGGTATGCCTTCAAAGTGAAGGCTTCAATGAGGCGGCCTGTTTTCAAGAGCTTCTTGCCTCTCCTTAAAGATGATCGTCTGGATAATTATTTGCAATAGCTGAACCCTGTAGTCCTATAGATCCACAGCCCTCATATTGTAAGTACGCTCCTGCAAGTCCATTTGCCTGCCAAGTTCTTCCACTGCATTTCTTACCTCGTTTAAGCTTTGCCTCAGATCTGTGCAGACCCTGGTGATTGCACTTTTGATGTACATGAAAGAACTGATGCCTAAATAACCCTGGGACTGTTTCATGTTGGTTGGCGCCCAGATCATTAGCATTGTGGGAGTCTCTGTTCTGTTGTCTGGTTTGGGGATGAGAAGCATCTGCTTTTTTGTTAATATTCTGCTGAAGTATATCTATAATTGTCCTTTCACATTTATTTTTGGCCACTGCCATGGTGGATCAGGGGCACAGGACACCTGCAATCTGTCAAAGAGCGACCCAGTCACGTGCAGAGATGAACCACCACAGGGGAAGTCAACCTAGATGTCTCAAGATAGTTGGGGCCAAGTCAGTGCGAGATCCCCCACAGAAAGAGGGAGGACACCCATGCAGTCACAGAGCACCCCAGTAGTGGGTGTAGTGAGTGTCTGGATCAGCGCCTGGATGCCTGACCTGGCTGCTTCCTAGTCAGAACAGCCCAATCTAATTCTTCCCAAAAGGTCTCTGTATTTAGACCCTAATGCATGAACAGTATCTAGGTATAAAGGTATGAACAGTAGATTTCTGCAGATCTTCTGTCAGCACGAGGTCTTTGTCACCAGTAGATGTTTCAGTCCATTGTGGCAAGTGTTCCTTCACGGGCCCCCATGTACCCACAGGAGCTCACATAGTGCAGCAGTGAGCTTCTCATCATCTGTGCCCCATGTTACGTGGTGGCACTGCACCTGTCCATATTCACACTCTGTGAAGCCCAAGTGTGCCCTGCTCTTACTCTCCGCTGCCCCCGGCCACAGAAACCTTGCCAGTGATCTGGGCGCTCCGACTCAGGTGGCTCAGTAGGACCTCCTGGACTCTGCTGGGGCACAGCAGCCTCCTGATTTCACCACACTGACTACTATGCTTGCCGGAGCTCAGAACTGTCATATTTCAGCTCAGGCAGGGACATGCAGCGATTCACTCAGATAATCACCTCGAGGCCCAGGATTTGTACTGGAGGGGAAATGGAGCCCCGGCCTGGTCCGATATCTCCTTGCAGAGGGGAGAACTAAAGGATCTTACATCTGACGCCATCTTGGCGCATGCTGTGTCCCCCTCAGTCTTCCATTTAAACCTGTCACTGTGTTCTTTTTGTTTGTTAACCACTGAGGTTTTGGACATGACTGGTTTTGTAATTATTGGTGCTTTTAAGTCTGATATATAAATATTAATTTTATTAGGGTTATACATTTATGTTTTTTTTTTTTTAAGATTAGCATAATTTTGTTTATAACATTTATGATGTTGATATTCTGTCTCACAACATAATTCTGTTTTAGGTAATACAATATTTGTATATTCTACAATTTTTTGAATAGATATTAATACTTTACCAATATTCTCTTTGATGATACAATGGTATTGTACATAGGATGGGCAGAAAATAAATCTTGATGCACTCTATTAAGACAACAATATTTTTGTGGTTGATACAGTGGCATGCAACCCTCGATGAGTACAACTATTCCAGTCAATTAACGTTATTTTAGGAAAACGTTTTTAGAGATAGAAAAGATGTAGAATGTTCTAAAAGAAAGCCATGGTGCACTTGTATACATGAGTCTAGGGTATCTCTGAGGCATTGGTGTCATTTATCAAATTACTTAGTTTATTTGGAATTTCTATCACATGTTTGCCCCAACTGAACCCTTACTGCAGGTGCTTCTTTTTAAGCAGGCAGATTATGTGTGCCGAATAATGAGGATAAGCATTAGTTAGTTACTTATAAAAAGTAAAACATTGAGCATTTAACTGACAAACTATCAGAGTGGCTATTTTGAACAGATTCTAAATACCAATATCCTGATATTTATCAATAGGAAACCCCATTGTTCTCACTTTTTTCTTCAGTATATAAAATAGTTCATCACAGAGGTGCTAATAAAGAGAAATAATAAAAACAAGTCTGTAAATATTGTGAAAAAACAAATCTATGAGTATGGTGATCAATTAAACCGATTCAAGAGTTTGAATAAGTTGAACTATGCTTTCAAAGTCAGCATAAACTTAGGGAAATTACTTACCAGTTGAATATCACAACTGTTAAAACAACCCAGAACTGTAGCTGAAGCTGAACAGATGTGGAGACTCAATGAACATACTGACAGAAGTAAGAACAGTCTACGTTTTTCTTTTAATACTATATGGTAGCACAAAAAATCCAAACGAAGTCAATCTTTGATCCTGCACAGAGCCCACTTCTCCCCTGCAACTGTCAACAAATGTTTCCTGCTGCTCTTCTGACTCTGCAGACTTTTCCTTACATGCTTTGGTCCTGTCCTTCCCTAAGACCATACTGGACAAACTCCCAAATCATCATCACAGCAAAGGCTATGCCCCATGTCTGTCCCTCAATTGACCTGGGAGTTAACAAATGATTCAAGAAAGATAGGGCCGCAACAAAGCTAGCTGGGGTACTCTGTTGGAAAGCTTTAAAACAAATATGTTTAAAAACGTATCCCTTAAATAGAATGCACTTAACATACCAGTATAATTCACCATCCAACCTGTCTCCCCGGCCACCCAATTAGGCCCTGATCATTTACAGACATTCCCATGACGTTTTTATGAATGCAATTCTTCACCCATGCACCCCTCTTCCTTACTTGTACCTTCTTCCTTCTCCCCCCCAGTTTGTATGTGTTAACTTAAATATTACATTGATTACTGTATGTGATGGGAGGTAAATAGATGTCATCCTACAGATTTAAATGATGTGCCCATCACAAAAATAAGCTATACACAGGGACTCCACTGGCCAGTTCCATAATTTATGTCATTACAGCATTAAATATGTAATTTCTAAATCTCAAAAACGCAAATAAAGGGTGCGTTTAACAAGGAAAAAAAATAGACCACAACCAAGTGTTAGATTGCATATTTTCAATCACCAAGTGACGGTGCTTGCTAGATACCAAGTTATTTGCCCAGAGTGGTATGCAGTCAACATCAAACTTCTGTGACTCCTTCCATTTTTTTTTCTTCTTATTCTCATAATTTCTCCTCTAGGACTTGATATTCTTTGTTGGATTATTATCACTCACTTGAGAGGATTTATGTATAAAGTCAAGCGCTCCTGTTTACTATATTGGTCTATGTTTCAAAGTTGGTGATTCTTAAGTAGTGGATCCCTGGGCGGTAGAGCCCGGAAAAATAAATTTGGACTTGACTCACACTGGTGGGAGCAGTATTGGCCCACACAGCTTATTATTTGTGTTGTATAGGTTGGTAGGTCCTTTTTTAAATGGCTGTTTGGGTGGTCATCAACTTAATATGCTGACTACAGGATGTATGGTGGACATTACAGGAATGGCTAGGAATGACTGTGCAAAAGTAAAATCAATGAAGAAAGTGGATAGTTAGAATAATGAGAAGATGGCCAGAAAATACCTCATATTCCATAGAGCATACGTTGTTTCTTGTATGAAGACAATACCATGCCTCAAAAAAAAGTGAGTGCATCCAGGTCTCTCATTAACCTTTCCCAACCACGCATATTCCATAAACAGAATGTGATGTACTTCCTATCTGAGGCCATGACAAGGGCACTACACCATACTCATAAATTAAATTAAACAGTGTACTGAACGCCATCTTCCACTTATAACCCACTTAGTGAGCAACAAGAGATGGGCTCTTGGTAGATACACGTTTGTGAATATTTATGACCCTCCAATGAATTTGAATATGTGGAAATAAATAGTAGTAGATACTAATCCTTGACTGCCAATTCCTGTAGTCAGTGCATAAATTGGACTTGGACACTAAGGGGCTGATTTAGAGTCTTGTAAAGAGGGTACATTGTCGCCACAGAAACAGAGTACCCTCTGTGCCAAACTCACAGTTCATCCACCCACCCTGATTTAGAGGCAGGCGGACCTACTCCAGCTCAGTCGCCAACATACTCCTCTGAAGGCACATACTTCATTGGGCCAGGAAAGGCTAAAACATAACATCGCCCACCCTATTTTAAGTGTATGGCATTATGTGTTTTGGGGTTTTCTTTTTTTGCTCTCCACCATGTAAAAACTGGTAGTGACAGACAGTAAACAAACACAAACAAAAAAAAAGACACAAAAAAAAACTCCACACCACGGGGAGAAAATTCCCAAGGTGTGAGGGCCAGAAAGTTTACAGTTTTCAATAACAAACTCCCATTTTGAGAGTTTGATTTAGAAAAATGTAAAACCGTGCAAAAGTCTGATGAGGGCAGTCATGTTTGACGGAGTTGTGCGTCAAACTTTCATTACATTGAAAGAAACTATTATGACTGAGGTTCCTGTCAATGTTAAGAGTTGTATGTGGGGCTGGTGGACAATTCTAGATTTGGCAGGCAAAGGCCCTTTGGATGGTGAGAGCAATGTCCTTAGCCATCTTTCTGTAAAAACGTTCACTCGCCACTTCTACATGAAGAGGTCAAGTCTGGCCCCACCCTCTCCCTTCTATGTCTTTTCCCAGCAACTCTGACTTTAGCCTCTACAGCCCTTTCAGAAAGGACTCCTCACCAAAATGACCTGGTCCTATTCATCTGAATGAGCCAGCCAGTTGCCCTCGCACTGGGTGTGCCGAGGTAGCAGCCATTTAACAAGAGATTCAAGAGAACAACAAGCACTTATATCCCATTTCGCAAGTATGGGAAGATGAGCGAGGTACTGGTCGCAGCAGAAGCCAAGGGCAAGAGTCAGGCAGAAAAATAGTGAGGCACAGGTTGGTGCCATAAATGCTTTAAGAATGGATATGTGGCTTTTCAGCCTCAACGAAACACCAGAGAGATTTTTAACCCATTCAGTGGGCAACACAGCCTTTGTATGTTTTTCACAACATGACGAAACAGGCTATTGTCTATGCTTCAGGATTACCAACCATAAGTACAAAAGAGGAGTTCTTGTGCTAAATGAAGTGTTGGTGGTGCTCACTAGCAAAAAATAAGTATACATTAAACAGATTCTTGCTGAGATGTTACATTTAGATTTCTTTCTCAGGTCTCAACGTAATGCATTACACAAACCTCTGAACACACAACTGCTCACAACTTAATTTTCTATTCCCACATATGTAAGAGTGTAAATCACACTTCAAGTTTTTGTGGTGAACATTTAAACAAAGCATGAAACATTTAGTCCATTGCATCTCCTTCATACTTATTTTATGATTGCTGGTGTCTTAATAACTAGCCCAATCCTAAACTCTATTTCATCTAATTCTGGCTCCCACCTTACACAAGACATCTGGAAGCCTCACTTGAGAAAACAGTGCTGAAACCTACATGTATGCACAAAATGTAACCGTTCTTCTCAAAAGAGAACTCCGGTAGCAAATAAATCTCTTTGACAGTACTAATGAAAGCACTGCTCCTTGCACTGCTGTGGATGCCAAGCCTAATTATGTAGTTTAAATCTGTTTAACATTTTAACATTTCTCATATTTCTTACATACAGTTTTCATAATGGTCGCCTGAGTACATCATAATAAAACAAAACAGACAACTGACATGTTCAGCAGCATAAAACGTAAATCACAAATCAACTGCTGTATGCCTGTGGATAATAGGCCACGTGATTTGATGAATAGATGCATAATAAAGGGGAAGTACATAACATAACCAATGGATCAATCTTGCAACATGCATTATTTGGTCTTTTCCCCAGTACGGATTCAGGCATGTCAAAATATTATTGCACTATCAAATCTGATAAACATGTAAACTGAACTATGCTGCATCCAGCCTGTGCAATCAATGTGCAATTGTCTAACACCTATAGCGTAGCATGGCGAGTGGATGCCAAATCCAATAAGTTAGACATCAATCAAGAAACATCTGCACTTATGTTCTCTTTCTTGTAGAAATATCCATTTTGTACAGGAGCTGAGATGCCTTCCTCTTCGGGTTCATCCTCTGGGGTGGGCATCTGTGTACCTCTTTTCTGAGTCTGTTCAAATACTCTATGAACGTTTGCCATCAAATGAAACATGGTACACTCACTACAAGCCATGTCTCCAATTTCTGTTCAGCACCATCCACTTATAAACTCCTGTGTCAAGAGGTTATGGCTTAAGCAGAGATACTTGTTAATCTCCCCTAACAATGCTAAATGAGAATCGAGGGAAACCAATGAGCTCACCACATCTGCAGCTCACATCAGACTTCCTAGTGTGGGGACATCAAAGGACCAGTCCCTCCAGGCTTGCTTCTAATCTGAAGTAGTCTGCATGTCTGTTCCTTGGACACCATACTGTTGGTAGCCACTGCCGTCCCTTGGATTTGGTTCTGCTGGTTCCTTGAAGGAATACTAGCCAGAACCAATTCTAGTTTTCTTCTGTTCAACTGTGTGGCAGGAGGTCCTTAAAGGCCAAATCTAAGTGGCTAAGTCTTATCTCTATGATCCAGGTCTCCTCAGTCTTGGTGCCTCTGTAATGCAGTAAAAAGAGCAGGTGAATAATGATGTCTTTCTCACCCCTACTCAATACTTCTGGAACATCCATGATGTCACTGTTGCTTTCTCTTTTGTGTTAAACCTGCACAGGGGCAGTCTCATGAAAGCCTCCTTTGGAGGAACACCTAGAGGACACATTTGTCGCCTTGCTGGGTTAGCTGTGCTCCTCCCATCCATCGCTACTTAATCATAGCAATAAACACGTTGGCCCAGGTTTGGCCAAATTACATGCCTTAGGCCCTTGCATCCAAGAGTGCAGGAGGTTATAAAATGTACTCTGTCTCAAGTCGGAATGGGACTTTCAACAAACCTTAATTTTATAAACATGTGTCACTGTTGCAATCTTGGCAAGTAATTGTTTGGTAAGAAACTGTTCAATTACAACTCTTTTCATTCTGAAAAATGTCTGCTTCATTTCCTGCATTTCTATGCAATCTTACAGGACACAAATTAATGATGTGACATCTCTTGATGCAGTACCAACGAAGCCCCCTTCTTCCAACATAGGATTCTCTGTGGTTTCTGACAGTATCAGTCACTTTGTGGCTGCTCCAAGAGAGCCTAAATAGTAGAGGACCTGAGTTTCCAGACTCGAAAGTCTCAGACATCCTACAACTCTCCTTTAGTGTCATCTCTCCTTTCCAGACTAAACATGAATAGAATGGAGAACTGGAGTCCATAAGACAGGAACTAAATGAGTGGAGCTACAAAAGTGAATAACTGGACATCTCACAGAGCCTGCCAGGAGGGTTGTGAGGCAATGCCTCACTGTCCATCACTCTAATATAGCAGGAAGACTACATCCTCGTAACTGGTAGAAAGGGCAGTCTTAAAGAATCCCACAGAGGATTGTGAATGTTCCTTTAGAAAATGAAGGCTGACGTCTATACTGTAATTACATAGCCCAGTGGCCAACTTAGAGAACCTGCATAATGGGAGTGACAATCTTTAACTATCTCTCAGAAAACCATGTGGTCACTGAACATGCTGGGCCACACTCTTTCTGGAACAGAACCAGACCCAGTCGCACCGTCACACCCACCCCACACACACAAGTTAGTCCAAATGAGGCTGAATCCCCAGCATCAATCCTCAAAAGGTACCACAAGCTGCAATCTCCAGTCTGCTTTCCAGGCTTACAGTCTTAGCCAATGCCTCCTCAAGTGAAGGATGAGCAGTGGTCGAAGCATTCATAATTCTTGCAGACCAAATGCTACACAATCTCACATTTTGACTGCCTACCTTGACAACTTCAATGGTATTGTATTCTTCCTCCAGGTGACCTATTATAGCACCTGACATAACCCATAATAGACTTCTTTCCTACTACCAACAACTTCACCACAACCTAGTTTCTCCTTCGGAAGGACTAATATTCTCCCATTTGTTAGAAAGTTGCTGCCACGTTTTTCAGTCACCTACGTCTTCTATGGCTGCCTACCTCTTCCGGCAAAAAGCTATGCACAATTTAAGCAATCACCCACTAAGCACTCGAAACACTAAGAAAACAAGGTGGACCGCGTTATGAGATTCATCCAGTGCTTCAGCATTGTAGAGTTACAATTTCTACGTTTTTTGGGAAGAACTGACTAAAACAGCACTTATCACTAAATATATTGTCAACAACTAAAGACAAGCTTCTGCACTTGGAACTAATAATTAATATTTATACAGGCTGTGCGAGTTGTCAGTGTGTCTCCTGGCACCTATGTGCAATATCTATGCCCAATGGAACACTAGCTTTACAAGTAGGAGCAGGGAACACATTTCTTTAAACCCACGAATAATCATTGGATGTCAATAAGACAGTTTCAGCCCTACATTTGTTATCCGCTATGGGATGCATAAGGTTTAGCTCTTAGCAGCTAGATATTGTCTCTACCAGATAATGTGTTACCGAAGGTAAGCAATTTGTTAATCTAATAGTTATCGAGCTGTAGATTCCTTACCTTTCAATAGATACCCAAGCAATCCGGTTCCCTGTGGTGGGCTGCGGACACATTTTCTAAACTAAACAAGGCTGCAGGACCGAACTGACAAAATGCCCATCCCTACGGATTGACTGTCCAGCCAGTAGTGCTTAGTAAACATGTGCAGGGAGGCCCATTTTTCTGCCTGGCAGATGTCCAGGCAAGGGAGTCCACGTGCTAACGCCATGGTTGCAGCTTTTCCCTTGGTGGAATGGACCCTCAGGAGGCTGCTTTTGGCCAAGCGCAGCAGATCTTAATACAGAGAACAACCCAGTGCAAAATGGTTTACTTCTGTACTGCTGACCTATCTTTGCTCCAACATACACCACAAAGAGTTGGTTGTTCACCCAGAGCTCCTTCGTGCGGTCAAGGTAGAAAGACAATGTTCTTTTTGGGTCCAGACCGTGGAGTCATTCATCTTCTTTACAGAGATGTGGAGATTTGTAAGAGGTGGGACAGGGTGTCTGACTGGTCCATATGAAATGGAGTAGCCACTTTCGGAAGGAATGAGGCCCTACTGCGAAGCACATGTTTGTCTGGGAATAGAGACAAGAATTGAGGCTTGTATGAAAAAGCATGCAGCTCACTCACTCTCCGGGCAGATGTTATTACAACTAGAAAGCAGTAAGCAGCATGAGGGGGACAACTGTGCAGTGGCTCGAAGTGAGCACACATTAGGTAGGTGAGACCCAAATTGAGGTCCAGTCCCACTGAAGCATAATGAAGGGCAAAGGGGGAAACATATGTACAAGTCCTTTCAGGAACCTATATACAATAGGGGACTTAAAAAGAGATGATTGGTCAGGCAGCCGCCGAAAGGCAAGAAGAGCAGAAAGGTAACCCTCAAGAGTACTCAGAGCAGAGTCCTGTTCGGCAAGGCTGAGAATGAAGAGAAGAATATCAGAAAGAGAGGTAGAAAAAGGGTCAATAGACATTTCTGTAAAATAATTTACAAATGTTTGCCACTGGCAGGCATACACTGTCTTGGTGGACGGGGACCAGGCTGCCAGAATTACATTACAGACTTCGGGAGGAAGGTTCACTGCTGTCAACTGTCAAGGCTCAATATCCATGCAACGCAAGAAGGTGGAGAGTTGACAGGTTCAGGTGAAGAACCCTCCTCTGTTGCTGTGACAGACGATCGTCCCAAAGGGCTACTGCTCACGCAACAAAAATCTGCAGGATCCAGCCTGACACCTGGGAAAATTAAATGTTAAGGAATCTGCGGCTAGATGTCTCTATTAGATCAAAACAACTACTTACAGGGTATGGGGGAGAGCAGAAGAAAAATTACTTGTGATAGAAACATTAGCCAACTTAAGTAGAGAGGAATGGGTATAGCCTATTTCAACATCAGTCACATGGCACAATACAAATGCAGCCTGTTCAGTCTGAGCGCAAAAGACACAACAGAAATTGTATACCGATTAATCCATGGAGGTAAAATGACTGGAGAAATGCAGAGGGATATTAATAATGAGAAGAACAAGCAGATGTAGCCAGTCTTACGGTGCTTTATTCAAAATAAGCAAAGTCATTGGGACATTACTGGGCACAAGCAAACCAATAGGAAATAATCTTAGAAAGACATTACACAGCAGGAACAAGTTCTACAGAACGAAAAATAATTTTACAGAAACACAAACAGCAATCACACAAATATAATAAATTAAAACATACCTATAAAGCAGCACTTTTGGTCATTTTCGCATAATCTTTAAGAGAAAAGTACCTTCTAAGCATGACACTATAGTACAAGCATAAAATGACAAGGAAAGCAGTTGTGGCTTTAACCAGGGTGCACAGAGAGGGATCTGGCATTCCAAGCTAACAAATTACCGGGAGCTACCTTGATATAAGTAGGAAATAATGAGAGGAGGCAACTGTTAAGAAAGTGTGTAATATTCAACATTGAAGGCTTTGGGGAATATGCAATTTTCCAGTTGACACTCAAGGAGTGGAATGAAGATTAGTACTGATGAATGTAAAGAACAGTGCTAACAACTGACACTTTACAATCTCACCTCCCTGCATAATGCAGATAAAACAGCAAGGAAAATATAATCACCTACCTCTGTGCTGAATCCATGCACAGTGTACTTCTTCAGAATTTTAGAAGCTCTTTCAAACTGCCTATTTTTAATACAGATCACGACCGCCTAAAAGACAGAACAGAGAAAAATGTAATTATTAAACAGTGTTTTATCTGTAAACTACTAAATGCCGGTGTCCTACGATTTTTTCAGAGGTCGCAGAAACGCTGACGAATGTCGGGACTTCCAAACACCACGACTGCATGGTCTGCTTGCCAACTCATGCCTTTTCTTCCACCACCCTACAGTCCCTCCCCTTTTATGTCCCTCATGCAGGTTATTTTTTCCATCCCTTCTCTCTCCCTTTGTCACAGTTTTCCTCTCTCCGTCTTACTCTTCCTTGCCTCCTTTTGTGTTTTTTTATTCTTGAAACGGGAGTGAGCCTGGTGAGGAAGAAAAGGGCTGGTCTCTCAAAAAAAACAGTCCGGATTGGTCCCCTTTGCCACTACGGACTCCAATTAAGCACTTTAATTAAAGTTTACTTGCTTGTTTCTTATAAATTTCAAAGTATGGTAAGTAAAAAAAAAACATTAAGCATATTAGAGGACCTAATTAAGGTGGAAACGTGGTTTTCATAGGGAAGGCTTTGTTTTTAACAGGTAAATACATTCACCCCCACTGCGCTGATCTAACACCAACAAACCTTTCAGAAAAAACAACCACTAGCATAGCCAAAAGGTTTTGCTTTTGGGACCTTATAAGTGTTTAGCCAGAGCTATTGGCTCTGCCAACTTGAGCCAAGTTCAAGTCCCAGCGGCACTGAACAACCTGTGGTTCTGAACAAGATGCGTCATCCCCTTGTGCCTAAACCAAAAAAAAAAAAAAATGAATGTAACGTCCCAGTGCCTAAATAAACATAGATGTAATGCCATGTGCCTAAATTGTAAAAAAATCAATGTTATGGTGGTCTTTTTTATTTGCGGCTATAGCAAGTGAAACCAGTCAGCACATCTCCCGGCATGACAAAAACAGATGGCTGCAAATTCACACTCACACAGCACTCTGGAATGTATGACCGAGTAGATTGCATGTGTGAACCAGTGCAGTTTGTTTCATGTACAGTGTCACGCAAGTTCCAAATCTGCACCCAGAATGGGCACATGGTTAAACAATGAAGAGCTGACTGGGAGGCCAGGTTCGAGTCCTGGCAGTGCTGAACAATCTATGATTCTGAGCAAATTGCTCATTCGTCCAATGCCAATCAAAAAAAGGAATTTAATGTAACCGTGCCTACTTAAACATGAATGTAATGTCCCTCAGTTAAAAAAAAATATATAAATATATATTATGGTGGTATTTTATTTGTGACTATCGCAAATTAAACTGGTTAATGCACCTTCCAGCATGACACAAAACAGATAGCTGCAGCTTCTCGCTCACACAGCACTTTGGAATTTATGACCCAGAAGACTGTGTGAGCTAACTGGTGCAGTTTGTTACATTAACAGTGCCACATGAGTTCTAAATTTGCACCGAGAATGGGCACACGGGGTATACAATCGAGAGACAGATGACTGAAGCCAGGCTGAAACCCCGGCGGCACTGAACAACTTGTGATTCTGAGCACAATTGCTTCATTGCCTCATGCCTAAACCAAAATAGTTTTTCTTTGTTTTTTAAATCAACGTAATGTCCTGTGCCTAAAAAAAAAAGTGAATAAACAATGTGCAATTATTTGTGGCACTGTGGCCCCTTCTAGTAAGAAAGTTGAATTTATGTATGTGGGGCCCATGTGAACTGCCTTAAAAACAGACACTCTGCTTCCCCAGAACTTGGCGCCGGGTCCAAAGAACAAGCACAAAACCCGCTTGTATTTCATTTACCTCCCATCAATGCCTCCGAAAACCTGCCAGCTGCATCAGTACATTAATTTTTTTGTAAATAAAATATATCCTCTGCTGCACCTCACCCGTGACCTACAGCAGAGAGGGGGGTTTCACAGCAACGACAGGGGGAAATCTAGGTTTACTTTATACTCTTTACCGGTCTCTCAGTCCTGCAGGTATTAATGGAGATGATAAATTCTTCAGCCTGGAAGCAGCGCATTCTCTGGATCTGCCGGACAATATTATAAAGGAAATCCAGCAAATTAATGCTTTCAAATGTCTCAAGTAAAACTCCTGTTAACAAGCAGGTGGGGGAGGAGGGGAAGAAAAAAACCCACATGAGGAGGGGTGGAACAGGGACAGAGTGGTAGATGAAACAGAGATTAAGGAGAGGTATGAGGGTTAAAGCCAGCTGCACGTATATGGTGATCAATTGGAAACAAAGCTTTCACAAACATATGCTCACATTACGCTGTAATCAAATAAAAAAATACAAAGACGATTCAACATGTCTTTAAGCTGACACAGTGGAAAAATTCACCGCAAATGAGCGTGATAGTCACATCACGCGGATGTTGAAAAATATCTATCTCAGGGAGGCTTTGTGTATGATGAGCTGGCTTCTGAAACCCGACCCTTACCTCCTGAAATCTAACAGAACATTTAAAGCCCCCTTCCAACTGCAGAGCTGGTACGGAAAGAGACAGGAAGAGAAGAGACTTGAAAGTCACAGAGTAGTTGTAAACAGAAACAAGAAGAAAAAAATTAGAGCTCGTGTACAACTTCCCCTGAAAGCGCAAATGCTGCATGTTACAAAAAAAGGAAGAAAACAATGAGGTAGGTAGAATGGCTACAGATGCACTCTGAAAACAGCGTCTAACATTTGATCTGGTCTTCGGATGCTCAGCAAATGTGACGAGATAAGGAATAACAAACACAGACAAGTACTGATGAGTGGTGAGGCAGGGACAATGCAGATATAGACAACCACGGTCAGGAAACAAAGGAAAAAAGCAGACCAAGCACCCACAGTTTAACACGAACAGGAAAGGAGTAATAACATAGTCCCCCAACTTAGCAGATAAACAAGCAAAGCATAAGAATACAGTACTTGGCCGGTGCTCCATGGGAGGAAACAAAAGACAAAAAGGAAAGACAAAGAGGAAGGATTGATCATTAGCAAGTAATTATTTTTAAAAGACACTTACAAACAACTGAAAAGCCATGGGTGGGCTTGAAGCCCACAAAGTATATACAACAGGTCTCGAAGCTCGACCTTAAAACTACTGTGCGTTCACTTTGTTTTGGTTTAATATATAGAAAGCAGGGGTCGCTATTGTGCACAGTATCCTCATGTAAGTAACTTTTTTGGGGAAAAACTCCAAAGCGGCTGAATGAAATGGAATACAATTTGGCAGGTATGTCGCACATACATTCAGTTTTCTGATTTGCTGTATGTTTATACAAATGTCTTGGCGACACTAATGAAAATGCCACTGCCTAATGTGCATGCACACAACAGGTTGTCATCAGGATACAAAAATATAAATCTTTTTTTCCGGCTGTTATAATGCAATGTGTAGTTGACCACCAACTCCATCTTGACTACTGACTCTATTCTGTGCTTAGCTTCAGGTGCAGTCACAGTGGCGCGCATGAGTTTTCCACACTGAGCTTGTTTTACATACAGAACGTGTTTGCGCTTTTCTCACCACCACAGGGTTACACTGTGTTGGAACAAAACATGGGGATATGGAAGGTAGTGATAAGAGACTAAGGGGGTCATTACAACCCTGGCGGACGGTGTAAAAGGTGGGGTAATACCGTAAACAGGCCGGCGGAAAAAAAGGGAATTACGACCCTGGCGGTAACCGCCAACAAAGACAGCCACTTTAACACATCGCCCGCCACGGCGGTACAGACAAACAGCGTGGGGGTCACAGCCAACAGACAGGCGGGAGACAAAGTAGCGCCCACACTATTACAACACACCAATCCGCCACCTTTTCCGGGGCGGATTCACCGTGGATAAAAACTGGGCGGAAACAGCCTTTGCTATGGGAAAACGCTCACCTCAACACACTCCACGAGGAACGACGACTCCATGGAGCCGGAACTCCAAATCCTACCAGCCCTTGTCTTTCTGCTCCTGTACGAACAGCGACGTAGGCGCAGAACATACCGGTGAGTACTGCATCTACGAGATAGGGGAGGGGGGAGGCAAAAGTTAGGGGGACACCCACCAAACACCCCCACCCTCGCATATTACAACATACACACCAATGCAGTCAAAAATATCACATTAACAACCCACAATCCCCCTAGAAGAATGCAAAGACAAAGCGAGATCCGTTCAAATATTGTAATTTGCCAATATACATGTCATATAAAATATACTGAATCATATCTCGAAATCTGTCATATTTATATATACAATACAAGAAGTAGTGCAGATATGTACACAACAATGTCCGTGCACCAACAGTCCAAAAATGCATGGGCGAGGCCCACAATAGATACCTGATCAAAATCCGAGAGAACACTGCCGGGGCATCAGATTGAAACACTACAGGCACCTCAGGGGGAAGGGAAGGGGGGCACCTCAGCCACATGACTGCAAAGCCAGATCCACGACGGGGCTCCATGCCCATTGATGTATCCTGGGGAGTGCACAGCCACAGTCTCTCAAGTCTCTACAGTGGGTGGGTTGACCACTGTTCAATCCTGGGGAGTGCAAAGCCACAGTCTCTCAAGTCTCTACAGTGGGTGGGTTGACCACTGTTCAATCCTGGGGAGTGCAAAGCCACTGTCTCTCAAGTCTCTACAGTGGGTGGGTTGCCCACTGGACCATCCTGGGGAGTGCAAAGCCACATTGCCGCAAGTAGATGCAGTTCTCAACTGGTACTGGGTGGGACTGGTGGCCAGACTGGATGAGTGTCCCCGTGAAAGTTCCTGTCCTGTCACTGTCCCAGCTGCACATGGGAGAAGGATGCCTGATGTTGCGGCATATTCATACCCACACGGTGTTTGCCCTGATCAGCGGTCTTCACCATGGCGGTCTTGGCCTTGTTCAGCGGTGCTTTGCCATGGCTGGCTATGGACTGTTCAGCGGTAGCTTGAGATGGCGGTTCAGATACTGACATTGGGGTGTGGCATGACGAACTCCACACTGGACATTGGGGTGTGGCATGACGTTCCATCATCGCCCAGCGGGGCTGTGGGATCCTGGTCCCTCCTGGGCACTGACTCTGGCGGTGGTCTCCTGACCAGTAACGATACTCGGGCCCTCCTGGGCACTGACTCTGGCGGTGGTCTCCTGACCAGTAACGATACTCGGGCCCTCCTGGGCACTGACTCTGGCGGTGGTCTCCTGACCAGTAACGACAGTGCTGGCGGTTGTGTCTGGACCGCCGGAAATGATGGCGCACTTCTCCGCCGTGACACTCACAACAGGCTGGGCAGACTTCCTCGGAACCTTCCCCACCTTCTTTGGAGTGACAGCTGACTCACCAATCGCCTTGGATCCCATTTCACTTGTTGTCCCACCAGGAGTCTTGACACGGTCCCGTCGTCCACTCTCCAATTTCGGTGCTTTTACAGGGGTTGGGCTGACAGTGCCTTGGCTCCGGGTCCTACTGCCTGCCCTGGTGGACGGTGCACACCAAAAGCCTGGAACACGCACCACTGGTACTGGAGGCTTTTTGGCTGAGGCGCTACGATGGGACTGATGAACTGGAGGGGGGGGGGGGGGGCAAACAGGTCAGTTTGACAGAGGGACAGTTTCTGACAGACACTGGGATGGGTAGTTGGAGGGGGTCTGGGAGTGGAGGTAGAGGAGGTGGTTGTAGGAGGTGTCACTTTAGGTGTTTTGGGTGCAGGTGCAGGTACTGGAGGCTGTCGTGAGGTGGATGGATGTTGGGTGAGGGATTGCCGGCGTTTGTGTACTTTGGGAGGGGGCGTCACAGACACACTGGGAGAGGACACAGGGGACGTGTAAATGGCAGTGGAGGTGGTGAGTGCAGGTGAGCGGCTTGTGGTGCTGGGTGTCCTGGTGCGAGTCCTAGTGCCTGTAGATGTGGTGCATGCAGGTGTGTGTGTAGATGAGACTGGGAGGGAGGAGGGAGAAGAGGAGGAGGGAGACACAGTGGATGTTGCTGTGTCTGTATGGGTGTGATGCTTGTGTGAGTGCCTGTGGTGTGTGTGGTGCCTATGTTTGCTTGAGCTACTTGTGTGTGTTGACTTGTGTGCCTGCTGGTCTGTAGGTGTGCTTGGGATGGGCTGGGGTACAGGGGATTGGGTCTGGGTGGAGGAGGCTAGACACAGGGACAATGGCTGCCATCAGTGCTGAAGCCAGAGATTGCAGGGTTCGCTGAAGGACAGCCTGACCAGAATGAATGCCTTCCAGGAATGCATTACTGTGTTTCAACTCTCGTTCTACACCCTGGATGGCATTCACAATGGTAGACTGCCCAACAGTGAGTGACCTGAGGAGGTCAATGGCCTCCTCACTGAGGGCAGCAGGGGTGACTGGGGCAGGGCCTGAGGTGCCTGGGGTGAAGGTGATGCCCACCCTTCTGGGTGAGCGGGCACGGGACACACGCTGAGGGGCTGCTGGGAGGGCAGTGCTGGAAGGGGAGGTGGCGGCTGTACCTGTAGAAGTGGGGCGCACAGATGGTGCCGCCACCACAGGGGAGCTCCCATCGGCGGACGAGTCCGTGTCGCTGGATGGTGATCTGGTGGCCGAGGTGAAGCTCCCCTCGCCCTCCGTCCCACTGGTGAATTCAGAGTCTGTGGTGTGGCCCTCCATGGCCATGTGGGATGCAGCTCCCTCGTGCTCCGGTGCCACTGTACCTCCCGCCTGTTGATGCTGATGTACAAAAGGACAGAGAGAGCACGAAAAGGGGGGAGACAGAAGAAAGAGAGTTTTAGTGCATGGCATACCGCTACCGTTGGCGGACAAGACAGACGCAGCAGCCCCATGCATTACGCCGTGCTCCTGACCTCTGCACATGCTATTTCTGGGAAATGGCCTACATGGCAATGGTAGTAATATGCCCACATGGATGGCAAAGGGGCAACTATACATCAACTTCCCTCTGTTTTGAGCTGGGGTAGAGATGCTACATGGCCTACATAACGGAGGGGCCTTGCCTACCTAACTCGCCCTGGCCTAGGGACAGCCACAACCCACCACCCCCACCCAGACACCTCCAATGCACGCAAAGTCCATATGATGAGGTAGTACTCACCCCCTTGTGTCTGCTGTGATGTCCTTAAGGGGGGTCATGGTGCGACGGGCACCCCTCCCACGTTGGGAGGCCATCCCCAGCTGAGCCTCCGCCGTCGTCTTGCTGCAGCGGCGAATGTCCTCCCATCTCTTACGGCAGTGGGTGCCCCGTCTCTGGTGGGCCCCCAGGGTCCGGACTTCCTTGGCGATGGCACGCCAAATGTCCCTCTTCTGGTGGGCACTGACCTACATGACATGCACAAGGAAAGAGGACAGTCATTACCTACTGCACCGTCGTTGTGATTGGCCCCCTCCCAACTCTATCCCTGTGGCCCATTCATCCCCATGCATAACTGTTCTATGTACTCTGCCCCCTTCCCTCATCCACCCAGCCCTCTCCACCCAAGCCTAGACCATCCAACGTGCTCCCTGTGTACTAACCTGTTGGTCTGGAGGACCGTAGAGTAGCGGGTACTGGGGGAGGACCCCGTCCACAAGTTTCTCCAACTCCTGTGCAGTGAAGGCAGGGGCCCTTTCCCCAGACGCAGCAGCCATCGTTGCTTCCAGACCGAGGTCACAGCAGCACTAGCAGTGTAGGTCCTCTCCTGTCGAAGGTCAGGTATCTAGTGATTGAAGAGATAGAAAATGGTGGGGACGTCCGTGGCGGTGATGTCCGCGGCGGTGCGCATCATCACTGGCAGCGCACCTGTTCATTGGCTCCTGGGACCCATAGGGTCCAATGTTAACCAATGCAGCATTGCGCCGCGCTCTACGACCACCTACCGCGACGGTGTCCAACGCCAGCACAGTTACCCCACAATCCCATTGTCCCAGTTTAGAGGTCAGGCAGCCGCCATTTCAGGGGCCCACATGGCTTCAATTACTACTGCGTCACACATACCGAGGCCTACACTCAAAACCTTTCCCGGATGGGTTAATTGTTTGTTGTAGTCTTGTGTGTGACTTTGGGTACATACCTGGAGGAATGCTGACAGTTTCTTTGCTGTTGTCCTTCTTAGGCACCGTCAGTTGGGACATATTGGAAGATGGCGGAATCCGCCGGTGTACCGACCGCTGGTGGACCTGTTGACAATGGAAGAGCGACATGTCATCGTGACCTACCGGTTTGACCGTGCCACAATCCAGGAACTATGTACCCAGTTGGAGCCAGACCTGATGTCACCAATCCGCCATCCGACTGGAATCCCCCCTAACGTGCAGGTGCTGTCAGTGCTGCATTTCCTTGCAAGTGGGTCTTTTCAGACAACAGTGGCCATGGCATCAGGGATGTCCCAGCCTATGTTTTCCAACGTCTTGTCCAGAGTGTTGTCTGCCCTGCTGAAACATGTAAGGAGATACATCATTTTCCCTGAGGTGGAGGATTTGCCTACAGTGAAAGGTGATTTCTATGCCCTTGGACATATACCCAACGTCATAGGTGCCATTGATGGGACCCATGTAGCTCTGGTCCCCCCCTCCTCCCCTGCAGGAATGAACAGGTGTACAGGAACAGGAAGAGTTATCATTCTATGAATGTACAGATGGTCTGTTTGGCAGACCAGTACATCTCGCAGGTAAATGCTATGTTCCCTGGCTCTGTGCATGACGCCTACATCCTGCGGAATAGCAGCATCCCTGATATGATGGGTCAACTCCAGAGGCACCGTGTATGGCTATTGGAGGACTCTGGTTACCCCAACCTGTCCTGGCTATTGACCCCAGTGAGGAATCCCAGGACCAGGGCAGAGGAACGGTACAATGATGCCCATGGGCGGACTAGGAGGGTAATCGAACGCACCTTCGGCCTTCTTAAAGCCAGGTTCAGGTGCCTCCATATGACTGGTGGATCCCTATTCTACTCACCGAAGAAGGTGTGCGACATCATCATCGCCTGCTTCATGCTCCATAACTTGGCATTGCGACGCCAGGTGCCTTTTCTGCAGGAGGATGATCCAGATGGCGGTGTTGTTGCAGCGGGGGAGCCTGTGGACAGTGATGAGGATGAAGCTGATGAAGATGAAAACGACAACAGGGAGTCAGTCATACAGCAATATTTTCAGTGAGACACAGGTGAGTAAATTTTCATGTTTCACATATTAATAACTTTCACACGTCTACCTCTATCCTGTACCTACATTTCGCTCCCTATCTGTTAACTGAGTTGTCCCCTTCCATTTCAGTTTCACTATTGTGGTAACCTACGTGTCAACAGCTTGCACCCTTGAAAGACTTGTGATGTGTGACATTGGTATGTTGGCCTTCCAATGGGTAACCTTTTTTAACATTGTAATTGACATTACAAAGTTCACAATCATTGACTGACTCCAGTTTTATTAGTGTTTCAAGAGTGTTTATTTAAGTACATAACAATGAAGGGGGGTTGTGAAATGGGGATGGGTGATGGCGGAGGAATGTCCATGGCAGAGTCCAGTCTATTAGTCTCACAGGTACATTGCACATCTGGCCATTGGAAGTGGAGCTGGGGCAGTTCCGATTTGGACAGGGTAACAAAGTGGGACAGTGGGAGGACGATCAGGGTGGTCTTATTTCCTGACGGGGGTCTTGCCATCTTGCTCTGTCCTGTTCCTGGATCTCAGGGCCCGCTTGCGTGGTGGTGGTCCGTCTGCAGGGGATGGGGTGCTGGTGTGTTGGTCCTGTGGCGGTGCCTCCTGTCCACTAGCGTCAGCGGAGGTGGTGGGCATTTCATCATCGTGGCTAGTGTCAGGGGCCCCTGGGAGTGCCACAGTGTCCCTCAAGGTCTTTTGAATGTCCGTCAGCACCCCTACAATGGTGCCCAGGGCGGAGCCGATGGTCCTGAGCTCCTCCCTGAACCCCAAATACTGTTCCTCCTGCAGACGCAGGGTCTCCTGCAACTTGGCCAGTACCGTTGCCATCGTCTCCTGGGAGTGGTGGTATGCTCCCATGATGGAGGAGAGGGCCTCGTTGAGAGTAGGTTCCCTTGGCCTGTCCTCCCTCTGTTGCACAGCAGCCCTCCCAGTTCCCCTGTGTTCCTGTGCCTCCGTCCCCTGGACCGTGTGCTCACTACCACTGCCCCCAGGTCCCTGTTGTTGTTGGGGTGGTGGGTTAGCCTGGGTGCCCTGTAGTGGTGGACACACCGCTGATTGACCTGTCCTGGGTAGGGAGGTTTGGGCCCGCTGGGTGGGTGCTGTGCTGGTGTTCCCAGAGGGTGGCAGTTCGGTGTTGGGCTGTGGCTGGGTAAGGGGAACCGACTGTCCTGAGGCCCACGATGGTCCGGGCTGGTCATCAAGATCCAGTGGGGCAGAGCTGCTGTCGTCACTGTGGGCCTATTCTGGGGGTGGAGTGGTGTTGTCTGGACCCTCTGGTGTGGTGACGTTCCTTCGGGTTCCTGCGGGGGTATGAGTACATGATTATTGCATGTGTGTGTTTCATGATGTGCAATGTTTGGGTGTGCGTGTACCCCAGTGCAGGCATTCCTGTGTGGGGGCTTGTGTGGTGATAGTTGGGGGGTGTTGTGGGTCTGTGCAGTGGACATGCTTTAGTGATGGGTATCCATGCTTAGTTAGGTCATGCAGGTTTTGGGGTTGGGATGGGTGGTTGCTGTCATGGGTAGATAGGTGAGGATTTGGAGTGATAGGGGAGGGTGTGAGGGTGGGGGTGTGTGATAGCATGCAGGTAGGGTGGGGGATATGATAGTTGAAATTTGACTTACCAGTGTCCGTTCCTCCAACGACTCCTGCGAGGTCCTCAGGATGCAAGATGGACAAGACTTGCTCCTCCCATGTTGTTAGTTGTGGGGGAGGAGGTGGGGGTCCGCCGCCAGTCCGCTGTACCGCGATGTTGTGCCTGGATACCGTGGAACGCACCTTCCCCCGTAGGTCGTTCCACCTCTTCCTGATGTCCTCCCTATTTCTTGGGTGCTGTTCCACAGCGTTGACCCTGTCGACTATTCTTTGCCATAGCTCCATCTTCCTGGCTATTGATGTGTGCTGTACCTGTGAGCCAAATAGCTGTGGCTCTACCCAGACGATTTCCTCGACCATGACCCTGAGCTCCTCCTCGGAGAAGCGGGGGTGTCTTTGGCGTGCCATGGGGTGGTGTGTGTGATGTGTTGGGTTGTGTGTGTGATGTGTGGGGTGGTGTCAGTGTTGATGAGTGTAGTGGTATGTGGTGTTTTGTGCGTGGGTGTTGTGTGGGTGATGGTGTAGTGTGCCTCTGTGTGATGGGGTTCTCTATTCTGTGCTGTCTCTCTCTGGCCTTCTCTCATAAATTGTGGTTGTAAGGGTTTGTGTGTGATGTGGGTGTGTGTTTTATATAGTATTGGGTGTGTGGGAGTGGTGTTTGTATGTGTATCAGGTGTGTGTATTTGTAATTGTCCAATGTGGCGGTGTTTTGTATATGTGTGTGTATTTTGAGTGGGCGGTGTGTACCGCCAATGGAATACCGTGGTTGAAAGACCGCCACGTGGATTCGTGGGTCGTAATAGCATGGGCGTGTTTTTGTTGGCGTGGAGGTGGAGGATTTGTTTCCGCATGTTTATCGCTGACCTTTGGTGTGGCGGTGTTGTGTGGGTGTCTGAATTTCGGCGGATTCCGAGATGTGTGTCATAATAGCTGTGGCGGTCTACCGCGGCCGCGGCGGTGTATTGGCGGTCTTCTGCACGGCGGTAAGCGCCTTATACCGCCAAGGTCATAATGACCACCTAAGTCTAGGAATGTTTTCATCAAAGAAAAGTAAAACTTCTCTGTGTCTGGAATGCGCATTTGGGCAGAGCACGTTCCTTTGTGTGTTTTTAACACAGACCGAGTACAGGTAGCGCTTTAATTTCATAACAGAAGGGAGGGGGAGATTACTAGAATCTTCCTCTTAAGTGTGTTTAATGTATATAAACTTGGTACTGAGGTTGAAGGTGCTTGACTGAACGTGGGTGCAAGGTTCAGTAAAAATTCCCATGTTGGGAAGACGTCCTGCCTCAGCCTTCCAGGGTTCCTCGGCTTTATTGCTGGCAAGGATGAAGAGTCCAACACCCATAGTGATGAATTTTAATTCTTAATTATTTAGCGGGTGTGTATATAGATATATATTCACTGAATATATTCATTGTTGATGCATTACACATTTTCTGTCTGTCATTGTTTAACTGATGTGAGCATTTTGGCATCTACACGTGTTTCACTGCATTCAAGTTAAATGCTCATGTTCGTGTGCTTTTATTTGATATCTTGCAAGTGCCTTAAACTCATCATTACGACTAAGACTGTTGCATTCTTTGGCACTGTTTCCTCTTAGCTTAAAGTAGAGCAACGCAGTTGTTTTTTTTTTTGTTTTTTTTTTAAACACAGACTTGTGACTGGTTAATGCAATTGAACAATTTTTCAAATGTCACTTATTAAAAGCTGTGGGAAGATTTTACAAACTGCAGATACAGCAATACCCTGTGCAGTTGCCCAACAGAAAGCCTTGTTATTTATATATTCGGAACATAAACAACCATATACAGTGAAATGTTAGCCACACTGTGCTTCTACGCATCTATTTAATAAAAAATATAAATAAAGCCTGGTAATTAAGGCATCAGGTATATAATCACTCTTGCCATATTAGTGCTATTTTCAATTCTGCAATCAATTATAGGAATGATTTCTATAAATAGTTAAAACAGACAATGAACTTTGCTTTTCAACATAAATATAAATTAATATACACAGACTTGTTAATGAAATGCTTCTAATATAATGATGGCAATTACAGTAGTTTCACTATCCTAAGCGTAAATAGGATTTCTAAAACAATGATTGTGATCACTATACTGCTGCCATTTCGAACAAGCATTGGCAAAGCCAATGAGTCTCACATTGTCAATTCTTGTTCGATCGTGATAATGGCTTTGCCAATGGGAAATTAAGTAAAACCCTTGTGTGCCCTATAACACATTATCATTGCCTCTATTAGTGTGGCAGGAGTACAGTGCTACACATAGGACACCCAAAAAATAAATAAATAAAAATCAAAGCAGCCATCTCATTGGCTACACGGGGTTTACTAACCATAAAAGCCTCCAGGCTTCAGAAATAAGCAGGAAGTTATTTCTTGGTTACCATTTATCTATTAGTATTTCATGGAGATACTGATTTAAATTGCAGTCCATCTACATTGTAGATTCAGGAGATGGTGGGGTGAACTATAGGATAGAGCCGTGCGAGCACAAGAAGGCCTGACGCCTGGGTCGAGGCCGGGGTGATCCAGCTTACACCCCACCCCCCCCCCGGTCCCATGGCCGGCTTGAGCTGGAACAGAGGAGTGGCGTGGCAAGCCTGAAATAGGGGTGCCGCGCGGGCCCTGAGAGGCCTGGAAGGCCCCCACACAGAGGAAATAGGATTGCGAGCCGGAGTGGGGCAATGGATGTTGGAGAAGGAACCACGACACCGCAATTGCCATGATCATGGGCCCCCTGGAGCCTAGCACAGACTGTGAGCAAGTGAAGAGCCTCTGAGTGGAGGTGGATGCACAGCTGAAACATTGGAGGTAGAGGTGACCATTGTGACACAAGGTGTGGTGCAGAGAAGAGAGTCAAGTGAAAAGAGTGAGGGGCAACGGCGGGAGAGCCAGTGTGGAACACAACGTGAGGCCCGATTCGCTCCCTAGATCCATGGGGGCCCGTTGCCTGTCATCCCTTCTTTCCCCCCGCTGATCCCTAATGACTATGTGGTTCCTCGTGACTGGGCCCTAAAACACCTCCCCGGCGGTGAGGGACCATCACCCAAGACCTACAGAGATAAGCTGTGGTGGGTGATCCAATTCAAATACATGGGGGGGGAGGGGTCAAAGCACTAAGAGCCAATACATCTACCATGGGGAAAGACAGAACTAATAAACAGCCACCAGCGTCCCAGCAGAGTATTGACCAGTTTACCATACAAACATCCCCCCACGGGAGGGGGGGCACGTCACCAGAGACCCCTGTCATGGAGGGTGTGGGCAGGATCCTGCAAGCCATTCAATCCTCGCAATTAGCAGTTGAAACAAAAATTGGAAAAGTATGGGAAGATGTGGGCCTACTGCAACAAGATCTGCGGACAGCGGTGGGCCACATCAAAGAAGTGGAAGATAGAGTCTCCCTAGCAGAAGATGAAATCACATATCTTAAAACCAAATTCGCCCAACTGCTGACCCGTACTGGCAAACTTCACCATAGAGCTGAGGATACTGAAAATCGCTCCAGACGCAATAACTTGCTCTTTATCGGCTTCCCAGAAGGAGCAGAAGAAACCCAATCGATCAAGTTTCTGGAGCACTGGATCAGGTCCTGGGTCCCAGAGCAACGACTGTCCCCTTGGTTTGCCATTGAGCATGCCCACAGGGCACTGACACCAAGACCCTCACAGGGAGGACATAGACGACCAATGATTGCTAGATTTCTCAATTTTAAAGACCGCAATGCTATCCTCAGAGAGCAAGAGTGCACCCGGATCTCTGCTGGGATAACCACAAGTTCCTTATCTTCCCAGATTATACCCGAGGTGTGCAGGCTAAATGTCGCTCTTATGAGGGAGTCAACATAACTAAGGGCAATGCAGCTGTCATACATGCTCCTTTTCCCTGTGCACCTTAAAGTGCTTATGGATGGGAAATCCTCCTTCTTTGACTTGCCCGAAGTTGTATGGGACTGGCTCACTGAAGAGCACTGTGTTGCCCGGAAGGACCCCTCCCGTCAAGAAAGAAATCCCCCGGGACCATGTTGTATTGAATCGCCAGGGTTACGGGGCGGACGCAGATGTACCCGGTCCCGCCGTAAGAAGCGGAGCAGACCGACTCAATCACCTAAGGAGAAAGAACCCACGAATCCTGATCACCCGAGGAGAATGACTGCATCGGATGGACTGAAGAGAAGAGACCTATGCCAAACCACGAGGACGATCGCCTTAGCCAAACTCCCTCGCTGCCATAGGACACAAGAATAAATTTACCATATGTCACTATAACGGAGGTGAGAGGGAGGCCTTGTGACTGACAATGGATGCGAGACATAGGGCAGCAATACTGAAGAACTCTGACTATATGGAGGGGTCCACCACTCCACCTCTATAACAGACACCTTGTTTTTGAGGTTTTAGTTGTGATGAGGGGCGACAGATGCTTCAGGGATGGAAGTATGGGGTGGGGGGACGTTGGGGGGATGGGATGAAGTAACCATGGAACACTCTGTCATGTTATGGTTGAATATTGTTTGGACTAACATTTTTCTTTCAAGTGGCACATTGCGGCCCTAAGGCCAAAACCTTACATACATCAACACTAATTCCCCACATGCACTGGAACTCCCTAAACAGGTTCTTTCCTGGAATGTTAATGGGCTCCTAGATAAAATCAAGCGCTCTGTGGCCTTCAACACTCTCTGCCGCTTTGTCCATTCTATAGCCCTACTCCAGGAGACACACTGGCTTGGCACCAATTGCCCTATGCTTGCACGAGGTGGATATGACAGAGCTTCTCCAGAGGCTCTAGGTGGGTTGCTATCCTTCTGCACCACTCACTACCCATAGTGATTACTGCATCCCAGTTAGACCCGCACAGGCACTATGCAGCCGTGTCCAGCACAGGACGATTGATTAACCTCCTGAGTGCCTACGCCCCGAGCTTTTGAGTGATTCTTGGAGACTCTCCAAGAGGTGGTGGCACTGCTCCCTCTGGGATTGACAATCCTGGGGGGGGGACTTCAACTCCATCATGAATCTGGAGATTGATACCACCGGATCCCCCTATGTGAGCCGTGCAGCTCGGGCCACAAGACTGGGCGGTTGGGCAAAAGGCCTGGGCCTTTGTGATGTGTGGCAGATTTGGCACTCCAGAGTGCAGCAATACACACATACGTCGGCAGCGCACCATACACATGCAAGAATCGACCTCCTCTTCATGCCGGCCCTAGACGTCTCTCAGGTCACGGGGACAGAGATACTGCTGCACAGTGTCTCTGACCACGCACCACTTCTTGTCCAATTGGATAACACCGACGTAACCCACGCACGATGTGGCTATTGAATGCCTGGCACCTCCAGGATAGCGACTACATCCAAGCCCTAAGAGACCAACTTAACCAACACTTTGCGAACAACCTGGGATCTGTGCCGTCACGAGGCATAATATGGGCCACTTGTTAGGCCACACTCAGGGGGCAGGCCAAACATCTCCTCTGGGTAAGAGAACGAGTGAAGAACCAACAAGTGACAGACCTCGAGGCCCGGGCACTACCACCTAAGTGTCAGCTCTCCTCCACCACACACACATCTGTTACGAGACAGCTAAGCCTAATTAGAGAAGAACTTGGGCATCTCACTCTTCAAACTGCGAAGCACATGTGGCGAGCCTTGACGGCCCGCATATACGGTTGGGGAGAGAAAAACGGAAAGCTGTTGCACTGCCTGGGGACCCGGCCCCTGGCAAGCAGAGTAGTCCCCGAAATTGTTGACGGACTGGGTGCCACCTCCTGGACACCCCACAATATCGAGCAAAAGTTTGCCACTTACTACACAAGACTTTACGAGGAACGCCCCAGACCCCAAATGGAGAGGGAGGCCCCCTTGCTGGGAGACATGTCCTTCCCTAGAATCTCAACAGTGGAGAGACAAGACCTCGACGAACCCATAGTACTAGAAGACGTCAAGACCGCTATTTCGGCTCTGGCCTCGGGTAAGACCCCAGACCTTGATGGATTTCCGGCAGAGCTTTACAGCAAATGTAGTGATATCCTGCCACCCCCCACCAAATGAGCATGTATGAGGAGTCTGAACGGACGGGTGGTTTTCCCCCGTGTCTCGATCAAGCCACCATTGTGGTGAGCCCAAAGACCGATCCTCCGTCGCAGCATTGTTCTACCTACCGCCCTATCTTACTCCTTAACATCGAAGTTAAGATTCTATCTACGATATTAGCCACCAGGCTGAAGAGGGTGTTACCCTCACTGATACACCTGGATCAATGTGGCTTTATGCTGACTAGGAGTACTAGGCATTACATTAAATGACTACATGCAGCAATGGCTTATTGGGACTCATTGACCCCTTCTCTGGCGCTCCTTGTCATAAAAGCATTCGTTACAGTGGACTGGACATATCTTTCCCTAGTGCTTCTAAGCGCTGGGATTGGTCCCAAATATCGGGGACTGGTGAAGTTCCTTTATTCCAATCCAACTGTTCGGGTGCAGGTGAATGGGGTAGTATCGGATCCTTTTCCTATTCGCCGGCGAGCCCGCCAATGGTGCCCCTTGCCCCTGCTTCTCTTCGCACTAGCGATGGAATTGCTTGCGAAGATTATAAGGGAAGACCCATTGATTGACGGGTGGTCTTGGCCCACATGGCGCGAAGACCGCATAGCATTGTACGCGGATGATGTACTCCTGTACCTGGCTAACCCAGCCAGTAGCGGGCCCCAATCTTTGCAAATACTGAGACTGTTTTCTGAGGCCTCTGGCTTGACACACAACCCCAGCAAATCCATGCAAGTCCCCTTGCATCCTGCAAGGGATTGCTATGACTGGCAGAATAGTATTCCTATCCAGGGTAACAGCTTCTGGTATCTGAGAGTGAATGTTGCCCTTCTGCCTGAATTGGCCTGATCGCTCAATGTCTCGCCACTCACTCAGAGGATCAGAGAAGACCTCCAGAGATTGCAGACCCTGCCCCTTAATGTCTTGGGAAGAACAGCGCTATATAAAGTATTGGTTCTACCCCGGTTCCTCTATCTTCTCCAGAATTTCCGTTACCAGATACCTAAGAGATGGTTTAAAGAAATGGATGCAGTAGCATGACAATTCCTATGGTACAATTCTTGCCCTCGGCTTGCATTCCGCACTTGTCAAGGGGATGTGTATGCAGGGGGGTTGGGAAATTCCAATCTCTATCTCTATTACTTAGCCATGCACTTGCTTGTGATTAATGACTGGCTGGGAGGTGGTTGGTCGGATCCAACGTACCAGCTCGAACTCCTGGCAATGGGCTTTCCCAGACTGCTTGAGATGCAGCATGGTAACCCCCTGCCACGCACGATTCCAGAGGTGACGAGGGTGGTGCTGCCGGGGCGGAGGGCGGCACAGGGAGCAACGGGATGGTGACAGAGGCTCACCCAATAGACCCTGCTATGGCAGGGGGCGGGGCTTGGCAAGGTCTCGGCCCTGGGGTGGTTCCAGAAATGGGAGGATATAGGCATTTCACTTTTGGGAGACATCTGGGTGGACTCCCATATGCGGTCCTTTCAGGAGCTTCAGCGGTAGTACTAGGTCACTAAGACCCAGTTTCATAAATAGCTACAACTCAGGCATGCACTGAGCGTACATATTCAGGTTTGCACGACCCTCCCTGAGTTTAGTCCTGTGGAAGCAAAAATCCTGATGAGTGGTTTAGGCACGGTAGGGGTGTCTCATATATACTGCACCCTGGTCACCAACACAGCAGAACTGTTTGATAAGCTTTGAGAGAGGTGGGAGGGCTGGCTGGGCCGAATAGAGGACGAGGAATGGCGGGATGCCTTGAAGACCCCAAGGATCTTAACTATGACCACCTGCCTTCGTGTCGTACAAACATATTATCTACATACAGCATACCTCACGCCTGATAAAATGCACAAAGCGGGTCTCCAACCTCACGCGGACTGCCCCCGCTGTGCGGGCCCCGAGGCAGTCTTCTACCATATGGTGTGGGTCTGCCAACACATAGCAACCTACTGGCAAGCGGTCACAGCCAAAATCTCCAGAATCCTGCAGGTGGAGGTTGAGGCTGCCCCGCTGCAGATCCTGTTGGGTGTCCTGGAGGGAGTGGGGACTAGCAGGCCTTCTTGGGGGTGGAAAAAGAGATAATGCAACCGGCTGGAAAGCAGAGATGGCACCGGCAATTGCTCAATGGCGGTGAGGGGAGGACTGGTGTGCCCAGCAAGAAAAATTGGTACATGAAGCAAGAGGGTGCCCAGCTAAGTATAACAGGGTATGGGGGAGGTGGACAGGGACATGGGATATCTGATCAAATGCTATGCCTTAGGTGTAAAGACAATTGAGTGACATGCTCCTGAACATCACAATCAGTGGTGATTATGTACCCAAGCAAACTAAATGGGATGTGTACACTAATATGCCTATGAGGTGCAGATGTGACCTACTGTTAAGTTGTCATGCAAAATTAATAACATTTTTATTTAAAAAAAAAAAAAAAAACTCACTTAGAGAAAGATTTCCTTGACATTACTGTGGCCAGCAGGCTAGCAGAATCACCTTCTGACCAAGCCATCTCCAAACATCTTTAAAGAGATCTGTAAAAATGGATTATTATTTGGAGTGGGTGCCAGTCCACTTCAAGGAATAATCACAACCCTTTGTTAGGATAAACCCTCCAAGTCACTACATTTTCTGCTACCAAAAAGGCTTACTTTGACAGGCTGACCTGAAGGGTTTACACTGTAGCAGTCAGCCGACACCTGGTAGGCCTGAAGCTATGTCTGCCCTGTCATTGCAGTGGATGTCACAATAGGTGCTGTAGTTCACTCATAATTTGTTTCCAGGCCTTGGGTGCACTTTCTACACTATGTACTAGAGATTCATGGGCAAGTTAAATGTGCCAATTAAGACTAAAACAAACGAATCATGTTCAATTGGGTGGCACAGGCACTTTACCACTGACTAGCAAGGATAAAGTGCACACAATTCTAAAACCGTCAAAAAGACAGGGGCCAGCAAAAGGTGAAAAACCTGGGATGACCACACAGAAAAGGCAGATTTTCAACCTTTGCACAACCTGTGTAGGGGAGGCAGCTAGATACTTACTCAACAGAACCCAGGAACTGGGTACCTCCTATGTTAGGCCAATCTGCAAAAAAAAAAAACATCAACCCATCTGGCCCAGCACAACAGGCTATGTAAGATGGACCATTCTTCAGAAAAATATTTGGGAGATCAGTTCTTAATTAACCTTCAAATTTTACAGAAGAAAATAACTTAATGTCAGTCCAACAGTCCAGCTTCAGACCAAGGAAAGGCACAGTATCGGCCACCATCTACATTTGGGATGAATTAAAACTCACAGTGGACATGAGTAGAGTGGCTGCACTACTGCTTCTGGGTTTATTAGCAGCATTTGACACTGTCCAGCTTCATATGCTACTACCAAAACTCCATCAACGCAGAGTAAGTGAAAATGCTTTAAAATTGATTACTTTTTATCTCAGAGACAAGGTGTAGTTTTACCATGTAACTAAACCCCTTACTAAACCTGATTAAATCAGCCAACCTCACCCTGTTACAGCTATGCAGATGACACCCAAATCATTCTATAAACGGATGGCCTGGACGACCTCTACAACTCAAAACATGGGACTGCCTTACATTATAAACACTTGAATGATGAATAACCATCTAAAGTTAAACACCACGAGAGAGATCATGACTGTAAGAAATCTAAGGGTAACCATTGATTCAAACCAATCCTTGATACCCCAAATTACCAATGTCACAAAGAGTACCAACTACACAATGAAAACACTGCGTTCCATCTGCAATTGCAAGACTTCTCTGTCTTGAACCAAGAGGATGCATGATTACAGTCTTTCAATCATTCAACTGGCTACCTACTGCTTGGAGGAAAGTGTTGAAAGCACTCTGCATTGTCCACAAAACCTCCCAAGAAAAAGGCCTACTATACGTAAATGTTAAATTCAAACAGTACAGGACACTGAGCTTCAGGCCTGCACCACTTATTATCATACCACCTTGCCATAAGAAAGCCATAGGAGGCACCGCACTGTCCGTACAAGCCATCAGGCTCCAGAACTCTAGACCAATGAACATTCAAAGCATCCAGGAGTGTATATACACTTCATAAGACAATTGAAATTATGCACGTTTCCAAGGTATAGAGATGATCCTACATCTCGGGGCTGGAAAGCAGAAAGACAATCACACCTTGAATTTCAATCTTCAGCTTACAATGCACAAATAGGGAACAGCCCAACCAGCAAACAACTTTCTACATGTAGGTAAGCGAACATGGGCTGACCCATGATTCACCTAGATATTATATAGTTACGTCATTCATATATAACATTTCTGGTCCACATTAATACTAATGCCGTAACATTCAGCAATCCGCAGCCAGCTGTAACTTAGCGCTCTCACACTCATAAGACATATGTACTAAAGGACATGCCCATCATCAGTACTCTACCAGCCAATAAGCCATCTGTCACCAAATGAACAGGCATCGAACAACTGTACAGATCTCCCACATACTGCTGGTCAGTTGGAGGACTTTAATCCTGTCCGCCACAGCAGGTCCCAAATACCTATACACGGTTACTGCTTCTTTTCATCTGACTATGACACTCAGATGTGGGATGGTTGTAATAAAGCCCTTTCCAGCAGCTCTCTCCACTTTTTTCTGCCATGCCAGCTCATGACCAGGGGTATAAACAAAATGTCAGGTTGGACAACTCAGTGCAGTAACCCACTAACTGGTCTATGAGCATAACCAATACAATAATGGAACCTGCAGAGCTGCTTAGAACTGTCAGCTTACTGAATACATAAGCTGTGTATCTACCTCGCACACCTCATCATCCACAACACTCCTCATCTCTTTGGTCCAGAACACAATAACAGCACCTTAGTGGTGGTCACCACATAACACGGAAACACTTCCCACATAGGTTTACAAAACAAATATAACAACTTTCCAACCATACACCCTACATGGTGTAGCTTGCTGCCCATGGGGGTAGAAAACTCTCTGTAAATGCTGCAATATAATACAATGCCTGTACGTTTGCTTCCCAAGCATTCACAAGATGAGGAGTACAAAGACTTGAAGTATGGACTGCAGTAGAGCAATAGAGATTATTAGAGACAAAGAGAGTACTAGACAGAGTGGTGAGCTCGTGAGAACAAGACAGTTGTAAAGGTTTATGAGAGAGAGGGGAGTTAGCCACAGTTGAGGCAGATAGAGACTTGAGATAGGGGATATCTAGATAGAGATGTCTAAAGAGAAAGAAACAGGTAAAAGAGAAGGGTGAGTTAGAAACAGCAAGATTAAATAAGGAGAGATTGACATGAGACGGCAAGATATCCAATAACAACTTAAGGTTAGGCAGGGTGGGTATGCACACTAAGCTTCTAAGAAGCCTGCATGCCCAGTAGTCAAGTTAAAAGAGAATATTTTTTAAGCAGACTGTTATTATGGTGTGACTTCTAATTATCACAATCAATTTACTTAGCAGGCCTTTTGGAAGATGGGGGCCATGGTCAATTGTCCCCTTTGGCTGTGACTTAAGAGTCTCTGATAACATGTAACATCAACAATGACATCTGCTATTAATACAAGTAAATACTAGTCCAGCACCCTAACAATTTTTTTTTTAGGGGAATTGTACTTTGTTGGGAAAAACAAGCGGAAAATGGCTTAAAATATAAAACCAAGGTGTAGTGCACTATATAAATCAATAAACTCAGCCATTTGAGCACTCAATTACTCACATGCTTTCTCTCATATTAAGTTGATCTTTGAGACCTGTTGGCAGGCTAGTACCTCAACTGGAGATCTTTAAATGTTTTTAGTTTTTTTGTCAAAGCAATCATGTCCACTGAAACTAAGTCACCTGGATGCTTCCCCTACAACATTATATACTTTACGCATATTTTCTATATGTGTACTTTATACACACTTTTTTTTATTGTAGAATAACCGTACACAGGGCAGAAGTCACTACAGTAACAAAATACACAGAGGTTGCTTGGGTGTACTGTACAACACCTTATGATGGTCGATTAATGTAAATATCAAACAAGTAACACTATACGAAAATTATTAATTACTTTCAGGGAAGAGCTCCGGGTAGGGAAACTGTAAAAGCCAATAGCTGCACTGCAGCAGAATATATACATTTTCTATATCATGAGAGGACGTATGAAAGTCTAAATTCGTATAAGATCCATTTAAGAAACTTTACATTATCTTGTACTTGAATGCTTTGTTTTTAACAATAGATTGAAATACTGAACAACATATCTCACATTTTATTAGAAGGGCACATGGTCAAATTCCTTTACACTGATATTTAAGCAATCTTCAGTATTGCTGTATCCTTCATGTTCAACGGATTACTGAATCTATATAGAAAGATGTTTTACAGATGCATACCCATGCATAATTAGATGTATACCTACAAAAATACATATACATTTATAGCTAGAAGAAAATAATCACCTGAACATATAAAATTAAGGACTAGTACTTCAGAATAGAATATGAACTTGTCTTTCAAAGTTCTTACACTGGGTCAAACAGGATCAAAATCAGGAAATAATCATTACTTTGAAGGTGAAGCACTTGGGACAGAAGGCACAAACAACGAAAATTATACTTATTGGTTTCATTCTCCCTCTAACGAGATAGTGCTTAAATGGTATCTGCTAAAAGTGCACTTTAAGACTTCAACTAGTGAGTTATACAGACACATTACTGGATCAGTTACAAGTTAGACTGTAGAAATAGACAGGTCCAAATTCTGGCTTCAAACGATAAGAACAGTGGAGCAATAAGGTCACAGCAGGTGGCAAAGCAAAATCATAAGGACAACAACTTTAAACTTAATTCACAGTAGAGGATGTAGGATCAGAGAAGCAATTCTGAAAGAGTAACCAGGGAGAGAAACAAAGGAGAGAAGCGTACGCAGCAACATTGTGTTACGGAGTAAACCCCAGAACAAAATGAATAGTTTAAGTACTGCAATGGTTCAAGAAAATCTTAAGTCGGGCACAACAGAAAGGAGACAACACACTGTAATCATAATATTAAACAAAACAAAACACAAACTTACAGCCTCCTTAAGCATCTGTTTATTGGAATACATCAAATCTTCGTCAACAAAGAACTCATCCTCGATCACTCCAAGCACATTAACAGCAGATTCTAGCGGTGATTCACCATTTTCATTCCTGAATAAACAATCTAAAAGTAAAAGAAATAACATTTATAAATGCAATACGTTTGGCTTTGTGTCTAGCCAATGGACACCAGGAATTCACTCACTGCCAGAATATATATGTCCATGTCGTGGTAGTGGTCTCAGTACTGTTGTATTGTGGGTCATACGTCATACTTTAGGAGTGGTTGAATTAGCTTTAGTGATCTTGAATATTCTAGCTGAAGTGTTGCAGCAACTGTACTGCAGTTGCTTTATTTCTGAAGCACTGTAGAATGATAATTAATAATGTTGTAGGTTTTCAGCAGCACTATCAGGATGGTATTGTCTGTTTGCTGACCAAGAAATAGTGTCAGCAGGGTCTGGAGGACAACATGGGCCAGATCGAGCAAACCTGTGAAGAATCACCAGGAATGACAGATCAGAAAATCTCTGAAAGCACTGATGGAAAGATAACTTCACATTAAGCAAACATAGAGGGAATAGAGGAATACATTATGAGCTCTGAAACAGAATGATTACTGCTGTGATTATCAGCACGTTTGCATGCCCACGCAAATTCAATGAGGCCACCCAAAAAAAACGGTGACATACTGCATCAATACCTGAACCACATAACGGCAGAGACTGAACAACCAGCAGGATCAAAATTGTGCCACTGTCAAATTTACTGGATAAACTCGCCTGGAAACACAACACATGAAGTGATTTGCAGGTAAAAATGACTAATCACAGAAAATGTGCAAAGTAAAGTGCTTAGTCTTGGCAAATCATGAAGCTATATAAAAGGAAGAAACAAATAAACAATTGAATAATTAATAAGACTACACCATTTCAAAGGAAACATCCGTGATATTATAAATACATCCTACAAGTCCAGCCTGTATACCACCTGAACACACACACACACACACCTCCAACTCCTATACCAATGAAATATGCCAGCAGTTCCCAAATAAACAGAGAAAGCTGATGCTATGGACCACACTGCAGCAATGCTGACAGCCTGCCAGAAGACCAGATACTTCCTAGAAACATAACTTAGTGCTTAATTTAGAGTTTAGCGGAAGGGTTACTCCATCACAAACGTGATGGATATCCTGTCCGCTGTACTACGATCCCATTATATCCTATGGGAATCGTAATATTGTGGACGGAATATCTATCATGTTTGTGACGGAGTAACCCGTCTGTCAAACTCTAAATCAGGCCCCTAGCCTGGGACATAAACTTAAAAGAGATATTAGGAGGAGGAGGAGAAATCATAGGACAGAAAAATTCCAACAAAAGAGAACAGAGTAAAACTTCATAGACTAGGAATGCATAATGAGTTTCCACCTGACCAAAGGCATCCTCAACAATGGAAATAGCAAATATCACACTTAAAACAAAAAATGTCTCATGCCGTATAAGAAATGACAATTGTGCTCTTCCCCCTCACCCCCCCCCCCCCCTTAAAGTGGATGTCACATGTTCCCTCCACGTTGGTCATCGGAAAAATCAATTGCCACTCTACAACCATTGGTCAGTTAGGATGCGTGGCATGTCATATTTACACTCAGCCCGTGTGGCACAGCACATCACACTTTCCAGCATTTCACAGGTCATTATAGAAGCTCAGAGTAATATGGCTTATGCCTTGAGTGGCATGTCCCTTGTTATAGGGGCCATTAACTGCACACTTTTTGTTCTAATTACAAAGCCTCCCAGATGCCCCCATACATACTACAGCCTCTAATTTATATGGGATGTTTACCATAAGTCACTGCTTCCTACAAACACTTCAATAGGTTGTAGCATGAGGAAACAAGTGAAGATGTCGAATAATTTGGCTCATTATACATCATGATGTAAACAAATCGGTTAAAGAATCAAATAGTGAGAACCAATTAGAATAGACTAAGGCCCTCATTACATTGGCGGTAACTACCGCCTACCGCCACGGTGACGGCCGCCAACATACCGCCGCCGTGGCTACCAGCCGTCTACACGTATCATGACCGCCGATGGTATACCGCCAGAATGGTGGCGGAACACCGCCAACGGTCATGGCAGCGTATGGTGGTAAGGCGGTGCTGCTGACAGCAGCACAGCCACACCAGCAAAACACAGCCGACTGTATCATGAGCAATGATACGGCCTGGCGGTGTTTTGCTTGCGGATGCTGCTGCTGAGAGCAGCGCCGCGGACTGTCTCCAGCCGGAGGTTCCCTGCAAGCAGGTAAGTCGGGTTCTCCAACAGGAGAGGGAGGTGGGGAGTGTTGTATGTTTTGCAATGCGTTCATGTGGGTGTGAGTCGCGTTGAATGCGTGACGGAATGAGTGACTGAGTGTTGTGAATGCATGTGTGTGACAAGGTATGTTGGTGTGGGTATGTATGTGTGCATGCGTGGGTGGTGGGTATGCGTGTGTGCATGTGCGTAAATGGGTGCATGTGTGGGTGTGTATATGTGCGGGGGGAAGGATGGGGAGAACACTGGAGAGGGGGGGGGGGGCGGGGGAGACCCCTATCAGTCCCACGAAAGGGATTCCCTAGCACTGATAGTGCCTACCGCCATGGTTTTCGTGGCGGTAAGTTTAAGCCCAAAAACCATGGCAGTATGCCGAGTCGTAATCCCGAGGGTGGGATTGTGACGACCGCCCACAACAACCGAAGTCTACAGCCCAGCGGCCGCTACCACCCTGGCGGTCGTGTGTTAAAGTGGCGGTCTTTGATGGTGGTTAACGTCAGGGACAAAATCCCTTTTTTTTTTTACCACCAGCCTGTTGGCGGTATTAATGTTGCTTTAACACCGACCACCAGGGTTGTAATGAGGGCCTAAGCTCGAAAAAGGCAAGCAGATAGGCTTGCTGTTTTGCATGAGACTTAGGGCCAGATGTACAAAAAATCTGGATTGAGACTCGCAATTTGCGAGTCGCAATCCAGAATGTAGGATGGTGTCCCTGACACCATCTGCGACTCGCAAGGTGGTCGCAAAGGACGACCTCATTAATATTAATGAGGTGGGACGCAATTTGCGACCCTCCTTGCAAATGGCAGCACTACCAGGGATGGTGGCCTGGTGGAGACAGCAGACCACCATGTCTTTTTTTTGTAATGCAGGCCGTTTTCCTTAACGGAAAACGAGATGCATTACAAAACGAAAAAAAAAAATTCATGCCATTCACAAAGGGGAAGGGGTCCCATGGGGTCCCCTTCCCTTTTGCGAATGGGTTACCACCAGTTTGACACTGGTGGTAACTGCGATTCCTTTGTGACCGCGGTCACAAAACAATACAGCATTGCGCTGTGACTCGCAATTAGGAAGGGGGAACACCCCTTCCTAATTGCGACTCCCAGTCCAGTTTTGCGAGTCAGTAACCAGGTTACTGACTCACAAAATGGGGATTGGGCATCGCAATGTGCTTTTTACATGTGGCAAACAGCAACATTCGCTGTTTGCGACGTTCAAAAGGTTTTGTACATCTGGCCCTTAAGTCTTAGGGTTAGGATGCAAATTAGATTAGATTGAGGGTTAGGGTGGGGGTGTACAGTGTGTGTTAGGCTCAGAGTGGCAGAAACAGGAAGGTTTAGAATATTGTTTAATGTTTGGGTGAAGGATAGGGGGCAAGATCAGGAATTTGTTTTAAAAATCTCATTAGTCCAGTGGACTAGTCATATGGAATCGTGGTTTGGCACTGCCAGTATGGACGCCTATAATAACTCAAGACTGATGTAAAGATATAAATAAAGGAACTGACCACTTCTAAAGTCACATACCCATCCACACAAACACAATCACAAAAGACAGAGTACCTAATCAATGCTGCATATGCCTGAATCAAGGGATCTGCAGGAACTAAGAACACTCAATAAAAGGTATAGCCTTATTCTTGTGCCATTCATGCTCTAGAAGCTGTCAATGTCCATGTCTCATAAGTGGTAGTGATCTGAAAAAGCCAGCACTTGACAATAGAATGAGTGCTGAGACATATACAGTTTAGAAGCATATAGACACCTGTTATATTTCACAAAATAGCATGAAATGTTAGAACTACTCTCAGAAATACAATAGTTTTTAGTTCTAGTTGAATAGGCACTCTTGGGCATTCTCACAGGAACCGTGGACTTGAAAAGCAATTTACTATATACCCTTAAAACCACTGTGAACTGCATATGGATCAAAGGGACAACAGTGGCAGATGCAGTAGAATAGGACAGGTTCACTGTTAGTGAAAGATGGAGGAAACTGGATTGGCATGAGCACACTACAAGAGGAGCCCGACCCAATCCTGATGTCAGGACAGTCACAAGCCAGATTTGCATAAAAACAAGTGTGTATTTGTGATATCACTATCAGTGAGGGGGGCTGGCCGAGAACAAGGAGATCTTTAGGCAGCCTGACAATATGTAAACTTCACTTGTTAATTGGCATGTCCCCCATGCAGCGTTGCATATTCACTTCCATCACAAAAAACGTACATGAGGGTCATTAACAAACATACTACCTGTAACTTTGAGTGATTTACCTCATAACCTCCCACAGTGGATTAAGATATGTGCGGATGGCAATTAGGAAAATAAGAACTCACATCAGTGAACAATGCAAAACCAAAAGATGTAGAAAATCAGCCTCAAGGTTCAATAACCATTGACAAGCGGCTAACAACTTGAAAAACGACCTTCACTGGATAATCATTGATAAGCCCTGGATTCCAGTTAAAAAAAACAACACCAATGCCCCAAGAGAAAGGGACGAAATCTAGATTTATAAACTTAAAAACATACAAGAAAAGGCTCAATTATTACATTTCTTGACATCTTAAAAATAGATTAAATTGACTTTCAAGACATTCAGGGGTGTTACACATACACAATGAAATATTTAATGTTGTTCTGTTTTCCTTTTTGACAAAAACAAAAATAAAAACAATGGTGAGGTTAATTTCTAGACATCACAGACCAGGTGCACCGTGATGGTAGAAGGACCGTAATAACAATAAGCACTCTTTTGGTACACACTGCTGAGAGACACTCCTGGGAGTAATTAACAGACCATATAATTTCACCAGTATACAAACTTTCAAACAGTACGATATGCCATAGAAACTTCACTGACTAGCCAATATTATGCAACAATGGAGATCGTACTGTGATTAGACCCCTCCAAATCCAACATGGAACCTAAGAGTGGCCACAAAGTTACACACTATGCAAGTACATTCAATTCACAGGGTTAAAGGGCCGGTTAAACACATTAACCCTCTTATGAGGAGTTCTAAGGGATGCTACCTTAAGCTAACAGAGTATAAATTGTCCTTACAGAATACATATCCACTGTAGGCTGTACAGGGAGTGCAGAATTATTAGGCAAGTTGTATTTTTGAGGATTAATTTTATTATTGAACAACAACCATGTTCTCAATGAACCCAAAAAACTCATTAATATCAAAACTGAATATTTTTGGAAGTAGTTTTTAGTTTGTTTTTAGTTTTAGCTATGTTAGGGGGATATCTGTGTGTGCAGGTGACTATCACTGTGCATAATTATTAGGCAACTTAACAAAAAAAAAAATATACCCATTTCAATTATTTATTATTACCAGTGAAACCAATATAACATCTCAACATTCACAAATATACATTTCTGACATTCAAAAACAAAACAAAAACAAATCAGTGACCAATATAGCCACCTTTCTTTGCAAGGACACTCAAAAGCCTGCCATCCATGGATTCTGTCAGTGTTTTGATCTGTTCACCATCAACATTGCGTGCAGCAGCAACCACAGCCTCCCAGACACTGTTCAGAGAGGTGTACTGTTTTCCCTCCTTGTAAATCTCACATTTGATGATGGACCACAGGTTCTCAATGGGGTTCAGATCAGGTGAACAAGGAGGCCATGTCATTAGATTTCCTTCTTTTATACCCTTTCTTGCCAGCCACGCTGTGGAGTACTTGGACGCGTGTGATGGAGCATTGTCCTGCATGAAAATCATGTTTTTCTTGAAGGATGCAGACTTCTTCCTGTACCACTGCTTGAAGAAGGTGTCTTCCAGGAACTGGCAGTAGGACTGGGAGTTGAGCTTGACTCCATCCTCAACCCGAAAAGGCCCCACAAGCTCATCTTTGATGATACCAGCCCAAACCAGTACTCCACCTCCACCTTGCTGGCGTCTGAGTCGGACTGGAGCTCTCTGCCCTTTACCAATCCAGCCACGGGCCCATCCATCTGGCCCATCAACACTCACTCTCATTTCATCAGTCCATAAAACCTTAGAAAAATCAGTCTTGAGATATTTCTTGGCCCAGTCTTGACGTTTCAGCTTGTGTGTCTTGTTCAGTGGTGGTCGTCTTTCAGCCTTTCTTACCTTGGCCATGTCTCTGAGTATTGCACACCTTGTGCTTTTGGGCACTCCAGTGATGTTGCAGCTCTGAAATATGGCCAAACTGGTGGCAAGTGGCATCGTGGCAGCTGCACGCTTGACTTTTCTCAGTTCATGGGCAGTTATTTTGCGCCTTGGTTTTTCCACACGCTTCTTGCGACCCTGTTGACTATTTTGAATGAAACGCTTGATTGTTCGATGATCACGCTTCAGAAGCTTTGCAATTTTAAGAGTGCTGCATCCCTCTGCAAGATATCTCACTATTTTTGACTTTTCTGAGCCTGTCAAGTCCTTCTTTTGACCCATTTTGCCAAAGGAAAGGAAGTTGCCTAATAATTATGCACACCTGATATAGGGTGTTGATGTCATTAGACCACACCCCTTCTCATTACAGAGATGCACATCACCTAATATGCTTAATTGGTAGTAGGCTTTCGAGCCTATACAGCTTGGAGTAAGACAACATGCATAAAGAGGATGATGTGGTCAAAATACTCATTTGCCTAATAATTCTGCACTCCCTGTATAATAGACTCAATTCCATTCAAAATCGAATATCATGTGATAAGGGAGATCACATTGACATGTTAGTCATTTTCCTACTCCTATGTGACTGCTATAAATGACCACGAAGTTGTGCAGTACATAAGAACGTCCATATGTCACATGCCACTGTATGCATATACGACTTTTGCCCAGGAAAGGGATACAGACTGGGTTAAACAGAATGCCAGTCAGCCCATCCGTTCACCGGTGAAAGGTTTGCAGGGCACTTGACAAAGTAAATGGCATCCCATCTGATGCACAGAATTTTCAGGCACCAATGATGTATTCTTGCAATATAGAACCGTGTTGATCACTACCTTATACTAGGGGACAAGATCCATTAAAACCCGGAGTACAGCCCCATTTTAATAATGAATGCAAATGATCTGAACTGGGATCTTGACAAAAAATAGCTTTCCAATACCTTAAATCTAAGCCATCCAAAGCCTAATCATGATAAGGCTCTCAATTTTCAGTGTGTGACTACGGAAAAAGGCTCCTCTGAATCCCCAGGATGAGAAATGTTTCCTCAATGATTCGGTAGGGGTGCAATATCTGCAGCTTTTGCTCGAGAAACACGCGTTAGTACACACTGTGTGCTGTGCTTCACCCAATACTGTGTCACAATACAAGGTTTCGTGTGAATGAATTATAGCGCACTATGGGTATGTTGAAACTCTGTTGCGAAGTGGCTTGTTATATTCACTCAACCGCATAAAATTCCAATGACAAGAGAACATAACAAATATGAGTAATCCTATCAGGACCAGAGGCGAGGGTTATGCTCATAACTTTCAATCCTTTAATACTTCCAGCAGCATTCAATGATAAAACCACCTTTCTCAAGAATCCACAGGAAAGGACTTCACCATATTTAGCCAATCAGAAACCAAAAGCCAGAGTCCATTTAAACAGACAGCTCCTTGGGCGCGTCCTCTTTCTTTCCTGTTTCCAGTGAAAGATAAGTGCCTTTTCTCTTTATTCGCATTTGTTACATGCAAAGCAGAAGGTTGAGTCTGGGATGGATCTCACTGCCTTTGACAGGCTGAAGGCTTTTCTACAGCCCTACCTCTTCAGGCCTAGTGACCTTGGTGGAAGCCTTATGCACCCTGGGGGATCTCCCTGTCCTCCTTCCCTCGACTGAAGCGGATGACAACAATTCCAATGGGGATTCCAATGATGAGGCGAGTTCCTCCAGGCCTTGAATCCCCTCTCCGGTCTCAATCCCTCCAGGCCCCTCTGACTCCTAGGAGACATGCTAGGCCCTGAAGACCTATTTCATCCCCAGTCAGCAGAATGGTTTCTTTCAGAGAAAGTGGGCAAGTATGTAGCGATCCACCATAGGAAGCCTTTAGAGGAGGAAGTTCAAGCTAGACTCCGATAGGGTTTCCTCACCCCTCCCTGGCAGGCATAGTGTCAAGTACCCCCGAGATTGATACCAGTACGGCCATTTTCCTACAGAAGTTAATCTGTGATGCTAAAAAAACAGTTACTGACAGGTCAGGAAATCCTCTCAGTACAAGCAACTCAAAGTCATCAGGCCTCTGACAAAAATATTGAAATTGGCTGAGGAAGGATAATCCTCAGGCGCCACGCTATCCCCTAAGGTCATATTGGTTTGGGCACAACGAGCAGTGATATTCTTCAGCAATGCTAAATGGGCACTCTCCACAGTGCGGCACCTTTCTCTCCTGATCAAGGTTGAACCCAAATTGGGAGACTTCATTTTCATTGAAGCTTGAGTGGTGGCATGGGGGGGACTGTTCCAGGAATCCTATGTGAAGGAATTAGGCAAGTTTGTGGCAACCTTCACTTTGTTAGCTAAAGCACAGACTTCCATCAAAAAGGGGTATTCCATCCCAGCATTTTTGTCGGGCCGGTAATGGCAGAGAGCGCTCGACCGGTCACTTCTATGTACAAGGCCCTCCAAGGAGACAGGTCTCTTGTATAGGCTATGAAGAGTCTCACTCCACAGAACTGTTCTCCACCAGAAGGGGTCAGCAAGCACAAAGCACCAGACGCTCCTTCAATAGCCAGTTCCAGGGATCTCAGTCCAGTGAGTGTTCTCCATTTGCAACTAAAAGGTGTGTGTGTTGGGGGAGGGTCGTTAGCTTTAGTTCTACACAAATAGGAAGCCATTACCTTAGACACTTAGGTACTCAAAACAGTACAAGTTTTTAAATAGAATTCTATGATTCTTCTGTTCAACACTCGCAACCACAGCTTCTGTTTTTTTTTCAGAGGTACAGGCAGCTTTAATAGACCAAGAAGTGGAAGATTTGCTTCGCAAAGCGACTACTGTCCCGTCTCAACTACATCCTTGCAGCATTCTAAGCAACCTGTTTTTGGTGGAGCAAGGGGACGGAGGACAGAGACCAGTCATCAACCTGAGGGACTTCAATGGTTGGCTAGTCTAGTGCCATTTCAAAATGAAGGGGATATATCTCCTATGCGACTTGTTGTGGCCAGACAACTGTATGGCACGTTTGGACCTCAAGGATGCGTATTTAGCAGTCCCAATCTTCCCTCCTCATCGAAGATTCTTACAATTTCAATGCTGCGGTTTGGTCTATGAGTTCAAGACCCAGCCTTTTGGCCTCTCTTCGGCCCCCCTCACTTGAAACAGGTGGTAGAATCCTTGAGGGCTAAAGGATATTGCCTAATAATCTATCTCTACGATCTCCTATTCATGGAACAATGCCGGTTCAGACTGTGAGATCATTTCAAGAAAACACTCCACCTCCTCGAGAATTTGGGCTTCGTCATCAATGTCAAAAAATCTTTCTTGACGCCATCCAAATAGACTACATTTCTAGGCTTTGTCATCAACTCATTAGACAAGAGTCTCAGCCTGCCTACCAGGAAAGTGGCAAAAATCCACATAGAATTGAAGAAGACATTGTCCAGACCCTAGGCCTCCTTGTGCCAGGTGGGTCGAACAGTGGGCCTTCTATCCTCCTCTATACAAGCGATTTTTCCAGGCCCATTACATTAATAGGGTCCTGCAGAGATTCAAGGCTTTCCAATTATAGGTTCCTCTGACTGACTTAATTGGTGGTGACCCACAAGGAGGCCTGCACCATAATCAGATCAGGCTGGGATCTAATTATCGAGTCCGATGCAAAACAAGTCTGGTTGGGGAGCCTGGTGAGGAGGATCTTTCACAGGAGGAAAATGGTCTGCAGAGGAGAAAAATCTTTATATCAACCGCCTGGAGCTCATGGCACGCTAATTTGTGGTTAAATGCTGGACCAAGGAGAAGGTAAGATGCTGTGTTCTATTAAAAATGGCCCTTTCTCAGCAGCCCTCTTTGCTTCCCGTCTGGACCACCAGACCCAGATACTTACGTTGAAAGCCAGATCCACAGGCAATGGCAGTGGACGCTTTCCTGCAAGACTGGTCAAAGAAGAAGGGTTAGGCATTTCCCCACTTTGCTACGTTCATGAGACTATTGACCCCAGTGAGGAGGCCGCAGGTGAATACGATTTTGATCACACCAGTGTGGAGATCTCAAGTTTGGTTTCCAGTTCTTCTGGAACTTTTTTGGGGTTTTCCAATCCCTCTTCCCCATGCTCCAGATATTCTTCAGAATCCCCTAGGCCAGAGTTACCCACTAGTCCTCCAGGGTCACGTGCCACTCATGGCATGGAGGATTACGGGGAAAGATGGAGAGTCCCGGGCCTTTTACAAGAAGCTGAACAAATGATGGCCACAATATGGGAAGATGGGACCACAAAGCAATATAAATCTGCATGGTCCAAATGGGTGTGTTGGTGTTCAACACAGTGAAGGGACCATGGTGTGAGACGTTGTCCCAATTCTGAATTTCTTTGCGTCCTTAGCCCCGCAGGCTCACTAGACAGTCAATTCTTACTGACTGGCTATATCTGCGGGTCACTTGCCAATACAAGGGCTTCCTGTAGAAGAACACCCATTACTTTGAAAGTTGTTGAGGGGAATTTGCCTGTCTTTACCTTGGGAACCCAGGTACTTCACCCTTTGGGACGTCAACTTGGTATTGAAACTCTTCCAGTCTTGGCGGCAGAATGAACATCTTTTATTCAAACAGTTATCAGCTAAATTGGCAATGCTTCTCTGTTTGATCTCTTGGCTGTAGAATCTCAGATGTTAGAGCTCTGGATGTATCAGGTCGTGTTTTTACTCAACAAGGTGTTACGTTCCATATTACTAGGCAAACTAAAACATGTTATACAACTATATCCTACCCAGCTTTCGACAAATACCCCAAACTATGTGTAGTCCAATGTCTTAATATATATGAACTAGGGGGTCAGGTCACCAAGAGAACAGCAGTTATTGACATCCCTGAAAAAGTCTTTCACAGCAGTCATCTCCCCCACCATTGCTCAATGGGTAATGCACGAAGCGGGCACTGACTTGTTGTATTTGGAGCTCACTCCATCAGAGGGGAAATGGCCTCAAAAGCCTTTTCTCTCTGGGGCAGATTAGAGGATATTATTGATGTGGCTGACTGTTGTTCAGACTATGTTTAAATGGTTGTACTTTAAACAGGTAATTAATATGGCATCTGTGGTGGAGGACGGGCTCTGAACGACCATAATCTTTACCTCTGGTCCTGTCATAAAGTGAAAATGTTCCTATCTCTCGTAATGGAAAGTTTCAATTCTATTAGGGACACAGAGCCAAGGGTTATTCCTTCCCAGTTATTAACAATCTCTCAACCCAAGAAGTTTCTGGAGCTAAAACATTTCCTGCTAAAATCCTTTCCATGAGGCTTCGTTAAGTGTAGGTATGCTCAATCTATGCTATTAATTTTAAGTACAAGTACTGCAGTTATTCTTTTTTTATTTTGTTTATTTCGATTATAAAAAATAATCACAAAAGCACACGCAAAAAAAAAAAAATCTTCAGTAGTCATATAATAAAGTACAAGCATTAAAAAACATTAAAAAGCCACAAACGTTAAAAACGTTGTTATATCAGTGACGTGAATTCTAAACAGAGATAATATTGTTTGAAAGACCTAAAAAAATTTAAGGCCCAAAATTCATGATCTTATTCCAGCGTAATGCATTTCTTTTTAAATTGAAGACTGCCAATGCAACAATGGATTCATGCAACAAAAATATAAAAGCAGGCTGATATTGATAAAATTATTTGGCTTTAAGGACAGACAGAAGAAATCTTCTTCTAAATGAGTCATAATAACTACAGAACACCACCAAATGTTCTAAAGTGTGGGGCGAAACATTATCACAGGGACAGATCCTAATTGCAGAGGGCTCATATTGTCCAGGCTGGAAACATAAGTTACATCGGACAGAACCTAATTTGAACCTAGTAAGAAGTCTCTGACATGGGCTTCTGACAAAGGAAAGATAAGGTTTCGACCAGGTGTGGTATTTAAAATAATCTACCCAGGGCCAAGTTTACTCTATTTTCACTAATTTGCTCCAGTAACATCTCCTTCACAAGCTTTTTATCTGTACGTTTTAGCGATTCTGGATTGTAACACAGTTCATAGCGGCCCAGTGATAGAGCTAGATCTGATAAATTAAGCCATGGGATTTTATAGCTTAATTCACAACCTAGGCAATCCTCAATGTCTTCCCTGTTAAAAGCAGTCGATTTCCCACTCCAGGTTGTTATCCACAGCATCATTGGGGCAATTTTTGCATGATATTCTACAAGATCCAAACCCAGTTTCTCATGCATAAACAAACTCGGGCTGGCAGGGCACATCTCTAATAACCTTCTCCAGAAGTGATTTTCTTCACGTTGAATAGACTTTCAATTTGAATACCTCCAAATTCCTGTGCCATATAATAGCACAGGTAAACATTTCATTTTATAAATCAGCAGCAGCAGTAAGGCAGGTTTACTCCCAGCCATCCAAGCAAATCTGAAAAGGGCCCCACAGGACTGGTTAAAACGCAAACATTGATTTGCGAGACATTGAATCCAAGCACAGTGCTCATCAAATGTAACCCCCAGAAGGAGGGCACCCTTGATATCATCTGACCCTTAATTGTAATCGGTCTAAGTTTCGGATTCTGCTTCCCATATATCATAAAATGCATTTTAGAAGTATTTATGTCCAGTTCCAGGTCACCCATAAAACCAACTAACAGATCCACCAGAACTTTGAGGCAGTTCAGCATGAGGGAGAGAATGACTGCATCATCCGCATGCAATAGTGAGGGGACTGGGATGTTTTTGAGTTTCAAGACATCTTTGCAGTGAGAAACAAGGTGCGAGTTCAAGCCATTAGTATATAGTAAAAATAAAAGTGGTGCCAGGACACACCCCTGCCTAACACCCCTTGACAGTTTGAAAACATCAAAACACTCCCCTGCCATCCCAGATCTTACTGAGGCATTAACATCAAGTTGTGGGGCCCAGAGAAAGTTTACCAAGGGTTGGGGCACCCCAAGGCCCTCCAGAAGTGACCATAGCTTCGATCAGTTGACCCTATCAAAAGCATAGCTAAGGTCCACAAATGCAAGATATACAGCTCCTTTCTTGGCCACCACATATTTGCCCAACAGTAGGTTGAGGTTAAGACACTGTTCCATTGTCCCTTTGCTCTCTCTGAATCCGAACTTAGCCGGGCAGATGATATTATTTGCTTGAATCCAATCTTCAATAGGAAGAAGAAGAAGAATACGCCACACTATCCTGACAGTGGAATCCAGCAAAGAAATAGGGTGATAACTTGGGTCTTGCCCGCAACCTTTTTTTAAAACCGTCACTATTACTGCGAACATCCAAGAATTAGGGATACCAGTTCGCATGGCAACATTAAGTACATTAGTCAGCAACGGGTCCACATGGTGAAATTCTTTTGTATAGATCCATAGGAACACCGTGTGGGCCAGGGCTTTGTTAGAGGAGCTACCCATAATGCCGTGCTGAACCTCCTCCAATTAAAGTTTAGACCCAAAAGGAAGGAAACTACTTTGTCCACCTTTACCGGTTGTTCAGCACTATCCAGAGAGTAAACCCTCTAAAACGGGCAACCCATTTTTGGGCTGATATGTTAGTCCCTACATTGTCAGGGGACACTTGATTAGCTGGCTTACCATTCACAATGTTCCAAAAGGTCCTTGCATCCCCAAGCTTACACGCACCTACTAACTGCTCACATCTCTCTTCTTTGAGGCATTGCTTTCTTTTTCTAATTGCCTCTTTATAAGCAGCCCTAGCTAAACTGATAGACTGGGAGTCCCTAGGCTTATCATTAAGGTCTTTATGCAAGCGCTTTGGCAGTTTTTAATCAAACCACCCCTCGTTTTGGTCCCCTACAGATCCTTGCAAATTCAACATAATGGATCTAAGGGTACTATTCAAAAGCCGAAAGTGTGCCACAATGACAGCTGGAGGAGCCTCATACAATAGGAGGGAGCCAAAAAGCATGTTCCTGTATCACTTAACCTATACCAGTAAAGTGGGAATCAGAATTCAGGGGTGTCAAATTTAATAAAATATCTACTTGTCCATGGGACAGGTTGCTTCTTAAATTTACTTGTCCTGTAAAAACATCTACTTGTTCTTTTGGTGCCATGTAGCGCAGCAACAAATTATGGCAGCACTCTCATTTTGCAAGAGCTCTGATAATAGCCTCTCTGATAATGCCATGACTAATTCTATAGTAGAGCTTGAATACCTGCAATTTCAATCCCTACTATAGCAATTTACTTATTTAGCTACCTTTCCGCAGATCTACGTGCCGGGGCTGGAGAAAGCAGTAAGCATTAGTTTCAGGGCTGTAATACCTTTGAGTCTGCAAACCTACTAACTTGCATGTTTTTATGATGTTCACTAAGTCTTCTTTAATCTTTGCTATAAACTGAGAAAGGTCAGAAATGTATTCCTGACAGTGGCAGAAGTAGAGGTTCTTCCAAGATTGGGAAAAAAGTGGTTGGAGTCAACATGAACTTGTAAACGTTCAACAGATTTTTGCATGAGCACATCCACACATGCATATTTGCTCGTGCTAAAATACAGTTCACAGATATTGTCTAGGAGTACAGTATCCTGGTCTATTTCTGTAAGTTACTGTGAATTCATGAAAGCCACTAATTCAAAGACATATAGCATGGGTGCATTTTTGTGACATTTTTAAGAATTGGGTGCTGGCTTTACTATGACTGGTTGCATTCTGCTGTTCCTCAAGAAGAAAATTGGCACACAAAGTAGTTTTACTCAGTGGAAGGAACTACTGTGGCAATCAATGGCGTAACAAAACTGGAGGGGTGCCCCTCTGCAAAGAACATGGAGCGGCTCCCCTCTCCAGACTCACTCCAGGCAGGTGCTGTGCTGAAGAGGCCCTTGGAGGGGTCCCCCGCACTGCAGGGGCTGCGGGGCCATTGTTACAGCACTGGTGGCAATGTGTGCTTTTTCAGACCCAAAAACATGTTTTGGCTTTTTGCCAGTGTTCGTTACAATGGTGAGGTCCTGGCAGCTAACACAACAATAAAGTGTTACAAAAGTCATGTCAAAACAAGGCATGCATTGACGAAACCAAAACCATCTATGGAATGGGGAAGTACAGCAAGTACAGACACATGAATCATGTTGGTGTGGAGGCATGAGATGTACTGTGCCCCTTTTGAAAGTTTGCTTGGACCTATTCCCCTAGGAGAGAGAAGTAGTATTGGCTGAGGCTTTATCAGCATGGTAGTATTTTCTTTTTTTTGAGGGGGGTTAAGTGGAATTCTAAGCAATAGCCCTGCTGAACTACTACTAACACAAACTGATCACAGCTGGTTTCCTCCCACCAAGGGTGAAAATCTTTTAGTCTCTGTCAGACCGAGGTTGTACAATAAAGGGGAGGGGTAACGTGGGAAAGTCAGTGTTTGGGACTAGTGGCTCCTTTACTGGAACCATCATTGTCCCTGCTCTTGCTGCTGTTAACCCTGTAACCGATCCTGGGGTATCCTCTACCTGGCAGGGACTCATGAAAGACCTGTTTATGGCTCTGCAAGATTTGCATTTGTCCAGAGGATGTGGTTTTGTTTCCACCCCTGGATAGCAGTCTATGTGGAGTTCCCCCTGGAGTGGCAGACTACAAGGCGCCCATGGACTTCGCAATCCTGGTGTCCTTTTATACTTGTTCAACATCTCATCCACTGGGGATCAAAAAACGATGTTCCCCTTTAAGTGGGATGTTGTGAAGGTGTTGTTGGACCTCCGGACTGAACCCAGAGACACAAAGGTCATGCATGACAGCTGATCAGGATACTCCTGCCTAAGATTCCACCATTTATGATGCAGGAAGCCACAAAGTCAAGTGCACATCTGGTGTTCGCATGTGAATTAATCTTTACTTCTGCAACTAGCTCATCCCCCTCTATATGTAGTTCTAATGGGGGTGCTTTTTCAGAGCCCCAATCTCTTCCCAACAAAACCTGACGTATCTCAATAGCAAGCCAAGAGAATTGGCAATACGGTAGCGGGTGGTTGCACCAACTACTAAACTCTTGCCAGGGGGATGGAGGCACATGCTTTCCATATAGGTGGGTCCCTATTGCCTGGTAATATGGGGGAACCAGGCAGTGGATATAGAGGGTCACCAGGAGAAGCCTTAAATTTCTTCTTGATTCATGGTGAGGCAATCTCTGCCTGACAGGATCATGAAACTGTCTGAGGCTGAATTCAGAATGCCCTCCAAAATAGACAGGAACTGGATAGACTGCCCAGTCTTTGAGGTCTCCACCAAAATGTCGGCCACATACTGTAGGATATGCATGTCAAATTCATATTGGTGGGTCACTCTCTGACTGGCACCATGATATCCAGTGGTATTCTCTGGCAGTGGTGGCTTGGCCGGGTACAGTTCTAGGTCTGGATCATCCATAGAGTCAAGGCTGTGATCATATTAGTGGTGGTCTCCATCCCCTCTCCCATTAGGTTGATTGCGAGGGTCTCAATAACTTGTCAGGAGATTCTGATGGGGGGGATGATGGGTTTGGGCATGGTGGTGGTGGTAGAGGAGGAGTAGGTGGCAGCAGTTTTGATTGCTGGGTGTGGAGGTTGGGTGGGAGAGCTTGTGGCCTTGTCTGTCCGCCTCTTAGACAACAGGTTTCATGGTGCATCAAAGGCACGTTCCTCATTGAATGTTAGCTTTGTTTCTTTGGAGTTGGGGGTCAGCATGGCTGATAGCTTCCCTCAACGCACCTTAGCAGAAATGTTGCTGGTTTCTAGACATATGACTAGTTGTTTCTGTCTGGCTTTGAGTTCTTCGGCCAGTCTCTCCAGCATGGGGGCCTCAGATTCCTCAGATCTTGGTGGTAAAAGAGTCCAATCCATCAACTTAGCATCTGGTCTCAGTGGCGCGCTCTCTGCACAGTTTTGGCTCTAAAAGGGAGGGTCGGTACCATCTGGGCAAGGAGGGGAGGGGGTTTGATGAGTGTCAAGGCTCAATTCCCTTTGCTGGAAGCTTGTTGAGCTCTGAAGTCTTCTCTTGCTGCAGGTGGAAATAGCATGGAAGCGTAGGTTTTCTTTCTGTCATGCTCGAGACATGACACCCAACTCCGGCAAAACTGCATAAGGGTGCTTAATTGAGGAAGGTTTTGGCCTGTCTTGGTTCTGGAGTGGTACTCCACTCCCCTCAGTGTTTTCAAAGACATCATTTTGGGGCAGTGAGTCAGTTGAGCCTTTAGGATTCCAAAGGGAACCTCCTATTCCTCTGGGATGCTGAACAGGTTGTGTCCAGTGAAAATATTGAGTATCAGGACTGCTGCTGCATTTGAATGAGCCCAACACCTTTCCCTTCTGTAGTTCAAGGTTTCTTGCACTGAAAGGCAAGGCAGCGCTCTCAGGAGGTCTACTGTGATCGTCGGAAGAGGCAGAAGTTGTAAACATTGTTGGTCTGCCCATGGGCACTTTGCATTTCTCCTTGGACAAAATTGGAAGGGTGCGAGTTACATCTCCCTATTCCTGTCAGCATTCTCTGGGGCAAGCTCTGTAGAGACCAAAGACTCAGACAAGTCCAAGACAGAGGCACCAGCTGTCAGAGCACCTAAAAGAAGCAATCATGGACTAAGCGACGAGGGGTAGAGTGATACACCCCCTGGAAGAAAAGAGCAAATAGAGTGAGATGTCAGTCCCGAAGAGTGGAGAGTTAGCCCTAAAAACAGGCAAGAAACACGTTGTTCTCAGAGCTATTGCTGAACACATCCGAACAACATCACGAAAAAAAAATAAGCTAAGGGGGAAATCAGTACCCATGTGCACTGTGGACTAAGGAAGAAGTCACAGGGCTTCAAAGCTTCTTCAAATGAAAACAAGTTGTAATGTCCAAGCCCAACCCTAGATGACAGGAGTATGCAGAGCAGGTGTATCTATACCCATATATGTTACAAACGCATGTTTATGCACATATGAAGTAAGCTACAAGCTTACTGTCAACAGCTTAATACATTTGTAGCCTTTAATACTAAAAGCATATGCATAGGCAAACATAACAAGCAAAATGCAATTGTGGTTTCATTTTCCTATGCAACAGTTGGAGGGGCCTTCAACAGCAGACAGCTTAAATCAACTCCCTGTACACATCAAACAAATAGTTTGATAATCTCTCATTGGCAATAATGCACTCATAAAGTCAAACATAAGAAGACAAAAATGCAAGTAACTTTTAAGGATTCAAAAAACAAATGGGAAAAAGGTCTTGTTGTTTGGTCTGAGCCCAAAGCACTAAGACTAAGGACCTCAGGGGTGTGGTCGAGACCTCAAGATGGCGGTCGCACTTTAGAAAAGCTTCCGACCCTCCGTCATTTGTCCACACTAATGCCCAGATCACCGTCACTGTATCAAGGTGGACGTTGCATTGCTGCGCCAAGACCTCCGTAACGTCACGGCCAAATTCACAGAGGCTGAAACCAGTCTTTCTGTGGTTGAGGAAGACGTGAAGACCCTTAAGACTCAAGTAACAACTCTCCTGACACATACCTCAGAGCTACACCGCCGAGCCGAAAATGCGGAGAACCACTCTAAACGTAACACTGTATGCAGAAAACAAAGGTGGCCATCTGATGGTGGAATTCCTTCAGCACTGGTTCCGATCCTGGATGTCAGAGGCCAGACTGTCATCATGGTTCGCAATCAAAAGGGCCGACCGCACACTGTCGGCGAGACCTCCCCCAGTGCCCCACCTCAGCTGGTGATAGCACAGTTCCTTAACTTTAGGGGCAGAGACGAAGTTCTTCAAGAAGCCCGAGCTCACACAGAGTTGAGATGCAAAGATGCCAAGATCCTCCTGTTTCTAGACTTTACAAAAGAGGTCCAGCGGCAGCATAGGTCCTTCTTTGAAGTCAAACAAAAACTCAGAGCGATGGGGGTACCTTACTGTCTCCTCTTCCCGGCCTGGCTCCGGGTGACCTATAATGCAAAAATGTGGTTCTTTGAGCCACCGACCTCAGCTTGGACATGGCTTACCGGGGAGCAGCTGTTGTCCCACTCTGGGCGCAGTCCTCTGCCAGAATCAGTACATGCTAACTACCATTGCACAGATGACAGACCTAAGACGCAGCAGAAACGTCAGCGCTCACAGAGCCGGGGGCATTCCACAGAGCTGGATTCGAATCTCTGGGACTGGAGCACCAGGGAGTCTTGTAAAGTGGTTGTCGGGACTGCTTCAGCAGTAACACAGACCTTTGAGCCCAAGGCGCTATCTGAAGGACCCACCTTAAGGGGACCAACTCAAGCAGCAATACTAACCTGTCCCAAAGCCCAATCATTTAACATTAGACATGGTGCGGCTGCCTTGGGCCTACACTTCACTAACAGTAGCTATGCCATGTATTGGTGATCTGGTGCTGATGATGATCCTATACCATAGGGGGGTTGCCCACGACCTGATAGCCTTTCCTCTTTTCTTTTTCTGTTGAGTTCTTACCGAGTTGTGCTTATATGGGTGACAGATGCTTCTGGGGTGAAAGTATTGGAAGGGGTGGGAGTTGGGGGAGGGAATGTAAGATGTTAAGCAATTTGTTCCTGTTGTTTGTGTTAGTAGATGTTCGACACATTTACTCTGGCAGGCAAGCAACTGGGAACACGCACCGTCAACAGACAGACATGCTCTTATGGCTACAGATGCCACTACAGGGCCTTGCAGACTTAACAATGAGTGAAGCACTGACCATGTCACCGGCCCCCCCCCCCTCCAGTAGCAGGTTATTTAACAAGCTACCTGCAATGACCCAACCATTTCAGATTATGTCCTGGAATGGTCTCCTGGACAAGATAAAACATGCCGTGGTCTTCACATTTGTCCACTGACATGGCTCAGATGTACTGATGTTGCACGAGACACACCTGGTGGGAGAGCGCTGCCCTTTCCTGACCCGGTGAGAATACAACAGTGTTTATCACACTGGTTTCACTAGGGGACCCAGTGGGGTGGCTGTCTTATTGCGATGCTCCTTTCTGATGGTGGTTGACAAGGTCATCAGGGACAACCAAGAGACGGTAGAGGGGCACACAATTAATTTGGTGAGTGTGTATGCCCCTCCACTGGCAGTACAGACTTGCTTATGGGATCTCCCAAAAATACTTTTAGAACTCCCCCACGGGCAGACACTGATAGGGGGTGACTTTAATACAGTCCTTGACCCTGAGAGGGACACATCAGGTGCACCATCTACTTCCCGACGCGCAGCACCACGACACATATCAGACTAGCTCACATCTCTATGATTGAGTGATGTATGGAGAATGTGGCATCCACGAGCCCAACAATTTACACGTACCTCAGCGGCTCACAGCACAGAGTAGAATACATTTTATCGTAGCTCCAGCTGGAGAGTGTAGTTCCATTGCAGATATCCAAATCCTGCTGAGAGGCATATCTGATTGTGCCCGCTTTGTGGCATGCACAGCGTCTGCTGAGAGAGAGGCCCGTCCCCTGTGATGTCTTAACGCCTGGCATCTGCAAAGCAAAGCCTGCACTCGCTATCTGTAAACTGAATTCCAGACATATTTTAATATTAACAATGGCACCATCTTGTCACCAGGAACTCTCTCTGTGGCCAGTAAGGGAGTGATCTGAGGTTTTGCCAAAGGATTTGTGTGCTCGCAGGATTATTCCCGAAATTGAAGACCTATGGGGCAACATGGCATCTACCCTCTCGAAATATCTGGAGCATTTCTTGAGTACTGTTGACCCCTCTATACTGCCTCACCGGCGGATTACCCTGAATACTAGGGTCAGTTTCTCAAAGACATCTCCCTTCCCAGGCTGCCTCTTGTTGAGAAAGAAATTTGGGATGAACCCGTTTCCGATATGGAAATCCAGAAGGCTATCACAGCTTTAGCCCCCGGGAAAACTCCAAGACCCGACGGCCTTCCAGCCAAATACTATACAAAATCCTGCACCATCCTGACACCCAGACTTCTCGCCTTGTATGGAGAGGCGGGCGGCACGGGTGCATTTCCCCCTGGAGATGGACATGGCCACTAAAGTAGTAATCCCTAAGACCCAGCCTCCATCCCGGACAAGCCGGACTATTGTCCCATTTTGCTTATAAAAGGAGAAGTTAAAAACCTTGCCACTATCTTGGCTGCCAGTTTCGATCGAGTCTTATCTCTCCTGGTACACCCAGACCAATGTGGGTTTATGGAGCCCTGCAGCATGAGCCATTGTATCTGCCGGCTCCCGGTGGCCCTGACTCACCGTTTACCTTGGAATCTTGCCTTATTTTTGGTGGACTTCAAGAAGGCATTCGACTCTGTGGGTTTGAGCTACCTATATCTGGTGTTAAAGTGAGCTGGGCTGGGTCCACGTTTCAGCAGGCTGGTACAGGCACTATACGTTGGCCCCAGGGCATGGGTGCTGATTAATGGTACTCTGTCACAGGCCTTTCCCATATGCCATGGCACACACCAAGGTTGTCCACTGCACCCCACCCCACCCCCAATTCGCCCTGGCACCTAGTTAGGGCGGATCCTCTGTTTCGGGGCTGGAGTTGGAACAGTGACCATGACGATCGCATAGCGCTTTATGTGGACGATGTTCTCATCTACTTGGCAAACCTTGTGTACAGTGGCCAATGCAGACTACACCTATTGTAGTGCTTCGAGGATGCCTCAGGCCTCCGAGTGAACCCTTTGAAATCTGTAATAGTGCCCCTGTCGTCATCACAAGACTGCTTTGCCTGGCAGGACATAATGCCCATGAGGCGACTATGTTTTAAATATCTTGGCATTTGGGTGACACTGCTTTCTGACCTGGGCACTGAATCTGCAACCAATAACACTATATGAGACTACGGTTTTGATGAAATAGCGCTCTCTTCCGTTGAGCGTTTTAGGTCGCAGAGCACTTTTTAAAATAATGATCCCCCACGTATATCCTACAGAACCTATTGTTTTCACTGCCGCGCTCATGGTTCCGTTATATTGATATGACAATAACATCCTTTCTTTGGCAGGGAGTGAGACATAACATAGCATAGCATTACTGCAATGCTAGTGAGGCCCCATACGATGGAGGGCTGGGCATGACCAACCTCTATCTGTACTACTTAGCAACTCAACTACTAGTCATAAATGATTGGTTCATAAGGGGGTGGTCGGACCCAGCATACAAGCTAGAGCTTAACACTCTGGACTTCTCTAAAATACTGGACACACTGTATGGATCACCGATCCTCAAAGATTTAGACCCGGGGACCAAAATTGTGTTTTTGGCATGGCGGGCAGCTTTGCGAGACACTCGGTGGGCGAGCACTCTGGCCTAGCAAACCTGTCTCTGGAGAGGTACCTGGTTATGAGAGACAGCGGCGAGGGTTCAATAGATGGGATCAACTGGGAATTTCACACCTGGGAGATGTATGGCAGGGGCACATCTGTGTTCCTTCGGAGACCTACCAACCTACCACCTTGCACGCTCACAATTCTATAAATAGCTACAACGTTGCCATGCGCTTAGAGGCACATATCACAGATAGTACTCTAATACCAGAACATAGCCAGCAAGAGCCTAAATTACTCAAGGGGACAATGAGGAAGGGTGGAGTGTCCCAGATATATAGAATGCTATGGGACCTGGCCCATGTAAGGGTCAGATGGGAGGGTTGGGTGAGACCACTGGAGGAGGAAGACTTGCGAGACGCCTTAAAGGCACCGCAGCTTATCTCTATATCTTCCCGCTTGCGATTCATACAAACATATACTATCTATATAGAGTGTGCCTCCCCCCACGAGACTGCACTGAGCGGGACTTCTGGCAAGCCCAGCATGCCCCAAATGTGATGCAACACCAGCAGATTTTTACCGTATGGTATGATCATGTCTCATATAAAGAGTTAGTTTACTAAGTTATTGACAAAGCTTTCAGAGTATTCAATGCCTTCAAATTAATAAAAAATGTTTATCAAAACATAAGACTAAGGACCTCACTAAGAGTTTCTGGCATATCCAAAAGCTGCCCAAACACAGATTATGAGGTGTGCATAACGTCCACACTCTTTATGACTTTCTAGCACATGTTACTCTAGGGATACCCTTTAGCTATTTGTGTGGGCAAAAGCTGTACGTAATGGGGAAAAAGTGCAAATTTGGAGTGTGATATATGACACCTGTATGTTATTTCCCATTACGATCTCATTATGGATCTATTTCAAAATGTGGTATCGCCATTGGGTAATACAAAATGGTGCATTACTGATGCCAACATTGTTGGGAAACTGGATTGGACAGCTCTGCGGTCTAGCCTCTCACATTTTGGAATAGGAATTTCATGTGCACAAATCTACCCACATTAACTGAAGTTCATCACCCAATATACCTAACATTATTTTAAGATCACTGGCAGTAGCAGAGATCACAAGACTAACTGCTTACTGCATGCCTAAAAAGTGAGATATGGGACCTGGCGTCAAAAGAGAGACAACAAAGCCTCACTAGCTACAATAAACTGCCTTTGTATGGCTCGGTTACACAAATTACATAATTAACATCCAGCATCACCAGATTAAGATCTAAAAACAGGATGACAACTGAGTAAAAGGACGTGGGAGCGCACACCAAATTGCAATAGCAAAGCGAAAACTGAAAATATGTAACTCAAATGGTGTAACTCCCTTTATGCATAGGATGTGAAACTGCTATTGATGAATTTGAATTTAGAAACAATTGTATCTATGTCCTGCTGCACAAAAATACGGGACTAAGCACACCAATGCAAAATATCTAAACTACCTAGAATGCTTTAAAAGCGTCATAGTTTGACTTATGAAGAAAAAAAAAAACATACCTTTCTTATCCTCTCATCTACTGCCATGTATTCAACTCAACTGTTCAAAAACAGTTGAGGACATGTTTTTCTTACCAGCTTGCTGTTTGTTTATCCTTTAACTAGTTCAACCCATTGCAATATGGTATTACCCAACTCCACTTCACAAAGATGTCCCTAATGCATGCAACCTCCAAACCTCTAAATCACAATCATCTCTTCCATTGTTACCCTCTTCAATTTCACTAGTGTCTTCAACACTATGACCAAGTATACTAGTGCAGCACTTGAAAGATTCTCAGCTCATCTCTCCAACCACTTGTTATGTTTCCAGGCTTTTACATAATGGACATCCTACAACTGTATCAGTATGTCCTCCCCTACACGACTGGGTGCTCTTGTTTTCACATCCACACTACGCCTCCTTAGTTGGTATTTGAATTTCAACACGAGGACCTTCGAGAGGTACTACCAACATCATTCCACCTTCATCAAGCAGAAAGGCACTTTGCCAAACACAGTGCCTAATATAAACCAATCCCCCTAGAGTTCAAATCAATAAATTATCATACAGCCAGACTGAGCTACTGGCACATCACACCCTAGCTTTCTCTTTACATTCAAGTCACATCACTCTTTTTGGGGCTGTCAAAATCTTCCATACTCACTCAATGTTTTTTAAATATTCCCATGGAGCGGCCTTCTCAGCCAAGGCTGACCAGACTTTCACCGTCCACAGTTTATGAGCGCCCCTATGTCCACGGCTTCATTATGAAAAACACAGCCGGTTGTTTCCTCCTTGACTTAGTTCTATCCGGCTTATTCTCCTTAAATAGTAACTTGCTTGTGTACTAGCAGAAATATGTATTTTTCAATACGTTTCTCTTTGTGTTCTGAACAGTTTATTTCATTCTAATTCTTTATCAGCATTTATCTACATATAAATTACACCTGAAAATGTTTATGCTCTTCTGTACAGCATTTTTTAATGGTTCAATACACAAACTGTAAAACAAAAAGGAATGAACTGAAAAGAAAATATGCTATATTTATCACCTTTGTGCTTCCGAACGTACATAGAACGGCATATGACTCACCTGGGTTTTCTCCTTCCTCAACTCTGGAGAGACATTGCATTATTCGCATCTGCTTGGAGACTTGTGGCAAGGAGTCACAAGGGCGTTCAATCACAGCTGACAAAAGATGAAATCATACAAATATATAAATGTAAAGTTTATTTATTCATCAGCTATAAATTAATAGGTAGACATGCAAATTAACATCCCCTAGTGAAACTGGGCTACATCTTCCCTGAAAGGCAATTTTTAATAAATCACATCTCACTGATGAATCATTGTTTCAGAGCCCGCTATCTTCCAATGTTAAAAAAAAAAAAAAAAAATCAGAGAACCTCATTTGGAACTCCAAATTCTGAAATGGAGCAGCCACACCTGAATCTCTTACAATATTGGAATTCCATTCAGATCAACCATTACTCACTTCCCTGTGAGGAACAATTGTATGTTTTAAGTCGGAGCAGAGAAACTGAACTCTACCCTGGAACCAATGTACTCACAGCTTTGTTGTGGCTTACATGCAACATGCAGAGAATTATAAAGCCCTCAAAAATATATCTGTGTCAGCACTTGCGGGAAAATATGTTCTCATTCAAAATGTGATAGGCCTCTAGGACTCTCACGTCCCTGCAGAAATTTGTCAGTGCATGCAGGCCATCTATTCCTATTACCTCATTTACCAGATGTGAGGAATTCCTTTTGGAATGCTCAACCCTCAGATGATATCTAAGGGAGCAATGCACTGCAGAGATGTTTCAAGAAATGGAAAAGTAGGCATGGAAGAAAAAAGTGTCTACTATTGGAAGCATGGAACAGGATATTTCACTATGTAGTACGATTGCTTATGATGGTCTAGAGGTTGCGACCTGTTACAAGTCTCACAGCCCCAGTGCCTGATTTATAAAATAAGACACCCTGGATGCTCCTAGTGCTGTACAACCACAGAAAACAGCCACTCAAACATCACCTTGATTAATAAACCAGTGAAGGTCTGCCTCAAGCATGAATTGTGTAACATCAGACACTCAGAATCTTAATAACAGACTAACAGCATCGCCTCTCTCAACCAACCATAAGGTAGTAAGGACATGAGTCAACAAAACTAGAAGTTAATCCATCACAAAGATACTCGACTCTGGAACTAGTACAGCTTGTGTAGCCGCCAGAATACAGCAATTCACTCCATTGCACTACACACTAACCGCAATTGACCCATCTGAACAAAAATTTGGCAATTTGATCAAAGACCATGACTCCCCCTGTGAACCAACTTGCAGAAACGACCTAGTGCACACTTAGATGTGCAAGACCCATCCTCTGCCCTGTTTGTAATATATGCATACAAATAAAAAACAAATTACAAATGAGGACCGCATGTGGTTTAGGCATAAATTTCACACAGGGGCAAATCTCTGATGCATTAATCATAACTGTTGGTCAAAGTCTCCTAAAGCATTCTAAAGCACCAAAAGGCCAAGTAATTTGCAAACAATGACCCATCAACATAACATATGACCTGCCAAGTATTTATATGCGTAAGTGTTGTCTGGAAGAGAGGAATTTGAAGGGGAGACTGCAGTCTTTGTGTAAGGTGAAATAGGAGTTGTCTTCTGATGATGAAGTTTTAGTGAAAGAAGATCAAGTCCTTTCTCTTGTTGCAGCAACACATAAAAATTGGTAACCCGAGTCATGACAGACACTTTAGAATTTCTAGAACATGTGCAAACATTTCCGGTGGATAGCTATCCAAATGCAAGGGAACAGATTTGCCCAAGAAGGGAGGGACAGGAGTATCAGTAAGAAGCCAGTCATATCAGTGGTAGTATCTTAAACGTCTGAGAAGCTCTTGCCTGGTAAGTTAGCCATTGATTGCATGAGGCCATTTATGATGTTGGTAGGAAATTTCAGTTAGGATATTGACCTGGCGAACCATATTTTTCTTCCTGCCACTATCCTCACCAGGAGCGGCAAGTGGCCTGACATACCCCTAGCCACGTATTCCCCTGATTCTTTGCATGGGAACTCCAGTGAGGGAATAAAGAGACCATGTAATTTGGAGAAGGGTCATCGAAAGGGGAAAATTAAGAATAATGTTTGTCTGTATCATGACTAAACTGCAAAATGTCAGCAAGCAGAAGGGACATTGCAAATCATGCCAGGTTCATTACAATCCCTTTACTGTTCTGCCCCTCCATCCATTGCACTAGATAGAACACAGCTGAAGTCCCCCCCCATTTTGTGGGTAGAGGTTGGGCTTCCAGATTCTCTCACTAATCCTATGGAGTGTTTTTAGGATTGTACATTCCTGACTGCCCCACTTTCCAATGACTCACAGCACCCATTCTGATCTGTCCTACCCTTATACACAATATCTTTTTTTTTTTTCACCAAGTATAGCCATCCTTCATGCACCTAAAGCATAGCCTGCATTTTCAACGTTAAGTACTTTCCTCCCCCCAGGACCCAAAACGCATCTACATCAAGTGTGTTTTCTAGAGGAGGGCCTAGAGTGGACCTTACCTCATGGGGGACTGGGAGATTCCCCCTCCCTCTTTAATCCTGTATCCCAGGCTGTTTGCATTTTAGAAGATTTAATTCCCAATCTCTTAAACTATGACCTCTATTGGCATTGTGAGCTTGTAGCCTGGTCCCTCTAGTCACCTTTTCCCCTACCACAATAACTGGCCTGATCAGAACACCATACAGTGTACACCCTCACTCCCATTTTTCATGCTAGACCCCTGTAACTTTAACAGACGTAAGTGAAAAACAATTAACTATTTCCCTCCACATCTGTGACTGCAACTTTCGCACACAATACTCTTCAATAATGCTGGTACCTCAAAGAAGGAAGGGCCTGTTGCACCACCATTTCTCCACTAACTTAGCGTTAAGACTACATGCAACATACTCATCCCCCAACTAGTAAAGTTAATTAGGCAGAGGTGGATACTCAAACTCCACCACTCTCTTTCCACTAGTCCATTTCTCATTAAACACACTGAGAGGAACAATGCCTAGACCTGTGCCTATTGACCCCCTCCCACCCCCACCTTAGTGGTCAAATGGGGAAAAAGTGGTGAGGAAGAAGAGCTCCCTGGGGCCTCCCTTTATCAGTATTTCCAACATCCCTCTTCCAGTTCAGTATTCACCAGGTTTCTATGCAGCTGTTCTGGATCCAAAGCATTCCCTTTAGTCTCTATGTTTTTTCTAGTTCTCCTCCAGGGGTCTTCCCAGGCCACATCCAGATTGCTATCTTCTCGTAGACCTTTGCTAGCTTTACTTTGGTTGAAACTCCTGCATCTCACTTTACCCTACCCCCAGTGATTCTCTGGGCTCTAGGCTCTTGTCCTGCGATCTGTTTGAGGCTCATCAAGAGTCTTGCACTCTCGCTACTCCTGCTTGCCCGCGACCCCAACTTCTTGCCGCGCGTTGGAAGTGTTGTGGAGTGTGCGGACGCCTGAGAGGCTGATCACTAAGCTGTATGGCAGTACGCAGGGGCAAGGAGAGGGGACGGGGCTGTCTGTAAGGATTAAATGGGTGTAGGATGTGGGTGAGAACATCGCAGAAGATGTTTGGAGGATGTGCTGGACGCATATGAAGGAGTTGTCACCAAACTATAGATTACGCCTTAAACATTTTAAGTTTTTGCACCGTCTGTACTACACCCTCAGAAGTTTATGTGCTATGGGGCTGCGAACGGATGATACCTGTGCAAGATGCCGGGCCCCTGCTGCTGATTTTATGCACTTGGCGTGGACCTGTCCGGCAGTATGTGCCTATTGGGGAAAGGTCTTTCGTGTTCTTTCTGAGATGATTGGGCTGGAGATTCCTCCATCTCCCCTGATGGCGCTGCTGGGAGGGGTGAATGAGGTGCAAACTACAGTGTGGCGCCTGGTTGGCATGATGTTATTGTTAGCTAAGCGCAGGGTGGCAATCTGTTGGGGCCGGGCTCGGTCCCCCCAGATATCGGATTGGCTGCGAGATGCCACTTTTTGCCAGGAACAATTAATAAATTACTGGGAGCTGACTCCGGTTGGCTCCAGGCCGCGAGACATCTGGGCACCGCCTCAATCCTATCTTGAATCTGCGTCTGTCTGAAGAGCCTGCTGCGGATGGGTATGTTGAGGTGATGAGTGCCGCTCACTCTACAGTGGGATAAGGTTGTACAGAATGGTTGCAGAGAATTGTGCTTGCTCCTCCCAGCCTTCTCTCTCCTTTTATTTTTGAAGTTTCTGTTTTCTTTTTTCTCCGAAGATAGATTAAAGTAGCTGACTGATCTATTACTGTAAGGACCAAGGTGGCATTTCATTTTATGTTGTATGTTGTTTACATAAAACTATAAACAAATAAATAAAAAAAGAGTCTTGCACTCTCACCTCCCTGTCCAACAGTGCTTATGGTCCTCCAAAGAAGTAGGTTTTCTACTGAAAAATCACTTTCAATTCAGCTAAGAAGTCTATATTCCATGAGCATGCCTCAGCTTTTTCTTTAGGTCATCAATTGTTTACAGCTACGTGTGTAGCCACTTGATGTAGTCTAGGAGTAACATCACATGAAAGGATTTATGTTGCATTTGTCCCACTCGTCTTTCCATTGTTCGAACCACATCTCTGTGCCTGCAGTTGAAGAGTTTGGTGAAGTCAGGGTTGGGTGGTGCTCCTTCAGGAGGGCTAGCTGTCAGCACTCTGAGCGCCCTCAAAATCACATCTCAGGCAGAGATGTCTTCAGCCAACGCAACATGCAGAGCGAGGGCTACGGGAACAATTTGGGTTGATTTACCTTTGCCCCTTCCTTCAGGCATGTTCCTATGCATCCTCTAATAACTCTTACAGCATTCTAAATGTACTCCACAGTTGCAAAACTGAGGTCATTGGGCCATTCATTGTATTATCCAGATCTGAGACTCTCCCTTCCTTCTCTATTACCCTGACAAACACAATGCGGAGGTCAGGCTCAACAGCACCAAGTTTACTCCCACCAAATCTATTTTGGCTTTAGGTTTGTGCATGGTATGTTTATCGCTTGAAAATATCTCCACTGTTGATGAGCCCATCTCTGCCATCTATGGGTTCCCTCAGGTTGATGCACCCCCTTTTACAAGTTGTTTCTTCATATTGAGTGTTCAATATTTGCTTTGCTTTCGTTGGACAAAAGGGCTGCCCCCAGCCCTTAACCATTGTTTCTTTTCAAGTGGTTGGTTCCTTTGCCCCTCAAAGAAGTGAATACCAATGAAGGATGCCCTACTCCTGAACATTGCCCCTATCAATCCAGTTCAACCCAGAGTGCACATCCCTGCTAACCTCAAGGCGCCCTTTGCGTGCAAGCTGGACCTATCCTTCCTGCGATGTCCCAGGGCAGTTACTCAGTGATTTATCTATCAACTTATCTTGCAGCTACTCAAACTCACCCTTTGATGCTAACTCGTGTAATCCTACAAGACACTAGTTCACGCTCTAATTTGTTTGTCTTTTGACTCTCAGATTAGAATGTATGCCCCTCTGTCACATGTTAACAGTCTTACCAAAATGTGACTCCAACCTTTTGAATGCCTTTCTATAGACATTACCAAACAGACTGCTTGGTCCTTAGTCAAAAGCAGCCTTCGGAAAGACATGTAGACCTCTGTGCCCAATACATTTATCAACAATGTCCCTATTCTACTCACCCTAAAACCCACACCACATAAAAGGCACTAGAAAAGTTTCAAAATCCTTGAAACGTTACTCACACTGTATTAAAACAGCCCTGTGGCAAGTCAGAAAATCTGTAAGAGCTGTGACAAACTGTACCGTGCTACCCAATGCTTTACTCCAGCGCTACCAAAACAAGGGTAAAATTGTACATGAGCTCCCAACGGTCCCACAGTAATGGTATGTGGTACAGAGTGCACACACAAAAAGTATGCAAGAATTCTCTTACAAAAAATACATTTCCTAAGAGAATAAAATACAAAATCAGAACTATCATGCCCATCTGTAAAAATAGTTCTGCATTTCAATATTCAAACATCTCCACCCCTAAGCCCCCCTAATCAAAGAGTAATGGACTGATTTAGATTTTGGCGGACGGGTTTCTCTGTCACAACGGGGATGGATATCCTGTCCGCCAAAATCTAAATCCCATAGAATATAATGAGATTTCAATTTTGGATGATGGGAAATCTGTCCTCGTTGTGACAAAGTAACCAGTCCACCAATTTCAAAATCAGGCCCTAAGTCAAAAGGCAACTGATGCAGGAAGGAGTATAATGGCATTATAGAACCTTTCATCCAATGTCCCCAGAGAACTCAGCAACATACCCATATCAACGCAAAGGTACAGGATGTAGGTCTTCCAGACACAGTGAAAAGCATTGTTCAGAGTAGGATGTAGGTGCAACATTGTCCAGGTCTAAAGGTAAATTCTCTAAACACAGTATTAAGTGCATTTCAGAGGGGTATGTGGGTCCAACTGGCACACACATCACACTGCCAAAGTAACCACTGGCATGGAGTCCTACCTGAATGCAGATCTATTGTATGCCTAGATCGCCCTGTTTGTCCAACCATGCCTTAAACCAAAGAAGATACTCTAAACATCAAATGAAAGCTTCAATCGTGATGTGTTTCGGGCAGTGTTGCCCTCCAACAATTAATGCAACCACAGGACTGAGAATGTAAGCCCAATAAAGCCCCCCACAAATCAGGCAGGAATGTGCATGCCCTAAGCAAACTGTAGGTTCATACAGTGACCCTCTACTCTATGTACAAATTTCACCAAGCCTCCGCATTAGCAAGCAAAACATAGCAACATTCCTGAGAGGAACAACGTTATTTGTGGACACATATAATAGTGCAGGGATGCAGGTACAAGTGCATTTTGGAACTATACAGAAGGGGCGGTGTACACTAAACCCCAAAGTAAAAATAAATAAATTACTGTCATAAATCCTGACTCCCATTGTGACATGGTTCAAAGGTTCTGCCACTGTGTTGTACAACCCAGCACTGTATGAGACAGAAATTCCTTGTTAAACACATTATTTAATGTAGGAGAGATGATCTACAAAAAGCTAGTAACAGAGGTGGTTTAACTTGTAGCTGAGGTGTTTATGTAGAAATAAACTACATGCATTATAACTCAGGTATGGAATCTGTTATTGGATGTTAGCATTCATTCCACATTTGCAACAAGCAAATAAATGTGCAGTGTGTAAAACTTTCTTCGTAGCCACATCTTTTAAAGCTTGACACATCCAATGGCAGACTTCACATAAGCAGAAGGCATGTGCTCTCTTCATCCTTTGTGCTCAGTGCATCGCATGGAAAAGTTTATCCATGCTTCTAACAGCAATGAGCATGTTCCTTATCCTATGTCAGCAACAAGCACGATCCTCATCCTGTCTCCACTGCATGCAAAAAGGTGAGCCCTCACTTCTTTACTTGCTGGAAGTAAGTGGCCAAAATCTGTTGTCACTCAGGGGGTCACATTATGGGGCATTTGAGGAAGGGTTTCTGATGCCAATAAACATGACTGCTTCAGCAGCTCTCAGCACAACTTGTACAGGACGATGTACTGGCAACTGCAGAGGTACCTTTTTCATATTAATCAAGTGAGATAGAAAAGGGAAACTATAGCAAGTACTCTAGTTTGACCATATTAAGCAACTGAAAAGAAACAAAACGTCTAACCTACAGTGATTGTGACCCTTGTTATATGAATAGATCAGCAAGACTGACAACATAGATGACCTGCAAGACACATACTAATATGCTTTGATAACTGAACTGGTACTTGAGACCAGAGCCGAAGAGACAAATACATACCTTCGGTAACATTCTTTCTGCTGGATAGTCTATCTAATTATCAATGCATCACCTTTAGAACACTCCCAAGAGACAGACTGGATTTGAAGAGTTTTCTCAACAATGCTCCTGCACGACAGTAGATGCTGCCTATGGTTACACTGATGCCAGGCCACACCGGAAGCTACCGAGCAGAGTTGCATATAAGCGCTACCTCTGAGTGCTGACAGATTCTTTATACTTCATCTTACTACACTTTCAAACATGGATCGCTTCTACAAATTGTTAAGGAGTGTAAAGATCGCCAACATGGAACCTTATTAATTAATACAGATTATGGGACCTTATTTATTGAGATAGATGTGTGTAGCACAGGACCACAACCGGCAGAGTTCTATACAAGATTGTCAGGAATAAGAGATTAAATACAATGATGTATCCAGCATGGGTGAATGGATGTACAGATATGAAGGGAACCTCTAAGGACAATGTCTAGTGAATTAGAGAGAAAATTAAAATTAAAAACGGGAAATAAATCTAGGACAGTAGAAGGGAAATAGAAGTAAAAGACTTGGTGAGTATAAGATAAACAGAGTCATAGAGATCAATCAACATATATTCTGTTTCTCTGCGAGTAATTATATTGTTCACCAATAGAATCAAAATGAAAGATTTAAAACTTTGGAACTTAAATACAGTAAAATTGTGGATGTTGTTAATTAATAATTCATATTTGAAAGATTACGTATAGTGTAAGATTTGTTGGTTGTAGTTTTTACCCCTAGTCCAACTTATGTAAAGCTTAGTAACATGTAGTGGTGGAAAACAGGAGTCAGATTTTATTAAATTTACCAAATTATTTCCAAGGCAACACACGCTTTAAAAATCACATCGGGGTTATTAGGCAGAAGGTGTCTGGTATTTCAACATAGATAATAGACGTTACAGCACCTTAAGAGTGTTCTGTGGAAGGTAGAATGTCTTGAGATAAACATGAGGTTACATGGAGTGTGGAGGAGAGGATCTTGACGCGTCAGATCAGGCATGTTTGTAAGGCTTTCCATGACAATCAGACGATTTTTATGAGGCATATCAGGCGATACCGATAGAGGAGTTATAGAACCTACATTTCCTTCAGTGGTGATAAGTATATGAAAAGCAACATATCACTAAGAAAGACTAGGTAACTATTCAGGTAAGCTACTGGGCCAGCACAGATTCACAAAAGGTGTTCCTGACAGATACTGGCCCAAAGCTATTGCCAGAAGCCTCTACACTTTGATCTACAGACCGTTTCCATAGCCAGACACAGAGGTGCACCAGAGAGTAGCATGAGGGGTTCACCTCCTAATTAACCTCTCACCAGTGCTCAGATTACATTTGCGGATTTGCTGATCCACTTACTACCAATAGCATGTGTCATCTTCTGGGAAAGCTTGCCAAAATTAGAGAGTTGCAATGTCCCTAACCGTGGATGAGAGGTTACGTCACAGGTGTAGGGACACCAATCATGCCAAGGGTGAGCAAGAAAACGAGTGTTCAAGTACCTTGAGTGTTATGCGTTTGCCATGCTGGATCAGGGATTGTAAATAAACTTTTCTAAATATGGGGCACATTAAGCAGTTGATTCTTCCCTGTAAGACGCACAGAGTTAGTTTTCGCTGCATGAAACCAAAATGGTGGTGCTAGGTTCACATATGTCAAGAATACACGATACACTGCTTATACTTAACATATATACAAAGAGTTTTTACCTTCCCTGGACGGGTTAGCAAAAACTACACCCATATTCACCGACCAAGGCAGGTTCAGATGCACTTTTGTTTGGATGGACAGATCACAACAGTTATGGCACACACGTTCAGGCATAAGTGACATCGCAGGCGGAGTCACGGGAGAAAATTAAAATCTCAAAGTATGTCTAATTAAAAAATAAAAATAAATAACAAGACCAAATAAAACAAGCATATGACCTACAGTGTAGAGCTCTCTTGTGTGCAGTAGTTGCACCCCTTGACTGGAGAGGCTACAACAGAGCTTCAATGGAGTAGCGTTGCCACCTTCCCCAGAGACAAATACCGGCCATTTGTTCACCTTTTTGAAAACTCTACCAAGGCCGAGATATGACAGCTAAACGTAGCTTCGTGTAATATTGCCTGTATTCGTTTTTTAGCATGATATTTCTGTATTTATTTACTTTAAATATGACTCGGATCTTTAAAGCAGCACTAGAAAAGGGTTTAAAGCGCTTTCTTTTTACATTCACTGCTCTAAATATTTACTGATAAGAGGAATATACCGGTGTTCATTAACTTGGGTGGTCTGGGACACTAAACACTGGTTAAATACACACACAAAAAACTAGCCCGGTGCCAACAAGATTACTGCGTTCAGGTCAAGTTCAATGTCACCGGATTGGGTGCGAGAGCCCAAAGCAACCTACAAATGCTGGAGATTAAGGAGACTAGGTTTTAGGAAAAGTGCAACCACGTGTTACATACCACGCCTTCACCAGTTTAAACACTGCCCTCATTTGTCAAACCGTTCAGTGCGGTGACGAGGGTGCAACATACCGTAGCAAGTTTTTCCTAAAGAAATATTATATTGCCCTGCAGCACTAAACCCTTTCTTGCTGCTTTTCTATCTTATAATTCTCATTTTTCGTGCAACCCTTTCAGTCCTAAATTCAACTTTTTTCTGTAACCAGTTTAATTAAATGGCTACTCTGCTGTGTTTTCTCAACACTTTCCCTCCACTAACAGACCACGCCTTCTAAATTAACTCCGCCCCTCACCGGAAAGGACGTTGCGCAGTTGGTGGAAATCCCGGTGTCTCCCTGTTTTGAAGGCGTCTAGCGCACAATGGAAGTAGTACTGTATCAGCCAGCCGTTCACCACCCTTTCTTCCAAGTTTGTCCGCTGTTCCCGTGCAGCCTCCTGACTCCCCGCCATGTCAGAACTACAAAAACCCGCGCAGGGCACTGGGAGAGGAAGTGACGTCACCTGAAAACATAACGTCTATGCGAACGTAGGCACGCCGAAGTACACACAGTTCAATAAACCGAATAGCTGGGTGTATTTGAAGGAGCCGATAAAAAGAAAGATAAAATAGATGTATTTTTGGTTGGGAAAAAAACTGGAGTCTTCTGTTGAAAACGGATGGGTTGGCATCAAATAAATTAGTGTAAACCGGAAATTGTAACTAATGGTTAGGTGGCGGTTTTATAAACAAAACGTGACGAAGTACACAACTGCATGCTGTGGTTTTAGATATATGATATTTACATTTCATACCTGTCCAATTTTTAAAATCACTCAAGGGTGATGGTAAAAAAGCACTTCCACGCAGGTAATTGAGTATCCAATATCCTTTATTTAGAAGCTGCGGGTAACTAAGGAGCCGTGCAGACATCTTCAGCAATCACCAAAGAACCCCCCGACCCCCCTCACTCACAGAATGCTACTCCCCCCTTCCATTCCGCATTGGGGAGGGGGTTTATCAAATATATACTTGTCCCCGGGACATGCTGTCTCATAAATGTATTTGTCGTTTAAAAAAAAAAAATCGACTTGTCCCTTTGGTGCCGTGTAGTGCAGCAACACATTATTGCAGCAATCTCATCATATAAGTGCTCTGATAGCCTCTCTAATTATGTCAGGGTTCATACTATAGTAGGGTTTGAATACTTGCAATTCCCTTTTTTGCACCTTTCAGCAGCTCTGCATCCCGACACTAGAAATAGGGTTAAGCAACAGTCAAAAATTTTCTAGCTTTCGCGTCAAGAATTTTCAATTCTATTAAGGACACGGAGGCGAGGATTATGCTTCTCTCTCAATGCTTTATTTTTCCAGCAGCCAATCACAAGAGAGTAATTAAAACAAAACATATCCCAACATTCAAGGGAAGACGTCATAACCATAGAGATCAGTACTGTATATAAACTACCGAGGATAAAGCACTTCCTCTTTCTTTGCGGATGCTGAACAAAATTCAACAAAACAGTCAATAACCGGATCCAAATGAAATCCAAGAACCACGTAGAAAAAAGGGACCAGGAATCCAACGGAAAACAGCCCGAGACTCCCACGAATGTCCAGGTCCTCATTGTTTCTGTTCAAAACCTAGAGGACACAAACAAAACTAGTCATAGACCACGGAAAAAAGATTATAAACTCTTATACAAAGGGAGGGCATACATTCAAATCACAGTGAAAGTAAAACATAAAAAATACTTAACTCTTAAGTATGTTAATCTCTGTAATCCGGGTGGGATAATCCTCGCCTCCGTGTCCTTAATAGAATTGAAAATTCTTGACGCGAAAGCTAGAAATTTTTTGATTCTATGTCAGGACCGGAGGCTTCGTATTATGCTAGCTCAAAGCTGACTAACCACAATTGACGCAATATCCACAATGGGTTTATAATAGAAAGTCTTAAAAGTAGACTCAGCGGACCAGTCTGCCGCTCTCATAATGTCTTCTAGTCTGGCTCCAAGAGAAAAAGCCTTCGAAGCCATAGCTCCACGGACCGAATGGGCTCCAAAAACGGAGACGTCAATGCCCGCTTCAGACAAAATCCACCTAATCCATCTCGCTAGAGTAGCAGAGGAAACGGGATTAAAAGGTTTATTAAGAGCAATCAAAAGTTGACCCCCGGGGTCTCTCCGGAATCCCTCTGTAGATGCTTCATAAGCCTTCAGGCACTGAACTAAACAAAGTTTAGTATTATGAGGAAAAGAGGGATAGGAGATCGAAGAAGTACCTGTCTTAGTACGACGGGAAATCGAAAAGGAAACTCCAGAAGGAGTAAAACTCCTTCCCGATAGATCCAGAGCTTTAATGTCAGATACTCTTTTACATGAAACAAGACATAGAAGTAAAGTAAGTTTGGCCGACAATTGTTTACAAGATAAGAATTCATTGTCAGGCCAAGAAGAAATAAAAGACAGGACTGCGTTAACATCCCAAAGGGAGGAGTAACGCGGGAGGGGAGGATTAGTAAGCCGGATACCTCTCATCAGTTTACAAACCACAAAGTGTTCTCCTATAGGTTTACCTGACACCGGAACATGGCCCGCCGATATGGCAGATCGATAATTGTTAATAGATCTGTACGCGAGGCCTGCAGCTGCCAAAGAGGCCAGAAAGTTGACTACTAGATTGACATCTGCTTTAATGGGATCGGAATCCCGTTCCGAACACCAAGTAACCCAACGCTTCCATGCAGAGGCATATCGTTTGTGTGTACCAGAGGACCATGCCTGGAGGATAAGCTTTGAAGCTTGTTCTGAAATACCTGGCAAAAGCCATTGTCTCCGGAAAGTTTCCATGCCACTAGTTGTAGCTGGCCTGACAACATCAGAGGATGAGGATTCCCCAGAGGGTCCTGCAACAGGTTGAGCTGGTGCGGAATCAAAAGCGGAAAGTCGCACAACAGCTCGAGAGCTAGAGGAAACCATGCCTGAGCTCTCCAAAGGGGGGTCACCAGAGCAATCCCTACACGCTGGCGTCGAACCTGGGATAGAACTCGAGGAATCATGTTGAAAGGAGGAAACGCATATCCCAGATGGAGAGACCAGTCCTGAAGGAAGGCATCCGTGGCTGTCGCCTCCGGATCCGGCCTCCAACTGAAGAACAACGGAAGTTGTCGGTTCAGGCGTGAGGCAAAGAGGTCGATGGAAAAGGGACCCCACAACTGGTGGAGGTGACAAAACACCTGAGGAAGGAGCCTCCAGTCGCTGCCATCCCGCAGAAACCTGGAGTTCCAATCCGCCACTGTGTTGTCCACTCCTGGGAGATGTTCCGCAATCACTGAAATGCGGTGCTGAAGACAGAACTGCCAAAACTCTTTGGCAATCTGAGCAAGAATCGGAGATCTCGTACCACCCAGTTTGTTCACATATCTGACCGCAGATATGTTGTCCATCCTCAAAAGGATGCAACAGTCTGATTTCAGGGGAGACAGACTCCGAATTGCAAAAGAACCGGCCAGAAGTTCCAGACAATTGATGTGGAGGCGGAGTTCCTCCTGGGACCAACGACCGCCCGTGGACAGAGCACCGCAGCGTGCTCCCCAGCCCCACCTGCTGGCGTCCGCCTCTAGTATCACATCTGGCGAAGAGCCGAATATCGCCCGACCATTCCAAGCGTCCATGTGGTCCAGCCACCATTGGATCTCCGATCGGGCTTCCTCCGACAGAGGAATCTTGTCTGAGTACGATAGGCCCTTCTGAAGGTGGGAAATTTTGAGACGTTGAAGGGCCCGGTAATGAAGAGGGCCCGGGAAGATGGCCTGAATCGAGGATGACAAAAGACCTACCATCCGGGCTAAGCTCCTCAAAGACACATACTGTTTCGACAACAGAAGACGCAACTCCTTCTTGATGTTGCGGATCTTCTGGGCCGGAAGGATCAGAAGGGAACGAATAGAGTCTATTTGGAACCCCAAGAATTCCATCTGCTGGGATGGGACAAGGCAAGATTTGGGCTGATTGATGAGAAATCCCAGACTCTGAAGAAGATTGATTGCCCAGGACAAGTGTTCCCGGAGAATCAACAGGTCTTGAGCCATAATGATCAGATCGTCGAGATAGACGATCAGGCGAACTCCTTTGGCCCGTAGGGATTCGACTACTGGACGCATCATCTTGGTAAAGCACCAAGGTGCGGAGGAAAGCCCAAAGGGGAGAACCTGAAACTCGAAACATTGGTTCATCCAGAAGAACTGGAGAAAGCGTCGATGAGGAGGAAAGATTGGTATGCTTAGATAAGCGTCTTTTAAATCTAAACGAACCATCCAATCTGATTCCTGAAGAACATCTCTCAGGAGGTGGATTCCCCCCATCTTGAAATGCCTGTAAACTATCCAGGCGTTGAAATCTTTGAGGTTTAGAACTAATCTTGAACCGCCGCCCTTCTTTTCCACCAGAAAAATGGGGCTGATGAACCCTCGCGGATGAGGGTCTGCCCGACAAATAGCTCCTTTTTTGAGAAGAGCAAGAATTTCCGAATTCATGATTTCTTGGTCGGGACGGGAAAAACGGTGAGGGGGAGGGATAAAACGTTGCTCCGGGGAGCGATAGAACTCCAGTTTGAAACCTCGAGTGGTTTCCAACACCCAAGGGTCCTTGGTTATTCTCTGCCATTCCCCCAGACATGTTTGGACCCTGCCCCCCAGCAGTACCTCCGAAAAAGGAATAAGTCTCACCTGCAGAGGAGGCATCCTGGGAGTTTCCTTGCTGACCCTTGTAGGCGTTTCTACGGAACGAGATCTCCCTGCGCGGGGGCGTGTGGGGTAAAAGGTGTTGTCTGCCTGCTGATCCCTGTAGAAACCCCTGCCACGGGAGAACGAGTCTCTTCTGGGGCCTTGATAGAAGGAACGGCCTGACGAGCGGCCCGACCGCGTCCGGCCCTACGAAAAAGAGTCTCCCTGAATACCTTCTTAAGGGAAAGCTGCGCCTTATCCATGGAGCTAAATGTAGCCGCAAATCTGGATAAATCCTTGAGGAAGGGAGCTCCGAAAAGGAGGCCTTGTGCGGCTTGCCCCACTTCCGAAGAAGCTAGTTCGTTGAGTTGGGGATCGACACACATCAGAATAGAACGGCGTCGTTCAGATGAAATCGCCACATTGGCATTCCCCAAAAGGCAGATGGAGCGTTGTGCCCAACCCATGAGAATGTCAGGATCAATAGGGGCATTCGATTCTTTAGAGACATAAGCCAACTCCAGGATTTTTGCTAGTGGGCCGGTGAGGTCTAGAAGTTTATCCTGGCATGATCTCCATGCCCGATCCAAGCCCTTCTTAGGGTCTTTAGCCCACTTCTTTAGGAAAGTCACCATAGTGGGGTCTACATCAGGGGTATCAGTGACTTTGCCTTCCAGCTCTGGTCTGGGGCATTCTGCCTTTAATCTCGCTCGAACTTCCTTATCGAAGCCGGCTCTAACATGCTCCTGCATGTACAACGCTACTTCTGGAGGGGGAGTCCAGCTGGAGGAACGAGGATGAACAATGTCCTCAGGTTTAAAATTAAGAAGACGAGGGTTCTTGGGGGCCTGATGTTTGGACTTAGAACGCTTCTTGCGCTTAGTAGGTGCTGAATGGACACTATGCGTAGAATCGGAGTCAGAATCTGATGAGGCATTTGGCAAAATATTAGAAGAGGAGACTGAATCCTGGACCTCTTGCAAATTGAGTGAGCTATAACCATGCTCTGAATGAATAGTGGCGGCCAGCTTGTCAAACAGCTCTGAATGTGCCCATTTCTGCTTTTTTGACTTGCCCTTGGAGGTGGAAGGGAGATTTTCAGGGGCGTCTTTATGGGCATCTTGGGTCGGTGGGTTGGAGGGAACCCAACCTTTCTGGCGCGCAAAATTTTCAAAATGGTGAGTCAGGGGACCCAAAGCCTTGGCCAAGGCTTTGTTGACAGATAGCTGAACGCTATTATCCAGGGCACCCACAAGGGACTCTTCTAAAGAAGGGGCGTCTTCGCCATAATAATCTTCCTCGTCATAGGCGAAGGATTGCGCCATGTTCAGGGCAGTATGGGTAACTGCAGTCAGAGTAGTCAAGGACTACAATCAGGGGGAGTGCGGAACCCCAGCAGGCTATAAGGCACCAAAATATAATTGAGCGTGGAGGGAGCAGCCTGCTGCACTCTAGGCAAAGCCTATGCAAAATTGTTTCAACCCTGGGCCGACCAGATGGCCCCAGGGCGTCAGGGAGTATCACCAAGCCTGGAATCAGAGCAAGGTGGGAGTTACCGGCTAGGTGGAGAGCGCTAGCGTTGTTCAGAATGGGCCAAAACGGAAAAGAACTCTGCCCGCGATCACCGCGCCGAATTGCTGTCAGGCTCCGAATTTCTGAATGAGCCGATCGGCAATTCAAAGCGGAATGAACGCGCGCCAAAGCGTGCGTGCGCGCGCGCGTGTGTGTGCGCGATGAAAATGCTGCCGGTACTCCTGATCGGAATTCCGATCCTCGCCAGGGGGGGGAACCCCTCTAGCGAAACTCCCGCTCCACAGTGCCACAACACTATGAACGCGCGCAAACTACAATTGCCACAAATGCGATCAAAATTGAAAACACTTAACTGGCTGCGGCAGCAGCAAAGAAAGAGGAAGTGCTTTATCCTCGGTAGTTTATATACAGTACTGATCTCTATGGTTATGACGTCTTCCCTTGAATGTTGGGATATGTTTTGTTTTAATTACTCTCTTGTGATTGGCTGCTGGAAAAATAAAGCATTGAGAGAGAAGCATAATACGAAGCCTCCGGTCCTGACATAGAATTTTAGGGTTTGAATGCCTTTTTAAGTCTGTGCAAACCTATTAACTTGCATGTTTTATGGTTTTTCATCAGCTCTCCTGTTATCTTTTCCTACACAGAGAAAAGTTGGAAATGAATTCCTGACAAGGGCAGAAGTAAAAACTCTTCTAGGTTTGAGAAAAAAAGGTTGGAAGGAAAGTGAGCTTGTAAACGCTCAACAGATTTTTGCATGAGCAAATCTACACATGCATATTTGCTTGTGCTAAAATGCAGTTCAAATTTTTCTAGGAGTACGATTTCCTGGCCTATTTCTGTAAATTCTTGTGAATTAATTAAAGTCTTAAATCTGCACGTTCATAAACTTAAACTTAACACAGACATCTGACTTTAGTGACACGAGAGGCAGAGCTAAAATTTACACTCTACCAGTCCCTCCTTTAATGGCAAAATACGCTATCACAAAAGGGCCAAATTCTCATTTCAATGAGACAATTCAGAATTTCAACGGTTTATTTCAACGAGTTCTGCTGTGATTCTCCCTTTTCTTGAGATTACAATAAGAAATGCTTCTCATTTTCTCCATTTCTATCTCCTCTCTCATCTGCCTAGTCTTTGCTTTTTTCTCTTTCATTATCTAGTAGAGTTTGTGAAATCCAAGTGCACCTCCAATAGACAAGGCCACAATCAACAAGGGTCTCATGGTAGTTCCTACTATCCCATTTCCCATGTCTCCAAACCATTTTCCAGTGGCTGAAAAAAAACACTTCCATTAGCTTCCCATGTGCCAGTGGCTGTCAGACTTTTCAGGTCTCTTTTCAGGTCAGTTATGTTTACAATGTACTTTCGTATCTCCTTACTATTGGCAGGTATGTATGTACACCAATGTTGCACATGTAATGTTTTACAGACTCTGCCCCCCATTTGCGAGTAATGTGTCTAATGCAAGACAATTTTGCAACTCCATTGATCTCACAGCAACCATCTCTGTGCCCATGAATAACATAGCTCCTGCAGTGTCAGTAGATGACATATCTACTATTGTTTAAACCTTCCTAATCTTGAGATCATTCAAGATAACTCTGACTGATGAAATGATGGTACGAGATGTATCTCCCACTATCTCTGAGGCACTTGCTCCTCTTTTACTCTGGAGTTTGATGACTGGTTCATTTATGTTGTCTACATGGTACATTTTCGGAAAACTACTCCCAGATAACAACTTCCATACCAGCCTTTTAGCAGCCTGTAATACGGTTTTTCCCTCTCAAATAAAATAAACATCTGGTATCGCAGGATCCTACCCATTTAACATAAAGGACCATATGCCTTTAAAAACAAAAACATGTCTACATTCACTAGTTCCTACAAACTGTGTCTCTGTCTTTGACTTTGGTCTAAATATAATTTCCCTACACATTGCAAATCTAAAGCTAAGAATCATTGACACTGAATGTGTCACATCTTCTCCTCAATATTGCAAAGCTGCTCTTTTTTTCTATTTTGGGTTTCTTTGCCCTCCTCTGTCATCAACTTGTCCAATTAATTATTTTTCTGCTGAGCTAATTATGCAGGTCAAGTTATTCTTGTGGACGTATGCAGTTCCAAATGTCAGGTTAGGCTGAAAGAATCCTCCCACAATGTCAATGTTTTTCGCTTTAGCAATACTACTCAGGTGTTTCATGATGGACACGAAAGAAAACATTAGATCATAGTCTGTATAGAAGTATTGATAATATGTCTGCTCATACAACTGTGTAACAGACTTCCAGCAATTCCATATGTTAGTTGCAAGCTATGATAAGTGATTTCTTCCTGTACTGATGACTGAATTTTTGTGCAGACAGCAGTTTTGCACCTCTGTGGTTTCAATGTACTCCTATAATATTTTGTAATATACATTCTATGTCAAATCTCCATTAGAACTATCTGCATGTAAAAGTTTCTCATCTTTACATAGGGGACCTTGGTTTGTGAGTTAACCTTTTCAATTCGGGGCACTTGTGACTGACGTTTTCTCACTTCCATTCATAACATGGAAACTCACAGTCACACATGATACTGCTAAACCTACGCACACATACCTACATTTACTCTTCTTACTCCGATCAGAATTCATGGCTTATCTAGATTCAGACCACAATATATTTCAAATAAAAAATAAAAAATGCAAAAGCAGCTTTCAATTATTTCCCTGTCTCTCAGTCTTTTTCTTATATGAGCAAAGCAAATTCAAATAAAGTCTCTTAAAAAAATTAAATTCAAACGTTCATCCAGAGTTTCTTATCTACAGAAATTCAAAAGTTTCTTCTAAAAGTTCGAATATTTCTAATAATAATCTGATAATCACTAATAAGCACATCCAGCAAATAGTGTCTCTGTTCATCAAGCGGCAGTGAGATTTCAAAGTTCAGTTCCAAAGCAATCTCAAGTTCCAAAATGTTCAGTTGGATTAAAATTGTTAACACAAAAAGCAATGAGCTCCTTGTTCCATTCATCAGTAGTGAAATAGGTCCATTCAGAAGCAGAGTATCTGTGACTTCGCACTCATTTTCTCTTTGACCTGCTTATCATACAACCTTCTGTTTCACTGTCACTTTGCTCTGATTCTTTAGTTAGTTCAGCTATAGTAGGAGACACTTATCACTGGCTCTGTGCTTTTCTCAGACCACTGATCTCCATTAATAACTCTCTTCTCTTGCAGTACTGGCATCCCAACATTTTTTGAGCTAGCGGGAGTCGCCTGACACTGTCACGACCCTTCTGTAGCTTCAACTGCTGTTGATGTGCTCAGATTTTCACCAGACCATGCATGCTCTACATTAGCCACTTGTCTTATCCCCACAGCTTGGCTAACCTGGACCCTTTCTCTCACTGTAGCTGACCCTTCGGGAACAGGCACTGTTTTATCAGGAGGACTTGGAACTTTGACTGTGTGACTCGCATGAATCCAGTTCGGAAGACCAGCTCACTTCACAGCTGTCATTGTTACTTTGAACAATCTAGTACGGGCCTTTTGTACGGCTCCAAGCATGACTTTCTCACATGCTTCTCCACCAGCACCCAGGTGCCAAGAGTCAGGTTGTGACATAGTTCTTTTTGCGGTTGCACAGTTGCTTCTCAAACCTGGCAAGACAAAGAACGAACCACATGAGCTAGTCTTTTGCAATAATCCAGAACCAAGTCATCTGTAATGTTTACAAGAGCATCTGCAGGCACTTTTGGCAGTCTCATAGCTCACCCCATGATGATCTCATATGGCAACAAGCCTTTCTGTCGGGTGTGCTGTGCATGCTGAGCAGGGCAATAGGCAATGCATCTGGCCACTTTAGTGTTGTGGATGCACATACTTTCGGCAGTCAAGACCACAATAACCACAATGCAATTTTGCTCAACTTGTAATGCAGCACACAACAATTTTTTGGATAGGTGATGGAGAAGAGGTCATGAAGCTAATCTGGGACCACAACTGTCAAAAGTCATGAACAATACCAAACCCATATCGACTGTCAATGAATATGGTCACTTTGAGCTGTTCAGAAACACAGCATGCTCTAGTAAGAACAATCAATTCCGCTACTTGGGCAGAAAAGACTCCTTGAAGCCAAGAAGCTTCTATTATGTCCAAGACTGTGCAAACTGCATAACCAGCTCTCAGGGCACCTTCGATATCTATTAAAATGCAGCCATCAACAAAAAGCACATAGTCATTTTCATCCAAGGGAACATCTTGAATGCCGGGTCTTGGGTTGGTGCACAATTCAGTCACATCAAGACGGTCACGCTTAACCTCATCTTCACAGTTGCTTGCATTTTCAAAAGGATCTGGCAAAAGATTTGCCACATTCAGAACATTACATCTTTTAAGATTTACATTACAAGAACTGTGAATTACTTGCTCATAGTGGGTCAAACAATCACTTGTTAAGTGTTGGGTCTCGGTACAGGTAAGCTAAATTTCTACTGAATGGAGGATAAGAACGTTCACTGGGTGGCCCATAACAATGCCTTTGCACTGCTGAATGCTGACGCTGAATGCAGCGACAGCTCTTAAACAGTCAGGCAATGCAGGAGCTACAGGCTCAAGTGTGGCTGAAAAATATGCCAAAAGCTTGCTGGCATTTCCATGTAACTGTGTCAAAACAGAGAGAGCACATCCATCCCTCTCACTACAAAACAAAGAAAACCATTTGTTGTAATCAGGCATTCCCAGAAGTGGAGCTCTGGACAAGCTTCCTCTTAGCTTAAGGAAGGCCTTTATGCATTCATCATCCAATAGTACCGGATCAGCCACATCCTTATGTGCCAATCTTTGCAAAGACTTGGCCAACAGGGAAAAATTCGGAATTCATTCCTAGGGACATTCTTATTTACATAAGAGAAACTGGGGATTAATCTGCCTCTTCCTCATTTGTTTGTATTTCTATTCCTTTGAGTGTACAGCTAATGGAACAATTTAGCTTACACAACAGGTCACGTCCTAACAGATTTACTGGACTTGATTCATAAACCATAAGTTGGTGCTTGTCTTCAAATGAACCTATTTTTACTGGGACATGTTCCGTCACAGTATTTGTCAATTGCTTATTTCCTAATACCATAACCTGATTCCTCCTTCCTTACAGGGGCAAGTCTGGCACTTCTGATCTTCTGACAGTAGAACGTGTAACTTCAGTGTCGACCAAGAATGACACGTCATGTCCCATAACGTTTGCGTTTACATAGGGACCATGTTGATCTACTTTTAAGGATGTGGCCAACATGTAATCCTCATCATCAGAACTATCACTGTGAATTGTTTCTAAGAATTCCTCATCGCTCAAATCAATTAAGGGAAATTGTGAAGCTACCTGATTCACATTTGCATTTGCCAATTGATTTGTGTTGACTTTTGTCATCTGATTCATGTTATGCTGATGAACAATCACCTGCTGCTGTGTCAACTGGGCTTGTGGAATCAGCAACTGTTGTATTAGGGGCATTTGTACATTCAGAATTCAGGGTCTTTGGACTCTCTGAATTTAAACCTGATTGTTACCTTGAGTTTGAGCACCTCCAGCATTCTGTGCCAATTTTTTCACATTATTATAGGGACATTCCCTCCACCAATGACCATCATTTCTGCAAGCATGACATGGTCGGGCCGAACATTAACCAAATGACTGAACATTAAACAAAATTCCATGCTGATCTACATGAACAACACGTCCTCTACTTCTAGACTGAAGCACATTGCTAACTTGCTGTTGCACTCCTTGCATTCCATTTGTATTCACCATCAGTGGATTCTGACGTCCTTTACTTGCAGCCTTCAGTTGCATCACCATCAACTTCTCTCTCAACTTTTTCTGCTTCATTTCAGTTTCATCACTACAGTACCTTACATATTGCAGGATCTCATCAATGGGTTTGTTCTGCCAACAAATGCTGCTGAATCACTGCACTAATGTCTGGCTTAAATCCTTGTACAAATCGAAATAAAAAATGGCCCATCCCTCTCGGCTCAGTGTTTTCAGTACCACTGTGCTGTTTAAAAGCTTGCAGCAATCTCTCATAAGAGGGATATATAGACTTGTTTCCTGTGCTGTCCTGTCAATCTTCTGCCAATCAGTATCTTTCGGGGACATTTTGTTCTTCAGAAATTATAGTTCTTTTTAATCACCTCTCCAGACTGCACACCTGTTACTGGATCTCTCGGGGGTTCACAACATGCTGACTTCTCCTAAGTCAGTCCTGCACGTTGGGTAAGATCTTTACACACAAATCACAATTCATCTTCTGTGTACGTTGCCAATCTGGGAACATTCGCTGTTCTGTCTTTCTCTCGTGTCTCTTCTAATCTAATGTTACCATTTGTTGCACCTGTTGCTCCTTGTGGGCTCAGATTGTTTAACCAATCAGTTAACTGTTGTGCTAAAAGACCTTGCAAACTAATATTATTTCCCTGGGGTACATTTTGAGGGGTACTGAAATATCCACTCGTAATCTGATCTGGGCATGCAAGGAAGTGGGGTTCCCTGAGGTAATCTCGCATCAAGAACTGTCCCTTCTTGATTTAACATCCAGTTAGGTTCTGCAATTAGTGTAGGGGTCAGAGGTGGGACAAAATAAGCTATTCTTTTTATCTCCAAGTTGTTTGCATAGTCTGATCTCTGCATCCTAATTGGTGATATCCCTGCAGATGCAGCTGGCGTTTCAGGAACTGCTGAAACATTAATCGACTGGGCATTACTTCCAGGGTTACCTGAAGCATACAATGGAGCAAATGGACCTATAGTTACAGGAGCTGTTAGTGCATCAGGACCCATCAAATTTGTCTGACTCTGTGGAAATGTCATACCATTACTTTGACCTGTTAAGACAGTACTGAAAGTCTGTCCTGTTTGATTTGTCTGTACTGGTGTATACGTAAGCATAATCTGATTCTGATTACACTTCTGCACTGGCATAGTCACATTAGGTGTTTGCATCCTCTGATTCAAATTAGGGCTTGGCATAACCTGGTTCACAGCTGGACTTGTAATGGACTGTACTGAATTAATAGTCAGAACTGGTCACGCCTGCCCGCCTCAACAAGATTGACCAAACAAAGGTGGTTGGATGTCCTAGATGTGGGCAGATGGGAGCATCCTTTTTCCCATGGCTTGGTACTGTAGTGAGGTGCTACACTTCTGGTGGGAGGTGGTCCGGATAATGGATAGGGTCACAGGATTGGGGCTCAAGGCAAATTCACTTTTCTGTCTTTTAGGTGTAACGCGTAGATCCAAAGGCAAGCATATTCCACATAGACTCGCACAGCTCGCATTGGTGCTGGCTAGACGCAGAGTGGCTATCAGCTGGATGAGTGTTTTGTGTCCTACTATTCCTCTCGGGACCCGTGATGTACTGGAATGGGGTGCTGCTGAAGAGCAGAATATGAGAATGACACGCAGGGAGGAGGGTGCCCTAAGAGATATAGGGCCTGATTCTAACTTTGGAGGACGGTGTTAAACCGTCCCAAAAGTGGCGGATATACCACCTACCGTATTACGAGTCCATTATATCCTATGGAACTCGTAATACGGTAGGTGGTATATCCGCCACTTTTGGGACGGTTTAACACCGTCCTCCAAAGTTAGAATCAGGCCCATAATGGCTTGGGGGACATTACTGGAGCGCTTCCTGAGTTCAAAGGAGTCCAGTTCTGATTGTAGCACTGAAAATGGTGGTTGAAGTGTGGGTTGATGTGTGAGTCGGAAGGTGGGACAACCAACTGTGGATTATTATGCTGTTGTTTCTATGGTATTATGAGGAATGAAACATTTTCAATTCTATTAAGGACACGGAGGCGAGGATTATGCTTCTCTTTCTATGCTTTAATAAACTCAACAGCCAATTAGAAAGTGCTTAAACAAAAAACTACAAATCTCATGAACCCACCATAGCACCATAACAACCATAGAGTCCAACCCTATAAAACCTTCCTGACACGAAGACTCTTCCTCTTTCTTTGCACAAAGTCAGATAAGCAGCACTAATGCCGAAAAGTCACAAAAGAACCTTGAGTCCAGAACCGAAGAATAAGGAACTTCTGAACCATAAGGATGAACAACCCATCCACACGTGGAAGGAGGAGAAAATCTTCATAGGAAAACCGAACACAGACTCTGAATCATTTATCTTCTTGACTTAGGATAAGGAAAAGGGATAACAAGCCATAAACACTGTTTCAAATACGATAGAAAAGAAAAACTATTTTTGCACAAATTCGATTAACCACAATGATTTTCAGTCAAATCAGGATGAAAATTCAAACCCACAATCGTTTTCGTAAGCTGTTCTCAACCAATAGCAACATAGTCCTTACTGTCCACCAATACCAGCAGGGCTTCACACTAACTAACCTATACCGGCGTGCACAGAATGACGTCGCACTCACTTCCCTCAGCAGCTGCAATCACTTTGCAATGTGTCTCATATCGTCACTCATGCACACCTAATGCAAAATATTGCGAACAACCTGTCTGCACACTATAGGTAGGAAATCAAACACTTTGAAAGCTGTATGGGCTACACCTCTGACTGTGGCTTTCACAATTACACGACTGGTGAAACTAGACTAGGAATTCTTACTTCTGTTGACATAGATCCTCAGTGTGCACTCAGGAATCACTAACTACCAACCACAAATCACACTCACTCAAGGGAAACTACTGATACTGTCAATGGAGCCTCATGGCAAGTACTTCACTATAGACAATACATTAACCAAGTGTCTTCTACACTTGTGCATTATCCCGGGATCTTAAGCCTCGACGGACCGGCCAACAACAACCACAGACATTTTTCAGTACAAAGCGCCACAATCACTATGAGTACGATAACTCTGTAAAGCACTTCCCAACATCACACTTCACTGCAATCTGCAAGTCAAAATCATCGTAAGCACAAAACCCCATTTATACTCATGCAACAAGTCACTTGTAGTCAATCAGTCTCTGGAACAGGCCATGGGGCGAATTACAGGGTGGGCAAATCTTGGACAGGGCAGTAACATGAAGGCAATCCTTACTCCCTAACTATGAACAAAAATATGGTTCCACCTCTTATGGGACAAAACCATGACTCTGCTACCAGAACTGTGGAGGGATTTTTAATCCTTTGAAGGAATCAAATGCACAAGGTTGATGTACCTTTGGACCCAGAAAGATGTGTGGTGAACCATCAACAATTACATCAACACCACACTAATAATTGAGACACCATGACCAATGTGGTCACAGAAGGAAAACTCCAATCCAGAATATAGTTCAAAGCTTTACTATAAACACAAGCTCAAAGTCATGTAGACAGTGTGCAAAACCAACTTACAGAGATACATAAGCACCAAGGGTTGCCCAAGGTGACAAAATAGATTCAGGCATACTAACATCAATAAAACTAAGCATTCAAGAAGTATGATGCAGAAAGTCAACAGAAATATAAGAGACACAGAAATCATGTGGTGATCAGATTGCTTAATCATTTAGTCAATTCAAATTCAGTTAAAAAAATAATCTTTGGCTGGACACAGGTCAAATCGTCACCTAACTAAATTAGGGAGGTACATGTGTGGGTAGAATCACATACAGGTAAAATATAAAAATACAAAAAGGACAAAAAATAATTTGGAAAATAACCCCTTTGCTGCCAGGCCTTTTCCCCCTCCTGTGCCGAGCCTTTTTTGAGCTATTTGGGGCAGTTGGCGCTTAGGCCCTCATAACGTTTTGTTCACATAAGCTACCCAAGCCAAATTTGCCTCCCTTTTTTCCAACATCCTAGGGATTCTAAAGGTACCCAGACTTTGTGGGTTCCTCTGAAGGAGACCAAGAAATTAGCCAAAATACAGTGTAAATTTGTTTTCTTTTTTAAAAATGGGAAAAAGGGCTGCAGAAAGCAGCTTGTGGTTTTTTCCCTAAAAATGGCATCAACAAAGGGTTTGCGGTGGCAAGATCACCATCTTCCCAGCTTTCAGGAATAGGCAGACTTGAACTGGAAAACCCCATTTTTCAATACAATTTTGACATTTTACTGGGACATAACCCATTTTTACTATTTTTTGTGCTTTCAGCCTCCTTTCAGTTAGTGACCAAAATGGGTGAGAAACCAATGCTGGATCCCAGAAAGCTAAACATTTCTGAAAAGTAGACAACATTCTGAATTCAGCAAGGGGTCATTTGTGTAGATCCTACAAGTGTTTCCTACAGAAAATAACAGCTGAAATAAAAGATATTGAAATTGAGGTGAACAAAACAGCCATTTTTCTCCACGTTTTACTCTGTAACTTTTTCCTGCGATGTCAGATTTTTGAAAGCAATATACCGTTACGTCAGCGGGACTCTTCTGGTTGCGGGGATATTTAGGGCTTGTAGGTTCATCAAGAAGTCTAGGTACCCAGAGCCAATAAATGAGCTGCACCTTGCAATGGGTTTTTATTCTATACCGGGTATACAGCAGGTAATTTGCTGAAATATAAAAAGTGAAAAATAGGTATCAAGAAAACCTTTGAATTTCCAAAATGGCCACAAGATAAGGTGTTGAGAAGCAGTGGTTATTTGCACATCTCTGAATTCCATTGTGCCCATACCAGCATGTGAATTACAGGGCATTTCTCAAATAGACGTCTTTTTTACACACTGCCTCACATTTGGAAGGAAAAAATTTAGAGAAAGACAAGGGGCAATAACACTTGTTTTGCTATTCTGTGTTCCCCCACGTCTCCCATTAAAAATGGTATCTCACTTGCGTGGGTAGGCCTAGCGCTCACGAAAGGAAATGGCCCAAAACACAACGTGGACACATAAAAAATGTTCACAGAAAACTGAGGTGTTTTTTACAAAGTGCCTACCTGTGGATTTTGTTCTTTAGCTCAGCCGGCACCTGGGGAAACCTAGCAAACCAGAGCATTTTTGAAAACTAGACACCTAGTGGAATCCAAGATAGTGTGACTTGTGGGGCTCTGACTAGGTTATGTTACCCAAAATCCTTTGCAAACCTCAACATTTGGCCAAAAAAACACTTTTCCCTCAAATTTCGGCGACAGAAAGTTCTGGAATCTGACAGGAGCCACAAATTTCCTTCCACCCAGCGTTCCCCCAAGTCTCCCGATAAAAATGGTACCTCACTTGTGTGGGTAGGCCTAGCGCCCACGAAAGGAAATGGCCCAAAACACAACGTGGACACATCACATTTTTTCACAGAAAACAGAGGTGTTATTTACAAAGTGCCTTCCTGTGGATTTTGGCCTCTAGCTCAGCCGGCACCTGGGGAAACCTAGCAAACCAGCACATTTCTGAAAACTAGACACCTAGGGGAATCCAAGATGGGCTGACTTGTGGGGCTCTGACCAGGTTCTGTTATCCAGAATACTTTGCAAACCTCAAAATGTGGCCCAAAAAACACTTTCTCCTCACATTTCGGTGACAGAAAGTTCTGGAATCTGACAGGAGCCACAAATTTCCTTCCACCCATCGTTCCCCCAAGTCTCCCGATAAAAATGGTACCTCACTTGTGTGGGTAGGCCTAGCGCCCACGAAAGGAAATGGCCCAAAACACAACGTGGACACATCACATTTTTTCACAGAAAACAGAGGTGTTTTTTACAAAGTGCCTACCTGTGGATTTTGTTCTATAGCTCAGCCGGCACCTGGGGAAACCTAGCAAACCAGCGCATTTCTGAAAACTAGACACCTAGGGGAATCCAAGATGGGGTGACTTGTGTGGCTCTGGCCTGGTTCTGTTACACAGAATCCTTTGCAAACCTCAAAATGTGGCCAAAAAAACACTTTTTCCTCACATTTCGGCGACAGAAAGTTCTAGAATCTGACAGGAGCCACAAATTTCCTTCCGCCCAGCGTTCCCCCAAGTCTCCCGATAAAAATGGTACCTCACTTGTGTGGGTGGGCCAGATGCCTGCAACAGAAAAATGCCAAAAACCTGTAGAGATTGAGGGGATAGCACAGCGAGTTGATAAGCACATATTTTTGTTTTATACATCTTTTAGACTCTGCTTTGGGGTCCCATGCAAGTGAGGTATCATTTTACTTGGGGGACTGAGGGGAACGCTGGGTGGTAGGAAATTTGTGCGGCAGTGGTGATCCTACAAAGAAAAGTGAGGAAAATATGATTTTTTATGCAAATTTTGAGGTTTGCCGAGGAGTCTGGGTAAGAAAATGTTGGGGGATCCAGGCAACCCACAACTCCTTGGACTCCTTGGGGTGTCTATTTTTAAAACATATCTGGATTTGGTAGATTTCCCTAAATGAAGGCCGCACCCGGGACCAAAACCATTGGTGGCCCCTCCCCCCCAAACACAGGTAGTTTTACAATAGATCATTTTGGTGTGTCCACATACTTATGTGATGTTCCAAACACTAAAATTGTGAAAAGAAACGCACTTAGGTTATGTTAAAAAGACCCCTCACCCACCAACCAAGTTGGTGGCATGCTTCATCATCGGGGTCCCACCTGTGGCACCTAGCATGTCACAGGTGTGCTGCGACGCCTGATTACAGCGGAGCAGGTTTGGTCATTTTGTCCACACATACTGGTTGGATTTGGCACGAGGGTGAGTGATGGTTCAGTGGATCAAATTTTATTAACAAGAGACTTCACAAAAATGAAATGCACTGTTAATAACTGAAAGGCCAAAAAACTGAACCAATGACTCACAGCTCGTGAGCTGTAAAGCCACGGCAAGGCACCAACCGATTTACAGTCCATTCACACACTTTTCATACATGACATGCACAAGACCATTCACGCCGCCAGCCACAGGCCCAGCACATTACAACACTCGCATCGAAAGACAGCGCCACTCAAGGGCCCATCACTTACATACGCCCACATGCCTGATACAGCAATCACACTAGCTGATGGGAGTGTGTGGACTAGTGTTTGGCTGGCAGTGTGTTGCAGTAGCCAACAGCAAGTCAATATGTACACTATGTACACCCTCAGGCAAGCCCCACTCCACACACAATGGCATCACTTTTTTTTTTTTTTTTTTTAAACAAAGAAACCACTAACTAATTAGAAATAATTACAAAACTACAAACACAAAAGCTCTAACAAAGTACATGACAGAAATGCTAACCATGAAACTGAACACATGAAAATACAAAACAGACAGTTTACACTCATGGTTGTTCCTAGTAATTCTTCTGGGTGTGGTAATTCTTAAAACAACCACCCACACACAGCCCAGGCTTTAAAGGACAATCTGGGCAGTACATTCGAGTCTCCCTCCGGATACCTTTTCGAAAACACACTCTCCATTTCTTAGCTGGAAAGTCTTTTTTGGGTGTGGGAGGAATGTGCTCAGCAAAGTGGCGATCTTTTAATCTAGCCACATCCTCCACCACTGCTTCTCTAGGAACTCTGGCCTGTTCCACCACAATAAGGCTCTCTATCACTGACTCCTGAAATTTCACAAATGTCATCTTTGACTCTGGAGACCTATCCTTAAACACAATAAAAGCATTAAAAGTTGCTAAGTGGAAGAGGTGAATTGCTAACTTCTTATACCAAACGTAAGACTTACGAGTAGCAGTATAAAGTTCCAACCTTTGATCAACTCTATCTACACCTCCCATGTGCTTATTATAATCTAAAATGCACACAGGTTTGCGCACTTCAGCAACCTGGCCCCAAACAGTCACGGGGGAAGTACTCTCATCATGGATGGTACTTAGCATGTAGACATCCCTCCTGTCTGAAAACCTCAAAGCTAGCAGCTCATCATTCCACAAGGCACTGCACTGTCCCCTCTGAAGTTTTTTACAGACAAGCTCCCTTGGGTAGCCTTTCCGGGTACAACGAATTGTGCCACAAGCAGCAGTGTCCACTCTAAACAATTCCTTGAACAACTGCACTCCAGTGTAAAAGTTATCTACATACAAATGGTGACCTTTGTTGAACAGTCGTCTACCAAGTTCCCACACAATTTTCTCAGTAACTCCAAAAGTGGGAGGACAACCAGGGGGGTCAATACTGGAATCCCTACCAGTGTAGACACAGAAATTATACACATATCCTCTACTACTTTCAGACAGCATATACAATTTAATTCCACATCGTGCCCTCTTGCTAGGAATGTACTGCCTAAAAATCAAACGACCCTTGAAGAGGACCAAAGACTCGTCCACAGCTATTTCTTTGCCTGGAACATAGTCCTCTGAAAACCGATCTATAAAATGATCAAGGACAGGCCTAATCTTAAAAAGATGGTCAGAATCAGGGTGATCTTGTGGCAAGGCTAATGCATTGTCAGTAAAATGCAGCATCCTAAGAAGAAGCAAATACTGATTACGACTCATTGTTGCAGGAAATATAGCTGTTGCCATCAAGGGACTAGTAGACCAATAAGAAGCCAGTGACGGCTTCCTTATCAACCCCATCAAAAGAGTCAAACCTAAAAACCTTTTCATCTCCTCCAAATTTGTGGGAATCCACTGGGCAGCTCTAGAGTGCGGCCTAAGTCTAGCAGCGTTGTCCCTCAAATACTGCTCTGCATACAAATTAGTCTGCTCAACAATCTCTTCCAAAAACACATCATCCACAAATAACTCAAAGAAATTGACAGGCAAAAAGTTATCTGTATTGACTCTACACCCTGGGACACCAGTAAAGGCAGGCAACTCCGGCTGCTCCATGTTTTGGGGCAATCCAGAGTTCAGGTTTTCTAACGGGAAACCTTTCAGCCCCAGATTGCTGCACTAATGGCACATCGGTGTCCTCCTCTGAAACAGGCCCTTCATCTGCACTGAGTGTGGCTTCCTCATCAGAAGATTCCTCTCCGACAGAAACTTCACTGCCAGAACTTCTCACTTCCTCCTCTGCCTCAGATGCAGAGTCTGTCTCATAATGATGATCAGACAATGACTCAAAAAGCATACCAACCACCTGCTGAGCGGTCATCCTGCGGCTAGCCATGATCTTTCCTATGAAAATTAACTGGACAAATGCACCACCAACAACCAGCACTGTGTAAGATAAGTAATAAAGGGTAGCTTTATTAGTAAGAGTTATAAACTCAAAAACTATACCGCTCACTTGCCTGAAAAAACTTGAATCACCAGCAACTACTCTACAGACACAGCAATCACCAATGATATCCCACTAAAAAGAAAGAAAGAAAAGCAAATTAGAAATAAGACAACACAAATATCATTGTGCACAAATCTAAGGACAATTTCACACAAACCTGCATTTAGTACACCACCTACAAACATGTCATTCATGCATGGCAACGATACTCCTTTGGAGTAAAATGTTTTTACTTACCTAAAACATGATACTATGCAAACCGCAGGTCAACCACCGCCAAAACCGCAAGGAGCCACAGCAGAGAAAGCAAAAGCTTTGAACTAGGACAAAAAGGAGGAATAAAAATATCACAAATGCAAATACTTCATCAGTTGACAAACATCCCACCATCAAGCATTTAGAAATTGGTGCCTAAGTGGATTCTGCCATAGGGGCAGAGGGGCCTACTAAAAAATAGGCCTATCTGCCCCAAGGATGGCAGAAAATACCTTTAGTAGTGTGTCCCCAGGGGGAGCGACTCTTGCCCAAGGGGCCACCCCCAAACTAAAAAAAACACACACACACACACTATCCCTGGTGCCTACGTGGCTTATGCCCCCAAGGGAGGCACAAATGGCCAACAGTTCAATGCCCCCCTTGGGGGGTGCCCGTTGCCCAAGGGGACGCCCTCTACATAAATAAACATATTTAAAAAATCCCTGGCGTTCTAGTGGTTTCTGCCCCCCTTGGGGGCAGATGAGCCTAAAAATAATAGGCCGATCTGTCCCCAAGGGGGGCAGAAATGGACTTGGTACACATGCCTCCAAAGGGGGGCGACCCTTGCCCAAGGGGTTGCCCCCCCTCCACTAACACACACACACTATCCCTGGTGTCTAACTGGCTTCTGCCCCCCTTGGGGGCAGATGCGCCTAAAAAAATAGGCCCATCTGCCCCCAAGGGGGGCATAAATGGCCAACAGTTCAATGCCCCCCTTGGGGAGGGCACCCCTTGCCCAAGGGACCCCCCCCACAAAAATAAACATATTAAAAATCCCTGGCGTTCTAGTGGTTTCTGCCTCCCTTGGGGCAGATCAGCCCAAAAATATAAGGCAGATCTGCCCCCAAGGGGGGCAGAAAAGGCCACAGAAAACATGGCCCCCAAATGGGAGCGACCCTTGCCCAAGGGGCAGCTCCCCAGCACAAAAAAAAACATAAATAATACAAAAATGAAAATCCCTGGCGTCTAGTGGTTTCTGCCCCCCTTGGGGGCAGATCGGCCTAAAAATATTAGGCCAATCTGCCCCCAAGGGGGGCAGAAATGGCCACACAAACATCCCCTCCAAATGGGAGCGACCTTTGCCCAAGGGGCCGCTCCCGACACACACATCACTATACAATAAATAAAAAAAGAAAATCCCTGGCGTCGCAATGCGATCGGGCAGCAGGAATGCTCAAAGAGACCCCGGGGGAAAGGAAAAGCCTTTCCTTTCCCCCGGTACCTCTTTGTCCCAAACCCCCCCACCCGCCGGAGGAGAAACTCACCTGTTTCTCCGTACTTGCACTGGAAGCAAATGACTTCCAGTGCGACCGGCAGTGTGTAATGATGTCAGCGCGCGATCGAGTGCTGACGTCATTACTGGGGGGTGGGGGAATGATGGGGGGGGTAGGGGGGGGCGGGGTGGAAGGGGAAGGTCTTCCCCTTCCATCCCAGCTTTGGGGGGGTCAGGGGGGAACCCCACGGAGGGAGCGCTAGTGCTCCCTCCGGGCCGAGGACATAATGGTTACATCCTCGGCACAGGAGCACTGTGCCACAGGACGTAACCGCTATGTCCGGGGCACAGAAGGGGATAATAACTTGGGCTACAGGACACTAGTAGTAGTAGCAGTAGTACAAAATCTTTATTCGACTTTCACCAAGTCATAAAAGACATAACAGTCATAAAAAAGATCTCTGGTTATGATACATGTGTTTCAATAAGGAATAAAAGTCAAAGAGATAAAACGATAAAAATTTAGTAAAAATTGAGTTAAAAAAAACACAACAATGAAAAAAACCTATGACAGTAGATTATATTTTGAACACCTCCCCCTTGGATTTTCTTATCTTTAATACTGAACATAAAAAATTTGCTAAAATTCCACACGTCTCTAAGGAGGATAGTGACTGGAGACAAGCGTAGGCTGTGCGACATTGGGGGAGATTAATTTTCCTTAAAAGTGGAACAACTAGGCGTTTCCTCTGGTAGGCGTAAAAATTACAAAATAGAACCACGTGAATTGTGGATTGCGGTGTTTTTGCATCACAGGGGCATGGTTTTAACAAGATGGACCAATCATTCATAGTTGGAAATGAAACTAGGCGATGAAACGTATCTAGCCTAAGTCTAGTAAGGACATAACGGTGGCGAGGGAGTACCATATTTGCCAAGTAAGGCTGCATGCCCTCCGCCGTCAAAATTATTTGGTTATGAATGACTGAAGTTTTTTTTGATTCCACACCCCAGCGTATGTCTTCTAGGTGTTTTAATGCCAGTTTACTCAGGTCCTTCCTAGATATCTTCTGCAACGAGGCTGGATTTGAGTAGTAGTCTTTGTTGCCCAATTTTTCAAAAAAGGTCATGATGTATTTTAACCATGGTACCCTTGATGTGTATAGTGACTTCGTACAGTCGGTAAGAATGGCCTTATTAAAACTAGTGTGCTCCGAGGTCCAGACTTTATGCCATAATAGCAATGGCTGTATCTTTATCAGGTCTGCAATGAAAGGAACCCCAAGTTCCGAGTGCGTAACGTACGATGAAGTGCCTTTTGGTACCCTCAACAGATGTCGTAGGAAATCATTCTCCACAGTCTGAACTAGATCACAGTTTGTATGACCCCAAATTCCTGCCCCGTACGTAACAGCTGGAATACACTTGGCTTTGTAGATCTTTACCATGTTAGGTGGTGTAATCCCCCCCAGCCTTTTGGAGAAGAGTCGTAGTGCCATTGTTGTTTTGATCAAGTGCAGTCTCTTCATCTTCCTGCAGTTGGCCCAGGAACCCAGCTTATCAAGTGTTATGCCCAGGTATGAAAAAAATTGCACGGTTTCGACCTTTCTATCTGCAATAGTGATGTTACAAGACTTACCGCGCTTCCCACTGCAGTTCATGATAAAAGTTTTGGAGCGGTTGACAGTAAGACCCAGCTGTGTCATGTATGTAATGCAGGTTGTTAAGAGTTTCTGGAGAGCTATTGGGGTCCTGGCCATTAGTACTGCGTCGTCTGCATAAAGTAATGCCGGGACAGGTCGATTATCTATTTGGGGTAGATCCTTACATTTAGTGGCCAGTTCTTTGTCTATGTTGTTTATGTACATTGAGAACAGGAACGGAGCAAGAACGCAGCCTTGGCGCACTCCTCTGTATAGACCAAAGGGGCAAGTGCATTCCCCTTTTAGGCCGTACCTCAGGTCACTAACTAACAGAAAAATAAAATAAAAAGCGTCAGCATGGTGAAAGTTTTGATCTAAAAGAGCCTTTCAAGGGGAAAGGGCATATGGTAGAGAGGAAGATACCTCTCCAAGAGATACAATATTCAGGGAATCTTCGTCAGCAAAGCATCTGGTCAGCCAGACAGCTGCAAGCATCAGGAAAGTGTCTGTCTCAGAGGAAGACAGGACAAGGGCTACTTCTGCTCTCCCTTCAGCAAAGTTTGATCACCAACATTATATTAATCCACATGAAATGTTCCAGTTGGTCATCAGTGTCAGCTCATGTTATGTTGAGGGGGCATTATCCAATCTTAAATTATCACCAGACTTCAGGTTGCAACAGTTTAACATTTTCCCAAGTCTGTCATTGGAACATCTCTTTTTCCGTGTGACTTTAATGGGTTGTAACAAATGTATACAATTTCAACCCATGTTCCTGAATTACAAGACTTTCCAAGGCCAAATGGGTGGGTATGGTTCTTCTGCAATTAAACAACAGACGTTTTACAAATGGAACTTTGCTTCTCATGGGAATGAAATCTGAAAGAAGACTTCACTTTATGAAAAAATAATTCAACACTTTTACATGACTGCAAAAATTTAAGCTCTGTAGGCCTCAGCTATGCCCACACAAGAAAATGTAAAAGGCAATTGGATAATGCTTGTTAATAAAACACATATGCAAACTTATACATTTCTAATTAATAGTGTATCATCAGTGTAAGTAAAACATTTCATTATCGATTGAAAAAGCTTTGTTGTTGCATTACATTAAGTATAAAAGTGAAGTGCATTTTCTCACTTGCACATATTTTCAAAATCATTAATATTTCATCAAACACAAGAAATCTAAATATGTTTCTATACTGGTTATTCATTTAGAGTAAGGGCCCTATGTACCAAAGCATTTTCCCATTGACACAGAAAGGGTAAAACCTTTTCATATATCCGGCCCTATATTACATTTTAACATCAACTTTAACATTCTAGCATGTGATTTAATTGAAAAGGTACGTAGGTCCAACTGTGAAATACAAACAAACTGCCCATTTAAAATGTTTCAGTTCAGCTTTCTATGTTAGTTTTTCTCTCATATACATTCATGAACTTAAACTTGTCACAGTCCGCTGACCTTAGTGACACCACGGGCAGAGCTAAAATTTAAGCTATATCAGGATGTCAAATAAACCGGAAAACATTTATTTACAGGTTCATATAAGTTAAAGGAAATAGATAGGATACCCTGCACCCCTTAAATTTAAAACCACCTTCACTTTTAAAGGTATCTTGTAGCAAAAGTGTAAAAGGATGATAAACACTGATCAAAATTCAAAAAGTAAATTTTATTAACATGCACAACCATTTCACCTTAGTACGTCAGATTATATCAGTGCATTGAGATTTTTTTTTTTTAAGTGCTAGGTTTCAAACATGAATTTAGAAAGTTTCATTACCACCCCACCCCTGACAGCAATGCTAATAGTGAACTAAGAGTCAAGTCAGTTGCTATGCTTGCTCTTTGGGTGGCCTGTGATCCCATTATAATGAACAACATTATAGTTTATTAAATGAAAGACAGGAGACGGTTTTGTACAGCACACATTCTGAAGGCATGTATTTCGAGATCCTCATATGTGATAATGAAGAAAAAAGAGGGAAAATGATATAAAACAAACGCCTAGGATCACACAATTTAGTTAAGTGGAGAAGCCAGGATTCATCCCATGTTTTTGGCTTTACATTGTGCAATTCAGACACTAGCAGTATATTCTTTGCTTCCCCTACACCCACCTTACCGCCAATACCCCCAACAACCCTAGATCTCCATCCTGCTGGCATCATTGCAGCCCTCTGTCACATCACAGACCAAACTTTGTGTCCACTAGGAAAATGTGAGCAAGTACCTACGATGTAAGACAACTGCATGTCTTGAAGACACGTCTTGCATGACAGACCAGATTTTAGGGACAATTGAATGGGTCATTTTAGAACTTGGTTAAAGTCTTCTACCTGACCATTGCTCTTTGGGTGTGTTGGACCTGGCCCTTTTTGCAGGGTCATCCCCAAACATTTTGCCTTCCTCCTCCTATTTTTCTGACCTTTTTGTTGGATTTAGGACTCTGAACACTTTATCACTGCTGATCAGTGCTAAAGTGCATGTGCTGTCCCTTCTAAACTTGGTTTGATTGGCTTACACCTGATTGGCACATTTAGTTTACCTTTAAGTCCCTTGTACAATGATATCCCATATACCCAGGGCCTGTAAACTAAATGCTACTGGTGGGCCTGCAGCGCAGCTTGCGCCACCCACAGAAGTAGCCTTTTAAACCTGTCTCTGGTCTGCCACTGCAGAGCTTGCGTGTGCAGTTTACTGCCACCCTGAATTGGCAAGTCAAACTACTTGCCAAAGCCTAAACTCCCTTTTTGCTACACCTAAGTCACCCCTAATGTAGGCCCTAGATAGCTCTATGGGCAGGGTGCTGTCTATGCACAAGGTAGGACATATGTCACTGTGAGCACTGCTCCTCACAGGGAGCGTATTGGAAATGCCCTGACATATGTCTAAGTAGTATATTTTGATCTATACGGAATAGTGTGGGCATGTTTAGTATGTTTGGAATGGTAGTGAGATATGCTGCTTACTGTTGTAGGTGGATTTTGTATTACCATTATAGAAATGCCACTTTTAGAAGGTGAGCATTTCTCTGTGCTTATAACTCTAGTGCTTTTGCAGCCTGACTCCATTATACATCTGGGGCAGAGTGACAGCTCCACTTGGTGCATACTTTCCAGACCGCCATCACACAGGAGGACTTAGTGTGACAGAAGAGGTATCTGCATACAGATAGTCTTCTTGGGCTGGGGAGAGGGAGGGTCATTCACACCTTTCATGTCAATACGTTGTGGCCTGCCTTCACACAATGGATTAATTACCCCCTACTGATGTCTGGAGACAGGGCTGGGTTGAGAGGGTGTTGTGCTTGACTTTGAAGTTACCCCCTGAACAAAGGCATTTTCTGAGTATAAGAAGAATGGGCCAGTCTGCCCCTGAGAGGGGAGCACTTTTGGAACTGAACCTCTGCCAGAGGGACTACTGGACGGCACAAATAACCCATCTGGACTACTCTTCTGGTTGTTGCCCTGCTGCCTGGTGACTGCTGGGTGGCACAAAGGACTCATCAGGAGTGTTTTCTGCTTGTTGCCCTACTGGCCAGCTGTCCCTCCTAGACTGGGACTGGACTGGCACTGCTGGACTGGTTATAGAGGTCGCCCCTACTCCTTGTAGGGTGCTGGTCATCCCGTCCGCTAATGTCTGCCTTTGTGTCCCCTTGATTGTCTCTGTGGAACCCAGTATGCGGGGATCACTGTCTCCTGCTCCATTACAGCTTTACAGTTTTAGCACCTGGAGAGCGATTTCTTGGGCAGCTGTGCGTGAAGAGTGTTGTAATTCTTTTTATTTATCGCCCATGAAGAGTTCTGCTGTGTCCGTCAGCTTGTGTGCAGGGAGCGCCCTGTGGATACCGTGGCTGTGAGCCCCCTCCCCCTGGAAGCAAGAGACACGGACAGGAGCCCACCAGCAACATCTCATCCAGCGCGGATGAGGCGCGCTCTCCTAAATGCCCCCGGGGCACAAACAGACACCTTCTGTCCCAGATCACCACGCAGCGCAGGCGGGCCCTGCTGCCAGAGACTGGGCTGACCATGAGGACCACAGTTTCTGTCCCTGAGCCCAGAAAGACTCGGGACACACTCCAGGAAGAGCGCGCAGCTAGAGAGGATGCTGCTGGAGTAAGCAGTTGCCCACAGGTAGGCAGAGGGCTGGCCGGCAGTCTCTTCTCTCACGAGGGACCCAGGGAGGGAGGCCCGCTGTCCGGGAAAGCCCCGTGTGCCCCTCTCTCTTCTCCCTTACCTCAAGGGAGGGGCCCGTGGCTACACAGACTTACTGGTGCCAGTAGCAGGAAGGGTGGTGACCCTCAACGGAGGTCCCTGGTCCTGCCAGTACCACTCGAGCATTGCTGCAGGTTTTATACGCTGAGGATCTCGTAGAGTGGGACATGTCCATCCCTGATTACCACACTTCCTGTAATAGGAGAGGGGATCTGGGATCGGGAAGGGTGTGTCCCTGTCGGCCTCATACCATCTAAAGGAAGCACACATGCGCTCTGACCCTCAAGGAAAAAGTGGGTAGCAGTGATTCTGGGGAACGCTACGTTCACTGTGATGTTTTTGCTCTCAGGGTATATGTTGTATTCCCCTGTGCTTCCTGAGCTGGTCATGTGATTTGTCATGCTAGCTCTGTTGGGGGGTGGGCAAGATGTTTTCAGGATATGTCTGTTATACAGTGGGAGATGTTTCCACTTGTGTGCCTACTGGCATATGCCATATAGGAATGTGTCCATAACATGTGCATTTATGCTGGAGATAATGATGACCTACCAGACAGAAATGTTTCCATAATGTGTGGTGTGACTGGTGCATTTATTTTCATAATAATGCTGATATGACAACTGCTGGCTTTTGCAGAATATTGGTAACCTACGTGATAATCTAACAACTGCTTCTTTAGCAGGGTATTATTACTGATACAAGTCAATTTTGGATCTAATTATGTTTTGTGCAATACAGTATATATTTATATAACTTGTTGTGGAGTCTCCTTTGTGGTGTGCTTATTGTGTCACATGTGTTGTGTGTGTTGTGCAAATGCTTTACACTTTGCCTCTGGGATAAGCTTGTCTGCTCCTGCCAAGCTACCAAGGGGGTGAGCAGGGGTTATCTTGGGTGTGTAGCTGACTAGAGCGGTTGTCCCTTCCTGGCTGAGGTGCCTACCTTAGCCAGCCAGGAATGCCAGCACAAAGGCACTCTCACATTTAATTCCATAACTTTCCCAAAAATGATTGCATCTTATCTGATGTAATTTTTACCCCATTATCAGACAGCAAAACTTCCAGAATACCATTCCTTGAAAAAATATCCTGAAAGAATTAAATTATCATATCAGTAGTAACATTGCTTATCAAGCACACTTCTGTCCATTTCGAATAATAATAAGTACTGTGGCATATGTTTCTCTAGATTAAAATTTCAAGAAGGCCCCATAGAGTCTATTGCTTACATGCACCATGGTCCATCCGGTAACTCCACCATTGACAAGTCTACACATAAAGGTTTGGCAACTTTATCAGCTACACTACATGATTTACAATTCCTTACCCAGCGGTCAACCATGGCATTTAGCCTGGGCACCAAAAAATTATCTTTTATTTTTCTTCTTGTGCTCAACATTCCTCCATGTCCCTCATGACCTAGTCTGCTAATACTCTCACCTACACCATAAGGAGGTACAGTCTTGTTCCCTCTCAATGCAATACTTTTGCAAATGGACAACTCACCTCTTACTCTCCAAAATGCACTACATTCCCCTCGTAATTGACATTCCCTAGGCCAACCACTAGAAATATACTCCTTTACCCTCTTCAAAGTCACATCCTTTTCCATTTCCTGCATCCACACTACTTCAGATAACTCATGCTTATCTCCATATTCCTCACCCTTACTCATCACAACATCCTCATACTTAAAAGTGTCCATCAGCTATGCTGTTATTCTTTCCTAGCGCATACATAATTTCATAGAAAAAATTAGCAATTTTGAATCTAACCTTGCTAGCCTTGGAGTGAGATTTTTTCACTCACCAGATCATAAAATGTTTGTCAGTGGTTTATGGTCTATACAAATTTTGAATTGCCTTCCCCACACATAACGTGAAATGTTCCACTGCCCCCAGGGCTGCCCAGTAGCTCCTTCTCAATGACAGAATAATTATGCTCCATTGGAGACAACATACGGGAAGCATATGGGAGTATCCATCTTACATCATTTTTTTAAGGCAAGATTCCATGAACTCCATACCATTGGCATCCAGAGATACTATGCAGTACACTCCCATTACAAATGATTTTAGGCAAGTTGCATGCAATATTTTATTCTAAATTACGGTAAAACTTTTTGTTTGATCTAAGGACCAACAAAAGTTTGCTTTTTCTTCAATAAATATTGTAGATGTTCTTCCTTAGTAGCATAGTTCTCCTTAACCAGCTAATAGAATTCAGTTAGCCCAAAAAAAGACATTAGTTGCTCTTTGGTTTTCGGTTCTGGCGCATTTACAGTCGCTTCAACATGGCTCACTTTAGGACAGTTTCCCTCACTGGATATTAAGTAATCAACTTGCTGCTTCCCAAATATACATTTTTATTTTTTCACAGCCAAACCATTCTCCATAAGTGCAGACAATACTTGTCTTATGAATATATCATGTTCAGTTTGGTCTTTACCAAATATTAAAATGTTGTCCTGAAACCCCTTTGCACCTTTTACACATTGACAAATTGTAGACATTTCATGCTAGAAAACAGCAGAGGCACTCATGAGACTGAACACCATCAATTTGTACTGGAATATTACTTCTGGTAGAATGAAAGCTGTGCAGTGCTTAGAGTCATCTTCCAATTCAGTTTGGTGATATGCACCCATGAGATTGTTTGTAGAAAAAAAATGTTGCCTCATTAATTAAAGACATCAGCTCTTGAAATTGGCAGAGGAAAAGTTTCCACCCAAATAGATTAATTTAAGCACCATAAATCTACCCAAAGTCTTAACTCTTCATTAGCATTGAACGAAATTACAACTGGAGAAAGCCAATCAGAATTTTCGTCAGGTTCTGTTATCCCTTTTTTTAAATAGAAATCGTGCAGTATTCCTTTCAATTTCCATCTATAATTCAAGGGTACATTCCTCATTTTGTCTAATCAGTACATCATTATCACACAAAATAATTATGTTTGAATCCTTTCATTTTACCCAAATCAATTGAGTGAATACACATGAATACTCAACCTTTACAACCCATAAATTCTTCTGCTACATCTGCTACTTGCACTGCATCACAGACAGAATACACCGGAGAGTTCTCACCAGGATCTATTTTATGCCCAACTGCATTATGTGAAGCCAACCCAAGATCATGACACCTTTGGTAGCCACACAAACCTTGTCATGACACTTTAGAACCAAATTCTAGACTAGTTCACATAAACCCTTGTATGGTAATCCTAAGACCTGACACACAAAAAACAGTTAATTGAAATCAAGTGAAACACACAAGTATTGTTTGTTATCCTAAATGCATAGGAAGCATAACTACTTATTTGTTTTGGATCTATTTTTTGTGGAAACAACGAATGGTACCCTCTCTGGATGAGCTGACAAAGGGGCAAAGGATATATGGTGTAGTCTAGTAATGTCAGGTCTATAAAGCATACAACTACCCGGTGCATTTTTGTGGAATCCATGCATACCCAATGTGAATTAGAAACAAGCATTGTAACAATTGATGGGAAGCAATCTGAGGCAGAAAGGTAACTGGCTTTGCTGTTTGATTCAGTGGGTGCTGAAGGTCAAACATTATTGACTACCAGAAAGTGAGCCTACGTTGTTAGGTGGGATAAATACACTGAAGTGGTGAAGTGACCAGAGTTGCACTTTAATGAAGAACCAAGTGTGGTGTCAAACAGCACAATATTTATTCAAGGAGAGAAGGGAGTCCAGAAATAATCAACAAATATATGGCCGCTTTGAGGAGTCCAGCTGCCATGTGAATTTGGAAACGGTAGTAGCTGATATTTAAGGGATGCAATTGTGATTGTTATTCTAAAAAAAGTACCTCATATATTATAATACTGCAGAAATACACTATTCCAACAGCCAAATGGATTGAGAGATTATTGTTATAGGCAAGGGCTTTAGTTGGACAGGTGCATAATCAAATGCATTCCAGTGTGAATGTGTGGGTAAAAAGGTAAGACTGGAAAGGATGGGATAGGGTTGGCAGTTTGTGTTTTACCTATGATTCAAGGAAATATGTAAGAATCAATCATACAATCATACTTTTACAGCAGTGGTAAAGCAATGCAAAAAGGTTGGCCATTTTCCCAGGCTTGTAAGGCACAGGGTCATTTGTTGAGTTTAAGTAGCATAAAGGAAGATCACATTATAGTAGGAATCACATTGATGCCAGGAACAGATACCCTTGTGATTGTAATTGAAAATTGTAGTCATATAGTGCTTATTACCCTGACGATGCATTGAAGCATTGTGCAGCGAGTTGCAGGCTACTGTGGAATTCAAAATTGAAGGTTGAAAGTAAGTAGATTAGTATATAACAAAAAACAACTTATCTTTGTGTTTTAGTTGTGTTAGGTTTATGCTCTTGATTTCATGTGTGTTTAGTAGAGTTTAAAGTAGGGATAGAATGATGGGAATGGATCTGAGCTAGGAAGTAGTATGTTGTGTTGTAAGTAGTGTGTGTGTGTGCCTGTTAGTTAAGTGATATAGCTGAAAATAAGAGGTGAAAGTTTGAGAGGGATGTTTGGGGTTTCATAGTAGTCTGAAAGGTTTAAGATGAGTCAGAGAGAGGGGGGTGGGACAAATAATGAAATGAGGATTTGTAATACAAAAAACAGCTGAAAGTAACTTATACATGCACATATGCACATGACACCTAAGGTTTACTGTCTGGCCAGAACTCCGCTATACAAAAAACCCTGATGTGGCCAGAAGCAGTAATATTTACATGGTCTGATGTTCACATTTATCTTGTTGTGAAATATGGAGTGTTTTTCATGACATTCCTTAAAGTTTTATTAGCAGGTATAAGCTTTCTATACATGCACCTATATGTATGTAGAAGCAGCAATCATGACATTGTCTGAAAATACACATATTTTGTGAAATGCTAGACCCATGTTTTTTTCTTGTATGTAGGAGCGTTGACACGGGGAGTCATTCTTAAACAGAGGTTTCTTTGTTGTATGTGGTGATTTTCTTCCTAATGAAGAGCAGTCCTTTGCCATGTATTGCTTTATATGTGATACAAAGTAGCTTGAAGGTAAATCTTCTGACAACTGGCAGCCAGTATTGTGCCCTTAAGGCAGGCTAGATGTGTGCTTGTGGCTTTACATGTAGAGGAGTAGTCTAGTGGCAGAATTGTGAATTTTCTGTAATCTTCTCATAGTTGACAGAAGTGAGCCGTGATACAGACCATTAGCATAATGCTATTTTGATCGGACAAGAGTGATGGTAGCACAAACCTTGTGAGAGAATACTAGTTGCGGGAAAATGTGTCCCAGTGTGTTCTTTGTGAGAAAGCTTGATTTTGCTACCTTTTCTACTTGTGCATTCATTGACAGCTTGGCATCCGTGGTAAATCTCAGATTTCTTACTTCCTTAAAATTTTTTGGAGGTGGTCCTAGAACATCATATTTGTTCTGTTGTGTTAGTTTGATGTGTTCTAAGCAAGAGCTGTGCCCTTTATTCCGCCTTCTTCAAGTATTTGGATTAGTGTGTTATGATCCATTGTGTCAAAGGCTGCCGTAAGGTCCAAGAGAAGAAAAGCAGCAACCCTGTTCTGGTCTACTGTGTTTTTAAGGTCATCCCAGATACAATAAGGGTCGTTTCAGTGCCTCTTCCTGACGGAATCCAATTTGGAAGTCAGAAAGTATTGAGTTCTCTTCAATTAATGGTGCAAAAGCTGCTTGTTCTGTACATTTACCCAGGAGTGGTCTGTTTGCAGTAGGTCTGTAGATATCTGGGGTCATGACTGCCCAGGGTAGATTGTTTTTTAAAAACAGGAGTTTGTATCCCTTCACTAAGTCTTCTGAGAAAACTCCTGTTGTTAAGAAGTTGTTAAGTGTTATGACTGGCATGAGTGGACAAATGGATGTCTATATAAATTAAATTGTGAACCATTTAGATGATGCTTTTTTTTAAAATCGGATGTGTGAAAGGGTTTGAGCACACAATATTCTTAAAACAAATGCCATTCCTGTCACAGAGACTGTGAAAAATGTGCCCTCCAGTGTCAGAGGTCAATTGAGAGCACTGTTGGTTGATTTGTTTGCAATTATTAAGTCTGTTAATGCAATAGAGTAGACGTCTGTGATCATTATTGTAAGGAAAAAGAGGGCAAATAGGAATGTGTGCTAATTTGCGCTAACTAAACAAGAATATGGTTCCAGACTGTCATTTGCTTCCCAAAATACAGGAAATGCCAGCCACGCTGGGTAAATCCAAGTATTTAATGTGTGTTGGGTATGAAACAGCACAAAAACATTCCAACAAGTGAAGGATTTGATTGTGGCTGCACCAGCATGTAAACCTATATGTACCTAGACATGAGTGTGTGGTAAAAGGCTATGCTTGTCTGTGGGAATTGGGGTTATACTGAGCCAATATGTAAATAGAAGGGCATCAAGGTCTTTAAATGATGCTGAGAAGAATTCCTGCAGACCCTTCAATGCTAGCTAGCTAATGAATGACCTCCCTGCTAATGTACCAGGCCAACATCTTAGAGAAACTTATCAATGCATACCACACCAACCGTCTGAAACCAATAGCAACTCCACAAACATCACACAGTTCAACTTCAGACCCAATCAAAGCATGAAACAACCTTTATCGCTGCCACAGATAAAATCCTCATGTTCCTGGACAAAGACACGGCGGCTCTTTTCCTCCTGGACCCCTCCACCACTTCCTACTTGGCATCCTACCCCATCCTCATCTGAAGCCTGAGATTGGAATCCAAGAACTTGCCCTCTGCTAGATCAGCTCCTTGCTGAATGGATGGACCCAGTTAGTCTGTCCGGCCCCCTACACCTCCGGCACCCACAACCTCATCTGTGGAACACTGCAAGGATCCTCATTAAGCCTGTCCCTCTTCACAGCATATGTGATTCCTCTTGCTATCATCATCCGCTCCCATTCCATCATCACTTTCCTACACTGACACCCAGTTCACACTGTCCCTCTTAGATAAGCCCCCAATTGCGGCCACGTTTGGTTGAGTTCGATTGTTGCCCATTGCTGAAGAGTCAGGAAGTTTCAGGTGAGACCCATGGAGTGTACCGCAGTTGATGGGACTTGCTATGCTTGCGAGTATACCAGTCAATAATGCATGTGCAAATTACTACATGGAAAGTGAGGGGGTCTAAACTCACTGAGTAAGTGCTATAATGTATTGACATACCTCAAACACACCTGACTAGAGCGGAGGTTCAAGCCTTGCAGAAACATTGGAGACGCAAAGTGTATTATACTAGTCTGCATTTGTGATGGGGGTTTTATTATGAATCTGCCCAGGGTGCCCCCTCAAGCTTCAAATGGGTGTGGTGGACAAGGAAGGCCAATACATATTAGTAACAGTAAAACTGGACGGGAGGGATTTGGCATTCCTTAATACATATGCTCCAAATGCAGATCAGTCCACCTCCCTGGACACCCTACCCTTGGTATTGACAAGGATATTTAATTACCCCTGAGTAGTGGGGGGCATTTTAATTGAATTCCAAACACAGCACTAGATAGATCACAAAGCTCCTTTGCGTAGTGCAGCACCACATAAGATTGCTGGGGGGGTTTCATGAGTGGATATCAAGATGGGATCTGTAAGACGCATGCAAGTGCTCTAACTCCTCCAACAGGAGTATTCCTACTACTTGCGGGTGCACTCTTTACAAGTGTGACTGGATAACTACATTTGCAGTGCACAATAGCAAGAAAAGGACTGGTGGTAGATTATCCAGGTTGCACTCTGATACTCCCTTATTGATGACCCGTAAGTGGGACACACTCAGATCCCTAATTCCAAGTTGGAAACTTAACACTGTTTATTGGAGGACTCAGTTTTCCGAGGCACATAGGGAGAGACCATAGATAATTACCTTAAGGAGAATAAGGAAATGACGACTCCCTGGTTGCTGGAATGAGAAACATTTAAGGTGACACTGCAGGAACAGTGTAGCGAAAACAATCAGGGTCAGAGCACAGCTGAACATGGACATACTGAAGCAGGAAGATCTGCTCCACCTGTTATAGAAATCTCTGGGGGAACACCCTACTTGCAGGACTACACTGCGCAAACAGCTAGAGTCCCTACTGGCCCTAATTAAGCAATTGCAAGGTTGCGACCACCGCACATATCTAGCTAAGGCCCATGATGAATGGGACAAAACTGGCAGGCTCCTTCTGTTGCAGGCTAACCCATTAAAAAGGGCTTCCCCAATTTTCAGCATCAAGAATGCAAGACATGAGTGGTCCATTCATAGGTGGAAATCAATCTCACATTTCTGGAATATTATAAAATGCTGTATGCATGGGGCATAGCATGTAAAGCACAATTGATCCATGAATATGTTCTCAACGCACAGTACAAGCGCCTCCTGGTACCAGAGGTGAACTCACTGGGGCAGACCATCACTGAACATAAGGTTAGAAGTGCGATGAAGGCAGTGCTTAATTTGTAGAGTAATAGGTGCCAGTGCTCAAAGCGCTGTTCAGAAACCGGGGTCACCGGCGCACCAAGTACCAAGCTGCATGGTCTTAAATTTACCTGAGACCGATTTGATCCACCGCCAGACAAAGGAGGACACAGCAAACTGAAAGTGTTCTGACCATGAAATGCGGACAATGTCTGTGGGTTGCAGATAGGTATATGAACCGAAGGAGGAGAACAGGACAGGTAGGTACATTTATTTTTAATAAGTACTGGGCCCATCGCACCTGGGAGAAAAACTTGATAGCCCTGGCCCTGTTAAATAAGAGCCAGTGCTAAGCACCCGAAACCACCAGCACAAATTAATCACTGGATAAAGGCCATGACTGGGGGAAGGTGCCGAGCACAGATGAGCTCCCTATTGAATTTAATGCAACTTATACACACTAACTGGTTCCCGCCTTGTGTTGCTGTTCAACGCGGCTAGGAAGACCAGGGAGCCACCATGTTCCATGTGTGAGGTGCTGGTAGCAGCACTACCCAAACCTGGGAGGGACAGTGAAATGGTTGAATAATACAGGCTCCTCTCCCTACTGAATGTAAACTACAAGATTCTCAGTCGGATCTTGACCAACAAACTACTTCACTGAATATAGAGGTTAATTCAGCCTGACCTATCAGGTTGTATCACCACGTGTAGCACCTTCCAAAATGTAACCACTCATTTGCCCTCCCCACAATGGCCTTGGCAATAGACACTGAAAAGGCCTTTGACCCCCTTGCCCTGGTACTTCCTGTAAGTAACAATGGCTGCCATGGCTCTGGGCAGTGAGTTTATCAGCTAGACTAAAGGCCTTATGTATATAATGGCGGGTGACCCACCATTCCCCCGTGAGTATGGAGTGAATTACTCCGTCCCCGTGGCTGACAGACCACCCACCAAATATATACATGACCGCCAAGACAGGTGGTCATTTGTAAAGGCATTGGCAGGCATTACCTTCATGGCGGTTCATGTCAATGCATTTACTCTTTGCTACAGGGCAGCGTCAGAAGGAAGAAGCCCTGTAGGAAACAGTATTTTTTTCTTTTGAAAAAGAAAATCCCAAATCTGGATTTTCTTTTGGAAACAAAAATATATGCTGCTTCCCTCGCCATGGGAGTTTTCTCCCCTGGCTGAAGGTTGGGGGTGTGTGATGCGGAGGGGATGCGGTGTGCATTATAACGATTTTACTGTTCCTTACTGCCAGGTTTTACCCAGCTGTATGTAAAAAATGACTACACATACTACGTGCAACTAAATTGGGTGGGCGGACATGTAGCCATTTCTCCAATGGCCCTTACTCTCTAGGGCTGTCAGAGAAGTTTAGCCACAGAAGAGAGAGCAGTCTCCGCAGTGGTTAAACGCAAGGCAAAAAGATGAAAGTGGCCCTGTGGAGTTTCCCTATCTGGCTTAAAATTTCAAAGTCTTATACTAAATTTGTTGGGCACATAAACAATAAAGTCAAAGATTTTTACTTTCAGTTTTTCCTTTTATTTCTAACAAATAATAGTATAAATATTTTCACATATGAGGTCAGACTATTGTCTTGAGTATTTCCATGAGGTCATGTCAATATAAAGCAAATACCCAACTAAATATCATTTTATTCTGAAATAATAGCTTAATAATTTTCAGCCAACACATGTTTCATAGCATATTACGCCGCTTCTTCAGGGTTGAAAAGGAATAATCAATTGAATAACAGCTTCATTTTGTATAAACCAATAAGAAAAGGGGACAAAAAAACAAAAAGAGAAAAAGGGCAGCCAAAAGTCACTTCAATACTATAGCTAGCAGTTGTCAAAATGTCATAATTCAGTCATGCATTCTCAACTATATATACTGATTTTAATCACTTTGGCTAATAAAATGTGCATTTTTCAAGGAATTACTTCTTTGTTAAAGAAAACTAACCATATGACACATCTATAATACATAAAACCAACAGGTACTCTCATATTCATCAAAATATCCATCCATACGGCCACATCCCTATGATTAATGTTAGGTGTAGATATACTCACAATTAGAGTAATCTGTAATGAATCATATAAAGGAAATTCCCCCAAGTGGGCTATGTGATCAATTTGGTTTCCCTGGCAGTATACATAAAGCTGAAATCTGATACTTGATGTAATTATCTTAAGTAGTGACTCTTGCAATAAATCTATATATATCTAACTCGTTTTGTGTTCCGCTTACCTTCTAGATACCAAATTAAAAGCATAGATCAGTGGTAGGACCATGTGAGTCATCAAACCTAATCTTCATCAGTAGAACCAGCGAACTGAAAAATATACATAGTTATTAGCAACAAACCAATTGAATAGTGCAACCTTATCTATAATGTCATAATCACACTAGAGTAACCACATAGTATCTCCCAAAAGACTCAAATGTTCAATTCGAAATAAATAGAAAAACTGCCACAATCATCACCTCTACAATACATTTGGTCCACAATTGTTGACTAATCCTAGTTAAATCTGCTAGGATCATTCTATATAGAAAGTATATTTTGGCACTATGGCTTTTAAGCCCTGAAAAAGCGTCATCAAACATGTGCTGCTGAAAGTTACCAAGCTATTATTTTAGAATACCATAATGTTTAGTTTGTTTTTTGCTTTATATTGACATGATCTCATGAAAATACTCAAGACAATCCTCTGACTGTATAGATGAAAATATTTGCATTATGGTATGTTAGAAGTAAAAGGAAAAACTTAAAGTAAAATGTTATGACTTTAAGGTTTATGCGCCAAACAAATTTAGTATGACAGTCTTCGCAGTGGCCAAACTGAGGGTCTACCCACAATTAAATCAAAAAGGCGGACATTTAGCTTGCCGGTATGCATATTGCAATGGAAAATACATACCGCCAATATATAAACCAGGCTCTAGGTTACTATATACAAATCTAATGACCCACGTGAGAACAGGCAGCATCATATCTGAAACATACCTAGTGGATAGAGGCACACAGTAGGGTTGCCTGCTGTCACCAGTGTTATTTGTTATGGCCCTATAACTACAACCCGACCTCATCTGTGAGACCACTCATTATCAAGACTTTTGATCAATGGTGCAACTATCTATATATGCTGATGATATGTTGCCATATATACAAGGCACGGCTGAAGATATACTGGGGTGGGGGGGTTCAGAGCCTTAGAGCAGTATGGCATGCTGTATGGAATGAGGATGAACTGGGAGAAGCCCTGTGCACACCCTTTTGCAGACCCAGGGGAGGGTAACAAGCCTGCAGCACTAGGGGACTCCCTGCTGTGGGAACCAGTCACAATCAAATACCCAGGGGTCCGCATTGACTGCATGGAAGATCTTGTTGTTCTGGCTACTGTGGTCTCTTTGCAATAGTGTGCCAGATTCTGGCAAATGGTGCCGCTATCAGTAGTGGGCAAGGTGGCCCTGACAATTATCCTCCTCCTCCCTAGGCTGTTGTACCACTTCACACCCTCCAAACAGTGGTGCCCAGGAAAGTGTTCTGGGGTGTAAGTGCCACAATCCTGCAGCTTATCTGGGATATCTGCACAAAGAGAATAGCGCTTGCAAAACTGAAATTACCCTGGGGGGAGGGCGGGGGGTGGTATTGTGGTTCAGTACCTTGAGCTTTATTATTTTGCAGCGCAGTTGCGTGGCCAGCATGCTGGCTAAACCATGTTTGGGGAGATTACTGCAGGGACAATCCTGACTCACCTCAACCCCCAACCCCCTCTGGACCGACTGCTGCATGATCCTCAGGATGAGGGGATCCTAATAGCAACTCTCTGCTACATGCAATGGACAAGGGCTCCCTATGCCCGGGATCTTCCATCTTTCCTCGCCCTGCCACATAGGTGCAGTTGGAGTGGCCTTCGAGACTGGATGGCACGGGGGTCACCAAAGTAGGTGATCGCTATATCAGGGGTCTCCAGCCTTTTCTGTAAGAGCAACTTATGTTTAATGAAAATGTTCATAAGCTATTAATAATATTAAAGATGTAACAGTTACCACATCAAAGAAGATTACAGTAGTGACTTGCATATGCAAAAAGTACCAGCAGTGATTAGTTCAGTGCATCAGGCACAGTTGCTAGCAGTAATGAAAAAATGCTTGGTCAATGTGGACTGCCTTTCGATGGGTTTTACATAACCGCCATAGCTGCAATGCCCCTAGCACCAATTTAATACTATTAGTAATGTTTCCCCAACACCAGTTGATTTTTATCACTTAAATATGAGCTTTAAATATATTTTGGAAAATTCAACAATTTTTCTGTCTGCAAACATCGTCTCACGAGTTCTGAGAAAAATGCCCCTATGTTCATCTTGAATACCATTTTTTTTTCAATTTTAACCTACATATAATATTTCAACCAAGAAAAGCCTGCTAATTAAGTTGACTAGGCTGCACACATGAGATTGCTTATAGGTAGCTGGAGACCTACCAGTAGCTCACAAGCTACTCACTGGAGAAGCCTGCTCTACATAAATAACACACCCGCAGATTTTGCAAACCTAAGAGAACAATATAAGATACTGGTGCAGTTTTAGGTGCTATACGGGACACTAGCCACTGCATTGCCCCTGTAGGTGAGCAATGAGGTGGCCGAACCCTCAATTTGCATGGGTCTGCAACAGATATGTGAGATCTCTGGACTGCAATGGATCTGTGAGATCTCTGGACTCCGGCACGCAACCTTATTGCTTTAAAGATTGCACTGGATCAATCGAAAAGTAACTAGGAGCCACTTTGAGGGCACTGGGCACTAGAACTGGAATCCCACATCATCAACTCTGATTGGACTAAGATACTAGCACACACTCCCAAAGTATGACGTAATGCGAGATTCAAGCTTATACAGAATTACTTCCTCCATAAGGTATACATCACAGCCAAATGTGTGAGCTTGATGTTCATGAATGTGCAGGTGGGTTGCCCCAGGTGTAGGGAGGATATACTGCTGAGTTCTTCCACATGGTTTGGTTGTACCCAACACTATTTGTATCTTGTGAAAGGATGATGGAAATAATATAAGTGGCGACTGACAGGTCACTGGCCAGAACACCAGAAGTCTGCCTGTTGGGCTGGTTCACTAGAACAAAAGTGACTGTTGTCACATCTGGGTTATGAGGACCCCTGAGGGTCCTAGGGTAAAGCACTGGTTGTAGAAACTCAACATGTGGGCCAGGTTTGCTGACGAGGGAGGTTAATAGAGGAATAAGCCCCAGGGATCGGATAGAGGCCTGGAATCAAATAACACTAGATATACCATTACTAGGGTATCAAGGGCAGTTATTGCACCTTGAAGTTGAAGAGGGCGCACCATGAATTAGGGCCAGTGTGTAGAGTGCCCACAAAGCAGGGTGTCACCTAGCAACGACCAGTACAAACCCCTGTCCTCTGCCATGGCAGGCGAGAAGGCAAACACTGATACATCAACAGTGAGCAGTCATAGTAACAGATCCCAGTGGCAGCTCCTCCGCTACGGCGGAGGAGTGTCACCCCTCCCAACGAGCAGCTGCAATCCTTTAACAACGAAACACTAATAAACTGTGTTTTATTATCATTTTGTTGTAAAAGGGGCAGGGACATGGGGGATGATGGGGACGAGGGGAATGCACTGTGCACTCCGCTCAGTGTGCATGTGTGGTTGGCCTGCCATCTCAGGCTGGCCAAACACACATGCACACTGTGCTCTCTCCAACCTGGCACTTTGTTGCTGGGCTGAAGAGAGCAGCACAGGCTCCCAGTCTGCCTGGAAGCACCCTGGCTGGGCGCTCCGGTCAATCATAATGCTGCTTTCATGCATCGTTATGATTAGCCGCAGGGTAGGCTGGGAGCATGTGCCTGCCTGCAGTGATCAGAAAAGAGGAGCGGCGCAGTGGCGGAGCAGGTACGTTTAAAAAAAAAATTAAATGTGTTTGCCCCCCCTCCGTCTGCCCCTTCACCACGCAGCGAGCCGCGATTGACAGATTCAGTATAGTAGCAACTTACACACACTGTACTACCGCTCTCAATGGAAGGTTGTTTTGCTTGTCTGGGCGTTACATTTAATACCTAATTGTAACATTTTCAGAAACATATACTGTTAACGACTAGGTATGCCAGTCTGTGCGATTTCGGAACAAGCACATGGGCAGGGTGGGGGAAATGCATAAGATGTACGCCTGATGTAAAACTCATTCAAATGTATTTAGAAAATCTGCTCGGGGCCTTTTCTTCTATTCTGGCACTCTTAGTCCTGTTTATCCCAAGTAATAAATACAGACCTATAAGTACAAGAATGGAAAGACACACTCTGAATAGGGTGAGCCACTCGAAGATGGATTTGGAAATTTTGAAAGTTGTAGAGTAAACACCAGGAAGCATAGAAAATCAAACATTTGTCAAAGGAAAAGAAGGCAACTTTTAAACCAGAAAAATACATCCAACAGTATATATGCGAGCATGAATGACTTCTGGATTCAGGGACTTAATTAATGTATGACACTGCCTGTCGTTCTGATTACAAGCACAAGCCTTGTTTCTTCAATATTATCTATCAGGCAAGCATAAATTGATTGCTTGATTTTTAACTTCAGTTAAGAAGAGATTTTCCACCAGTAAAAACAAGGTCTGATGTTGGAAATTGGGCTTCACATATCAGTATCACAATTTTGCGCTCAAATTGCACGGCCCTGGGCCAAACACCTATCAATCTGCACTGCCTTTCCCACATGCCCGAGCTCACCTTCCGCTTGTAAATTAAGCCGCACCATGGAAACCATCAGGGAATTCCCTGGTTGTCATGGTTTCTGCAACCTTAAGAGTAAACTTCTAAAAGCCCCCTGCTCACTGTTCATTTGCAGCTGAGATTTGTGAGAAATGTGTCTTTTGTTGTGTGATCAGTGTTTGCATGAATTTGCTTAATTTATTTGACACTTTCTAGGTTTAATGTGCGCTTCTCATCCCCATTGAAATGGTCGTGTGTGTGGCAGCCCCAAGAAGGCAGTTGACAAGGGGCTCAAGCTGCAGCAAATGGCACACATCCTTATAGTTCTGCACCCTGTTGATTATTGTTTCCTAAATGTCAATACATGTGTGTATATAAAACTAGGGATTCAAGGGGGGCAGACAAACAACATGTTAGTGTGCAACAAGCATGATGTTGCTCACAACATACCCATTGGCTACCACTGATGTTGATATATATATATATATATATATATATATATGCAACGCCTATGTCCTGACACTAGTAGATTTTTCAGTTTATCTGAATATCTTTTGGCTGGCATCAGCAATATTTCAGAGAATTATGAAAAACTCAAAGAGAAGAAGGGATTTTTCATTTTCCAAAACGATATCCATACATTTACCACGGCAAGGTCAAAACATTATACACATGTGAAAGAAGTTTTGCACATCTTGAGGAACAATAGATTGATGTTGAAGTGAGACAAATGTATTTTTACTACACTACAAATTTAATATTTGGGGCACATTTTGACGACAGAGGACAGACGGAAAGAAACTCAAAGATAGTTTGATCAAAGCAGTAAAGAGAAGGTGATGCCCTTTTTAGAATATTATTCTAACTTTATTCACTATTTTGCATACAAGGTTGTACCTATTTCTAAGTTATGAGAAAAAAGTGGGATTTTTTGTTTTTCATCTTTTTATTAGATGTTTATATTAACATAAAATGGTTACACTGTTACGATAGGGAATGGAATCACAGTTTCAACCATTCTCCGTATCCTGTTGTCCACCGTATCCACATTATTTAGGTCTAAGCAAGCTCTCCCCTACCCTTACAAATGGCCAACTACCAGAAAGCCTGTCCAGGCATCTCCCATCCCACCTCTGCTTCCTGTAAAGAAAGTGGGATTTAATTTGAATAAAGAACAGGATCAAGCTTTCACCTGTGTGAAGGAAGAACTGTGTAAAGCTCTTATTCTTAGTAGATTTGATGCCAAGAAGAAGAGTTGCATGACTGTGGATACTAGCATTATGAGCATTAGTTACTCACAATAGTGAGGGTGCAGTGAGTCCACCGTAGTTTTTGACTCAAAAGTACTGAAGGATGTGGAAAAAATCCTACTCTGTTATTGCAAAAGAGGTACTCGCTTGTGCTTGGTTTATGAACAGGTTGAAGAATTGTGTGCGGGGTAAAACGTTTACATTGAGGACAGATTAGAGACCTCTTCTAATCATCCTAAGTGGTTCTAATCTTCATTTATCCAGGCCTACAGATAGAATTCTCAGACTTAGCACAAGCTTATTATAATATGATTTCAGTGTTGAGTATGTGCTAGGGTAATAGTAATATGATGGCAGATTGTATTACCTCTGATTGAATGAGTGTATTGATGAGAAGGAGAAGTGGGAGTGCTTCGTGAGAATATTTCAGACTATATTAACAGTTGTATAAAGAAGACGTTTGGGATGAGGAGCTAGTAAGGCGGTATTCACCATATCTGGCTGTCTTGGTGAAAGGAGTCTAACAGGTAAGTTCTATGCCTTTACTAAAGTAAGACCTGATGTTTCACTGGAGAATCGATTGTTGCATAGAGCAGATACATTGGTTCCACCAAACATGGTGAATTAATGGTACATTTACTGCATGTGGCACTGAAGGGGCATTTAGGGGTAACAAGGTGCAAAAATAGGTTGAGAGAGACATTTTGGTGGCTGGGCATGGAACGTGATATTTAGATAAATGTAAGTAAGTGCTTTGAAGTGTGTTGCAGAAGAGGAATGGTACATATGCAGGGATAGGCGAGAGGTGAATGCTTAGGTACTTGATCAACCTTGGGAAAAACTAGCTATAGATTTTTTAAGCCTGTTTGCAGAGTTGAAAATGCACTTATTTGCCATTGTTATTTTTGATTATTTTTTTAGATAGATTGATGTAGAGTTTGTGGAAGAAACTCCCACCCAAACTGTGTCGAAGTAAGCCTCAGCAAGGCCTACTAGTGCAAGGGGTTCGCCCTTCTCTGCACAAAGTCCTCAGACCATATAGGAAGAAGTTGGCACAGAAACTGAAATAAAAGACAAAGTTTATTAAACCTCATGAGGTGGTACTACAGTTCAAAGAGCACCCTTCGGTAATGTTTCAAGTAGCACACTGAACTAAGAGAGCATGGTCCTTTTATACCCACGCAGGGGCTAAAAGAAGGTGGTACAATTATAGAAGCAAGACTTACATACATATAAGGTCATATGGAAATGCAAAGTCGACAGGTAGGAGGGGCTAACAGTTTTCAAGGACTAGTTGGCACATTACTGTCTGTTACTGATTACTAACAGCTGCAGATCTTACTGGGCATGTGCGAAAGTGGGAGATGCTAAATATAACTTGTCACTAGACAGATTTTCAAGAGTAGTTAACAGAAAGGTAGGACAGAGCACATGGCGAGCACATGGCAGCATGTGGCAGAGAAAATGGCTGCCATGAATACAAAATGGATTCTGCGAAATGTTCACAATAGTTGCTAAATACAAGATGTCTTCTGCTAATGCTTAATCTAATCGCTACTGACTTACAACAACTGTGGTGAAATGTATTGAGAGACTAATAGTGAGAGAGGTATTAATTTTAGACAGTGGAGTCCAGTTTATTTTTTGTGAGGTCAAACGGTTTCTTCAGGAACATGGTATCCAGCATAAAATGTTTAGGCTAAAATTCCAGGGAAATTCTTTAGCAGGAGGGCCAACAGACTGGTAGACACTTGAGTGAGCGTGGCTGTGAAAAACATGCATGTATATTTCTGACTGTATTAGGGAAATGTTTCTGACGCTCCTCAGCGCTCTGCACAATGACGATCAACCTTTTAGTGCACTAAGGGACTTTAAATTGTTTGTCAAAGACAGTGAAAGTCAACTCAAAAAATGCACGAGGCAAGTAAAATGTGGTATACGTTAAAGTGAGTGAAGGATTTGGATGTGAGATGCAAAAAATCAAAGAATAAAGTTACCAGATGCAATGCGAGTTAAGGGTGGGCCTAAGTTTGGTTTACCAGAGCGAGTGAAGGAGGGTTCTCCTTTGGCTATCAAGGTAGAATCCAACATGTGGTGGAAGATACGTAATGACACGGATCAAAGACAAAAAGCATTTTGACAGATGGGATGTGGGAAACTGGCAAGATAAGTCATCAAGATGAAGCAGAACCATGAAATTGCTCTGGAGGAAGAGGTTTTGAATTGGTTGACTCTAACAGTTTGATTTTATTCACAGGGCCAGAGGAGGTGCAGCATTTGAACTTGGACGGGATGCAGAACCACAGTGATATGCCAGCTTTGGTACACAGCAGCTTGCACTGGGTGGGTGCACTACTTCACCACCTTGTGTGAGGGTATCCCTTAGTTCTCCTTTGGTTGTTATAGGTGTGCTGGACCATGTGTGGTTGGTTTCTACTTGCAGTAGTAGGGTCTAAGAGAAGGGGAGTGGAGGGTGGGGCTTGGAAGTGGTAAGAGCACAATTGGCACCATATTAAACAGGAAGGAATCCTGGTCAAAGGGAATTAATTCACAAATATCCATCCCTGATTTTTCTATGACACAAATCACCAGGCCTTCAGTCACTATCATTGCCTAGCCCTACCTAAGATGGAAGGATATTACTTCCTGCTGCTACTCCTTCTTGTTCAAGTTTATATAGTATACAATAAGACTGAAAAAACTGCTCACCCTCGGACTCTTCTTTTGAATTTCTTCACTCCTGCACTTTCTGTTGCCTACTTGGCTTTCTGTTTCATTGGATTTTTTTCTGGACTTGTGTTGTGTCCAGCCTGCATCTTGGTACACTCCTCAACGTGATTCATTCCGGTAGCTGCAGTGGCAAAACTTAGCAGCAGGCCCTTCCAGTGAAAAAGAAGTTACTGATTGCGCCATCATCAAGATTTTCCCATGACAGGTTTATTATCAAGGTTTTCAAAGTAATTTTAGATTGTTTGTGTTTTTAAAACAGTTTACAGTTAGGTACAAGCTAAGGTCTCTGTAATTTTGTAAGCATAGAAATGCCATTTCATACTTTGAGATGGTTTTATGAGACATGTCAGTTTCTTCCTTACAATTACTTGTGTCTACATTTTGTTCCCCACCTGGCCTTAAATGTCTGGCCATAAGAATCAAAAGTTTTTATTTCCATGGTGTTAGAAACTGAGTCTCTAGTTGGCAGTGATTTGCACCCTGTCCAAGTAGGAACCCTCACTCCAGTCAGGGCAAGGGAGTCACATAGCTAAGATAACCCCTGCTCACCCCCTTGGTAGCTTGGTTCAAGAAGTGTGGCTTATCTCAGAGGCAATGTGTAAAGTATTTGTACACACACCCACGGTAACCCAGTGAAAACACTCCAAAAGGACTCTACACCAGTTTGGAAAAATAACCAATATTTATCTGAATAAAACAAGACCAAAACGACAAATATCCAACAAAAACAAGTAAAGATATCACTTTTTAAAGGTTTCAGTGAGTCTTTATCCATAGGAATCAATTGTTGTATACCTTTATTACAAAGTACCTGGGATGTGTTAAAAACAAAGACTATGCAGGCCGCATAGGAGGTGAGGTGGCGAAAAGCAGAGCGATGCACTGGTTCTTTACTGGCAGGGGAGGTGATGCGTCTATTTTTTCCTTGCAGGAGAGGCAATGCTTTGAATTCCGGACACACAGCCTCAGTTCCTCACGGTGGTGCAGGGTCGATGAGAAATTGACACCCTGGGGACAATGCGTAGAAAATCCAGGCGCGCTGTGTTGATGGTGCTGCCGGGAAACAGGTGCTGCATCAATTCTGAAGCTACGAGACAGGCGCTGTGTCAATTCTCCAGCCACAGAACAGGCAGTGCATGGATTTTCTCCTTCAGGCCACCATCTTACACTTCCAAGGGCCTGGGAACTGTATTTAGCACCACTTGGAAAGTCAGGACTCTCAGCAGAAGAGCCCTGGCACTAGCAGGTGATGTCCTGAGACGTCTTAACAGTAGGCAAGCTCAGTTCAAGCCCTTGGAGACCCTTGGAAAGCAGGAAGTAGAAAGCAAAGCCCAGTCCTTTCAATCCCAGGACAGAAGCAGCAAGCAGCAGGCCAACACAACAAAGCAACAGGCAGAGTGGCAGTCCCTCGTACTGCATCTAGCTCTTCTTCTTGGCAGAATGTCTTCAGTCCAGAAGTGTTCTAACTTTGTGGTGTCTGGGGTCAAGTACTTATACCCCTTTCTGTCTTTGAAGTAAGCAAACTTCAAAGAGAAGTCTTTGTAGTGCACAGTACCCTGCCTTTCCCTGTCCTGGCCCCAGACACACTCTAAGGGGTTTGAGACTGCTTTGTGTAAGGAAAGACACAGCCCTATTCAGGTACAAGTGTCAGGTCCTCCCACTACTGTAGCCCAGGAAGACCCATCAGAATATGCAGGACACACCTCAACTCCCTTTGAGTGACGGTCTAGACTAGAGGGAATTCACAAACAGCCCAACTGTCATCCTGACCCAGAAGTGTATTCCACAGACAGGCAGAGGCACAAAATAGTTAAGCAATAAAATGCCCACTTTCTAAAAATGGAGATTTTAAACTTACAATCTAAAAGTCAACTTTGCCAAAAGATGTATTTTTAAATTGTGAGTTCAGAGACCCCAAACTCCAAATCTCTATTTCCTCTCAATGGGAAATTACACATAAAAGATATTTCAAGGCAATCCATGTTACCCTATGGGAGAGATAGGCCTTGCAATAGTGACAACCGAGTTTAGCAGTATTTCACTATCAGTGCATGTCCTACCTCTTAAATACACTGGGCCCTGCCCATGAGGTTGCCTTAGGCCTCCCTTATGGGTGACTTACATTTAGTAAAAGAGAAGGTTTGGGCCTAACAAATGAGTCCATTTGCCAGGTTGAAATGGCAGTTTAAAGCTGCACACACAGACAATGCAGTGGCAGGTCTGAGGCATGTTTACAGGGCTACTCATGAGGGTGGCACAATTATTGCTGCAGGCTCACTAGTATAATTTGATTTACAGGCCCTGGGCACACACAGTGCCCTATACTATGGACCTACTAGTAAATCAAGATATTCCAATCATGGCTTAATCAATTACCCATACAATTTAGAAAGAGAGCACTTGCACTTTAGCACTGATCAGCAGGTTGCTAAAGCCAGCAAAAATGAAATGTAGCACATCGTCAAAACATGTACAAATAAAAAGGTTCATTTCCAACACATGGTAAAATGTTAAGACCAGTTTTTCTCCTCATTCCCCTCCATGTTGTCTGTAGTAGTCAACCTTTAAGCTTAATATTTTACTTGATACCTCTGAATAATTTGTCTTTCTCCAGATATTTTGTCGATGAAACAATGTGGGGGTAATTATTGTTTTCAGTCTCTTTAAACTTCAGAGGCCAGTATAAGTTATGAGCTGCTTTCCTTTTTCCAATAACACAAATGTTATTTAGTACTGCCTTGTGTGATAGGGATAGAGAGCTAGAGACTCATTACCTAGGCAGAGGGTCACTCTTTCTTTACATATCGGGAATGCTAGGTGTAAGGACAATTCATTCATATAAACACATTGCCACCTACACAGTGGTGAGTAATGCATGTTCAATAGGTTCCTTCAGGAAAGATCATGAAGAGGAAAAAAATCATTAGGCTGAATGGTTCCTAAGTGTGAGTAGGAAAAGGAGAAGTCCAGCTCAGAAGAATATGAGAAAATTGCAAGGTGAAAATCAAGATACCAGTCTACCCAGAACTGAGTAGAGAAGAATCCGTAAATTTGCAGATTCTTTAATTTGAGGAAAGAACTACTCAGTAAAATAAAACTCTAGCATTAGAGGTGAAGAATGGAATGAAAAAATACTATTTCCTGTAATGCAGCACTCTCTTAGAACTCTGCATTCTTAGACACTGTAGAAATATGAAATTAGAAGAAAAAGCCATCTTGGATAGGCATACAGTATTTGGAATCTGCTTCACATGCCACGTTTAATTGGGAAACAGATATATGCTGGCTTTTCCTCTTCCTGGCTTCAGTTGAAATAGGGAATGCAACATGGTGGTTTCTGAATGTAAATGCATAGTTTTTAGCAGTGTCCATCATATAGGGATTTTCCCTAAACAGCACCTTCCTTGACAGTATTCCATGGAGAAACAGAATCGTCCAGGAAGAATTATTGTGCAGGTCCATTGGCCATGGTTACATGGTCCCGCCAAGCAGTTCAGTGGACCTGAAACACCATTATGGCATCTTTGAGGTTTCCAGGGTGCCAAAGGTGTGATAGTGTGAGCCTGGAATGATAAATAAATTACAAACTTTAATGCAGAGAATATTGTCTTTGGTGTTGGAAGTGCACCTCCAGTGTAAGGCTTAACATCTCAACACTGATGAAAAAAGGATCAGCCAACCTACTTTGACATAATTCTGTTGTATGCATCCGAAAACATGGCAGAATAATTTTATCAGTGCTAGTACCTTTAGAAAACACACACATTGGCAAAACCTATACATGTGGTTTGAGCTTGTCTGTCTTTTAGCATTGTCAATGCTTGTTTGATTTTATCATGGTTTTTGTAAAATGTCATAGTTGGTCAAGCTAATGGGCCCTTGTCAATCTAAAAAAAAATGGCAAAAAGCAAAAATAGATTTTGGTGGCAAAAGCACACATTGCAGTGGTAGTGGCTGGTACTGAAGGGAACTGCAAGGTAGATGGATGTGACCTTGTGAAAATGCAGAATGCTGTCACTGACAGTGAAGTAGGCCAGCGGCTGAAGGTGCCTTAACCATTATCGCATACCATATGCTGTAGTTTCAGTAGAAAAAAGAAAAACGTGACTGGCACAGTATTAGACCAATGGTGGAAGAAAAATGTGAATGAGAAACCAGAACAAACCATGGAGAGTGCTGGTTTAAAAGTAATCATATTATACATATCATTTTAATAAAATCAAAAGGTCTTGGTTAATGTCAGACTTAAAGCTGTCAAAGATGAGTTAGCAAAGCTGGTATCAGACCCTCTTATGTAATATCCCAAAAAAGGATGTGTCTGTTGAGACACTTTTAAAATGAATGAGATTGATGTTATAAATATTTAGAAGGGGTGCGATCTCTATTTCCTCATGTTATATTACTCACATCCCACCTTCTCTTCCCTTAGAACTATTGACTCTTTATTTTTATTTAAGTGCGTCGCATACTACTGTGACTAAATCGCTGCCCAAAATAGTGGTATTGGCTTCCTTGAAACCACTACTATCCCATGCATGTTTGAGTCTAGGTCATATGCATAGTTTTGGTTAGGGTTAAAATATAAATACCCACAATTTACTGAGTCATCACTCTGTGTAATTTTGTTGGTCCAGTATATTTTATTTTTCACTCTAGAGACGTTTATATAGTGCTAAGGGATTTTCTCCTGTCTTGCCTTCTACCTCACTGAATGGTGCTTTTTGAAGGCTGGCCCATAATAAATTTACTCTGGTGTTTTTAGTTAGGATGCTGATTGGAGGGCTCTGCTGTCCTCCTAGTTCCTCAGGGTAATAGTAGAATGTACAAAACTATCATAAGCAATGATAATTAAAGTACAGTGCTACCTTCTAATAACTTTACACACTGAGGGCTGATTCACAAAGGTAAACTTAGACCAAAAGTCTACATTTAGACCAAAAGTGTAGGTTTGGACCTAAAGTATAACTTTACTCGTAGTAAAGTTAGACTTTTGGTCTAAATTTATCTTTGTGAATCAGGCCCTGATTTAGCAAATAGTGATTTTTTTTCTAACCGAGGGCAACATGACCTAAATCACTTCTTGGTTGGGTAAGCCACAGCACTAGTGTTCTGGGTGCAGAGGTTAAGGTGCAATTAATCTCACAGTGCTCCAGCCTGTCACAGGCAAATCACAGCAGTGGAGTGGTTTGGAGGAGAGAGCTTCCTTCACCCCACAGTGGAACTCAGATTGCTTGTATCAACCCTCCTACTAATGCTTACTCAGGATTTGTTTGCTTAGTTACCGAACACAGTGTAGTTTACATACTTATGCAAAGCAGCAGTTAATTTCATCCATGCAATTTTCCTGGTGTGGGCCTGCTTGGGTGGACAAATGTCCCATATTTCTATGGGGTTATCTTGAATTAGGAATATTTGCCTTGTATCGTGCACCCATCTTGTGTGAAATACGAAATATCCCATTTCTTCTGCCTCACCACGGACCCATTATGACAGTAGCCTCAGTCAACAGCCCACAAGCGCCTCCTGCAGGGTTGCATTGCCCATCTAGACTAACACGTGATTCTATGTCCGGGGCCAGCAACAAATATTTTGCGTGTCTTAAAATAGCAGTTGTTTCTGAGTTAATTTATTTAATACTAACAGAACTGCATTTCCCAAGAATCTCGATAGACCAAATTTGTTGTGTCTTGCGCCCTAGGCCCTCATACTAGACAGAGTGACAACAAGGACACGTAGGTATGTTGTCTGGAACTGGCTACAAGCATGTACACTCAGGCTCTTTTATTTGCAGGATCACCTGACCGTTGACACCTGTGATGGATGAGTGGTGGATGGGTATAAGTTTCAGCCCTCAAGGAGTGGCTGTGGGACACGCACTAGAATGTGTCCAGTAGGACACTACATTCCTCCCAAACTTAATTAAAAATAGAAACAAGTCCAACATGTGTGAATAACACAAAAACACTCTAGATGCCAGTGAGTCTCTCAGCCTCAAGAGGTGGTCAGCAAGACGGGAATGGACAGGTGTAGCTGGGAGCAATCCATGGTTTAGCCAGCTACAACTGGGCATGAACATGAGCAGGTGGAGTCCGGATTCTTCAGCAGGTGGCTGGTTGGGTCAGTGTCCATTCTCTCACTGTTGGTTGGTCCTGTGTGCTCTTGTGGTAACTTGGTGCATCAGGAGTATTGGTGGAGTCCGCTGCAAAGGTTTCCAGTGAGGCCTTCTGACTCTATGAAGGCCAGTCCTTCAAAGACTGGGAAGACAGGGGTGATGCTTGGATGTCTTCCTTTGAAGCCTCGGTGCTTCTTTGTACCTTGTTGGTAGAGCAGCTTCCAGACCACCTCTCCTGTAGGGATTCCCTTGAGGCCCTTTCTTTTCCATGGGTCGCCACAGGACCCCAAGGACTGTGCTGGGCTGCATATGGACCACCTGCGGGCTGCTGCAGGCTCTCAGACAGGAGCTACGCCAAGTCATTTGTGCAACCGCAAGGGTGGATGATACCTGGTTGATGTGCTTCACAATAGGAACCAGGTGCTGGTGGTCTCTCTGATGGTCTCTAGACTATTGGTCTCACCTGTTGCCCAGAGTGCCTCGTTTGTCTCTTGATGTTTTATGGGGTAAGGCTGCACTCGGATGATGACATGCTCCTTTGGTAGATTGGGTGATACACATGGCAATGATGGTGTGTTTGCTATTAGATGACCTGGACAACAGATGGTGATGTCTTGCTGGAATGAGGGTGACTGGAGGGACTTTGCAGCGACATGACTTGTTGCATAGTTAGTGCAGTCTTTTTTCTTCGGCATGTGGAGTTGCTGGCAGGGATGCCATCTACTTTAAGCAGCCAGTGACAGGTAGCTGGAAGGTTGCACTGTGAAGTATAGGGCAGGTACGCTGTTCGAGCATGGAAACGGTTTATATTTGGTACCCCTGCTGGGTTGTCTCCAGTAACGTCACAGCACCCCTGATGGTTGACTTGTGTTGATAGGTACCCTCTCAGTTAGTGTTATGAGTCCTCCATCTGTACACCCTGTGATCTTTTACTCATTGCTCAATCTGTGGTTGTCTGGTCTTTCAGTGTGACAGGTCTGGTCACACCAGAGGAGGGTTGCCCCCCTGCTGCCAGTGCAGCAAACATGAAAAATATAATGGTAATAAAATGACTTACTATTTTATTCTTCACTGCTCCCGGCCCGAGCAGTGTTTGGGGACGGGGCATTGCTGCTGACTGGTAGCCGGGGAGTGCATGGCAGTTTAGCCGGCTGTCTTGAGCCAGCCAGCCTCACATGCGCAGTGTAAACCTCTCCACTCTGCTGTCTGTGACGGATGGAGAGCAGGCACAGGCCCCCTGTGCCTGCTGGAGCGTTAAGGCAGCCCGCTCCAGCCAGTCCTGACACTGCTCTCATGCTGCTTATTTGCAGCATGAAAGCAGCATTGGGATTTGGAGAGGGGAACTGCCTGAGGCTCCAGGAAGTGCTGTTGCGCTAACTGCACGAAGATGAAGATCAGGACAAGGAACAGGAGAGTAGGTAAGTAAGTTTTTCTGTTTTTTTGGCCCACTGACAAGCACTGTGAGAAACTCACATTGTCTTCAGCTTTAATTCCAGAGCTCTCTATCATGGCCCTTTATAATAACGAGCCATGATTAATAGCTTTGGGATTTGAGCATAAAGGCATTGTGATTTTGTTTTTACCTTGCCTGCCACTGGACTGCAGCTTAACAACACTCTATTCTTTCTTCTATAACTCTTACTTGTAGTGTGGTGTCCTGCCACGTGTCGCACACGTTTTGCTCTTCAGTTTGTGCGAGGTGGCGTCAGTCAATGTTTCCACAGTTCTGCTCACTTGGACCCCCTTCCATCCCCATCCTGTCCATAGAACTGAGCATATTCTCCTGTTTTGGACTACTCGGAGGTCCTGTCCTTTCAGTGTAAGACTGGGTGTATACTCGCATGTGCAGCAGCCATTCTATTGACAGCAGTGCAGGTCGGTTTGCTTTGATGGATCCTTTCTGCACTCTCTTCCATACCTTTCTTCTTCTGGACATGGCATTCAGGGTGCAACTCAGAATCGCGATGGGAGACAAGGTTCTCCTTTCATTTGCGGTGGTGGTAGCTTGCCACTAGGGAGTGTGCAACTCTCTTAATGCCAGTAATGGGTCGGCAAGTGACTCAAGTCTTAAGGCAGTGTGGGGAAGGACTCTCCTTGAACAGTCTCTGGCCCACTGCGGGGCAGTGCTAGTGCAGTTAGGGTGTACACAATCTCCTTCCTGTATTTGGGCCACAGGGGGTCCTTATTCCGGGATCTCCTTGGTGCTTCACTCCGTGGTTTGAGGGTCACCTTCCTTCCATCTTCTCTTCATTTGGGGGCATAGTGCTTGCGTCTTGAGGATGCGCCTTTGTGGTACTTGGTCCTACCTAAGTGCAGGCGTGCTTGGCAGGGTCGGTCACTCTGTGTGACATGCTCCATGACAGAACAACGGTGGCCATTCAGTGCTGGGGTGGCTGGCTGGTGCTGCCTCTTCCGTGCAACATTACTTCTTGTTCTCTGAGGGCTCTCCCTCTCTCCAGGCCTCCTGCCCTTGCTGTCAGATTTCTAGGTGCAGCCCTCTACACACCTCTGATCTTGTGTTCTCGGTCTCTCACCTTTGCAGGGTGCATTCTTGTAACCTAATACCAGCCAGGCAGTGATGGGGCTGATAGACAGTGTCACTGGGGCACCCTCTTCTGGCGCTTTGCGTGGCCATTCCTCTTTCTTGCCATGGTGGCAATTCACCTCTAGGGACATGTTTTGCTGTTTTCTCGCTTGCAGTAGTGGCAGAGGGCTGCTAGGAGGCACACGCAAAGCGCATAGTGCTCCTTGTGGCTTGCTAGCTGTCTAGGTGCCTTGCTACTTGGGGCTTTGCTGCATTGGGTCTCATCGCCGTGGCTACGCAGCTGACATGGCTCACTTGACTAGTCTCTTTTATGGTCTGTGTGTGACTTACAGCTCTGGGAAGGTCTTGGGCCAGTGTCACTTCTTATCACAGGAGGCTGTCTCCGTTGGCAGGCCTAGGCATTGTGGGGAATTATCAGTTTCCTCTTGCCCAGCCGCTATGCTGGACACTTGTCTTTCCCTTTCTTGCTGTCATAAAAAGACACCAGTGCTGCTGCTGCGGGCGATCATAACACTCTTCTCCCTTTAAATGTGGCCGGTTTCCAAACCGGAGATCTGGCAGGTTCTATACCCGTGTTGCGGATACACCACTAGAGGGCACTGTGGCAATCATTCTCGGGCCTTCAGCTGACAATGTGTTCGTCCAAGTGAAAAGGACGCTTTGACAGACGCATCTATCCTCCTTAGTGCACAGACAGCTGCCCGTCTCTACTCTCCTCTGCTCACAGAACACACCCAGGCGATAAGATTACCCTGCCAGGGCACTTTACGAGCATTCACTATTGCACCAGTGAGCTGTGTTGCTCATTGAGATTCAGGGCACATTCTAGGTGGTGCAGCATCCCTCATATAAATAGAGTAAATAAATACTTTAGTGAATAAAGCTTGTATATACTGTGAGATTGAGATATAAAACCACATGCAATACTTTCAGGGTCACAAATACACACACTACTATGGGGTGGGGAGGCCTCCCAGATGACCAAACAAGCACTCTACTAAGCAGATATACGGAGGGCATTAATATTAACAAAACTATATTGACCAAGAACCGCAAGAGGTCAATTTGTAACAAAATAACCATGTAGTTCACTGGCCACATCCATCAGTCCTGTATATTGTCCTTTGTTCACATCATAGCTTCCTTTTTCTTCACTGTACGGAAGCAAGGCAAGTGACCGTCAGCCTCTCACTTTAAATTGTCTATATTCTTCCTATTTTTTGCTACCAAGCCACCCTTGAAGATCTTACCTCATTAAAGGCCACATGTAGCAAGCTTTTGGCACGTCGCGAACAGCAAATTGCAAAAAGCACATCGCAGTGCACAAACCCCGTTTTTGCGATTCGGTAACCTAGTTACCGAATCGCAAAACGGGTTTGCGACTTGCAATTAGGAACGGGTGTTCCCTTCCTAATTGCGAGTCGCAGTGCAATGTAGGATTGGAAAGTTCTTTAAGAAAAACGGTCTGCATTAAAAAAAAAACTGCTTTATTGAAAAGCAGTCACAGACATGGTGGTCTGCTGTCCAGCAGCAGGCCACCATCCCTGTAAGGGCCACAACAGATGACAAGGCACTCGTGAACAAATAATAAAGGGTCAGTAGTCCATGTACTTATATTATCAAGTCCTCTTCCAAACAATCAGGAACAAGGTAGACGTGAAAGGTTAGCATGACTCCAATTTATTCTTGAGATTGAATATTCATGTATTGTTAAAACAGACCACAGCCAACACGTGTTTCGTCTTAGGAGAAAATGATCTCCGTGACTTCCTCAGGGCTGTAAAAAACACAATTGTAACTAAATACACAAATATAAACTTTGATTCATGTATCAAGAAATATGTACAACAAAATGGTACCTTAACAGAAAAAACCTACACCAATAACCACGTGACCTTGTGAAAACACGCCACAAAAAAAAAAAGGTTATAGCTTGTGACAACTCGTGAATAACAAACAGATTAGAAGCCACATATGAGAATACCTATTAATTATATAAAGTAATATGGGAATCAATGAAACATTCCATTACTACAGTCCAGATTGAAAGTACCATGAAAGTCATGACACCAGCGTGAAAATAAACCAAATAGGAGCAGTAGGCCCCAAACCCCTACAGTCCAGAACCAATAAGAAGTGAAAAAGAATACCCCAAAATTAAGTGAAAGGAAGTTGTGCATTGTTAAGAAACACCTCTAGAAAAGAGGATCATACCTCAACACGATATTTAGAACAAAAAAGGACGAATCACAAAAGCTATAGTAGCTCATATGACGTCTCAAATGTTAATGATCTGCGAAAAAACAAAGAAGGTATGCAAAGTAGCAAGAAAAAAGATCTAATCCAAGGAATGGCGTCTCTAATTAAATAGAATGAAAATTGTCCACAGGGACACCTACCCAATATGTGGCACTGTGTATTAAATTCCGTGTAAACTCGTAAAGAGTGTGTGTGTATATGTAGGAGGCTGGACTGGCTTGTAGTGAGTACCAAGGGGTACTTGCACCTTGCAACAGGCCCAGTTATCCCTTATTAGTGTATAGGGTGTCTAGCAGCTTAGGCTGATAGATAATGGTAGCTTAGCAGAGCAGCTTAGGCTGAACTAGGAGACGTGTGAAGCTACTACAGTACCACTTAGTGTCATATGCACAATATCATAAGAAAACACAATACACAGTTATACTAAAAATAAAGGTACTTTATTTTTATGACAATATGCCAAAGTATCTTAGAGTGTACCCTCAGTGAGAGGATAGGAAATATACACAAGATATATATACACAATAGCAAAAATATGCAGTATAGTCTTAGAAAACAGTGCAAACAATGTATAGTTACAATAGGATGCAATGGGGAAACATAGGGATAGGGGCAACACAAACCATATACTCCAAAAGTGGAATGCGAACCACGAATGGACCCCAAACCTATGTGACCTTGTAGAGGGTCGCTGGGACTATTAGAAAATAGTGAGAGTTAGAAAAATAACCCTCCCCAAGACCCTGAAAAGTGAGTGCAAAGTGCACTAAAGTTCCCCTAAGGACAAAGAAGTCGTGTTAGAGGAATAATGCAGGAAAGACACAAACCAGCAATGCAACAACTGTGGATTTCCAATCTAGGGTACCTGTGGAACAAGGGGACCAAGTCCAAAAGTCACAAGCAAGTCGGAGATGGGCAGATGCCCAGGAAATGCCAGCTGCGGGTGCAAAGAAGCTTCGACTGGACAGAAGAAGCTGAGGTTTCTGCAGGAACGAAAAGGGCTAGAGACTTCCCCTTTGGTGGACGGATCCCTCTCGCCGTGGAGAGTCGTGCAGAAGTGTTTTCCCGCCAAAAGGACGCTAACAAGCCTTGCTAGCTGCAAATCGTGCGGTTAACGTTTTTGGAAGCTGCTGGGGCCCAGGAGGGACCAGGAGGTCGCAAATTGGACCTGAAGAGAGAGGGGACGTCGAGCAAGATAAAGAGCCTTCTCAGCAGCAGGTAGCACCCGGAGAAGTGCCAGAAACAGGCACTACGAGGATGCGTGAAACGGTGCTCACCCGAAGTCGCACAAAGGAGTCCCACGTCGCCGGAGACCAACTTAGAAAGTCGTGCAATGCAGGTTAGAGTGCCGTGGACCCAGGCTTGGCTGTGCACAAAGGATTTCTGCCGGAAGTGCACAGGGGCCGGAGTAGCTGCAAAGTTGCGGTTCCCAGCAATGCAGCCCAGCGAGGTGAGGCAAGGACTTACCTCCACCAAACTTGGGCTGAAGAGTCACTGGACTGTGGGGGTCACTTGGACTGAGTCGCTGGATTCGAGGGACCTCGCTCGTCGTGCTGAGAGGAGACCCAAGGGACCGGTAATGCAGCTTTTTGGTGCCTGCGGTTGCAGGGGGAAGATTCCGTCGACCCACAGGAGATTTCTTCGGAGCTTCTGGTGCAGAGAGGAGGCAGGCTACCCCCACAGCATGCACAAGCAGGAAAACAGTCGAGAAGGCGGCAGGATCAGCGTTACAGAGTTGCAGTAGTCGTCTTTGCTACTATGTTGCAGGTTTGCAGGCTTCCAGCGCGGTCAGCAGTCGATTCCTTATCAGAAGGTGAAGAGGGAGATGCAGAGGAACTCGGCTGAGCTCATGCATTCGTTATCTGAAGTTTCCCCAGAGACAGAGACCCTAAATAGCCAGAAAAGAGGGTTTGGCTACCTAGGAGAGAGGATAGGCTACTAACACCTGAAGGAGCCTATCAGCAGGAGTCTCTGACGTCACCTGGTGGCACTGGCCACTCAGAGCAGTCCAGTGTGCCAGCAGCACCTCTGTTTCCAAGATGGCAGAGGTCTGGAGCACACTGGAGGAGCTCTGGACACCTCCCAGGGGAGGTGCAGGTCAGGGGAGTGGTCACTCCCCTTTCCTTTGTCCAGTTTCGCGCCAGAGCAGGGGCTAAGGGGTCCCTGAACCGGTGTAGACTGGCTTATGCAGAATTGGGCACATCTGTGCCCAAGAAAGCATTTCCAGAGGCTGGGGGAGGCTACTCCTCCCCTGCCTTCACACCATTTTCCAAAGGGAGAGGGTGTCACACCCTCTCTCAGAGGAAGTTCTTTGTTCTGCCATCCTGGGCCAGGCCTGGCTGGACCCCAGGAGGGCAGCTGCCTGTCTGTGGGGTTGGCAGCAGCAGCAGCTGCAGTGAAACCCCAGGAAGGGCAGTTTGGCAGTACCAGGGTCTGTGCTACAGACCACTGGGATCATGGGATTGTGCCAACTATGCCAGGGTGGCATAGAGGGGGCAATTCCATGATCATAGACATGTTACATGGCCATATTCGGAGTTACCATTGTGAAGCTACATATAGGTAGTGACCTATATGTAGTGCACGCGTGTAATGGTGTCCCGCACTCACAAAGTTCAGGGAATTGGCTCTGAACAATGTGGGGGCACCTTGGCTAGTGCCAGGGTGCCCTCACACTAAGTAACTTTGCACCTAACCTTTACCAGGTAAAGGTTAGACATATAGGTGACTTATAAGTTACTTAAGTGCAGTGTAAAATGGCTGTGAAATAACGTGGACGTTATTTCACTCAGGCTGCAGTGGCAGGCCTGTGTAAGAATTGTCAGAGCTCCCTATGGGTGGCAAAAGAAATGCTGCAGCCCATAGGGATCTCCTGGAACCCCAATACCCTGGGTACCTCAGTACCATATACTAGGGAATTATAAGGGTGTTCCAGTAAGCCAATGTAAATTGGTAAAAATGGTCACTAGCCTGTCAGTGACAATTTGGAAAGAAATGAGAGAGCATAACCACTGAGGTTCTGGTTAGCAGAGCCTCAGTGAGACAGTTAGTCACTACACAGGTAACACATTCAGGCACACTTATGAGCACTGGGGCCCTGGGTTACCAGGGTCCCAGTGACACATACAACTAAAACAACATATATACAGTGAAAAATGGGGGTAACATGCCAGGCAAGATGGTACTTTCCTACACAACCCCCCTCCAAACGAAGGACAATAAGACTAGCCATGACCTGATGAGTCTTCATTGTCTAAGTGGAAATATCTGGAGAGTCCATCTGCATTGGAGTGGCTACTCCCAGGTCTATGTTCCACTGTATAGTCCATTCCCTGTAGGGATATGGACCACCTCAACAATTTAGGATTTTCACCTTTCATTTGTTTTAGCCAAAGTAGAGGTTTGTGGTCTGTCTGAACAATGAAGTGAGTGCCAAACAGGTATGGCCTCAACTTCTTCAGAGCCCAGACCACAGCAAAGGCCTCCCTCTCAATGGCAGACCAACGCTTTTCTCTAGGGGTCAACCTTCTACTAATAAAAGCAACAGGTTGATCCTGGCCCTCAGAATTAAGTTGTGATAGGACTGCCCCTACTCCTAATTCAGATGCATCAGTTTGGACATAGAATTTTTTAGAGTAACAAGGGCTTTTCAGGACAGGTGCAGAGCACATGGCCTGCTTCAGCTCCTCAAAAGCTTTCTGACAGTTTGCTGTCCATAATACCTTTTTAGGCATTTTTTTGGATGTGAGGTCATTAAGAGGGGCTGCAATGGAGCCATAGTTCTTAATGAACCTCCTGTAATACCCAGTGAGGCCTAGGAAGGCTCTCACCTGAGTCTGAGTGGTAGGGGGAACCCAATCAATAATAGTTTGGATTTTCCCCTGAAGTGGTGCAATCTGTTCCCCACCAACAAGGTGTCCCAGATAAACCACCTTACCCTGCCCTATCTGGCACTTTGAAGCCTTGATAGTGAGGCCTGCCTTTTGCAGGGCCTCCAAAACTTTCCATAGGTGGACCAGGTGATCATCCCAGCTGGAGCTAAAGACAGCTATATCGTCCAAATATGCTGCACTGAAAGCTTCCAGCCCTTGTAGGACTGTGTTCACCAACCTCTGAAAAGTGGCAGGTGCATTTTTCAAACCAAAAGGCATTACAGTAAACTGGTAATGTCCTCCAATGGTAGAAAATGCAGTCTTAGGTTTAGCATCTTCTGACAATTTGATCTGCCAATACCCTGCAGTCAAATCAAAAGTGCTTAGATACTTGGCAGATGCCAGTGTATCTATGAGCTCATCTGCCCTGGGTATAGGGTGAGCATCAGTTTTGGTTACCAAGTTGAGACCTCTATAGTCTACACAAAACCGCATTTCCTTCTTTCCATCTTTAGAATTGGGTTTTGGTACCAGTACCACAGGAGAAGCCCATGGACTGTCAGAGTGCTCAACCACTCCTAGTTCCAACATTTTCTGAACCTCATGCTTTATGCAGTCCCTGACATGGTCATGCTGCCTATAGATCTTACTTTTGACAGGTAAACTGTCTCCAGTATCTATAGTGTGCTCACACCAAGAAGTGGTGCCTGGCACAGTAGAGAAGAGTTCTGAAAATTGTCCTAGGAGATTTATGCAATGGTCTTTCTGCTCAGCAGTAAGACAATCTGCCAAAACTACACCTTCCACAAGAGCATCTTGTTCTGTGGAAGAGAAGAGATCAGGTAGAGGATCACTGTCTTCTTCCTGTCCCTCATCAGTTGCCATGAGCAGGGTGAGATCAGCCCTGTCATAGTAGGGTTTCAGGCGGTTGACATGGAGCACCCTAAGGGGACTCCTGGCAGTGCCTAAGTCAACCAAGTAGGTGACTTCACCCTTCTTTTCAACAATTGTGTGGGGTCCACTCCATTTATCTTGGAGTGCTCTTGGGGCCACAGGCTCCAAGACCCACACTTTCTGCCCTGGTTGGTACTGAACCAAAACAGCATTCTGATCATGCCATTGCTTCTGCAGCTCTTGGCTGGCCTGAAGGTTTTTACTGGCCTTTTTCATGTACTCAGCCATCCTTGATCTGAGGCCAAGTACATAATCCACAATATCCTGCTTAGGAGCTTTTAAAGGTTGTTCCCAACCCTCCTTTACAAGTGTGAGTGGACCCCTAACAGGGTGTCCAAAAAGAAGTTCAAAGGGGCTGAAGCCCACTCCTTTCTGGGGTACCTCCCTGTAGGCAAAAAGGAGGCATGGTAGAAGGATATCCCATCTCCTGCGGAGTTTTTCAGGGAGACCCATAATCATGCCTTTGAGAGTTTTATTAAATCTCTCCACCAGTCCATTTGTTTGTGGATGATAGGGTGTTGTGAACTTGTACGTTACACCACACTCCTTCCACATGGCCTTTAAGTATGCAGACATGAAATTGCTTCCTCTGTCTGATACTACTTCCTTTGGGAAGCCCACCCTGGAAAATATTCCCAGGAGGGCCTTTGCCACTGCAGGAGCTGTAGTGGTCCTTAAAGGAATTGCTTCAGGATATCTTGTGGCATGGTCCACTACCACCAAGATAAACCTATTGCCTGAAGCAGTAGGAGGGTCAAGGGGGCCAACTATGTCAACCCCTACCCTCTCAAAGGGAACCCCAACCACAGGCAGTGGGATAAGGGGTGCCTTTGGGGTGCCACCTGTCTTGCCACTGGCTTGACAGGTTTCACAGGACTTACAAAATTCCTTTGTGTCCTCAGACATCCTAGGCCAATGAAACAATGGAACCAATCTGTCCCAAGTTTTTATTTGACCCAGGTGTCCAGCTAGGGGAATGTCATGTGCCAGTGTTAGGAGGAACTTTCTGTACTCCTGAGGAATCACTAATCTCCTGGCAGCTCCAGGTTTAGGATCCCTATGCTCAGTGTACAAGAGGTTGTCCTCCCAGTAAACTCTGTGAGAGTCACTGACATCCCCATTAGCCTGTTTGACAGCTTGCTGTCTGAGACCCTCTAATGTGGGACAGGTTTGCTGTGCCACACTCAGCTCCTCTCTGGCAGGCCCCCCTTCACCCAAAAGCTCAGCAGTGTCTGCTTCCAGCTCCTCTGGTGTAGGTTCTGCACAGGGAGGGAATTCTTCTTCCTCAGAAGTAGAATCCACTGTAGAGGGAGGGATAGTAGGAAGTGGTTTGCTTCTACTACCCCTAGCTTTAGGGAGCACTTGGTCCATTGTTCCAGGATCCAAGCTTCCCTGTCCTTTTTGCTTTTTGGCCTGAGCCCTTGTCAAAGCAAAAATATGCCCTGGGATGCCCAGCATTGCTGCATGGGCCTCCAACTCCACATCTGACCAAGCTGATGTCTCCAAATCATTCCGTAATAGACAGTCTACAGGTAAATCTGAAGCTACCACAACTTTCTTTGGACCAGTTACCCCCCTCCCCAGTTGAGATTTACAACAGCCATGGGGTGGCTTTGTGTTATGTTGTGAGCATCGGTTACTTGGTACTGGTGTCCAAGTATGTGTTGTTCAGGGTGCACCAGTTTCTCAATCACCATTGTGACACTGGCACCTGTGTCCCTGTAGGCCTGGACCTCAACACCATTTATTAGGGTTAGTTGCTTGTACTTCTCCAAGTTATGGGGGCAAGCAACCAAAGTGGCTAAATCAATAGCCCCTTCAGAGACTAAAGTAGCCTCTGTGGTCTCCCTAATCAGACCAACCCCAACTAAGTTACCAAAAGTGAGCCCAGCTACTCCCTTGGATTGGCTATTAGTAGGTTTGCTCCCACCACCACTGCTATTAGTAGGGACACTAGGTGTAGCAGTAGGGGTTGTAGTGGTAGGAGCAGTGGTGCCTTTCTTTGAACAACTGGGATCTGTTGTCCAATGGCCTTTTATTTTACATAAATAGCACCATGGTTTCTTTTCCTTGTTCTGAGTAAAGGAGGATTTGGACCCACCACCCCCACCAGAGTGTTTTTGTGGGCCTGATGAAGACTCATTTTTAGATTTGTCCCCACCCTTGTCTGAAGACTTACCATCCTTCTTTTTGTTGCCATCTTTGTCACCCCCTGTATGAACTTTTCTGTTCACTCTTGTTCTGACCCATTTGTCTGCCTTCTTTCCCAATTCTTGGGGAGAGGTCAGATCAGAGTCCACCAAGTACTGGTGCAACAAATCAGACACACAATTATTAAGAATATGCTCTCTCAGGATCAAGTTATACAGGCTGTCATAATCAGTAACTTTACTGCCATGTAACCACCCCTCCAAGGCCTTCACTGCCTGGTCAATGAAATCAACCCAGTCTTGTGAAGACTCCTTTTTGGTCTCTCTGAACTTTATCCTGTACTGTTCAGTGGTTAAGCCATAACCATCCAGGAGTGCATTCTTAAGAACTTGGAAATTATTAGCATCATTTTCTTTCACAGTAAGGAGCCTATTCCTACCTTTTCCACTAAATGATAGCCATAGGATAGCAGCCCACCGCCTTTGAGGGACATCCTGTACAACACAGGCCCTCTCAAGTGCAGCAAACCACTTGTTAATGTCATCCCCCTCCTTATAAGGGGGAACTATCTTGTGCAGATTCCTGGAATCATGCTCTTTTGCAGGATGACTATGGGGAATACTGCTGCTGCCACCATGGGTATCTAAACCCAACTTCTGTCTTTCCTTCTCTAATTCAAAAGACTGTCTATCCAAATCCAGCTGTTGCTTTTTAAGCTTCAGTCTGGTTTGTTCCACCCTCAACTTATTGAGTTCCCTCTCTAACATTCTGTCATCAGGGTTGGTGGGAGGGACATTTCTAGAAACAGAGCTGTGATGGGAATGAACAGAAGGAGACCTCTCCCTTACAGAAGCCACCCTAACAGCTTGGTTTACAGAAACATTACTACCAGTATGGTGAGAATAAATGCTTTTGCTATGATGTGAGACAACACTATTTATATGGTGTGGCTCATCATCATTACCATCTATGCTAGATTGTCTAGTAATGGGCAGGCTAGGAAGTTTCTTTCCTGAATCTTTTCCTGGGGGAGTCCCTGAATCAGATTGAGAACTATTAGGTACTTTTTCAACAGATGAGGCACCTATGGCCTTATCCTGTTCTCTAAGCATGTTAAGTAACAGTTCCAAGGAAGGATTCTTCCCTACACTCAAACCTCTCTCTATACAGAGACTCCTTGCTCTTTTCCAGCTAAGGTTGTCATATGCAAGTTTGGACAGATCAACATTTTGGCCTGTGCCAGACATTTTTTAGAGAGAGTTAAAGTGATGGTAAAAGATAAAAAGTTTGTCAGAGCTTTTAGAAAGACAGAGAAAAAAACTTTTAAAACTTTTTAGAACTTTTTAGAAAGTTAGAAGTACTTTTCAGCACTTAGAAAAGAGTGAAAAGAGGAAATGCAAAACTTTTTGGCTATGTGTATATACACTGACCTTGTTTTGTATATTTTTCTCTTATGAAAAGTACAATGACAAGAGTGGTAAGTAGTCTCAAAGCACTTATCCCACCGCTGCACAACCAATGTAGGAGGCTGGACTGGCTTGTAGTGAGTACCAAGGGGTACTTGCACCTTGCACCAGGCCCAGTTATCCCTTATTAGTGTATAGGGTGTCTAGCAGCTTAGGCTGATAGATAATGGTAGCTTAGCAGAGCAGCTTAGGCTGAACTAGGAGACGTGTGAAGCTACTACAGTACCACTTAGTGTCATATGCACAAAATCATAAGAAAACACAATACACAGTTATACTAAAAATAAAGATACTTTATTTTTATGACAATATGCCAAAGTATCTTAGAGTGTACCCTCAGTGAGAGGATAGGAAATATACACAAGATATATATACACAATAGCAAAAATATGCAGTATAGTCTTAGAAAACAGTGCAAACAATGTATAGTTACAATAGGATGCAATGGGGAAACATAGGGATAGGGGCAACACAAACCATATACTCCAAAAGTGGAATGCGAACCACGAATGGACCCCAAACCTATGTGACCTTGTAGAGGGTCGCTGGGACTATTAGAAAATAGTGAGAGTTAGAAAAATAACCCTCCCCAAGACCCTGAAAAGTGAGTGCAAAGTGCACTAAAGTTCCCCTAAGGACAAAGAAGTCGTGTTAGAGGAATAATGCAGGAAAGACACAAACCAGCAATGCAACAACTGTGGATTTCCAATCTAGGGTACCTGTGGAACAAGGGGACCAAGTCCAAAAGTCACAAGCAAGTCGGAGATGGGCAGATGCCCAGGAAATGCCAGCTGCGGGTGCAAAGAAGCTTCGACTGGACAGAAGAAGCTGAGGTTTCTGCAGGAACGAAAAGGGCTAGAGACTTTCCCTTTGGTGGACCGATCCCTCTCGCCGTGGAGAGTCGTGCAGAAGTGTTTTCCCGCCGAAAGGACGCTAACAAGCCTTGCTAGCTGCAAATCATGCGGTTAGCGTTTTTGGACGCTGCTGGGGCCCAGGAGGGACCAGGAGGTCGCAAATTGGACCTGAAGAGAGTGGGGACGTCGAGCAAGACAAAGAGCCCTCTCAGCAGCAGGTAGCACCCGGAGAAGTGCCAGAAACAGGCACTACGAGGATGCGTGAAACAGTGCTCACCCGAAGTCGCACAAAGGAGTCCCACGTCGCCGGAGACCAACTTAGAAAGTCGTGCAATGCAGGTTAGAGTGCCGTGGACCCAGGCTTGGCTGTGCACAAAGGATTTCCGCCGGAAGTGCACAGGGGCCGGAGTAGCTGCAAAGTCGCGGTTCCCAACAATGCAGCCCAGCGAGGTGAGGCAAGGACTTACCTCCACCAAACTTGGGCTGAAGAGTCACTGGACTGTGGGGGTCACTTGGACTGAGTCGCTGGATTCGAGGGACCTCGCTCGTCGTGCTGAGAGGAGACCCAAGGGACCGGTAATGCAGATTTTTGGTGCCTGCGGTTGCAGGGGGAAGATTCCGTCGACCCACGGGAGATTTCTTCGGAGCTTCTGGTGCAGAGAGGAGGCAGGCTACCCCCACAGCATGCACAAGCAGGAAAACAGTCGAGAAGACGGCAGGATCAGCGTTACAGAGTTGCAGTAGTCGTCTTTGCTACTATGTTGCAGGTTTGCAGGCTTCCAGCGCGGTCAGCAGTCGATTCCTTATCAGAAGGTGAAGAGGGAGATGCAGAGGAACTCGGCTGAGCTCATGCATTCGTTATCTGACGTTTCCCCAGAGACAGAGACCCTAAATAGCCAGAAAAGAGGGTTTGGCTACCTAGGAGAGAGGATAGGCTACTAACACCTGAAGGAGCCTATCAGCAGGAGTCTCTGACGTCACCTGGTGGCACTGGCCACTCAGAGCAGTCCAGTGTGCCAGCAGCACCTCTGTTTCCAAGATGGCAGAGGTCTGGAGCACACTGGAGGAGCTCTGGACACCTCCCAGGGGAGGTGCAGGTCAGGGGAGTGGTCACTCCCCTTTCCTTTGTCCAGTTTCGCGCCAGAGCAGGGGCTAAGGGGTCCCTGAACCGGTGTAGACTGGCTTATGCAGAATTGGGCACATCTGTGCCCAAGAAAGCATTTCCAGAGGCTGGGGGAGGCTACTCCTCCCCTGCCTTCACACCATTTTCCAAAGGGAGAGGGTGTCACACCCTCTCTCAGAGGAAGTTCTTTGTTCTGCCATCCTGGGCCAGGCCTGGCTGGACCCCAGGAGGGCAGCTGCCTGTCTGAGGGGTTGGCAGCAGCAGCAGCTGCAGTGAAACCCCAGGAAGGGCAGTTTGGCAGTACCAGGGTCTGTGCTACAGACCACTGGGATCATGGGATTGTGCCAACTATGCCAGGATGGCATAGAGGGGGCAATTCCATGATCATAGACATGTTACATGGCCATATTCGGAGTTACCATTGTGAAGCTACATATAGGTAGTGACCTATATGTAGTGCACGCGTGTAATGGTGTCCCCGCACTCACAAAGTTCAGGGAATTGGCTCTGAACAATGTGGGGGCACCTTGGCTAGTGCCAGGGTGCCCTCACACTAAGTAACTTTGCACCTAACCTTTACCAGGTAAAAGTTAGACATATAGGTGACTTATAAGTTACTTAAGTGCAGTGTAAAATGGCTGTGAAATAACGTGGACGTTATTTCACTCAGGCTGCAGTGGCAGGCCTGTGTAAGAATTGTCAGAGCTCCCTATGGGTGGCAAAAGAAATGCTGCAGCCCATAGGGATCTCCTGGAACCCCAATACCCTGGGTACCTCAGTACCATATACTAGGGAATTATAAGGGTGTTCCAGTAAGCCAATGTAAATTGGTAAAAATGGTCACTAGCCTGTCAGTGACAATTTGGAAAGAAATGAGAGAGCATAACCACTGAGGTTCTGGTTAGCAGAGCCTCAGTGAGACAGTTAGTCACTACACAGGTAACACATTCAGGCACACTTATGAGCACTGGGGCCCTGGGTTACTAGGGTCCCAGTGACACATACAACTAAAACAACATATATACAGTGAAAAATGGGGGTAACATGCCAGGCAAGATGGTACTTTCCTACAGTATACACCCCCATAACTGAAAACAGAGAGCACAAAAATTAAGGGAGAACCTTAAAAAAATGATAATCACACCACCGCGGTTGACCACGAACCGCTATTGTTAGAACAACACACTCGCTCACCTGTCGTTATCAAGAGGTCACAAAGTAAAGTGTCCTGGGAGTAGAGTATCTCCTCCGGTCAGAATATCCGCACGCCGGCACTAAGAGGAGTCCCATATTTAAAGCTAGCTAATTGGTGGAATTAAAACCAACAAAGGACTGGGCAACCTCCTCGCGGGCGCCATCTTCAGCACAATAACCGATTCATAAAGCCTCCCTCGCGGGCGCCATCTTATACAAGTTTATAAATTCTCAATCGATAATAAAAAATAGACAAAATCAATGAGGGCCATTCAGAAAAATGTACAAAACAAACAAATTTAAATATAATGACTTATATCATCGTATCCACTTCGAGAATGTAGACTAAACATGCATATGCCAATAAACCACAATAAAGGCCAACAAATTTGAATACGAGTGCAGAAAGAGAAGGAGGGGGAGATAGACTACTAAACATAACTCTACCCATCAACCATCTTTATGAATATAGTAAATGGTATGCTAACACAAACCCAATTACTTGTGTTACTGAAGGTTGCCCCTATTAACGCTGTAAAACACCATCGCCTATTCTGACTTGAAATGCATTACACTTGTACCAAGTACTGTTATAAACTAAAAGAATCACGTTTGTGTCATGACAATCATAATAAGTTCCAAATCTGAACCACTCCACAGAATAAACAATTCTTCCCACAGCATAATAAGTGCATAATAAGTGCACACACATCATTGGCTGGGAATTGGTCCCAATAATATTACAAAACATAGTTAGAGTAAATTACATTAGCATACAATACATTCTCCTATTATAGTTGTGCCCTTCTCCTGCCAGAACTGAATGAGGCCAAAAAGTTACAGAACTGATTACATAGCTCCTTCACAGTAAAATACGTACTCGATATAGGAAACAAATTGCCCAGTATGGTCAAATTATTGCCCCAGAAAGTACTCCATTTTGTGATTCCTCCACAGCCTTCAATTTAAGAATCCAAAAGCATTTTCACTTTCTGAGTGCTAATTCTCTATTACCTGCCCGGGGATCTCTATATACGTGCTCAAAGCCAAAAAATTCAAAGCTCTTAGTTTGACCCTGTTTGGGGCACTGACTCATGTGTGTTACAATGGGATACCGATCATTCCCCTGTCTAAGAGCCCTATAGTGCTCACTCACTCTCGTTCTTAGTGATCTGATTGTACTGCCCACATAATAGAGTCTGCATTTGCAGACAATCATGTATATAACATAGCTGTTATTGCATGTAATATTCGAAATGATGCGGAATTGGTCACCCGCCTGACTGCTGAAGGTAGAAATTCCAGATCTGGTCCATTTGCACATACCGCAGTGTCCACATTTGTAGAACCCTTTGTTGCGACTAGTCAGCCAATCCTCATGTTGGTGTGCAACAGGGTAACTGGGGCACAATATATTCTTAAGAGTCCGTCCCCTGCGATATGTGAAGATCGGGGTATCTGAAATTAATCCTTTAAGGGTTGCATCTGCTGTTAACACATGCCAGTGTACAATGCAAATTGGTGTTAGTTGGTCTGGCTTTATGTCTAAGAGTATCCTCTCTAGTCAAGCGCATGACTCTACTACGTGCTTTCTCAAGAATACGTGGCGGATAGCCCCGTGATTTAAATGTGACTTCCGTGTCCTCAATACATTTTTAAAAATCCATGTCCAAGCTACAATTCCTTCTTGCCCGCACCATTTCACCAAATGGGATCGAGTTGATCTGGTGTCTAGGATATGAACTCGTTGCATGCAATATGGAATTGCAAGCTGTACTCTTTCTGAAAAGACGACTCTTGATCCTATCATTATGAATGAAGAGTTCCACGTCTAAAAAAGTAATGTTAGTTGTGCTCTGTTCCCAAGTGAATCTAATATTAAGATCATTGGAATTCAGATAGATTATGAAGTTGTTAAGTTTGTTTATATCACCCGTCCATATCATTATGCAGTCATCAATATATCTACCCCAGAAAAGTATATCCATATTCCAAGTATTTCCTTCCATGCTCCAAATCACCTTCTGCTCAAAGTACCCCATAAAGAGGTTCGCATATGCCTGTGAAAATCTGGAACCCATGGCAACCCCTTGTTTCTGGCGGTATCACTCTTTTTTAAAAAGGAAAAAATTATTCTCCATAATCATTTCAACCATGTCAAGTAACATATTGGTATGTCCGTACAAGCTAGCTGATTTATTGTGTAGGAAATGGAGTAAGGCAATCATTCCCAAGCTATGATTAATGCTTGTATAGAGAGAAGTCACGTCAAGGGTTACTAAAGTCATCCCTGGTTCCCAATTGATGTCAGTTAGAACACTCAAAATATGCTTAGTGTCCTTAATGAAAGAGGGAAGTTTAACCACAAAGGGCTGTAAAAAAATATCAACGTATTCAGAAAGTCTCTCAGTCGGGCCCCCGAAACTATGGGCCTGCCTTGTGGAGAAATTGGGGTTTTATGGATTTTAGGTAAAGTATATGTACACGGGTATCTAGGTCTGAAGGCTCGAAGGTACATATACTCATCCTCTTTTAGTAGATGTCGATCAAGCCACTGTTTTAGGAATTTATTAATCTTATTTGTAAGTCCTGGTATTGGATCTGATTCAATCTTCTCATAACATGACGAATCACCCAGCTGTCTACTGATCTCCATTTCATAGTCCTGGGTATTCATGACTACAATATTGCCACCCTTGTCAGCCTCCTTGATGGTAATGTCATTGCATGTTTGTAAGTGTCTTAAAGTCACAAGTTCCTCATGGCTCAAGTTGCTGCAACAGATATGATGATGGGTCCTATTCTTGTATTCCAAACTATTTAGATCTTGCCATACCAATTTAAAGAAAGTGTCTATACAGTTTCCACTGCTAAGAGTAGGTATCCACCTCGATTTGGATTTGAGTCCACAATATACTGTATCAGATGGAATATCTAAATCAGCCAAAATCTGTGAGACAGTGGTGGGATCCTGTTCATAGTCTGTAATAGATAACAGTGTCACTGTATCATGAACATCCTTAATAGAAAGAGGATGGTAATCTCTATTAAAGTCATGAAGAATATCATTGTCCCTGTTATTAGTGTGAAGAATACAATTTGTTTTGAGTTTCAATCGTCTGATGTACTTAAAGAAATCAATTTTATTTTTTTGAAAGTCACCAAAATCTCCCAGACAAAACCCGAGGCCCTTGCTCAATAATGACACCCCATGTGTTGTGAGTTCTAAGTTAGAAAGGTTTACAATGGCAATTGATTTCTCATTCGTGTCCCTTACTTCTGCTTGTTCCATGACCTGGTTTTGCATTCCCTTTCTTACTTCTGTGTGAGCCTCCTCTCTTGCCCCTCCTTGTTTTGCGGGGTCTTCCTTGCGTCGATTTGTTTCCCATTGACCCTGTCTGATCCTTTGAACCTCTGCTAAAAAAGACGGGGTGCCCTGTTGAACCGTAACATCCTGTCTTGAGGGATTGGAAATACTGCTTGATTCACTATTACTGGCAGAGACAGTGCTAAGTGACGATAGGGAACCAGTATCCTGAGTACGTAGAGAATCTCCCCCTTTGATTAAATGATCATACTTTTGGGAGAATGTAAAAATTCTACCATTTCTATAGTCTTGTTCGTCACGTTTAAGTTTACGTGCTTTTCTTCGTGTGATCTCATTTTGATGTTGGTTAATGACCTCATTCAATATCGCATAGTTTTTGGCGATTGCTTCCTCCAAGTTTAAACTCTTAATCTCAGTCTCTAAGCTAGATATCTCTGACTGTAGTTTGGTTACTTTCCTGTCCGAATTCTCTATCAAAATATTCATCAATCTCATAGAACTTAAAACCAGTTCCTGTTCCCAACTATCTAACAAGTCTGGGTCTAAATCATCAAAAGTAGGGAAAATATGAGATCTTAGTCCCCTGGGTATCCTATTCCGTATAACATAATGCTTCAATGTGGCTCCATCCCACCATTTCGAGACCTCTTGTTTTAAAAAAATTTCAAGTTTGATTAATTCATCCCGTAAGCCTGCCGTAACCTGGCGGGTGCCAGAAGAGTTAGATGTCTGCATGTGCCCTATTAGTTCAAGATTACTAAATAGATCTGCTGCTAACTTGTCACGATCCATATTAGACAATGTGTAGATAAGTATAAGAGCAAAATTTAAGGTGTTTGGAGCTGCCAGCCCATACAGAGAACATACACAAACGAAAGAACAGCAATGGGAAGAAGGTTATAGGACAAAGCGCTCACAATGAATCCCTAAGTTAGTGCATAATACATACAATCACAGGCACGGTGCTCTTGGCAAGAGGATCCTCCCCCCTCCTCCAATGTTTCTCAAAGAAAAACATAGCATACACAACAGATGACAAGGCACTCGTGAACAAATAATAAAGGGTCAGTAGTCCATGTACGTATATTATCAAGTCCTCTTCCAAACAATCAGGAACAAGGTAGACCGTGAAAGGTTAGTATGACTCCAATGTATGTAATCATAAATTTTTGTAATAATGCTGAGGTTCCCTATTGCACAAGTAATGAGATTCAGGGGGAATAAAACATTTTCTAGCACTCGCAATAAGAATTTTCAATTCCGTTAAGGGCACGGAGGCGAGAATTATGCTTCTCTTTCTTTACTTTCAAATTGGCAGCAGCCAATCAAAACATTAAACTTTAAAACCTACATCTCCCATGAGTATCAATAATAGAGCCCTCAGTCCTATATAGTCACCAAAACAGCATCTTGTATCGTTTTTGCTTTCCCCCACAAACGTGGGAAGAACAGTTCAACAGTTGCGAAACTGGAAGATTGTTCACAGCGAACAGGAAGAAACATAGGACTTAACAGGAGCCCAACTCCACGACCCTTGCGCTAGGACATCTACAATCTCACATGTAACAAACAGCCGTCGTCTGGAACCAGAACAAAAGGAAGTCCAAAACCTGAAAGACTCCAACCAGACAGTGGTTACTTCTCATCCTTGCCTTTGAGAAAAGGAAAACAAAGAAGCCATAATCACTGGCCCATATAAGGAAACAGCTAAAACATATGCCATAGCTCGGGACGGGAACTCAGATCGTTATCAGATATAATATCACTAGCTGAAATGCATAAAATTATACATCTTGTTGTGGGATAATCCTCGCCTTCGTGTCTTTAATAGAACTGAATATTATTTTCACGAATGCTAGAATTGTTTTTTATTCTGTGTAAGGATCAGAGGCTCCGACTGTGCTTGTTTAAAGGTTAGCTACCACCACAGAAGCCACATGGATTTGGACGACCAGTCCACTGCTTTAAAGATATCATCCAGTTTGGATCCTAAGATAAAAGATTTTAAGACCATGGCCCCTCTAGCTGAATGAGCCCCAGATATGGAGGTATGATTGCCAGCTCCAGACAATAACCAGTGCACCCATCTAGCTAAAGTGGCCTCCGTCACAGGGTGGAAAGGCTTTTGTAAATTGATCAACAATTGACCCCCCCCCCCCATGTCAGAGCAAAACTCACAGGTACTTACGTTACGTTACACAATTTATAGAGCGCATGGCTACCCTCGGGTTTCCCAGCGCTACTAAACCCTAACCACAGAGGGGATAAGAGTGATATGCAACAAAAAAGGAATAAAAACAACTGGACCTAGAATAACCAAGTTTTCAAGGCCTTTCAAAATTCCAGTTCTTGCTCCATCAGCCGAAGATTAAGAGGCAGCGTGTTCCACAATTTGGCTCCTAAAAACATCAGGGAGGACCCACCCCATCTTGCTTTCTTTATTTTCGGTACGGTTACTAAAGCAAGAGTAGTGGATCTCAAATCTCTATTCGGCCTATAAAAAGTGGCCAAGTTCCTAAGGAGCATAGGTCCTCTATCATGCAAAGACCTGTGGATATGACATAGAGCCTTAAATTTGATCTGCTGTACAACAGGCAACCAGTGCAAGGAGGCCATCCCCAGCTTTCACAGAAGACCTTCTCTGGATGTTCAGTAATAAACGAGCTGGAGCATTTCGAACTCTTTGTAATTTCTTTTTAACATATACTGGGGAGCCTAGGAAACAGGCCATTCCCGTAGTCTAGCCTTGAAATAATAACAGCTTGCACAATGAGTCTTCTAGCCAGTGCTGGAAGAATAACAAAAATCTTCCTAAAAGTCTCTGTAAGGCAAAGCAAGTAGTAGATATGTTCGTAGCCTGCAGGTCTAGTGTCAGAAGGGGATCCAGACTGATCCCAAGGCTCTTAACATGCTTTTTGGGAGGAGGGAACTCACTATGTGCCGAAGGATAGGTGCGAGAAATTCCAGGCCTTGGTTCAGGGCCCAGTATCATGACTTCCGTCTTTTCCTCATTTAGTTGCAATTTACTCTGAGTCATCCAGCTTGAGACCTCTTGCATACAAGTAAGGAAAGCGGCTCCTTCTGAGGTCTCATTAGCAGTAAAGGAAACCACCAGTTGGGTGTCATCAGCATAGGACACTAATGCTAACCCAAATGATTCCACCAAAGAGGCCATGTGCCTCATGTGCTTTTAAACATTGTACCACACATAGCTTGCTGTTATCAGGGAAAGCAGGATAGGACACAGACCGCAAATTTGATTTACAGAAACAGATCTATAGGCCATCTCGCCGACGCCAAAGAAAAAAAATGAATACTCAAACAGCAATCTGCTCCAACAGGATCTGAATCCCATTAATAGCACCAAGAGCCCCAACGTCGCCAAATAGAGGCGTATCGCTTTTGTATCCCTGTGGACCAAGCCTGATCAATGAAGGCCGCAGTGTCTTGCAAAATACCTGGGAGACTCCAGCGTTCCTGGAAACCTTCCAAGCCAGCAACGACAGGTGTCCCGAGAGGATCAGAGGATGAGGTTGACCAGCTAAGTCCAGTAACAGGTTCCAGGGGAATAGGAGCAATAACGGGCAAGCGCACCCTAGTTCAAGGAGTACAGGGAACCATGCTTGGGCTTTCCAAAGCTGAGTCACTAGAATATCTCTGTTCTCTGATACCTCACCTGGGAAAGAACCCTGGGAATCATTATAAAAGGGGAAAGAGCGTAGTTCAGGGAGCGGGACCAGTCCTGAAGGAAGGCATCTGTGGCCTACACGTCCATATTTGATCAGCAACTTAAAAAGGTTGGAAGTTGTCCATTTTGTCCACGAAGAGACTCCAAATTGCAAAAGACCCTGCAATTGATGTGAAGAGATAGTTTGACTTAGACCTTTGGATACCATGCCGTAATGCACTCCCCAGCCCCATCTGCTGGCATCTGTCTCTATAATAATCTCTGGCACCGAGACAAAAATCCCTGTGCTGTTCCAGGCCTCCATGAGATCCAGCCACCATGACATTTCTGTCCTGGACTACTCTGACAAATTTACCAGCTCCGACTACCCTACTCCCTTGTGGTGGCATTGGAGCTTTAGCCACTAGAGAGCTCAGTAATGGAGGAGACACAGAAAAATGGCTTGAATTGAAGCTAGAAGATCTACAATCCGAGTTACTGACCTCAATGATATTTTCTGTTTGCACAATGCAGACCTCAACTCCTTCTCAATTTTCCTGACTTTCTGCAGTAGCAGGACTAGTTAAGTCAAGACCGAATCTACCTGAAAACCTAAGAATTCTAGGTGTTGAGATGGGACTAGGATCGATTTCTGAATGTTGATAATGAAACCCAGCTCTTGAAGAAGAAGAATTGTCCACTCTAAGTGAGACAAGACTGTTTGAGGACTCTGGACCATAATAATGATGTCATCCAGACTGATTATCATACAAACCACCCTTGCCTGAAGGGACACTACCACCGGTCTCATGATCTTTGTGAAACACCACAGAGTGGAAGAAAGGCCAAAAGGGAGGACTTTGAACTTGTAACAACTGTCTAGCCACGGAATTGTAAAAATCAACAGTGAGGGGCAAAAATCAAAACGGTCAAATATGCATCCTTTAAGTCTAAACAAATCATCCAATCCCCCTCTATAAGGATGTCCCGTAAAATATGGATGCCCTCCATCTTGAAGTGCAGGTAGACTAACCATGTATTGAAGTCCATAAGGTTGAGTACTAGATGAGATCTGCCTCCCCTTCTTCTCCACTAGAAAGACAGGCCTGGGGAACCCGGTCGTGTGGTGAGAAGACTACTATAGCTCCCTTCTCTAAGAGAGTCTTCATCTTTGAGGAAATGAAATCTCATTTTTGTTGGGAAAAATACATCTTTCTAGGCTACAGATCTTGGAAGGGGGTAGTCATAAAAGCCTAACCTGAACCATTACACTGCTTATAGAACCCATACATCCTGATTTATTTTTTGCCAGTTGTGCAGAAATAGACCAATCCTGCCCGCTAAAAGAACCTCTGAAAGAGAAATAGGGCCAGATGTAGCAAGCAGTTTCCATGGCGCAAACTGCGAAAAACGCAGTTTGCGCCATGCAAACAGCCTCCCGCGATGCTCATTCCCAAATTGCGAGTCGGTACCGACTCGCAATTTGGGAATGCGACTCGCAAATATGAAGGGGTGTTCCTTTCCTATTTGTGACTCGCATCGCAATTCAGAGTTGCTTTGTGACCGCGAATGCGGTCGCAAACCAACTCGCAGTTACCACCAGTGTCACACTGGTGGTAACACATTCGCAAAAGGGAAGGGGTCCCCATGGGACTCCTTCCCCTTTGTGAATGTCGACATAAATATTTTTTCAGAGCAGGCAGTGGTCCTATGGACCACTGCCTACTCTGAAAAAAACGAAACCAAATGGTTTCGGTTTGTTTTTCATTTTGCAACTCGTTTTCCTTTAAGGAAAACGGGCTGCAAAATGAAAAAAAAAACTGCTTTATTGAAAAATCAGTCACAGACATGGAGGTCTGCTGACTACAGCAGGCCACCATCCCTGTGAGTGCAGGGACTCGCCATGGGGTCGCAAATGCGACCCACCTCATGAATATTGATGAGGTGGGTCTTTGCGACCCCATAGCGAGTCACAGAAGGTGTCTGAGACACCGTTCTGCATCCTGAATTGCGACTTGCAAATTGCGAGTCCCTCTGACTCGCAATTTGCGAGTCGCAATTCATGGATTTCCTACATCTGGCCCATAATTCTCACCTGCATCTCCAGACGCCTGGGAGGCTCCTTGCATACCTCTGTAGCTCTCTCTCCTAAAGTGATTGCTGCCACCCCGGGTTTTGGGAAGGATAGAATGTGGAGGAATAGGAGGAGTCCTGACCACTTCTACTGTTGTGTTGGTAACAGCCTCTCTGCGGGCCTTGGTGATAACCTCGGCTAAACGCTCACCTCAAAAAACATCCATCCCTGCCAGAAAGGTCTTGGCACAACACTTTCCTTAGACACCCCTGGGTCTTGTCCAGAGAACTCATGGTGGTGATGAATTTGGAAAGTTCTTTAAGGAAGGGGTCCCAAACAAGAGACCTTATGCCACAGTTCCTGCCTTAGAAGAGGCTAACTCGTTCAGTTTAGGATTGATTTTGATAAAGCTAGAGCGTCTATGTTCTTTGGAGATCGTACAGTTTGCAGTGCCAAATTGGCGTACAGCCCTTTGAGTCCAACCCACCAAGAAAACTGGATCAATGGGGTACTCGGAATCCTTAGCCTAGAAGGCCAATTTCAGGATCTTTGTTAGAAGGCCAGAGATGTCAAGCAACTTATCCTGGCAGCTGTGCCAGGCTCTATCCAGTCAATTTTTGGGACCTTTGGAATATTTCTTAAGGAAAGTAATCATAGTGGACTCGACCTCTGGGTTTCAGTCATGTTACCAGGAAGATCTGGTCTGGAGCATTCTGACCAAAGTAGTGCCCTGACGTCCTTGTGGAAACCCTGGCAAATACAGCAATGGACATAGTCCGCCACTTCTAGTGGAAGAAGCTAGGAGGTGGAGCCAGGATGAATAATTTCCAAAGACTCAAAATCCAATACTCTCAGATGTTTTGGTGACTGCGCGTGGTGCGTTATGCACTTACATTTCCTGAGATCAGGCTTGTCGTCATAATCAGAGCTATCTGAGTTAGCTAAATCTGTATCCTCAATATTCTGCAAAGGAGAGGAGGCTGTATCAGGTGGGGTGCTATTTGAGTGATCTCCTGCCAGGCAATCTGCAAGCTTTTCAAAAGTGGTCAAATGGGTACCTTTGGAGGCCTTTCTTTTGGACTTGGTTCACTTACTGGCAGCCATATTATTTATGGCGAGGGAGGGGGGGGGCAGCCTTGTTGGCTACCAAAGCCACGTCGATGTTGAGTAAAAGGGCCCAGAGCTCTAACTAGATCTTTATTAACAGACTGCTGAACACCAGCATTGAATGCCTCCACCAGGTCTTGTTTTAAGGACCTTTGAGGGTCATCGCAGAAATCATCCATGTCTCCTTTACTAGGATCTTGCATTCCTGAGACTGCCACGCAGATGAAGCGCAGTTTAGAAGATAAAAGTATATGAGGCTTGTTAAAGGAAACAATGCAAGGGGTAACGCAGAATAATAACCTTCCAACCCCAGTGTAGGAAAGTGCCACTGTTGGCATGGTTACCCCCCACTTTTTGTCTGATACTGATGCCAGCTTTGATTGAATGTGTGCTGGGATCCTGCTAACCAGGCCCCAGCACAAGTGTTCTTTCCCCAAATCTGTACCTTTGTTTCCACAATTGACACACCCATGGCACTCAGTTAAGTCCCTTGTAAAAGGTACCCATGGTACCAAGGGCCCTTTGGCCAGGGAAGATCCCTAAGGGCTGCAGCATGTATTATGCCACCCTGGGGGACCCCTCGCCAAGCCCATGCACACTGCCTTTGGAGCTTGTGTGTGCTGGTGGGGAGAAAAAGGCAAAGTCGACATGGCACCCCTCTCAGGGTACCATCCCCACAACCCTGCCTGTGGCATAGGTAAGACACCCCTCTAGCAGGCCTTACAGCCCTAAGGCAGGGTGCACTATACCACAGATGAGGTCATAGCTGCATGAGCAATATGCCCCTACAGTGTCTAAGTCCATTCTTAGACATTGTAAGTGCAGTGTAGCCTTATTGAGTATATGGTCTGGTCATCACAAACTCCACAGCTCTATAATGGCTTCATTGAATACTAGGACGTTTGGTACCAAATGTCTCAGCACAATAAACCCACACTGATGCCAGTATGGGATTTATTGCAAAATGCACCCAGAGGGCATCTTAAAGATGTTAGCAAACTGCTAGTGCAGGACTGACCAGTCTGTGCCAGCCTGCCACTTTGAGACAAGTTTCTGACCACATGGGGAGAGAGCCTTTGTGCTCTCTGTGGCCAGAAACAAAGCCTGCCCTGGGTGGAGGTGCTTCACACCTCTCCCCTGCAGGAACTGTAACTCCTAGCGGTGAGCCTCAAAGACTCAAGCCTTGGGTTACACTGCCCAAGGGCACTCCAGCTAGTGGAGTTGCCTGCCCCTCGGACAAAGCCCCTCTTTTGGCAGCAAGTCCGGCTGGAAAATTAGGGAAAACAGGCAGGAGTGACCACCCCAGCTATGACCACCCCTAAGGTGTCAGGAGCTGAGGTGACCCCCATCCCTGCAGAATCCTCCATCTTGGTTTGGAGGATAGTGACTAATGGGGTTAGGTTTTTGTCCCCCTCCCCAAAGGGAGTGGACACAAGAAGGGTGTAGCCACACTGGGGGACAGTAGCCATTCGCTACTGGCCTCTCACCCCTGAAATGCCCCTAAATCCAGGATGTAAGGGCCTCTCTGAACCCAGCTCACTAGATTCCTAGCAACCTGACAAAAAAGAAGAAGGACTGCTAAGCTGATCTCCCAGCAGAGAAGAAGGAAGACGCAAACTGACTTGGCCCCTAGCCCTACCGACCTGTCTCCTGCTTCAAAGAACCTACAACAAGAAGACGACGCATCCTGTGGGACCAGTGACCTCTGCCCTGCATCCCAAAGGACCAAGAACTTCCAAGGCCAGCGGTCTTGTCCAAGAAGTAACTACTACCAAGGGACTCCAGAGCCTCCCCAGATCCATGAGTCCTGACCACCCTGCACCTGATGCCCTTGGCCAGTGTCCAGGTGGCCCAACCAGCTAGAGAGAGTCCCCAGGCGATTGGGAGCAAGTACCCACCTTGGGTTGACCTCACCACCCCTCCACACAATGCCTGCAGAGGGAACCCCAAGAACCCCCTGACTGCGAAAGCTCCAGACGAAGATATCCAACGCCTAAAAGACCACTGCACCTGCAGCCCTCAGGCCTTGGAGAACCCGACCTACGGTGCAGCTACCTTCAGCAGACGGCCCTCCTCCCTGTCCAGACTGTGGTTTGTCCAAGTCGACTCCCTGGATCTCGCCTGCAGCATCTGTGTGACCCCCGGGTCCCCTCATACCCCAGCATTTGAAACCCGATGCCTTGTTTACACCCTGCACCCATCCACCCCAGTGCCGCTGAGAGTGTGTGTTTGATACCTACTTGTGGTCCCCCAGTGCTCCTATAAACCCCCCAGGTCTGCCCTCTGAAGTCATGCTACTTACCAGCAGGCAGGCCTGACTCCGAGTACCCACAGTCTCCATTGGAGCCCATGTTAAGTTTGCCTCAACTTTGACCTCTGCACACGGCCTGCCCGGTGTTGTTGGTGGTGGGTGTTTGTGGACATCGGAGAAAGGAACTGTAAGTTGAATACTTACCTGTAAATCATACTAACTTTTCTTCCCCCAAGGACTGTTTCTGAAAATTGCAGTGTCAACTTTTAAAACAGATAATTGCCAATATTTCAAAAACTGTTTAACCTATCGATTTCCAAAAAAGTACTACTGATATATGTGTGAATTACGAATCTATTGAAGTACTTACCTGCAACTTGAATCTTGTTGTTCTAAAAATAAAGAAAATATGTTTTTGCTCTATAAAGACCATTGGTCTGAAGTTAAGTCATTGAGTGTGTGCTTCTTCTATTGACTGTGTGTGTACAAGTGCTTTGCACTACCCTCTGATAAGCCTAACTGCTCGACCACACTACCACAAAAGAGAGCGTTAGCATTATCTACTTTAGCCTCTGTTAAGCCTCTGAGGAACCCCTGGTCTCTGTGCACACTATGGGCCAGATGTAGGAAACTGTTTGCGACTCGCAAACGGCAAAATTTGCCGTTTGCGAGTCGCAAAACGCAGTTTCCTATGCAGAAATGCATTTTGCGAGTCGGAACTGACTCGCAAAATGCATTTCCGACTCGCAAATAGGAAGGGGTGTTCCCTTCCTATTTGGACTCGCAGTGGGATGCAATACCATTTGCGACCGCGTACGGGGTCGCAAATGGCATCGCAGTTACCATCCACTTCAAGTGGATGGTAACCCACTCGCAAATTGGAAGGGGTCCCCATGGGACCCCTTCCAGTTTGTGACTGGACCCAGAAATATTTTTTCAGGGCAGGGAGTGGTCCAAGGGACCACTCCCTGCCCTGAAAAAATACCGAAACTAAAGGTTTCGTTTTTTTTTTTTAAGTGCAACTCGTTTTCCTTTAAGGAAAACGGGCTACACTTAAAAAAAAAAAAAAATGCTTTATTGAAAGCAGTCACGAACATGGAGGTCTGCTGACGACAGCAGGTCTCCATGTTTGCGAGTGCCTATACTCGCTATGGGGCCGCAATTTGCGACCCACCTCATGAATATTGATGAGGTGGGTCATTGCGACCCCATAGCGAGTTGCAGTCGGTGTCTGAGACACCGTACTGCATACCAATTTGCGACTTGCAAATTGCGAGTCGCAGGGACTCGCAATTTGCAAGTCGCAAATTTGCATTTTGCTACATCTGGCCCTATATCTCATTTGATATAGTATATACAGAGCCAGCTTCCTACACCCAGGTAGGCAGAAAATCAATTAAAAAGCAGAGAGGGAGCCGGCCTGCAGCAGCACTCTAGGTCGTAAGACCTTGTAAATATCCCAGCCCCAATCCTTCTATGCTGTCAGGCCGTCTCAGGGAAGCTACACAGTGCAGACTGCAAGACGATGTTAAACGTGCCTCCTACGCATTAAACAGCCATGGAGAATTAATCCAGCTGCTGGGGGAGACAGTGGGCCTGCGCTTGTGCTTATGCCGGTGTAAAATAAAGAGAGCACTGCCGCTGACTCGGCTGCTCGTTACCCCTACCACATCAAGGGGCATGCACGGGAAGACGGCACCGTCAGGAGGCCGAAGTGGTCCGTTGGGAGAAACACAAAATCGGCAAACACGAAAGCAGGCAATCAAGTAACAACTTAAATGCAAAACAAAAGCACACAGTATAGAAGCAAGTGATAAAGGCAATGCAAAGTGCGGCCGCCAAACATACAATTCTGGTGACACGCAGCACTCGTACTCATAAAAGGTTATAATTGCGAAAAAAACAACAACAACAAAAAAAAAATATATATATATATATATATATATATATATATATCACAGAAAAAAAGAACCATGTACTAAACTGTCAGTGCACTGTGTAGCAGCAAAGAAAGAGGATATAAGATGGTATTTTGGTGACTATATAAGGCTGAGGGGTCTATGATTGATACATTTGACAGTATGGGGTCATGGGAGAGAGTTTTTCAAACTTAATGTTTTGATTGTCAGTTTTAAAGTAGAGAAAGAGAGGCATAGTTGGAGCCTCCGGTCCTGACATAGATTCCAAGTTGTGCAGCATCCCTCACATAAATAGAGTAATAAATACTTTAGTAAATGAAGAATTTTGAATTTATATACTGTGAGATTGAGTTATAAGATCGCATGCAAAACTTTCAGGATCAGAAATACACACTACTTGGGGGTAAAATGTCCCTCTTCAAGTCAAGGCCTCCCAGATGACTTTGAATGAGCACTCTCCTAAGTAATTACAGAGGCATTCAAACCTATAAATACCCAGCTCCTCATGCGGGCAGCTAGACTGCAAGAAACCTTGGTGGGTACCTGGAGAATCCTGGGTGTAGTGACATACAGCACTCATCCAGGGCAATGAGGAAAAGGGACGTGGGGCCCCTAGAGGGGTTCATCAGGTTAAGAGAATATTTTTGTACATGTGCATGAACATTGAAGCATGTATGATGCTGGGAGACTACTACTCATGGCAACTTGTAACAGTGTCATCCCAGAATTCGACCCTAACAACAGGTTGCGCTCAAATGGTGAGGGAGGCCCAGGCAATGATGAAGTTACGTCCAATGGTCAGCTGTGGGGCAGCAGACCCTGGCGACTGAACCAGGGTCGGCTTTAGTGCTGGTGGCACCCCGTGCAACATTGTCTGTTGGTCGCTGCCCATTGACCACCTCCGCCATGGATTCCCTCACCACCACCCTTTAACAGTGCCCCTCAAGGCTCCATCACCACTCTCTCTCACATGCATTTCTTTTGTTTTATAGCGCCACTCAAGTGTAGGTTGTCAGAGAACTTTATAAAGAGACAACAAATTGTATGTGCGTAAGTCAGTGTATAGGAATTGTTACATAAGACAAAGGACTACAAGCTGTAGGAGTCACATGTCATCCATACTGGTAGGCAGTATAGTTCAAGAGTGCTTGGTCTGGAGAAGCATAAACTCGGGTTTTAAAACGTAACACTGTGGTTGGGGGTTTTGTTTACTAATAACAATTGATTTCTACCTAAATTAACCCTTTTTGCAACATTGGGCTAAGGAAAGGCTGGGGAAAAATCATAATGCTCTATACCTTGTAGTATGCATACAGCTCTTTGATGACAGTTAACAGCTCATTGTTTTATGTAAGAATTTAAACCTATATATTGCAAGCATCAAAAGGATCTATCTGACAAAAACAGTAACCCACTAAACGATTTACATTAGATGTACTTTGTGATCTGCCTGGTGCCCGTGCTTTGCAGCACGCATACTAACACTCCACACTACTTTATGATGAATTAAAAGCTCCACAAGACAAAACTCTGATCTTAATCCAGCAGGACCATTAAGCACCAGAGTTATCTTGACATTTTTATTGCTGCTGAAAAATTGCTGGAGGAAAGGAACGAGGCAGCACGTTCTTTTAAAACCATAATATACTTGATAACAAAGTCAGCACCCTGTGCGGTGGCACCGTTAGCACTGCCCTAAAGCCGACCCTGGACTGAACCCTCCTTTGGAAGGGGCAGATGATGAAACCAACATCTCAGACATATTTGAGGCTGTGTCGCTAAAACAATTAGACAGTGTGAGTGATAAAGTGGCACTAATACCGCCACCAGGCTGGCGGGAAGTACAGCCAAATTATGACCATGGCAGTGAGAATTCCCATAGACAGCCAATGTACCACACCAACCGCCACGGCAGACACAACAGTCACCATGGCGGTAGCCGTCAACAGCCAGGCGGGAGACAAAGTACGGCTCACCATATTATGATACAGGAAACCACCACCTTTTCCGGGGTGGTACCAACGCCATCAAAAGCCTGGTAGAAACAGCTCAGAAGTGAAAGGACTCACCATTGGAGACACAAGGAAGAACCACGCCGCCATGGAACCCGAACTGCAAGTCTTCCGGATAATCTTCTACGTCATGCTCCACCTGGAACACCAACGAAGACGCCAATGGTGAGTCCAGCCGCCTAGCACACAAGGGAGGGTGGGAGGAAAATGACAGTGACACACAAATGCACAATACACACCCCACACACACACACCATACACACAACCAGCTGCACACGTAAACCAATGGCACACGACACACGGCATAATAAAACACGGAGCATAATGCTGGATTAATGACAATGTATTAGCATAGCAAAATCTATGGCACGAACCAAATATATACAAATGTCCATGAAGGACCAATGCCCAGTCCAATGTCATGAGGGCACACGAGGCCACAGGGCACAGTCCAAGGCCTAATCTGTTTACTGACACAGCCGGAGAGAGCACTGCAGGGGCATCATTTTACAAGTGGGTAGGCACCTCAGGCGGATGGGAGGGGGCACCTCAGCTGAATACGGGAACGTCCCCACTGGTTCTGGATGGGGCAACATGCCCATTGCTTTGTCCTGGGGAGTGCAAGGCCACAGTCATTCAAGTGGGTGACTTGCCCACTGGTTCTGGAGGGGGCAACATGCCCATTGCTTTGTCCTGGGGAGTGCAAGACCACACTCTCTCAAGTGGGTGACTTGCCCACTGGTTCTGGAGGGGGCAACATGCCCATTGCTTTGTCCTGGGGAGTGCAAGGCCACAGTCTCTCAAGTGGGTGACTTGCCCACTGGTTCTGGATGCGGCAACATGCCCATTGCTTTGTCCTGGGGAGTGCAAGGCCACAGTCTCTCTAGTGGGTGACTTGCCCACTAGGTCTCGAGGGGGCAACATGCCCATTGATTTGTCCTGGGGAGTGCAAGGCCAAAGTCACTCAAGAGAGTGACTTGCCCACTGGTTCTGGATGTGGCAACATGCCCATTGCTTGGTCTTGGGGAGTGCAAGGCCACAGTCTCTCAAGTGGGTGACTTACCCACTGGTTCTGGACGGGGCAAGCCACACAGCAGCCCCTGGAGGGTGGCCTACATGGCGTCCGCTGGCGGTGATGGCTGCACTGTGGTAGTGGTTGGCGGAGCCTCTTGGGCAGCCCCTGCACTCCCTGATGGCTGCATTGTGGTGGTGGTTGGAGGTGCCTCCTGGGCAGCCCCTGCACTGTCCAATAGCTGCATTGTGGTGGTGTTTGGAGGAGCCTCCTGTGCAGACCCTGCATTGTCCGATAGCTGCATTGTGGTGGTGGTTGGAGGAGCCTCCTGGGCAGACTCTGCACTCCCTGATGGCTGCACTTCCACAGCTGGCGGTAGGGCCCTGTGACATCTGGTGGTGGTGGTGGTGTTAGCCTGACAGCTTCCGCTGGCATGGAGTGCCTCGTCTCTTCCTGTCCATGGGATGTGTATCCCTTACCCTTCCTGGCAGGGGGGGATGGGCTCTTCCCCCCTCTGCCTGGTGGTGCAGACTCCTTCCCCTTTTTCTCAGCTGGTGCAGACCCCTTTCCCTTCTTCACAGCTGGTGCAGGCCCCTTCACACTCTTCCCTGGTGGTGCAACACTCTTCACACGCTTCCCTGGTGGTGCAGGCCCCTTCCCCTTCTTTACCGGATGGTGCTGGCTCCTTCCCCTTCTGTGTTGTAGGTCTGGTATCCTTACCACCACAAGTAGGTGGTGCTACCACTGTCCCTGTGGACTGTTTGGCTGAGGTGCTGGGCTGTGTCCTTGGTACCCTGCCCATATGTACAGGATGGGGGGAAGGGGTAGAGAAGAGGTCAATTTGGGAAAGGAAACGTTGGGGCAGGAGGAGGGAGGAATAATGGGAGTGGAGTATGAGCGAGTGGTTGTTGGAGGTGTATGTCTGCTGGATTTGGGTGCAGGTGCATGGGCTGTATGCTGATGTGAGGTGGATGGCTGTTGGGTGTGTGCATGCTTGCATTTGTGTCCCTTAGGAGGTGGGGGACAGACACGGTGGGAGAGGACACAGGGGATGCATGCATGGTTGTTGTGGAAGTGTCTGCCAGTGAGGCGTGTGTTCTGCTTGGTGTGGTGATGCTGATAGTGGATGTAGATGTAGTGCATGCAGGTGGAGTGTGGACGTGACTGGGAGTGGAGGAGGAGGAGGTGGGGGAGACAGTGGTTGTTGGAGTGTCTGCAACTGTATGGTGTTTGTGTGAGTGCCTTTGGGATGAAGTGTGCTGCTTGTGTTTGCCTGTGCCACTGTTTGTGTGTTGCCATGTGTGTATGCTCATGTGCCTGAGATGGGTTGAGGTTGAGGGGAGAGGGACTTGGAAGTGGTAGTTAGAGGGGGACGATAGAAACAGGGACAATGGCTGCCATCAGAGAGGAGGCCAGAGCCTAAATCGATCTGTGTTGGGCCGCCAATCCACAGAGATGGATCTCAGGCGGTCAATAGCCTCCTCACTCAGGGCAGCAGGGCTCACTGGGGCAGGGCCTGAGGTGCCTGGGGCGAAGGAGATGCCCACCCCCCTAAGTGAGTTGGCACGGGCAACTCGCTGAGCGGCTACTGGTTGGGTGGTGCTGGTACGGGGCATGGCTGCTGTACCTGCAGCTGGGATGGTTCACAGAGGTGTCCGCCACCACCAGGGAGCTCCCATTGGAGGAGATATCAGAGTCTGTGTTGTCCCCTCTCTGCCGTGGTGCTCCCCTCACCCTCCGTCCCACTGGTTCCCTCGGCGTTGGTGGACTCTGCCTCCAGGGTCATGTGAGATGCAGCTCTCTCTGTCACCGGTGCCCCTGCTCCTCCACCAGATAATGCTAATGCACACAAGGACAGGATGACAAAACAAGAAAGGGGAGAGAGAGACAAAGGATACACTGGGTCAATGACTGCACCAACACCACCGTTGGCGTACACAGCACCATCACACACAGGGAACAGGCCTATGCAATACGCATTGCACTACCAGTGATATGGCTAGTCACCAAGGCATGATGAGGAGCACACAACGCCAACTGCAGCACACCTGGGACCCACGATGCCCTGTCTGGAAGTGACTACTAACAAGCTAGGTTACCTGTATTTGCCATGCAACCATTACCCTTCAGTGGACCCACAATGCAATGTCTGGAATGGCCTAAGGGACACCCACTAACACACAACCACCACCCGGATACCACTCCACGAGCCACAATTTGTAATGATACCCACTGTACTCACCCCCTTGTGGCTGCTGTGATTCCCTCAAGCGCCCGTCCAGCTCAGGGTATGCCACCACCAGTATGTAGGCAATCAGGGGGGTCAGGGTCCGACAGGCAGCCCTTCCTCGTTGCGAGGCCATCCCCAGCTGGGCCTCCACGGTCTTCCGTGCCCAGTGTCTGAGGTCCTCCCACAGTGGGTGCTCCGACTGCCATAGACCCTCAGGGTCCACACCTCCTCTGTGATGGTACGCCATATTCTCTTCTTTTGATGGGCGCTGACCTGCAGAGGCAATAAAGACAGGAGAACACCATTAAACTAACAGTCCAGGCTTTCACACTCATGGCCCACCATACCCGTTTCCATCACCATTGGCACACACATTGTCCAGCGCACGAAATGTACACCACCAACTGATAATCCCCCCCTTACACAATGCCTTCAAACACATCTCCATGTATCCATGCCACATGCATCGTGCCCACAGTGTACTCACCTGTTGGTCTGGAGGCCCATACAGCAGTCCGTACTGGGGTAGGACCCCATCCACCAGTCGCTCATACTCCTCCGAAGTGAAGGCTGGGGCCCTTTCCCTGGTCACACAGGCCATGGTAGGTTCCAGACACAGGTCATAGCAGCACATGCAATGTAGGTCTTCTCCTGGTGAAGGTCAGGAAAGAAGTGAGGAATGATGTAGAAAATTGTGGTCATGTCTGCAGCGGTGTACACCCCCATTGGCTACTGTAATCCACAGGGCCCAATATTATCCAATGAGGAATTGCACGGTGGTTCACGACCGCCGACCGCCATGACGCCCAACATTGGCAGAATTACCTCACTTCCCCCTGTCCCTCCACCCAGGACAGGCGGTTGCCATTTCAGGGGGGGTGAACAGGCCTATCGATAATTGCTGCGTCACAGGATAAATAGGCACATACTTTGAAATTTACACTGTCCCAATACCTAATTGCACGATGTGGACTGCTGTTGTGCTTTAGTTGTTCAAATTGTGACAGCATACTCACTCTTCTGTCCCTTAGATACCTACCGCTGCGGATGAATAGGAGATGGAGACATACCCCCGTGTACAGACCCGTGGTGGACTTAGCTACACTGGAGGACAGGTACATTATACTCACCTATAGACTGGACAGGGCCACGATCACAGAGCTGAGTGCCCAGTTGGAGCCGGACCTGATATCAGCTATCCATCATCCCACTGGGATCCCCCCTCTTGTGCAAGTTCTATCAGTGCTCCATTTCCTGGCAACTGGTTCTTTCCAAGTGACAGTGGGCTTGGCAGCAGGAATGTCACAGCCAATGTTCTCAATTGTGCTGGCAAGAGTCTTGTCTGCCCTGGTAAAACACATGTGCAGCTACATTGCTTTCCCTCGGGTGGAAGATTTGGCCACAGTGAAGGCGGATTGTATGCAATGGGACATATCCCCGATATTTTTGGTGCGATTGACGGGACATAGATTGTGTTTGTCCCCCCTCTGCCAGAACGAACTGGTGTACAGGAATCTTAAAAGTTTCCACTCTATGAATGTGCAGATGGTGTGCCTGGCGGACCAGTACATCTCCCACGTTAATGCTAAATATCCTTGGTCGGTGCATGATGCCTTTATCCTGAGGAATAGCAGCATCCCAAATGTGATGGGCCAACTACAGAGGCACAGGGTTTGGCTTATAGGTGAGCCTTGGTCCCAACCGGTGTATGTTAGTGTATGCCTCTGATGTTAACCTAATATGATAGTGTGTGGCTAAATGTTGTCCCTCAATGCCTGCAGGTGACTCAGGCTACCCATACCTATTGTGGCTGCTGACCCCTGTGAGGAATGCCAGTACAAGGGCTGAAGAACTTTATAATGAAGCACATGGGTGAACCAGAAGGATCACTGAGAGGACCTTTGGCCTCCTGAAGGCCAGGTTCAAGTGCCTCTATCTGACAGGTGGAACCCTGTGCTACTCACCCGAGAAGGTCTGCCAGATAGTAGTGGCATGCTGCATGTTGCATAACCTGGCCCTCAGACGCCATGTACCTTTTCTGCAGGAGGAGGTGACTGGAAATGCCCCTGTGGCAGCAGTCGACCGAGGACAGTGAGGATGAGGAGGCCGAGGATGAGGATGTGGACAACAGAACATAAGTTATCCGTCAGTACTTCCAATGACACACAGATGAGACAATGCAACTTCACATTTCTATGACTATTGGTGTGTTCTGTGTAGCAGAGGCATGCTGGCATTACCCACTTGTTACCTCTACTTACAGTCACCTATGGATTATCATTTTACAGATGTTGGTGATATAACAACAATGTCCTGATGTGATCACTGCAGCTAGCTACAGGTCATTCTTTCTATGCTCTCACTATGTACAGTTAATTTACAATGGACGTAGCTGTTTTCATTAATAGAAATTTTCAATACATGAAATACTAGTAGTCGGGTTTTTTCCAAGGGTGTTGATTCTAGTGCTAAGAAATAGAGGGGAAAGTGCAATGGAATGGGGTGATGATGAAGGAAAGTCCAGGGTATTGTTCCAGTTTGTTTGTAGCACAGGTGCAGTATCCAAGGGGCCATCGGAAGGGGAGCAATGGAAGTTCAAGGTGGACAAGGTGACTGAGTGGGACACAAGGGGAACAATCAGGAGAGTCTCATTTCCTGGCGGTGGTCTTGGCAAGTGTCCTGGCTTCTCTCTGGGTTGCAGGGAACGTTTGCAGGGTGGTTCATCTTCTGCAGAGGGAGGGGTGCTGGTGGCCTGTGGGCCCTGTGGCGGGTCCACCTGCCCACTAGGTGCAGTGGAAGTGGAGGGCTGGTCCATGGACTAGCTAGTTGTAGGGGCCCACTGGTGTGCTGTTGCCTCCCTCATGATGTTGGCCATGTCTGCCAGTACCCCTGCTATCGAGATCAGGGTGTTGTTAATGGCCTGCAAGTCCTCCCTGATCCCCTAAAACTGTCCCTCCTGCAGCCGCCTGTTCTCCTGCACGGTGTCTAGGATCTGGCCCATCGTGTCCTGGGAATGTTGGTAGGCTCCCAGGATCTCGGAGAGTGCCTCCTGGAGAGTCGGTTCCCTGGTCCTGTCCTCCCCCTGGTGCACAGCAGTCCTCCTAGTTTCCATGTTGGCCTGTGCCCCTGTCCCCTGAACGGTGTGCCCACTGCCACTGACCCCAGGTTCCTTATTGTCTTGGGGGCGAGGTGTGGCCTGGGGTCCCTGTACAGGTGGGCACACTGCTGATTGATGTGTCCTGGGGACAGAGGTTTGGGTATCCTGGGTGGGTGCTGTGGTGTTGGATCCTGATGGGGGAGGCTGTGTAGTGGTTTGTGAGTGGGCTTGGGTAACCGGCTGTCCAGTGGTCCCTGATGGGCCAGGTAGGTCTTCCAGATCCAGAAGTCCAGAGTTACTGTCATCACTAGGGGCCTCTTTTGTTGGGGGACTGGATAGTGGTGGCACCTCCTCTCCATTGACATTGGCTGGGGTTCCTGTGGGGATGTAAGTGATGTATTATGCTTCAAGTGTATGCCATTTGTACTTCCCATCTATGGTTGGTGTTGCCCTTCCAGCTTTTGCTTGTATATGGTGATGTATTGTGGTATTGTTAGTTCCCCTATGCTGTACATTCTTTAGTGATGAGTGCCCACGCAGGGCTGGAAGGGGTGTCCATGCATTGGTATGGCATGCAGGGCTTGGCATTGGGGTTAGTGAGATGTCTAGGTGCAGTGTGTGGGATGGAGTGGAGTGATGGGAGTGAGAGTGTGGGTGTGAGATGGCATGCAGGTATTGGGGGGGGGTGATAGGTAGTAAATATTGACTTACCAGTGTCCAGTCCTCCGGCTACTCCAGCGAGTTCCTCAGGAGTCAGTATTGCCAGTACCTGCTCTTCCCATGCTGTTTGCTGTGGGGAAGGAGGTTGGAGTCCACTGCCAGTCCTCTGTATGGCAAGCTGGTGTCTTGCTGCTATGGAATGTACCTTCCCCCGTAGGTCGTTCCACCTCTTCCTGATGTCGTCCCTTGTTCTTGGATGCTGTCCCACGGCGTTGACCCTGTCCATGATTCTCCGCCATAGCTCCATTTTCCTTGCCATGGATATCTGCTTTACCTGCGCTCCAAAGAGCTGTGGCTCCACCCTGAAAATTTCCTCCACCATGACCCTTAACTCCTCCTCAGTGAAACAGGGGTGCCTTTGTGGTGCCATGGGTTTTGTGTGATGTGTGTTGGTGAGGGTGTGTTGGGTAATGTGGTGGGGTGTGTGATGTTGAGTGTGTGAGAGGTGCATGGGTGTAAGTGGTGTGTGTGTCTAGTTGTCTCTGTGCTCTTCTTCGCAGTCTCCTGGTGGCAATTGTTGGTCGTAAGGGGTTGTGGGTAATGTGGGTGTTTTATAGTGGTGTGGGTGTGGGGTGTGTGTATGGGCGTCAGGTGTGTGTATTTGGTATTGGCCAATGTTGTGTTGTTTCGTATGTGGGTGTTCATTCTGTGCGCGGCGGTATGTACCGCCAATGGTTTACCGCCTTTGAAAGTCCACTGTGGTGATTTGTGGGTCATAATGTGATGGGTGCTGTTTTGTTGGTGTAACGGTATGGGTTTTGGGACTGCCACTTTATCACTGACCTTTGGTCGTCTGGCGGTTTTGTGTATGTGGCTGTATTATGTCAGATTGGTGTGTGTGTGTGTCATAATATGGGGAACGGATATCTGCCACCACAGCGGTATGTTGGCGGCCATCAGCGTGGCGGTAAGCGGCATTTACCGCCAATGTCATAAAGAGGGCCATAGTCTTAGATGTAGCATGCCCTCACAACAAAATGTTAAAGTTGTCAGACAGGGTCAAAGCTTCTGGCAATCCTATGTCTGCTCAGGTGATTTCTGGAGTGGCTCAGTGGGTAGTGTGTATGTTAAGTAAGACAAACTGCACACTGCCTGCAGAGAGGCGCTGATCCTTCCTTAATAAAATTGACCTTAAACTTGGACACCTGGCCGCTTTGGAAGCAGGATTCATAGCCCTAAGGAAAACTCTTGGGGGATCCCTTAGTCAAGGAGCTAGAGAAATTCATCACAACTTTTTCTGGGGAAAACATTTTGGGGAAAGTTAATCTCTGACTGCTCTTTTAACCCGGGTCTCCTCATAGGTCAGAACAATGGCTGGCATAGCACTTGCCAGCATGAACTTTTTTTCCCTCAAAGGGGATCTTCAAAAAGTAGTGGTGGCAGAGGAATCTTCAGGGTAGGAGCCAGTGCCCCAGATGGGTTCTCCACTAGGGATTATCCACTTTCCCCACTAAGAGTAGGGGAGCAGTTAAGGTGGTTCAAGAACATGTGTCAGCATTTGATGAACAACCTATAATTTCTGTAAACAATATCAAGTTTCCACACAGAGTTTTGGAGAGCCCCAGTCTAGAACTTTCACCCTCAGTCTCTAAGAATCTTGACTCAAGAGATTAGCCTCATACACAAGGATGGGAAGGAGAGGAAGATCAAAGGTAGAGGTTTTCTAACCAATAACGTACTGGTCAAACAAAAGGACAAAGGATTGCAATCAGTGTTAAACCTCCAGGAATTCAAGAGTTTTTTATTTTACACCACTACAAAATGAAGGGCCTCCATCTTCTGAGGGATTGTGCTAATTATGGGGGACTGGATGGTCAGACTCGACTGAAAGACACCTCCCTGACAGTCCCTATTTTTCCTCTAAAGAAGATATTTTAACATTTCTGGTGGAGGGATCAAGCGTACACATTTCGAACACTATGGGGGTCATTATGAACACGGCGGGATTCCCCACCATGTTCATGCTGGCAGTCTAAACATAGACCGCCAGCCCGTCGTAGACCCCGCCGGCCCTATAATAAACAATCCTCTGGGCCGGCTGGCGGAAACACTGCAGAATGCTGGTCCAGGGCATTGCCGACGGCTCCACATGGAGCCTTCGTCAATGCCGCAGTGCGGCGGGTGCAGCAGCACCCGTTGTGCATATCACTGCCCATAAATCGGGCAGTGACCTGCGTGACGGGGCTTTGCATGGGGGTCCCGGAGCACCCCTTCTGCCAGCCTTTTTCTGGTGGGTGAAACCACCAGGGAAAGGCGGGAGGAACAAGGGTTCTTTATCGGATAGAGAAATCTACCATCGTCAGGCTGCCTGTCGGCGGTAGCGGCAGTGGCGGAAGGCCGTCTGTAGCGGTCTTTCCTTGTTTATAATATGGTGGTCCAGAATGCCATGCCGGTGATTTCTGCCACCACCGGCATGGCGGTCTGGACCGCCATGTTCATAATGAGCCCCTATATTATTTGCATATCCTCAGCCCCCTGATGCTTTACCAAATACTATGACCAGTGGTGTAATACTTGAGAACAAGGGATGCCAGACTGATTATATAGCTAGACAAAATACTGTCCTTAAAAGAAGTGAAATTTTCGGTTTCAATAGCTACAACATTTTACATTCAGTATTACTATATTGCAAGTCCTTCTTTTATTTCTCGTATACCTTCAAGTGCACTGAGCATGCACAACATGTTCTGGCTGCCATGTTGGAAGGTCCGGTGAGTTCAGTTATGCATTACCAGCTTAAATAGGGTATGCTGGTGTCCATGCCGTGAATTCTCAACACAGATGGTGACTAATTCCTCCTTTTGAGCTCATAGTTTTTTGGTAAGTTTCTTACTGTGATTGCAAAATTTAAATTAATAAAATTGTGTGTTCAATTAAAATGGATCAATGGCAAATCAATCAATCAATCAATCAGGGATTTGTAAAAGCGCACTACTCACCCTTGAGGGTCTCAAGGCGTTGAGGAGGGGAGTGGGGGAAGCAGGTGGGTAGAGGTGTTGCTACTTCTTGAACAGCCAGGTCTTGAGAAGTTTCCTGAAGGTAAGGAGGTCTTTGGTCTTGGTCTGGAGCAGGTGGGTGGGAAGAGTTTACCCCGTTTTGGCAGCAAGGTGCGAGAATGATCTACCACCGGTTGTAGTTCTGCGGACACGTGGGACAGTTGTGAAGGCAAGGTCGGTGGAGCAGAGATGCCGGGTTGGGGTGTGGAGAGTCGTCTGTTGAGGTTTCTTGTTGACTGGGAGCCAGTGCAGATTTTTCAGGTGGTCTGTGATGTGACAATGGCGAAGGATGTCCAGGATGAGGCGTGCGGAGGCGTTCTGGATGTGTTGCAGCCTCTTCTGGAGCTTGCCCATGGTTTCTGTGTAGAGGGCATTGCTGTAGTCTAGTTTGCTGCTTACGAGGACTTGGGTGACTGCTCTTCTGGTTTCGGTGGGTATCCATTTGTAGATCTTTCGGAGCATTCGGAGGGTGTTGAAGCAGGAGGAGGAGATGACGTTGACTTGCTAGGTCATGGATATTGAGGGGTCCAAGATGAAACCTAGGTTGCGTGCGCAGCGGTTCTGAGAGTGGCAGGCCACCAGCAGTCATCCCATGCGGAGGGGGTGGAGCTGAAGATGAGGTCTTCCGTCTTGTCAGAATTGAGTTTGAGGCAGCTGCTCTTCATCCATTCGGTGATGGCCTTCATTCCTTCGTGGAGGTAGGTCTTGGGGAAGTCCTTGGTTAGTACACACATTGTGTTTTTACATGTGTTGTCCAGTGCACATTTTAAAAGTGCCTTATTTTTTCTGTCTGTGCATCTAATGTTAAAAAAATGTCCTTCATTATTTGTAAAATCACTCATACTTCAGTAGATTTACTGTCTTGCCTTGCCGTAATATTTATTTTAGTTGTAACTATTTATGAGCTCACTGTCTCCTACTGGAGGAACACACATTCATATTTCAAGGAGCTAGGTATATAGGTTAAAAGTCCTAATTGTTTATTTAGTTAAGGTGGATTTCTAGAGTGAGTCTGTTTCATGTAATGTTACTTCTAAATGATGATTGGTTTACTTAAATATATCTTATTTAGTACCACGGTCCATGGTGGTACTTCACACATGCTTAGACCTGGGTCTCTGCTACTGAAATGTTAAAACAAACTGTTGTATATGGGAAGTGGTCGAACCCTTGTTTTCCTTGAAGGCAGAGTTCATGTCAGTCTTCTTATTGAATCAGTGCTTAAAGATTTTACTGATTCTCGCCTACCTTTAAGTGGAGCAGTCGCTAGGACTAATTCCTCTTGAAATAATTATTTGTCTTGTGCTAGATTGTATTTGGTTCTGGCTTTTGACTAGAATAGGAATTAGCTTCTCTGGCCTACGCTAAATCACATCTGTTTGCATTTTGACTATTTCAAATAAATCTGCATGTTTTGGTTTGTACTTGAATCTTGACCATGTCGATTTTCCATTGTAACTTATCTATGTGGATTTTCCTATTTAGGTTCTCTAGGTTTCCATATAATTTATGATTAGGGCTCATTTCCTTTGGACTTAAACACAACCCTGATCCATCTTATTTGCCCTTTTAATGGTAAAAAGCACTAACACTTACATATCTTTTGAATGACTGAAGTTTATTGAATAAAATTTCCTTTTATTAGCCACTCACTTGCTTTGTACAATTTCCACCTGAACTGAGCCTTCTTGAATAAAACATGCAAGTACTTTTGGGGGGTTGCGATTGCATGATTTTTCACTTTTAACACTTTTCCCTGTATGTTTGGATTCATTCCCCATTATCTGATTTTTTTCCAGTTTGAGGCATATAGTATTACTGCAATTGAGTAATTCTTGCACTCTCATGCCTTCTGCACTTTAACCAGAACCTTAGCCTACTGTATTGTATTGTAGCATCTATATAGCTCTTACTACTCCTCGGTGGGGTGCTGAAGCACTTGCCTAAATGAGTAGCATGCTACAACATGTTGGGTGTGTGGTTGGAAGGATGTTATTTTTTATCCTATGTGGGGAAGTGTTTTCAAGTTGTGCGTAATGACCACAGGGTGCTGTTATTGTGTTATGGTACGTAATGCGTAGCAGTATCTTGGTTGATGAAGTATAAGAGATGCTCGCAGTTTTATGGTTTTAACTATATGCTGTTAGGTTTGAACACCTCTGCAGTTCCCTTTATATTATTTCATGTTATCTGCTTAGCTACATACTCCACTGGGTTGTCCGATCTGATATTTTGTGTAGTTGTGTTCCTGAGTTGCCATGGTTGGAGGAAGAGACAAGAAAAGAGATCTGCTGAGATGTACATTTTTATTATCATCTTATATCTGATAGTCTATGTGAGATGTAAATAAGCTGGCAGATTGTATAGGTATCTGAGACCTGCACGTGTCTAGATACCCTCTAGGGTGATACAAATCAATACAACATAACATAACTATATGAACGTCCTCCAAAATTGTCCAGTAATGTGTGACAGGTTTCTTCAGTTGTTCCATGCCTATTCATTAAGTGATGTTTGGTTTGTTGGCTGTACAGGGCTGGTTGAGTTGTTTGCAATTCGTGGGTTGTAAACTGAGGATTGCACTTGAGGATGAGATTGTTTTCTGGCCTCTGTTCCTGGGATGCAGGTGGTACAGTTTTCCAGGATATAGCAATGTTTTCAACTGTTTTCTGAAGTGTATTTACTCCTGGGTGCTTCTAATGCTGGTAGTGAGTTCCAGAACTTGGTGGCTTTCACTGAGAAGGAAGTGCCTCCTACAGATTGCTAATGGTAAGTGTAAGAAATTGAGTTACTGGTTGGGCCGGGGATCAAACCCTACCCAAGCAGCAACTACAATCCTTGTCAGGGTGAGGCACAAGCAAACCCCAAATTAAATGGTGCTCAGCACTCTAGTAGCCTGGCACAGAGCAGTCAGGCTTAACTTAGAGACAATGTGTAAATTATTCATGCAGCAATTCAAGCAGTAATAAAGTAAAAACGCAACACAAGAAAAATCCCATGGAAAAATTTAGTAAATTTTAATCAATAAAGCAAGACCAAACAACAGAAATTCAATCAGTAGATCTGAAAATATGCAGGTTTCAAGTTTTCATTGAAAATAGCACCACAAAGCACAAAGCTCCAATTGTGGCAATCTGGTTGCACCAGACCGGGTCAAAGTCACATGTTCAGATTGACCGCGATTGAGCATGGGGCTGCTACCAGGACCCAGTTAGGCCTGGTGATCACGAGTACCTTAAATCCTGGTTTGCAGAACATTCAAGATGCATCTGTTACAGGGAGTGGTGAAGCTGGGATGCAAGGTTCTGCATCAGCATCGAATACATTAAATATGCCAAGTGGGTGAAAGCCAATACTACCCTATTTTAATGGGAGAGCCCAAGCACTTTATCACTGATTATTAGTAGTAAAGTGCATATAGTCCTAAAGCCAGCAAAACAAAGTCAGCAAACAGAAGGGTTGAAGTCAAAACATTAGGGGGAAATCCACGCCAAGGTTGCCATGTGTAACACATGTTACCCTAGCTGAAAGTGGGGAGAACTACCCAACCCCTTGGGAGTTCTCTTCACTAAGGTGGAAAACACGGAGAGACCATCAGCACTGGCTTGGTCTGTCCCAGGATGGTATTCCATCGAGACTTCCATTGCCTTTAAGGAGTTGGACCACCTCAACAGTTTGGAATTCTCACCCCTCATCTGCATTAGCCATCTGAGGGGTCTGTTGTCTGTCTAGATCCGTAAGTGAGCACCAAACAGGTATGGTCTTTGCTTCTTCAGCGCCCAGACCTTTGCAAAGGGTTTCCTTTCTATTGCACTCAACCTCTTTTCCTGGGGAAGTAACCTCCTCCTAATGAATACCACAGGTTGATCCCGGCCCTGTTCTTTCAGTTGTGAGGGCACGCCCCTATGCCATGCTCTGAGGCGCGTATCTGTACAGTGACAATTAATTCCTTGGAGAAGTCAGGGGCCTTGAACACGGGTGCTGTGCACATGGCCTTCTTCATGGTGTCAAAAGTGTTCTGGCACACCTCCATCCAGATCACCTGTCTGTGTTGCTTCTTAGAATTCAGCTCTGTCAAGGAAGCAACAATTGTGCCATACCCCTTGACAAACCTCCTGTAGTATCTGGTGAGGCCTAGGAAGGCTCTCACCTCTGTCTGGGTCTTGGGTTTCGAAGCCTGGAACTGAAGACCGCAATGTCATTTAGGTAGACAGCACTGAAGTTCTCCAACCCAGGCAGGACCTGGTAAATCAACCTCTGGAAGGTGGCATTAGTGTCCTTCAACCTGAAGGGCATTACCCAGAACTGGAAATGTCCTTCTGGGCTAGAGGACAGGGAGCTCTCTTCGTCCCCGTCAGTCAAAGCAATCTGCCAGTAACCAGACCTTGAGTCAAATGTGCTGAGGAACTTAAAAGCTCCTCCTAGATCTATGAGCTCATCAGCTCGGGAAATTTGGTGTGCGTCAATCTTGGTGATGGCATTGAGCCCCCAGTAATCCATGCAGAACCGACGTTCTGGAGTCGAACCTGAAGAGGCAGTTTTGGGGACCAGCACCACTGGCCTGGAACAAAGACTGTTTGAGAGCTCAATGAGCCCTAACTCTAGCATTTTGGAAACTTCCTTCTTTATGCTGTCTCACCTTATCAGATAACCTGTAGATTTTTCTCTTGACAGGCATACTGTCCCTGGTATCAATATCATGGGTGCCCCATGTAGTGAGCCATGGGGTAAGGGAGAGGATAGAGGCAAACTGCCCCAACAACTGGCTGCAGTCACTCTGTTGTCCAGGGTCATGTTGGGGGAGAGGCTGACACCTTCCACTGACCCATTCTGCTTCTTGGAAGAAAGGAAGTCAGGGGGAGGTTTACTGTCCTCCGTGACCAGGAGCATGGTTACCTCAGACCTCTGAAAGTGGGGTTTGAGGCAAATGACATGCAGAATACTCTAAGGGTTCTAGGAGCTTGGAGATCCACCAAGTAGGTGACCTCACTCTTGCGCTCTTTCATGTCATAGAGCACAGCCCAGCAGTCTTGCAGGGCAATAGGCTCTACAGGATCCATAATCCAAACTTTTTGGCCAGGCTGAAACTCGACAGGGTGGTCTTCTTAACGTACACCAATTTCAAGACCTACTGGCTGGCTTCTAAATTCGTATTGACCTTCTTCCAGATGCAGTCCATCTGGGTATGGAGTTTTAGTATGTAGCTGACCACATCCTGGGGGAGCCCTACAAGAGTTTAAAGGGGTTGAACCCAACACCCCTCTGCAGAACCTCCCTGTATGCAAACAACAGGCATATAGGATGTGCCATTTCCCTCTCAAAGGCTCTTACAGGCTCATGACCAATACTATTAGGGTCTTGTTGAACTGTTCAACAAGTCCATTAGTTTGGGGATGGTAAGGTTTGGAGAACCTATAGGTTACTCCACACTCCTTTCACATGGACTTCATGTACGCGGACATGAATTTGATGCCTCGGTCAGACACGACCTCCTTGCAGAATCCCACATGGATAAAGATCCCCATCAGTGACATGGCCACTGTGGGCATGGTCACTGACCTCAGACGTAGGGCCTCCGGGTACCGGGTGGCATGGTTCACCAAGATCGAAATGAGCCTGTTGCCAAGAGCTGTCTTGGGGTCTAGAAGCCCAACAATGTTGATGCCCATCAGTTCAGAGGGAGACGACAGCGAATGGCTGTAGGGGAGCTTTCCTCTTCCCTCTTGAATTGCCACTGGCCAAGCAGTAAGGACATGGCCTGCAGAACGCATCTGAGGCCATCCTCATCTGGGAAGAGTAATAAAATCTCGTGCAAGCCTTTCAAAGGTCTTGTCTTGCCCTTGATGACCTGTCAGGAAAACATCATGAGTCAGATCTAGTAGGAAGGCCCTGTAACACAGGAGAATCATCAACACGTGTCACATCAGGTACCTTAGGCTTGCTATTCCGGAGATCACTCTCCCAACATATCAGGTGATCACCAGAGATGTCACCAGCTGCCTGGGCCTTGGCCTGCTGCTGTAGGCCCCCAAGAGTACGGTACTCCATTTGCACTTTGCAGAACTCTTCCCTGGTGGGACCTTCTTCTTTCTTCCAGTTGGTCAGTTCAGGTAGGTTCCCTAGGGCGGCAATGTCCTCCACTGTAGCTCTGGGGCATTGCCCTCGGACTCAACCTCCTCCCAGATCGTGGAAGTTTCAGAACTGATATTTCCATGCTCCTTGCCCTTCCTCTTTTTGACAGGCACCCAGGCCATTATTCCAGTCCCCAGGTCCTCTTGACAATAATTTTGTGCGGCCATGGACCGCGTGGTCAGGCAACCCTAACATCTCCAAGTGCGACTTGAGGTCCACCTCCTTCCAGATGGAGGTCATTTCCAAGCATTACATCTATGGGCATGACTGGACTAACAACTACCCTCAAGAAACCCAATACTACCCCCCACTCAAAGGGAATCAGAGCCCTTGGATAATGACTCTCATGGCTGTCGGCTGCAGGAGCCTGGTGGAATGCATTAGGGATTATCTGCTCTGAGGTCGCCAGATGACATCTGCCAGTTGTTATGATGTCTCCAGTTTCTTTCAGAGACTCCACCCTCTGCCCATTGATGGTTCCCCACTGCCTGTATTTCCTAGTGTTACTGGGCATGTGAGTTCTCTGCACTATCTCTTTGTCACCCAGGGACAGCAGGGTAAATTCTACGCTATCCTCCACACTATCTCGGGCAATCTTCTCCCTAGGTGCTACACTAACCAACCCCAGTTCCTGCCCACCAGTGGGGGCTCTATGCCCGCTTGGGACACTTGGCATTCCCGTTGTAGTGCCCAACCTGGTGTCACTCATAGCACTCAGGGGACGGCTTCCTTGAGGACTTACTACCAGGGAGCCTCTTCTTTTTCCATCCAGGCGGGGACGGGGAGCCCTGACCCTTAGAACTAGTTTGAGGACCTTTAGAGAAGTCCTTATTTTTATGTTTGTCTCCCTGCTCCTTCTTCTGCTAGGGACCCTCCCCACCTTTGTGATAATGCCCCCAGATGCCTTCTTGTCGAACCTGGGGCTGAGCCAGTGGTCCACCTCCTTAGCAAGCTCCCTGGGGTCAGTGAACTTACTATCAATAAGGTACTGGTGCAAGTTTGCAAAACAAAGACTGAACATGTGCTCTCTTGCAATCAAACTGTACAGCCCTTGGTGATCCTTTACTTCACTGCCCTTCACCCAACCATCCAGTGCCTCACAAAAGGAATTCACACTATCCAGTCAGGACTGCTGGTGCAGCTTCTGGCTGTCCCTAAACATCTGCATATACTTCTCAGGGGTGTGGCAATATTTTTGTTTGAGGGTTTCCTTCATGGGGAGATTAGCTCATCCTGTCTCCCTTCTCTCCCCTCACAAGGGATATGCTTCCAGAGGCTAGCCATCAATCATCCACAGGGATCCTATGCATCTATAAAGCTACCTCATAACCTTCAAATAACTTGTCAGTGTCATCCTCCACAACAAAGTCAGACACCAGACCTTTAGGAATGTGGACCACCTTGTCTCCATAGGGTACTTCAGGTATGCTGCCACCAAGATTGTTGGACTCTGCTTGCCTAGCTCTTATGTCCCACTCTCTGAGGCTCTTCTTGTGAGCCATTTTCCTTTCCTCTGCCTCCACGGCCAACTTCTTATCCTGTACGCTCAACTGGGCCATCTGCAGCCTAAATTCCCTCTTCGCCTTTCTCTCCTCCAGCTCCTCTGGGGATAGGCCTTGAAAGTACACATTGCTCTCTTCTCAGGCGGGGAGTTCTAACTTGAGCTCAATGCTGCATATGAGGAAGGTCTTCTTCTTGTCTTTCTATCTCACCATCTCCTTCTGTGGCTGTAACCAATGACTAGTGGACTATCGCCCAGCACCTTTTAGAGCTCCACTTTCCTAGTGTTGCCCCTCTCCTTGCAGAACCCTTTGAGCTGAGCCACAACATAGACATCCATGTTGGCCAGCTCCAACTTCATCCTTGCAGGTGTAGTTTCAGACACAACAGTCAGAGAATTTGGAGAAAACTAAAAGGATCTAAAAGGATAATCAAGGAAAAGTTTAAAACTCAAATTGATTTCAAATTATTTATCTGGGATTTTTAGTGTAACACAAAATCACTGCATGGCACTGTACAAACACAAGATCTAATCCTCACTTCTGATCACCAATGGGCTACTGGTTGAGGAGGTGAAACCCTACTCAAGCAGCAACCACAACCCTTGTTAGGATGAGGCACAAGCAAACCCTGAATTAAGCTATGCACAACCTCCTGGTAGCTTGGCACAGAGTTGTCAGGTTTATCTTAGAGTCAATGTGTAAAGTATCTATCAAGCACTTCAGACAGTAAAAAGTGAAAACACAGCAGAAGAGAAATCCCACACCAATTCAGAAAAATAGAGTACATTTTAATAAATAAAACAAGACCAAATGACAAAAATGCAATCATTAGAACTGTAGGTATGCAAGTTTGAAATTTTAAGTGAAAATAGCATCAAAAACACAAAGCACCAAATGTGAATATCTGGTTGTACAAGACCGGGACAAAGTCACACAAGTTCATCTGACCGTGATAAAGTGCAGGCTAGCTACAGGGACCCATTTAAACCAACTGAACAAGAGTATCTTAAATCCTGGGTTTGCAGAGTGTTGCGAGGTCCTGTGTCGAGGATGCGCCTTGCAGCCAAAGCGGTGTGTCAGTTCCAGGGAGTTGTGAAGCTGCAATGAGAGGTTCTGCATCGTTGTCGAGGATCCCATCGATGAGCATTTGTGGTGTGAAGTCCAGCATTGAGGATGAGTTTGCTCAGTTGAGGTGATTTATCGGTTCCCAAGAGCTTTGAGGCTGTAACGTGAGAACCTGTGTTCTCGTCAAGACTGAAGTCGACAAGAGATTTGCAATGCGAGGGCCTGTATCGGGAAAGCTTCACCAGGACAGTTCCAATTCGGGCTGGGGGGTCAACAGGGAGTCCTTGCATCTAAAGAACCCTTGAAGCAAAGGCGACTTGTCAGTTTTGCTCGGGACTGCGCCCCTCAGAAGAGGAGATGCATTTTTCGGTCCGGGATTGCACTTCTGAACAGAGAAGATGCAATAGTTTTGCAGTACTTTGTGTGGAGGCAGGGCACAGCTTATTCAAGTGTAAGGACGGTTGTGTCCAACTCTGCCCTACTTTTTCTGCTAGTGATCACCCATCCAGGCATACCTAATCCCTCTGTTGTATGTTTCTGTAAAGGAGGAATTCACAAAGCCCACCTGTCAGCTACACCCAGCCATGTAACACAGAGACAGGCTGCAGGTACTAAATGGTTAAGGCAGGAAAATGACAACTTTTCAAAAAAGGTATTTTAAGAATTGTAATTTAAAATCTGCCATTGGCATGAGAGGGGATTTTTCATTGCAATTTCAAGGACACCAAACACCTGCCTCTATTTGGAAATGATCACTTATTAAATACAGTAAGGTAACTCCAGTGTATTTTGAGAGAGATGCAGGCCTTACAGTAGTGAAAAACACATCTAAGAGTGTTTTACTACCAGAACATGTAAAACTTAAAAGTACATGTCCAACCTTCTTGATACATTGCACCCTGCCCTCTGAGTTGTCCAGGGACTACTGTAGGGGTGATTTACATGTATTATAAAGGAAGGCTTGGGGATGGCAAAAGGTTTATTTTACCAGGTTGAAATGGCAGTTTAACACTGCACACACAAGCTGCAATGGCAGACCTGAGACATGCTTAAAGTGCTACTTAAGTGGGTGCAGCAGGTCAACTAGCAGCATTTAATTTACAGGCCCTGGGCACTGGTAGTACCACTTGACTAAAAGTAGATTAAATATGCCAATTGGGTATAAGCCAATTCCACCATGTATTAAGGAGAGAGCATACATACTTTAGCACTGGTTAGTAGTGGTAAAGGGCGCAGAATCCTAAAGCAAGCAAAACAAAGTTAGCAAACAGGATGCCTGGTCTAAGAGCAAGATGGTGCAAGCCTGGATCGCAGTGTTCTGTTTGATTTGTAGTGCTTGAACCTAACTGTAGGTATAGTGGTCCTTCTCCTTGGGAACCTTGGTGGACATTGCCCTTCTAGCTATAGGTAGCCAGTGGAGCTACTGCAGGACTGGAGTCATGCATTCTTTTGGGTGAAGGCACAGAAGAACCCTCGCAGCAGCATTTTGGATAGGTTGTATTTTGCGTATAATGAATGCGGGTGTATAGGGTGCTGGCATAATCAAGCATGGAGATTATGAGGCTAAGGATGGCTTGCAGTTTATGTTGGTTTGCAAGGTATGGGAAGATGTGACATAGTGTTTTCATTATGTAAAAGGCCCTCTTTGCGACATTGCTTGCATGAGGTATTAAGGATAGGTCTGTATCCATGGTTACTTCTAGGTTTCAAACGTCCCTTGATGTTGTCACAGGGGCTCGAAATTCCTTAGGCCATTTGGTGGTAGGCCGGTGGTTTTGCCATTGTCTGCATGTCATAATCCCTGTCTATGCAGTATTGAGCATTAGATGGTTATTCATCATCCAGGTGTTTATGGACTAAAGACAGTCATCAAGGTTTGAATTGTAGCAGCCTTTGGGGCTATACATGTTTCATTTTGATTTTATCTGCATAGTTGTAATGTGAGGTGGTATGATTTCAATCAATCAATCAATCAACAAAAATGTATAGAGCGCGCTACTCACCCTTGAGGGTCTCAAGGCGCTTGTGGGGAGGGGGGTGAGGGGGGTTTACTGTTCGAACAGCCATGTCTTGAGTTTTTTTCTGAAGAGTAGGAGGTCTTTGGTTTTGCGGAGGTTGGTGGGGAGGGAGTTCCAGGTTGTGGGGGCAAGGTAGGAAAAGGCCCTGCCTCCTGTGGTGGTTCGTTGGATGCGGGGGACTGTAGCTAGTGCGAGGTCTGCTGATCGGAAGTTGCGGGTGGGAGTGTGGAAGTTCACTCTTTCGTTGAGGTAGGTCAGGCCGGTGTTGTGGAGGGATTTGTGTGCGTGGATGAGGATCTTGAAAATGATTCTCTTGTCTATGGGGAGCCAGTGAAGGGATTTGAGGTGTGGTGAGATTTGTTTGTGGCGGGGGAGGCCAAGGACGTGGCATATGGCTGTGTTCTGGATTCTCTTGAGTTTGCGTTTGAGTTTGAGTGTGGTGCCGGCGAATAGGGCGTTACCGTAGTCTAGTCTGCTGCTGATGAGTGCATGGGTGACTGTCTTCTTGGTCTCTGGGGGAATCCATTTGAAGGATTTCTTTAGAGTGCGGAGTGTGTGGAAGCAGGAGGACGTTAGTGCATTGATTTGCTGTGTCATGGTGAGGGAGGGGTCCAGGATGATGCCGAGGTTGCGTGCGTGGTTTGCAGGGGTGGGTAAGGGGCCTAGGGCGGTGGGCCACCAGGAGTCGTCCCATATGGTTTTGTTGGGGCCGAAGATGATGAAATCGGTTTTGTTGGAGTTAAGCTTGAGGTGGTTAGTTGTCATCCAGTTGGCTGGGTCGAGGAGAGCAGTGTGTAGGTTGGTTCTGGCGGTGGTAGGGTTGCGGGTGAGGGAGAGGATGAGTTGGGTGTCATCTGCGTAGGAGAGGATGGTGATTCCGTGTGGTCGGAGAATGTTGGCTAGGGGGATCATGTAAATGTTGAAGAGTGTGGGTCGACGGTCCTGATGTCGTCAGTGCATGTGATGAGGGCGGTTTCCGTGCTGTGGTTCTTGCCGAACCCTGATTGTGGGGGGTCAAGAGTGTTGTTTTCTTCGAGGAAGTGGGATAGGCGGGCGTTGACTAATTTCTCGGCAACCTTGGCGGGGAAAGAGAGGAGGGAGATGGGGCGATAGTTGGAGAGGATCTCCGGGTCGGCTTTTTTTTTTAGGAGAGCGGTGATTTCCGCATGCTTCCATGGGTCTGGGTAGGTGGCAGAGTCGAAAGAGGAGTTGATTATGTCACGGAGTATGGGGGCGATGGTTGGGCTGGCTTTGTTGTAGATGCGATGTGGACAGGGGTCGGAGGGGGATCCGGAGTGGATAGAGTTCATGTTTTTTTCGGTTTCTTCGTGTGTGGTGGGGGCCCCGGTGGTGAGTGTGATGGGGGGTCGTGAGTGGGGGTTGAGTTCGGTGAGTGAGGGGTGTGTGTGGTGGGTGGGTGTGGTATAAAGCTGTTGTGGATGTCCAGGATTTTGTGGTGGAAGTGGTTGGAGAGGGCATCACATAGGGGCTGTGTGTGTGTGGGGTCTATGTTGCTGGCTTTGGGTTTGGCTAGCTCTTTAATGATGGTGAAGAGTTCTTTGCTGTTTTGAGAGTTGTTGTCAAGGCGTGTCTCAGGCATCTCTTTTGGCGGTGCGTATGAGTTGGTGATAGGTGCGAATGGTGGATTCGAGGGTGGAGAAGTTGGTTGTAGAGGGTTCTTGTCGCCATATTTTCTCCGCTTGGCGGCATTTGTGCTTGGAGTCTTGGAGTTTGGGAGTGAACCATGGGGCGTTCTTGATGTTCTGGGTGGCAATGTGTTTTCTGAGGGGGGCTAGTGTGTCTGCGCAGGTAGTGATCCATTTAGAGAGGTTGTGTGCGACTGTGTTGGGGTCGTTGGTGTGGGGGGGTTTGTGAGCCAGTTGGGAGTTCAGGCGTTCTGTGGGGATCTTGTCCCACATGCGGTAGAGTGTGGTGTGTTGATGGTGTTGTGTGGGGGGTTTGGTGAAGGAGAAGTGGACGCAGTGGTGGTCAGTCCAGAGGAGTTCGGTGGTGTGGGAGTAGGCTATGTGTTGGCTTGAGGCGAAAATTGCATCGAGCGTGTGTCCTGCTAAGTGCGGTGACCAGTTGTTTGAGTTCGAGGTTGGTGAGGTTGTCTATGAGGGAGGTAGAGTTGTGGTCTTGAAGGTTCTCCAAGTGAAAGTTGAAATCACCGAGGAGGATGTAGTCTGTGGAGGTGAGGGTGTGCGAGCTGATGGTGTCGGCGATGGTGTTGCAGAAGGTGGGGCCTGGTCCTGATGGTCCGTAGATTAGTGTACCTCTGAGGGTGGAGTTGTTAATGTGGATTAGGAAGTGCATGTGTTCTGTATTGTTGATAGTGTCTTGGGAGCTGGTGGTGATTTTGATGGTGTCCCTGTGTAGGATGGCGCCACCACCTGGCCTGTTGAGGCGGTCTTTGCGTTGGAGTTTGTATCCCTTGGGGGTGGCGATGGCTATGTCGGGTTCCGAGGAGGGGTTGGTCCAGGTTTCCGTGAGGAAGGCGATGTCAGGTGAGTGTGATATGATGAGGTTCCAGAGTTCTATGGCATGTTTGTGGAGGGAGCGGGTGTTGAGGAGCATGCAGTTGAGGTGGTTGTGGTGGGTGGTGTTGGTGTGGTGCGTGAGGGTGTTGTTGCGGGGTGTGTGCTGGCTGTGGGGTGGTGTGCTGCGGAGCTGGTTGGTGGGGGTAGAGCAGGTGTGTATTGCGTTGGGGGTGTTGTGTTTGTTGTCGGGGTGTCGCTATGGTTGGTGTGTGGTGTGAGGGATGAGGAGCAGGAGAAATGACAGGTGTGGCAGGTGAAGGGGCCATGAGTGTGTGTGGGGCTAGAAAGGGTGCAGGAGGGGCGAGGGCCTGGGTTGAGTGAGTGTAGGGTGAGGGGGTAGTAGATTTGTCTGAGGGGGCCAGGGGGACTGGCGCTGGGCGCGGTCTTGGCATGGACGGGCACAGGCGGGCTTGCCTTTGGCGGGCCAGCGGCCCATCCGCTGCGTGTCCGCACCGTGGCTGCCATAAATGGGGAGGAGGGAGGGAGTGGCAGCTGGGAGGAGGGTGGTCTGGGCGAATGGGAAGGCTGGGGGGTGTGGGGCCGCAGGGATTAGCAGCGGCGGGAAAAAACAAAAGTAAAACGGACGGTGAGGAGGTGGGGGGAGGTGGGAGGGACCGCGGGGACGCAGCGGCAAGGGAAAAGAGAAAGATGGAAAACAGACAGTGAGGAGGTGGGGGGAGGCGGGAGGGGCCGTGGGGATGCAGAGGCAAGGGAAAAGAGAAAGATGGAAAACGGACGGTGAGGAAGTGGGGGAAGGCGGGAGGGGCAGCAGGGACACAGCGACAAGGGAAAAGAGAAAGATGGAAAACGGACGGTGAGGAGGTGGGGGGAGGCGGGAGGGGCCGTGGGGACGCAGCGGCAAGGGAAAAGAGAAAGATGGAAAATGGACAGTGAAGAGGTGGGGGGAGGCGGGAGGGGCCGCGGGGACGCAGCGGCATGGGAAAAGAGAAAGATGGAAAACGGATGGAGAGGGAGGCGGCGCGGGGCGGCGGCACGAGGACGACCTGCCTGCTGAAAGCAGGGACAAGGGTTGCCTTGATTTATTAAGGTTTTGTAAGGGGGCTAGTAAAATGTTGAATTAAAGAGGGGATATGATGGACCTCTGAGGAATGCCACAGTGTAGTGTGTGGGGATGTGATGTGAAAGCGGGTAGGCAGACTACACTTTGTCTGTGATATAAAAAGCAATCAATTTTAAAGCATTTTCACAACATCAAATATTGTGAGGTCTTTGCAGTAGCATGTGGTGTTGGACACATGTACAGCACAGCTGCCAAATCCAGCAGTAATACAATAGCTACTCCATTTTTGTTCACTGTGAGTTTGAGATCATCCGAGATAGATATGATGGCAGTATGCTTCTGCCTGGCCTGAAACTGACTGCTAGTCTGACAGTATAATGTTCTGTAGAATTAGAGAGCCTAATAAACACTGCTTTCTCAAACATTTTTCCTGAGAATGCTCCTTTTGATATGGCCCTGTAGTTTGCTGGATCAAATAGGTTGAGTTATTATTTATGAGGAGAAGTTTAATGTAGGAGGGTGTGAGATCAGGTAGGAATTAACCTAGTTACAGGGACTGTTGAGTAGGCATGTGGCTATTTCTCCTGCACTGGTTGAGAAAAAGATACGTTTAAAGATTGTTGTCGGTGCTGGGTCTGATGGTGATCCTGATGGTCTGGCTGCAATAATAATATTGAAGAAATCTTTTTGCGATAGGGTATTTACGGTGTGCTTTTATGGATAGTTATTGGTGTCTTTCTGTGGTGGTTAGGTCATGAATTGTTGTCGCTTTGTCCGCATTCTTCTTCAGATAATATTCAATCTTTGCAATTTTTCAGGTCAATTCATTGGTGATTTTCTCACACAAGTTTTGTGATAGTGGTGTTTCTATGTTTAGGCACTCTGGAGTTCTTTGGAATAGCAGTCTGCTTTAGTGATGAACGCAGAGTAGTGTTTTTTGGTGGTTCCAATGACTTTGACGTAGAAAACGTTCTGACACTACTGTGTGCGGTAAGTGTTTTTCCCTGTTGGTCATATATACTGTTGATGTTGGTGGACTAACTTGTCACCACAAATCCTGATTAGCTACTGTTTTTCACCCAAGGACATTGCAGTGCTCCTTTTGGCATATTAAGTTGAAACACTGTTGGGACATGCAAGCAAATTCACTACTGGCTGCTTTAATTCTCACTGAGGCTGCGTGATCCGATGTGTGATATTCTACCTCCTGGTAGCTCTTCACTTGTGTCACTTGGAATAATGCAAAATCTATATTAGACTAAGATTTATATGGAGGTGATTAAAAAGAGTTCTCTCTGTTGTTACCCTGTGCCATATGCCATACCTCCACTAGGTCTCATCTGTGCATTACATCTAACACTTATGAAAAATGACCCAGTGTTCTGGGAACCGATCTTGAGTTGTAAAGGACTTTCGAATATACAGTTCTCTTTCAGGGGATCCCCATCAATAGTCAGAAGCACTGCACAGTCCTGCCAAGACTGAGGATCCTAGAACACTTTAAAAATATATGCATATGTATATCTAACTTTGTACAGTAGTACATTATGTACATTACACACGGTCGCAGCCAAAAGAAAGGGTTGAAAAAATGTCCAGATTATATTTAATTTTCATTTTAAAAAGAAACCAATTACGTGAAAATGAGTACCTGAAATAAGATTGATCATAGAAAATCTTTCACAAACAAGGGAAAGGGAATGTGAGACATTGTTAGCCAATAAGCTACAATGCAAATCATAGGCAAGAAAAATTGTCACTGTGCCTTTAGGAACTTTACATCATCCCCTGCAACCCATTATGGTTCACATATGACAGTTGGATCAGTCCACGTTTCCAGCTTCTACAGCCAGAATCCTAGGGTTCTAAGCTCTGACTTTTTGGCTTAAAAATATTGAAAAACCTTTCTTTTGACATTAATTCGATGTCTTTCAGCACCTAAAGGGCAGTTACATCTTTTCTTTTTACAGTAAATGTTTTCTGGTCAAAAATGACTTCAGTTTATGTGAGATGCCCTACCAGTGGAAAGACGAAGGCTGAGACAGATCCAAACTCTGTCTGCATTATTTGTCTTCTGGATGACCATCATCTAGAGACATGTACCAACTGTCAGAAGCTTTTCCAGAAGGACCCTCAAGGATGGAGAAAACATCAGGCTGCCTGTTCTCCAAGAGAGAAGGCAAGAAACAATAGTTACGTCATCAAAAGGCCTTGAGGGAAGTTCATCCTTCTTCCAAAGCACCCTTCTCCCTCTCCAAGGACTGTCATTGAGAGAAATATGGGGAGAAACATTATTAGAGGAAGAGAAGGCATTCCAGAACGACGCCGAGAAGCATAACGTTGAGGATGGAAAAGCTACTGCGTATTGCAGTTGATAATTACGCTGTTGTGACACCACTGGATGTCAAAGCACTCTCATCATTTGCCGTCCGAGCAACTTTTGACATCAGAGTCACCTTCGAAAGCCCAATGACGCTTGCTGTTGACACATATGGAAAGACACAAGCCCCTCCATGTCAAAGCATACAACACAGTCCTTAGCCGTAAAACCAGCATCTTCCACAGAATTTAGACCTCATTCTACATCAAAAGCTAGATCTCAGTCTACCTTAAACATCTGGCCACGCTAGTTTCAGAGTTTACAACAAAAAATGTGCCACATACACCAGAGTCAATGTACTCCTGCACTTATTCTCCACAGAGGGTCACACCTGAGATTACGAGATTACTCCATGTCCTAGTAGATCAGTGTCTGTTCATTTCTCTCTGGGCACAATGCCTAATACTACTTCACAAACTCCCCTTACTCCTCCTGCAAAGCCTGTAAGAAGCCCACGAGTGACTACTTTGCCACATAGACCTTCTCAAAGATCTAGATGACCAAGAAGATGCCATCACTCCAGATCTAGAATTAGATCCAGGAGAACATCAAAAAACAGTTTGACATTCTAGAAAATCAAGCAGGAGACCAATCTTGACACAGAAGATGTTCTCCATCTAGAATGACTACTTCTTGCTCATTGGTCAGAGATTATTCACTTACTCTGACAGATACACCTCCAGCAAGAGTCTCTCCAATAGATGATCTGCTCACCTTTAAAGAGGTATTAATAAGGGAAGCAGCAAAGTTAAATATTGACATAGCTACTCCATCATCATCTTTTATCTTTGAGATCTTACATTACAGAGCGACAACAAGGCCCTGACTTCCTCCACTCCCTTGCTTATTGGAACCTGCGATGCAATTATTTCTTACACATTCATCAGAGAAGCCTGCTTTTTATAGATTTCTTAAAAATGTAAGTCACTTAAGCAAGACCCTCTGTTCCATAGAACAGACCCTCCTCCAAATTCGATGTCCGTACCATCATAGATATGTGGATTCACTAGGAACAAAGATGTGAAGAACATCAGCACCTACGATGCAAGCTGCAAGTACTACCACCTTGCTGGGGAGATATGATAGATCTCTGTAGGATTCACTACAAAGATTTACAGAAAAGCTCCCAAAAAAGAACAGACAATTCTTTCAAGAGATTCTAAAGGAGGGCAGCCTGGTATCAAACAGCATAATAGGAGCAGCAGCTGACACACCAGCTCTGGCTGCTCATGGATATTGTCCTGGAATCTGTGCACAAAGAACATCTTGGCTCAGACTGACTGGACTCAAACCAGAAGCACAACATTCCATTCTGCATTTGCCATTTTCAGTAAATACACTTTTTTGGATCTCATGCAGTCAGAGAAATGTCTTGTTTAAAGATCGAAATGGTACTTTGAAGGCTGTTGATCTAGGTAAATGAAAAAAAATCCATAGGATGTACAAGCCCTAGGACAGAAGATATTACCCTCAGGGGGTTCAAACTTCTCACTGGTCTGATCAACACAACAATAGAGACAGCCTAGAATTCTAGTAAATCCTCCAGAGGTAGCAGAAGTCAACAACAACAACCTGCGTCTGCAGGAAAACCTCTGGCAAAACAATTATATGCAACTTCCATCTCCCCTGTCAGTTACTCCGGTGCAGGGAAGTATTGTCAGGCATCTGGAAGAGTGGAATTTGATAACAACAGACAGATGGGTCTTGAATATTAGAATGAATACTCTCTTTCTTTCAGGTCCCCTCCTCATTCTGTTCTACCAACCAAACTAAAGGCATAGCAGAAAGATCTACTGCAGAAGGAGGTCAACAATGTATTGCAGACACATATTGTGGAGGAGGTTACTTACCACCAAAGAGGATTTGGAATTTATTCTCAGTATTTTCTGGTGCCAAGAAAAGGACCAAAAGAATAATTCAGACCCATTCTCAATTTTTGAGTACTAAAAAAGTACATAAGGAAAGAAAAATTCAGGAGTTGGCATCACACCAGATCTATTCTGAACTACATCAAGGAGATTGGATGTGTTCAATAGACCTCCAGGATGCTTTCTTCCATATTCCGAATAAAACATTGAAAGTTTCTTCTAGTCATAATAGGCAAAGAACTACCAATACAAAGTCCTACCTTTTGGGCTAAAATCAGCTCCTCCACCATTTGTGAAAAGTACTGCTGTCATCACAGCCTAGCTAAGGAAACAAAAAATCTTACCTGTTACAAAAAATACAACACGTTGGAGCAATACTGGATAGACAGTTTGCAAAAGTGTATTGTTGGGAGCAGAGGTTATCATCAGTCAGTGGCGTAACAAAGGCCCTGCAGCCCCCACAGTGTGGGGGTCCCCCAGCACAGTACTCCGGCCTTAGAGCAGAGAGATCCTGACCGAGTCCGGAGGGGGCCCCTCCATGTTCTTTGCAGGAGTATAGGCTTGAAAAGGTGTTAAGTGCATTAGCATGTCAACAGACTCTGGGGAAACACACATATGGCTGCTATTAAAATCCCTTTTACTAGTCCTGTCACTTTAAACAACTGCACTTTAAACAAATGCAGCATGCATGTTTTAGTGAAGTAGATCTTTTCAGATGTACCAAACCTGATTTACTTTCACTTCCATTTTAGTAAATCACTCTGACACTTAGGGGGCCACCGCCAACAAGCTGGCGAAGAAGACTGCCAAATTATGACCATGGCGGTATTCCCAACAGAATACAGCCAATCCACTGCCTGCACCGCCAGTGCGGTCAGGCCGTCACAGACGACAGAAGCCAACTGCAGGCCGGCGGGGACCATGTTCCTGCTGGACAGATTACGAAGCTGCACACAGCCAAACCTGGCAGAAACCAACTCTATAAAAGGAGACACTCACATTCAGGATGCCATACTTGTCTGGAGCCGCCATGGAATCTGAACTACACATCTTCCCGCTGCTCTTGCTCGCCCAAATACTCCGGAACCACCGACGCCGACAGTAACCGTGAGTACACACACTTACCTGTCACTGTTGAAAAATGCCAATGTACATATGCACACAAACATACACATCCAGAAGGGGGAGTGAGGGCAGCACACACACGTAACTTCACACTGACACGCACATTCACACACAGCCACATACACACACACATACATAGTACACACACTACAGCCAACACACACACACATCAAAAACACACACCAACCCCCATATACACAGCACAGTCACACGCAACACTACCAAATGACACAACTACACCACAACTGCAACACCTCAAAAGCACCATTAAGCATCCACAGTACACACCTCCACTTGACAAATCATTCATAAAACACAACGTAACAACACCAGAAAACAAATTCACACAAACACACATCCATACAACGAGGCATACGTCATACCCTGCAAATACACTTCACAACGGATTTGACATACCAATCACCACACACACTCATGCACAAAGTACAACCACACAAGGTCACACGTAACTGCAAATAACATGTTAACACTATCACAACACACAATACCAATACAAAACCATGTCCCCAACTCATACATGTCCATCACAAAATACACACCCATCATTGCGGGACAAATGCAATGCACACACCCACACATGCTGCTGAGACACAACTGGTTGCACAACCACCACACACTTAAACCTTACTCACACACAAACAAAAGTAGCCAAGACCAAAACCCTAAGAAAAGAATGGCAGGACAAAGATGTAACCTTCGAACCAACAACAGGCTGGCCCAGATATATGTTAATACATATATATACAGAACTATGTACAAACATTAAGGCCATAGGCCAGTCCAAGCACATATGAGCAACATGCACATATGCACTTCCAAGTGCCCCAACTTGACTCCCGACTGCCATATAACCTCCACAGGCATCAAGGGGGCAGGTAGGCACCTCAGGGATTAGAGGGGTGGAGGGGGGGTTGGGCTTTGGATTGGTAGAGGGACCTTTGGGTTTTGGCTTGGGAGGGGAGGCTTAGGTCGAGGCTTAGGGGAGGGCTGGGAACTCTTGGGAGGGGTCGACTTCTTGGCGGGGGGCATGACTACTTGCAGGGGGCCAGGGGAGGTCTTGGAGGTGGAAGGGCTGGACTTGGGGAGGGACACAGAGCATTTGGGGGTCACATGGGGCGGATAGGAGTAGGGAAAAGGCACAACTCCGATAGGAAACATTTCTTAGAATATGGGGATGGTCATGGCAAAATGGTTTGGGAGTGGAGGCAGAGGGAGTGGTTGTAAAAGGGTTTTTGTGGGAGTTGTTCTACCGTTGTGTTCACAGGTGACTCAGGCTATCCAAACCTTCCTTAGCTGTTAACACCAGTGAGGTACCAAGCCACACCAGGGGAACTCTGCTACAATGAGGCCCATGGGAGGACAAGGCATGTAATCGAGCGAACATTCAGGCTCCTGAAGGCAAGATTCAGGTGCCTGGACCTATCTCTCCTCTTCTTGCCACAGAAGGTATGCCAAATAATTGTTGCCTGCTGCATGCTCCACGATCTAGCCCTGAGATGTCAGATACCTGAAAATGCTGATATGGAAAGTGATGAAGAGTCAGAGGAAGAAGGAGCAGGTGATTCTAGGGCAGTTCTCATCAATCAGTACTTCCACTGACATACAGGTATATGAAGTGGACCTTTTGAAGTGTTGAATGTGCACAATTTGAAGTAGATGGCTGCCATTACACCTCCTGACTTGATTCATCAGTGGGAGTGTAATGAGCTCCAATGCCAATGTGTGAGTTGTGGATGCAGGCCGATAGATTGTAATATGTACAGTAAAAATGGTCTGCACTATCATGTATTGTTACATCTGATTCTAAGGTACGCTTCTGTTATGGACCCCAATAGCTCTCCAGAAACTCCTAAGAACCTGCATTACATACATGACACAGCTGGGACTCACCGTCAATCGCTCCAAAACTCTTATCATGAACTGCGGAGGGAAGCGCGGCAAGTTTTATAACATCACTATTGCAGATAGCAAGGTCGAAATCGTGAAAACTTTTTCATACTTGGGCATAACACTTGATAAGCTGGGTTCCTGGGCCAGCTGCAGGAAGACGAAGAGAGTGCACTTGATCAAAACAACGATGGCACTACGACTCTTCTCCAAAAGGCTTGCGGGGATCACACCACCTAATATGGTAAAGATCTATAAAGCCAAGTGTATTCCAGCTGTTACGTACGGGGCAGGAATTTGGGGTCATACAAACTGCGATCTAGTCCACACTGTGGAAAATGATTTCCTACGACATCTGTTGAGGGTACCAAAAGGCACTTCATCGTACGTCACACACTCGGAACTTGGGGTTCCCTTTATTGCAGACTTGATAAAGATACAGCCATTGTTATTATGGCATAAAGTCTGGACCTCGGAACACACCAGTTTTAATAAGGCCATTTTGACCGACTGTACGAAGTCATTATATACATCAAGGGTACCATGGTTAAAATACATCACAACCTTTTTTGAAAAATTGGGCAATAAAGACTACTATACAAACCCAGTCTCGTTGCAGAAGATATCTAGGAAGGACCTGAGTAAACTGGCATTAAAATATCTAGAAGACATACTTTGGGGTGTGGAATCAAAAAAAACTTCAGTCATTCATAACCAAATAATTTTGACGGCTGAGGGCATGCAGCCTTACTTGGCAAATATGGTACTCCCTCGCCACCGTTATGTTCTTACTAGACTTAGGCTAGATACGTTTCATCGCCTAGTTTCATTTCCAACTATGAACGATTGGTCCACCTTGTTAAAACCATGCCCCTGTGATGCAAAAACACCGCAATCCACAATCCATGTGGTTTTATTTTGTAATTTCTACGCCTACCAGAGGAAGCGCCTAGTTGTTCCGCTTTTAAGGAAAATCAATCTCCCCCAATGTCGCACAGCCTACGCCGGTCTCCAGTCACTATCTTCTTTAGAGATATGTGGAATCCTAGCTAATTTTTTATGTTCTGTATTAAAGATAAGGAAATCCATGGGGGAGGCGATTGAAATATAATCTACTGTGATAGGTTTCTTTCATTGTTGTGTGTTTTTATTACATTTTTATTGTTTTACCTACTTGACTTTTTATTGTATATTGAAATGTATGTATCATAACTGGAGATCTTTTTATGACTGTTATGTCTTTTATGACTTGGTGAAAGTCGAATAAAGATTTTGTACTACTACTACTACTGACTACTCAGTATTGAGGTATGTTTCTTACATTCTCCTATCCTCTTTTCCTTCCAGTCACTGAAATTGCTATTTCGTGTTTGGCTCTGCAACCTAAGACTTTAGGTATTCATTTTCGGTAGCCAATGGTAATTGCTGACAGACATAAGAGGTGCACATGACAGATAGCTGGTAAAATGGATATAGTTACAGTTAGATGGTACCTTGTTTGTACTACCTTCATACAAGTGGAGGTGTGACTGCTTAGCCCTTTCCCATTACCAGAGGGGCTGGGGGAATGTGATATGGTGTATTACTTGTCAGTTGAAGTTTATGGCCCATGTGTGAGGATTGGATCATGGCCTCTGGCGACACAATGGGTGGGGTACTTTGTGATGACCATGGGACCTAGCTGTGTTTGTATTCTGACGTTGTTGTCCAAGGTACAGGTAACTGTATAGTGACAAAAGTGAGTAACAATCCTACAGGTATGGGCCCTATGTTTGTGTATGGTTAAAGTTCTGGCTTCCACAGTGCTGTTCTATTTGTGTTTCATGGGATATGTGATCATGTGGCTATGGTATGGGTATGTGAAAAGCCTGTACCTGGTGATATATAGAGGTCAATGTGGGTGCCCCTGCTTTGTAGATGGTTTTCCATGGGCATGACTTCCATTATCTGTATTGTGCATTGTATGCCACCGTGCCTTCCATCCTGATAGTACTCTCTGCTGTCATTTTTCAGATTGAAATATTGATTATTCTATGGTGTTGCCCTGGATTTCAACCTCTCTGACATCTGTCCTGTGACATTTCTGTTGTCATGTGTCTCCTGCTTGGGGAGCCCCTGTCTGATGACCATTACACTGGCTGTTTCACGCAGGGGGGCATGACCAGACCACAGTTGGCAAGCATGGCAATTGTTGATGTATTATAAACAACACATATACAGTAGCTGTGTTCAGTTGTGATTTATTGTGCATATTAGTATGTCAAAGATCAAAATAAAAGTGCTTAAATGGAAAATAAGGTGATGAGTGAGGTCATGGTAGATTGATTCATCAGAGTAGCAGCTACACCAGTTGGTTACACATGGCCAGTGTCCTTATACCATGGGAAAATGGAGTCATGTCTCAGAACAGTCTACAGGGTGTCTCAGTAGCACACAAGGGTGACATATTAGGAGATGTTCACTTCCTGGTAGTGGGTCTGGTCTTGGCATCTGCTCCAGTCGAATGTCTAGGTGGACATCCACATTTGCAGGGTGTTCTCCAGCTACAGAGGGAGGGGTGTCTGAGGCATGTGGTTCCCATGGCAGGGCCTTCATTCCACTAGCTGCCGCAGATGTAGATGGGACAGATGTTACGTTGCTAGTGAAAGGTGCCTGATGGTGTGTTGAGAAACCAATGAGGGTGGTATTGATGAACCTCAGCACCCCTGCAATGGTAGTCATGGTGGCATTTTGTGCTTGACACTGCTGCATTACTTCCTGGTGGTATTCTGTCTCCAGCTTTTGATTCTCCCCCAACATGGTGATTATTTGGGCCATCCTGTCCTGGGAACTATGGTATGCTCCCATGATTGGGAGATGGTTTCCTGGTCAGTTGAGTCCCTTTGAGGCCTCATCCTCTGGCCCACAGCATCCCTCCAACACACCCTATCCCCAGGTGCCTGTGTCCCTGACATGGTGTGTCCACTCCCAGTGGTAGCAGGGCCTTATTTTCAGGGATGTCAAGGTTAGACTCAGGTCCCTGTACTGTGGAGCACACAATTGATTGAACAGTCCTTAGACACAGGTTTGGGGGCAAATGGTTGATTGTGATGTGGATGCACCAGGGGTGAGGAGTGTTGATGTGGGCAGAATAAGGCAGGGAGTCGTTGACTAACCAGGTGTCCCAGGTGAGCCAGGTAGTTTGTCATTGTCCAGACATCAAGGCATGTTGTTCTCACTAGGGCCTTAATCCTGAGGGAGACTGTCAGTCTCGGGTATCCTCTCCATGGTGGCAATGGCAGGGTTACCTGTAGAGTGAGTGAGACACAGAGTTCAGGTTAGAATGTGTGTTTGGTTAACTCTTTGTGAGATGCAGACAGTGGCTTTACATGATTTCCTGCAATGGCATTGACAGATGCTGCACAGCATACCTTTGCTGTACATACATACTGACTTGATTTCCATACTCCATGTTGGGAGCTGTCATACAAGTTTGGTACAGAGTGCACTGCAGATGGGTTCTGTTTTTAACTGATAATTGACATGACTGTTCACCTCTGTTACCTAGTGAATAGTCAGGCATGCCAGATGTCACACATTGAAGCTGAACCAGGTCAGTCAATTTCTGGCTTGAGATATTTCATCTGTGGCCATTAGGAATGGTCACTCAGCTGTATTTGTGTTTTGCTTTGTTTGCTATTGTGAGTGTGCCATTGCATTGCTGTCATTTCCATGTACTGGTCCTCACTAGGACAATCTAGATGGTGTAGCTAGTACTTTAGTTGTACATGCATGAAATGTGATGTGTTGTGCACATTCCTGGTTTTCACAATAATGGGTTAGTGCATTCTGGGAGTCTTAATGATATGAGTAGCCTGCAGTTAACGTCCTATTGCCAAGAGCTGTGAGGGCAGTTGGGCTGAGTGGAGTGGTGGCATGCAGGAGAGGGGCATTAGGTGATTAGATGGGAGTAGTGGGACATTTAGTTAATTAGGGAGTATTTGTGTGGTGAGGAAGCATGCAGGACGATACAGATGTGTTACATGACTTTTGTGGGGACTTACCAGACTCCAGTCCCCCAGGTATTCCAGTCAGGCCCTCAAGATGCAGTATGTGACCTTCTCCTCCCATGATGTGAACTGCGGGGGCCCACCTCCAGTCTTCTGCACGGAGATCTGGTGGCGTGATGCCATGGAATGCACCTTCCCCTGTAGGTCGTTCCAACACTTCCTGATGTCCTCCCTTGTGCGTGGATGGCTGCCTACTGAGTTGACCCTGTCGACTATCCTTTGCCACAACTTCATTTTCCTGGCAATCGATATTTGTTGGACCTGTGCTCCAAACAGTTGTGGCTCTACTCTGAAATTTTATCCACCATAACCCTCAACTCATCATCAGTGAAACGTGGGTGTTTTTGTGGGGACCTGGTAGTGGTTGCGTAGACGGTGTGCGGGGTGCTGTGAATGTAAGGGTGCAGTGTTGGGTAATTGGTGAGGTGTGGCTGCTGCGTTGTGATGGTGAGACAGTTGTTGGGAGCTATGTGTGCTAGTGATGTATGTATTGTAATCGTTGTGCTGATGTTGGGTGTTTGCTGAGTGTGACGTGTATGTGCGCCTATTGAGTAAAGGTGCTATATCTATAATTTTCTCCTACTCTCTGGTTATCTGAATGGCGTTTTTGTTGCAAAGGATTGTGGGTTGAGTAGGGGTGTGTTATATAGTCCAGTGAGTAGGTGTGTCGGATGTATGGATGTGTGTCAGGTGTGGGCTATTCAAACTATCCACTGTGGTGTGGTGTTCTGACTGATGTGAGTTCTGACCGCAGCGGTTCGCACCGCCAATGGTTTAATTTGTGGCTCATAATCTGGTGGGTGGATTTGTTTTAAGCTGGCAGTCCTGGTGGTGGGACCGCCTGTTTCCAACTCTCCAGTGTCCTGTCGGTTTCAGATTTTTGGCTGAATATTGGCAGTCTTCACAGTGTAACTCCTTTTTTTTTTAATATGTTTTTATTATTATATCGCACACCGAATAAACATAAAGAAAAAATACAGGTGATCATGATACAATGCAAGTAATGGCATATTCTGCACGGCCCTCGCCCTCAGCCCCAACATCTCCGAGCAGGAGTAGTCGCTAGCGCCCGCCCATGTAACTGCGGCAGTGTTCTGCTTTCCTTCTTATCTCGTAATCAGAGCTTACAGAACATATCAAGAATGCACTTCTGAGTTCAAAGAAGACCTATATTGTTGTTAATTCTTCCCCACCCACAAGTTCGTGAGAGACGAATTAATAGATTTCAAGCACAAAAGTAGTCACAGCATTAAAACAAAATATATCTCAGTTGCAATATACACAGCAGGGTATATTTATAAGATATTGAATGCAAAGCAAAACAAATACTTTACCGTGTGAGAAACTATTTACAGCTTCATCTTTCTGGGGTCTGCAAGTTGATGACTCCGGTCAACTGCGAGAAAGAGATTATCTACCCACAAGGGAGACTGGCAACTGGCACCAAGTTCCAGCCTGAAGTCAGGCAGATTCGAATCTAATTCTCTGAAGCCTGTGTCATCCGTTACATAAGCGTGCCCCCTCCTCTCAGACTCGGGAAAACTACGCAAGCCTTTGGAGACTGGCCAGATCTCCTAGACTGCTCCTCCTCCCAAGCTTGAGCAGAAAGGTAAACACCAAATGTACTCTCTCTTATCAGGTCTAGTCTAGTGTGAGAAGAAAACATCTTGGTTCATCTTGTGGAAAAACACAGGTTGGAAAAATACAGCTTGGATTCTCAACTGCAATGTCTAACTCCACGTTAAAGGCAATAGGCAGCTAACCTAAATATCAAATGCAATGTCTAATGTCATGTCAAAGCTAATAGGCAGCTGAGCTGAATACAAAATGTAATGTCTAATATCATGTCAAAGCCAATAGGCAGCTAAGCTGAATACAAAATGCAATGTCTAATATCATGTCAAAGCCAATAGGCTACTGAGCTGAATATAAAATGCAATGTCTAATATCATGCCAAAGCCAATAGGCAGCTAAACTGAATACAGCATGTCAAAGCCAATAGGCAGAATACAGAATGTAATGGCTAATGCAATGTCAAAGCCAATAGGCGGCTAGGCTGAACAAAACATATAGGCCCTCATTCTGACTTCGGCGGGCACCGCCCGCCTGTCGTAAACCACCGAAAGACCGCACCGCGGTCATAAGACCGCGGGGGTCATTTTGACTTTCCTGCTGGGCCGGCGGGCGACCGCCAGAAGATCGCCCGCCGGCCCAGCGGGCAACCGCCAGAAGATCGCCCGCCGGCCCAGCGGGAAAGTCCCTGCAACAATGAAGCCGGCTCTGAATGGAGCCGGCGGAGTTGCAGGGGTGCGACGGGTGCAGTAGCACCCGTCGCGATTTTCACTGTCTGCAAAGCAGACAGTGAAAATCTTTGTGGGGCCCTGTTAGGGGGCCCCTGCACTGCCCATGCCAGTGGCATGGGCAGTGCAGGGGCCCCCAGGGGCCCCACGACACCCGTTCCCGCCATCCTGTTCCTGGCAGGTTTTACCACCAGGAACAGGATGGCGGGAAGGGGGTCGGAATCCCCATGGCATGGAGGATTCTCCGGGCCAGGGGAAATCCGGCGGGAAACCACCGGATCCCCTTTTCTGACCGCGGCTTTACCGCCGCGGTCAGAATGGCCCTGGAAGCACCGCCAGCCTGTTGGCGGTGCTTCCGTGGTCCCCGGCCCTGGCGGTTTTTACCGCCAGGGTCGGAATGACCACCATAATGTGCTACTGGTGAACATTAAGCAACTAATATGCGCAGTGGTGAAACACAAAGTCATTGGTCAAACAAAACTAATAGCATCACAGGCAGCATTCCCACGGGTGCATGCCGGGCCGGAGGGACAGGGTCCGGGAGAGCATTAGTCTAATCAGCCTTGAAAGAGTGAAAATCTACGAACAGGGGGGGTTTAGGGGGACCCAGGGTGAGGGACGGAAGAGCGGGGACCCAGATAGCGCGAGCGGGGGAGAGGGGAAGGGGCAAGCAGGGGAGCACAGAGGAAAATAGGCCTCAGACCCCCGTCACCTCCCCTACGGCCGGCCCCGGGGACAGCGGACGCGCTACACGGCACGCCGTCTCGGGACCAGCAGGGAACCAAAGGGGGGAGCTCGTCTGTCGGGGTGCGTCCTTGTAGTTCATGTGTTGGTGTTAAGCTATGTTAACTTAATTGTTGTCAGTTACGCTCGGGGGGTTAACGTTTCGTGAGATATTCATGGTGGTCGCACGTCATCTTTGCTTTCTATGGTTTTCACAAAGGAGTTCCAAGTGTTTAAACCCTTAGCTGGGATCCCCTTGTCCACCAGGAGCTGCAGCGTCTGCGCCTCGGCCTTGGCCCACCGCACCAGCTCAGCACGCCACAGGTCAATCCCGGGGGCAGCCGGGGCTTTCCAGTGCATTGCTATGAGGCGTCTGTACATGACCAGTGCCAATGCTATGCATCTGAATGTATGCTTCTGGTTTTTAGGACAGGGGCCTATGCCCAGTAGGCACATTTCAGGTGTAGTGGGGAGCGCGACGGCGGTCCATTCCGTCAGCAGTGTTATTATGTCATTCCATATCGTTCGGATTGGGGGGGGCAGTCCCAGGTCATGTGGAAAAAGTTGGCATCGGGAATTGATCATCTTGGGCATGCCTGCGTCGATTGAGGGATTATGCGCGTGATGCGGTGAGGTGAGAGATATGTTTGGTGCAAATAATTAAACTGGGTGAAGCGGAAACGCGGGTTTCGTGACACTGATTTGATCATATTCATGGCCTGAGTCCATGCTTGCTGTGACAGGGGTGCTGCCAACACGCTATCCCACCTGTTTTTAGCTTGCTCTTGACTGTGTTCAAGGTGGGAAGCAAGAATCGTGTATGTGCTAGATACATTTAGTGGGGCTGTAATGTTACCTAGTATGTTGTGAAGCGTAGGTGAGACGTTGGGCTCCAAGTTGCCACTATTCCAGCAAGAGCGTATTACCTGTTGCACAATTCCAAATGCTATGAAGCCACCCTGCCCCAAATTATGTCTGTCGGAAAGAGCGTCGAATGTAATGGGGTAACCTTCGTTGTATATATCGCCGATTGTACGTATGCCCTTATCGTACCACCCGCCTAGACCCACTATGGGAGCTATATTGGCAAGTTTCGAGTTGGCCAGGAGTGGAATCCTGGGGGAGTACTGTGTCTTTTGGTCACCGGTTAGGACATAGCGGCCCCATATCCAATGCACGATTTTCAGTAGTATGTTTCGTGGGTGTTTGGGGTGCTCGCGATTCATAAGGTAATGTAGCACTTCCTCATTTCCCAGAGTTGACAGGATCGATTTTGATTCCGCATTGTCAGGGCATCCTAGCCAGGTAGATATCCATTGGATTTGGGTGGCTGCATAATATAGTTTGAATCTGGGAGCACCCAGCCCCCCCATGTTTAGTGGTTGGTATATTTTAGCCAGTGCCACGCGCCAGCGACCGTTGCCCCATATTAGAGCTGTTAAGAGGTTATTTAGTGGTCCAAAGAAGGAAGCCGGCAAGGTCAGTGGGAGGCCCATGAAGAAGTATAACAGACGAGGAAGAATTATCATTTTTGCTATGGCCACTCTGCCCAGAGGCGAGAGAGGGAGTGAGCACCAGAAGGGCAGGGATCCTCTAATGGATCTGATCAACTGCCCTAGGTTACCGTCTCTGAGATCACGTGTATCGTGATATATGTTTATGCCCAAATATTTAAAAGTGGTGTGGCACCACTTCAGATCGCCCGGGTTGGAGGGTGTCCTATGTGCTTCAGGGACAGGGCGCATGGGAAATATACCCGATTTTGCCCAGTTCACCTTTAATCCAGCTAAAGAGCCAAATTCACGGAGAAGTTTCAATAAGTCAGGCAGAGATACATTATGATTACGGAGACAAAAACAAAACAAACAGACCAACACACTGGCTTTCTAAAGACCTGGACCAGGGGAGGCAACTCTCCGAACAACTGAACAAATCTGTTATCAAAACCCATCCTTGGAGAACCCAACACAACTTTTTAGTGGACAGAAGTAAATCTAAAACAATATTTTGAAGCAAAGTCCAGCCACATGAAAAGTGAAGATTGACCAAGCAAGAAATCAGCAAATAACTATTTGAGATTGTAAGAGAACGCACCATAATTTGCAAAGTAATATGTGAGACATTCTCTAACTTTTTTTTGAACAGTGAAGAATTTTTAGCTCTCCCAACCTCATGCTTTGAAAACTGAAAGAATGTAAACTCACTTCACAAAAATCCAGGACCGATTTGTCCTTTTTTGGTAGATGTCCACAAAAATACTGATAAAACGAAACAATCATTACATTTCACTTAGCCCATTTCTATTAAGCTTCTTGAGAAAATAAGCCCTTCTGTCACGCCCCACTCTTTCCACCCAATGAATATATATTCAGCCCAAGGAACAGGCCAAAACTGTTCAGAATATGTCAGAAATTGCCTTTACTACAAAAAACAGAGTGCAACCCACTGTCCTGAATAGCTTATAATCTGGTCTCAAATTTTCATTTCCTACCAAAAGAACAACATAATTTTTTCATTGTAAATCATGGCCTTATAGACCAGATCCTGACTGGCTTCAGGTCAAATTGCAGCACTAAGAATCCAATTTCAAAATGTTGTAGATTATGATTTTTGCATCCTAGGTAATGGTGACTTCTGTCTCCTCATCATTGACCTATCATCAGCCTTTATCATGATGAACTATGACCTTCCTGTAAAAATATTCCAAGAACAAAATGGGGATCAATGGCACATCTCTCAGTTAATACATACCATACTTAGCCATTGTCAAAACATAAACATTACTAATTGCCTCTTTAACCCGGCCACAATAAAAGGAATGTCTCAAAGCTCCATTCTCTCTTCTTAGCTCTTTTCAGAGTTTACACAGAGCCTCTAACCTGAACTCACAACCACACTAACATCTCATATCATTAATAATGACTCTAAGTTATGTCTGAAAATTCCCTCCTCTAAAGATGTTGCATTCCTGGCCAAAGTTTAGGAAGCCATTCAAGATTGTGTCATAACACTCTCGTCAAGGAGACGAGACTGCTGGTTTTGGGCAGCAGCACCACCACGTGTGGGGAACTGGGTCCATCCCACACTGCATAGCAGCTGTTGAATTTGCCCTGCTGGCTAGCTAGCAGCACCTCACCCAAACTCAAAAGTAAAGGTGATTTGTGGCAGCCTGATGCATGACACTCAGACTCCTCAGGGAAGTCATGGTAGAAAAGATCTTACCCCTTTCTCTCAGCTACATAAGTCTTATACATGCAAAGACAAACAAAAGCAGGACTTGGTTCAATACATTTATTGAAGCAACTATGTTCTACGTAAAGAGGCATGAATTGCGATTATTAGAGAGATGAAACATAATTATCATTGCGATACGGAACATGAAACAGATAAAAAGTCCTAGCATCCTGTCACACTAGTGAAGCTAAAATCCCCACCTGCACTACTAAAAATCTACATGAGAGATTTAGTAGTGCTATCCCTAAACTCCCCATACTAGCCTCCGCAAGCAAGCCCCATCCCCATACCTGAGTAATTAAAAGAGGTTAGCCTGTTGGTCTCCTGGCAGTCCTCCAGGTGGATGGACCGACGAGGCCAAGTTCAGCAGAGCTGGTACGATATGGTACAGCATGGGATGGCTGGCTGGAATGTCCCCTCTAACATGGTTTGTGGCAGCAAGTTGTTTTATAATAAAACGTGTTGTTGTTCTGAGAGCTGCCCTGACGTGATAATAATTCTTTTCTGTGTAAGGTAGACATCGTACTCTTGGACAAGCAATACTCTGTAAATCCTCACTTACAGCCTTGGGCAGAGCACAAGGTGAAACGTCATGCAAAATAACTAATAACGGATTCTGCATGGAATGGCAACTGATAAAAATTATAAAACATTTCCTCTAAAATTAAGCCATGCTAAAATATTAACAAGGAATAAATTATATGAACTAGGTAAAAGGACACAGGCCACAGACTCAGAGCTAAAATGAATGTGTCCAAGTAAAGTGCTAAAATAACCCCACAACACTTGGATGCCCCATCACAACTTAAGGCTTAATCTGATTAAAACAGAATTCGTCCTGCAACCTCAACCATCCCCTATACTCTAATTCAACAAGCTTTGGCAAAACCAATAGGTTTTGCCTACGCAAGAGCTAGTGGTTTGCCAATGTCTTTTAGCCATTTTGTACAGCAGCGTGTAGGTGGAGTGGAGTGGCATTGCGTAGAGTGGTGTGAAGTAGCTTAGAGTGGAGTGGAGTGGCATAGAATGGAATGGCTTGGAGTGGTGTAGAGTAGAGTGAAGTGGCGTAGTGTAGAGTGGAATGGCAGACAGTGGAGTGGCGTAGATTGGAGTGGCATACAGTAGAGTGGAGTGAACTTGTGTACAGTTGAGTGCAGTGGCATAGAGTGGGTTTTATTGTGAACAAAAATCTTTAACCTGCAAGCACACATAAATGCAGTGTCAAAAAGAGCTCAATTGCAACTCAGATTCTTGTGTGATATAAAACCTTTTAGCCTGAAACCAGCCTTAGGCTCAGACCTGCCAACTTCAACAAAAATCTCACAGTGTGAGGAAGGGGACTGGTCTTATGCAAACAAGCACGTAGGAGGCACTTTTGCCCCACCTCTGAAAAGAAAAACTTGTTGAGGCTGTTGGCGATGTTCTGGGGTGTTTACACACCCATTAATGGACATCGGCAGTTAAATGCCTACAAAAACGAGCTGAAGACCACTGTTTATGGTGGTTTTCAGCTTGTTTTCCCTGCTACCATGTGATATTGGCTCCTCACTGGGTGACACTCTGATGGGAGCCAATATTGTGTGTCACACGGTGGCACAGTGTGAGTTGGCAGGTCTGCTTAGGCTAGTTATCTACAGACAGACATACTAAAAGATAGGTTGCACAAAGTTGTAGCAAATTGCATACTGACATTTTGTAATCTATCTCTGATTTTCAGGTATGACCTAAGTTGTATTAGGTTGCATCAAAAGAAATTCCAGTTGCAGGGGGTTGCTGACCTACTGACTGTTAAATAAGTAGGTTGCTATCTGCCACTCCCTGTATTTGACTTGAAATACAGAGATCGTGGCCTGCAAGGAACTGCAGACCACTATCCCTGTGTTTGCATTCCCAAACTGGAAACTTTATTTTTTTATAAGCAACCCATGTTCTTTAAAGGAATCAGTGCTCATTTTTTAATCCCATTAGAGAAACCTTTGGGCAGAGCATGCAGTCGTCCTCTGGACCACTGCATATTCCCCCTAAGATCAGAGGAAGGAACACCTTCCCCTTTGCAAATCAGTTACCACCACCTTGAAGGGGATGCCCCTTCATGAATGTGTTTTTGTATGGATTGTTAAATCCATTTTGTGAGTTGCAACGGCTTTTCTGACTCGTCAATGTGTTTAATACATACCTAAAAATCTTTTGCTACTGCAGACTTGTGATTTTTCAGTTTTTGAAATCATGAAAAGGCTTTGTACATCTGGCCTATGATCTCTTGTTTTGTCTAGACTAGACTATGACAAATCCCTAGTCACAGGTACTCCTAAACTGCATCTAGCTCCCTTTGAAACACTTCTCCATGCTGGTGCTAGGCTGACACTGGACCAAAAATAACCATGTCTCACCTATTCTATTATCTTTCCCTATGGAATCTAGGAACATCTATGAAGTTGCTAGCATCAAGAACATTTATAACATATGCATGGTTCTTTTTCATTATATACAATACTACATATCAGGTTACTTTTTACTATTTCATTATATATTATATAATGTTATAAAACCTGTGTTACTTGTATGAAACTAGTCTAATATAAAGCGGTGCATCATCCACTCGGTCTTCTTGCTTTGTAAAACTGCTAATAAATACACAAATAATGCTCCACTTCCACTGTTACTTTGGCACTGTCTACCTTCCATCCTAATGTATCCTTACTGTAGCAGTATTTGTGATTACCAGGAGATGGAGTTGGGTTTGTCCATTTGGTCTTATCATTCTTGTCAACGCATCACCACGTTAAAGTCTACATAGAATAGCTTATCCTTCATATGGCTGTTTCACTTGACAAGTATGCTAACATCTAGCCAGAAGTCCTCGATACATACTAGCTAACACCTATCATACACCCCGAAGGTCAATGTAGTAAAGATCAAATAAACCAAATTGGTGCATCTTGCAACCCCTTCCAGGAACCCTAGCACTTCCCTGTAAAGTGGGATATAATAAAGATCCATGGAGCTTGGTTAGGAGAAGTGGGAGCCATTATGAACAGTATGAAGGGTTTATGGAAATTTAGTAAGCTGACTATTAGGATCATTAAAGCACAATACATTGGAACAAAGCATTGCAACAGCTGCTGTATAGCGCTGGCCTGGCCAATGCTGCTGTTAGCGGGCTAAGCTACTACCTGCTTCATTTGATACTTGCTGATGGAGGAAACGAGACGGACAGCAATGTATAAGGAGCCGTATCAAAGGTCAGAAAGTATTTTCATTATCTTTGAACTCTTTAGTAAAGTTTGTTAGTTGAGAAGCAGAACTATATATGACAATTATACTATTCCAAATTGCTTACAGGTGAATCCCCCACTGGCATAACCTGCCACCTGCATAAAGATGAGGTCTGCAAACAGAAGCACGTGAGGACTAACAAGGCCAAAGAATAGAGAGGAGCTTCAACATGAAAAGATACCACTGGCAGCACAGCAAAAAGATGTGTCTACTCAGAGATCAAACTTGGGGACCCAGGCTGCAGATTAGAGTTCCAAAGCCTTTGTGAGGGGGTCCCCTCTATCTGAAGGATACCTGCATCAGTGCAAGTCTTGTTTCTCAGCATCTTGACCAGAGCTCTTCCTTGACAGTGAGCTTCCCTAGTGTCAGGCAGATGGATATCAAGATGAGTTAATGGGTCCATCTTGTCTGTCTATAACTTTTCCACCTTAATGCCACTGTTGCAGAAGACAATGGCTAACCAAGCCCTCTCTACCCTACCAGAGAGGAGAGCAAAGGGGTTAATAACTCAGTTTGAGAAAGCAAGGAAATGCTACACCCCCTATTTAGTTGGAGGTTGGTGATAGTATAGTGGTCTAGCCTTCCCATTCTGGAGAGCAGTTAGGACCCTCACCTGGCACCCTGCCCTGCCTGGGAAACAACAGATCCATATAAGTGAGACTACAGTTTACATCAAGAGCATGCTTGATTCATCATGGTCTGCTTCTTCCTCCTCTTTTCTCAGATATGACTTGCTCAATCAAACAGGTTGCCTGAGCTTAGTATAAGGAAATGCTTCTTTCTGCATGATCACTCTCAGGTTTTGGACTGACACTGCAAATTTATCGACTCTGAAGATGCAGGGAGGCCTGCTTTATAGATCCCTGTGCCATTCCTCTGACCCTTAAAGCGTATATATACGATTGGTTCTCTCACAATTGGCTTCAGTTAACTTACTTATAAGTTTATAGTATATGGTACAAGGGATACCAATGGCCTATAGGTTATAGTGTCTCTCATTGACTGCAGTACTTATTGTGCCACCACAAGTGTGACAAAGCAAAGTATGTCTCCCAGCCCACCATCGCTGGCTGGATGAGCAGTTTTCGACTGCTAACTCAAATCTGGCCTTTAAAGCAATGAAAATTGCATCATGTTGTAATATTTCTAAGTCACCCCTAAGGAAGGCCTACTAAGCCCTAACGGCAGGGTGCATTATATTACAAGGTAGAACGTGTGTTTCTGGACTTTAAATGTCCTGGCAGTAAAAACTCTGCATTTACATTTTTACTGTGGAAATACTAGGAGTCCCATTGGTGAGTACAGAGTTACAAACTGACCACCCAGCAGTGATAATTTCTGAATAGAACTACTATAAGTGATACTTTAATGTATCAAAGGAATTGTTGCATTAAACCAAACTTGATGGTCAAGTCGTATGTAATGTAACTTTTACACAAATGGCAACTTTAGTAAGTAGTTAGTTAGTTTTGTGACCAAGGTTTCAGTTGATTGTTTACTATTGCTGGCCATGGGACAGCCTTCTGCCCTCCCGGGGGGGAGGTGTGAATGACTCTCAGGAAACAACACAAAGGGGCCAACTGTTGGAAGAGGTGTGACCTCCCCATTGAAGAACGACCAAAAAGGGTGTGAGCCCAAGCGTTGAGCCTCAAAAGAAAGCTGCCTTTAAGGGGCAAATGGTGGTCACACACAAGAGGGGCTGCTCTTTTGTTCTGCCAGACAGGTTGGCATCAAGTACAGAGAAGGGGAAACCACTGTCAAATTGTTTTTTCCTTGGCCGTGAGGCTCCCAGATGTCCACATCTATTGGGCTCAATTCACCAAGAAAAGGATTCTGCCATATTGGGATTGGGACGAATAGTGCACTCTGTGATAGCTAGATGCAATACGTCACAGGAAGTCATCAATAGGAGGGGGAAGACATGTTAGCCCATTGGCTAGTACGTCACCATATGCCTGAGGGCACATCCTGGGCATAAAAGGGGCACCTCTGACACCCAGACCTCAGATCACGTCTGTAATGAAGAGTGGACCGAAGAACGACTGGCCTGCTGTTCCCTGGAACCAGTAAAAAAAGGCTCTGCCTGTGGTGCCCTACTCAAGGAAAAGTTGACCCGAGCCTCAGACAGAAGGAGTGACTCCAAGAGTGAGTTGGCTGACATCATGTTACAGCTACAGGGACACAAAAGCTGACACTGCCTACCTTGGCGATTTAGTAGCCAAAAATGCTTGACTGTTGAACTGCAGCCTGGAGACCGAATCCCAACCCTCAAAAGTTGCACCCAAGTCTGCTTGGTCTGGGAGAGTCATCAGATTGCAGTTTGGTCACCCAACAAAGAAGGTACAGCAATCTATTTCTGTCATCTATCATCTGCTGGAAGCACTATACAGATGACATTTTTGTCATGTGGGGTGACTCATCCTATCTCCTATATGAAATTCCAGATTTACCTTTCTTTTCTTGTTAGCTGATCCTCTGCATTTTCTCTTGAGCCTTTTGAAGACTAGTGGCTAGATCAAGACAAACTTGTCTTAAGATGGGAAAAAGATCAGTTAATGCACGTACCAATTTATCATCAACGAAATCTCCGAAGCAATAGTTAATCCTGGTCCTGGCTAAAATATACCACCTTCGTTCATATATTCACTAGTACCATCATCACAGTGCACCCATCATATGTGGAAGTTCCACAGTAAAGTCTGTGGCTATACAAGACCAGGGTTCAACTGTAATTGCTAAAAGCTGTAATAACCCAGCTTGTAGTTCATGTGAGCTCTTCGTTTGTGCACATACAGTGGAAGGATGCTACAAAATGCTTTATATCTTTTTGAAGGGAAGACAACCAAAAATATCTCATAACACACTCAATAGCTGTGCTCACTCCGCAGTGACCTGCAGTAGGTAAATCATGATATGACTTCATAACCTGAATTTGTAATTAAGTAGATATTACCCAAATTCTTAGGTTAACCAAAGGAAATCAATTCATTACTTCTAGCTGATCAGGCAAAGTTATAGTATATCTTTGTAATGCAATAAATGCTTCTCTTATTGGGTTAAGGAAAAAATAATTCTGTATCAATCATAAAGCAGCGAATTGGAAAAATAGGAGATCCATTCTCGTCTAAATGATTAATGTCAGGGTATCACCAATAGAGAGCATAAGGAAGTGAATTATGTGAATCAGGAATAGAAGTGATGTGTAGATCAAACTGTGAGAAAATGTAAGCCCAGAGACTCTGTCTACTATTATGGCAAGTCATATTATGAAGCACCTGTACATTTCTGTGTTCAATATTACCACTACAGAATATCTAGCACCTAACAATAAGTGACACCATTGTATGCAAGTCTTCTTCATAGCTAATATTTCTGTCTCTAACATAGAACAGGTAAATTGCTGATTCTCCTAGCCAGTTGTTAAGGAGGGTCCTGATTTTATTAAAGGCAACTGAAACAAGTATATCTGTAGTCCCAATAGGAAGTGACATAAACCAACACACAGTACAGAAGGATCCAATTAAATCTTGGAGCCCTCTTTTCCTGATGTGTCCAGAGGCAGCTCCTCAAAGTCCAGGTGCAAATAAAAAAAAATGAAAATTAAAAATAACAAAAGAAAGCCCAGGAACAAACACATTACATCCTCCTGTCCTTTGGAAATTCTATTCTGAATCCAGAAATCAGCATCCGCTTGTGCAAGATGCTTGGACTCAGGCATCTTCCAATTTTCAGATCACCATCTGATTTGACTATCCAAAGGCTGCAGAGAATCACAGAAACAACAGACCATTATTGGGTGGGAAAATGACAGTGGTGGGATAATACTCACCTCTCTTGTCTTTAGTAAATGTAGGACTCTCCTTTACAGCTGGCTAGGAAACTGCAATTTTGTCACAAGACACAGAGACTCCTATTATGCATGTTCAAAGCACAATAACTACAGACATTGCCACATGATCAGTAGGCTTGCGATAAAAAGTAATGTGTTTCCCTCATTCGGTGTTCTTTCTGTTAAGTCTATCTTCATAATGTTTTATTGTCAAGCCTAGAAAACCTATTTGCTGCTTCTCACAACAGGTGAAGTACAGGTTCTTCTGTGTGTGATGAAGAAACATTACAAAGTCCATGAATGTGGCTTGAATTACTTTCATATCAAAGCTTCCAGCCACAAGCTCTCAGTGGTAGGTTACCCAATGGGCAATTTCTCAGGATACAGCAAAACTGTAGAGAGGGCAGACTACCGGATACGGGCAGACATCATAAGAACAGAACTCCTGCCAAGCTCTGGTTGTCCAGCAATGGCCTGTGTCCTATGCGCTGTATCTACAAAATTGTCGTTGTTGGAGCTTATTGTGTGTGCACTGTTTTCAATTTACCGAAAATAATAAAAATGTGGTTCTCAAAAAATAAAGAACACAACTCCTAGCGAGAGGTTATCCTGGAGAGATTGTGAAACAAGCATATAAAAGAGCTTTGTTTAATCCCAGAGATGAGCTCCTCAAAACGCAACCTAAAACAGGATGTTTTTTGTAATTTCCTTTAGTCCCACCACAAACAGGATAACCCCTGTGATAAATAAACATTGGCACATCATACAAGGTATGGCTAGACCAATGGAGATGCCTCTGTCTACTTTCAAAAGAGGAACCAATATTAAGGTTCACTTTGACAGATTGTCTGGGAATTGCAAAAAGAAGAGTTGGACTCTAGAGAATTCCTGGGGTTTGAAGCCTCCAACAGGTCACTATCAATGCAGGAACTGTGTAACTTGGAAAGATACCAATACCACAAAGTAGTGTGAGCACAAATACATTATTGATGTAGAGCTGGAACATCTTTCAAATTGTAATACCAGTAACGTGGTTATTGTATTTGGTGTCCAAGCAAGCACCTTTATATTGGCCAGATAGCAAAACAGGTAAAAGCAAGTGTGAGGCAGTATCGCAGCAGAACGAGATGTGGAATAGACAATGCTCGCCAGGTGGCACATTATCAGGAGAAAGGCCAAAGTGTTTATAATCTGAAGTGGTAGGTCATCGATGTTGCCCATCTTCTAGAAAGAGGAGGCAACCTCTCACACATTCTATAATGTCTTGAATGTAAATGGATCGCCAAATGCAATTCTGTGGATCATGGCTTGGATAGAGCAGAGGAATGGGATGGCTATGTAGCCTCGCTCAATGACTGAGGATTCTGCAATCAGCTAGCAGAAATCAGCCCTAACTTTAAACTTGAACTTTGTGTTGCATCTAGAAGGTAGCTACTGTGGACAGCACCTATGGAGAGGTACTACCTTTGATTGTATTCCATGCTACCGACATTAAGAAATGTGATAATGTTATTGTGTGAAATTCATTAGCTAGATAATATCATATACTGCACTATACGTGTCAACAAGAGGCACATATGTTTCCATAATTGTTTAACTAAAGTGTAGATCTAGTCCAGTCATATTCGCTATTTGGCATGTATTTAAAGATTGTGCAATGAAACTGAACTAGACAATGCTATATAATAAACTACATGCGCCAACATGAGGCACAGTTGTTATCCAGTATGATATAAGTAATTTGGGGTATTTACTCCAGTCATATATATTCATTATTTTGCAAGTTGTTTAAAATTGTGTAGTGAAACCTTCCGCTGTGCACTACCCTGTTTGATTCATGACACACACTAACATGCACATTGAAATAGTTTAAAACACATCTTTTGCTTCTTATTTTTCCATGAGTGCATCATGGGCATTAAGGATAATTACAAGAAACTGATGCTTAAAAAACATGTTGTGCTCCAAGTTTTGTTTTCACAATAGGCCCCTTCATAGAGAATGCAGCGCGCTCAGTGCGCAAAAACGACATAGTGACAGCCATACTACTGTGCTGCTGTGTAAATATAGTTAAATCAAGGCCGATCGGGGCTCAAGTATCTGTATTTGGGGCCGGCTTTCACAGAAATTGATGGCAGGCACACCGCCATTCTGCCTCCAAAAGGATATAGGCTGCGTTCATGGGCAACTACCGTAAGGGCTGTACATCGAGACACCCTACCACCAAAGATTGTAATGCAGATTTTCCTAGCAAGCTATGCAGAAAAGTCTTAATTTTATTAAAGACACGGAGGCGAGTATTATGCTTTCTTTTCTTGCCTGCATTTTTATTAACAGCAGTCAAGAGAACATAAAAAACTACAAATCTCATGAGGCGAAGGTTACATGGCCAATGGGAAGAAAAACATAGTCCATAGTAACCCACCAGTCACAGTCATATAAACCCTATAACACTTAACTGGACTGTGAACAGTCCTCTTTTCTTGTGCAAGAAGTTAATACTGTAAGTATTGAACATTGGTAAAATAGAAAGCATAATGCCATAATAAGAGAAAAAAGTTATTGACAAAAGTTCACAAATCCAGGGTACCTAAGGCTGTAGGCAGAAACGTCAGCAACAGGCAGTTTGTGGAGATCTGAAGGAGATGAAGAAACGAGTCCATATCCTGGTGATCGAGAAGAATCATTAGGAAGAAGATTTTATAGTAGCTGGAGTGGCTGTCAGGGAGAGATCGAAACAAAGTTAAAATAATGTTGCGGTGGGATAATACTCGCCTCCGTGTCTTTCATAAAATTAAGACTTTCCTTCATAATTTACTAGAAAAATCTACATTTTATTTCAAGACTGAAGGCTCCTATTATGTTTGTTTAAAGCATAGTAATAACAGTTGAAGAAGCATGATGTACAGGTTTACAATGAAACACTTTAAACACATTGGGGGTTATTACAACTTTGGAGGAGGTGTTAATCCGTCCCAAAAGTGACGGTAAAGTGACAGATATACCACCAGCCGTATTACGAGTCCATTATATCCTATGGAACTCGTAATACGGCTGGTGGTATATCCGTCACATTTGGGACGGATTAACACCTCCTCCAAAGTTGTAATAACCCCCATTGTCATTTGACCAATCAGCTGATCTGAGAATGCCCTAGAGACAGGAACCTGCTCAAAAATCTTTTGAAACCATAGCTCCTGTGGAAGATTGGGTGCCAAAAATGGAGGTATCAGTGCCTGCTAAAGACATAATTCATTTGACCCAATGGGCGACAGTAGGAGATGAGACTAGATTTTAGGTTTTTCTGAAAGAAATCAGGAGTTGTGACGCTAAGGACATTCTTAGATCATCCGTTTTTTGGTCTTAAACCTTCAGACATTGTCCAACACAAAGTTTGGACTAGTCTGGAAAATAAGGTTAAAACACTGTAGTTAAGTTAGTTTTTGCATGTCTATGAACTGTGAGTAAAACACCTTTTGGAGTGAATTGACAAGATGAAATAACTAAAACTCTAGCATCTGAAAGTCTTTTAAAAGAAATTAGACACAACAACATAGCAAGTTTAGCAGATAACATTTTTAGAGAAAGAAGGTCATTGTCAGGCCAAGCTAGAAATAAATTTAATCCAAAATTCACGTCCCATAGAAAACTGTATTTAGAAAGAGGGGGATTACAAACGTTTACTCCCTCCAAAAGACAGCAGACAAGCGGGTGTTCCCCCACAGGTTTTCCATTAATGTATGGATGGTAGGTTGATGTAGCTGACCTACATAAATTTATTGTGCGATAAGTCTTACCTTTGCTAGCCCTTGCTGCTAGAAAATTTATTTAAAAAGTCACATCCGCTGAAAACTGATTGATGTCTTTTCCCACACACCAGCCAACCCATAAAGACTAAGCTGATTTATAAGCTTTTGTAGTTCTTGGTGCCCAGGACTGTTTGATATAGTTTCAAGCTTTTGACAAAATGAGTGAAACTGGTTGAGAATTCCCGAAATTTTCCATGCGGAAAGGGTAACTAGAATGTCTATGATTAAGTTGTGAGGGACACCCAAAGGGTCCGATAGAAGGTTCGGGAATGAAGGAATAAGAATGGGAAAGTCTATACTCAACTCTAGTAGGGGTGAGAACCACACTTCGGATTGCCAGAAAGGAGCTATGAGTACTAGGACTGCTTGTTGTCATCTTACCTGTGCTAACAATCTGTTGATCATTATTAACAGAGGAAAGTTGTAATTCATTAAAGTTGACCAATTCTGTAATGCCAAGGGTTTGGGGCACCAGCTGTAAAATCGAGGAAACTGAGGCGAGAAGCAAGGAGATTCATTTGGAATGGACCCCATTTATGTTAGAGGGACTTGAATACAGAGGGATGACGTTTCCAATCGCTGGAATCATGAAGATGATGAGCATGCCAGTCTGCTACGTAGTTTAAATTGCCTGGTAAATATTCTGCATGTAAAGAAATTCTTTACAAAAGTTCCAAAACCCTTTTGTTAGTTCCACTAGCAGTTTGGATTGTGTGCCTCCTAGATGGTTGATCTAGCGTACTGCTGAGATGTCTATTCTGAGAAGACTAGAGCAACAAACTCTGGTTTTTGTTTTGCAAGGCTTCTGATCACAACAGAGCCTGCAAGCATCTCTAAACAATTGATGTGCAATTTGGACTCCTCTAGTGACCATGTACCTACAGTTGAGACTGATCCTCAACGAGCGCCCCCAACCAGTGCGGCTTACATCTGATTCTAACACAAGATCTGGGGCTGATGCAAAGATGGGCTTGCCGTTCCAAGCGTCTAAATGGTCTATCCACCATTGCAGCTCTATGCAAGATTCTTCATCTAAAGAGATGTTGTCTGTGTAAGTGAGGGCTTTCTATAAGTGTCAGATTTTTAATCTTTGAAGGGCTTGATAATGTAAGGGTCCTGGAAATATGGCTTGGATAGAAGAAGATAGAAGGTCTACTATCCTTGCTAGGGATCTGACAGAAATCAGAGAACTGCGTAATGTTTGAAGAATCACAGATTTTATGGACTTTACTTTTGCTGATGGAAGACGAGTTTACCAGGAACCCTAAAAACTCTATCTGTTGAGAAGGAATCAGAAGGAATTTTTATCAGTTGGTTAGAAAATCGAGATCGGACGACAGAGAAGTTTGTTGAACCTGAGATTGTAGAGAGGGAAGATTTTGGCTCATGAGAAGGATGTTGTCTAGCTAGATAATCAGACTTATGCCTTGTGCTCCCAGGAAGGATACCACCAGTTTCATGAGTTTGGTAAACCACCATGGTGCTGAGGAAAGACTGAAAGGGACGTAGGATAAATGGAAGGCTTGATTTAGCCATTGAAATTGTAAGTACTTCCGGAAGTCTGGATGTGAGGTACACGTCCTGCAGATACAAATGAACCATCCAGTCATTTTGGAGTAAAGAGTCTCCGAGATGGATAATGGTCTCCATCTTGAAATGTTGGTAAATTATGAAATGATTGAAGTGTTTTATATTGACGACTGGTTGCATCTTTTTGTTTTTCTTTTGCACAAGAAAGATGAAGCTGAGGAAACCTGGAAGATCAAGATGACAAAGGACAATTGCCTGTTTCTGAAGGAGCCTGAATTTCCATTGAAATGAAATGGGACATTTCTGTGGAAAACTGTGGAAGATGAGGGAAGACCAAGCGAAAAGGTTTTGAGTAAAGATCGATAGCATAACCTTGCACAGTGTATAACACCCATGGGTCTGAGGTTATTGAACACCATTTCGGGAGAAAGAATCAACGACAGCCTCCTACAGGAGGAAGGACACAAGGCAGACTTACCTGGTTGTGTGATATATCTGGAACTCTTGCTTCCTCTGTTATGGAAACCTCTCCCTCTTTATGGGTAAAATTATGGTCTGTATACCTGGTACAAGGAATTGAAGGAACTGCAGGAACCTTGATTGTTGTAGCTTTGGTCAGCAAAGAGGCTCCTGCCTTTGCCGACCCTGGTGAAAACCTGATTGGAAAATATATTTTTTAAAGACTGTTGGGCCTTACCAAGCGAAGCAAACATGGCTATGTATTTTCTGAGCTCCTTTATGAAGGTGTCGCCAAACAGATGGCCTTTAGCCTTGATTCCTGGATCGGCCACTGCTAAATGTACCAGTTTTGGGTGTTAATTTAGTAGGAGACCTTTCCTGCACTTGTGGGCTAGAGCTGAATTGGCATTGGCAAGTAAACAGAAGGCACGATGGACCCATAAAGGTAGTTCATCTGGATTAAGTGGAGTATTCTTCAAGTCTGGCTGCTTCGGCATCAAAGATGCCGGTTAATGGCAGTACTATGTTCAATAATTTACCTTGACATGTGGACCATGCCTTGTCGACACCCTTTATGGGATTCTTTCCAAATTTAGAGAAGGTTAGGAGGGATGGATCTATTGTTGAGGGAATACTGATTTTTGAAGGACGAGACGGGTGTGGTTATTCAGACTTAAGCTTGGCTCTAGTCTATTTCTCTAGTGGGATGCATAACCTAGATGAAACATACTCTCCCATGTGCTCCACAGGCAGCCACTCTGTGGAGTTAGGATGATAAATATCATTAGGGTCAAACATTGGAACCCTCTCTGAATCTGTGACCAAAACAGCTTTTGAGACCGCCTGTGGAGTACTTTTGGGATTTTTGTGGGGTGGAGGGACAAAGAGGTCTTCATTCCCATTATCAGGTTTATCATTGTCTGAATTAATATCAGCCATGTCATCGTTAGAGTCTGGAATATTAGATATTATTATGGGTGAAGAAATATGTTTTATTTTTGCTTTACATTTGAGAGACAATTTATTTGGAATATTCCCCTCCTTTAAAGGAGGCCTATGAGAAGCCACATTCTCTGTCTTGTGTGAGGGAGCCTCACCAATCAACAGTGCCATTTTATGAGATTTTTTAGGTTTAGGGAACGGCGCTTTCTGCTATTCCCCCGCAGAATGGGCCAAAATTGACTTAGAAACAATATTTATCACATAATTTTCCAAATTCTTAGTTAATTTATCCATGGAGGCAGAGACTGACTGTTCAACAGAGACTTTAATAAAGTCATTTAAATTGTCTTTACAGACTTCTCATCTTCATTAATATCCTGCATGAGAGGAGAACTATCAATCTCCATGGCATGCAATATATAATAGGAGCCAAACACAATAATAAATATATTTTGGCCAAAAAAGGGGTTACTTTGAGGAAAAGGAGCAGGAGAAGAGTAAACTCCACCTACGGCGGTAATAGAGACAGTATTAGGCAAGACAAGAAGGCGGAGACTGAGGAAGGGGACGGCACTCTGACGAGCACAAGGCAGAACTTGGGAGGCTGCCGAGTGAGACAGAAGGCACCTGTACTTGAAAGACAGGCAAAATAGTGGAGCGGGGAAAGAAAAACCTGATATCTTAGTCTGGAAGCAGAATGGTGAAAGTGGTGAGGTTTGACACGATGTTCCCAACCGAAATGGTAAAAATGGTGAGATTTGTCATGATCTTCCTCCAGACCGGTATAAAATGTCTACGGTGGTCTAAGGAGAACGTGGGAGTTAGAGCGCGAGAGATGCGGTGCTCGCGGGCAATGCGGCAATGTGCTGACTGGTAGAAAAAACAGATGAGAAACCAGTAAAGCACATCAATAAACAATAGATATATGCAGCAAACAAATGTTATAAACAGTATTGTACAATGCTAAGATTATGAAATGAGATACTTAGCTTGACTGCAAGCAGCAAGAAAAGAGGGCTGTTCTCAGTCAAGTTAAGTGTTATAGGGTTTATATGTCTGTGATTGGTGGGTTACTATGGACTACGTTTTTCTTCCCATTGGCTATGTAACCTTCGCCTCATGAGATTTGTAGTCTTTTTACGTTCTCTTGACTGCTGCTATTAAAAATCCATTAGGAAAAGAAAACATAATAGGAGCCTCCAGTCTTGAAATAAAATTGAAAATTGTATTTATATAGCTCATACCTAGATACATACATATAAGTGTAACTCAAATGATTCCTATCCGTCCGTCATATAGGTTCATCACTAATGGCTGCCTTTCGATATTTTAGATACATGGTTACCTCTGTGTGAGATTTATTTATTACCTTGCACCGGTGGGGTCTTCATTTTTTGGGACCATCTGTACCTTGGCCACTAGTTGCACATGAAGTTATGGCAGGTAATTGCAGCACAATCAGATATTAGTTTAAATCATTACATTACACCATTCTCTTATACTATGAGTTATACATTCATTAACTATATCAGATGCCCCAGTTATTCTCCTGTCCTGATGAGATCCACATATGCGAACGGGGGTTAAAACGTCAACAACAACAAAACAAACTACATGATATTAAAGAATAATTTGAAATCAAAATTGTTGTTGAAAGAAACACACATGGAAAACTGTATTTTATTGTCATGTCTTGCGCACACTCTATTGTTGTAGTTTTACACTCTCTGTACAGAGGTCGCATATCACTAAGTAAACTGGGAACTTATATACTGTATGGATACTTATAAATCTAAATATTGAATATATTTTTCTTACAAAAGCAGAATGATGGACATTTGTGTTGCTCCAATTATGAATTGCATTATGTGCCTGCAGAGACTGAGTTGATTATCCTGAAACTTTGCACTAAATTTTAGCTATAAGAACCACTGGTTTCTATAATCAGAAAGCTTGGTAAACCTAACCCCCCTGACTGAAAGAGCCCCAAAAGACGATGTATCTGTCCCTGCTTTAGCTGTCACCCATCTACTCAGAGGTATGTACATAATTGGATCAGAAGGTTTCCTTAAAGCTATAAGCAAATGAGGCGCGTAAGTCCTCATACCATTTATTACCTGAAATTACTACTTAATACGCCTTACAACTCACAGTTTGGGTGAGTAGAAAAAGTGGGCATTCCACACAAGAGGGCACATTTTAGTCCTCCAGGAAATGTGGAAATGAATGCCCATAGGTGTGAATTGCATAGCAGTGATATCCAGAGCCGTAATGTATGAGACCCTTTTAGAAAAGACTAAACAAAACTATGACCCAGGTTACCCAACAACTATTTGATTGATGAGTCATTATCACCCCAGGATTTAAATACACGTAAAACCAGGTTGATATTTTACATGACCGTATACCTTGTTTTAGAAAGATTCATATATCTAATACCTTTTAATAATCTATATATTAGTGGGTGTTCTCCTATTGGTTTACAATCAAGGTTCAACTGCCCTGTCGAAACAGCAGACCTTTAACAATAAATGGTCCAATAGGATTTCTGTCTTGCCGCTAGGGATGCAAAGAAGCTTGACAACCCCACAACATCTGCACCACAGCTACTCCACAGCTCCTAGCCTGATAAGCCTGATATGTAAGCCTTGGCAGTGGTCCAGGAGCTGAGTGTATTCTAAAGCCTCATCCAAATGTCCTGGAACATTTGCAAGCATCCTGAAATGTTCCATGCTACCAAGACTAGTTTTTTTTTATGTACTAAATTGTGTGTGGCCATATGGGCTCCTCAACATCTGCAGGAAGACTGGTAAGTGTTTCTGGCAGTCCGCAAAGAGCTCTAATAGATTGGGAAAGCCAGGTTGACTCTTTCAAAAGGGAGTCACTTTCACCACTCATACCATTTGTTTGCAAATTTGTGCCAAAGTTCTTGCTATCACGAAAAAAGGAGGACAGGCATAATGCATTCTTCCCAACCCATTTTGGCAGAATGCATCCATAGCTAAAGCCTCTAGATCACTTCTCCACCTGAAAAATTTGTCCAGCTGAACTGTTAGTCTTGACACAAACAGATCTATGCAGATAGGCCCCCAAGGATTCTCCAAAATCTTGACACATGGGAATCTAACTTCCATTCATTGCTGTCTGACATATTCTTTGAATACCAATCCACTACCAGATTTGAAGACCCCAGCATGTATTACGCCCCTACTATATCTCCTGCTTAAGAAAGAACTTCCACAGTGCCTTTGCCCAGTCTACTAATGGTTTTGACCTTGGTCTTCCCAATTTGTTGAGGTACCTGACAGTTACCAGACTGTTAATAAGAAGAATCACACATTTCACCCTGCCTTTCACCAGTCTTTGAATGGCAAAGGAGCCTTCAAGAACCTCTAAACAGTTTATGTGCATTGATGATTCCCCCCTGAACCATCTTCCTCCAGTACAAAAGGTGCCACACCTTGTGTCATCATCCCCATCGAATTGCATCTGATGCCAAAACAACATCTGGGGAAAAGGGAAAACTGCTCAGCCATTCCAAACGTCCATGTAAGCAATACACCAAGACAATTCTGATATTACTTCCTCGTTGAATGGAACCATCTGAGAATATTTAAGCTCCCTTTGAACGCGCCTTACCTTTAGCATTTAAAGGGCCCTGTAAAGGGGGTCCTAGAAATATTGACCTGAAGATGCCAGCAGGCCCACTATTCTTGCCAGATGCCTTGAAAAAAATTAAGCTTGATATAACACTGATCTGAGCTCTTTCCTGATCCTCTTTAACTTTGGTGACATTAACATACTCTTTTCTGATTCCACCAGAAAGCAGAAAGTCCATCCTTCGGGAAAGGAGCAAAAACCGATTTTAATTTTTTTAATGAAGTCCAATCTCAGAATAAGATCAACTGCCATCTGTACCTGCTCCACTTAGAGATTCCGCAAATGACAGAAGAAAATCATGTTGTTCAGGTACACAATCATTTTTAGACCTGGAAAATGCTGAACCCCATTTTCAGCAGTTTGGTGATACACTAAGGTGCTGAAGACAGGCCAACAGGAAGGGATTTGCAGCTGTACAGATTTCCCTACCAAAAGAACTGAAGATACTTCCTGTGAAGCTGAAATATAGGGACTGCTAATTAGGCATCTTTCAGATCCAAGCGTACCATCCAGGCTCCGAACACCAATATGTATCTAAAGCAATCCACTGTCTCTATTTGGAAATGGCAATATAATACAAACTTACTCACCTCCTTTAGATTTATCACCAGACTGAACATTTTGTACTGAAAGAGTACTGCAAAAAATCTATCTGAAACCCACTCACAGTCTGCAAAATCCATGGATCTTTGACAACCATTTCCAAAAAGTGCTAACTGTCCCCCAGCTTTAATCAAAGGGACAGAGTCTACTCTTACCTTTCATTCCCTGTCCCCTATACTGATTCCTAAAGTTTTCAAATTCAAAATGACCATCCTTCCTCCTCTGGGAAAAGAACATGGCTCTGGTGTACTTGAATTAGTGGTTGACAAAGTAGGGTCTGAAAGGGAACTAGGGAACTCACGGCCAGTGAAACAACCCCTGAATCCACTGGCCCTCGGAGAAACCCACCCAAAAACTTTCATTAACGATAAGTGCTCCCTGTAAAGGAAGGAAAATGCTTGTACTTAATGTCATATTTCCCTTATAAAATTGTCACCAAACAAGACCCCTTGGGTATTTTAATACATGTTAAAACTGGTCAGGTTCACAAGTTTAGGGTACATTTTTAAGAGCAGACCTTTTCTCTTCTCAAATCAGAGGCCGGTGGTTGCGATCCACAGGACATACAATGCTCTCTAAGCCATACAGACACTATCTCTGGGTCCAACACCTTCCCTGATAGTTTGGAATGTTCTGTTGCACACACAAGTCTGGACTAGAATATTAAGTACCTTGTCTTGACAAGAGGCCCATGCTTTGCCCATTCCCTTTTTTGCGTCTTCCCCCCTTTACCAAGGAATGTGAAAATTGTAGCATCTATCATAGGGGTTATGCCATCTTGCCTGAGATGGTACGCCTCGTGCACTCTGCTCTCATTTTTGTCTTAGAGGCACAGTACATTGAGGTTTTTATTTTAGATATAATATATCCCTCAATGAATGAAGGAGAAAACCATTCCGCTGAATGGGAATGCTGCATCAAATTGGAGTTAAACATAGGATTTCCTCTAGAGTCTAAAATCCTGAGATTTATCCAATTTAGCTTTCTTAGGTGTGTCACATATGTCCTGTTCATTATACACCACATCATCATAGTAGAGGCCATCTAAACACAGGTCATCAATATCATCATAAGGTTTCTTGAATTGGCCACTATCCTTACCTAGGGAAGGGTAAAACCAATTAGACACATAAGCCCTCATTACGAACCTGGTGGTCTCATGACTGCCAGGTTTGCGGCGGCGGTCGGTTTGCCGCCAATGCGGCGGTCCAAAGTCATATTACAACTGCGGTGGTCGTGCCGCGGTCGGACCACCAGCACTGCCAGGATTAGTTGTCCCGGTGGTCATGGCGGTCCTAAACTGCCAGCGCCCTGGGTATTACAACTTCGTTCTCCACCAGAGATTTCATGGCGGCAGCACTGCCATGAAAAGGCTGGTGGAGAACGGGTGCAGGGTGCCCAAGGGGGGCCTGTGCACTTGGCATGGGCAGTGCAGGGCCCCCACTGACCAACACCCTTCAATGATCACTGTCTGCCTTACAAACTTTGAACATTGTGAGGGTGCTTGGGCACCCTGCGCACTACAGTATTGCCGCCGGCTCTATTATGAGCCAAAGACAATGCTGTAGGCCATTTCCCGCTAGGCCAGCAGGTGGAAACTGAGGTTTCTGCCAGCTGATCCAGTGGGAAACTCGTAATGGGCCTGTCGGGGTGGCAGCCACAATGGCGGCAACCTCCCTGTCGGAATTTCGGTGGACGGGCTCTTCAGTCCACCGAAATTGTAATGAGGCCCATAGTCAGAAATTCCTTGCAATGTTGATTCACCACCAAAAGTATCATCAACATGCATCACCAGGTGCTTAGTTTTAAGTAATTTCTTGCCCCCATGGGCTTATTCAGAGATTCATTGATGGCTGTGGTCACTGAATTGCAGATATCGAAGGCAACTTTTTAAAAGTGGAAGGCACAGTCTTATTGATAGAACTTGAGAATGAATTATCCAGGAACTCCCTCAGGTTTGGGGGTTGGGCCCTGGTAGATATGTGTTAGACACCTCCTTGGTGGTGGGTTGAGCACTGAGTAGTGCACAAGGTACTCCCCGGTTTCATCTCCTCACCCACAGGGCACCTGGAGGGCCTCCTTGTTATGGCACCAGCCACTCGCTTACCTGACAGGGCATGTTGAGGAAGACAAGGTGTCTTACCGCCCCTCTTTTGCCCATGGAAGTTGTGCTGTTGTGGGAGAGGTAACTCAACATACTACAGCTTTGCTGGTACATTCAGCATCCTACCATTTAAGCTTAATGAAGCAGCCAGAGGCCTGCACAAAACAACAAGGCTGGTGGTCAGCAGCCACCGCTGCATAACTCAAGGGGAGAGGTGAGGGGGGCATTGGGACGGACACAAGGTAAAAATAAAAAAATAAAAAAGCACTTACCTTGCCTCCATCCCTGCCGCCTCACGCTCCTGTTCTTCTGATGTCCCAGCATTCACTGCTGGGTCACCAGCACAGGCAAAACCTTGCATGAAAGCAGCACCAGGATTGGTCTGAGCAGCAGTGACTGGGGTCTGTGCAGTTTCTCCAGCCCAGCTGTCCAACACAGCCGGGCTGGAGAAACCTAAGTGCGCATGTGTGTTTGGCCAGCCTCAGACTTAGGTGCACTCTCCCCTCCACCCACCTCCCGTGGCCCAGCCCCACCCATCCCTGCACTGCTGGCTGTGCCAGAAGCAGAAAAATACAACAGTAGTAAACTATTGTTTTATTTTTCTGCTTCTGGCACAGTCAGTGGGGTGACGCTCCTTTGCCATAGCAAAGGAGCCATCACTGCTCTTGGTGCCCCCCAGGAGGAGCCAGTGGGGGCCATCAAAAGAAGCACATAAATCACAGCAAATCGAGAGCTAAGAAGATATGTGGCATAATTAAATTTCGTTTTCATCATTTTAATCGCTCCTCACACACACAAGGGTCAGTTCCGCTGGACACTCTGACAGCTGCAAAGGTGTAAAGAATATGGCTGATAAAACACACAATAGGCAGAAGAGGCCCACAAACTTACAGTTGGGAATTACATGCAAGGAACTTTTTCTTATTGTGTCCAGAGCCTTTGAGGCCCGAATATTCCTAGAATTCCTAGAACTATCCATTCATAAAAGTTGGAGGAGAACCCTCCATTAAAGAGTGAAACTTGCCTAAAAGTGTGGTGAGGGAGATTATGTATTTAACACTGCCACAATTAAAAACCACCATTAAACACTAGCAGCCCCAACAAGATGTTAGCCTTTACTCTGTACAGCAATTAGAAAATGAGACCATGGAGACAAAGAGTCTGGAGCTGACGCTCAGAGAAAAAAAAATACCTGGCCCATTTAAGTCCAACAAAAGCTCTGAACTGAGCCCAAGGCTCCCAAGCCCTTCAAAGAAATTATCAAAGCAGCTAGATCTGGATGCCAACAATAAAAAAAAAAAATCTAAATCAAAGAAAATTATGTTTTAGAAACCATAGAATCTACAGAACCGATATCCAGCAAAGATGGCCAACAAGAGCACAGCCCCCTTGGAAGCTTCAGCCGCTAAGAGAGAGGAGTAATAGAGGACCAATTACCAAAACTAGGGTCAGTAACTAAGGGCCAGATGTAGCAAAGGTTTTTTACCTATTCTGTGTCTATGGGAAAAAGTGTTTTTACATATGGCCCTAAATTAGTAATACCAAAGTGGCCCCTGAACACAAGCCTTAAGTATAATGCGGCTATCCACGGACCCCATCCAGAAAAGGCCTACACCAAAACCCAGGAAAAGATAAAGGAAACAAAAGCCCTTTGGCATTTGGGTGTTGACTGGACATATGGACTTATCTTCAATGAAGTAGATTTGGGTGATAACAGGGGAACGTAAAAATGGAAAGTGAAGGAATGTTAAGCTCCAAGGATGACAAGTGCTGGCTGATACTACTGTCCAATTTCCAAATTATGGTGAACTCATTAAAATTCCATTTGAAGAAATTTGAGTTCCAAGTTGATCTACTAAATGCCCTATCAGTATTTATGTTGCAATTGATTCCAAGCTAGAAGCATTAAATAACTTGATTCTTCGAGTTCAAGCAACTTACATGGACGATGCAGGCTCAAGAAGCCTTGGAACTGGCTTCTATGTCTGTTCCCTCATACTAAACAAACTCAGTACACTGTCTAAAGCATTGGCAAAGATTGTCACAGACTTACAAAGTCAAATTGCTGCTCATCCTTCTCTTAGAGGTCACTCTCAAGGGTCAATGATGGCCCTACCATTGTTACAATTGCCACCTGACACACTTTTTGTGTCGTAAGATGCTAGGATCAATGCTCACATTGGGGATCCCTCCAAGTGTGCTACATGCCAAAATAATATACCCTTTAAATCACAAACTGCACTACAGAGATGCATATGCAAAACATATTTGAAACACTTCCAAATTTAAAAAGTCCAAAAAGTACAAATTAACCATTAAGTGAACAATAGGAACCCATGCAACCAACAGCAGAAATATTACTAACAGTCCGTAATTGCACAATAGTGGTGAGCAATCTGAAGGCGCCTTCAAGTTTGAAAAACCTCTCCCAAAACATGAGTAAAAGAGGCAAAGAAAAGTGAAAAACAAACAATTAAACAACCAAGTGCAGTGGACATCAGACCGGTCAAAAATCTATTCCATTTTTAAATCAAGGAAGGATCAGTCAGCGACAACAGCAAACTCCAAAAATTCCCCCAAAATCCAGCCCATAGTTGGCTACCCGACATATGAAAACCTGGGGAAAAAACAGTGCCAGCAGATATTCTGGACGGATTCCTCACATCAATAGCGACTACAACAGATGCACACCCCAGAATTATGACTGGCAGGATTCTTGGCACTAGGGACAAAAACAGAGGAGCAATCCAGCCAGTGTTCATCAGAAGGGCAGAACAAAGAGCAATTTAGACAATAAAGACTTAATCAGGACTATCTATCTGGCCAAAATTGGAGATACAAATCCTGTACACACTAGCCAACCATCCGTAAATTTAGCAGAAAATTCCACTTGGTCCAGTTTGCAAACAAAGGATGAACACCGCTACAATTGACCTGGAGCTTACAATTGCAATATGAATGTCTCCAGCCACCTTACACCAAGTGTTGAAATAATAAAGCATAACAGAACCCAAGACCTTATTGACTAAAGAGTCATTAAAAGAGTCTCTACAAATTGAATTAGTATGTGAAGCCCCACTCGAGATAAAAAGTTGTTGTTCTACACTGAGTAGGTCCCCAAAAGGTCAACAAGACTACCTAAAGAGGGGCAACATTGTAAAGTTACTAGATATGCACCACTGAAAAACCTATCTAGTGTGGACATAGAAGCAATTGAGTTCCTTCCACTTAGGGGTATGCAGATGAATGTGCCAATGCTTATAACATGGTCCAGTGCTGAGAAGGCAATCTAAGTAATCCAGGAAAAGGTCCTGTTCTGAAGGCACATAATAAAGATTACAAAGTACCCCAAATGGATACCGTGCTCAATTATATGATGGCTCCCATGCTGAGCATCATTGTAAAAGCCTCGCCAAGAGAACATATTCTATACAGAAACATCCTACTGAAGGAAGTGTAAATCACCACTTAGCCATGATCAGGTCTAACCCAATTATTCATCAAGAATGCCAAGAGTGCCAGATCGGTAAAAACCATCAAGTTGACTCCTAGGTCGACTGGACATGGTTGACATACGTATTACCAACTAGGTCAGGAAACTCATCATCAAGGAAGCTCATATCTGGACCATACACGGCTGGTTTAAAAAAAAATCATGGAATGTGGGTGGCATAAGTCATGTAATGGCCTATTGGCAACAATTTAACATAAATATCCTGCAAGAAACTTGGATTTTGACCTTGATCCTGCTAATTGGATATTGAATTTATTACCCTGGCACAAAAATCAAAGACAGATCTAGCCATAAAAATCAATTGTATTGTTTTTGAAGAGCCAGGCAAATCAGCAATACAACTGGAAAATTGATCACAAGGTTATCAAGAAGCTGTTATCTTAGTAAACATCTACATTCCAATCAAGTGCCACCAGTCACAAAACGAAGGGACTCATTAGGTGAAAGGATACTGAGCATATGCACTCCAGCGGGTCTACGTGTTATAAACGGAAGGGCACAAGAGGATCAACCAATATGCTGCACACGCATCTCAAGGAAATCTTAAACTATCTTAGACTACACTTTACTCAGTCCCCCCATTTACAAATATATGAAGGTGTTCAAGATTGAACAACTTGTCGAAAGTGATCATTTCCCACAACACTTGGAGTTAGTTTATAAAGAAACTATGCCTGCAAAGGCAGCAGACCAGAAGATACAACTAACACCCTGTTCTGTTTTGCTTCAAACTAAGAGGGAACAAGGCTAAAGAATGCAAAGAATGAAGCACTCTTAGCCTGAGTAATGAATTTATGAAGGCACTTCCCAGGGTTCAAACAAAAATATACACAAATATTAATGTGGGCACTTAATTTGAATGCCGCAAAGCACGTGCAGCTACTAAAATAATCACAGTAGTTGAATAATAATAATCAGAAAGAATGCAATATATCAACAATTAATACGTATGCAGTGACTATTTATATATTTGTGCATGCACACAGTAAAGATAGATAATTAAGAATTAAAAATGTATTACCATGGGGATCGAATCCAACACCATCCTTGTTTCTGCCAACATCAAACTGTGGAACCCTGGACAGCTGAGACAGGAGAAATTTTCCCCAATGGGACTCTGATTTTTATGAGCAATGCGTCCACCCTAAGAAATTAGTTCCTTCTGTCTCAGTGCCAAGTTTCCCCACCTTATATACTTTAAACAAACTTAAGAGGAAGGTTCTGGTAACCTCTCTTACTTCTAGTAAGTTGTGAAATTCAAGCGTGGGCTGTACTTGGTCAGTGTTGAAAACACATGCAAAGGATTGGCCAAATTGCAGAGTGTATTTCCAAGACAGAGCGGTACCCTTCTCTGCTATAAACATTCTCATCCTTGTACACTCTTATCAGCGTTGCATCCCCCATTTTATGTTCCCTTCCCTGATTAGAGATGCAAAAACATGTTACAAAGCTGTGCATGAAAAAATACTTGGGCCCCAGTGTGATGGCATCTGAAGCTAAGCTAAGCACAAAATGAAGTCAGTGGTCAAGATGGAATCGGTGGTTAAAAACAGATAGCATTACACTCCACCCTATGACCAGTGACTCTCATAACATACTTGTCTAAAAGTAACCCTTTTTCGTTTAAAATTGTAAGTAGATTAGGTATGCACTGTACACAGCAACATAGCATTCTTATAATACAAATCACTATGAGTATTCCGCCTAAAATATTACGTAATTGCCCAAAATCGGGTAACCAGTTAAATAACCAGTCTCGCCACCATTTGTCAACATTTTGTCTTACTCCTTTAACCAATTCATTTAAAGAGTCAATATGAGACTGGATAGATTTAGAGTGGTCTGAAAAATTGAAGCAGCACATTCCCTCAAAACTTGAGCAGCCACGGTCATGCTTCAAGAGTAAGCAGTCAACAGTGGCCCTGTTCTGCAATGCACCTTTACTACTGCCTCTTATATCCATGAGACGTTTGCTTAAGGTGATGGATGTGTGCTTAAACATGCTAACTTGTCAATAACTTGAGTATTATAAACAGTAAATCCTGGAGCTCCTACTATAGAAATGCTTAAACTCACATATTCTGATTTAGTCAATAACTGAATAATAACTGAGTAACTGGACGGTTTCCTTTGGATAGCAAGTATGTACAGTGTGAAATGGAAACATCATCAGTCTTAACCGCGTAAAAGCACACGGTCCACCAGTTATATTGCCAGGAATGTAGTTATAAGTTGTATTTCCACAAGAGAACAACCACCCCACTGGTTGTTTGACATGGTTGATGTGGCTAGCAGCAGTCACAATATGTTGGCAAAACATGTCATTGTCCATATTCTTACAAGTTTGATCGTTTCTATGCCGACACAGTACTCGTTATTCCCACGGGATCTCTTGAGGAGACCCTTTTGTTTTCTCCAGGCGCATTTGAGCTAATTTTCCGATTTTGTAAGAATCACAAGTTAAGTTGTAGCAGACATCACCGATAGTAATATTGTAAGTAATCACATGGGTTAGGTTATCCCATTTCTCATCCGTTACCTCTTGGCAAAACCTGCAGTACTCATATGGAGAAAAGTGCGATAACATGTCACTCCTTTGAACTCTTCCATCTTTGTTGATGGCATTAAAGATTTGCAGCAAAACACTGGCAGGAGTTGGTATGGTGACTAAACAAGTAGAAATGACATCAACAGTACTTTGCATGTATACATACAAAAGTCAACACAACTTGTGCCAGATGAGTCCAAACATTTTCAGTCAAGTGCAGTAAAGGTGTCGCTCGCCGTGGTCGGTCAATCATTTCATAGCTGGGGGTTTTCGGTCCCTCCCGACCCCACACGTACATGTCCGAAGGGAGACCACGTAGAACAGCTAGCACAAAGACACCTCATAGTATGATCTATAAAAGAGACAAGTATTATCATTGTCACTAATAACATTTATCCACTGGTATGTATTCCCATATTTCACTTCTTGGTTTAATTACTAACAAGACAATGGGCCTGATTACAACTTTGGAGGACGGTGTTAAACCGTCCCAAAAGTGGCGGATATACCACCTACCGTATTACGAGTCCATTATATCCTATGGAACTCGTAATACGGTAGGTGGTATATCCGTCACTTTTGGGACGGTTTAACACCGTCCTCCAAAGTTAGAATCAGGCCCAATGTCTTTGCCCTTTGCTATGATTTTTGCTGGTTCTGGAGGACGATTTGGGGATTCTACCAACACCTCAGCACCAGGGTTTTTGTCAGTTGAGCCAAAACCTCCCTCCGCACGCACTGTAAGAAGGGCTGGGGCAATCCCCTTTTCACTATTCCTCCATACACTGGGATAATTACTAGTTGAGGAAATTCTATCTCCAGGTTTTATTATCAAGTCAGTGTCTCCACAATTCAGAAGAATATTTTTTAATTCTCCTTGGTAGTCTGCATCAACCACTCCCCCCTAAGACCTGAATACCTTTGATTGCAAACCCAGATATGGGACCAATCAATCCGAAATGTTCCAGGGGAATCTGTATTCCAACGCCTGTTTCAAGACGTGCCATGTCTCTTGGTTTCAATAGGAGGGTTTTTAAGGCATGTAGATCAAGGCCTGCTGATTCTGGTGTGGCTTGGTAAGGAGCTAAGGCTCCTAGTTTTATTTCCCAGTACATGATGGTGTTGGTTGCTACATGGGATTGTATCTGTAAAGCTGGGGTCAACATTCACATTAAAGGGGTCTCTGCATTTGTCAATGGTCTGTTATTAAAAATTTGGAGGGCTTTATTTAAATGCTCTCTCCAGTTTCTCGAAGTTCCATCTGATAGTTTTCGTAATTGGGCTTTCAGCAAGCCATTCATTCTCTCAATCAGTCCTGCAGCTTGTGGATAATACAGAATATGATGAATCTACTCAATATTGTGTTGTGAGCAATAATCTTGCACCAGTTTTCCTTTGAAATAAGATCCATTGTCATTAACAAGTCCAAGTCCAGAGTTTTAATGTTATTATACTGAGTGGCACGTATAGAAGGGATGGCAATCAGGTAACCAGAATAAGTGCCCACTATTGTGCAAGCATATTGACACCCGCGACTAGTTGGTAGTGGCCCAATGTAATCAATTTGCCATATCTGCCCCGGCAACTTCCCAGTCCCCAACTGACCTTTGACCATTTGCGGGACAGATGTCTGTGTGTGTGTTGACAAATAGGACACTGCACGGTCATGGTTTTTATCAAATCTAGGGGAATGTGCATCCCTCTAATCTCCGCCTGCCTGTTAGTGGCCTTCTCTCCCAGATGTCCACATTTTTGATGCGCTCACCTAGCTACCCCCGCCAAGTCAGAATCCTGTGTCGTCACTTCTGCCTCTGAGATTTTGGCTTTGTCGTCCGCAAGGGAATTAAGCCATTGTTCTGATAAGTCAGTGGGACAGTGGGCATCGACATGATACACAGTAACTGTAGTTTGCTGTAGCATTTCCCAAATTTCTTGCCACAACTCTTTGCCCCACACCTCCTTAGAATGTATTTGCCAGTTATGTGTATGGCATGTGGACATCCAGGTAGCTAACCCATTGGCGGTGGACCAAGAATAAGAATAAATGTGACAAGTCCCAAGCAATTCTTGTTTCAGTGCCTGATGTACAGCATACAATTCTGCATATTGACTTCTCTTCTCTTCTCCTATAGTGGATAACAACCTCTTGATGACTGGGTTATATGACACTGACTTCCAATGTCTTTTGGCCCCCACATACGTGGCTGAACCATCGGTAAACCATACATGCTACCTATTCCTCAGGGGACAAGGATTCAAATGGCTCACCCCACCTCACTGGTGACTATTTCATTTCTAGTATCTCCTGCACCCTCTCATGATCCTGAACAGGGGCTTGTGCACCTGTTCTGGCAGGGCTGCTGTCCCTGCTGGTCCCATTTGGGCCCTATCCTATATGTACCACTTCCATCGGATTATACTGGCCTCTTGTGCATGTCCTATGAGGTGAGTTTTAGACAAACTCATCACCCACTGCATTATTGGAATCTCAGGTCTCAGAATCACATTATGACCTAGGGTCATTTGCTGAGTATCCACTAGAGCCCAGCAACAAGCAAGTAACTGTTTCTCAAAGGGAATATATTGTTCTCCAGGATCAGGTAGCTTTTTAGTCCAGAAACCCAGGGGCACCCTCTTTCTCCCCTGTTTTTGCCACATGCTCCAGTTTGCATATTGCCCGTGAACGGTTACATGTAACTCAATCTCTTCTTCCTCTACTGGCCATATGTCTAAAGCCTATTGAATCGCCTCCTTTGCCAAGTCAAATGCACACTGCTGCTGCTCTCCCCATTCAAACTCATGCTTCTTTCTTTTCAGTTTGTACAAAGGGGCCAAAATCTGACTCAAGTGAGGGATATGCTGTTCCCAAAAACCAAACAATCCAATTAATTGCTGAGTCTCCTGCTTAGTACGGGTAGTGGCAAATTCTAAGATCTTTTGTTTTGCCTGTGGCAACACCTATCTATGCCCCTGATTCCACTGAATTCCTAGAACCTTCACATTTTGAGAGGGTCCTTGTGTCTTATCTAGATTAATCATCCACCATTTGCTCTGCAAGAGTTCCACAACCCTGTCCCACTGAGTCTGCATCTATTTTTGTGTCTCTCCCTGAATCATCAAATCATCAATATAATGGGACAATTGCACCTCTGGAATGACAGATACTTCAGCCAGGTGTTCTGCCATTAGCCGGTGACAGATGGTGGAGCTATGTACATATCCTTGGGGGAGCATTAACATTCGGTATTGTCTCCCATTCCATGAGAAACTGAATTACTCCTGACTTTCAGGGACAAATGGTATAGAAAAGAAAGCATTGGAAATTTCAATGGTTGCATACCAGGTCCCTTTATGCTTTTGTATTCTCTCAATCAAAGTGATGGTGTCGGGGACCGCAGCAGTCAAGGGGGACATATATTTGTTCAATTTGCAGTAATCAATAGTCATTCTATAGCGCCCATCCGGTCTGCACACGGCCCACAGAGGATTGTTCCACTCAGTGGTGACTGGAGCCACCACACTTGCCTCCATAAACTCCTGTACAGTCTCATGTATTTCCTCATGTCCTCCTGGAATTTGAGATTGTTTCAAATGAACCACCTTGGTTGCTGGGGGCACCTTTACTGGGGGTATCTTCAGATGACCCACTCTCACTGCTGCCACTGACATTTATCTATTTGATTCAAACTGGTAACAACCATCATCCAAGTATAAAGTCATCCCCTTCAGAAAATAAAATCCCAGAATATACTCTAGGAGGGGCACAATCAAAACAGTATATTTTCTTTTTGGTTTTCTCCTTATTTTCATTTGAATAGTAGTCTGCACGGCGGGGTTTGTTTTCCACCCAACCCTGTGATGGTGTAGTGCTGACCTGTAAATGTTTCTGGATTTCCATAAGTTAAAGAGGCCACCGCTATGGTGTCGTATAAGGCCCAGACCCTTTGAACATTTTTGTGCTTTCAGTGAATTTCTATATCAACATGGAGTCTGTTATCTTTACGAGCCCATTCCTCTACCGGAGCTTGGCTTGTTTCCTAATCTGATTTAAACCTGTCAACTTTTGCCCAAGTCAGGTCTGGATATATGCTTTCATATCTGTGAGGAATTTCCTCTCCTTCCCTGTTCTCAGCAGTTAACCAATCGCCGTCCAACTTTTCCTCCTCTTTTCCTTGTGAAGAAACATTTTTCTCCCTCTCTTTTCCTTCCTCCTGCATCTGTGGCTCGCCCCGATTCACTTGTTTATTATCTTGCTTGTTCACTTTCCTGCTGCCCTCCTTTCTGTCCAGCCCTCACTTACGGTACATCTCTCATAAGCTTTTGGTATCTATCCCATCAATCTGCTCCTTGTTGACACCATGCTTCAGTAATGTCATAAACATGTCTCTCCTAGATACTCTGTTATTATCTGTGTGACCCTCAGACCTTGAGACTCTCTCAGGTTTTGTCCAGTCTCCCCTAACTTGAGAACTGGCTCTAGTACATCTTTCAATGCCTGCCCTGTCAGATTAATTAGGAGAGTTAGTATTACCTGCTTGTAAGCTGGAGTACCAAGGCAAATAAGTTTATTTTCCACTGACACAGAGTGCGGCCCATCTAACAGACGGTGAGCATCCCCCAGGGAAATAGCAGTTTCATTCCCTCCTCCTTAATTCTCTGCATTGCATCTCTTAAAGTGTAAAAAAGCTTGTCATTTTGTGGCCAATATGATTCTGTAGGATACTTATGATTACACCCCACGACTGCTAGCTGCAGTAGGGTGATCTGTTGATTACCCTGAGAACCCCTAAACTGCTCCTGTATTACAGGGTCAGTGCTAAGAGTACAAAATGTAGGAGCATCTCACATCTAACATTACTCCAGAGGCTACTGTGTCTAATAATCGCACCATCCATGTAAGTAATGTTTCTCCAGATCTCTGCTTGAATCCGTCTATAATATCATTAACTTCCTGCTGGGTGTAATCTTCTTGGGAGTGCATCGCAATCCCTCCCGGTTTTGTGGAGTGCCCTGTATTTTCCATCTAAATATTGGCTCTGAACTAACCACTTTCTGTTCGTCTGGCTCAAGCTGGCCCCCATCTTTTTTAACTGACTCATCGCTTGAATCTGAAAAAATCAATGGAGTCCCAGATATTTGCATCCCACATTTCTGGATCCCAATTTAACCCTGCTTTAGCAATAGCTAAATGAACCTTCTTTTGATTGACTCTACTCCTCCATTTCCGATACCTGTATTGGGCAACTCGAACAGCTGCCTTCTCAGTGACAGATTGATAAGTATCCGCTTTATCTTGCAATAACTTATTCTGACAAGAAAGCATGGTTACATTACATTAGATTCAACTAGCTGTCTCTCTAATTGCTGGTTTTCTTGTTCCAACTGCATATATCTTTTGTGCATTTTTCTATAAGCAGATAATAGGATCCAGCCTTGTCTGCCTAAAATAGATAAATTGCATCCTTGTTGCAGAGGTACTTTCTGCAAACAGAGTAAAACTGTTTTTGGCTCAGCATCACTAAGATATCTGTCCCAACTCTCGCATAATCCTGCTCCACAAGACCATTTATTTGCAAAAACATTATAGGGTTTTGTTTCCCACCCTGGTACGTCATTTGGAACCTGAGAAACTGCCTTTGACTTTTTGCCAAACATTTTCACTTTTAAATCTTTCACTTCGTATCCTGCTGACTATGCCAAATTGTTTTACCTTACTTCAAACTAAGAGGGAGCAAGGCTAAAGAATGCAGCACTCAGTCTGTGTAATGAATTTATTAAGGCACTTCTCAGAGTTCAAACAAAAGTATAGAAAAATATTAACAATTTAATTTGAATGCAGCAGAACATGTGTAGCTACTGAAATAATCACAGCAGTTGAACAATAATGATCAGAAAGAATGCAATATATCAACAATCAATATGTATGCAGTGGATATATATATATATATATATATATATATATATATATATATATATATATATATGTGTATATATATATATATATATATATATATATAATTAATGCATGCACACAGTAAAGCTAGATAAATAAGAATAAAAAATGCATCACCATGGGGACTGACTCTAACATCATCCTTTCCTTTGCCAACGTCAAGCTGTGAAACACTGGACAACTGAGACAGGAGATATTTTCCCCAATGGGACTCTGATTTTTCTGAGCAATGCGTCCACCCTCGGAAATTAGTTCCTTCTGCTTCAGCGCCAAGTTTCCCCACCTTATATGCTTTAAAAAAACTTAAGAGGAAGGTTCTGGTAACCTCCCTCCCTTCGAGTAAGTTGTGAAATTCAAGCGCTGGCTGTACTTGCGTAGTGTTGAAAACACACGCAAGGGATTGGGCAGATCCCAAGATGTACTTCCAAGACAGAGCCGTACCCTTCTCTGCTATAAACATTCTCATCCTTGTACACTCTTATCAGCGTTGCATCCCCCATGTTATGTTCTCTTGCCTGGTGAGAAAAGCGAAAACACGTTAACAAGCTGTGCATGAAAAAATACTTGTGCCACCGATGTGATGGCATTTGAAGCTAAGCTAAGCACAAAATGGAGTCAGTGGTCAATTGGAATGGATCTTTAGCAAACAACATTATGGAGAACTGTTAACTTTTGATAGAAAACCTCTCCAAATCTTTTGTCTGCCCAATAACAGTGTGGGAGGTAGTAGCAGAAAAACTGGTAAACAAATTCAAGTTCAAACCAAAGAGAGCCCACATGTTCACCGCCTCAGTTTCCCTAGTTAGCTTAACTTGGTAATTAGATAAACCAAGAAGGAAATAAATAGGCTGCTTATAACCCTTAGATGTACTCTGAAAGATATTGGCATCTTACAGGCATTTAAAAACCTACAGAAAAAAGAAAAATACATAATAGGAGTGGGCTGCAAGGGCAGATAAAATGACAACTTTTGGGCATGATTGCTCCAGGCAGGCAGCTCCAGGAATATGAAAGCTTTTTGGAGCACTGCAAGTAAGTACGAAAAGGGGAGCATTGCCGCAAATAACGCTAACACTACAGACAACAAATGGGTTGTCTTTGTAGCGGCTGTGTAAGAAAGGCATGAGAAAGTCCTGAGGGAATCCTTAGTCATGAAGGAAATTCTCCCAAGAAGCACAGTTGGTACTTAATGCATGCCTACAACCCAAAGGGGATGAGATTGGCTACACAAAACAGCAAGTATGTGAGATTATTTAATAAGGAAATTGTGATGGAGCACTGGGTCCCAACGGCTTGCCCTACTCATTATTCAAATATAACCCTGAATTCTGGGCAGATGTCCTAACTTCAATTTTCAGTCATTGGATGGCAACTCAAAACATTCCAGACTAATGGCAGGATGTCATAATCTATCTCATCTACAAAGGGTGAAAATCTGTCAACGCATCTAACTATCAACTAATCTGTATCTTAAACAACAAGGCAAAATAATTTGTGGGCTCATCCAGACAATATTTGGAGACAAATGAGCCCCAGATAGTCCCACTTCACCAAACTGGCTTCAGAGAGGGAATTGGAGCAGCAGCAAACTTCCTATCACTTTCAATCTTCACGGATCAAGCAGTTGCAGCCACATCCATTCTGTATTTCTGCTTTGTGGATTTTAAAGCAGTGTTCGATTCTGTCCCCATAAGCATTCTATGGCAGAAAATAGTTCATGGGGTCTACCATCTAATCTGCTAAAATGTCATATGTTATTATACACAAGCACCTGGCTTCAAATTAAAATCAGAGATGGTGGCACAGTCCCACAAAAAATCTATACAAGGCCTGGCCTAAAACAGGGTTGTGTATTGCAGCCAACTCTGTTTCACATCTTTATCGCAGATCTACCTACGGTCTTGGAGAATGTAAATGCACATACACCTAAACTCAGTGGAAATTGGAGTGCATGCCTTCTCTATGCAGATGATGCTATTCTGATATCCTGAACTAGGATCTGGTTTCAATGGATCTTAAATAAACTGCACAAATACATTGAATTAAATGGGCTAACCATTTACTTAAAAAAATCAAATTCATGATTATGCGAAGAAAAGGGGATTGTGACATGTGAATTGTTTATCAATTAAGAGCGTAAGAGAGTACAAATATATGGGGGTCATGACTGACATCCGAGGAACGTTCCTCCCCTATAAACATTTCATAAAAGCAAATACTTTCTCCCTCCTTCATTCCTTTTTAAGTCTCCATAAAATACACCCTGGGGCCCTGATCCTGATCCAGTTGTGAAAGTCATATATGCCAGATTTCTATCAAACATTGCATGTGGGTGTGCAGCAATGCTCGGAAGCGAGTCCACGCTCCTGTATTAACTCTTAACCAACATCTACCGACAGGTATTTTGGCTCCTGAAGCATAGCGCTCGTGCAAAGATCTGGCTAGAATTTGGTCTAATAAAGCAAACACTGGAAAGGCAAGGGCAGTTTGGAAAAATATGTTTCAATTGAAAAGCAGCTAAAGAAAACACATTAGAGCATCAGCTGTGGATTGAAATTTCAAACCTGAGGACGAAGACAGCAGCACATGCTTTTATTGAAGTTTTGTTGCACATAATTCAGATAGAGAATGTACGGACAGCCTCTGTCTCCTTCATCCCCTTTAAAAGATTGCAATAAAAAACTATTCAACTACAATCTTGGGTGTAAAATAAGCAGAAATTGGCAAAGCGTGTGCACACTTGGCTGATAAACAATTATGTGAAGTTTGGTTCACGACCAATCTTGAGCCTCAGTTTTTCTAAAACTTTAAACGCAAACTGCCGCAATACGAGCTGGGAGGTCAGCCAACACATGAGTGCATCCTGAAGGGGTTAAAAGAAACATCCCCCATAAACTGTGAGCACGTAAAAATTACAAGGAAATTATCACCCCCGTAGTCTGCATATCCCCGGTGCTACTAAACGAGAGACAATTGTTTAAAAAAACCTTTTATAGGTGGCAGACTACCAGCCAGCGGATCATCTAGTTTGCTAAAGACATTTTGGGGGCATTCAGAAAGTTGACCCAGTAATGCATTCCGCCCGTTGCTTACCATTGGCTTTGTGGTTTGTAGCTCACATTTTCTGGCTATTTGCTGGCTTTATTGGCTTTAGGCTGTCCAGCTTGCGCTTGTCCCTCCCACTGCCTAAACCTTGTTTACTGTATTCTTCCACAAACTTGCTTTCTGTAAACAGGCCTTTAAATCTTGTTTTTATTTTGTCTCATTTGTTGGGCAGTCAAACGCCGGAGGTCAAATGTCAAGCTGTGTCTTCTGGGGGAGCTTGGTGTTTACTTTCATCGACTTCAAAGTGAGAGCATTTACAGGAATGAGACATGCAGATTACTCTCCCCATGGAGCACATTTGTCCCCCTCCTATGCTTCCGTTTAGAATGCTGTAACATAACCCTCAAATAGCACATCATGTAACATGTAGATGACAGATTTTTATTTTAGCTAGATACTTAAGTGGGTTACTGCTTTTAGCACACAGATCAATTTGTTACTTTCAGTTAATAAATTGCAATCCTTCTAATATAGCACAGGGAGCTATGAAGGACATGTGACTCCTACACCTTATAACCCTCGCTGTTTTATGCAACAAACACCTTGTACGTACTTACATGATTTATTGTATATATATGCTATGTATGTTTTGTAAAGCGCTCTGACATCCTGCAATGGGATGAGTACACTATAAAATAAAAAAAATAGTGGTATTTACATTGTTATTTGTGCAAATACTGGGACAGACAAACACATCTGACATTCTTACAGTGCATGCATTTCTCTTATAAACAGGGGCTGAACAAAATCAAAAGTATGCATCTCTGGAGCATCTGTCAAGTGATAAGATACTTGTATATGTTTTAAGATAGAGGAAGAAGGTTAACAGAAGTGCTTTAGTTAAATGCTGGGCCACTGGAATTATATGGCAGGAAAAGCTGAAATTATGAGGTAGGGTTGATAAATATATGTGGCAAGAAAAGACCAGTTATGAATTGACAATGCCAATAGCTCTAACTGAAGAATATGTGAGACCTATTGCATTGCAAATGCTTGTTTAACTTTCAACCGTGCTGCACAGCAGCCACACAGCTGTACAGCATGCCTTAAAAATGTAAAATTGCACGTAGTAGAGAGATTTGAAATGTTTTTTAAACTTTCAGCCATTCTGCACAGCAGCCACATAGCAGTACAACATGGCTTAAAACATTATGAATCCAAATAGTAGAGAGATTTGAAATGTTTTCTTTGCCATGTTGTGCAGCTGCATGGCTGCTGTGCTGCGAGGTTACAAGCAAACAAAATATATAAAGCTAACTGTATCTGGCGCTTGAAAACAAAGGCAGTGCTGCACTGCAGCTGTGCAACATGGGTAAAACAATTTAACCAACCATATAGATCTCGCATACGCAAGACCCATTGGCTTTTCCAATGCTTGTTAATCTGTAGGGACTCCGTTTTTGCAGGCAGACGATAATGGCATGCAATCAGGTGATGTATCTGCCTGCCCCTGTAATGACATTAAGTATGTTTGACCACTGACTTTGTGTTTCCTTACTGTGCATATTAGTTGTTCAATGTTCACCAGTAGCACATTACATTTTGTATTCGGTTTAGCTGCCTATTGGCTTTAACATGGCATTAGACATTACATTCTGTATTCAGTTTAGCTGCCTATTGGCTTTAATGTGGCATTAGACATTACATTCTGTATTCAGTTTAGCTGCCTATTGGCTTTAACGTGGCATTAGACATTTTGTATTCAGTTTAGCTGCCTATTGGCTTTGTCGTGGCGTTAGACATTGCAGTTGAGACATTGCAGATGAGCTGTGTTTTTCCACATGGTAAACCAAGCTTGTGTTTTCATATTTTGCTCTCACCGAACACTAATCATGATAAGGAAGCGCATATTTTGTGTTTTTCTTTAGTGCAGCCTTGGGAGAGACAGCCTTGAAGGCCTGGCCAACCTTCGACGCATGTTTCTTCCAACTCTGACCTACAGTAGCCAGCATGTTTTGACTATTAGGGGGAAGGGATAAAAGGTGTCCCTGGGCAGCAGCGAGGGGAATTTTCCGAGACTTCAGTCAGGAGCGGACATCAGCTGCCTGACCTGTCCCATACGGGTGGAAAATCTCTTTCTCGTAGTTGATCAGGAGTCATCATCTTGCAGGCATGAGAAAGATGATGAGCAGTGATAGGCTCTACGGTGATTAATTTTGACTTTTATTCTTTGCTTTGAAGTTATGCTATAATATAATCACATATATTTGCTGTGTACATTGCAATTGAGAATCACTTTGATATATTTTCCTTTCATTGCTGTGACTATTTTTAATTGTGTGCCTCCAACCTACTAATCTCTTCTCTCAAGAATCTTGTGGTGAAGTAATAATAAATGTCTTCTTTAATCTAGGAAGTGCATTCCAGAGATTGTTTTCAGCTCGGTCATTATTAAAAGCAAAACATTTTGGCGTAGTCGGTAGTCTGGGTGTGGAATTGGAGAGTGGAAGTGCACGATTTAAAAGTATAATTGTTTTTTTTGTTGTTTAGAGATGTAAAGGAAGCACGGCAGACCATGTTTGAAAATGCATGTGAAGTTAAACTCCCTTATGATGCTGTGAGAAACATGTTTTCTTGTTTATCAGGACTTTCTAAGTCTTGGGATGAGTGCTTGGATAAAACAAAAGTGTTTTCATATTTAGAAAATGTGATTTTTGAACGAAATGATGTTCCTTTTGTTCTTGACAGAAGATACTTTTGTCTACTTACAGAAAAATGCATGAAAGATGTAAGCAGTTAGAACATGAAAATAAGAATTTATGTGAGCAAATTATCCAGAACACATTGTTGCAAGATAAAACTGAAATCTACAAAGTTGTTGAAGGAGAACCTGGCTTTTCACACTCCAGTAATGAGGAGGTTAGAAAAGGTGGGGCCAGTGTGAGCCTCATGAGCAGAGCATAGTTCTCCGTGCGCAGAGCAGCCAACAGTTTTTGGCAGGAGTTGAAGTGCATTCTTTAAAAGATTACACTGAGCACAAAGTTGACGATGTTATATTCAGACCACTTTTGCAAAGTACGATGTGTAAAATTAATTCAGACAAGGCAGAGGTACTGTCTCAAAACGTGCAGTTTCTGGGAAATCAGTGGAATCCAGAAAATAGACAGATGTTGTCACAGGTAAAACAAAAGAATTTAGAGTTTCTTACTATTTGGACTAAGCAAGAAACACCGAGTTTCATAAGCTTGTTTGATTTTTGAAAACAGTATAGGCCTCATCTGAGTAAAATCTTAACACATTGGTACAAAGTAACTAGGAAAAAATATGAGTGTGAATGTAGTGAGAAACAGCTGTGTGCTTTTGATTTGGCAAATGAAATAATTCAACAGACTTTAGATTTGTGCGCAGTTCAAGAGGGAAACACTGATGTAAACTTGAGTATGTGGCAGAAACAGGGAAGGACAAGGGTGCCCCTGGGGCTTTGGATTAGAAAACTATCTGACTTTGTGGAGCGCTGTACTACTTTTGAAAAACAGCTTTTGACTTGTTACTGGGCTCTATTGAATACTGAGCAAATGACAATAAATTATAATGTAATTCTGAAACCTGAAATATCAATCATGCAGTGGGTGATGAGTTCACCTAAATCTCACAGTATAGGACAGGTACAAGAGGCTAGTATCATACTTTGGATTTGGAACATACAAACCAGGGCTCAAGTAGGACCTACAGGCACTGCAGCCCTACATGAACAGGTGCCACAAGCCCCTTTGCAGGATGAGGAGAGAGTTCAGGGAGTACCACAGGTAAAAGAGTTACCAGTGAAATTGAGTGCACCATTTGAATTCTTTTCCCCTGAGGATAGAAAGCGTGTTTGTTTGACTAATGATTCATTGAAATACGTAAGTACTAAAAGACAATGGAAAGCAGTGTTATACAATCCAGTTACTGAAATGTTGTTGTCTACCACAGGAGAAGGATAAAGTAACCAATATGCAGAGCTGTACAATGTGTGTCAGACTTTAAAGCATGAGCTGCTTGAGGCGTGTCATTTTTACACCGATTCTTGGTTCACTGCCAGTGGATTAGCTGTTTGGTTTTCCACATGGCTTGTACATAACTGGTTCATTAATTCAAAGGAGATGTGGAGCAAAGAGTTGTGGCAGGAAGTTTGGGAAATGTTAAAACAGAGCATAGTCTTAGATGGTCATTGTCACATTGACTCATTAGAACGCTGGTTCAATTCCCTTGCAGATGTTAAAGGGAAAAGTTCAGAGACAGAAGTGTCAACCCAGAATTCTGAATTGGTGGGGATGGCTAAGTGGGCGCACCACAAATGTGGACATCTGGGAGAAAAAGCCACTTACAGGTGGGCAGAGATTAGAGAGAAACACATTTCCCTAGATTTGATAAAAACTGTGATTTTGCAATGTCCTATTTGTCAGCACACACAACAGAGATCTGTCCTACAAACAGTCAAAGATCAGTTCGGGAGAGGAAAGTTACCAGGACAGATATGGCAAATTCATCAGGTTTTAGGGGGAGTGATTGATACAGATTACCAAGGAGAAATCAAAGTTATTCTGATAACTAGAAGAGAATCTGATTTATTCATACAGATTGGAGACAGAATTGCCCAACTTGTCATAAGTGCAGTGAATGGAGGTTTGGTAAGGAAGGAGTCTACCCCAGCCCTTTTGACAGTGCAAGGAAAGGGAAGCTGTGGTGCAGCAGATAAAAACCTCAGTGCTAAGGTGTGGGTTGAATCCCCAAATGACCCTCCAAAACCTGCAGAAATCCTAACAAAGGGCCCCGATAACGTCCTGCTGATTATAAAACAAGGAAAAGAGAAAGGAGGGCACATTTCAGATGACAAATGTTATTTGCAAGAAAAGTCATACTTTTTTCTTTTGCAGATCCTACTACGAATCGCCACTGACCATGAGTGTGCTGTGTGGTCTCCCTTTGGGTGTTTGCATGTGGGGTCGGGGGACGGACCGCACTCCCAACCTGAACCTGATTGATTAAAGTACAAACCCCATGGATCCATTTTGCACAACTGGCGCCTTCAGTTCAAGTTCTACATGGGATCAATACAGAGTACCATTGCAACTTGTTTGATTACATTCTTCCACTTGAACTAAGCAACATTGCCAGTTAGCTGTCTGTTTTTCGTGTGGAAACCTGACTTTTACTTACATTCCAGCACACCTTTCAGGTGGACCGTGTACCTTTACATGAGTAGAACTCATGTTACATCAACTTGCTATTTTAGAGACACTATTCAATCAGTTATTATCCCAATCAGAGTATAGAAGCTTCAGTCTTTTCATTGTAGGTGTATCTGATTTGAAAGGTTATGAGATCAATACATTAATCCACGTCCATTGCTTTACAGTGATTGCTTTTATCTTTCCAACCTGATTTGCTTATAATGTTTTTTTTTTTTTTTTTTTTTTCTTTGAAATAAAAGAAAAGTAAACAAAAGTCATTGGTCAGAGAGTGGAGATGTAATGACATTAAGTATGTTTGACCACTGACTTTGTGTTTCACCACTGAGCATATTAGTTGTTCAGTGTTCACCAGTAGCACATTACATTTTGTATTCGGTTTAGTTGCCTATTGGCTTTAACATGGCATTAGACATTACATTCTGTAATCAGTTTGCTGCCTATTGGCTTTAACGTGGAATTAGAAATGACATTCTGTATTCAGTTTAGCTGCCTATTGGCTTTAAAGTGGCATTAGACATTTTGTGTTCAGTTTAGCTGCCTATTGGCTTTATCGTGGCGTTATACATTGCAGTTGAGACATTGCAGACGAGCTGTGTTTTTCCCCATGGTAAACCAAGCTTGTGTTTTCGTATTTTGCTCTCACCGAACACTAATCATGATAAGGAAGCGCATATTTTGTGTTTTTCTCTAGTGCAGCCTTGGGAGAGACAGCCTTGAAGGCCTGGCCAACCTTCGACGCTTGTTTCTTCCAACTCTGACCTACAGTAGCCAGCATGTTTTGACTATTAGGGGGAAGGGATAAAAGGTGTCCCTGGGCAGCTGCGAGGGGAATTTTCCGAGACTTCAGTCAGGAGTGGACGTCAGCTGCCTGACCTGTCCCGTATGGGAGGAAAATCTCTTTCTCGTAGTTGAACAGGAGTCATCAACTTGCAGGCATGAGAAAGATGACAAGCAGTGATAGGCCCTACGGTGATGGATGTTTACTTTTACTCTTTGCTTTGAAGTTATGCTATAATATAATCACATATATTTGCTGTGTGCATTGCAATTGAGAATCACTTTGATATATTTTCCTTTCATTGCTGTGACTATTTTTAATCGTGTGCCTCCAACCTACTAATCTCCTCTCTCAGGAACCTCATGGTGAAGTAATAATAAATGTCTTCTTTTAACTAAGAAGTGCATTCCAGAGATTGTTTTCAGCTCGGTCATTAGTGAAGGCAAAACAACCCCCTGTACGGTTTATTAAATTTATGGGCATTGCAGAAAGGAAGTTCAGGGTGGCATCTCTTGCTAAATGACATTTGACCCACCAAAGGGCTTGGGAATTAGCATCAGGGGAGAACAATAGCTACTTATCACCTTTGAAGAGACATGTTAGATGCTCTATGAGACCCCCATAATTTATTTTTCTTAAAAATGCCACTTTGCACTTTACCCACACCGCCTGTTAGCGTCTGCACTTTCTCACGGTTGAAGAAACGTGTTAGAAGCTGTATTGGAGCCTCGCAAACTACTGTGCTTAAAAATCGCATTTTGCACTTTACTGATGCTCCTTTAATGCATTTGCACGTTGCTACTGTGTGCCTGTCAAACTGCACCAGCGTTTTATTATAGTTTGCTAGCAGTATCCTAATTTGTATAACAATTATGATAATTAGAATATTTAACTAAATGTCTGGTAATTCATATATAGTTTTAATAAACTGAGTCATGAAATAAATAAAGATGGAACTACAAATGTTGTGAGGAAACAACTTTAGACCAACTCAGGTGAAAATGTGCCATTGTGCAAGATGTATGATTAATGAAAGTGGCAGTTATTAAATAAATCCTTTTAATGCAGCTTCAATAAATCATGAAGAGTGCATTTATTTTGGGAGGGTACTGCAGTGTGGAGGGAGGGTCTGGGGTGTGCACGCATGGCTGTGTTGCAAAACTAACAGCAGCACTACGATACACGGTGTGTGTTTCTTACAAATGCTGTTTATTTTTGCCACTGCGAAGAGTGTCCAGGACATGGCATCCCCTTGACACAGACAGGACAGTCATCCCTGGCAAATTGTCCTTTTATTCTGGAGGCGCAATTAAGGAGTTCTTGCACCAGTTTGCTGGGGGGCTATCAATATGGAGATCTTTCTGAGGCAGTGTTACTAAATGGAGACTTGCTGTGGAGCTTTCCTTTTAGCGACGTATTATATAACTAGGGACTTAGAAGGGATACCAGCCTTTGCTTCTAGGACTTCCAAGAGAACCGAGGTCTGCTTGCCATACCTGTGTTAACGCAAAAGTCTTAATTAAGAAAGCTATTAATTAATGTTTATGTATTTCGAATAATGAAATTGGTAGAAAGTGATTGACATGGAAAAATAATGTGCACATTTGAAATTGTGACCTCGGAGAATGGCCACCAGAATTCACGAATTGTATTAAATGAATGATTAACATATATGAAATATTGAAAATGTTTTAGATTAATGTAGTAATATGTCATATTGAGAGATATAGCCTATGTTTTGCAATAATTGTAGGCCTGAACTTAGCAAGTGTCTTGGCCTAGTCTTGCCAGGCCTCATGCAGAAGCTGTATTACTTAAACGTTCAATGGAAAAGTGCTGACAAAATGAACTAACCATGAACTGCTCATTGTTTAATAAAATCTGCTTAGCTGAAGCTTCCATGTGAACCGAAGGACTGGAGATGATGGAACTAGAATTGTATCAATTGGTGTGTAAAGCGCACTGGGTGTACTTTCCCAGGACGCGAACAATGAAGACACTGACTGGAGAAGATGCAACATTTTCGATACCTGACAAGCCAGATGATGAGGACACCGTAAAGTGGACCAATCAACGACATGTGAACTGTGAAACATTAGAATTCATAGATTTGGTACATAGACATTGTTGGTTAGGGTAAACATGTACAATTAGTTGACCAATTAGAAATTGGGGGATAGTCTGGGTGACTTTGATATAACAACATGACAGAGGGAAGAGAATTCAGATGATGGTGTTAGGGGAGCGAAACTGCAAGATCGAAGTGGTGATTTGAGATTCTGTCATTGGGCTCATACACTCTGACTGAGAGCCTGATGTGATGCTGATCGACTGATGACCTGAGGGCGAAGACCGACTCTGTTGCTGACCCATACTGAGGATAGGTAGATATGACAATGTGACTAAATTATATTTTTGTGTTTTTCCTTTCTAGGTACCAACTGCGCTGTCTAAATAGTATTCTTAGCTAGATGTTTTCTAAATTCTTGTTTCTAAATTGTTTTGCATGAAGTCCCACATGCTGATGCTAATCTGGGTTAGGTGAGGGTTTTCCTACCATGACAATTGACAGATTACAGAGACAAATGATTGACGGACTAAATTGCTGAACTCCATGACACAAAATGACTTATTGACTTTGATTCATTTGTTGATCTATGCTAATGCTTTAGAATGTACTCTGATGCAAGTTATGATTAGGTTATGTTTTTGGTGCCTTCTAATGAATTAATGTCTGATTTTGCTTGAATTGAATTGAGTTTGAACTAATCACATTACTTAGTATTGTAACTAATAGGGAAATAAAATTACTAAAACGTATACCGAGGTGTGGTTATTCATGACTGAAAGGTCATGGTGTGATGAGTATTGATTATTGATTAATGTCTTGTCTAATGGTTATTGAATTTTGTGTACTGATTAATGGGAAACATTGGTCATACCATAGCTCGGATACTCCATGCGAATCAAAAGGTTTATCGACCTATGCGCGTCCCCTTGTAAGTTTACTTATTAAGGACTGGCGCGCCAACAGTTTTTGGTAGCAGCTTGATGGTTAGTTTCCTTGGAGAACTAGTTATGTGGTGACCAATGGTTATGGTGGTAGTTTAAGATAGGTCAGCTATTCATCATTATTGAGATTTAGATTTTTTTTTTATGGCAAATGTAGCAAGAATGATGTCCCCTTAAGCCTAGAAATGCCTTTCCCAGATCCTGGATCCAGCTAAGTAGAGTTGGGTATGTTCTCAGCATTCTAGTGATAGTGTGAGAGGGATAGGTTGCGCTCGCACAGCTGCAAACGGCAGGTGAATTGTGACATATGTGAGGGAAATTAGGGAGTCTGCGTACTCCAGATGAAGTATTAGTAGAAGTGTGCGTACTCCGCAGTATGAGAGTAGGGAAGTCATTGAACTTCACATTTGTGTGGCGCTTTGTGCTCAAAAATTGTCCATGTGGTTGTTGATGTACGGACCGTGCGTGGTGTAAGACTCCGGAGTATATTGACAAGTGTAGGAGACACTTGGTTATATGGTGTAATCTGTCTGGTTTATTAGGTTGATCGGGCGTGGTCAACAAGTCGGTGTGTGAGTTAAAGTGGGCAAGAGAAAATTTCGACTGAGAATTTGGTGAGTTCTATGTACGCCAGGACAGACCTACTGATCAGTTGAGAGTAAAATTTGCGGGACAAATTTTGCTTGCGAATCTGGAAAACTGAGAAAGAGGAATGGCTGCATGAGCGAAAGGGCCATCAATGAAAATCCGTAAGGTCTCTGAAGCAGTGGGTGTTACCATCCTGTAGAAAACCAGCAGATTTGTTTTTGTTTTTTGGATTTTGGTTAGTGCTCGCAATATTTGCATTAGTTGTGGGGTTCAGAGTTCTAGGAGGACGAGCCGCAAGACTTTGTCAGCCGCAGTACGTGTGAGTGTGACTTCACTGGAGCCGCGCTGGGATAGGTTGATTAGTGAGAAGGGTCGCGCACAGATTAGCTGCCGTACATGAAAGGCAATTGGTTGAGTACGTGAGTGAAAGGAATCTTGGGAGTAAAAGTAATTTCCTGATTTGATTTGAATACACAAAAAGTAGAGAAGATTACATTTTTCAAAGTGTTTAAGAGTGCCCTGAAGGGAGATACATACATTAAGGCGACTGTGGGGGATCCTTGCTCCCAGGAAAATTCTCTGGCTTACATTGTGATGGAAGAGCGAGGTGTCGCGCCAGGTCTTTGGTTAAAGCAATGGTGCAAGTTGACAGAGAAACAGGGAGGTTTAGCGTTTCCTGAGCATGGAACGTTTAATTTGAGAATTTTGGATCAGATGCGAATGGAGCTGTATCAAACAAGGCCCCTCCCGAGGCCAGCACAGTTTGAGGCGTTAGCAGTTTGGGAGCTGATAGCGAGACAGCAGCAGGAAATAAAGTTCCAAAAGAGAATAAGAAAGGTAGAGAAGTCTCTAGCGGAAGCGAGATGGGATTGGAACAGAAGTGGAGATCAGTGACATTACGGGATGTTAAGTTGTTTCCTGCTATCACAGAGGAAGATGAGACGGAAGGGAAAAAAGAGACTAGCAAAAGTGATAAGAGTTTGTCTGGGGGTAAGGAGGCAAAAAAGGCTTCCATAGCAGAAGAAGACTCAGATGACGAGGATCTTATTACTCAGATACTGAGGGACCAACCTCCACCATATGAGGTGCATGAGAGGGGCCTGAGTAATAGTTCTGATCCAACTGCCCTGGCACAGGCCATGGGGACAGTGGGTCCAGTACAGGTTGACAATGGACAGGTGCAAGTTGTGGTACTGAGTACTCCTAATGTATTAAATGCTTCGGTGGTCCAGGCTCAGATGCATCTGCCACCGATACGGAGAATTTATCCTGAAGTGCCTATTCTCGAGACAACTTCGAACTTAGTGATACCTTCGGAGCAAGTAGTCCAGAGACCCTTGTTGGTCCAGACTCTGACTCCAATATTGATGCCCCAGGCACAACCACAGGGAATGCTGAGGTTTATACCACTGACAGGGACAGATTCAGATTTGACTCCGGTAATGAATCAGAATATGAGAGTAACTCTTCCACAGAATGCAGGAGCTAGAGCAACCCCAGATGCAATATCGCTGCCGATTACTGTTGGTCCAGCGGTACCATTGTTTGTGCAGAAGAAATCAATCACAGGAGAACAGGGTGAGATGTCGCAGAGCCTCGTAAAGAGGGGGGTGAGAGAGCATGTGCAGGTAGTCTCTTCCATGGGTCAGACCTTTGATGGATAGCGGTCACTAATGGATCTCAGTCCACTTGTTGCACTTCCCGATGCTGTGAAGGGCCCGAGTGTAAGTCAGAGCTTGAAGCGCTTGACATTGCAACCTCCAGGTGCAGTAGTACAACAGGTGCCATAACCAAATGCAAGTAACCTTACTTTACAAGGATTGACAGCACAGCAGCTGAATGAGTGGTTAGATAGTTTGAACACTCCACAGAATATGTTTAAAAGTGAGGAGCCGAATGATTGTGTTAGGCTGAGTACGGAAATAATTGAAGTAGCTGAAGGATCAATGGGGGTGAATAGGTTAGAATCCTATACGGAAGAGGAGCTGAGATACTTATGTCTGAGAATCACGAGAGAAGTGGGCAAGATACATCAGAGATTGGCAGACTTAGCAGAAAAACATGATATAGATTGCATCCAAAACAAGGGGCGAGTGTAAGCACGACTCGATTGCCCTACTGAATCACTTGGGAAAGTTTGGTCATAAAGTATCACCATTGAAGTTGCAGTATTGCCAGAAGGTAGTGAAGTATTTGGGTCACAAAACTGAGAAAGGGTCAAGAAGGATTTCCAGAGAAAGAATTACAATGATATTGCAGAGAAGTCCCCCAACTTTCAGGATGTTTCTGGGAATGGTAGGTTATTGTCGTCAGTGGATTCCAAATTTTGCTGGGATTTCAAAGCCATTGCAGCAGCTGACAAATAAGGATGTCACCAATCCCATAATAGTAGATCAGGAACAGATGAAAGCGTTCACTGAGTTGAGAGAGTTTGTGCAGAGCTCCAGCGTTGGGTATGCCTGATTACACGAAACCTTTCACATTGTTTTGTCATGAACGTCATGCATATTCTTTGTCTGTATTGACATGGGTCCATGGAGGTGCTTATCGCCCAGTAGCATATTTTTCAGCTACCTTGGACCCAGTTGCAGCAGCTTTACAGGGTTGTTTGCATGCAGTTGCTGCAATTAGTCAAAGTCTTTCACAATGTGAAGGAGTAGTGATGGGATATCCCGACAGTAATGGTACCTCACTCAGTTGAGATTTTACTGACAAGGACGAAAAGTCAATATTTGACTAGTGCCAGACTGACAAGGTATGAGACGAGCATTTTAAGTGCTCCAAATGTAACATGTACAGTGCTGAACCCTGCAACTTTACTTTCAAATTGAAATTGAAAGAGAGAAAGACATTGAGCATGATTGTTTTGAAGTCACTGAGTTGTGCACAAAACCGAGACCTGATATCAGAGATAGTCGATTGGAAGAGAATGACCAAATTGTCTTTGTTAATGGTTCATGTCTCAGAGATGGTAAAGGAACATTGAGAGCAGGCTATGCCATGTGCACAATTACCTTGGAAGCTTTTTGGCTTCGAGGAGTATATTCTGCACATGTAGCAGAATTGGTTGCTCTTACTAGGGCATGCCATGTGTCTGCTAGACTGAGAGTCACTATCTATACAGATAGCAAATACGGATTTGGGAATGTTCATGATTTTGGTCAATTGTGGTCCCAAAGAGGTTTCCTGACCTCTAGTGGTTCACCAGTGAGAAATGGGGAAATAATAAAAGAGTAGCTGAATGCAATACAAGTGCCTGAAGAAATTGCTGTGGTGAAAAGCAGTGCACATCTAAAGTCACAGGACTATGTGTCATTGGGAAATGGATATGCGGATCAAGTTGCAAGGTTTTGCGCATTGAACTGTATATCGTTCAAAGACGAGTGGGAATTGATGTCTGAAGAGGACACTACACGTACAACTTTTGCATTAAAAGTGATTGACACAATAGAAGAATTGAAAACTTTGCAAAGCAATGTTGACAAGGAGAAAAAATTTTCATGGCTTAAAATAAAGTGTGTTCAGAGGCAGGATGAGCTATGGGTATCAGAAGAAGGTCAAATGGTTTTTCCAAATCGTTTGCTGTCACAAATGGCAAGGTACTATTGTGTTCAGGCACACACTGGGAAGGATGCCATGGTTAATTTGTTCAAACCTGATTGGTTTAATCCAAAGTTTAGACAAGCAGCAGAAGCAGTATGCCATTGCTGTGTTATCTGTCAGCAATTAAATACGGGGAAAGGGACTGTGGTGAACTTGAGCCACATTGGGAGAGCAGGAGGTCCATTCAGCAGAATGCAATTAGATTTCATTAAGATGCCTGCGTGTGGAGGTTTGAAATATGTGTTGGTGATTGTGTGTATTTTTAGTCACTGGGTTGAAGTGTACCCTATAAGAAGGAATGATATCCTCACAGTAGCAAAGCTGTTGCTTAGAGAGTTGATACCACGTTTCAGATTTCCGTTCTCTTTAGAATCAGAGAGGGGAACGCACTTCAATAACGAAGTGATTAAACTTTTGTGTGCAGCACTAAACATTGAGCAGATGTTGAATTGTAGTTACCGTCCTGAAGCATAAGGACTAGTGGAGCAGATGAATGGTACTTTGAAATCAAGAATTGCCAAGATGTGTGCAGCTACGAATCTGAAATGGCCATATACATTGCATTTGGTGTTAATGTCAATGAGAAATACACCTGACAGGAAGACAGGACTGTCGCCCCACGAGATTCTTATGGGCAGAGCAATGAGGTTGCCGGCAGTTCCAGCCAATGCACTTGTCAATATTACAGATGATATGGTGTTGGACTACTGCAAGGGTCTGGCTCATGTGGTTTGCTCTTTCTCACAGCAGGTGGAGGCCACCACACTGCCACCAATTCATGATCCAGGGCACAACGTGAGGGCTGGCGACTGAGTTGTTGTCCGAAAACATGTTCGCAAGACGTGTTTGGAGCCAGGTTGGAGAGGTCCGTATTAGTTGATCTTGACAACTTGACAACACCTGTGAAGTGTGCAGGAATCCCAAACTGGATTCACGCGAGTCACACGAAGAATGTGGCATGTCCACTGGATCATGAAGAAGCGTTGTTGAGAGCACCAACAACTGCGAAGCAAGTTGCAGCACCTGAACCAAAAAAGGAACAAGGAGAGCCTGAAATTGAACAAGAGCTTGTGGAAGATGGTTCTATCACCCCTGTAAGAGACTAAAGTGAGGAATTACAGGAGGGTGCTGGAGAATCAATCTCGACGGATGCAGCAGGAGAGCCTAGCACAGCAGGGGGTTCTCCTAGAAGTAGACGATTATGAGAGACAAACAGAGCAGGTGCAAGACCAAGAAGGGGAGGGAGTAGAGCTGGATCAAAGTCAAAGTGATCTGACTCCTCCTGAGCCTGTTGCAGGTCCATCAAGAGAAAACACCAGAGAAAAAGAGGAGACAAGTCCAATCCTGAAGAAAGTATTGACAGAAGCATCAAGAAAATGGAATAATTGGCCTGAGTCACAAGTAGAGAAAAGGAAGGAAGTTATTGTCGACCAAACAATAGAGGAAGAAGTAGATATTACGAGAAAAGAAGAATTAAGTGAAGGAGAGTTGAGTGGTGATCGAAAGTTGGAGAGACAGAGAATAGCAAGTCAAAGATACGCAAGTCCTGAATGGGCATATGCAACTACACACACGAATGGCAACAGGAGTTTATGTCTTTTTGTTTTGATAGGGAAGTTCTGTTTCAATATTTTGATGTACCCTGAAGATGATCCAGGAGCTGAACTGTTGAAACAAATTTGAAAATATTTTGAGAAAAGAGACAGTTGAAAATAAACTAGAAAAGACATTGATAACCTGATTTGACATTAAAAACCAGATGTGACAAGCTGCTAATCGATTTTGACAAAGGAAAAGGGGTTCCAGGATGTGAAACTGAACTGCTGAAAGAGGAATTGTCTACTTTTGTTGCACTTTTCTAAGGTTACTTCTGCTTTCTGATTCTTTACAGATCATGGCTGAGTTCAATAACCAGGTTAGAGATGCTAAGCGCTGTAAATATATGAACGTTGGTTTGGCAATTATGTGTGGGATTTTGTTTATAGTGGTGATTGTGGGTATGTCTGTTCTTGATGCGAAAGGAGCCAACCATATTTCTGCTTCTGAGACTACTACACTAACGGCTTTGGAGAAGTTAAAGTTAGATGAGAAATATTTGCATAATTATACTAATGCTCAAGGAGAACTTTCTTCTAACGTCTTCTATCGCTTGTTGAGTGAGTATGTTGAGACAATGGATGCAAGAGATTGTCTTGTGTGTACATAAATTCCTTCGTCAGTCGAGGAAGGAGTTACCTACCATAGTCTTCCATTAACTTACGGGATAAGTTGTAGTCTGCTACTAGCAAGATTTTATGACCAGGAGTATATTCAATATTTTTACTCAAATCACGATGTAGTGCTTTCGTTTGTTCCGTTTGTTCCTATTATTAGATATTTGAGTAGAGTAGCTAAGGATCATGACATAGAATTGGTTAGAAGATTCTTTGAGCCTACACTAATGTTTAGTACGGCTTATGCTCATAAAAACAATCTAACATGCTTCCTTACATCTTTAGAAAAGAGCTTCTTAGGTCATACTGACGATAGGAGAAAAGCATTAAAAGAGAAATTAGGAAAAGGCTTAGAGAAAAGTTCTTACAAGAATGATTATGCTTACACTGCAATTAAGATACAAGGGAAATTAGCTTTAGATGCATTACACATAGGGAAGCTATGTATATATAGGCCTAAATCATGCACTGACACTTTATATGTGGGTTCGAGTTAATGTGTTTTTGTTTCAGAGTAAATGGACTTTTATGTTGAATGGTCAGGACCCTGAGATTCTGGGTATCTATTATATTTGTGGACTTAATGCTTATTACCGTCTTCCAAGAAGAAGATATGGGACATGTTATTTGGGGATAGTATTCCCAAAGATTTACCAGATAGAGGACTTGAAAAAGTTTCCAAAATTGACAGAATTACATCATAAGAGACAGAGGAGGGAATCCTCTTCTGAGGTAGTGGGAGATATATTTGGTGCGGTGAGTCCTTCACTGGGAGTTATCCTGAACTCGATCAAGATACGAAAGTTGTCTACTATTGTGGATAACATGCTGAAAAATTGTACAGGGGCAATACTCCTGATAGATACTGAATTGGCTGCGGATAGAGCTATGACTCTTCAAAATCATCTTGCTTTAGACATCCTTCCAGCGAAGGACAGCGGAGTCTGTAAAATGATTAACTCTAGGCATTGTTGTTCGTACATGCCTAACAACAGTAAGGAGATAAGAGACTTACTTACTAACCTGACTAACTTGAGTAGTGATGTGAACGAATTGAAAGAACCAGGTGTTTGGGAAAAGGTTGGAAAAGGATTTGCTTCATTGAGAAATTGGCTTAGTAATATTTGGAATGGGGTGCTACTAAAAATCATACAGGTAATATTGATTGTAATTGCTTGCATATTAGGAATATGGGGATTATGTAAAGTGTGTCAAAAGATTACAAATATTCAGAGGAGGGAAGAACAAAACATGAAAGGAATCTATAGGGAAGATTTGAGAAGAAGACAAAATGCTGAGGAAATCGAATCATAAAATTGTAGAGGGGAAAAAGTAGTGTGATGACATATTTAGTCATCAGAGGAGGGAATCTGAACGCAAAAGTCTTAATTAAGAAAATTATTAATGAATGTTAAAGTATTTCGAATAATGAAATTGGTACAAGGTGATTAACATGAAAAAATAATGTGCATGTTTGAAATTGTGACCTTGGAGAAAGGCCACCAGAATTCATGAATTGTATTAAATGTGTGATTAATATATATGAAATATTGAAAATGTATTAGATTAATGTAGTAATATGTCATATTGAGGGATATAACCTATGTTTTGCAATAATTGCAGGCCTTAACTTAGTGAGTGTCTTGGCCTAGTCTTGCCAGGCCTCATTCAGAAGCTGTATTTCTTAAACGTTTAATGGAAAAGTGCTGAAAAAATGAACTAACCGTGAACTGCTCATTGTGTAATAAAATTTGCTTAGCTGAAGCTTCCATGTGAACCGACGGACAGGAGATGATGGAACTAGAATTGTATCAACTGGTGTGTAAAGTGCACTGGGTGTACTTTCCCAGGACTCGAACAATGAAGACACTGACTGTAGAAGATGCAACATTTTCGATACCTGACGAGACGGATGATAAGGACATCGTAAAGTGGACCAATCAACGACATGTGAACTGTGAAATACTAGAATTCATAGATTTGGTACACAGACATTATTGGTTAGGGTAAACACGTATGATTAGTTGACCAATTAGAAATTGAGGGATAGTCTGGGTGACTTTGATATAACAACGTGACAGAGGGAAGAAAGTTCAGATGATGGTGTTAGGGGAGCAAAACTGCGAGATCGAAGAGGTGATTCGAGGTTCTGTCATTGGGCTCATACTCTCTGACTGAGAGCCTGATGTGATGCTGATCGACTGATGACCTGAGGATAAAGACTGACTCTGTTGCTGACCCATACCGAGGATAGGTAGATATGACAATGTGACTAAATTATATTTTTGTGTTTTTCCTTTCTAGGTACCAACTGCGCTGTCTAAATAGTATTCTTAGCTAGATGTTTTCTAAGTTCTTGTTTCTAAATTGTTTTGCATGAAGTACCACATGCTGATGCTGGGTTAGGTCTGGGTTAGGTGAGGGTTTTCCTACCATGACAATTGACAGATTACAGAGACAAATGATTGACTGACTTATTGTCTGAACTCCACGACACAAAATGACTGATAGCCTTTGATTCATTTGTTGATCTATGCTAATGCTTTAGAATGTACTCTGATGCAAGTTTTGATTAGGTTATGTGTTTGGCACCTTCTAATGAATTAATGCCGGATTTAAGCTTGAATTGAATTAAGTTTGAACTAATCTCATGACTTAATATTGTAACTAATAGGGAAATAAAATTACAAAAATGTATACTGAGTTGTAGTTATTCATGACTGAAAGGTCATGGTGTGATGATTATTGATTTATGTCTTGTCTAATGGTTATTACATTTTGTGTACTGATTATTGGGAAACATTAGTCATACCATAGCTAGGATACTCCATACGAATCAAAAGGTTCATCGACCTATGCGCGTCCCCTTGTAAGTTTACTTATTAAGGACCAGCGTGCCAATACCTGGAAGCTAGCACGGACTCCTAGGGAGACACAAACGCGTTATTTCCTGCAGGTATTTTGACAACGGGCAATGAGGATGTGCCACTACAATTTTAACTTCAAACTATTTGCTGCACACACAGCACACGTGAAACACAGATCACTGCAGGTGACACAATGATTTAAGGAACTGGACCCTTGCACTGAAAACAAAACGTGGTAAAATTAATAGCAGTTCAGTGACACTCAAAATGTCACACATGACATGAAAAAGGTCACACATACTAAAAGGAAAAGTCATAAGTAATCAGAAAGCTTCGCAGCCCTGCTCGGGAACAGTTTCGGTACTTATAAGCATTTCGACCACTGATTAGTAACATTACTCTTGTCTTTGAAAGTTATTATTAGATGCCTTAGACAGGCGATTACTTAGCCTCCACAGTAACAATCAAGGCGAAACTCCTGTAATTACGATCGTGCGGCGTTTTAGAGTGAACATTGACCATGATCCTTTGTATAAATGAGCTGCCGTGAAGCTGTGACAAGGGACAGTCCCTAATCACGTGCAACGAGACTTTACAGCTCATTGGCCCATGGAGCCTTCCGGCCGCATGGCGTGGAGCTGGGATTGGCTGTTGCTTAGAGATGCCACATTGCGTCGTGAGCCTTTGAGAGCTGGAGTACGGAAGCTGAATGTGCTCAGAATTGTGCGACTTTCATTTAGCCCGGGGTGTTCGGGCCCTGGTGCAGAGCCTACGGGTGTGACGAGCCCTTCTCGGGCAGCAGCAGCAGCAGCAGCAGCAGCAGCAGCATGGCGAAGGAAGCGAGTGGTAAAGAGGCGCCCCAGGAGTGTGAGGTCAAATACTTTACTCTGGAAGAGATTCATAAACGCAACACACCTGAGAAGGCCTGGCTGGTCATCCACGATCGAGTGTACGATGTAACACGCTTTGTGGACGAGGTGAGCTTGACAGAATGAGAAGGTAGAACAAGAGGGGATGACGGGGCTGCCAGGCTGGAAGGAGGTTGGCCCTTAGATCTGAAGAGGAAGGAGGTAGGCAAGATCTTAGCCAGGAGTTTAGATTTTGAGGGCAACCGATTTTGGAGATGTCGACTTAAATCGAACACTGAACGGATTTTTTTATTTTTTTTTATTTGCTGTTTTATGTAGGCCGGACTTCATTCCGGGGGGGGGGGGGATTCAAATTCCTGGACGTATTCGGATGTGGAAACATCAGGCAGAGATCATTCATGATGCTTGAGGGCATACTGATTATACATAACTTACAGTGTGCCCTTTGCTCAAGTGCATGTTTGAGGCAGGAACGTACCTCCAGTGGGCATGTTTGGGGTGTGACTTCCCCCTCCTCCCTCAAATAAATGATTTATTGGTTTGGTTGCCTGGTCTTGGGCCCTGAGTCCGGTGTACCGTGTCTTTGTCGAGTTTTCTCTTGGGGTTAAGTGTAACTTGTATAATTTTGGGTGGTATGATTCTGCGAAATTACTGAAAAATTACACATCACTGGGTAAAATGCATTTTGCACTGAAAAATGTTATATGAACGGTTCGTTTTGGTAAAAATTCGACTCAGAAATGTACGTAGTGGTCAGTTTCTGGTTGCTTACCTTCTAAACAATGCCGCTTGCTTTTGGATTTACAGTTTTGTTTTAAAATTTACCCGAGCGTTCTGCTCGGGGACTAAAATCTACATGGAATGCTTGTTGACCACCCACATTAAAGTAACTGTCATTCGTGTCCTAAACACTGCCATTCACATTGACATTTCTTCTTTCACACTCAAAAATTACTAGAACGGTCCGCTCGGGTTAAAAGATCTACCTGAAATACCTTGCACTTAAAAAAAAATACCCAACGGTACATCTCACGTTAAAATTTCTACCCAAAAATACACAATACAGATAATGGCATAACCTCACTAATTTTGCTTATATCTTGTTGTGCAAAATTACCAACATTACACTAGTTACTCCAGCGTACTTAAAATTTCACCCAGGCCTAATTTTCTTGTCTGATGTTTCACCAAGAGGCTTTGAACACAGGCATGCCCATCATAGCATGCTCTTAAAGGCTGTGCCTAAGGTGCCCACGGACATAAGGGCCAACCCAGAAAGGTTGTCAGGAGTGGGCCAGCAAAGCTCGATGATTGTACCCCACCCCAAACATCCTGTCATGGGAGATGGATCACAGGGAGTAAGGAGGCCAAAGAACAAAGAAAGCGAGAGACAGGATGGTGGCAATAAGCCAGCCCCAGGTCTCCTTCTTAGCAAATGTTCGAAGACCAGCTGAAAGAATAGGTCACACTTTGCAAAGCGGTCCATGCGAGCATAGAGGACGACTGGGATAACAGTCCCCTTCGCACGCTGGGGTAACAGCCTCATTCACACTCCAGAAGCGGTTTACAGTCCGGGGTGAAAAAGGTTTTGGCGTTATGTCAGTTTTCACTAAGATGAACTTGGGTCAAAATGAGGGAGGCTGTTTTTTTTTTTTTTCGTTTGAAGCAGACCTTGTGGTAAAGTGTCTTAGGAAGCAGGTATTATTTCTGCTTACCAAAAAAATTAAAACATCTGCACCCACGGAAGTACTCATTGAGGTGGTGCAAATTTACTATTTTTGGAGTTCACAAACATTGGCAGTAGTTGGCTTGCCAGTGTCATGTTTCCAGGCATACTACTTCCAGTCAGACACCGAAAAGGTGGTGGAATTAATTCTTGCAAATAGTCTACTATTGCCAATCGCTTGGGATAGCATTCCTGCCTAGTGTTTTTCGCCTGGTATGCTCATGGAAACAGTTGACCCTAAACCTTGGTCATGCTACCCCTCCACCCTGAATTCCTCCATTTTTTTTAGTTGGGAAGTTTGAAATTAACAACCCCTGAATCTCACTGAATAAGCTATGCCCCTGGTTTGAGGATTGCACTACAAATGGCTAATTGGTAGTTGTGCAACAACTAGCAGACATGACATAGCAGATAACATTTAACAATTCGAAATACATATATAAGTTGAGTCGAACCTAGAATGTAACCTGCATTACAAAATCAGAATACATGTAGAACCATCAAGAAGTAAACATATAAATGGGATAAGGGAGTGACTTGTGTGAGCCAAAGTAGGGCTTGTCCACAAAAGAGTTATGTATTGCAAATAAGTAATGATCATAAGGGGGGCATGGGGACCTAATTCCTGGGGCGTATAAAACGATGTTGCCTCTCCAGCGAATGACTGCTGTCATTACAATTAGGTTTTCCATTGTCCTCATACCCTTTCATGCTCAGTTGGTTATCATCGCACCTTGTATATCCAAAGCTTTATTGAGGAGACGTTTGCGGAGCTGGAGTTGCTTCCGTGGTCAATCTGATAACCACCACTAGGTTCATAGCTTAACATCATAACATAATATATAGACTACCAATAGTAAGGAATGGTCCATGTAGCATAACGGCTCTGTATGCTGGGGTCACGCACCTCCCCTGCCACAAAATGCTAAACAGCTCTGCGAAGAGACATAACACCCCAAAAATAAAGAAACAATAAAAAAACACAAGTCCAAAACAAATGGATGCAAAACCTAAAAGCTGTGAATCAGTTCTTTAGTCCTTGAAACAGCAAGTAATCCTTTTGACTCTAAGCAAGTGCTGCAACAATGTTTATTTGAGATCTTTAGACACAGTTTTATTAGGGCCACTTAATTTGTAAGCTAAGTCCTTACAGACATGCGATGCAGCTTCAGCTGGACTCTCCAACCCTTCCCATCGACTATTAGCCACCTGAACAGCCTTTCTTCTCATTTCCATGACCTGCACAGATCCCTAACTTTGGACAGACCCTTCTTCAGTGACAAAGGATCCTTAATACGAATCCAACCCCCACCAATAGCAAACTTGGGAGACTGCTATGTCCTTCTTTTCCTGCCCTCAAGCTCACAGTATATACAACGCTCTGTATCAGTAATGTTTTTGCTTTGTTGTACAGTTCATTCACATCACACTTCTCTCTCAACAATTTAACCATCCAACATGGATACAACTTTAACACAACATTCCTTCCTCTCATAACCTCAAAAGGAACTTTCCCACTGACTGATTGCAGAGTAGTACTGTAGGACCATAGCATACCTCTAATGGCATCATCACAATCTCAACAAGCACAATTCCTTCATAGCCAGTGATGTGAACTGAACACCTTTATATGTAAAGATCTCTTCAGGTACACCTTCCCTTGCATAGACTTCTGAAAAGAAATGTAAAACCTTTTTTGTAGTGGGTCCTGTAACACTGTTGACCTCAATCCATCTTGAAATATTGTCCACCAAGGCAATAATTTACCCTGGATGTCATAGAAGAACAATGAAAAGACCTAGAAAATCAACTTCCACTTCCTGTCACACCCTTTCCCAGGACTCCTCTGTGACAGTGTTTGGAACTGAGGTGACAAAATGTTTATGGCTAAAATTACACACTATCCAGCCTCACACTAACAGTTCAACATCACTTTCAGGCCAACAGAAAGCCACCATAAGCTGTTTCTGAAACCTTATGTCCCAAACATGCAGGAAGAATTAACATATCCCATCTTCTAGGAACTCCACCTTTGAAAGACAACTTATCAGCCATCTCTTAGAATGAATGCAAATGCACGCTTAGAGAGTTCTGTCTAGGTCAGTCCTTAGTTAAGAAGTTTATCACCTCATTCAATTTGACATCAAGTGTCATCTTTTAATTACACTCCTTCTTATTGCACAAATTAAGCTTTTTCAACCTTAGCAATACTAATCTTCTCTATTTCATTTTCACCCAAAATGTCATGTACATCTGCACAATAAGGCAACCTAGACAAAAAGTAATCTTTTACATTTTCCCCCCATCGATGTTCTCCACTCTAAAATTGAAATCAAGAATCTTGGTGGATAGTTTTGCTACCTTTGCAGTGGATTTTGTTTTCTCACCAAACTGACAGTCAGTGATCTGTTCTTAAAGATAATTACCACCCCATAGATATTGTTTAAACGTCTGTATCCACTGTGCTCTTACAAGAGTTTATTTCCCTATTACAGAATATCTTATTGATGCATCCTTCATTCACCTGACAGTGAATCTAATTGTGTCCTCATTCATTCCATGAGCCTGAGATAAGATGGCTGCCATGCCGTAAGAACTGTCAACAACAATGACACATGTTTTGTGGCCTGCTACACATGGTTCTGAAGCAGGGGCTGTCACTATGTTTTGGGTAGTTAGGGCAAAGGATATCTGACATTGCGGAGGTCATTTTCCATTTTTTGTTTTTCTATAACAAAATTCAGACACATTCTGCAAGGTCTAAGTCTAAGACATTCCTAATAAACTTGGAATACAATTTGTAAAGACCTAAGAATGAGCACAGTTGTCCTTTTTCTGTGGGATGTGGTCCATTAACAACTCTATATACTAAACTCAGTTTAGGTTTGAGCCACTTACTCAAGAGTATATATCCTAAGTACTCAACTTCATTTACTTGGACAATTGACTTGTTTCTGCTTACAGTGACATCCTGATCTTGAAACCTGGTTAACCCGTTCTACAGCATTGTGGTGATCCTCCTCAGACTTTGCGAGAATTAGAATGTTGTCCTGAAAGGCAACTACAATGTCCAGCACCGTTAATATTGTGAATATGAGTTTTAAAATACCAGTGTTGCTAAGGCCAGGCCAAATGGCATTCAGCATAATTGGAATGTAGCATCAAGAGTTTCAAATTTAATGAGGTCATCTTGCAACTTGTAGAGGATCCAGGATAATCCACCCCCTCACATAGTGTTGTACGTTTTGTAGCTTGTGTTTTACAGGGATACAGCCTACTTTTAATGTAATAATATGCTAACAATTCTTATTTTATCTAACTTCTCTGTAGGCACATGACCACATTTCAGCACTCAGTTGTGATTTATGTTGCTGTGAACCAAGAGCACTGGAAGTTTATCTCCAGGCTTGATGATCGTACTACAATCAACTTTGTTCTTCCAACCTAAAATATTGACACCTTTTGTGAGCAACATAAACCTTGCCTTTGATTATCTTACCGTTTAAAGCCTATCTCTGACCAAAAATATCCTAACAGATTAATTCTGCCACCTTGAAATACAGCGGTGGTGAAGTTAGGAGGTAACAACAATTTTCCTTGGCAAAACATCTTGCACTTCTCCAACAAAATGATCATAATCCTGGCACCAGAGGTAACCAGTAATTCTAAATTGGTGCCATCTATGGTGATGAGAACATGAGGGTAGTAGTACATCTTACCCTCTTGTACATATCCACTGCATCAGTTGAAAGAACCAACTAATTTAGATTGTCACTGACATTCTCTAAATTGGGAGAAACGTCTTCGTCTGACCCATTTATTATGTTGATGCATTTGCAGCCTCTGCGCACTTTCCCGAAGTGCCCAACCAAGTTCCAGGTTGAACACTCCTGACTTGTTGCAGGACAATTCTTAAAATTCAACACGTGTAAAAGAGAACCAGACCTAAAGCATTGGATCCTTAAGGAATGTCCAAGTAATCTCGCTCTACGATTTAGCAAATTGGGTTTCGAGGCTTGCACACTGTTAGAAGAGGTTATGCTAGCTAACTGGACAGCTGAACAAGAAGCTTCTAACCTGTTTAGCATCCTCCTGCAAATTCTCTAGACTGTTGGCAATATATACTGCTTTATCTAAAGAATTATTTTCACAAGAGAACATCATCATAATTCTTTATTCGGCGCAAAAGTAGCCATAACAGATAAGTGAGTAACAAAACGTACATAAAATACATAACAATTCCAAAAACAAATCAACATTAAAAAGAAATCAGCTCAGTACGATAGAATGTTAGCCCCCCCCCTTAACAGACGTCACCACAATCTAAAAATTAATAAGCTATAAAGATCTTAATAACTGCTACAATCCCCAAGACTCAAGGTCCTCTCAAATCACCTCCCACAACCAGAAAACATACATCCGTTTGCTCACTTCTAAGTATGTAAAGACAAATATCGAACTAGCCCTGTATTGATTTCCCAATCCTCACCACAGGAGGAAATGCCATAACACATTGTGACTTTATAAAAGCTGAAGATAGAGCAGTGCATCATGGCATTTCCTAAACCTCAGTGGTTTTAAAGTCTGCTTAATAAATAACTGGGAAAAGGTTTATAACATTTACAGAAAAACACAAAATGCACCAAAGTCTATTCGGACAATCCATAATGAGGACAAGTCAAAGCTGAGGCCCCCAAGAGACCACAGGTACCAGAGAAGCTCATTAGACGCCACACGATGCCAGCCCTAAAGCTAAAAATTAGGGATCTCTCCCAGCGTAATTGAGCTATCGTTAAATACAGTGCAGGATCGGCGAGTGCAAAAAACATAAGATAATCTTTAATAGAGGATTTCTAAGATTTAATCTGCAATTTCTGCAAGTGAGAAAACCCCAAAAAGCGAAGTTTCACCATCTTCTTATCTGATTTTAAGTTGCAGATTTGCTGCTCTTGTTTGAAGTTATGCAGATTGGCTAGAGCGTTGTTTAATATGTCACAGGCGGCAGACAGGAAGTCCATTTCACCTTTCTTGAATATCAATAATGCTCCGTATGTATCCGCTGCCTTATATGGTGCTGGGGTATGGGAATACCATAATGTTATGATTTTGCAGACTGAAGAAAACTGCATTTGTAGGTGGCTTATGCATCTGCCTCCTACCAGCTCCTATGTTATTATTCACTCAGAGCTTAAAGTATATATATGATAGTTAAGCTAACCCCTACCCCTTTTACTCTGGGTTAACGTCTGGGTTAGTACTGAGGCTAGTTTGAATGGAGAGATCATCTTAGGTTGCCTTAAATTGAAGAAGGGTGCCTCAGTCGCCTGGTTAGCCTATGTCCAAAAACGTTTCCAGGTATTGAGCCTATCTCGCATATTTGATGCACCTGTCATCTTAAAAAATAAATAAATCAGATAATACGATGGTGAAGCTTAGCTTTTTAGAGTTCTCTTACTTGCAAGGAAATTCCTTTGAACTCTTTTGTCGTTGCATTTGGACACTAATTGATCTCATATTAGTTTGGATGTAAACCCTTCAGGTTTGCTATAAGGTGCTAAAACAGTTAGTCTATTGCCTTATCATGGCCCTGCCCCCTTTTGAAAAAGTTACAGCAACAGACTCCTTTTTCCTTCAATATAAATTTTAAGTTGTTTAACTGCAATATGCTATTCATCCAAAGCATCACATTGTGCTGGTGTATTAGCAGGCAGATGATCGACAACATTCTGCCCTTCAACACCAAAATAGTAATATAGGTTTATTTTCAGTTTGGTCAGAATCTTTGACCACTTATAGTGCGATATTTGCATCAAATGAGTGGATATATGGGTGCTTTTCTAAGGGTACTTTTCTGGAGAAAGGGTGAAGGTGGTGCTACAGACTGCATAGCTGAACAACTATACAGGAAAAATGTGTCTAAAGGAGGGTCAAAAACAAAAATAGTTGCATTATAACAATAATGTAAATGCAGCATTGTATTATGTCCACCAAAATTACATTTCTGGTTGTTGGAAAAAAAAATTAGAACTTGTACAGATTGGCAAAAGCCTGACAGTTGCTGTAGCGTGAGCCAGATAGTGCAGATTAGCCAATAGTGTGTCAATTTCTGTTGTTAAAAGAAACTTGATCTCAGTTGAATAGTGTGCCAGTAGCTTATGACAGTGGTGTGGACATCTTGTGCAGAAACAGCTATATCAGTGCTTCTCAAATTCCCAAACGTTTTAAAACCACAACCTACTTTTTAGCATGACAGACTTTTGCATCATACTTGGCTTTAAAAAAAAAAAAAAAAAATGGCGTACTGAAGATTGACAGTAGCCACGATATTATAAATCATTGTTAGAATTGCGTCATTTTGTGCATACATAGTATATCATATTCATAATTGCTCTTATACACTTAGCATAATTCGTTATTTCCAAATAGGTCTAGTTTGCCCAAGTTCTGTTTCTCGTGTTCTGCAGCATTGTATGAAACCATTACCAAGTTTCTCTAATACTGGATATCATGCCCTTGGGGGAGACCCTTTTGTTATCCAGAGCACACCTATGTCATTTCAAACCACACCAATTGGAAATATAGACATTATAATATTAAGGTATAACTCTACCAACTAATTAACCATGTCATCGTGCCATGTAACCTCCAGCGATTCTGCAACAATATTTGGGTAGTAGCAGCTCGTCTGTCGCTGCTGGATTGGTAGCCCCAAGTTTTATCTGGGAGGCCCCAGCAACCTCCGATGTACAATTGTGGCGTTATTGATGGGGCCTTATCTCGGGCCCTCCTCAGCGCTGGATTCTGTATGAGCGTCATCAGGGAGGTCAATTGCTTCCCACTCTTCCATGATCTCCGCCCAGAAATGTGCTATAGGTTGGCGATGAAGCCCCTGTGATTCCTCTCTCCTTAAAGTTCTCTCCTCCACCTCGGCCCAGCGTGTGACTTCATGTACCCATGTGGTAAGCCAGAGTCCCTCGGGCGTTCTCCAGGTTAACGCTATCTTATGTCACGCTAGCACTAGGGCTAGATCTGTGAACCTGTTCTCCACTTTTTTAGGAGGTTTCCTTACCAGGAGGCCCAATAGGCAGACCTCCAGGATCACAGGAAGGGACCTATCTAGGGCGATATTAAGGTGTGCCACCACCCCAGCCCAGTAGACTTCCAGTGTAGGGCACCCCTATACCATGTGCTCGAAGTCTGCGTCCCTAGCCCGGCATCTAGGGCAGGCCTGAGGTTCCCCACCGTTTGTGGACTGGAGCCTATGTGGGGTAAGATTTGTCCTGGGTATGAGATTGAACTGAATTAGCCTAAGGCGAGTGTTCCGTGAGATGAAGCCGCTCGCCCTCACTCAATCTCAGTCAGTTCCCTTCCCGCATCTACCTTCCATCGAGCTTTCAGAGCATGTAGTGGCCTACTCGCCATTTCATTTAGTGCCTTATACAGCCAGGTCACCATGTGTGGTCCTCCACCCATCTGGAATATCGTCTGGAGCACTGCACGTGTGGGTGGCTCCTCTGTACCCTCCCCCCATAAGTCTTGGACAGCTCAGGACACTGCCTCATATCTCAAGAACTGACCCCTTGATAATTCCGTCTGGTCCAGTAGTTCCGCAAAAGATGTCCACGCACCCAGGGCATAACAGTCGCCCATGGTAATCAGACCTACATCCGTGCAGGGGGACATTTGCCTTTCAGTAAAGCAACGTGGGGGTTCACCAAGTGGAAGACCCACCAGTGGGATCCCAAGCGCGTATGGAGTCTGGACCCCAGTGCGCTTAAGTGCTCTACGCCAGGCCCTATAGGCCGCAGTCACAAGAACTCCATCTCGCCGGGACAGGAGTCTTGGCCGGAAAAGTCCAGCCATTAGTTTGTCTGCACTCTGTCCAGCCCCACCCCAATACACCTCAGACAACCCATGGGCAGTCAGCCACTGCGCCGGCCACTGTAGCTGTGCCGCTACATAGTAGAGTTCAAAGTCTGGGACCCCCAGCCCCCCCGCTTCTGGGCGTCGGTGGAGGGTGGTCAGTGCAACCCTTTGGCGCCCTCCATTCCATATTAGGTCTCTGAGGAGAATGTCTAATGCTTTAAACCAGTGTACCGGAACAGTAACTGACAGGTTAACAAAGAAATAAAGAAGCCGGGGGTGCATAATCATCTTGGACAGTGAAATGCGCGCCATCAAGGGCAAGTTGAGGGAATGCCAAAAACCAACCCCAGATCTAAGTGATCGTTTTGATTTGTGGGAGGGCAATCTGGGCAAAGCAACTATGTCAAGGTAGATTTGAATCCCAAGATATTTTAATGTGTTAGAAGCTCACTTAACATCAGTCGGGCAAGTGCTAGGCGGGGCACTGCCAGCAACTATCGGAAACACACACTTTTCCCCTCTGTTAAGGCGTAACCCTGAGTAGGTCCCAAACCTTTCCAGTGTCTCAAGTGCCCAGGGCAAATCTCTCTTCCCACCTCTTGGGTAAATAAACAAGTCATCAGTGTACAGCGGTATAATATGTTCCGTTCCTCCCTGGCACATCCCTTTACCATACTCTTCCTGTCTGAACCACTCCACCAGGGTCTCCATAGCCAATGCGAAGAGCAACTGGGAGAGCGGACACTCCTGCCTGGTAACTCTATGGATGGCATATTCATCCAAGATCAGCCGCCCGGTTCTGACTCTTGCAGTTGAGGAACAGTATTACAGCTGAAAACCATTTAAGCCATGCTTCTCCCAGGCCCAACCGTTGCATCGTAACTTCAATGTAGTCCCATCACACCGTGTCAAAAGCTTTTTCCAGGTCTACTGACACTACCACTGTGCCTGAGTCCGTCGGTTGTGGGGAACTATACAATATTGTGCAAGTCTTCGGAGATTTTATGAGGTGTTCCTGGTAGGTATAACCCAGCATTGGTCATCATGGATCATGTTCTGCATATACAGCAAAAGTCTGGTGGCTAGTACCGTACTCAGAATTTTTAAATCAGTATTGAGCATGGAGAGGGCCCAGAAGTCTTTTACCCCCGCATGTCGATCAGTAGTTTTAGGGAGGGGTACCACCAGCGCCTCCCTCAGTGTTACAGGGAGAAGGCTCTTCCCATAGGCTTCTGCATATACTGCTACCAGCCTTGGGGCTAAGATACCTACTGCCCAGTTGTAAAACTCTGGGGGAAGGCCATCCGTCCCAGGAGTCTTACCAGGTGCCAAGTCTTTAATAGCCAATTTCACTTCATCTTCTGTCACCTCCACACCCAGCAGCGCAGTGTTCTCCTTGTTGAGAGTCTTCAGCTGTAGTCTGGCTAATAGGTCATCTAGTGTGTCCGGTAGCGGAGTCTCTGGGTGGGCATACAGCGCTAAGTAATAATCACAGAACGCTGCATTTATACTGAGGGGTTCATGTACCAAAGAACCGTCAGACAATGTAATCCCATTAATCGGGTTCCCTGCTGTGTGGGGGAGAACCAACCAGGCCAGCAGCCTTCCAGCCCTACCTTCCTCCTCATGTACCCAGCGCATATACCCCACATGGTCATGACACCTAAGCTTCACAAGAGCCACTGCGTATTCCTCACGGACTTCCAACAACCGTCGGAGAGCCTGAGGGCTGCGGCCTTGTTCATTATCCAAGGCATGCAATCGGTCCTCAAGATGCATGAGGTCTCCCTCCAATACTCGCCTAATGCCTGACGTCTGGCACATACAGTGGCCTCGCACCACCACCTTGAGGGCCTCCCATTCCATTCCCCTTTGCTTTGCTGAGCCCTCATTACAGGAACAGAAGTCCACCACCGTCGTAGACAGTGCTTCTCTAAAACTGGCATCTTCCAGTGCAGTTGGCTGTAGGCACCAAGTTGGGATAGGGGGTCATGGCTCCGCCACTTGCATATGTAGCAGAAGCAGGCCGTGGTCAGAGAATGTGTGGCCTAAGTACTCAGAGTGTCTTATCTGTCCACTAATGGGTCCACTGCACACAAACCTATCAATTCTAGTATGTACCTGGTGGATATGAGAATAGTAGGAGTAGTCTTGGTGCATTGGGTGGTGTGCTCGCCACACATCATCCAAGGCCCAGCTACACAGCCAGGCGTTCAGCACTGCAGCAATCCTAATCGACATAGCTCCCTGCACCGGCAGGGAAGAGCGGTCGAGATCAGTATCCAGGACCCCATTGGAGTCACCCCCCCTCAGTGAGGTATGCCCTCCTGGGAAATCAGCCATGTGTGCAGACAGGGTATGGAGATAGGCCACCTGGTCGCAATTAGAGGCATATATCGACCCCAGCACGAAAGATCCACCATGCAGGTGTCCTCCCACCAAGACAAACCGCCCTTCATTGTCCACTACCATCCTCGTTGCTTCAAAGGGTACCCCTGCCCTGATCAGTGTACCCCAGGCTTAGACCAAATAGGGGGTCCGAAACAGTTGCCCCCTCCAACGCCGCAGAGGATGCTTGGCTTCTGTCTGTGTGAGGTGTGTTTCCTGAAGCACAGCAATATGTACCCTGTGGCATTTGAAATATGACAACATTTTATGCCGCTAAGCCATTGATCCCAATCCTTGAACATTCCAGGCAATCACATTAAGTGTATTCAATGGTACTGGCATTGTGTAATAATATACGGTCATCTTCGGGAGTCATACCCCCAGCAACCCCACTACATCTGCAACGTTCTGCATATCAATAAACACAGTCTCACAGGAGATCACAGAGGACATAACCATTAAACAAGACCCCAACTCCCCTCCCAAGGACAGTCCAGCAACTCCTGGCCGCCCAAACAGAACACAATAACCATATGGAGTGTCATACGATACTCCCTCTACAAAGACGAAGAGGCAGGAGAATGGGGGAGGGGGGAGGTGAGCCAACTGTTGGGCCATCCTTTCTCAGTCCGGCCCATCCTCCTATAACCCCAAATTGTGGGATCAGCGGCAGCTCCAGCGGTTCAATGGAGTCCATTTAAATGATATTGTCGGATATTTGAGATGTTATGTAGGGGAGATCTTCTGGTGCGCTCGTTCGTGAATCAGAGTCTGTCAGGCGGGGTCTGAGTCATGGTCTTGGTCTGTTCCGGCCCTCACCCCATCCGAAAGGTCAGGTTCTGTTAAGGAGGCAGCAGCTTGAAGCGTCAGTTTCTTCCCCTGTTCGGACTCAGTAGGCGAGGGTTTGGTGAGCCGGGGCCGGTGGGCCCGGCTCCGGGATCTCCTCCATCTGTTTTGGAACATACTCCGCTTTTATAGACATGAGGCATGCAATTAGATTTTATTTTTATGTAACTAAAGCATCACTGTGATATTTACAAATAGCACGATTTCCGTTGAAATGGCCACTAAATTTGCATGAACTTGCAGTTTTACTAATAAAATTATATTGCATACAAATGATAATTTGTGGAAATCGGGTTTCACTGAATATTTATCATTTGTGCATCACCAAGAAAAGGTGACTTGACTTGTTATGATCCTATTATTTGTTACTATCACACTTTGGAATTCCAAAAATGTGCTTCATTTTTGCACTCCGAACCGCTTAATGTGTACAGTTAATTTACAGGTATTTACATTTTGTTGTGTTTCAGCTTTTCACACTTTCTGTGCCCCAGAAAGATTGTCACATAATTCACTTTTCCTTCTCTGACTGCAAAATGAGAGGACTTTGCAAACTCAAATCTCCATGTAAACAAAAAACAGAAAAAAAAACAGCAATTTCTCTGAAGACAGCTTGGCATTTGACCTGTCATTGAAGTGTAGCAGATGTGGCTAGATACATTCAAAATTTAAAGGCATCTTTTTTTATTGCTTGTAAATTTCACGACCAACCAGACATCAGCTGACAACCCACAGTTCGGGACGCACTTGGCTAGATAATACAAGGGGTTGTACTTTTTACGTGGCACATAGAAGTGATCTTATTCAAAATAATGTCACAGACTGCAAGCATCCTGAAATACCATTGGGTGGTGCTGCAAATAAACACTTGAAAGTGATGTGTGAACAACACAAGTCTACTGTTCACTGTTGCAAGAGGACAAGGTGAAAGTGGGAGCATGGCTAAACTGCACACCGAAATACCCAATGACAGTCAGGCTTGTCAGGTGTGCTGCACATTGAAGGAAGTGCAAGAATACCAAGAGCTGATCGGCCCATTTTGTTACTTACACAAGAAGATTGGCACATGTAACCTTCCCTTACTGTAAGTTCCAAAAATCAAATAAAGCAGTCAGAGTCTGTAGAATGTGACACTTCAGGGAGAAAACGGCGATTCCCTGGACCGTTTGCCAATCTCAAGAGTATTCTCAAAAATGAATAACTGCAATGTCCTTTAAAGGATAAAACACGAACTAGCGTGCAATACCTTTGTACAGGTATGAGAAAATGGAATCTTGCTAGAGAGTAACTTTTCTCAAAAAGCGTTCAACTTATGTTCAGTTTTAGTAGTTCATATACTCACAATGAATAATCAATAGGAGTCTACCACAAGAGATCAATTATTTATTTATTTTATGCAAAAGCTTCCATTAATAATAATTTAACCATGACTGTTTTTTTTTTAATTTTGGTAAAACTAGAGAAACCTATTCCTGATAATGGTCCTTGAGTTTCAAATTGAGATAATAGTTGACCTCAGTAGAGGTCTTCTAAATTTCAACTAAGTGCATCTGACAGCAGACTCATTTTAATCAGTTCGAACAGTTATCTAATATTTTAGTACACTCTAAGAATTATATTGTTCTAACCATATTCATAATTGATCTTAAAGACGTTCAGTAGAGGCCCTGTAAATATAAACTAAGTGCAGCAGATAAAGCAATCCTATTTATCGCTTTTTACTGCATGTTTCCCCCAAAAAGGACCTCCCATGTCAAGCAATCCCTTGCCAATGAAAGGAGCACCCTTTATTTTACAAACTTGATATCAGAGTTTGATGTTGCCGAAGTAGACCAGGCCTAAAAAAATCATAAGCAGTCACCTTATTAGAAAATTATTTATGAGGAGGACAAATCCTCAGTATGCCCTTCTAACACAAATGTCATATATTTCTAATGTGTTATACGGACCTCCTCCCCCCCAAAAGGAGAAAAAGTGTCTTATAAAGCATAATATTATTAAAAACTGGCAAGATTATTAAAAGTCTCAATTAACTCTTGAACATTGCACAGCTGGAACTTATATAATTAACTATCTCCTGTGCTATTTCTAAAGCAAAGAGTTTGCATGATTATAATGCCACTAAGGTTACATACATGGAAACCAAAACATCAGTTAAAAAAATAATTAAAAAGAATACATTGTTGAAAAGAAGATCTAGCAATAGCTTCATAATCCAAATATATTCATTCTACTTTTAACCATCCATCTTTGATGTTAGTTCTCTGTGCATCTAGACAGTGCAAGTGAGCGCATAAACAGTGATTTAGTTATCATATGTATATGTACAAAAAAGCAAAGTTAGATGCATCTCAAAGCTCCACAACATATGTTTTCTTATTGTCTCAGCTTACATATTTGACACAATTCCTTGCATCACTAACCCATTAGTAATAGCCATTTCTTACAAACCTATAGGAGCCTAGGTTTCCCAAGACCCCATATGCGGTACACCCTATAAATCATGGTTAATAATTGAATATAGTTGCTGTAAAATAGTTTAAAGTATTGTATGAAACTATATTTGTAGTAAAGTAGATTATTATTTGGGGTGGCAGGGATGTGGAATTATTTATTGTTCATTAATGAAAAACCTTCATTATTAGGGTGAGCGCTGTAAAAATATAAATTTTAAGGTCACACTGCACTACTACTGTACAGTAAAAAAAAAAAAAAGTGTATTCGCGCTTGAAGTTTAACAATATGAGGCTAAGTAAATTGCTCCCAGAATGCTCTCTGATTAGATGCAAATGTTTGCAGGAAACTGTAATTGCTTTCAAAATAAAATGTTCAGAAAAAAATGCAAGTAGGAAAAAATAAATGTTTTACTACAATGAAATTTGAGGTGCTATTTCTTTGAATTGTCATTTAGTCAAATGTGTTGATGCATGCTAGTATTTCCCAAAAGTATTCCTAATGGAAAATCAGTGTCACTATTTTCAACAAGATTATGGGAAGCATGAAAATAAACAGGCACTGGCAAAGCCAACCGATCTGACATTTTTTGTGAGTCTTTCGATATCATCAATGCGTGTCTTGTTTTGACATGGCTTTTGTAGCACTTTATTGTAGTGAAAGCTGCCAGGCCCTCACCATGGCAAAAAACACTGGCAAAAAGAAAAGCGTTTGATCTCAAAAACTACACTTTGCTACCAGTGTGGTCTCAAAAACCACACTTTGCCACCAGTGGTGTAACAAAGGCTTCACAGTCTCCCTCCAGGGGGCCTCCTCAGCACAGCACCTGCTCTGAGTGAGTCTGGAGGGGAGGCCTACATGTTCTTTGCAGAGGGGGCTCCCTCCAGTTTTGTTACACCACTGACTGACACAGTAGTTCCTGGCACTGAACAAAACTACTTTGTGTGCCAATATGCTCCTTATTGAAGAGCCGAATGGGATCACTCACAGTAAAGCAGCCTATAGAGAGAGAAATAGAAGTTTAATAAAAACAAAATGTCATTGTTAGCGCCAGACCGAATTATGGACCCAATTCTTAAAGAAAGTCACAAAAGTGCACCTATGGTATATGTCTTTAAATTAGTGGCTTTCATGAATTCATAAAAACTTACAGAAGTAGACCAGGAAATCGTACTCCTAGAAAATATTTGTGAACTGTATTTTAGCACGAGCAAGTATGCATGTGTGTAGATTTGCTCTTGTGAAAATCTATTGAGCATTTTACTACAACCATTTTTTTCCGAGCCCTGAAAGAGCTTAAACATCTGCCATTGTCAGGAGTACATTTCCAACCTTTCTCATTGTGGGAAAAAATTAGAGAAGACCTGGTGAAAATCCTTAAGACATGCAAGTTAGTAGGTTTGCAGACTCAAAGGCATTGCAGCCCTGGAACTATTGCTTACTGCTTCCTCCACCCCCAGGAGGTAGATCTGCAGAAAAATGGCAAAATTATGAAATTGCTATAGAAGGGAATTAAATTGCAAGTATTCAAGCCCTACTATAGTAGTAGCCCTGGCATAATCAAAGAGGCTATTATCACAGCTCTTACATAATGAGATTGTTGCTATGATTTTTCGCCGCACTGCATGGCACCAAAGGAGAAGTAAATGTTTTTTACCATACAAGTAGATTTAAGAAGCAACCTGTCCCATGGACAAAGTAGATATATTATTAAATTCCACACCCCTAGGTAGACATGTACCCCCCTCAAAGGATAAGACCACCACCAGCAAGATATCACACAAATTAAAATAACTGAATCTGTTCCCCATCCGAGGTGACGTAACACAACGTAGTCAGACTTAAATCAAAGTCAGTGTGTAAGCTTTTTGGGAATTGTAAAAGCGGTGGAAAAAGTTACACCAAAAAATAATAAAATCTCCCAACTAATTTTAAAATTAAAATAACTTTTTATGAGTAAGATAAGACCAAAACAACAAAAATGAAAGAAGGAGTACCAGAGATATGAATTTATAAAGATTTCCAGGAACTGGAAAAGAGGTTTAATTGATTGGTTCTTGTGCCGCCCACAGTCAAATCTGTGGAAGGTACAGGTTGGGTTTGGAATGAAAACCCCTATTGGGTCACAGGACTTTAGGAAATACAACATTTAAGAGTTTCAGCAGAAATTAACAGGCTGGTTGAATTATCTTATTCTTTGGTGTGATTGTCAATCACTGATACAAGAGTGTGCAATCTGAGTCTACAGTCAAAATGTATTCTGGCCCCTAGTGGCGCAGGCCTGTGGCTTTTGCAAGGCAGGAAGATAATGATGCTTTATGTTAAAATTGCTTACCGAACAGAACACCAAGTAGTTTCATGGCCCATTGGCTCCTAGACAAGCCTCTGTAGAGAACCATAAGGCCATAAATCCAGAGAAGAGATTTGTCAGTGGGTTTGGACCAAAATATCTATCAGTGAGACCTCAGAGGAAGTCCATGAGTGAAACTCTACCCTAAGAAGTGAGCCTGACATCCACTGAGTGTGGTTGTGCAGCAAGGTGTAGGAATTTCGCCCAGTTTAAGAGACTAAGATGGGAGTCTCTCACTCAGAGAGCACAACTGTGCTTCAGTAAGTAAAGCTGAATGAATGAAGGGATTTATAAAGTGGTCTGTTACTCCAGCAGAGTGCCCTGGCTCTAAATCTGACCTAGGTCACAATTGCTATGACCACCATATGCCACCGTAAGCCAAAGCAAATAAATGCCCCTTGAGGGCCTTCCTAAAAGGGATTACTTTGGAGATACTCTTCAAGGCAAGAGGTAGGTCATTCCATTCTTCGCAAGTAAACACGAAAAGGAACATCCATTGCATCTATTGTGCTGAAAGCCTGGCACTCTTGGAGCGCAGAGTGGGACTTAAGTGGGGAAGAAGGATGGTAATGATGAATCCTACTAATCGGATATTGAGACCACATTTATAGAAGTTCAGATGCAGAAAAAACAGAGCTTTAAAAATGATACTTTTCTTAATAGGAAGCCAATATAGATTGTAAAGATCTCTAGTAACCAAGTCCTATTTGCGAATGCCCAGAATCAGGAGCGCTGCAGCATTTTGTACAGTTTTCAATCTTTTGTCCCATTTGTCCCGGATCATCTGATGAAGTATATTCCTGTAGTCCGGCCTGGCAGTCAATATTGCATGGGTAATTGTCTTGCATACAGATAAAGGGAAAAGAGCTATAAATGTTCTGATTGACCACAATACACCAAAGCAAGTCCCCGCTACAAAGAGGACCTGGAAGTGAAAATCAAACTCCTTGTCAGTCCTGACCCTGAGATTTCTGGCTACTGAGGCAGAGGAGGAGGAGGATAGCCAGCCATTATACACTCATTGTTCCTTCACAGGCCCAAAGAGCAGAATCGCAGTTTTATGACTGCAATGTACATGGCTGACCTTTAGCCAGATCAGCATATTTGCTATTCATGTCTGAAAGGTCAGTTGACTTGGGGTCGAATGTGAAGCGTATCTGGGTGTCATCATTGCAGGAAATAGTAACCACCCTGAAGGATTCAACAGATTTAGACCGTCATGCCGTATGGATGTTAAAGTGGCGAGCCCGAGGTACCCCGAATCTTAACTGTCTGCAAGCTGATGTATAGGGCGCCAGCCAGGTAATGTACTTTTTCTTTGTTTTTTTGCTCCAAAACACATTTGATCCACCTCCAAGCCATCCTAAAATTGTAATTGTATTTATATAGCGGTTACTACCCCAGATGAGGTGTTGAAGCACTTTTTGGCGAGTAGCAAGCTACTCCGGAACACAACAGGATTAGTGGAAGATTATAATAGGGAAATATGAGTATAGTATTAGTATTAGCATGAGTTAGTTTAAGCAGAATAATATGTGAGTTTGTTAGTAGGTGTGTATAGAATAATGGAGGGATAGAAGAGAGAAGAAACCAGAAGTGTTAATTGAGACGTTATAGTTATAGTAATAGGATGAGGCTTGGGATGAGTAAAGGAGGGATTGAGGAGGGAAGAGTCTGTAGAAAGGGGTTTGAGAGATTATAGTAGTAGAAGGGGTTTATGAGGAGTCAAAGGTGAGATAAGTAAGGGAGAATATATTAGGGTTGTTTGGGAGATCATAGTACTAAAATGAGGTTCAGGGTGAGTCAGGAGTGGTAGAGTAGGAAACAGCCTAGGCAGGGTTATCTTAGAGATCATAGTAGTAGATTTGGTTTGGGATGAGTCAGAGTGGGGCTGGAGGATAGACTGATAGAGGTAAATGGTGATGGGGAGACAGAGTAAAACTTATGAGGGAGTTTTATTTTTTTGTAATATAATTTGTTTTCCTCTTGTACAGTAGGACTAAAGAAATAACTAAAGCAGTAAATATATGTGTAAGGAATATGATAATGGATATAATGTTTTGAGATTTTAAATTGTGTTGTGTAAACACAGAGTTTCAAGATTAGCAGTATTTAAGATTAATTTATTTGTGTACTTTTCTAGCATTGTTTCATCTTTCTTCAATTTTCCATAGTGAAATGCTTGCTAATAAAATTGTTAGGATAACATTTACTCATTGTGATAGCTAAAATGAAAGTAGGGATTCATAAGCAGGCATGTGGAATTTATTAAAACTTGAATGCCTCCCCTTGACCCAGATATAGATGTCTCTGGGTCCCCCTTCACGCAACCGTCAAGAACTAACCAGCACCATGGTGTCTTGGATGGACTTCTTGGGATTATTTGACATCTAGCAGGTGTGGCATACTCAAGAACAGGCATACACTCGCACTTCTGCCTCAACAAAAAACATATCACAGACTGATCATAGTTTCCCAGCCGGAGATGTGACCTCCACTGTTAGTGCACTTCCCTGTGGAATCTTGGACTACTCCCCCTTATTACTTCGACTTGGGATTCCACTGTGACATTGAAGATCCATGTGGCGTCTTAACGCCTAGTTCCTCACAGATGATCGTTTTCTCGACCCCCTGTCGGAGGAGCTGCACTACTCAGGGGTGTGGAATTTAATAAAATAGCTGCTTGTCCATGGGACAGGTTGCTTCTTAAATCTACTTGTCCTGTAAAAATATCTACTTGCCCCTTTGTTGCCATGTAGTGCGGCAACAAATTATGGCAGCAATCTAATTCTGTAAGAGCTCTGGTAATAGTGTCTCTGATTATGCCAGGGCTACTACAGTAGTAGGGCTTGAATACTTGCAATTTCAATCCCTACTGCAGCAATTTGTTTATTTTGATACCTTTCCGCAGATCTACATACTGGGGCTGGAGGAAGCAGTAAGCAATATTTCCAGGGCTGGAATGCCTTTGAGTCTGCAAACCTACTTATTTGCATGTTTTAAGGATTTTCACCAGCTCTTCTCTAATCGTTTCCCATAATAAGAAAGGTTTGAAATTTAATCCGGACAATGGCAGAAGTAGAACTTCTTCCAGGGTTGGGGAAAAAAGTGGTTGGAGGGAAAGTGAACTTGTAAACGCTCAATAGGTTTTCACATGAGCAAATCTACACATGCATATTTGCCCATGCTAGAATAAAGTTCACAAGTATTTAATAGGGTTACGATTTCCTGGTACACTTGTTGTGAATTCATGAAAGCCACTAATTCAAAGACATGGGTGCACGTTTGTGACTTTCTTCAGGAATTGGATCCGTAATTAGGTCTGGTGTTAAAGACATTTTGTTTTTATTAAACTTTTATTTCTCTCTCTATCGGCTAGCTTTACTGTGAGCGATCATATTCTGCTCTTCCAAAAGGAGCATATTGGCCCACAAAGTAGTTTTGCTCAGTGCCATGAACTACAGTGGCAATCAGTGGCGTAACGAAACTGGAGTGGGCCCTTTTGCAAAGAATATGGAGGGGCCCCCTCGTTAAACTCACTCAGGGATGGTGCTGTGCTGAGAGGGTCCCCTGGAGGGGGGCTGCGGGGCCCCTGTAATGCCACTTGTGGCAATGTGTGCTTTTAGAAATCAAAAACATTTTTTTTTGTTTAGTTTTTGCTAGAGTTTGTTACAATGGTGAGGGCATGGCATCTCCCACAACAATAAAGTGTTTACAAAAGCCATTGCAACACAAGACATGAATTAACAAAACTAAAAAGACTCACAAAAAAATGTCGGATCGGTTGGCTTTGACAGTGCTTGTTTATTTTCATGCTTCCCATAATGTTATTGAGAATGGTTACACTGATTTTCCATTAGGAATATTTTTGGGAAATACTAGCATGCATCAACACATTTTACTAAATGACGCTTCAAAGAAATGGCACTTAAAATGTCATAGTAGCATACCTTTTTTTTTTCCTTGTTGCTTTTTTTCTGAACATTTTTTTTTTCAAAGCAAATAATCCTCACTCTTGCTTACAAGCTTCTGCAAACATTTGCATCTAATCAGAGAGCATTCTGGGAGCATTATAATTAGCTTCATATTGTTAAAAATTTTAAACGTGTATCCTCCTTTTTTTTTTTTTTTTTTTTTTGGGGGAACTACTGTCGGCAATGCAGTGTGACCTTAAAACATTTATTTATAGCGCTCACCCTAATAATGAAGGTGTTCAATTAATGAACAATAAATACAAGTTCGAACAGCATTAACATATGCACCCACACTCAACTGCAGACAGTTCCCGTCTCTGTAAACTGGCAGCCAAAGGGTTTGTGCTGCAGAGGGTTGGGCCTACTTGTCCCAAAGACAAAATAAAGATGAAAACTTGTTGCCCTTGACCCCAAACAAGATGTCCCAGGCGTTGGACGATAGGAATTCCACATCCCTGCATAAGTGTCTAATCCAACAACTTATCTAGAAACTATGCAATGTCCTATGAACATGTTAACCATAAAATAATATAAACACACATATACATTTATAGACATATACACATACATTGTATACATACTTGTATATACAAACACACACACACATATATATATATGTGTGTGTGTGTGTGTTTGTATATACAAGTATTACATACTATTTAACAACTGTATATTTATTCAGTTAAATGTGTGTGTGTGTGTGTATATATATATATACATTTAACTGTGAGTAAACGGTTATAATCTGATTATGTGTATATATATCTAGATATGTGTATTTCTTTACGAAATATGGATAATTACTATTTCATAATGATAAAATATGTACATACTATTTAACAACTGTATATTTACTCAGTTAAATGTGTGTGTGTGTGTGTATATATATATATATGTGTATATATATATATATATATATATATATACATTTAACTGTGAGTAAATATACAGTTGTTAAATAGTATGTACATATTTTATCATTATGAAATAGTAATTATCCATATTTCGTAAAGAAATACACATATCTAGATATATACACATAATCAGATTATAACCGTTTACCAACCCAGGCATATGCAGTCAATTGCTGTTTGGATATGGTGGTTACGAAGGGAAGAGCAAACTCTTGAGTGGTCTTCTGAAGACAAGATAGTTATCCGTAGATGTTATATTTGGGGTTAATTAATTCCATAGTTTGCCCGCTTGAACAGAGAAGGATGTAACTACCACCTGTAGTCTGTTTCTTGTATGGTGGTGTTTTAAGGGGAGATGGCGATCTTGAAGGGAAGTTTCTTTGTTGAAAGTATTTGGTGATTTTTTTTTTTTTTTTTTTTGGTGATGTAAAGAAAACTAGTATATTAAAAGAGAAAATAACTGACTTGTTCTCGAAATTTAAAGAGCCTTCCTGGTTGAATTTCACCTTGAAATATTGAACCCTGCGAGTTCAAGGACTCGAGAGAAGGTAGGGCCTCCCTTGTGGTATTTACATAAGGTTAGGACTTCAGAATGCTATCTCTACCATCCTGAGCCTCTTCCACCAAGGGGTACTAGAAGTGCTTGTACCCACATGGTGCAAGTTCCTGAGGGCCTGGATCAGAGGTACAAGCTCTGGCACTGAATCACTATTACAGACATGCAAGGGCAATGTTTAAGGCCTGGTGGCAAAGTACTAGATACAATGACATCAACTGTCACAGGTAGTTAAAAACGCATTCAGAAGCCTCGGCATCCTGGATAGCATTTCCTGTAAAGTGAAGCAAAGTGTGTCCCAGGTAATTAGAAAATTCTGCTGGAGCAACTTTGCCTCATGCCCTGAATTCCCCCTGTTTCCTAACACTCTCATTACTCACCACTCACCAAATTCCCAAATGACTTGAACCAGAAGAGATTAGAAAAGACTATCAAATCTATGACCAGATTTGTGTATACCAGCTGACACTAATTGCTGCAGACTAAGTGCCTGGCAAGAATCGACTAAGACCTGACCTGATATAATTGTGACTACATCCATGTGCAGATTAAAGTCACCCACACCCGTAAAATTAGCATATTTTAGATCCTTTAAGGAAAAGGCATCCTCCAATGAATTAAAAAAATTCAGATGCTTGCCTGGATGGTCGGTATATCAGAACTCCTGCAAATGAGCTTTTGGGTTTAAAGAGATGCAGAATCACATACTTTCAGGTCTCTTTAGGTAAAAGTGAAAAGCAGAGCAGGGAACATTATTCAGTACTATAATTGCAGTTCCACCACCTAGTCTTTCCAGTCTGTGCTGTCCATAAATGATATAACCGTGATGGACTGCTATGCATACATCTGGATTAGAGGCCGGCCACGGGCCAGTTTCAGTGAGAACAAGGCGTATACATTTAAATCTAAGACGAGATGAAAGATACGTAATGCATGCTTGGGTAGAGAATCAGCGTTCACAAGGCAGTCTTTAAAAATGCCGTCCCTGTGGAACTTAAAGAAATGAAAAGCTTCCTTCGATTTGAACACAGTATCCCGGACTAAACCATCAGGGCCCTGGGTATCATTAGATGAGCCACGGGCAACCTTAAAAGACTAATTGCATCCATAACAAATTTAGGAGGAAATGTATGTCTCACTGAAAAAGATAACACACTCCAGTTGCATGGTAAACAAATTTAACAAAGCATTCCTAGAATAGGAGCAGGTGCAACAAGTAGAATGACTGGCGCTGGACATGGACGGGTGCAGATGGGCTTGCCTTTTACGTACCAGTGGCATGGCCGTGCCACAACCTGCATTAAATAGGATAGGAATAACAAGTGATATTGTACTCCAGAAAGTTAAACAATTCTTGAATCAACAATACGTTTTTCTTTTTCTTTTTTTTATGTCCTCATAACGCCACCATTGAGCACCAACTAGATTCCCGCCACCTCGTATGCTCATGGTCGAACCTGTTATCTCCTCACTGGGTCATGGGATGGGATAAGCTTCCCAGCCTAACTGTATCAGATCTTCAGCAGTTCTCAAAATCTTTCCTGTCTCTCATTTACTTTTCTCCTTTCTACTTCCTTAAAAAAAGCACTCATCTTTTCCATGCATGCCAAGTAGGAGTGGAAGTTTGTACCCATCACCTACAGACAGATTTCTCTTCTTGCAAGCAGCACCAAATAGAAAACCAGGCCTCGGTAATGCGGGTTAAAAAAAAAAGCAATCCACATCCTGAGGTACTATCCTAAATAAGATAAAAAAAGAGGCTTACCTCCATAACGACACCCAAAGAGCGAGAGGTGGCCTTACCCACAGCTGTCCAAAATTCCTCCAGTTTCGGGCATGAGGCAAACATATGCACTCGTCTGCCTCGCTGCTACCACACCGCTCGCATGTAGAGGTTACACTGCCTCTTATCTTTGCTAATTTCTAGGGCGTCCAGTACGCTTTGTGAAGAGTGAAGAAATTGTTTCTTCTTCTTAACCACTGAATATAAAGTAGAAAAGGATACTTGCCATTACTACACCAACTCCTCATCCGGCAAGGAGCCACTCCACCCAGCGCATAGTGGTTTCATTGAATCTTCGGCTGCCGTCAGAAGGTGCTGATACTACGTGCCTCTTCCTTCTTCAAGGCCCCCTGCGTCTGAAGATATAATTTCATTTGAGCTGGTTCAGGGCCCATACACCCCTCGTTCTTAAGCCACGCATTCACCTGATAGATCTTCAATCTGGATACAGCCCCCTCTGTCTTATTGCTCCAAAACTCCAAAGTTAACCTCTGCCCATCATTTATCATCTGCCCCCATCTAGTAACACCACTTTGTTTTAGAGGCAAAGCAAGGCTGTCCAATAAACACTCAAGGGTATGAGGTGAGTCCTAAATGGGAGATAACCTACTATAATACACAGTGCCCAGGAGGGATCTAATCTCATACCAGGAGGTGGCTGCTGCCCGCAGATATTTCAGCCTGATTTTCTTAAAGAATTGTGATGCCCCAAATTTATAAGAGAAACATTCCTTGGACAGACTTGAAAGCATTGCTCCAAACATAACCCCCAAAAGGGGCTCATCTGAATTTGATAACAGCATTATATTATTCTTCTACTCAAAAGCCCAGCATTGGAGCTGCAGATCCGGGAGACCCAACCCCCCCTAAGCCAACCCTCCTATTAAATTTTTTCCAGGATAAGCGTATAGCCTTGGTAGCCCAAAAGAAAGAAGTTATCTTCCCTTGGAGTTTTAAAATGGCTTTTTTATCAAAGGTTAACAGGATATTATCAAACAGAAAGGTGATTTTTGGTACAATAGACCTCTTCACTAAAGTGATCCTCCTATATATAGTGAGTGGAAGATTGCCCCACTCTTTTTAACAAGACTCCAACCTTGCTATCCACCTTCTCAAGATTTATAGCTGCAGTTTTCCCTATATTGTGACTTATTTTTATGCCCAGATAGCTCGTCTCAGTAACCCTTCATGGTTCCCCCGCTATTAAGATTCCACGTCATTATTTCGTTTTTTGTCTTAATTTATTTCATACCGAGCAAGCTTCACAAAAACCCTAGCTTCTCTCATAAGGTTTGAAAGGGCAGAATTGACATCCGAGGTGTACACCATTAAATTGTCAGCATATAGGGCGATTTTCTTGGAGAATTTACCTACCACAAAAGGCCTTATCTGCCTATTTAATCTTAAACTCTCCGCAAAAGGTTCAATTTAGAGGTCAAAAAGAACAGGCGAGCGGGGGCAGCCTTGCCTTGTCCCTCTTTCTGTTTTCACTACTGAGGATAAACTACCATTCACCAGAATCTTTGCAGTTGGTGTGCTATAGATCCTCGCTGGCACATTTATCAGAGATTTGCCCACTCAAAAATGGGCTAAAACCACTATAAGGTATCACCAATTCACGTGGTTGATTGCCGTAGTGGCATTAAATGTCACAGCTGCTAGAGGCATACCCAAGGTTGTTGTTGAATTGATGGAACCAATCATGGTATGATTGAGATCTCTCATATTCCTCCCTGGCACAAACTACCTCTGATCTTGATGTACCAAATGCCAAACCCCCTTATTTAAATGCACCGCTAAAATGCTGGTGAAAACTTTATAGTCACAAGTAGCGAGATTGGCCGGTAAGATTGTCACTGTAGGGTATTCTTACCTGGCTTCAGTATTAGTGAAATTACAGCTTCATTCCATGACCCCGGAATTGGATCACCCTCTAACAAAATGGCATTAAACAGTTCCACCCAAACTAGGACGTGATCACGGAATAGAACTCACTAGGGATCCCATTGGACCCCGCCGCTTTTCCTTTTCTTGCCTTCCCTATTACCTCCAAAATCTTGCTGCCAGTAATTTCCTGCCACAGGAATTGTTCCTGATCACTAGACAGTTTCGGAAGATATTTCTTCTGAAGCCAACTTACCTCGGCCTCTATATCTACCTCCAGATTTTCTCTTTATAGTTCCTGAAAGAATGTTTCAAAAGCGACTTTTATCTTGGTACTATCTTCTATGACCATCCCCGGATCTACAACCATAATCTTCCTAATACTATTCTGGCGCATTTCTAATGTTGACAAGCAACTTCCCACAGCATTCCTGATGTATTGTATCCCGAGCTCTGCTAACTTCCCATTGCTGTAACTCTCTTTCCTCCATCTTAACCCTAAACTTTAGCTACAAATCCTCCAGATCCTCTAACATCTTCACCCTTCCTGCTTCGTTTAATATTTTGGTTTTTAACACATCTTCCATTCTCGCTGTCTTTCCCTTCATTTGAGAACATTTTTATTTCTCCTGCCTTACCCAATATACCGCTAGACTTTTTAAAGCCCCCCCCCTTAACCAAGCCGTGTATGTGTCCCGTACCACAAGCTTTGGAGCAGATAACCAGTTCCAGGTGAAAAAAAAACCTCCTTAGTCTGTTGACAACTAACTCTGCCTGTAACAGCATCCTCCTTTCAAACGTCCTTCTTTCCTCCCATACATTCTTCAGTTCAGTATTGAACAACAAGGCTGCGTGATCTGATACCTGATTTGGGAGATGTTCTAATCCCATAACTGTTTCCACCTCCTTTCTATCCACAAAAAAAATAAGCTATCCTTGAGAAATTCCCATTCTTTTTACTATGGAAAGTATATTCCCTACAATTCCCTTTCTTTTATTCCCCCTAGAATGTCACAAAAATCAAAATTATGCACCATATCCAGCAAATAAGCCCTCATTTTAGGGGAACTAATTTGTATCCTCACTGAGGACCGGTCTAGGGTGGTGTCTAATTGTCTAATAAAACATTATAATCCCCTCCTAAGATGATGGGGGCTTTGAAATTAAGGAGATTTGAAAAGAGCTGTGAAAGAGGGGTGATATAATCTACATTTGGACCGTAATAACTTTCTAGGGTGTACAAGGAATGATGAACCTTTACTTCTGCAACTATTCCATTACAGTGTGCTTGATCCGTAACTACTATACTTCTCCACCCATCTCTGCTTCAAAAAAGATCCCTACATTCCTGTCTCAAAAAGTGCGTTTCTTGGAGCATAATTATTTGGGCACTACATTCTTTTACATATTGTAAAACTGTTTGCAGCCTTTTAGATACACGAAGACCGTTTAAGCTCCAACAAAGAATTGCCAAAGATTGCGTCCTGCTTGTCAACCTAAACCCATTCCTCCCGTGCTCCTTTCCCTCATAGCCTATATGTTTAGTTGGTACTCCACCCTGTGTGCTAATCACCTGACTGAAATTGAGGACATCATTTTTTTTTTCCCTCCCAGCTGCCCCCCGTGGGAACCTTCCCATCTAAATTACTAGGTATTTCCTAATGCCTATTCCACCCCCACCCTAAAGGAGAGCCGACACCACCCTACTTCTTACTTTTATTTTCCGCTTGGCTGTCCCTCCTCTTTATCTGAGCAATAAAATTATCTACGTCTGCTGGATCAGGAAAATTATGCATCTTATTCTTCCACATCAGCTTCAACATGGCTGTAAACCTAAGTTGTGCTGTGGCTCCCAACTTCTTTAAAACCTCCAATCTGTTTCCCAGTTCCCACTGCCTGTCAGCTGTCTCTTTAGAGATGTCAGACCTAATCCTAAAGGTTGCCCCCAGTGCGTGAAATGATCCTGATATTAGGGCTAGCCCCAATATTTTCTCCTTCAGAGTATGAGAGAAAATTCACCAAGATCTTTTGTGGGTTTTTCTGCCCAGGGTGCTGTTTAAAAGGGTCTCTGTGCACTCGCTGGAATTCTGCCTCAAGATTGACCACCAGACTATCCTGAAGAAAGGAACTCTTTAGCAAATTAATTACAAAAGTTTGAATATCCTCCCCTTCCATCCCTTCTTTTACCCCCAGTATTCTAACATTATTCCTTCTAGAGTTATTCTCCATACTTTCCAGTCTTGCAGACAGAACCTTCTCACTCAGCTTCATACGCACCACCTCCTGGGAATTTTCTCCCACAACAGTTTCAAGTTCCTGAAGCCCACCTTCCAAATCCCTTGCGCGCAGGGTTAAGTTCTCTATCTTAATTTCTAAGCTGGAACAGGTAGCCTGAATCTCTTTCTGATCTGCCTCCAAGATTGTAAAACGCTCTTTAATCTCTAGAGTTAATTGTCAAGCTTCTGTTGAACTGTGTTCCATCCATTAGATCTGCCATTCTGTATGCCTGCATCCTCCACCACTGGAATCTCATGCTGCATATTGCTCTCTCCTGTTAGGAACCCCCTTTCCACTGGATCAATCTCGTCCACTGCCACGCATGGAAATGTATTATGTGTTGTTAACACTGGGAGGTCCGCGAGAGAGAGCAAATCTTCAGGATCAGTACTCCCAGCTTCCATTTTCCTAGTCTCGCTACTGCACTCAGTCTTTTCCTTCTGCTTCACCTTAACTTTACTAGACACAGTACATAAATCAGACCAAATTTTAAAATAAGTTTAATGAAGGTGTCATTCTCTGAGATTTCTTAACCAGAGAGGCCTGCTTCTCATTTGGGGGGGAGGGGCACTGCCACTATTTTTGCAGAGGATTTCTTAGAGTGAGGGGATTTAATGGAATAAATCCTGGGCCGAGATTTCACTAGTCTTACAGACACCTTTACTTTTGTCTGATCCGGTCCCACACTGTCCTTTCCACCTACCCACTGAGCGTTGTGGGACCTTAAAGTATATCTGTCAGCACTACCCTGTGAGGGCCCAGTTTTATCCCTCCCCTGCTTCTTGTGGGGTATACAATTAACATATTGAGGACCTAGACCAGCACCAGTACCTGGGCCAAACTCACCGTCAGACTGCCATCCATCTTCTCCATTAACGAGCAGTACTGCCTGTAATCTCTGACCACAACGAACCTCGTCTCCATCTCCTCTCTTTTGACTGTTATCTTGCCCCAGTAGTCCTGACCTGTGCTGACTCTGCAGACGCTTCCCTCGGCATGACCCCGGTACGGCAAATACCATAGTACTGCGCTTTGTTCCCAAAGTGCCCCAACCGCTGCAGCCCAGCACGGAGTCCCCACAGCCACCATCCACCACTCGTCCAGCCAACCCCAAGGGAAACAACAAAGCTCTGGGGGGGGAGAGGCCTACGCTGCTCAAGAGGTAAGCAGCAGTACAATTTTCTCGCTTTATTACCCGTTGTGTTCGACTCCCTGGGCAGTGGCTCGACTGGCCACTACCCAGCTGCCATGTTCCTTCCTCAAACCTGATCTTTAGCAATGTCCACGCTCGAGATTTGAATCCACAATACTGTGTTTGAAAGCTAAGAGTTAACTTCCAGTGAGAAAGTCTTTGCAGCAAGGAGCAAGGCATACCCCCAGCTTGTGAGGCTGTTCTCCAAGAAGTGACATGTATCCGGTGAGAGAAACTGAGCAGCAAGGTGTTAGACTCAAAAAATGAGTGAAGCTGTGCTCCAACAATCAAAACTTAAACACAATGTCTGAGATTAAGCTCAAACATCTTAAACTGTGTCAGTGAGACTGTGCTCCAAGATTGCCATTAACACCCAGTTATTGATGGACTAATTCCTTACATCTGCCGTCTCTGTCCCTGGTGCTTCCTCTTCCTGTGTACTTTCCTCTTGTGCATGTTCTTTCTGTGTCCTTGTTTGCTGCTTAGTTCCCAATCTAGCAAATGCAGATCCTGCTTGTGGAGGTAGGACTATAGAGCACCATGAATCGACCAAGTAACACAAGAAGCCTATTCTAATGGGTTGCTGTGAAGGTTTTGGGATCCAGAGAGCTATTGAGCAACTGAGGAAAACCCTTTATGGGACTCTTAGGTCGCATTGGTACCTGAGAATCATTCCTCTTAATGAACACTATTTTGTCAGGTTGACCCCATTACAAACTGCTCTTTAGGTGGAACCTCTCTAACATTATGACAATCCGTTGTGTAAAACCAAAAAATAGTTCCATCTGAAAAAGAAAACCCATCTTTAATGACTTATCTCATAGGGTTAGAAATCTTCCAGGGAAAAACACAGCTGTTACTTTTGGGATGATGTATTGTTTAAATTAGGTAATCAGTGGTGGCTGCCACTCAGCGAGGGTGGCAAGACAGGGAGGGGCTATGTACTAAATTATTATTATTATTATTATTTTTTTTTAAAGCTTACCTTCGGGAGAGACACGCTCGTCTCCCCTCCGTCCTCTCCCTGGTTCACACAGGCTCCCAGCCAATCACAACGCTGCTGTTGCCAGCATGACAGGAGTGTCGTGATTGGTCTGAGCGGTCTGCTTCGACGCTCAGACTGGGAGTGGGAGCCTTTGCACGTTCTCCACTACAGCTGGGTAGAGAACATGTAAAGTGCGCATGTCTTTTTTCTCCAAGATCCCTTATTTGGTCATATGAGTATTACTTTTGCTTGTGAGTGGAGTGCCGCACACTGTATCACTTGTTTGTTGGGTTTTTATGAACCTTTAAGGGATGGGTGTTTTCCCTTGTGCAGGCACCCCTCATTTCTTTGTCTAAATTTGTGCTATTTAGGATCCTGAGCGCCTTTACAACCCTAACATTTCACCCCATTAGCTAGGTCAAAGTGCGCATGTCTGTTTGGCCGGCCCAACACGGCCGGCCAGACATGCTCACTTTGTGCAGCTAAAGCCCTACTCTGGCCCCCTCCCTTCAGCTCAGTCCCACCCCTTACTCCCAGGAAAAATAAAAAATGATAATAACATTGCTTTATTATCATTTTATTTTTCCTTTCCCCACAATCCAGTGGGGTGATGCTCCTCCGCCTTAGCGTAGGAGCCGCCCCTGTAAGTAACACATGTTGGACCTTTGATGTGGATAAATAGAATGTAATTAATTGTATGGCTGCTATGCAGTAGCATAACTGAAACTTTATACTGTGGGCAAAGGATATTTACCACTTGACTTTGTGTCTAGGTGCCGTTTGTCCACCGTACTATACAAATTAATTTAACTGTTAAGACCAAGAAGTGGGTGATCGTGACATTGTGTGGCTTTCAAGTAGAAGATAAAGTCCACTATTTAATATTTTATGTGAACGAGTGGCTTGCATCATGAACAAAAATCTTAGTGGCACTGTGCAGGACATTCCTAATATTCGAAAAACATTTGTACATGCTTGCAGTTAACAGTACCTACATGTTTATGCTGTCTGTAAATCATATAAAATACCACTCAAAGTACCCCATTAACAAAGAAGCTTACATTGTATAGTTGTTTATATAGACTTTGTTGTGTTGAGTTGGATTCATTCTACCTTGCTACTGTGTTGGCAACACAGAGTACTGCAAAACAAGCCTGTTCCTGGCACAGAGTTTGTGTGTTTTTCATGAATAATACTGATGTAAAGTTACTGCTCTTTATCTTTTAGCTGGCTGTCATTGCCGGGACATATGCCAGCGACTTGGATGTTCCTTTTCAGGTTCAAAATAAGTAATAAAACAACCAGATATTGGCTCAATGTCTAACTTGCAGTTTAATAACACCAATGATTGTACCTACCGCATAGCTAATTCTGCAGTATAAGACTGGAGGTTATCTGCTTTTGTTTTTTGTTTGGCGTAGTGGTGATTCATAGCAACTAGGGGGAAATCTTGTCATTTTTGGATCCCGCTACTGAGAAGTTTAGCTGTTGAGGAGACCTCATTTTACAATTAAAAAAAAAAGTATATTAAACAAGTAGTATAGAGAGAGTGGGCTTTTGGCACATCTACTTCGGAAATTGTCTTTCATATGTTTTTCATGTTTTTTTCTTTGTTTGTTTGAAAGAAGAGTTGACCATCAAGGCTGGTGCATTTGTGGGGTGGCTACGTTATCCTATTTGTTTTCTCACTGGTAATGGTGCAAAAGTAGTTATTTTGTTTGACTGCAAAAGCAACATGATGTTTAGCTTTTAATTCAGACTGTGTGTTCTCTCATGTATTTAATTTACTCATGTGATAACACCTAGCAAGTTCATTTGTTTTACTGTTCTGTCTTATTGGATTTAGAGCTTTTTGTTAGTCCAACTGTTGCCACTTCCCATAACAAAAAATCAGACCTATCAGCTTATTCATTGCATGGGTAGGAAAAGCTGATAGTTTTGCTGATGCTTGTTATGACGAGTGAAGCTTTGTGCGTTAGCTGTGCACTCACAACCAGCTTGTTTCTGTGGATCATTCTTCTGTACAAATTAATGTTTAACAAAAAATAGTATTTTTTTACTCCGTTATTCTTAAAGCATTCATAAATTTTAAATAAAGAGCTCACTGCTTTAGTTAAGCCTTCTGCCTAAAAGTAGATTATCCTATCAACAAGGGTGCCTATAGAAAATCCTCTCTTGCTTCCATCTGATCACGGTGTTTCACAGGACAATCTCAAGACGAAAAGAGAAAACAGTACAAACTTCAATACTGCATATGAAAATCTGCCCTCATCTACAGTCTGACATTTGTTTTCAACATCTGCCTACTTCCTCGGAAGAACACTTTTTTTAATTTACGCTTTTTAAACAATTGTTTTTTTAGTTTTTTAGACAAAATATTAAACCGTAACAAGCTTCCTCCCCACCCAATACAGTAGACATGTGGCCACAAATGTCCATCATTTCTCATTATTACATTTCCAGACTGTTGTTTAAAGCACAACTACCTTAGTTCCTCAGTTGGACTGCACCCCTCATTCAGCTTGTACAAAGTACGCAATAGTTCTCCTTCCCAGTGTTCCTCAGTTTCCACCCACCCCTCCCAGCAAACAACCCTCGGTCTTCCTTCAGTCCCATCCTTGGGCCCCAAATTCTTTCAAACTTCTGGGGGCATCCCCTCGCACAGTATATTTGCTCTTCTGCTCCCATGCACCACTCCATGTTTTCCTCCCATTCCCGCTGAGTCAGCAGCATCTTCGTGCCCCAATATTTGTGGTGGTCATGGCAGGTCACCATCAAGGCTAGATTACTGAAAAGCTGTGTGTCTCTGTCTAAGGACTGCTTGCTCCCCCCCCCCCCCCCCCAAAAAAAATGCCCAGGACGATCAGTTGTGGTGTAAGCTGTATCTCATGGCCCATTGTGTCTGCTAGATGTGTGACTATTCGTTCCAAGTACTCCCGGATTCCCGGGCATTCCCATAGTGTGCGAATCAGGCAGCCCCTCTTCTGGAAGCAGCGCAGGCAGAGATCTGGTGCCCTACCCATCCAAACTAGGCGGGTCTACGTGTAATATGTCCTGTGAAATATTTTAAGCTGGATCAGTCTGAATCCTACCGTAATTGCCAATTCATTCGGGTGTCTGCATGCCTGGCTTCAGTCCTCCTCCTCAAATCTGTCCCTGACAGAGTCCAGTGGAGAAAGACTATTATTGAGGAGTATGGAATGAATTTGGGATAACGCATGGTCTGTCAAGGGAGCACTGAGCACCCCGAATTCAAATGGGGTATTCCTCCTCTCTAGTATCTTGTCCTTTTCCAGGATATACTGCATTTGCTGGGACCACAGTTCCTGACTCAGTGTGAGCCCATATTCCCTCTGTGGGTCGGCGAATGAGAGTAGAGCCCCATCTTCCCAGATTGGAGATACCCAAGAGATCCCACTTCCCATGGCCTTCCACCTTGTACAGCACACCCAAAAGATCCGAATCCCATGGGGCAGGTCTCTAACGTCCGCCTCCCCCATCAGCCGAGCGTCTGCATAGCTCACTTCACACACTCACTACCTTTATCATGGCGTAGGGTGGAGGGGAGCAGCCCGCACCTCCCATACAGTATCCCCAGGAAATGCTCCAGGGCCTTTGCTACCCTGCCCTGTCTACCTGGAGAGAGAGCTCCTGTTGGGATGAAAAGGCCCAGATATTTATTAATAACAGTTGGGTGACCCAGTAATAGATTCTGAGGTTCAGTAGAGCAGTACCAGTGTCAGCCTGATGTATGGTCAACAGAGACTATGTGATTCAGGAAATAATACCATCTCACAGCAATCTCCTAGTAATTCTGTCCACCGCTTGAATAAATTTGTCTGAGCTCAGGAAAGGGGTGTTCTGAAAGACATATAAGAATCTTGGCGAACAAATCATCTTGTAGATGGCTCCCAAGCCCAACAGGGACAGGGGAAGCTTTTGCCACCTCTCCATATCATGTGGTAAACCTCGAGGACCCCCCAACAGATTTTTGCCATCTGGGCCTACCCCACCAATTGGGAATCCCACGGATTTGTGCCAGTGCATTTGAAGCCCTGAGTATGCACCAAGAGTTTCTAAGATGCGCAAGATTTTTAACACGGAGTGAGATAAGTGCCAGATATAAAAGGATGTCATCTGCATACAACAAGATGACCGCTTCCCAGTGGAGTTCAGCGGAGTCCTCTAATCTGTGCATCTTTGTGGATCGAGAGTATCAAAAGCAATTGGTCAAATAATAGGAAAAGATATACATCTGTAATTCACATTCAATGAAGCAATACATCTATCATTGGGGACGCAATTTAATTACCCTTAATCAAATCATATTTGTTACTTCCAACAGTTAGGACAGACATCCAGTTTACAACAATATATTTAAAAAAATCGTGTGCAGACATTATGAAACACATACATTAAATATTCAACATTAAACATAAATTAATGGTCCAACATTACTCTTCTTATTCGAAATACCATGTGGTAATCGCTAATAATGATACCAGGAATCCACATAAAAGAGATGGTTGCCTAGTCTATCACAGCCCTAAATCAAACTTATTTCCATCCCTGTTCGGACAGGGCTGTGATACAGAGTCCTTGGCGGGCAAATTAAATCTTCCTTGCAACCTCTCAATGTACAAAAAGTTGACACGTTTCGGCCTCTTCACATATGGGCCTCTTCAGGACTAACGGAGAGAGCCACACCCCATGTTAGGGGATACTAATATGTATCCCAAATTGCTTTGTACCTATTTTATTCGTTTGTAGCTACAGGAGCTCATTTTATACTTAACATGGCGCGTGACGGGACCTTCTAAGTGTATTTTAACTTCTGGTGGGTTGGGCGTATACGTCCTTTCTCCAATTCCTCTTGTAATTCTTTGTGGATCCAGGCCAGGAGTGGCTCCAAGGCCACTGCAAACAATAATGGTGACAACGCACATTCTTGTCTGATGCCCCTGGATTGACTAAAGCTACTGATCTGTGCACCATTGACCCATACTCTTGTCACTGGGTTTGTATACAATAGCCGCACACAGGAAAGGTAGTACTCAACAAACCCCATTTTATTAAGTACTGCCAACATATAAGGCAATTCCTACAAGTCGAATGCTTTTTCGGCATCGAGGGTCAGAAGGACCCCCGCTTCCTCAAGACCAGCACACTGCAACTGGCAACTTACCAGGCTTTGTAGATTGTCGCCTGGCCCTGTAGGGCATGAACCCAGAATGGCCTGGAGCGACCAAGGAGTCCACCACCTACGTGAGGTGTTTCACCATTATCTTTGCCAAAACTTTTGTCTCAACATTGATCAGGGATATTGGCCTATAAGAGGCACAGTCGTCCACTGGTTTACCCTCCTTGTGATTTAGGGCAATCATTGCCTCTCTAAGCTCTGGTAGCAGTGTCCCCTGATTCCTTGCCTTAACGAACATTTTGCGCTTTGGCTTCACCACCTTGGACTTCACACATTTAAAACAAATTCTGGGGGAATGCCGTTGGGGCCCAGGGCTTTACCACTGCTGGGCTTAGATATGGCTTCCTCCATTTCACCCTCCATGATCTCCGCTTCAAGCAGATCCCTCTGGTTGCGGCTCAGGCAAGGGGTTGGGATGGGCCCTGTGACACCCATTGTACAGCCCCTCCAGGTAGTCAGCAAAGGCCTGTCCAATTTTTGGGGGGGCTCCTGCATTTTCCCACTTCCTGACCTTACCTTACATCCTGTACCCAACTCTATCCCTTCTCTTTCTTAGCAAGCCAGACCAGGAGTTTCCCTGCCATGTTGCCAACCTCCTACAGTTTACCCTGTGCAGCCTGAAACTGAACCCTGGCTTCCTGGTGGGTCAGATGTACATATTCTTGCTCTACCTCCTCCATTCTTTGCATCAGTTCCCTTGATGGCGTAAGAATGTAATTGCCTTCCAGCTGCACAAATGTCTCCTCAAGAAGTTTGTGCTCCCCCCCCCCCCCCAATCAGTCTCTTGTCCACTACATGGGCTATTATTTGTCTGCTCAGCATGGTTTTGTAAACCTCCAACAGGCCCACTGCCAATTCCCCAGAGCCCTTGTTCTCCACAAAGTACTGTTCTGTGACTATGACCAGCAGGTGAATACTACTATCTTCTGTGAGCTCCCACAGGTCCAGCCACTATGACCCCCTCTGCTCTGTGAGACCCATTTGAAGTACTGTACTCCAGGATAAGTGATCCAAGATTCTCTGCCAGAGGAAGTTTGTGTGAGTGAATTTGCCCATCTGGTGCTTAGGCACCAGAAGGTAATCTAATCTTGACAGGGTTCCCATAGATTTGTTCCCATAGATTTAGCCACGTAGGAGTATTTTCATCTCCCCGGGTGCATTTCTCTCCAAAATCTACAAGACTCAATGCCTCTATAAGGGTGGCTAACCATATGTCTGTCCTTGGTCAGTCCCCTATTCTTGTAACTTTGTCTAGGTTTCCCTGTAATGTTAAATTAAGGTTGTCGCCAACGGTTGCCAGCGTGTCCAGGGTTTCTGCTACCCATGTACCCAGGCCTTTCAGGCTCTTAGTCTTTAGACCAGGGTAGAAGAACCAGGAGCTCAGTACCAGATCCTTCCCATAACATCGACCATATATGACCACATGGCATCTGCCTACATGAGCCCATGTTTTGCGGACTTCCAGCGGAAGAGGCTTACGGATAAGAAATTCCACTCCCCAGGATCCTTTGGAGAATCCTGCATGTGCCAGCAGGGCGTATCTATCTCAGCCCAAGAGTCCACAATTGTTACCCCCACCTTTCAACCACATCCACGCTTCCCCTGCCTAATTGAAAAAATGGGTGCATTCTTGGTCGATAATCCATAGACTATCAGGATAGAGTAGAGGATACTTGAAGTTGAAAGTGTGTAGATGCCGTTTCACTGCTAAGAAAGACTCTTGTTGGCGTTTGACTGCTTGCGTGTATTCCAGGAAGATATTCACTGTTCCCCACACACAATCGCACACTCCACTTGCAAAGGCCCATGTGGACGGGCACGTTGCAGGATGTCATTCCTGACACAAAAGGTAAGGAGCCATCACTCTCAGGTTGTGGGGTGGGGGTGTCATCCGTGTACAATTCCTTACTGGGGGGTCCTTCTGCCTGTTCCAGTAGGCCCACCACTTGCATGTTGTTGCATTGGGCCTCCCCTTCGCATCTAGTATCCTCTCCTGTAGGCACACCACACACTGCTGAAGGGATTGTATCTGTTTCTTGTGATCTCAGGCAGCAGGCTGTAATTGCGTCTCAGCGCATTCCACCTCGTTCACTCTTGTTTCCAACGTTTTGGGGTCAGACTGAGCCACCACAACCATGCTGGGTCCACCAGACAGCCAATCCCCAAGCTGGCACAAGTACTCCTAACTCACCTCCTGGGTATTGTGTGATGGAGCGTTGTTGCCACCCCATTGGGGCTTCCTGTCACCGCCTTCACTCCATATCTGTCTCCTGCTTCTGGGTCTGCCTCCCCGCCAGGCCGACACGGATCTTCAGGCATCCACCGGAGTGTCAACACCATGGCCCTCATTCTGACCTTGGCGGGCGGCGGAGGCCGCCCGCCAAAGTCCCGCCGTCAGGTTACCGTTCCGCGGTCGAAAGACCGCGGCGGTAATTCTGACTTTCCCGCTGGGCTGGCGGGCGGTCGCCTTCAGACCGCCAGCCAGCCCAGCGGGAAAGAGGCTTCCACGATGAAGCCGGCTCGGAATCGAGCCGGCGGAGTGGAAGCTGTGCGACGGGTGCAGTTGCACCCGTCGCGTATTTCACTGTCTGCGCAGCAGACAGTGAAATACATGTAGGGGCCCTCTTACGGGGGCCCCTGCAATGCCCATGCCAGTGGCATGGGCACTGCAGGGGCCCCCAGGGGCCCCGCGACCCCCCCCTACCGCCATCCGGATCTCGGCGGTCCGACCGCCGGGATCTGGATGGCGGTAGGGGGGGGTCGGAATCCCCGCGGCGGTGCAGCAAGCTGCGCCGCCGCGGAGGATTCAATGGGGCCGCGGTACACTGGCGGGACCCCGCCAGTGGTGCCGGTCCGACCGCGGCTTTACCGCCGCGGTCGGAATCCCCATTGGAGCACCGCCGGCCTGTCGGCGGTGCTCCCGCGGTCCTCCGCCCTGGCGGTCAAAGACCGCCAGGGTCAGAATGACCACCCATATCTGGTAGAACTGCAGTCCCGAGAAGAGCACAGTACTAATAATAGGGGCAACTTCTGGGCCCCATGACATTCTCAACTCTTTCCACAGCTCACCCGTGGTGAAGTCTCACCCTATGCTCTTCTTCACTAGGAGGGCTGATGCAGCCTTCAAGTTTCTTCCTCTGTGTCAAGAGAGAGGTCTCGGACACCCCCATGGGGCCCTCTGGCTCCTCAGTTCCCACCACCGCAGGACCACATAAAATCTGGCCTATGCACAGCAGGCCAGAAAAAGTATGTTGTTGCATCTGGTTCCAAAGCTTATAGGACGTCTGGCTCTTCCGCTTTTACCTGTGATAGTCCACGCCCCGGCTCCCGCTCGTCCTGTGCTTGCCGCGTCTCTCAGCGCAATCCCCTGGGAGGCCGGCTCATAGCCTCTGACTTTCTGAGGTGTAAGTTTCCCATTGCAGACTCTCCCTGGGTGTCATGTAGGGTCTCCGCCCTGAGTCTGCTTACGTTTGGGCCACTTCAGGCGCCGAGAAGGTGCGCCTCCAACTCTGGCCATGCGGTCTATTACAAGGTCGCCGACATCTTGCTGCAGAACCGCCGCGGCTTCAAGCCTGAGAGCTCCAGGACCCCCTGCATGGTCTATCTCAGCCCCCTCTAGTGGGATTTTCTGTTCAGGGGGCCACGGTCGTCCAGGGCCTCACTCACAGCCCCCCAAATTTCATGGTACATGCCGCCTAGAGGGCCATTGGCTGGGAGCTTCAGAAGCTCGCATCCACTCCAGGTGCAGCTAACTACACCCCCCCCCCCCCCCCCCTTAATGTACACTTTTCAGTACAATCTTTGATACTGAGTTTTTTGTTTTGCAGATTTTATTTTGCCTGTGATTTTCTCATTGTAAAACTGGGAACATTGCTTTGTTTGCTTTTTCTCTTACCCAAACTTTTCTGAGTAGAGAATTATGGACTGTAGTTATTTCTGTCCACTACATGTGCAATTCTGTAATTTCCTAATACATTTAAACATCTCAACCGTTGGTCTGTTGTTCTCAGTTTGTCTCCGAAAAATGTGGAAGGCCTATTGTCAAAATCTACTCCTTTGTTAAACTGAGGTTTTTGACAGGCAAATGTAATTGTTATATTGTCCATTTTTATTATTTCTTGCTTCCTCAGTGAAACCTCATCTCTCTCCCTGCTGCTGTTTGAGTTTTTTAACATCATCTGTCTTTTCCTGCTTTTATTGCTGCCCCTCTGGGTTTTCCTCTCATTCTGGTATAGTCCACCTTTTTCGTCGGTCTAACCAAGCAAAATTCTTGTAAAAAGATTTGATGAAACGTCACGGTTATTACCTCAGTTACAACGTGATGTGTAAAGAATAGAATTTCTACTGTTTTTCTGAAATGTTCTGATCACTTTCTTGGGAATTGTGAGCAATTTAAAAATATAAGAGGAAATGGCAGTCTGTTGTGTGCAAGGCTCAGGTGAGCACAAAGAATCTGCATCGCTGGTTAATGTAAAGCAAATAAAGAGCAGAACACCACATTTCGAAGAATGGCCGTGGCATGGAAAAGATGAGGATAAAATACATATATTCTCACCGAAAAACAAAAAAACAAAGGTTAAATTGATGTTATAGTTGCGTTGGGTAAAAAAATCTTGGCTTGCATTAAACAACATAGAAATTCACTGAAAAAACAAAAGTGAAAGTGTTGTTCTAGTCATATTGAAATAATGTAAGAACTAACATTTAAAAACCACTGGAACTCACCAGTTGTAGTTTTCTGAGCTAGGTAGAACTTTGGCTCCTGCCATGCATTTCTTTCAAAGTCACAAATTACATCACTCATGACATTCTAAATGTTATTGGTGACATTATTGATAACAACATGGTCATTCACAACATAGGTTTGCTAAGAATGTGTCTATGGCATGGACATAGCTTAAGCCCTCAAGGGAAGTGTGGTTGTGCATGTTTAAAATTTTATGGTGCACCATTTACTAATCACTAAAGATTGGGTTTCAAGTATTACTCTATGTTAAACAAGGTCAAAGGTGAGGCACCTGATGAGGGTTGCAAAGATATGTTCCAAAGTAGTTTATTACTTAAAGCCAAAGTCTATTTGAAACAATCTGTGAGCAATGCCAAAGTTTCTGTTAACAAAATAGTTTTTTTCACCAGCGAATATCTGGGACTGGACACATCTCCAGATACTGGAAAGCTTTCACCTTCTACAATGGCCTGAATTTAAAAGCTGTGCTACAGACGTATTCTGTGCATAGAGGTTGGTTATAAGTTGTGGATGTTTATGTCCAGAACTTCACTGAGGATTTTAAGGCATTGCAGACTATTGAATAAAGTATTAAATAGGAGGGTGTCCCATCTGGATTTGTCAAGTGAGTGCAACTATAAGGTTGTATGCCACTGTGCCCATCTCAGGAATGCGTGTAGCGTATTTTACTAAACTATTGATGGTTTTCCATAGGGGCTTCTAGAATGCATATTTTCAGAGGCACATGTATACCTGTCAACCTTTCGACTTAAAATTGTGGGTTCTGTGAAGTTGTTGAGAGGGTAATCCCATTAAGGTGAACAGAAAGTTGGCCACATGTCTAGTGTGTTGAATCACTTTCAGTCCCCAAACCCTCAAGTACAGTGTCACAATAATTGTAAAATGTTATAAATTATATCTTGTCATAAGTGATGTAATATGTGAGGTCATAAGTAGTGCATGGTGAGTGAGGATGCAAGTTACAGTTAGCACAGTAAATTATAACTGGTGAATTTCAGGAGTTTTTTTTTTTACTTTAGTTTTTGTTTTATTTCAATACATAATTCTAATGTCAGTTAAACTTTTTTTTTCCAGTGGATTTCTAGAATGTTTTTTAACATAAGCTAATCTCTTATATGTGATGGAGATGTCTAACTGTAAATTCCTTATCTGTGAATTCTACCCAGGCGTCAGACTGGACCTGGAAGATTGTTCGTGAGCAGTACCCCTGTGTACTGGTATGTGGCGTCAGTCGGCTCAGTGTCCGTAGTCCGCACCAGAAATTACATTGCTGTACCTATATAGGTGCCACCCAGGCGCACCATCAGTTCTTTTTTTTTTTTTTTTTTTCTACGCCAGCCAGTGCTGATCTGACAGAAGAGCGACCACTCAGGTGTTTTTTGACTGAACTTTTTTTTTTACTTTTCATCAAATATTTTTGACTTTCACCTCCTGGTGTGTCGGATGTTGTCACGCACAACTGGTTTTAAGCCCTGCGGATCCTTTCACCGGGCATTGTTGGTGAAGGATCCACACCTTGCCTGTTTATGGTGTTTGGAGTATGACAACAACCCAAAGTTGTGCTCAGAGTGCCGGGCCATGCGTCCGAAGGCTTTGATGATGTGGTCCCTAAAGCTTGTGGCGGCCTGGCTAAACCTGTATCTGGACTGATGCAGTCGTACTCTCTCGACCTTCCCCACCACCAGTCCCGATATCGATGCCCCTGTGCTGCAAGCACCCACCGGCAGTGACATCCCCATAGTCATCCCAGGCTCCAACATAGAGATGGATGGGTGTTGCCTGATGCCAGCTCTGACGCCAGCAGGAGCTGTGCCTCCTAGATTGGAGCCTGAGCTCTATTTTGTCAGGCTAGGCCTCGGGGTAGACTGGGAGGGGTTCCTGGACCTTTTAGAATGCCAGCCCAATGAGGTGGAAATGGACTGGCATGAAGATTTGAGTGAGGCCAGTCAACTGAACACATCTTCAGATACTGGTATGCTTTCATCCCTACCATGGCTACGGAGGAGGGATCTTCTAACTCCGTGGTGGTGAGGAGGGCCCCTGAAGTACTGGACCTTCACCTACCCTCTATGTGGAAGTTGAGACTACTCTCTTGACAGAGGTGCTGCAACCGGGAGCTTCCACATATGAACCCCGTTCACTGATGCCCTCATGGACACCCTTTTAAGTAACTGGTCCAAACCCAGCACCGAGGCTCCTGTGAATAGGACGATTGCCTGCTGCCATCACCCCATACCTGGAAACCCAACCGCCCTCATGTAAAATCTTCCCCCTGAGAGCTTTGTGGTCCAGGCTTCAACTTCCCATGGTGTGTTCCCCTACAGCATCCCCGGATAGGAAATCTAAGAGGTAATTTATTTGGGAAGATGTTTACTTCTCCCAGCATGGCATTGAGGTCTGTGAACACTGCATGCCTTTTGGGCTGTTAGTCCCACCCTTTGTGGGACACGTTTGCACAAGTGCTGCCACAGGTCCCAGAGGAGGCCCGGGCTTTACTCCTCCAGTCTGTTGCAGATTCTTGTGAACTTGACCTGACCACTCACCAGGGACAATGGTATCTGCAACAACGGCCCTGAGGCACCACGCCTGGCTGAGGACGTCTGGCTTTTTGGGGGATTTTCAAGCTTCCATTATGGACATGTCTTTTGATGGCACCCATCTCTTCATTGACCAGGCAAATTTGGCATTCGAGCACTTCAAGGATACTTAGGCTACAGCCAGGTCATCTGGCCTTGTGTTGTTCCCCCAACCTCCCCTCCACCATCTGCTTTTCACTCCTTATGTGGCTACGGAAGAGGATTCCAAACGGCCCAGCCATGTGCTACACATGCTGCCCAGCTTCTGCGTGGTGCCCACAGACCTCATAGGTCAAGTGGCCAGTGGTCTGGTCAATCCACCCCCCCCCTCCTTGATCTGCAGCAGCCTCTAAACACTCCTAGTCTGACAGGATTCACCATCACCTGCCCCACTGGCAGCCCATAACATTGGACATGTGAGTTTCCCAGATTGTCTAAAGGGGCTATTCCCTTCAGTTCAAGATTACCCCTCACTCCATGCCAACATCTCACGACTGTATGATGGAGGACCATCTGTCCTTTCTCCGCGAGGAAGTCGCAGCTCTCTTGGCAAAGGGAGCCATAGAGAGGATTCCAGTACCAGAAGTAAGCTGTGGTTGTTTTTGACGCTACTTTCTGGTTTCAAAAGACGGCAATAATCTTCACCCTATTTTAGACCTATAATCCCTCAATCTCTTCCTCAAGAAGGAGAGGTTCAAAAAGCTCACATTGGCTCAAGTCTTGTCTGCCCTGGACCCAGGAGACTGGATGGTAACGTTGGACTTGCAAGATGCTTATTTCTACATCCCCATCTTGCCTGCTCAGTGACCTTATCTGCGGTTCACGGTAGGCCACAACAACTTTCAGTTCACCGTACTTCCCTTTGGCTTTACCAGCGCCCCTCGGGTGTTCAGTAAGGTGATGGTGGTGGTTGCAGCTCATCTGCGGAGATTAAGGGTGTCAGTCTGTCTTGATGACTGGCTGTTAAAGGCGGGCTCACCCCAGGCTGTCGTCTCCTATCTCCAGACTATGGCGAACCTCCTGCATTTGCTGGGGCTCACCATAAACATGCTGAAGTCACACCTGACTCCTTTCTCAGATGCTCCCTTGCATCAGAGCAGTTTTGGGCTTATCCTCCCGAGCGGTGAGTCCAGGATTTTCAGGCTGCGACGCTGTTGGGACTAATGGTCTCCTGCATCCTACTGGTGACAAATGTTATGTGGCAAATGGGGGCTCTGCAATGGGACCTGAAGTTTCGGTGGGCGCAGCATTAGGGGAATCTCTCCGACATGGTACAGATTTCGGCGGGAACTGCGAAAGATCTGCAGTGGTGGTTAACGAACCATGATTGGGTCAAAGGCAGATCCTTCTCCCTTCACCAACCAGATCTAACAGTGACAGTGGCGCAACCCAGTAGTGACACATCTAAAGATGTCAGATGCGTCACTCCTGGGATGGGGTGGCCAGCTGGGAGAGGTGAAGGTCAGAGGACTTTGGTTTCTGGCAGAATCCTGACTCCACCTCAATCTGGTGTACCTCCCGGCGATCTAACTAGCATTGAAAGCCTTTCTACTCTCCATCAAGGGAAGGCTAGTGCAGTTGTTCACAGACAACACCACTTCCATGTGGTACTGCAACAAGCAGGGTTGGGCCATGGCCTTTTTGTCAAGAGGCTCTGTGCCTCTGTACATGACTGAAACAGCAGGACATATCCCTGGTGGTTCAACACCTGGTGGGCTCTCTGAATGCCAGAGCACATGAACTCGGCCAAAGATGCCTAGCGGATCACGAATGGTGTCTCCACTGAGACGTGGCACAAAGTCTCAGCATTGGGAAGAGCCTTGGTTAGATCGGTTCACCTCTGCCTTTCCCTCCATATCACTGCTGCCCAGAGTTATCAAGACGATCAGGACGGCTAGGCCCAAACAATCATTGTGGCTCTGGACTAGGCACAGAGAGTCTGTTATTTCGAGCTGCTGAGCATGTCCATTGATCCGCCGATTAGACTCCCCCTTTGGGAAGATCTTCTGTCGCAGCAGCAGGGGAGGGTTCTTCACCCGTACCTGTCCACTCTAAGTTTTCTTGTGTGGAGATTGAGCAGCGGCAGTTGACAGCTTTTAACCTTCCTCTTGAAGCCTGTTACGTCATCTTGGCAGCCAAGCGTCCCTCCACCGAAACGGTATAATTCTGTCTTTGGAAGAAATTTGTGGCACGGTGTACGGACAAGGTATGTTGATCCCTTTTCTGCCCCTCTCTCTGAGGTTTCACTTCTCATTCTTTTCCTTACCCAACAGGGCTCTGGCTTGGGCAATCTTAAAGGTTATTTATCTGCCATTTCTGCTTTCTTGCAATTGCCCGATCAACCATCCTTGTTTAAGTCTCCTATTGTTCGTAGATTCCTCAAAGGTCTTACCCATCTCTTCCCTCCTTCCCCGTTCGTTATGCCTCAGTGGGACCTTAATTTGTTCCTAACTTTTGTTATATGCTCTCCTTTCAGCCTCTCCACAATTGCCCCCTCAGGCTTCTCCTGTTGAAAACATTCTTCCTTGTGGCAATTATGTCTGGCTGCACAGTGAGTGAGCTGCAGGCCTTATCATCTAAGCCTCCCAACCTATCTATATATCCTGACAAAGTGGTGCTTTGCACAAGGACCTCTTTTCTGCCAAAAGTGGTCACAACTTTCCATGTAGGCCAGTCAGTCATCATGCCTACTTTTTAGGCACCCCACATCCTACTAAGAAAGAAGAGAGACTTCACCGCCTGGACCCAAAAAGAGTGTTGGCATTCTACCTTTATTGTACCCGTGAGTTCTGGGTGGACGACCAACTCTTTGTGCGGCATGTTGGTCCAAAGAAAGGTCGGCGGTGCAGAAGCGAACCATCTCTTGTGCCGTGCTCTGCATCAAGGTCTGCTATGCACTGGCCAAAAGCAATCTCCTGAAGGCTTGTAAGTTCATTCCACCAGAACTAAAGCTGCAGCCACTATGTTAGCACACAGAGTTCTGGTCCTGGACATCTGACAGGTAGCAATGTGGACGTCTCTGCACACGTTCACTAAACACTACTGCCTGGACAGTCAAGTCCGTAGGGATGGACACTTTACCCGTTCGGTCCTGCAGGAGCTTGTCCTTTGAAATTGGTTTGCAGGCACTCCTCTGGGAAATTGTATTGCTTGGGTATCTATTCACAGCTAGAAGTCACTATGCGATGGACATGTTACTTACCTTCAGTAACACCTCCTTGCTCTGCGAACAGATTTCTAGGGGCAGGAACTTCCATTTCAGGGCCCTAATTTTTACACACCAGTGGTCAATGTTCAGTGTGGCTCTGCGCATCTGGAGTGGAAAGTGGTGAAAAGAAGCTTATGTCTGTGCGCCTACATAGATACCAAGTTATTTCTGGTGCGGATGACGCCGACGATGGATGCTGAGCCAATCGACGCAACCTAGCAGCGCACAGGAATACTGCTCATGAAAAATATTCCAGGTCCAATCTCACACCTGGTGAGAATTCACAGGTGGGTAATCTGCAGCTAGATATCGGGCTTGAATACAACTTTGGAGGAGGGTGTTAATCCGTCCCAAATCTGACGGATATCCTACCCGCCGTATTACGAGTTCCATAGGATATAATGGACTCGTAATACGGCGGTGGTATATCCGTCAAATTTGGGACGGATTAACACCTTCCTCCAAAGTTGTAATCAGGCCCATAGTCTCTACCAGACAAAGCATTACCAAAGGTAAGTAACTTGCCTTACCATGTCTAACTATAAAATCACTTTAATGTTTTTTTTGTCATAGTCGGCCAACTCCCCCATCTCCTTCAGGCCAACCTGCTGCTGCGCCCAACCTTCGGCAGGCACCCATCCCAGTCGTGGACACCCAGCCCACATTTTGTTTTTTATTATTTTTATTTATTTATTTTTTTACAACTTTGCAGGTCCCGCTGTACAAGCAGCTCAACCTAAACCCCCATGGTACCAAGGCACCGTGCAAGCTTCTCAGAGGAAGTTTGTTTGGTATTGCAGTACTATAGGGGTGAAGCTCTAATGGTGGAACCCGCTGGAATACTGTGGTTCCTCACATGAGGGCCGTGGGAGACTACAGAACCCGTGGCACATTTTGTTTTTTAATTGTGCTCCCTGGGGGTCCTCTATGTTCCATCCTAATCCCCAAGCTGGGGGTGTTCCTACTGTCCCCCTAATACCCTATTTTTTAAAACATTTTCAGAACACTGGAACTGAGTCCCTGAGTTGTCCAATGGTAACATTTTCTTGTCAGTTGCTGCCAGCCAGTCAGATCGCTCCCTACTACAGGACATGGCCTGGTCCTGTGGTACCGAATTGGCCAATGGGAGAAAAGGGTCACTTTGCCAATTAAAGGGTACTGTGTTTTAAAAATGTTATTACTGTTGGACTCCCAAGGACCTACCATTCAGATTTACCTACATCCTTTTAACCCATTCAAGCTCCACTCAAGCATCTCTTTAAATGGAAATTTCTTGAAAACGGCTCAGTGAATGTACACCAAATCACAAATGCATGCTTTCTGAGGAAAGTTCCAACTTTTTAACAAATTTGGTGTCATTCTGTTGAGCTGGGTTTTTTTTTCTTTATCGGAGATCAAAGTTTCCTATGCTATTCATCAAGTGAAAGCAATTTTTTGCTCTCCTACCTCTTTTTCTTCGCCATCACTTAAAGGATCTGAGGTTGGTTGATTAAAAGTTTTTTGCAGGTTTGTCTGATTGTGCCAAAGGTATTAGCAAAACAAAACAAGCATTTGCAATGCACTAGGGTCTCGCATTTCTCCGAGTTACAGCTATTAGCAGTTGTAAACTCCCAGCCGGATTTGTCAAGAGGGCTAACCACCAGAAAAGGCATGACGTATGCATGCCTTCCACTAATGAAAGCAAGTAGATTTTAACAGGCAAGCCCACGAACCAATAAAAGACAACTGATGTGACGTGAATGGGGCTCCGAGTCCTTTTCTAACTCCTAAAGCTTCTCGCAAGCGCATGCAATGCAAGCTCGACCCTAAAAAGCTCTTCCGAGGAAACTCTGACCTGACTGTAACTACACAGTGGCGATTGTCAGTGTGAGTCTATAGATTTCCCCCATCAAGCACAACATGGTACACCAGATGCGTGATGAAGAATAATTCATCATTGTATATAGTCCAAAAGATAGATGGCCCAAAGTTCTGGAGCTTTAAAAGAAGAACCACTTGTGCATTTATGCCCTGCTGCGCCTTTGCCTGGATGTATATGTGCTTATATTTGAATAATCCTATGTGATTTTTAATGTTCAAAAGCTGAAACACAAATTACTGTTGGTATGGAATGATGCTTATTGAATGTGGTATTGTGAGCTCATTTTACATTTACGTTGAAACCAGGGATTTTGGGAGAACACTGTTTGCAATAGCTGGCCAGTGTGACTGTCATTACTTCTGTTTGGTTTTTGTCCTTAATAGAGGTTCTCGCAGGTTTTGTAGGCTGGGGTTTTGGCTTAGAAAGTATTTGGTGTGTTGCACTGTGCACTCAATTTTCATTACTCTCTGTTCGTGCACTTCTGTCTTTTTCTAATACTTATGTAAAATCAGCCCTACAGACATGCTTAGGCAGGGATGCCTTTCTAAACACTTCTTACTTGTGCCTGCATTGGTATAGAGTACCGTCAGGCCCAGTAAAAAACACCTGAGATTGTGCCAGACATGCAACGTTGATGCAGGAACGAAGGGCAACTGCTGTGTGTGACAATCCTGACACGTCTCTTTGAAGTCTAACTACGGCCTCTACAGCTCTTTTAATTCAGATGAGCCCACATCCGTCAGGGGATCCTCGTGTATTTCTCACCTTGGTCAGCCTAAGTGAAGTTTAAGGCGCACCTCAACAAATTTGTCAAGGACGACCCATCGTTACCTCACTCAAGGCTGTATATTTTGAAACAAGCAGTTGTTACGCATCCAGCCTCTTCTACCCCCCACATCTTCCATCCAAATACTTCTTTTTAGTGAGCTTGGCCTGCGAGGAGGTGGCAAATTATGTATACATTTCAGTAGCATCCACAGTTCATAATATGGCATGGAAGTACATTTTCAAGGTTGAACAGCTTATGTGCCTGGTGCCAAAACGTGAAAACCAGCAGCTAATGCCTTGGGCACAGATACATTTCCAATATTGCATTCCTGGTTATAAATGCACTTCAAGGGCTCTGTTCTTCTTATGCACTGTGAGCAACCATTGAATCTTTAAATTTTCTGTGGATATGCTGTGCTAGAGTTCACCTCTCTGGTCTCATTTAAAACACATGAATATTGTAACTTATCCCCTAGTACCGTGGGGAAGATTCAACTGTCTGGCCTTTCTTATGTTCCAGAGCTCAAAACTGGACAGTGGCAGATTATGGTCCTGTGGTGTACCAGAAAATGCAAAACAGCGATGAGGATGGATGAAATCACCTACACTCTAATATCTGCCCTGCCTGCTTGTGACCTCTCATCAACAAAATGTTCGTGGGTTGAGTCTTTGAAACAGAAAAACTAAAAATCCATTGACACCCCCACCCACTGCGCCAAAACCTTTCTTCTCCTCACAGGCTCTGTGTTTTCACATGTTGGAGAATAACTAGTGAAATATGGTTCATCTTACTCCTAATATTGTTGAGTGTTGCAGAATAAGTTTGGCATTTGCACTCACATCTATTTCGTAAAACCTGGAGCAATCTGTTGTTATACTTTCTTGTTTGAGGTTTCAAGCTTTTCAATAGAAGACTTTTGCCTTACTCATAAAATCCACTGTATGACGCCAGTAGTGAATACTCAGTGCTCCTCTGCTTTCTGGTGCAGTGTGACCACGAAACCAACTGCTACTGCACAGCCTGAGGTGCTATGGAATAGTGTGTTATAAATGTGGTGTGACATGATCTACTGTTGAATGAGGTAGGTTATGATAATGTAGTTTGAGGTGCTGGGGTATAGTTTGTGATGTGTTGTAGGAGCAGTGTAATGTATGTGGTGGCTCTAGTGCAGTGGTGTGTTGTGATATGGTGTTGCTTGTATGTTACAGTCTATTATTGTGGGGCATGATACGAAGGTTATGTGATATGTTGCAGTGTTTGGTGTCACGTCAGGTATGTTGATGTGTGGTGAGATGTCATGAAGGTGTAGTATGGAATTGATGGTGTTCTGTTGGATTGCTCGGGTTGTGTTGGGGTTTGTTGTGGGATTATTTTGCTGGGTATTATATAGTATGATGTTGTCGCATGTCGGATGGTGTGGTATGGTGTTACGATGTCTGGTTGTGAAATACGGTGTGAAATGGTTTGGTATAGTGGAATGAGCCATTCTATGTTGTTGCAGGGGATGGAATAATGTGATGTGGCCAGACCACCTAGCTGCTCCTAGAAAATCCCAAAAGGAATAAAATATGAAAATGCACCATTTCTTTATCTCGTTCTCTGGTCTCACTTCCACAAGAATGGTGCCTTCCTGCCGAACATAGATTATTCCTTTTTCGTTCCACTTCCTAAAGAAACCGTGACCCTTAGTCTGAATTGATTCGGGCTGCGCGGCAGGGAGGGTCTGCTGGGTCCAGATGGAACTGGAGCCTCTTGCATCTGCTGTCCTGGGCTCTGTACTCCTTAGCCAGATGGAACTGGAGTCTTGTGCATCTGCTGTCCTGGGGCCTGTACTCCTTAGCCAGATGGAACTGGAGTCTCGTGCATCTGCTGTCCTGGGGCCTGTACTCCTTAGCCAGATGGAACTGGAGTCTCGTGCATCTGCTGTCCTGGGGCCTGTACTCCTTAGCCAGATGGAACTGGAGTCTCGTGTATCTGCTGTCCTGGGGCCTGTACTCCTTAGCCAGATGGAACTGGAGTCTCGTGCATCTGCTGTCCTGGGGCCTGTACTCCTTAGCCAGATGGAACTGGAGTCTCGTGCATCTGCTGTCCTGGGGCCTGTACTCCTTAGCCAGATGGAACTGGAGTCTCGTGCATCTGCTGTCCTGGGGCCTGTACTCCTTAGCCAGATGGAACTGGAGTCTCGTGCATCTGCTGTCCTGGGGCCTGTACTCCTTAGCCAGATGGAACTGGAGTCTCGTGCATCTGCTGTCCTGGGGCCTGTACTCCTTAGCCAGATGGAACTGGAGTCTCGTGCATCTGCTGTCCTGGGGCCTGTACTCCTTATCCAGATGGAACTGGAGTCTCGTGTATCTGCTATCCTGGGGCCTGTACTCCTTAGGACCGATAACTGACTGCAGAGCACTTGGCTGTGAGCGCAGCAAAGCACAGCAGTTCAAGGCTTCATCAAGGAGGTGCTGCTGGGGTAGATTCTCGGGACTTAGGACAACATAAATAGCATGTAATATAAGCAATGTCCAGTCAGTGCTAAGAAAAATACTCGAATTCATTATAGAGTATTGCACGTATAATCATTCAGAGTGAGGTATCGCCACAGTTTACGGGGCAGGAAGAAGACTGTGGCTAATGATAGTGGATTACTCATGATACTCTGAGGGTTCCTGTGCTTTGTGTATGTAGGGCCCACCTCTCAGTCACTTCCTACTTACTGTTACACTGCAGTAGTGCACTCTGGGATTGTAATCTGTTAAAAATACTCTTCTGTGAATCAGGTCCCTGTCCATCACGGTTATCCGCCCCATAGAGAAGACTAACCGTGTTCTTCCCTGCAGAGCGGTTCTTGGTTTGCTGCAGAGTTAATGTTCCACACCATACCTGGCTGGTGCGGCCACAGGGGCATAGCTGGCAGCTCTGCTCAGTGCGCCGTTCCTTGGGGGATAGTGCAGTAAGAACATGGGGTGGTGGCTGGAGTATAAAACATGCAGCGGTTGGTTTGGTAAATGAGGAGACAGCTTTTTCTCCCTTTTTCCAAGTTGAAAAGTTGTTTTAATGATTAAAACATGTATAAGTACGTAAAATACTCTTACAGGAGTACTCTTCACATACTTCTAAATGCCTTTCCGAATTTGCCTCCTATTTATCCCCGTCCTCTGCATTTTGTCAAGTAAGTATGTGGATAGTCATCCACTACAAGGGACACAAGACTTTTAAGGCTGTGTGATTGCTGTACTTCTGTGGATGGTAATTTTGGGTCACTTGGCTTTGCCAGGGCTCGGGGTTTGAAAAGTGCCAGACTTTAGATACCTGTTGTGCTTCTGGAGTCGGTTAGAAGTCAGGCTCAGAACATTGTGTTTCATGACTTGCTTGGCATGAAGCTGGAGCAGACGGGGATGTGATCAACATTGGCACCGAACGTGCACTGCCTTTGCTGGGGACGTGCCTGGCACATGAACGCGTGTCTCTGTGTCCCTGCCAGTGTGTTTGACATTTTGACATAACGTCCAGAGGCTGCTGGCATGCAATTGGGAGCTGTAATAGGACAGCACGTGCTTACACTAGGCTCTATTTTCAGCACTCCAAACACATTGATTTCGTTTTAAAATCCGTTTTCCAATAGAAACATATCATGTAGTGAAATGTTCTCGGTGTGTATGTGATCATTATTTAGAGCTTGTAATATTTTTTTAACCTCAAGTACAAGTCCATTTAATCCGGGCACCTATATGATCATGCTCACCTACATGTCCTGTTGTGCTGCACGTTCGGTAGATTCCCAAACTTAGGTCCTGTTCGCCACTCCAGTCCATGCTGACCTGCTGCACAGACCTTTGCAATCGTTACTTTGGTCTCCAGTACAGTGATGTGTATTGTGTTTAGGGTTGGCTCTTCAGTATTGTTGGTTGTTACCAACTGCAAGTAGTTCAGAGCACACTGTGCTCGAGTCTCATTTAAGAGATAGGGTTGGGACTAGCAGTGGGTGAGGAATTGGCCTGGTTTTGATGGAAAGTTGGCAGTCTTTTATATCTCTGACTTGTGTTTCCTGATACTCTTACACCAGACTGTAAAACCATGCGAAGAGTGCAAAACGTGCTTAAGCAGGTGCAGTCTGTAGCTGGTGGAAACGACGAGGTCTTTGAGGGTTGCCCACAAGCTCCTATCAATATACAAAGAGCTCCTGTTACATTTACCAGAGATTGTGGAAATGCCCTCAGTGGAGCGGGCACTATCACTTTGCACCTGGTCCCTATTTGGCAGCAGGTGAGTTGTGTAAAGTGCGTGCAAAGGTTGCCCCGAATACCACATCATTCCCTAGAGACGCAGGGACTGAGGCATGATCTATAGCTCATAAAGGAGAGAAACTCTTTGGGCTTGACCACATCTCTATGGATAGCAGCAACGGTTTTGGCAGTAGAGGATGGCCTTGTGCAAGTGCTTTCCCCGCTCATACTCCACCAGAAGTTCCCTGTGGCTTTGAAGGCCAGGAGTACTGGTGACCAAATTTTTGCCTCTTGAGTCCTCCCATGTTAGCTGACTATGGTGTTGAGTATTTATTGTTTCACTTTTAAATCTGTGTGAGCCCAAGTTAATAGCTACAGTGTGTTGTAAACTAATTTCAACAAGAGCTGGACATTTTGCTTCCCTTTTTCTCATGAGTGATTGGCAGATTTAATCAGAATCTGTTTTGATGATGTTGTCATTTTTATATACTAAATGAGAAGTTTATTAGTTGCATTTTTATGTGTATGTATAATGACGTTTTCTCTACCATGTAGTCTTTCACTGTTTATTGTAACCCCTTCGCCGCTAGGCCTTCCCCCCCCTCGGGTGCCATGCCTTTTTTTGGCTATTTGGGGCAGTTTGCACTTAGTCCCTCATAACTTTGTGTCCACATAGGCTACCCATACCAAATTTGCGTCCTTTTTTTGCCAACATCCTAGGGATTCTAGAGGTACTTAGAGTTTGTGAATTCCCTTGGAGGAGACCAAGAAATTAGCTAAAATACGGCTAAACTTTAATTTTATTTTAAAACAATGGGGGGAAAAAGTTTTTTTCCCTGAAACTGGCATCAACAAATGGTTTGCAGTGCTAAAATCACCATCTTCCCAGCTTTCAGGAACAGGCAGACTTGAATCAGAAAACCACATTTTCAACACACTTTTGGCATTTTACTGGGATATTCCCCATTTGTAACATTTTTGTGCTTTCAGCCTCCTTCCAGTTAGTGCCAGAAATGGGTTTGAAACCAATGCTGGATCCTGGATAGCTAAACATTTCTGAAAAGTAGACAAAATTCTGAATTCAGCAAGGTGTCATTTGTGTAGATCCCTCAAGGTTTTCCTACAGAAAGTAACCGCTAAGATTAAAAAAAATATTGAAATTGAGGTGAAAAAAAGAGCCATTTCTGTCCACGTTTTCTTCTATAACTTTTTCCAGCAATGGTAGATTTTTTAAAGCAGTATACCATTACCTCTGCTGTACTCTTCTGGTTGCGGGGATATATGGGGCCTGTAGGTTCATCAAGAACCCTAGGTACCCAGAGCCAATAAAGGAGCTGCACCTTGCAATGGGTTTTCATTGCATACTGGGTATACAGCAATGCATTTGGTGAAATATAAAGAGTGAAAAATAGGTATCAAGGAAATCTTTGTGTTTCCAAAATGGGCACAAGATAAGGTGTTGAGAAGCAGTGGTTATTTGCACATCTCTGAATTCCGGGGTCCCCATACCAGCATGTGAATTTCAGGGCGTTTCTCAAATAGTCGTCCTTTTTTTTACACACAGTTTTACATTTGGAAGGAAAAAATGTAGAGAAAGACAAGGGGCAATATTACTTGTTCTTCTATTCTGTATTCCCCCAAGTCTCCCGATAACAATGGTACCTCACTTGTGTGGGTAGGCCTAACGCCCGTGGCAGGAAACACAACACGCACGTATCACATTTTTACATTGAAATCTGACGTGTTTTTTGGAAAGTGCCTAGCTGTGGATTTTGGCCTCTAGCTAAGGAAACCTAGCAAACCTACACATTTTTAAAAACTAGACACGTAGGGGAATTCAAAATGGGGTGACTTGTGGGGCTCTCACCAGGTTCTTTGCAAACCTCAACATTTGGCAAAAAAACACCTTTTCCTCAGATTTCAGTGACAGAAAGTTCTGCAGTCTGAGAGGAGCCACAAATTTCCTTCCACCCAGCATTCCTCCAGGTCTTCTGATAAAAATGGTACCTCACTTGTGTGGGTAGGCCTAGTGCCCGCGACGGGAAATGCCCCAAAACACTACGCGGACACATCAAAATTATCAAATACAAAACTACATGTTTTTGCAGGTGGGGGGGGACCTACGTTTTTGGTCCTGGGCTCAGCAGCCATCTAGGGAAACCTACCAAACCCGGAAATTTCTGAAATCTAGACATCCAAGGGAGTCCAGGGAGGTGTGGCTTGCTTTGATTTCCCCAGTGTTTTCTTACCCAGAATCCTCAGCAAACCTCAAATTTAGCTAAAGAAATCACATTTTTCCCACATTTCTGTGTGGGATCAACGCACCGGCACAAAGTTCCTACAACCCAACGTTCCCCTTAGTCTCCCGATAAAAATGATACCTCATTTATGTAAGTGGGCCAAGTGCCTGTCATAGGGAAGAGCCAAAAACATGTCAACATTGAAGGGGAACCAAAGCGGGTCCAAAATGGCAGTTTGAAAGAAAAAAAAAAGTTTTTAGGCTGACAAAGAGGGGCAGAATTTTTATCAGTATAGATGCAACAATGCTGGTTGGTAGGAATTTTTTGGATTCCTGCAGATTCTGGAAGGTTCCATCACATAAATGTGGGAAAAATGCATGATTTCCAGCAAAGTTGGAGGTTTGCAGGGCATTGTGGGTAAGAAAATGGTGCTGGGTGCATGTAAGGCACACCACCCTGGATTCACCCAGATGTTTAGTTTTCAGATGTGTCTAGATCTCGTAGATTTTTCTATATGGCAGCATCCCAAAGTCCCAAAAATGCAGCCCGATTTTGAGAGTTAGACAAGCTCACAGTGCCAAAATGTAAAACCAAAACCCCAAATAATCAAATGTCCTCTTGCTTGCCGTAGGAAAATCCCTGGTGCCTAGTGGTTTCTGCCCCCCTGGGGGGCAGATTGGTCTAATAAGTATGGGCCGACCTGCACCAAGGGGAGCAAAGTGGCATAAGAGGAGCAACCCTTGCCTAAGGGGTCGCCACCCTTGTGTGAAACTGACTTAAAAAAAATCCCTGGTGTCCTTTCCTTTCATGTCTCTGTGCCACCCCCACCCCCGATTGGAAGAGAAATGTTTTGCATTTCTCTTCCGATTGCGCTGGAAACTGAGCTTCCAGGGCTATGGTGGCGGCCTCTGATGAGGTCAGCGTGCGATTGTGCGCTGACGTCATCAGATGTCACTGGGGAGGGGGCGGGGTCAGGGGTGGAAGGGGAAGCGATTCCCCTTCCATCCCTGCCCATGGGAAGGGGTGGGAGGCCCTCGGGGAGCGCTAGTGCTTCCCCTGAGGACCAGGTGCAGGACGTAACAGTTATGTGTTGGGCACCAGAGTGTCGCTACCCAGTACATAACCATCACGTCCAAGGTACACAAGAGGTTAAATAAGAGATTTAAAAATAATGGTCATGTAATGGAAGAGATCTTGGCATTTTTTCCATATTCAAAGATATACAGTAAGATTAAAGTAAATCCATTGTGATTTATGTGTGAAACAATTGAGCAGCAATGTCCAACAGGTTAGCCGAACGAGGGACCACTTCACATATCACTGTCAACCAAGCATTTTGCTACAGTTTATTTATTTATTTGTTTTTCTTAAATTACCTTGGAACCCACCCAACCAGTTTTTGTCAGATTTAATACAACCGGGTGCTCTGATGACCACGCCCCTCACTTAGGGTCAGGCAGTCTATGAAACATAAACTGTAATAGTTATTGCCACAGATTGGTGTGTAGGAGTAGGGATCTTGAACACGTGTTTTTGGTGTTGCTTCCACAAACAAGAAGCTCTCAGGCTTTGATTGAGCCTCCGAACGGTCTGCTTGGGCCTACGAGGAATAGCGAGTCTGTACAAAAGGGAGGACTACTGACAAAACAACTTGGATAACTGGCACACAGGCACTTGGGTCTTCTGGTGGCTTCCAACTGACACAGGCACAGACCCTGGGAGGGTATGACTACTGGGGTCTGGTGTTGTCTGTGACACCAAAACATTTGTGGGGAGTGGCCAACTTGAGGTAATCAGCACCATCCCTGGCTGTATGACTTTAACCAACTAATATAAATTGCCCCTTAGGGAGAGGCTCACTCGGGACAGTCTGGGAGATCAGACTTCTGACTCCCTGCATCCTCCTTCAGGTTGGATCTGAGTGTTAGAAGGCACTCAATGGTCAAACAATAAATATTGATTGCTAGAATGTGATGTCCAGCTAGCAAATTTTCACGTTATCACCAGTGGCTTGCGTCTCCGAATTGATGGCCAATGTCAAAAGGAACAAAAACAGTCCAAGCTCTCCTTTCACCCATGATGATCCACTAGAACAGGGTATTGAGAGCAGCAGCCCCAGATGGATATGCATCAACAGACTGGACAGTGATGGACAAAGTAGATGTCAAACTATTACTGCTAAACCTACAGAAAAGCCTCACTTCCATTGACAGCAAATAGACTTCATTACTATGCGCATGGTCCATACAAAAGAATGGCTAGACATAACTATGCCCTTGGTCCATGGAAAAGACTGATTAGACAAAGATATGACTGAGCATTGCATCGAGGCTATTTAGGATGATGAAACCCTAAGAAATGGAAAAGGCCACCAGCTGAAGAATATTTTTTAGTTAATCCAAGCTAAGAATGGGAGCCTAGAGGCCTGATCAAGAAGAAATGTATGTATAGCAGGCATGCCAAAAGTTGACTGATAGAGAAAAGAAAATAGGCTCTTTGTAGAAATCCTGCTTGCTGATGTATTTTACAGATTGTTGTTCTAGAATGCCTGTTTATAGCAGAGTGCACCTGTTGCTGCCTGGTGCCTGACCTCCATCTGTAGCACGTACTATACTAGGCCTATGATGGTGTGTTTGCTAAGCAACAGGGTTCGAAATACAATTTTGAGGCGATCAGGAGAAAAGTGTGAGTCCTCAAACCAATATACCTCCATTTCAATTTTTCTAGACACTGTTGGTTCAGGAGGCTTGGTCAGCATTCATATTTATATAAAAAAAAAAAAAAAAAAACTCAAGCCAGCAATATCCTGTACACCATTCCCTATCTGCTCTGCCTAAAGATCATGCCCACGACAAACTCCATATCGTGGCTGATCTCTGGCAGGAAGCTGCCTTCCTCAAGAATCATGTTGGCGCGTCCCCAGTGCAGCAATTGAATGTTCCCCCAAGGGCTCATCATGCCTCAATATTACGGAATAATAATTTCTGCTATTTTAGCTTTGTTGATCTGGTTACTCAGAATGTTCTGGGTTTCAGGTGGTCTTTTTGGTGCTTACAAGATATCTTGTTAGCAATATATGGTATGTTAAGTGACCTCATGGGATGGCTAATGATTGTTTTCACTCTGTGTGAGGATCCAGTGCTGTAGATAGTTACTTTGGCTGCATTGTTATTATATCCTATAGTTCAAATAAATGTTCTTGCCTTCAAACACAACTAATACATTCCTCATTTAGAGTTTAAATAAATCAGCCCAGTCGCACTGTAAGCCTTTGTAATGTTAATTGATGCACAGTTTGAATTTGTTGTGAGCATGATGCACTTAGCACACTGCTTGCCGTTGTTTCCCGGCCTCCTTTATCTGTTTATTTTTTCCACAATTTCACACGAGTGCACAGTTATCTTACAAAGGGGTGGGGTGGGGTTGGGTGGAGTGACACTCACACTGGCAAAAGGAGGCTTAAAAAGAAGCAGTGAGGTGAAAAGGCTGTGGAATGGTACAGAGAATTCAAAGAAGTGTTGCTGTGGGTGAAGATCCCAGACCCAGCTTCTTCAAGAGTACTATGCAAGGCACATACAATCTGTAAATACATATAGTTATAATACATTAACAGGTATCAAAAAGATAAAAACAAGCATTGGCAAAGCCAATAGGTCTCGCCTATACAAGAACTGTTGGCTTTGGCAATGTGTTTTGCCATGTTGTTCACCAGTATGGCTCCTGTTCAACATGGCTAAAAGTTAGTGGCGTGGAGTTTCAGAGTGGAGTAGGGGAGTAGAGTGTCATACAGTGGATTTGTTTTATTGTTGTAGAGTTGGGTAGGAGGATTAAAGTGTCATAGAGTTGAGTGTAGGGGAGTAGGGTTCAGTTGCAGAGAGTATCTCTGAAATGGGGTAGAATCAGGTGGAGTGGGTTGGAATGGATTGAGATAGTGGGGTTGATTGGATTGAGGTAGAATGGGGTGGATTGGACTGGGGTGGGGTGGATTGGATTGGAGTGGGGTAGTTTGAAATAGGGTGAGGTGGATGGGATTGGGGTGGGTTTGAGTGGGGTGGATTAGACTAGATTGGATTCGGTGGGTGGTTTGGATTGGGGCGGACAGATTGGTTTAGAGTGGAGTCGGGTGGGGTAGATTGGTTTGGACTGGGGTGTGGTTGTATTAGATTGGACTGGTGTGGGGCAGATTAGATTGGACAGGAGTGGGGCAGATTAGATTGGACAGGAGTGGGGCAGATTAGATTGGACAGGAGTGGGGCAGATTAGTATGGACTGGAGTGGGGCAGAGGGGCCGATTAGAGTGGGGCGGATTAGAGTGGACTAGAGTGGGGTGGATTAGAGTGGACTGGAGTGGGGCGGATTGGTTTGGGCTGGGCTGGATTGAATTGGATTGGATTAGATTGGGGTGGGCTAGATTGGATTGGGGTGGGCTGGATGGATTGTAGTGGGCGGACTGAATTGGAGTGTGGTGTGGTGGATTGGATTGGGACAGAGTGTTGTAGAGTAGGGTCAATGAGTGGGGTGGATTGAATTGGGGTGGACTGGATTGGAGTGGGGTGTTTTTGATTGGGTTGCAGTGGGTTGGATTGGGTGGATTGCATAGAGGTGGATGGATTGGATTGGATTGAAGTGCAGTGGACTGAACTGGGGTGGGGGTGTTGGATTTAAGTGGGATGTGTTGGATTGGAGTGGGGTGTTTTGGACTGGAATGGGGTGTATTGGGGTGTGGTTGATTGGGGTGAGGTATATTGGATTGGGGTGAGGTGGATTGCAGTTGGGTAGATTGGACTGGGGTGTAGTGGGGGGTGGATTGGATTAGAGTGGGGTGAATTGAAATGGGAGTTGGTTGGACTGGGTTGAGGTGGATTGGATGGATTGGGTTGGGGTGGGGTGGACTGGAGTGGGGTGGATTGGATTGGATTGGGGTGAGCTGGGTGGTATGCCTGAGGCACTTCTCCCTGGCTCGTCAGAGTGGGGCCCGTTGGTGCGGCACGGCCTACGGAGCCAGCAGGCACTCCACCTCCTGGCTCGCATGCTTGTCTGGTGGGCCGGCGGGCATTGTGACAGTTCGGAGAGCGGAATATTTTGGCAGGGGCATCTGTGTCTCCCGGTGCGGCCCGCGGCCTAGAGGAAGCTTGGGCGCGGGAGCGCGAGTGTGTAGCCTGACGTAGCTGCTGGAGGCGGCGGGCAGAAGGTGCTGGGGCCTGGTTTCTGCGGGGCCGAACGCCCGAGGTGTGGATCCGGACCGGAGACGTTCAGTCAGCCCCATGCTGGTTGCGCCTCAGGGGCTTGCTGGCCGTCAGTTGGCCGAAGTTGCTGGGAGCCTAGGGGCGTCCTGAGAGGGCCCACGCGGGCTGCTCGCCGCGTGGTGGGCTTCTGGGGGCCAGTGCTGGATTGGGATGAGCTGGGTGGTATGGGGTGAGCTGGAGGGATTGGAGTGGGCTGGGCTGGACTGAACTGGGATGGATTGTGGTGGATTGCAGTAGGGTGTGGTGGATTGGATTGGAGTGGGGTATATGGAGTAGAAGTGGGTGGAAAGTATTTGAGTGAATTGGATTGGAGTAGGGGGATTGCAGTGGGGTAGGCTAGACTGATTTGGTTGGCATGAGGTGGACTGAACTGGAATGGGTAGGGGTTGATTGGAGTAGAGTTTAGTGGAGTGGGGTGGATTGGGGTGGGGTGGATTGGACGGGTAGATTGCATTGAGGTGAGATAGATTGGATTGGCGTAGGGTGAAATGGACTGCAGTGGGGTGTATCAGATCGGATTGGGGTGTATCAGATCAGGGTGTATCGGAATGAGATAGATTGGATTTATTCTGATGGATACAACTACCTGTGGATTCCTCACCTAATGAATACTCCCATGGCGCCAGCATTCGACGGAAATTCTCTTACTAGTCTCTGCACGTCGACGAGGACGTCACTCTAGCCCACGCGACGCCGTCTGACGTCATACAGGCAATAAGAGGTCCTCGCCGACGTGCCGATGACAGTTCCCTTTTTTCCGTGCATTCGAAACGGTTATCTTCGAGGGAGCTACTGTTACCTTTGTGGTTACAGTGTATTGTCTGCTGCGTAGTCTTCTCTGCGGTAATAATGTCTCAGAGGAAGTCGGGTTTCAAGCCCTGTCGAGAGTGTGGGGGCAAGATGTCAGTTACAGATCCTCACTCCGACTGTCTATGGTGTTTGAGCTCCGACCACGACGTCTCGACTTGCGATTCATGTCAACACATGAATCCGAAGGCCCTCAAAGAGCGTGAGGCCAAGTTATTCATGGCAAAGTCAAAGAAGAAGGAGAAACATCATAAGAAGTCTTCTTCGCCAAGGTCTCACTGGCGTCATCGAGACTCCCGGCGCCGTAGAGACTCACGACGTCATTCCAGCAAGGAGTCTCGTTCGAGGTCACCTTCGGCTCGGCGTCGGAGGACTTGGGAGGTCAGCCCCACGGTCACGCCGCATCCATCGACGCCGTTGCCCTCTCCGGCGTCACCGACTTCGCCTGGTCAGGCGTCAGTGATTGAGGTGGTGCAGCCTCTTGTGTTTTCTCTGGCGTCGCAGACGTCGAGGCCGGCGTCGGGGTCGCCCTCGATCCAGGCACCCCAGTATCCGGCTTTTCCCACTCCTGGAGCCGATAGTACCGCGTTTCTTAATGCGATGTATACCATCTTTCAGCAGATGGCTCCAGGAGCTGCTCCGGCTGGTCCTTCGGGGCCCTTGGCCTTTTCGTTGGGTGAACTTGCGCCTCTTCGGCCGGCACCCTTTATGCCCTTTCTCCCTTTTGGGAATGTGGGCTCGGCGTCGGTGGCCGCTCCGGTGGCTTCGGATGTTTCGGCCCCGGAGGTTGCCCTGCCGTCGAAGTCAGGATTTTGCCCTGTGACTCCGGTTGGTCCATCGGCTCCAAGACCTCGTCCTCCGGCTCCTACCTCGGCGCCGAAGCTGCCTGTGGCGCCGGACGCGGCGTCAGATGCTTCTGGAGATCAGCGCCGTTCTTCGACGTCGGCGGAGGCCATGTCGACTCCGCGTATCGAGGAGAGACTTCATTCGAGGAGGCGTGCTCTCCGTCTTTTAGAAGAGCAGGAGTACCAGCGAGTCTTAGAGGAGGGAGAGATTGAGGACTCTGGAGACGGGCTACATGGTTTGGATACAGCCAGTGGGCTGGACACTTCCCCTGAGTGGGACCTTTCATCTCCAGGGGAATATACGGAGGAGGCTGCTTCCTTTCATGCTGTGGTGAGGAAGGCAGCGAGCTTTTTGGACCTGCCTTTGCCGGTGGCAGAGGCGAAGCAGAATTTGCTGACAGAGGTATTGCATCCTGCCTCTGCTGCAGCTGAGCCTCTCTTGCCATTTAATGAGGCTTTGCTGGATCCGGTGTTGGAGGTGTGGAAGAAGCCGGTGTCTTCCTCGGCCGTTCATAGGGCTGTGGCCAGGAGGTATCGAGCTGCACCATCTGACCCTGGCTTTCTCTCTAGACACCCTACGCCGGAGAGCTTGGTGGTGCAAGCCTCCTGTTCCTCAAAGTCAGCGCCTGGTTCCTTCCCGACGGTGCCTGGAGACAGAGACTCCAAGAAACTGGATGCGCAGTCCAAGAAAATATTTTCGTCATGCAGTTTGGCGTTGAAGGCCACCAACGCAACGTGCATTCTGGGGAGGTACATCCATGCTCTGATGGATGATATTTCGTCTTCATTTACGGAGCTCCCCCAGGGTCTCTTGGATGTGGTCTCGGACGCCCAGGCTGCCGCGACCCAGATTATCCAGTCTGGGCTGGACACGACCGACTCGGTGGCTAGGGCGATGGGCACGGCTGTGGTGGCAAGAAGACAGGCCTGGCTCCGAAACTCAGGGTTTTCTGCGGATGTGCAGTCGACCCTGCTGGACCTCCCGTTTGATGGGGACAGACTGTTAGGAGCCAAGGCAGATTCGGCCTTGGAACGATTTAAGGAGAGCAGAGCCACAGCCAAATCGTTAGGACTGCAAGCTCCTTCTTCCTCTGCCTCTTCTAGATTTTTCAGGAGGTTTCGGGGATTTGGGCGTGGTTCTTCTTCCTCTTCCTTTCGGGGGAGGTTCCAGCAACCCGCCTCTTCCCTCCCCTATAGGTCATTTAGAGGGAGGGGGAGGGGTGGGGCCCGTACCAGAGGAGCCTCTCAACAGCACTCTGCCTCTTCCTCGTCCTCTGGAGGGGTGCAGCAGGGGAAGCAGCCTTAGGCTTCCACCGTTTCCCACTCACTCCTCTCCTGTAGGGGGAAGATTACAGCATTTTCTCCACAAGTGGAAGTCTATCACCACGGACACTTGGGTTCTCGGCATTGTGGGGAAAGGCTACGCCCTTCCCTTTCGGGAGTTCCCGCCCCTCATCCCGCCCCGCCCATCTTATTGTTCAGAAGAACACCTCCTGTTGCTAGAACAGGAGGTTCAAGTCCTCCTTTCAAAGGGCGCAGTAGAGTTGGTCCCAGAGCAGGAAAAGGGTCGAGGTTGTTACTCAAGATACTTCCTGATTCCCAAAAAGGATGGTCAGTTGAGACCAATCCTGGATCTGAGGATCTTGAATTGGTTCCTCAAACAGGAAAAGTTCAAGATGCTGACCCTAGCACAGGTGCTTTTGGCGTTGAACAAGGAAGATTGGATGGTGTCTGTCGACTTGCAGGATGCTTACTTTCATATCCCGATACTCAAGTCGCACAGGAAGTATCTCCGGTTTGTGGTAGGGTCGCAGCACTATCAGTTTGCGGTCCTCCCGTTTGGTCTTACTTCAGCACCTCGAGTCTTCACAAAGGTGATGTCAGTGGTTGCGGCGGAGCTCAGAAGGAAGGGGATAGCAGTATTCCCTTACTTGGACGACTGGTTGATCAAAGCCAAGTCCCCGGAGCTTGTGTCGCATCATCTGCAGTCAACAACCCAGTTGTTGTTCGACCTGGGCTTTTCGGTGAACGTGCCCAAATCTCACCTGGAGCCCTCTCAGCGCCTCCTGTTCATAGGGGCAGTACTGGATACAACATTGAGTCGAGCCTTTCCTCCGCCTCAGCGGATTCAAGATATTCAGGAATTGGTTCCAATGTTTCGAAATGGAGCAGTAGTTCCAGTCCTCAAGGTCCTTCGTCTGCTCGGTCTGTTCACCTCCTGCATTCTGTTGGTCACGCATGCTCGCTGGCACATGAGGGCTCTTCAGTGGTGCCTCCGAAGGCAGTGGTCTCAACACAAGGGAGATTTAGAAGGTACTGTCAAGATCTCCAGAGATGCTGCTGTGGAATTGAAGTGGTGGATTGCGGGCAACAATCTTTCACAGGGAAAGCCGTTCGCGCAGTCGCCACCAGTGGCCACGGTCATAACAGATGCTTCCACCCTAGGATGGGGAGCTCATCTGGGGGATCTGGAGATCAAAGGGCTTTGGTCTCCAGAGGAACAGGTGTTTCATATCAATCTGTTGGAGTTACGGGCTGTACGTCTGGCTCTCAAGGCCTTCCTCCCATCCCTTCGTGGTCAGTCGGTACAGGTCCTGACGGACAATACTACCACGATGTGGTACATAAACAAACAGGGAGGAGTAGGGTCGTACCTTCTCTGCAGAGAAGCTCTTCGGCTATGGTCCTGGGCTAAGGACCATCAGATTTGCTTGGTGGCAAATCATCTGGCCGGGGTCTTGAATGTACGTGCGGACAGTCTCAGTCGCCAATTCTCGGCAGACCACGAGTGGCGTCTCCATCCAGATCAAGTCTGTTTAATCTTCCAGATGTGGGGGTTTCCTCGGATAGATCTGTTTGCCACTCGGGAGAACGCGCATTGCCCGTTATTCTGCAGCCTCCAGTATCCGATGCAGGGAGCGTTGGGGGACGCGTTTCAGATAACCTGGTGCGACCAGTTGCTTTACGCGTTTCCCCCCATACCCTTGATTCCTCGAGTGTTGAGGAAAATTCGCCAAGACCGGGCCCAAGTCATCTTAATAGCTCCGGATTGGCCAAGGAGGGTATGGTACTCCGACCTTCTCCAACTCTCACTGTGCCCTCCGCTCCGTCTCCCTCTCAGGGCAGACCTCCTCTCGCAGTCGCAGGGGCAGGTTTTACACCCCAACCTCCAGAGTCTGCACCTACATGCTTGGAGATTGAACGGGGCAACCTGAGTTCCTTCTCTCTCCCGCCTGATGTAGTGGATGTTATCTTAGCGGCCAGGCGACACTCCACTAAATCTATCTACGCTAATAGGTGGTCTAAATTTGTTATGTGGTGTGGAGAGAGACAGATTGATCCCTTACATGCTCATCTGTCACATGTTTTGTCTTTTGCACTGTCTCTAGCGCAGAAAGGTTGTGCAGTGGCTACCATTAAGGGTTATTTGTCGGCCTTGTCAGCCTTCATTTGTCTTCCAGACCAACCATTGTTATTTAAATCCCCTATTGTTCTCAGATTCTTGAAAGGTCTTCTGAATCAATATCCTCCAAAACCATTCGTTATGCCTCAATGGGATTTGTCCTTGGTCCTGACTTTCCTTATGGGGTCCCCTTTTGAGCCTATGCATTCTTGCCCCTTAAGGTATTTGGTTATTAAAACAGTATTCCTGGTAGCTATAACATCTGCAAGGAGAGTGAGTGAGTTGCAGGCCTTATCGGTTAAACCCCCTTATATAACGTTTTATGGGGATAAGGTGGTGTTGAGGACCAAGGCTGCTTTCCTTCCGAAGGTTGTTTCACCCTTCCATTTGGCTCAGACAATCCCTTTGTCCACGTTTTATCCTCCACCTCATCCTTCAAAGGAGGAAGAAAGACTACATCGCCTGGACCCAAAAAGGGCGTTGAGCTTCTATATCGACAGAATGAAGGATATCAGGCTGGAGGATCAGCTGTTTGTCGGATACGTGGGCAAGAGGAGAGGAAAGGCAGTCCACAAGAGAACACTCTCCAGGTGGGTTGTTCTTTGCATTAAAATCTGTTACTCTTTGGCAAAGAAGGATCCGCCTGAGGGCATTAGAGCTCACTCCACCAGAGCTAAGTCGGCCTCTTCGGCCTTGGCCAGGGGTGTTCCTGTGGTCGACATCTGCAAGGCCGCAACTTGGTCGTCCCTTCACACTTTTGTGAAACATTACTGTTTAGATTCTGAGGTCAGAAGGGACGGTCATTTTGCACGGTCAGTGCTGCAGGATTTCTTGGTTTGACCATTTAGGCACCCACCGCCGGGCGTGGTACTGCTTTGGGACTCTATTCATTAGGTGAGGAATCCACAGGTAGTTGTATCCATCAGAAGAACGAGTTACTTACCTTCGGTATGACTTTTCTGGTGGATACATTAGCTACCTGTGGATTCCTCACGGTCCCACCCGCCTCCCCGTTGCCTTTTTGGTCTCTCCAAGCAATCCTTGAGTGTGCTCCTTTTGGTCTTCAAAGTTGCAATACATTTTGCATATATGATATTTGTATATATGTGTATATTTATATATAAATCTATATATATTGTGTATATACATGATTCGTATGTATAAATATATTTATTTGTTTAAAAAAAAAAAAAAAAAAGAGAATGTTATATTAAATCTACAGCTATTTTATTGCAATGTTGTGTCATTTACAATATTAAGAGATGTTGCTTTGCTCTTTCATTACATTGGGTTATTATTATTCTCATGCACGTAAAAAATGTTGGTACTGTCATCGGCACGTCGGCGAGGACCTCTTATTGCCTGTATGACGTCAGACGGCGTCGCGTGGGCTAGAGTGACGTCCTCGTCGACGTGCAGAGACTAGTAAGAAGATTTCCGTCGAATGCTGGCGCCATGGGAGTATTCATTAGGTGAGGAATCCACAGGTAGCTAATGTATCCACCAGAAAAGTCGTTACCGAAGATAAGTAACTCGTTCTTCAGGTACATTAAGGTGTGATGGATTGGGGTGGATTGGATTGGATTGGATTGGAGTGGATTGTGGTGGATTGGATTGTGGTGGATTGGACTGTTTTATGTTGGATTGGAGAGGGGTGTATTGGATTGGTGTGTGGTGGATTGATTGGAGAGGGGTGTACTGGATTGCCAGAGGGCCTGCTGGCCGTCAGTTGGCCGAGGTTGCTGGGAGCGTCCTGAGAGGGCCCGCGCGGGCTGTTTGCCGCGTGGTGGGCTTCTGGGGGCTAGTGCTGGCCCTGGTGATTTGAAGGACGTCGCTGGCCAGATTGGGCTGGAGGTGGAGGAGCTTACTTACCTGCCGGAGCTGCAGAGCCCTTCTCGGCCCTGACCAATTTGTAAGGCTGTTACGTCTGTGGAGAAGTGACCAGCGTCGTGGAGTGTGGATCTGAGACCGGGCCCCTGCTTGCCGGTTTACTTGTTGAGGTGCCCCAATCTGGGACTTGTGTGCTTGCCCTTGTGGAGAGCTCTGAGTTTGGAGCCTGGATTTTCTAAACTGGTGCCTTAAGTGTGCCTTACTTTTGCCCTGCCTGGGTGGTGCTGTCTGGCCCTTCGACACTTCTGAGGTGGCATTCGGGAGCAAAGGTTTTCTGGACTGCTGTTTCATCGTCCTATTACTGGCGGGTCCTTGGTGGCTGGCAGTGATGGAGCATGGGCAAGACTGAGCAAAGACAGTCCAGGCTCACCTTTGAGGGTGGAAAGAAGAGAAGTGGTTCTTCTGCCTCTCTCCCAAGTGGTGAGAATGCTGAGGATGGGAGCCCGGATGCCTTGGTTAAGGTTCTGTTTCTGGATCTCAAGAACAGCCTTGCAGGCATAGATGCAAAACTTGATCATGTGACTGAGCAGCTTGATCACATCAGGGCCTGGGTGGACGATCATGAATTTAGATTTGAGCAGTTGGAGTTGCGGACATCTGATCTGGAGGATCACCGTAATGGTGATCGTGAACAACTTCTGCAAATGGAGCGAGTCTTAGAGGTTATTTGAAACAAGAATGAAGACTTGGAGGCGCGGTCGCGCTGCAGTAACATCCGCATAATAGGTCTGCCGGAGACTATGGGTTGCATGGAGGCATTTGTGGAGGGCATGCTATCTGACCTCTTCTCTGGGGAACTCTCCCGGCTGTTGGTGGTTGAGAGGGCTCATAGATACTTGGGACCTCGGCCCCCGCCTGGAACCCCTCCACGTCCCATCATTGCCCACCTGCTGAATTATCGGGATAAGGATACTATTCTCACGCTGGCCTGGGAGCAACGACCTGTGATTTACAAGAATTTTGAATTCAACTTCTTCCCGGACTATACCCCTGGTCTGCAGGCTGCGTGACGTGCCTTTCTACCGATCAAGCGGACGTTGAGCCAGACCAATGCAAGATTCTCGCTGTTATACCTTGCCAAGTTAAAGGTGCAACATGAAGGGAAACTACTGTTCTTCACTGACCCGAAGCAGGCGGCCAAATTCGCTAAATCGGTGCCTAAGTGACTGGAGGCTTCGGTCCCTGAGGGTCCTCGGTCTGAGCGAGCAGCGTTGAGTGACAATGACTGATTGGCAGGGGTTCGGGAGCTGGGGAGACTCCATTGAGATTGCTGGGGTTTCACATGACAAGCTCTTTTTGCCTATGGCCGCCCGTGGGATGAGTCCTGCTTCTAGTATACGTGTTGTAAATGGGTATCTGGATGTTATGGGGGGGTGGTACTTTGACCTGTTTGGGGGGGACTGCGTGGGTGGAGGCTGAGAAATTTTGTGTTCAGGCTTGCTTTTTCCTACTTTTTTCTTTCTTTCCCTTTTCCTTGTTTGTTTGCTGTTGACGGGCAGGTTTGGGCACTGTGGATGCGACTTCTTTTTGCAATGGGATCGAGAAAGATGACAGCCGTTCGCTGTCTTACCTGGAATGTGCGTGGGCTGAATGATGGGCGCAAGGTGCACCTCATATCTGCTTAAACGCAATGAAATTGATATTTGCATGCTCCAGCAGACGCATTTGGTTGCATCTACGTGGGACAGGCTGCGGGCTGCCTGGATTGGGGAATTTCACTGTTCTGTGTTCTCGCGCTATGCATGTGGGGTGGCGATCTTGCTGCGTAAAGGGTTGCAGTGGCGCACTCAGAAAGTTGTTGTTGATCCTAACGGTCGCTATGTTGTGTTGAGCGGCACGCTGCTGGATAGAGCTTGCAGGCTTGTCTCTGTATATGGCCTATACTTCGCAAGCTGTGGTGCTTGGTAGAGTCGATGGGCAGCGGCGCAGTGGTTTGGGGGCAGTGACTTTAACGTGATCCTGTACCCAGCGGCGGATTGTGAGGGTTTAGCTAGGGTGCAGCATGTTGCGGCTGCCAGGGCCCTGCAGTCTGTGATGAAAGAAGACGCTTTGGTAGATCTGTTGAGGGTGAGGCACGGTACTGCCAGAGAGGGCACGTGTGTTAACTATACTTACAGTAGCTGGTCTTGTATAGATTGCTGGTTGGGCACGAGAGTTGTGGAGCTCTGGACTCGATCAGTGGATCACCTGCCTCGCACTCTGTTGGATCACTCGCCGGTTCGGCTGGTGCTGGAGGTGCCCTGTGGGTTGGAGCGCACTTTTTTGTGGCGGCTGCCGCATGGGATGCTCCGGGGCAGGGTATTTCGTGAGGAGATTCGCGAGGCCGTAAATCATTTCTTTGCTGACAATAGTGGATCTGTGAGCTCAGCCGGTACTTTGTGGGAGGCACTTAATATTTGCGGTGTGTGCCTCTCGAAGCAGCATGGTGTGCTGTGAGCTGGCAGATCTGTAGGGGCGGATATGCGGACCTGGAGCGGTGGTTGGTGGCGGACTGGTCCGGTGCTGTACTCGCAGAGCTGCGGGTGCAGTGTCTCTATATGAGGAGGCTTCTCTCCGGGAGATTTGCTTTTTGGGGAAGTATCCCCAGGCGCGGCGATCCGGTGAGGGGGAGAGGGCCGGACGTACGTTGCCAAACATGCTGCGCAGACCATGGGTCAGCAGCTACGTTACTGCGATTGATGGCCTTGGGGGTGAGCGTGTGGCCGGGACGCAGGATGTTATGCAGGCTTTCAACCAATTTTTTGTGAATTTATATGTGGAGCCAACGGGGTTGGATACTGCTGCGGCTCAGGCTTATTTTTTCTGAGATTGCGCTCCTCTGGTTTGATGATGCTAACCGTGCTTATTTCGACGCCCCTTTTTCGATAGAGGAGGTTGCTGCAGCGATTCGCAGTTTACCAAGTGACAAGTCTCCAGGGCTAGACGGCTTGACCCCTGCGTTCTATAAAGATTACTCGGATATTCTTGCACCTTACCTCTTGGAGACAGGATCCTTCCTGCCTCACTTCGTGAGGCCTTAATTGTCACAATACTTAAACCTGGTAAGGACCCGTGCAGCTGTGATTCGTATCGCCCGCTTTTTATGATCTACATCGATAGCAACATTTTGGCCAAAATGATAGCAGCCAGGTTACAGCCGTTGCTTCTGAGACTGGTGCTTCCGGATCAGTCTGGGTTTGTGCCGGGTAGATCCACATCCCACAATTTGTGCACGTTTTTTGTGGTAGCGGGCTCCATGGGGGCCAAGGAGGACGCGGCTGCGGTGTTCTTGGATACTACTAAGGCCTTTGATTCTTTGGAATGGGATTACATGTTTGCGTGGTCGATAGAGTGGGACTGAGTGCTCACTTTGTGAAATTGATCCGATTGTTGTATTTGTCCCCTACTGACAGGCTGCGTCTAAACGGGTCTATTTCAGACTCTTTCCCGTTCGCCGGAGGGACTCGTCAGGGGTGCCCTTTGTCTCCTTTACTCATCGCTGTGGCGATGGAGCCTCTTGCGGCATGGCTGAGACAGCACCATAATGATAGGGGTCTGCTGTTTATGCGGCAACCTAATTTGATATCTATGTATGCTGACAATATCACGCTGTATGTTCGTGAGCCGCGTAACAATTTGGACGTTTTGTTGGATGAAATAGTGCGCTTTGGTTCCTTTTCTGGGATCAGGATTAATTGGTCCAAGTCTTTGGTGCTGCCTTTATCTGCGGGGTGACAGACTTCTCTTCTCAGTACCCGATTGAATGGGCAAATGGCCCAGTTCCTTATTTGTGAGTCTGGCTGAGCTGTGATGTGGAAACTCTCTGGCTGGCCAATTATAGTAAGGCCATATTGTGGTTGAATGGAAAGTCGAGGTGTGGCGCTCATTACCGCTCTCGCTGATTGGTCGTATTGCCATTGCGAAAATGGTGGTCTTGCCAAAATTCCTATATCTGTTTGTAAACCTCCCTCTCCTACTTCCGGCGAGCTTTCTGCGACGTCTTCGTTCTGCTCTGATACGATTCGTTTGGGCTGGTGGGCAGCCTCCTATTGCCTGGGAGAAGCGGATGTTACCATTTTAACTGGGTGGCCTTACTGCCCCAGTTCTGATGGATACAACTACCTGTGGATTCCTCACCTCATGAATACTCCCATGGCGCCAGCATTCTACGGAAATCTTCTTACTAGTCTCTGCACGTCGACGAGGACGTCACTGTCTCGCACGCGACGCCGTCTGACGTCATACAGGCAATAAGAGGTCCTCGACGACGTGCGGACGTCAGTTCCCTTTTTTCCGTGCATTCGAAACGGTTATCTTCGAGGGAGCAACTGTTACTCTTGCGGTTACAGTGTATATCTTGCTGCGTACTCTTTCTCTGTGGAAATAATGTTGCAGAGAAAGTCTGGATTTAAGCCTTGTCGTGAGTGTGGAGGCAAGATGTCGGTGACGGATCCTCATTCCGATTGCCTTTGGTGTTTGAGCTCCGACCACGACGTCTCGACTTGTGATTCGTGTCAGCACATGAATCCGAAGGCCATTAAAGAACGCGAGGCGAAGCTGTTTATGGCCAAGTCAAAGGAGAAGCATCACAAGAAAAAGTCTTCTCCAAGACATCGGCGTCATCGAGACTCCCGGCGCCGTAGAGAATCTCGGCGTCATTCAAGGGAGGCTCGTTCCAGGTCTCCGGATCGGCGCCGGAGGACATGGGAGGTCAGCCCCACGGTGACGCCGCATCCTTCGACGCCGTTGCTCTCTCCGACGTCTCCAACTTCGCCTGGACAGGCGTCGGTGATTGAGGTATTGGAGCCTCAGGTGTTTTCTCCGGCGCAGACGCCGAGGCCGGCGTCGGGGTCGCCTCCGAGTCAGGCACCCCAGTATCCGGCTTTTCCCACCCCTGGAGCCGATAGTTCCGCATTCTTGAATGCGATGTATGCCATCTTCCAACAGATGGCTCCAGGGGGTGCTCCGGCTGGGCCTTTGGCCTTTTCTTTGGGTGATCCTGCGCCTCTTCGGCCGGCACCCTTTATGCCCTTTCTCCCGTTTGGGAACGTGGGCTCGGCGCCAGTGTCGGCGCCGGTGGCCGCTCCGATGGCTTCGGAGGGATTGGCCCCAGGGATTTCCATCCCGTCGACGTCGAGATTTCGGCCTGTGACTCCGGTGGGTCCATCCGTTTCATCTGCTCCTCAGTCGGCGCCGAAGTTACCTGTGGCGCCGGATGCGGCGTCGGTGGCTTCGGAAGATCGGCGCCGATCTCCGACTTCCGACTTGGGCGGAGGTGTTGTCGACTCCGCGGATTGAGCAACGACTGCATTCAAGGAGGCGTGCTCTCCGGGTACTAGAGGAGCAGGAGTACCAACGAGCCCTAGAGGAAGGAGAGCTAGAGGACTCGGGTGATGGGCTGCGTGGACTGGAGTCGGCCAGTGGGCTGGACACTTCCCCTGAGTGGGACCTTTCGTCCCCGGGGGAATATACCGAGGAAGCTGCTTCCTTTCATACAGTGGTACGGAAGGCAGCTAGTTTTTTGGACCTGCCTTTGCCGGTGGTGGAGGCGAAACAAAACCTTTTGACAGAGGTGTTGCATCCGGCCTCAGCCGCGGCGGAGCCTCTATTACCTTTTAATGACGCTCTGCTGGATCCGGTTTTAGAGGTGTGGAAGAAGCCGGCATCTTCCCCAGCAGTTCACAGAGCCGTGGCCAGGAGGTATCGGACGGCTCCAACTGATCCTGGTTTCCTATCTAGGCACCCTACGCCGGAGAGCTTGGTTGTGCAGGCCTCCTGTTCGTCCAAATCAGCGCCTGGTTCTTTCCCGACGGTGCCTGGGGACAGAGACTCAAAAAAGCTAGAGGCGCAGTCGAAGAAGATTTTTTCGTCCTGCAGTCTGGCGTTAAAAGCCACTAATGCGACCTGTATCCTGGGGAGGTATATTCATGCTCTGATGGATGACATCTCCTCTTCGTTTACAGAGCTTCCCCAGGGTCTTTTGGATCTTGTCTCTGATGCCCAGGCTGCTGCGACCCAAATTATCCAGACGGGACTGGATACCACCGACTCGGTAGCCAGAGCAATGGGCACAACTGTGGTGGAAAGGAGACAGGCCTGGCTACGTAACTCGGGCTTTTCGGCAGATGTACAGTCCACATTGTTGGATCTCCCGTTTGATGGGGACAAACTGTTTGGGGCTAAGGCTGATTCGGCCTTGGAACGTTTTAAGGAGAGCAGGGCCACGGCTAAGTCGTTGGGACTCCAAGCTCCTTCTTCCACGGCCTCTTCCAGATTCTTCAGGAGGTTTCGTGGATTTGGGCGTGGCTCTTCCTCCTCTTCCTTTCGGGGAAAATATCAGCAACCTGCCTCTTCCCATCCCTATAGATCTTTTAGGGGGAGGGGTAGGGTCCGCACCAGGGGAGCCTCTCAGCAGCACTCTGCCTCTTCCTCATCCTCTGGCGGGGTGCAGCAGGGGAAGCAGCCTTAGGCTTCCACCATTTCCCACTCACTCCTCTCCTGTAGGGGGAAGATTACAGCATTTTCTCACCAAATGGGAGACTGTTACGTCGGACACTTGGGTTCTCAGTGTTGTGGGAAAAGGCTACACCCTTCCCTTTCGGGAGTTTCCGCCCCTCATCCCGCCCCGCCCTTCGTATTGTTCACAAGAACACCTCCTGTTGCTAGAACAGGAGGTAGAAGTCCTCCTTTTAAAGGGCGCGGTGGAGTTGGTCCCGGAGCAGGAAAGGGGTCAAGGAGTTTACTCAAGGTATTTCCTGATTCCCAAGAAGGATGGTCGTTTGAGACCAATTCTGGAACTGAGGATCTTGAATTGGTTCCTCAAGCAGGAAAAGTTCAAGATGCTGACCCTAGCACAGGTGCTTTTGGCGTTGAACATGGAAGACTGGATGGTGTCTGTCGACTTGCAGGATGCTTACTTTCATATCCCGATACTCAAGTCACACAGGAAGTATCTCCGGTTTGTGGTGGGATCGCAACACTACCAGTTTGCGGTCCTTCCGTTTGGTCTTACTTCAGCACCTCGAGTCTTCACGAAGGTGATGTCGGTGGTTGCGGCAGAGCTCAGAAGGAAGGGGATAGCAGTATTCCCTTACTTGGACGATTGGTTGATCAAAGCCAAGTCCCCGGAGCTTGTGTTGCGTCATCTGCAGTCAACAACCCAGTTGTTGTTCGACCTGGGCTTTTCGGTGAACGAGCCCAAATCTCACCTGGAGCCCTCTCAGCGCCTCCTGTTCATAGGGGCAGTACTGGATACGACATTGGGTCGGGCCTTTCCTCCGCCTCAGCGGATTCAAGATATTCAGGATTTGGTTCCAATGTTTCGAAATGGAGCGGTAGTTCCAGTCCTCAAGGTCCTTCGTCTGCTCGGTCTTTTTGCCTCCTGCATTCTGTTGGTCACGCATGCTCGCTGGCACATGAGGGCTCTTCAGTGGTGCCTCCGAAGGCAGTGGTCTCAACACAGAGGGGATCTAGAGGGTACTGTCAAGATCTCCAGAGATGCTGCTGTGGATTTGAAGTGGTGGATTGCAAGCAACAATCTTTCACAAGGAAAACCGTTCCAGCAGTCGCCACCAGTGGCCACAGTCATAACGGATGCTTCCACTCTAGGGTGGGGAGCTCATCTGGGGGATCTGGAGATCAAAGGTCTTTGGTCTCCAGAGGAACAGATTTTTCACATCAATCTGTTAGAGTTACGGGCTGTACGTCTGGCTCTCAAGGCCTTCCTCCCTTCCCTTCGTGGTCAGTCGGTACAGGTCCTAACGGACAATACTACCACGATGTGGTACATAAACAAGCAGGGAGGAGTGGGTCGTACCTTCTCTGCAGAGAAGCTCTTCGACTATGGTCCTGGGCAAAGGACCATCGGATTTGCTTGATAGCAAACCATCTGGCCGGAGTCTTGAACGTGCGTGCGGACAGTCTCAGTCGCCACTTCTCGGCAGACCACGAGTGGCGTCTCCATCCAGATCAAGTCCGTTTAATCTTCCAGAAGTGGGGGTTTCCTCGGGTAGATCTGTTCGCCACTCGAGAGAACGCGCATTGTCCGTTGTTCTGCAGCCTTCAGTATCCGATGCAGGAAGCATTGGGGGACGCGTTTCAAATGACCTGGTGCGGCCAGTTGCTTTACGCGTTTCCTCCCATACCCTTGATTCCTCGAGTATTGAGGAAGATTCGCCAAGACCGGGCTCTAGTAATCGTAATAGCTCCGGATTGGCCAAGGAGGGTGTGGTACTCCGACCTTCTCCAACTCTCAACGTGCCCGCCGCTCCGTCTCCCTTTCAGGGCAGACCTCCTCTCGCAGTCGCAGGGGCAGGTTCTACACCCCAACCTCCAGAGTCTGCACCTACATGCCTGGAGATTGAACGGGGCAACCTGAGTTCCTTCTCTCTCCCGCCTGAGGTAGTGGATGTTATATTAGCGGCCAGGCGACACTCCACTAAATCTATCTACGCTAATAGGTGGTCTAAATTTGTTGCGTGGTGTGGAGAGAGGCAGATTGATCCTTTACAAGCTCATCTATCGGACGTTTTGTCTTTTGCTCTATCTCTGGCGCAGAAAGGTTGTGCAGTGGCTACCATTAAAGGTTATTTATCGGCCTTGTCAGCCTTCATATGTCTTCCAGACCAACCATCTTTATTTAAATCCCCTATTGTTATCAGATTCTTGAAAGGTCTTCTAAATCAATATCCTCCAAAGCCATTCGTTATGCCGCAATGGGATTTGTCCTTAGTCCTGACTTTTCTTATGGGGTCCCCTTTTGAACCTATGCATTCTTGCCCCTTAAGGTATTTGTTTTTAAAAACAGTCTTCCTGATAGCTATAACATCAGCAAGGAGAGTGAGTGAGTTGCAGGCCTTATCAGTAAAACCCCCTTATACAACTTTTTATGGGGATAAGGTGGTGTGGAGGACCAAGGCTGCTTTCCTCCCGAAGGTTGTTTCACCCTTCCATTTGGCTCAGGCAATTACTTTGTCCACGTTCTATCCTCCGCCTCATCCTTCCAAAGAGGAAGAAAGACTGCACCGTCTGGATCCAAAGAGAGCGTTGAGCTTCTTTATCGATAGAACAAAGGATTTCAGGCTGGAGGATCAGCTGTTTATTGGATACGTGGGCAAGAGGAGAGGAAAGGCAGTCCACAAGAGAACACTATCCAGGTGGGTTGTTCTTTGCATTAAAATATGTTACTCTTTGGCAAAGAAGGATCCTCCTGAGGGCATTAGAGCTCATTCCACCAGAGCTAAGTCGGCCACTTCGGCCTTAGCCAGAGGTGTTCCTGTGGTCGACATCTGCAAGGCCGCAACTTGGTCGTCCCTTCACACTTTTGCAAAACATTACTGTTTAGATTCTGAGGTTAGAAGGGACGGCCATTTTGCACGGTCAGTGCTGCAGGATTTCTTGGTTTGACCATTTAGGCACCCACCGCCGGGCGTGGTACTGCTTTGGGACTCTATTCATGAGGTGAGGAATCCACAGGTAGTTGTATCCATCAGAAGAACGAGTTACTTACCTTCGGTAACGACTTTTCTGGTGGATACATTAGCTACCTGTGGATTCCTCACGGTCCCACCCGCCTCCCCGTTGCCTTTATGGTCTTGCCAAGTAATCCTTGAGTGCGCTCCTCTTGATCTTTGAGGGTGCAATAGATGTATATATATAATATATTTATATATATATATAGGTATATGTGTATATATCTTTATGTATATACTTGGTGTGTGTATATATTTTTAAAAGAAAGAGTTTTATATATATATATATATATATATATGTACATAAAAAAGATTTACAGTTATTCATACAATGTGGTGTATTTTTACAATATAATGGATGTTGCTTTGTTCTTTCATTGCATTGCCTGGTTGTTCTCATGCACGTAAAAAATGATTGGTACTGACGTCCGCACGTCGTCGAGGACCTCTTATTGCCTGTATGACGTCAGACGGCGTCGCGTGCGAGACAGTGACGTCCTCGTCGACGTGCAGAGACTAGTAAGAAGATTTCCGTAGAATGCTGGCGCCATGGGAGTATTCATGAGGTGAGGAATCCACAGGTAGCTAATGTATCCACCAGAAAAGTCGTTACCGAAGGTAAGTAACTCGTTCATCTGGAGCTTTACTATTATTGCGCTCAGGCACATTTTGCGTATTATTGGCTGCGTCCGGTCTGGTATTTGCCGCATCTTGCACCTGAAAGCGATGCGGTGTGGCCAGATGATTTGACCCGCATTCTTGGTAATCCCTTCCGGCCTCGAACGCGAGGCGTTGACAGAGAAACGTGCACCCCTCGGGCCTGGACGGTGCTGTTGCGCTGCTCTGGGGCAAGTACGCCCTTTGCTTCTTCGCTCCCAGTTCTTTCGGTTGCGGATCTTGAGATGTTCCGCGATGTGCGGTTTCGCGATTTTCTCTGCGATTCGAGTTTAACTGAATTGGGTGACTGGTTTGTGAATGGTCGACTGATCTCCCCTGGAGATGCGCTTGGGGATGGACGCGCTACTGCGTTGCAGCGGCTGTATGTGCTGTGTGTCTGCGCAATGCTTTGAGATCGATTCTCTGGACTTACTGAAACTCCATTGGAATGTCAGGCCTTGGAGGTGCTGTGCTGCGCTCAGTCGCCGCGTAAACTCATTACTAAATTGTATAATTGTGTTTAGGAACGGTGGGGTGACATTGGTGCATCTGCTAGAGTGCGATGGGAGGCGGATGTGGGTGAGCCTATATCTGAGCAGGTGTGGCTAAGATGCTGCGCGCACATGAGAGCTTTATCCCCTAATTATAGGCTACGTCTGATTCACTTCAAATTTTTGCGCCGCCTATATTATATCCCTAGCGGTCTCTGCTCTATGGGCCTACATGCAGATGCGTGCTATGAACGGTGCCGCGCTCCCGATGCTGGCTTTTTGCATCTTGTGTGGGAGTGCGCTGAGGTTCATGCTTTCTGGGTGGAGGTCATGAGAATGATTGAGGAGAGGACTGGTTTGGAGCTGCCCTTCTCCCCCAGATTAGCGCTGCTTGGATGTGTGGACGAAGTGCCGCGGACTCGTAGGAAACTGGTGGGCCTACTCCTGTTGCTAGCTAAGCGTAGAGTTGCGATGTGCTGGGGGTCGGGCCCCTCGCAGATCTGACTGGCTGCGAGATGCCTCCTTTTGTCAAGAGCAGCTGATGATTTTTTGGGAGCTGACCCCAGAGAGTTTCTGACCAAAGGATATTTGGGCTCCGCTGCGCTCCTCTCTGGAGGACTTATAGTGCGGTTGTGTTTGTATTACAAGACAGTCTAAGCGCTTAGTGGTTCTGTTTGCCTTCGCTCCTCTCTCACGCAGTGGAAATAATGTAAGCTGGCTTGTCGCAAGCACTCCTGTGTTCCTCCTCTGTCTGCCTTCTTTCTTCCTTTCCTATCTACTGGTTCTGTATTTAGTTTCTAGCCCGATGGACATGCTGTGAACTGCTTCGTGATTGGACTGTGGCAGATATGTATATTTTGTGGAGGCTGGGGCTCCCTAGCGGTACGCGGGGACCTTGATACTGTGCACTGGGCAGAGAATCGTTTGTAATCCTCCTTAATAGGCTGTGCCTTGGTCTTGGTCTTGGATTTGATAATCTCTTTGTAATCCAGTTCTGTGGCTGTCTTTTGCTGTATTGTTGTATGTTAACTTTCTCCAATACATGAATAAAATATTTTTAAAAAATTGTCTTCTTTTGAGAAGAGACACATTAGTGAAAAGTGAGAAAAGACGACTTGGCAAAATATAAAGAAATCTTTAAAAAATAAAACTTTGCAGTTTTGTTTGTCTTGCTGGCCACATTTTTGCCAGTAATGCGCCTTCTGTGCGTAGGGCACTATAAATTAAAAAGAAAAAAGAAAAAAATGTATCTCGGTCACATCGGCCTGATCCACTTTGCCCCGTTTGTCTCACAGAGGAAACCACGTTTTTCCTTTTTTTTTGGTCTTTCTTCTAACTGGCTGTTAAAGTGGCACTTCTTGCTTCTTTTTAAACCACCCTATGTGTTGCAGCTTGGTTAAGACGCTGTTTGCTAGAAGGGGCATGGTTTGTGGCGCTCCTATCCCTTTTCTACTGTCTTTTGCAGCAGGATCAACTGTAAAGATGGTAACACTGTTTTTGGTTTTGTTTTGGTTACAGTGTGTGAGCAGTTCCAGCATCCCACTGCACTTTAGGGGAATTGCGATATCTCCCCTGAGCTGATTGCCGTTGCAAGGTGACTCCAGGGGGAGGTGGTGGTTGCCGCCACTTGCAATGCTTTCCGCTGCCTTGGATCCCCGTCGGGGCGGGAGTGTGGCAGATTCGGGCGGCGCTGGGTACTAAATGCGTGCCCCAGCCTCTCCTTCCTGTTGTTGGGGGAGGGGTTGTGGCGGCTTCGGGCGTGGCGCCGGCCAGATACTGGAGTGCCCCAGAGCCACTCCCTCCTATTGCCACCTCTGATCCCGGTCCGGGGCAGGTGTGGGGCAGCTTCAGGGTGGCGCTGTTTAGCAGGAAAAGCACCGCCGAGCCGCTCCTTCTTGTTGCTGCGCGACACTTGCTTGGATGAGTTTTCCCGAATTTTTGAGCAGCTTCGGGGGCGGCTCCGGTTAGTTACTGGAGTGCCCCAGAGCCACTCCCTCCTATTGCCGCCTCGGATCCCCCATCCGGGGCGGGGGTGTGGCAGCTTCGGGGCGGTGCTGTTTAGCAGGAAGAGCGCCGCTGAGCCGCTCCTTTTTGTTGCTGCGCGATGCTTGCTCGGGTGAGTTTCCCAAACTTTTGAGAGCCCAAGGAGCGGGTGGCGGGGGTGTCTAACGTTTCCCTGACTGCGGGATCCTGGGGGGTGGTGCGTTTGCTTGGACCGGCGCTCAGTTCACAAAAAAAAAGGGGTGGGGGGTCCCTGGCACCGATCCTCACTGTCTTTATGCGTGCTAGCCCCTAGCCAGTACCTGAGGATTGGGTGCAGTGCCCGGCTCTTTGGTGGCGGGGATCTGCGGTTGCCGCTGGTTCCTGCTTGCGCTGCTGGGTTGGTGGGTGGCTGGATTATGGTGCGGTGTCCCCTTGCCAGTACCTCAAGATAGGTGCAGTCTCCATGCGGGGGTCGCTGGTCGCCGCCGGTTCCTGCTTGTGCTGCCGGGTTGGTGGGGCAGTCTCCGGCCCTTCGAAGTCTCCGGCTCTATGCTGGATTATGGCGCGCTGGCACCTCGCCAATACCTCAAGATAGGTGCAGTCTCCAGGCGGGGGTCTCTGATAGTCATTGCCGGTTCCTGCTAGTGCTGTCCTTTTCGATTGCTGCCCGGCTGCCCTGGATACTAATAGGGGGGTTCTGAGCCAGGCAGCCCTTTTTAAGCCCCGCTTCTGCCTTTGGGACATGTTGGGGCAATTAAAAAAATTTTTTTGACCTCATTGGGTCATTGTTCTTCTTTGTCCCTCCCCCCTTCCGTTTCTCCCTTGTGCCCCCCCTCCCCCGCCTTTTTGCTCGGGGGCCTCAGTGTGGTTTCTGCTCCGACCCCTCGAGCTCCCTATGGTCACGGGCCTTCGCCCCGGAACTCTTGCAGGATTTACCATCTGTTTTATCTAGTGCTTATTCTTTCTTTTGTTTCTCGTGTGTGCGTGTTGTGTATTTGTCTGGTGCCATTATCCCCTCCCCAGCTGCACCTAGTCTGCTGCATGATTGCTTTTAACACATTCTTTGCATCCTGTGGGAACAGCTGTTTGAAGCAGCAGTGACACATCACTCCTCATCAATGCCTCAGCAGTGGGGAAGTTCATACTGATTGCTATCCGCATTCAAAGTGGCCCAACCACGCGGCCAACCAACACTGCATGCTTTGTTTTCAATGGGGAACTGTGGGCATTTTGGTCGGATGTTCATCTGGACCGCTTTGATTCATGTGAAAGAAAGCAGTGTTTGGGGAGCCAGTAAACCTCAAGCACTGAAGCTGTGTGAAAATGGAAAATGCAAGCATTGGCAAAGTCCACAGCAAAAAAAGAAAAATCCTTTATGCGGCTAGAAGGTGGTGGTAGGGGTGGGGATTTAAGTTGTACGGGTGTGTAGAGGGGGAGTGGCACAGAAGCAATAAGGGTAGGGACAGGGGACACGGAAGCAACACTGGAAGGGCAGCGGTGAATTCAACAGGAGAAACCTACAGGGGAGCGCAACATTAAAGCACATTAGGACAGGCAGCAGAACAAGGGGAGAGAGAAGTACCAGACGGAGACGGTTTGAAAACACATGCACTCCCTGGGAGTGCTTAGATAAAAAGAAAAAAGTAATTCCTTGACAAGATGTACAGACACCAGACGCAAACACACACACATGGTAAAGAGGCAATGCTTCGTGGAAGAGACAGACACAAGGTTGACAAGTTGGGACACAACTAAGAAGCAGTCACATGAGTGAGTAGGAAAGCCAGCCAATGGTAAGCAGCGGTCACACTCCAAGGCTCTTTTATGTTCTAGCTAAGCCAAGATATACCGCGCAGCAGAATGCACATGCACTGTCTAGGAGGCTGGACCTAATGAGGCACCCACCTCTCTGGGTGTAAAGCATATAGCACTCATGCGTCAAGCTAGGCCCAGAGATTAAGGATTTACAAAATGATATAGAGGTGCTCAAGCAGGGAGTAAAAAAAAAGAATAAAAATGAAGCTCCCATTCAGTAACAAAAAAGGAAGAGAAAATACCAACAAAACTGAATCTCAGAACTTCAAATGCATCCCATAGAGGGACAGTATCCATCTCAATTCGGAGACCCCTATGGGATTAAAAAGAATGTATATCAGATCAAAGAAAGTACAACAATTTTATAAATAGGCCAAGATGGGTCTGTTCAGTTGATGTGGCACAAAAAACAAGTGACAAACGAAATGCCTCAGTAGAGATTCTGCAGGGCACATTCAGTAGCCTGAAAAAGGGGAAGCACAGCACAAAAAGACCTAAGGCTAATATGTAAGTAAGGCTATGACAGAAGACAAACTTGGCAAAAGCTGGCTAAAGAACACAAAATTTCACAATTTGTAAAATTATTAAAACGACAACTAACAAAAGAAGACATTCTCCCCTAAAAATGACTGTCATAAAATCTGGTTGAAGGAACTGTCAAAATGAGTGATTTGAAAATGATCAAACAACATTATTTTAGTGCAAGCCACAGTAAAGGCTACATGTTACGAGGCACATGAAATTTTAGTTAGGTAGAGTATATGTGAAGATCTGTTCCCCTTACCCACACTTCGTTAGAAATTAGAATACTAAGTGGAGGCAAATCTCTCAGCAAAACTAGGGAGGCAATCTCTAGTAAGGGAGAGAGGAGGACCCAGGCGATAACATCTCACATTTTACATGCTGGAAAGGAATATGAGAATAATAATACTGGCACTGTTACTCTGCCCTTTGAAGAAGATGGAAAAAAGGGAAACAGGCACTCAAAAAAGCCAGCACTCAACTAGTGAAAGTGGACAGTAGCAGTAGGAAATCTGCTACTGAAAGAAACTGTTCAGCAGACAAGTCAATAATACCTTGAGAGGAGACCCCTTGAAACTCTCATGGCTACTACATATAAAGGAAAACCAATTGCAACAAGACAAGACTGACTAGATCCTCAGATTAGAAAGACAAGACCAGGTCAGATGGGTTAGGGTCATGAAACCCATATGCCCTGTCATGAAATATGACTGGTGTTGGTCAACAAAAGTAGGAGACTTGAATCTAATGAGCTGTCTGAGTGACCATGAAATGTTGATATGTTCCAGAGATGTTATTACCAACAGCATAGAAAATTCTGGATTATAATGTGCCAAACAGCTTGCCGCCTCAAGTTACAGTGGTGGTTTACCGATTGCCCATAGAGTTGAAAATTGCCTCTGAAACAAATGCATGGAATGATTTCAACGAGATCATTTAGATGTGTGATAGCACCCTCTTAAACAATTTATACAAGTTTCTGTGCTCAGGAACAGAGGTTAGAAGGCATCAAATCTTGCGTTAGAAAAACAATGATTAAACCATCTTTATCAAAAGCTACAGCCCTGATGTGTGGAGATTTCAGTTGCATTATGAGAGAATGCAGAAATGATGAAGAGGTGTTTACTGAAATCAGTCCTCAATCTTCCTTCAGTTTAACTTTAGCATTTTTTTTTTGTGGAACTTTTGTCAAATACCTTACTGAGTTTTTTTTAAATATGTAAAGATATAATCTCTGTGACCGTGGAGCTCAAACTGATATAGATTATGTAAACCTGGAATTCAAGAACTGGGTCAGATTTGAAAATCCCAGGGTTTTTGTGAACAGAACGCTATCTACTAATTGACGTTTAAGGAAACATATCCCAAGAAAGATGAGACATACGGAGACCTAATAGATTCCAGAGAAGGGTAAAATGGAAGGAATCTCTAAAAAGACAAATCGAGGAATGGAAAGAGTGGACAGGTGCACAGGAACCTGTAACAGAAATAAGGCATGAAACTGCCACCCAGGAAAATGATATGTCAGACTACCAAGAGTTCATGCAATCCATAATACCATTGGTTTTAAATAGTGTTTCTATAAACAAAAATACTTGCTCACACAGTAGGAACCACAGAGCAAATTTATTCAGGGCAAATTACAAACTTGTGGTAAAACAAAACAAAGAAGCTGCCTTGTTGAAAGATGCAACTACTTTTTGGCATAAGATTTTTTAGAAACCAAAAGAAGATACCAGGGGGGGGTTGGGGGGCATCATTTCAGAGGAAAACTGGATAAAGACATTTGCCACAATATTCCATTTTGCGTAATGAATTGCCCAGGGATAATTCAGAAGCCACAGATGTGATAATTAAAGATAGAGAAACAAAAACTGAAAAAGCTGCTAGACATACTTTTCTGAAAGTATATTCAGTTAGGAAACCATAATGAAAGCATTACAGGATCATTCAAAAGGCAGCAGTTCGGGCTGGACTGTTCCCATGGGGAACAGGGTCAAGACTGATTTGCATATGGCTGGGTCCAAACTAGAATGGCAGCAAAAAAACGATGGATTTAGGCCCAGATCATTGTACTGGGGGTGAATGTTTGACAATGTTCAGCATTCCGTCCATCACTTGTTGTTTTTGCTTTGTCGCCCTAAGTGGGAAGGGTATGCCCAGACGTGGGTCCCCTGCTTCCCATGCCACTGGATTCAAGCTAGCCTGGCTGATGAGGGGTGAAACCCCGAAACCGGTCCCAGGATGCTTGTTTCCAGTCCAGGGAAGACCTGGCCTAGCAGTTCGGGCTGGGCTGTTCCCATGGGGAACAGGGTCAAGACTGATTTGCATATGGCTGGGTCCAAACTGGAATGGCATGGGCAGCAAAAAAACGATGGATTTAGGCCCAGATCATTGTACTGGGGGTGAATGTTTGACAATGTTCAGCATTCCGTCCATCGCTTGTTGTTTTTGCTTTGACATTCAAAAGGCAAACCTTTGGGACCAAGCATAGTACCCGCAGAAGACTTTAAATGCAGCCTAGCCTGGAGGCAATTTGCCCTCTTAGTGACTTTTATAGAGACTGCCATGACTAACATCTGCCATCCATCTTGGCAGAACGGTATAGTAGTACCACTGTACAAAAGGCCCCAAAATATTATCCTACGTCCTTTAGAACAATCTGTCTCATTGATGTTGACTATAAAATCTTCTGCACAACGATACTTAGAGCTCTGAAAGAACTGATTATAAAATTGGGAAATATTCAGCCCCTCCAAGGCAGCTTCGGAGGTCTGTCCACCACTGACCAGATATTTACCTTCCTTCAAATAGTTAGCAAATACAGCACCAAAAAATGTCTCTGTATGTGGCCTTTCTGCACTTCACCTCTGCCTTTGATTTTGTTACCACACATTGGTTACGGAGAAAACTGCATGACCCGGGACTGGAGTCCACTTTAATATCTGTAATGATGCTATATTCAGGTACTACAGCCCAGGTTAGACTAAATCAAAAAGATCTACTTAGTAAAAGATTTTCCTCCACCAATGGGGTAAAAAGGTTGCCTGATCGGTTAATTCTGTTCTCACTATATATAAATGAGCTTTAAAATCAAGTAAATCAAGATGTACCAGACACTGAAGGCTTTAAAGTCCCGGCTTAATTGCATGGCAGTGATTCCTTTTTAATAGTAAGAACCCCCCAAGGGCCTATAAACCACAATGGAAAAACGACTGCCAAGAAAATGGGTTGAAAATAAAAATCCAGAAGACCAAAACAAATGGTAACTGAAAAGACAGCACTTCCCTCAAAATATAGTGTACAAGCTGGAAAAAATAAATACCTACACCTTTTTATGGCTGTCGTTACTTAACATCCTTAAGTGGACCCACCATATTAATTCAGCAATAGAAAAATCAGAAGTTCCCTTAAATGCAGTTCTGCAATACGCAGAAGGGTATGCAGTCACGGTCATCAATTTTCAATACATACAGATTGAATGATATGGCAAAAGTAGAAAGCCAAACTGCTTACAACGCCGAGTTGTGGAACTTGGACAAAATGACTGGGAAAATAGGAGCATATGCAAGAAATGTCTGTATATTTTCCTGATGCTCCCACAGGAATTGCCCTCCGTTGTGTTGGAATGCGATATTAGCTATACTAATCAGATGGGATGCCAAGTCACACCAATAAAATACTGTGTGAAGTGACTGAAATCAACAGAGGACAATCTGGTCTATAAAGTCTGAAGAGAGCACTATCGTCTAATTTATAAATCATATTTTTCCACCAGCTGGGAAAAGGGAACAAAAGAAGCTTGGCTTAGTCATTACTTTGGAAAATATGGCACTAAGATCAATGATGAGGAAAAAAAGTTGACATTTCTCATCTGCAAACAGCTTGACAAGCTAGATTTCGAGGAAACATAAAAAGAAAAAGGTACATGAAAAATTAGTTACCAGTGGTCATGCTTCACCATTTTCATGGCCACACCTGACAGTGTATTATAGTATGATTTAAGATCCTCTGTAACGGAAGAACTGTTCATCAGTTGACACGTAAACTGTACATAATGGTTGAAAATTGGAGGCAGGAAGAAATACAATATATGTTATGCCTCTTCCAAGAAAGGTATATTGTTGGTTCTTGACCACTGGACCAAGAGGAACAAGCATTTGCAATGCATTCGTCTCACATTTTCTTGAGTTAGAGCTATTGGCATTGTAAATTCATTACTGGACTTTTCTTGCCAGATAAATTTGGTCAACCCTGCCTCATAATTTTGTTTTTTCCTGCCATATAATTCCAGTGGTGCAGTATTTAACTAAAGAACTTCTATTTACATTCTTCTTCTATCCTAAAACATATAACATTATCATATAAACCTTTATCAGAAATAAACGTTTGGCATTAAAGTGTAATACTCAAAACACCATAACAAAAATATAATTTGGGGCAGAGTGGAGGGTGAAAGGAAAGAGGGAGTTGTGAGTAAAGGTGGAGAGGACAAGTGGTGTAGTAACGGTGCAGTGGGCCCTGGAGTAAGAAAGGAAAATACAGCAGTAATTAGAGTTGAGTGAGGTCCATAGGTCTCTGGGCCCCGGTGCCACTGCACCCGTTCCTCCATTGATAACTAGGCCTCAGGAGAGAAAGTGGATGCGGCAGAAAAAGAAAAGCAAAAGGAATACAACATACAAAATGAAGAAAGAGAAGGGGTCATAAATAAATAAAAGAACGAGAAAATGAAAATAAGAAAAGAAGAGCAAATAAGAGAGAAAAAATGGAAGGAAGCTAACGAAAGAAAGAGGAAAAGTAATGACAAGTGTGAAAAGAAAGAGAAAGATGAACACTGGAGACAAAAAGAGAGATGGCAAGAGGAAAAAAAGCAGTGAAAGAACCAGGGCATGTGGGGACTGACACATTTCCCACAGACACAGAATGGCGTTTTGCTTCACTAATGGCTGATCTGTAACACTCATGCACTGACAAAAATCTCTAGAATGTGCTTCTTAGTCGAAAGAACACATTTATTATTTCACTTCGCAAGGTTCGTAAAAGGAGATTAGCATGCTGAAAGCACACGTTCAAAAATGGTCACAGCAGTGAATTGAAAACATGTACAAATGATCATCCACTGCAATACACACAACAAATATATGTATCTATATTATAATGCAACGCAAATAATGAATTACAAAATATGCATCACCATGAGGCAAGGGCACAACTGCTTCATCTCCTTCCTATTCAGCATCAGAGCGCCAGATCCCAGAATTGATCGGGGAGAGAGAGAGAGATCAATTATCCTCACGAGAAGACACACGCCAGCGTCCTTGGTATGCCTGAGATCTGAAAATACTCTCATTCCCCGTCCATCTGGGCTCAGCCTCTTATACTTTGAACAAACAAGAGAGATAAATTCTAGAACCTCCCTCTCACTGCAGAAGTTTACTTATTCAAAAAATGCTGATTGCTTTAGGCCAGCTTTGAAAATAACATGTCGGGACTTGGCCACAATCCCAAGGTGCCAATTCAAAACAAGACCGTTACCTGCTGTCTTAGTACATTCTTATCAGCCTAAGCACTTGGTGGGAAAGAACACAAACAATAAAAACATGAGCACGGTCTACAATGTAGAAAACTACTTGCAGCTTTGCTAATGCTAAAATAAAGTCAATAGGCAAAATTAAGCTGGCGGTCACTAATGTGCCGATGTGCTGCTAGGCTAAGTGCAACATGGAGTCAGTGGTCAAAACGCGCATATCATTACAAATGGTAAAACCACTTTGACGCTTTCGGTCCTGACAAGTAACTTGTGGCTTCCACACACAGATGGGGAAAAAGAGGGACCGACTCGCAATATTCATTTCAGAATTGCAAATAGGAAGGGGTGTTCCCTTCCTATTTGCGATTCGGAGTGACATGCAATACCATATGCGGTCGCAAATGGTATCGCAGTTACCATCCACTTCAAGTGGATGGTAACCCACTCGCAAATTGGAAGGGGGCCCCATGGGACCCCTTCCCCTTTGAGAATGGACCCAAAACAATTTTTTCAGGGCAGGTAGTGGTCCAAGGGACCACTACCTGCCCTGAAAAAATACCGAAACTAAAGGTTTCGTTTTTTTTTTTTTAAGTGCAGCTCGTTTTCCTTTAAGGAAAACGGGCTACACTTAAAAAAAAAAAAAAAACTGCTTTATTGATAAAGCAGTCACGAACATGGAGGTCTGCTGACGACAGCAGGCCTCCATGTTTGCGAGTGCCTAGACTCGCTATGGGGCCGCAATTTGCGACCCACCTCATTAATATTCATGAGGTGGGTCATTGCGACCCCATAGCGACTCGCAGACGGTGTCTGAGACACCTTCTGCATACCAATTTGCGAGTTGCAAATTGCGAGTCGCAGGGACTCGCAATTTGCAAGTCGCAAATTGGCATTTTCCTACATCTGGCCCCATACGACTTAAGCGCATTGCTAGTACATTAACAAGTAATTTTACATCTACATTGAGCATGGACAATGGCCTATAGGAGCCGGGGTCGACCGGGTCTTTCCTTGGTTTCTGTATCATGACTATCAGGGCTTTCCTCATATGTGTTGGCAGCGTACCCTCTCTTTGTGCCTCACAGAGTGTTTCTAACACTCTGGGAAGGACCGATGCAGAGTATGTATGGTAAAACTCAACTGGTAGGCTATCAGATCCCGGTGCTTTTCCGTAGGGCATGGCCCCTAGGGCTTCTTGCAGCTCCTCCAATGTTGCGTCCTCTTCAAGCTCTTCAGTCTGTGCCTCCGCTAACCGAGAGAGCCGGAGCCCGTCCAGGTACTTGTGCACTTGGTGACTGTCCTTGCGCCTAGGTGAGGCGTATATGTTTTTCAAGTGATCCCGAAGGAGTAAATTTACAGGTTTACCCTAGTAACATTTCTCCAGTCAGTCCATGAAAGGACCGAATAATTGTTGGGGGTCTCTCGCGCTTGAGTAGCCAGCTAGCATGCGTCCCGAGCGGTCTCCCTCGCAATGCAATTTATGTAGTCCTTGCGAACATAGCTATCCAGCCTATAACAAATTGCTCCTATTCTCCTATGTGACTCTTGGTGGCTTGCTTCGTCCACATTACTGTTGCCTTCTCGGCTTTAGAGTGTAGTCAGGATACCCTCCTGCTGTGTGAGCTCCTGCTTCATTTTTTCCCTGATACCGTAGAATTTACCAAGGCTTTCGCCTCATATGATGACCTCCCATTCTGCTCCTCGCATCTGGGTTGTGGTCCAGTTCTCCCTGAAATATCCATTTAGTGCTATCTGTAGGCCCCCCTTATATTCAGGGACCCCGAGCAGCTCAGGCCGCATTCGCCACAGGGGGATCACTGGCCTGGGAGCATGAGTCTCACACTCCAGCAACAGGGGGGCGTGGTCTGATAAAAATCTCACCTGGTAGGCCACCCGCCGGACATCTAGTGTGCTGTCATTCGCTAGCCTAAATCTATCCAATCTGCTGTATGCCCCTTGAGCGGGTGTGTAGCAGGAGTATATTTTGGATATGGGGTGTAGTTCCCTCTATATATCTACTGATTGCAGGCTAGTCATGACCTTGCGGAATCTGGCTGTCGTATGGGGCTTTGTGCCCAGTTTCGGTGGGCATCTGTTTAAAGTACCGTCTAGGACGCAGTTAAAATCCCCTGCCCAGATAATGGGCATCTCAATGGAGGGTAATAATTCTTGCTTCAGATTTTTAAAGAACTCTGCATCATCAGAGTTGGGGGCCTGTATGTTCAAGATGCAGAGTTCACGCCCATCTAAGTTTCCGTGTAGGAGTACATAGCGGCCCTCCACGTCTGCCGTTAGTCCCTTTAATTGGAATGGGACCCCAGGGGTGGCCCAGATCGATACCCCCCTATCATGAGTATGTGGATGAATATAACTGTCTCCTCCACTTTGTGTAGTTTTTGTGCCTCAGCGTCCATCAAGCGTGTCTCCTGTAGGAGGGCAATGATTTGCACCTATGCGTCTGAGGTATGTGTGTACTCTGTAGCGTTTTAGAAAGGAGTTCAACCCCCTCACGTTCCACATGATAATTCGCATTAGTTCACTCATCTTGGTCTACCCCGGTCAGCAGTCACAGCCCCCCCACCTCTTCCCCCTCCCATTGACTCCCCCCCCCCCCCCACCCCTCCATCTAGCCTGGGCCCCCCCAACCCCCATACACCAGCCAAGCTCACACATAATAGTACAACCCTTGTGCCTCTCACCGTTACAATACATGCAGCACACCAAGTTTATAAAACCTAACTCCAAAACCAAAAAATAACCCCATCCAAACACCCGTATCCCTCCCCGGGTAAACACCTCTGAACAACTAGTGTCTGCCCAATCTGTGTGTGATTCCTGCTATCCCTTCCAGAGATCTAGAAGGGGGGAAGCAAGCTCGCTGCCCCCACTCGATAGCAAAGATCAGCTCAAGATGTTGCAGGTTGGCACGCAAGCAGTTCTCCAGCACTCCTCTCACAATCATCCAGTCCGCGCACACACTGTTCCCGATTATTTAAACTATAGCACTACAGTGAAGATTATAGAAGAATAAGAGGTAGGAGCCTCATAGATGATCAGAAATGAGTAAGAGCTAAGGGGTTAGAAGTGGCTGAAGTAGTGAAGTGAGCTTGTCAGATCGCCTAATCCACATTCGTTGTTGTCGTCCCAAGTCCCCCGACAACCCCAGCGCAGGTGGAGCGGCTAGAAAAAAGAGGGGGGGGGGATGCAGGGGGGAGAGAGAGGGGAAGGGAAGGAGCCAATGTTCTCTGAGCATGGCAGTGGCCCAGTCACAGCATTCATTTCAAAAGAAAAAGGGGGAGGGAGGAGGGATAAGTGAGCAGCAAGGTAGAAGGGGAGAGCTGCGCCTCCCACCGCAGCTTCCAGCCCCCATTCACACATTGTCTGTTCCGCATGAGCTTCAGGTTCGTGCCCCCTTCACCGCCGTGTCACATATCTTCTTCGGCGGCCATCAGGTGATGGCATTGTCCAAGTCTGAGGTTGGACCTTCCTCACCCTGTAGCAACCTAGTATGTGAGGATGTCACTGAGGTGACGGATTCCACCCATAGTCTGGCCTCCTCTTGCGCCTCTGTCTTTCTCTCCAGGCTCAGGATGCCAGCTGGGCGCACTATCACTCTGTTGTCTCGGCTGGTACATCGATGTCTATTGTTCCTGCGTTCAATGGCCTGCGCATCCCCGGCCCTCTCTGTAGCCTCTTCTGTGGTGGGGTCTCGTGGGGTCGCTCGCACCCTCTGAGTTCCAGCCAGTCCCAAACTGCTTCTGGTGTTTGGAAAAAGTGCGAGCGGCCCTCGTGTAGGACCTTAAGTTTGGCTGGGTATAATAGCATATAGGTGTACCCCATTTCTTTTAACTTTTTGCTTATCACCTCCATATGATTGTCTTTGGAGCTGGACCACCCTCATATAGTCAGGAAAGAACCGTATATTGTGATTCGCATTTGAGGGGTCCCGTGTTTGCGTACTTCTTGCAGGATAATATTACAGTCTCTGTAATTGAGAATCTTGGCAATGATCGTTCTGGGGGTAGCCCCGGATGGTGGCGGGGGGCTAAGGCTCTATGCTCTTGCTGAACCACAAACACAGATGACAGGGGGGCGGTGGGAATTGTCTTCCTGATCCAGTCCTCCAGGAAGGTCTCTGGGACCATCCCCTCCACTCCCTCCAGGAAGCCCACAACTCGCAGGTTGCATCTCTGCGACCTTCCATCCACATCATCAGTCCTCACCTCCAGCCTGCACATTTTAGCCTCAAGGGTGGCTACAGTGGCCTTCAGGGCATTTATGTCTATCTGCATGCCATTCATCTGCTGCTCAGTGATCACCGAATGCTCCGCCACCACCCTCAGATCAGCTCTCAGCAAGTTAACGTCCACTGCGATGTAGGCGATCTGCGCCTGCACCGCCTGTCCAGAGGCCTCAATGGCTGCCAGAATCTGGGCCCCGGTGGGCTTGCACACCTTCTCTGTAAGTCCAGGAGGCTCACTTGCGCCCCCCCGCACTCTGGGCCGTGAAATGGTCCATCCTTGTCTGCTGTGCACCTTCGGTCGTTCTATCTTTACCCATATTGTACAAGGCCCACAGCGCTGGCCTCTGACGATCCCTCTAGGTTTCATGCGTTCGCACCGCGGGCAGCAGGCTGAATGCACGGTCCCCCCCGTACACCGTGCTTCTTCTCACTCCCAAAACCTTGTGGTACTGCACCTATCAGGTGGGGCCGGCAGCTGTCATGGCCCCAAGTGGCTTGACAAGTTTGGTCTATGTAGACGATGCGGCCCCCAGTGCCTCCTGGGGTGCACCTTGACTCCACAGTCAGTGCCACAGCCAGGAGGTCTGTGGGGTGATGTTCAGGCAGAGTGAGGGGGGCAGACAACTGCCAGATCAGTCGGACCAGCAACAGAGCTCCAGCCGTGCCCCAGAGCCCCAGCAACTTCTCTCCGCAGCTCAGCTCAGAGCTTCTCCAGTTGGTGCGGCTTGACCTGCAGTCCAGGTAGTTTGCGTTCTTCGGGTACCAATCGCCGATTCAGGCGTCCCCCACTCACTCACTCGTGTCTTCCTCAGTGTCGCTGGTTCTCTGCTGCGATTCCCCGGCCCCTTTAGCATGCTCTCTGTCCCCAGCCGGGTCACTCAGACTGGGGCGGTGACCAGCAGGCTCAACGTCAACCAAGATGGAGGGAGAGAGGTTGGAGAGTAAAACGGGCAGTCCCCACAGCACGAGGTGCTCGCCGTCAGGCTCCGCCGGGTCAGAAGAGGGCGCGGGGACGTCCACCGCCGCAGTCTTGGGCAGACCTACCACGTCAGATGCTGCCAGCCCAGCATGCACCATGGTCTGCGGCCGCCATGTTGGGGTCAGGTGCTCTCCTCCACCTCCGCAGTGCAGCGCAATTACAGGCATTTGTGCCCTCCACCGTCGTCTCACCCCAGCCCCTGTCATTGAAGCTGCTGGATCCACGGGGCCTCAGGCGGTAGGATATTTCCAGATTCCGTAGCCGGGAGCACTCGGCTAGTGCGTCTGATCGGTCATCTTGTTGGCCACCCCCCCCATTTGAAAATATTCTTATTTTTGGGGACAACACATGGACATCCTGGTGCAAACCTATAAGGTTAGAGGACTGATTAATTAAATTCCTCTACCTAGAAGGTTGTAAGGCAATTGCAATGGCCAGGTGGCACACAAAGGACTTAGTATTCAGTATTAAAATGATTATTGTGTCTCTGTTTTCTCTCTTTATTGTACATGGGAGGAGAGGAGGCACTGTTGGGGTGGTCTTCTACGTCTGAGATTGCGGTTCTACTCTTCAAGTTAGACCTTCTTCTATTCTTCCAAAGTTGCTATACAGGGAGTGCAGAATTATTAGGCAAGTTGTATTTTTGAGGATTAATTTTATTATTGAACAACAACCATGTTCTCAATGAACCCAAAAAACTCATTGATATCAAAGCTGAATATTTTTGGAAGTAGTTTTTAGTTTGTTTTTAGTTTTAGCTATGTTAGGGGGATATCTGTGTGTGCAGGTGACTATTACTGTGCATAATTATTAGGCAACTTAACAAAAAAAAAATATATACCCATTTCAATTATTTATTATTACCAGTGAAACCAATATAACATCTCAACATTCACAAATATACATTTCTGACATTCAAAAACAAAACAAAAACAAATCAGTGACCAATATAGCCACCTTTCTTTGCAAGGACAATCAAAAGCCTGCCATCCATGGATTCTGTCAGTGTTTTGATCTGTTCAACATCAACATTGCGTGCAGCAGCAACCACAGCCTCCCAGACACTGTTCAGAGAGGTGTACTGTTTTCCCTCCTTGTAAATCTCACATTTGATGATGGACCACAGGTTCTCAATGGGGTTCAGATCAGGTGAACAAGGAGGCCATGTCATTAGATTTCCTTCTTTTATACCCTTTCTTGCCAGCCACGCTGTGGAGTACTTGGACGCGTGTGATGGAGCATAGTCCTGCATGAAAATCATGTTTTTCTTGAAGGATGCAGACTTCTTCCTGTACCACTGCTTGAAGAAGGTGTCTTCCAGGAACTGGCAGTAGGACTGGGAGTTGAGCTTGACTCCATCCTCAACCCGAAAAGGCCCCACAAGCTCATCTTTGATGATACCAGCCCAAACCAGTACTCCACCTCCACCTTGCTGGCGTCTGAGTCGGACTGGAGCTCTCTGCCCTTTACCAATCCAGCCACGGGCCCATCCATCTGGCCCATCAAGACTCACTCTCATTTCATCAGTCCATAAAACCTTAGAAAAATCAGTCTTGAGATATTTCTTGGCCCAGTCTTGACGTTTCAGCTTGTGTGTCTTGTTCAGTGGTGGTCGTCTTTCAGCCTTTCTTACCTTGGCCATGTCTCTGAGTATTGCACACCTTGTGCTTTTGGGCACTCCAGTGATGTTGCAGCTCTGAAATATGGCCAAACTGGTGGCAAGTGGCATCGTGGCAGCTGCACGCTTGACTTTTCTCAGTTCATGGGCAGTTATTTTGCGCCTTGGTTTTTCCACACGCTTCTTGCGACCCTGTTGACTATTTTGAATGAAACGCTTGATTGTTCGATGATCACGCTTCAGAAGCTTTGCAATTTTAAGAGTGCTGCATCCCTCTGCAAGATATCTCACTATTTTTGACTTTTCAGAGCCTGTCAAGTCCTTCTTTTGACCCATTTTGCCAAAGGAAAGGAAGTTGCCTAATAATTATGCACACCTGATATAGGGTGTTGATGTCATTAGACCACACCCCTTCTCATTACAGAGATGCACATCACCTAATATGCTTAATTGGTAGTAGGCTTTCGAGCCTATACAGCTTGGAGTAAGACAACATGCATAAAGAGGATGATGTGGTCAAAATACTCATTTGCCTAATAATTCTGCACTCCCTGTATTGAGTAACATTGAGTAGTTTGACAATGACACCTCTACTTACATTGCCCAGCAATGGCAGAAATGTGCTACGTTGCACTATTTATATTGTTATAATTGGCTGTCGTTCAAAGCCACTAACATGAACACCAGATTCTAAATCTGGTTATTCACTTATAGAGCGGTAGCAACAGTGGATAATAAAAAAAAATGTTACCCACTGTTGCTACGTCATAAAGAATTTCCAAGTTGCTCTGCCAGACCTCCATGAGAGCCTGTTGGCTTAGTGCTGACTCTGCTCTGATGGGATGTGGGGGACACAGCTTCAAGATGGGGTGAGATGGGACAAAGGTGGTGGGTTGAGTGGCTGGAGACTCAGTATTTTATTTTACATTTAGGACAGGGAGGAGAAGCCGTGTTATGTATAGCCACCATTATAGGGTGACCAGATTTTTTATCCCAAAAGCCGGGACATTTCTCAAAAAATTAAATGAGGACTACAATTTTTTGCAATTATTTTAATCCAGTAAGATACATTTTAATTAAATTGCATCTTATAATACCTGCTAACTAGCCATGCATTGTAACACACAAAAACTAGTCTCCTTCTGTTTTCAGTCGACTCTCTGCAAAAACTGGGACACAAGCCAAATTTGCCCAAAACTGCCGCGACAGCTGGTGAAAAACCGGGACTGTCCCGAAAAATCTGGGATGCCTGGTCACCCTACCCCATTATTCGTCTGCCCTTTTGGCCAAGCACTTGAAAACAGGGGCAGAAGATCTTAAAGAGGGGGAGCTATACATAGCTTAAAAGTATAGATGGGTAAAAAGTGAATAACAGGAATGTTCATACTTTCAGAGTCTCTTCGCTCTTGTCTATTTCACGTGCTCTGATTCCCCACCCCACCCCCGAATAAAAACATCCCTTTTATTCACTGATAACCATCTATAATTCTTTATATTACAAACAGGAAGCAGCAAGGTAAATACACAGCATGGGTATTAATATCAATGCAGTTCGCTCTTGCTCCATCCCTCTTATTTCTTGTACCCGCTGTGGGTGCTGCACCTTTTAAAATGTTTCCCCCTACATGGCCCTTCCGAATCGTGCTTCTTGTCCACTGGTGTGTTTAGATGCAGATTGTTAATGAAGGAGTCTAAAAGTTAGCTGGCAGCTGTTTTTATAGCCAAGAGGTGGAAGCATCAAATCCTGAGGGGTTGTTATGGAAGTGTGAAGTTGATGGTGAGAAAGTTGCTTTCATCCATAATCACCTGGGTCTGCATGATGTGTCATAAATACTCCAGTTTCACTAAGGAAAGAGCATGAAATATTAAACAGATAAGTAGTGCTGTTTTGCAATCGGGCAATTGTAGCTTTGCAGGGAGCCTTTGGACTGTCCAAGGTCAAACTGTTTGTTGCTCGCTTCTCTGCTATCTCAACAGTGATTGCACACAAACGCTACCTTCCCTTCTAGTTAATGTTTAGGAGTTTGAACTTCTCACTGCTGTGGGACGGGAGAGAAGGGGCTTCGCTGTAAGTGTGGCAAGCACAGCAGGGAAGGGTTTGTGGACGTTTGTCGTGCAAGACCAAGGTGCATACTGTGTGTACAAACCAAGTGGCTTCTCTTTATGGGGCCGGCAGTGCCTGTATCTGAGCATCCGATTGAAAGGGTCTGGGTTACTTTCTTAGCATCCTGTACAACCTGTACCTCGTGTATTTTGCAACAAAAAAAGCCTTTTGTCGTCCTTTCTGTGACAGAGGCTGTCACGATTGTGGAAAAGGTGTTTGCAGTTTTTTAATGCGATTCTCTTTAACACCTCAAGATGTCACTGTCGCTCTGGTTTTCTGCCCTCACTCTAAATCTGCGAAGGTTACAGAAGGCAAAACCTTTAGCAGATAAGGAATGTTCAAGAATTTTAAGTTGTTCAGACTTACAGCACTCACATGCCACCCTTGGTACAGAAACGGACGCGGGGGTTGGATACAAAGCAGATCTGCACAAAACAGCTCCTCCCCAAGTCCAGAAGTAGTCGTGGCAACGTAAGTCAAAAATTAAACTGGGTGGGGTGGGTTATTCTCTATCACAGAGACGGGGGACCATGGAGCGGGGTAAAACTACCTTCTGTCTTGTACCCATCTAACATCTTAACCTCCCATATTTTGTTTTAGATGGCATATTGAGTCACATTGTCGGGGACCTCACTCACTCGCACTAGGCTAAAACGGAAAAGTGTGTGTGTGTGTGTGTGTGTGTGGGGGGGGGGGGGGTCATTATTCAGGCTGCTAGAATCTTATCGAAGGGAGTTGGTAGACCACCTGCAAAAAACAACAGTTTTTGTCGCTAGCTAGCAACCATGAGCAAGGGAATCGAAGGGCCAACTTCATAAGAAGCCCCCAAGTCCACCCTTGTTTGCATGGCAAGTTCCAACATTCTTGATGAAAAATGGAGCTGTGGAATGACAAGTGCTCTTACCTTAGTATTTAGCTGTCACTTTAAAGACATATCGAGCAGGCCAGGTTCCTGTTCTTCAGGTGTACCCCAAACAGGATTCCGTACCCAGCTCAGCTCACTGAGCCATGCCCCTCCACGGTTGGTGGTGGGTCAATCAACTCTCGTCTTTAAGATGATTTCAGTTCCGGCCTTCTGTTCTCTCCCTCTCTCCTCTACTACAGAAGGGAAGTTAGGAGATGTGGGCGAAACCCAGCCAGCAATCAGTTCTTCGAAACATCTTTTCACTTTATTTTGTTGACAGAAGAGGCACATAAAGCACTGCTCAGGAGCCAGAGGATAGTGCTCAAGGTTTGTGCACGGAGTTGGGGGTGGTGTGGGAGAAGCAGGACAGGGTGCAGGTCTTCATTCTCATCCATATAAACTACGACAATTCTTGCCTCTGCTTTCGGTCCTTATGTTCATTTCTGCAAAGCCAGTTCATTGTCAATAGGAATTCACTCTTTCCAGAGTTCGTGTCAATCACTTGTTTAATGAGTAGTCTCTCTGTCTCGCAAGGAGACTAACAAAGTCATCCCACTGCTTGTCCCCTGGAAAATAATTTATCTTTGAGAGACATCTTGATGAGTGGCCACAAGGCAGTTTTGCCATCGAGTGGCGGGGAGCCCTAACCGAACAGCTTCGAGTCTCCCCCAAGTAAGGCACCTTAATCCGAAGGGTGCTCACTCACCCTAAGTTGGAGATGTTAGGGCTCTTCTGAGGCATCACAGACATCGGATATAGTGTCTTGGGTCGGACCTTTTCTGCCAAGCTGCAGTTAGCAAGTACTGCAACACACCACACACACTTCATTTGTCTTCCTATTAGGTTGGTGTATAGTGTATTCATTTTAGGGGCTATCGAATATACCATGTCAAAATTAAGAGTTAACTTCACAGAAGAAATAAAAATCCTGCAGGGCAGGGCACTGGAATAAACATGTGTGGACTTTATTCACTACATCCACACTAACCCCATAAGTTGAAGCTCAAGCAGGAAGTTCTTGAAACTATATTTGAGGTTTAGGGTCTGCTGAAGACACCTTTCTTTGCAAACCAACTGAATAATTAACACAGAAGCCTTCACCTCCCGGATGGGTGGGTACCCTTATTCCTTCAAGGTGGTCTTGTGAGCAGCTTTTCTGGGAATTTCCTCTTTGCATCATTCAGACACCCTTCATTCTGAGAGGTCTCCGAACGTGAATATCTGGCTCTTGGTGCTCAGTCATGCTTATGACTTCTACCTGACCAAGCAAGATATGATTCTCTGAGCACTCCACCTTCCCAGGGGGGAAGGCTGTCAAGAAGAAAGCATCCTCCAACCCTCCCAATAATCTATCAGCAGGAATTGGTTCATATAAAATTGATCTTCTGATCTTTTTCTCAGACTATGTGGATGTTCTGTTGACAACTAAGGAATCATGACTAGGACCTGAGACAGAAGCACATGGTTCACATCCTGCCTTGAGGAACATTATCTCCTATTTGCTCCATGAACAACATCTTCGTAGTCTCCCTAGGAAAATCAGGAGTACAAATTGATACATTAATTTCCTGTTTCACACCAATAGATACCTACAGAAACCGACAAGGGTATTAGTGAGATATCCTGCCCCACCAAAGAAAAATCATCTGAATATGCATCGCTTTTTTCTGCCTCTGCCGCCAGGTGTAATCTAAATATTTTGCTCTTTTATTGTGTCAGTAAGTAGTTTGGAAAGTTGGCTTCTTGTGACTTTAAGATGCTCTAATGTAAGGCATCATTTCTGGTGCGTGTTACCTCCATGAGACACATTGGTGAAATACAGGCCATACATGCTTCTGAACCTCAGATTTTTTTATTTTTTTTATTTTTTAACAACGAGGCTCACCCCTCCATTTGAAAAGTGTTAACTAAATTTGGTATCAATGAGATTTATCTCCTGTTCTTTGTTTTTCCACATCCTCACTGTGCGTAATATCATATATGTTAGGCACATTTCATGTTTTATCTGGTTAGGGCAAGAGAACTAAATTATTCTACAAAGCTACTCAGTTTTTCACCCATAGGGGTCATTGATGATTCTGGCAAGGCGGAGTCCAAGACCACGACTGGACATTGGGCATTGTTACTTATTGCCTGCTTCTTGTAGTCATGCACATTCATGTGCATACTTGTCCGGATCTCAGGTGGCTTCTGGGGTGTATCTTGGACATGTCCTTATCGTGGACATCTCCATGGTATCTCCCTAGGTTAGCTCAAGTCCTGTCTTCAGTATGTTTTTTTGGTCCAGCCTTTGATTGGTAATAGTGGCGATCCGGGATGCAGGAGAAACAGGCATGTATTTTATGGGGTCTCTTATTTCTGCTCCTTTCCAATCTCTTTTCCATCCCAGCATCCTCCGACTAAACGGTCTACTATCTGTCAGAACATTACACCAACAGAGTCTCTCTTTTCCTACTAAAAGGCTATTGGATCGAAACACTGGAGGATTTCATGCTAGTTGTTTGATCATGCTCTGCAAACTTGTTTTTTTGTAGTCCTTATTACCATCAGATGTTGAATTTTTAATAGAGGTCCCTCTGTACCAGATTAATATGCAATGTATTTCTGATTTATTTCATACAAATATGTTGTGCTCTTGCACCCATGTAATCTGGCACCCATCTTAGTGTGATCATAGGACTTTCCAACATGCAATTTGATAATTTTAAAACATCTAATCACTTCTCTCTGTCCACATAGCAAGAAGCCCTCAGAACTTGTGTCTATGCTAGTTATAGGTGTGGGTTGAACCTCTCTGTCAGTCATCTGCCTGTGGTAGAGTCAAAGTTAACCAACTTTTCACAGATATCTGATCTAGGCAGCAATATACAATAGAATACTGGTTCACACTTTTTCAACATTAAGCAGATCATCTAAGTCCCTTGGATCAATGACAAAGCACATGAGAGTTGAGCTTACCTTAATAGTTTGTAGGAAAATCCTGGATGGTGCTCTGCTTATTTCCTCCCAGTACATTATCAATGCTGGGCAACTTACAAGCATGCAGGTGATCTGCTACTTGAACACCATATTTCACACAGGAGACCATTTGTTGCTTCCATAATTAGGTACATTTTTATGGAGTTCAATATTCCCTGCATACAGTGAAGAAGTGATTCCTTTTTAGTGCATAGAGAATAAAGTATTTAAGAACGCTTGCCTTAATTTCTCCAGCCCTTGTCTTGCTAAGCATCTTTTCCAGGTCACATATATTGGTCTCATGTTGTGCTCATTTGCCAAATATTAAGCCCTGTACCATTTAGATACTTAATCTCATAAATATCTTGCATTTCCGTTTCCATTACTCCTGGGTCTTGTTGATTCCAGATATGTGTGGCATAACTGAATGATTGTTTGAGAGATTGAAACCTTGCTATTTTTCTGGCAACTTTTCGCACAAAGCCAGTCTGCATTATTAACCTTGGCTCTTAAGTAAGTATGTAATACCCATGTTTTAGGGGTATCTCTGTCAGACGTTGCGGTGTGCCCTCAGACTGCCAGACCCTATTTACGATAATGCAGAATGCTCCATACAGGTCTGATATTGTACCACACAATAGCATTAGCTCAAACAACATACTTTTAGGTGAACCTTTCTGAAAAATTATGGTGCTCAATTGGTATAGCAGGGCTGCCTCCTTGCTTGGAACATTAATCCCTGCTAGAGAGGTCTATAGAGGAGATTAGCATCCTTCCATTTTCAAAATGGATGGATTTAAAGCCCAACAATAAAGGAGTATACACAGGCAGCAGATATGCCTCAGCCGGGTCCCCGGAAAGGCCCGGGGTGTAAGCTCTCGGCCCTGACGCGCCACCCACCTCCAATAGGAAATAAGATAAGTTAAATGGTTTGGCGTGGAAAGTTTTGTTATCCGGTCCTGGGGAGAGGGAGTTGGGGAAAGTTCTCGTTAGAGTTGGGAATGGCACAATTCAGGCAAACACAATCACCTTAGAAGGCGGAACTCAAACCAAACATAGGTCAATAAGCCTGACCTCACACATCACAAAGCTTGCGATCAGTCCTGTCAACACAGCCAAGATTAACCAAGATAATGACTACACAGTATAAAATAATAACCTGGAATGTGAGAGGATTAAATAATATGTCCAAACTATATAAAGTGCACAACTATCTTAAACGAAGGGGGGTTCACATAGCCCTATTACAAGAAACCCATCTGATAGAGCAGAAAGTTAAAGCCCTCAGTAAAAGATGGAGAGGCCAAATAATTGCCACTAACTACTCAGCCTTTGCTAGGGGGGTACTAATGTGGATCTGTACCGGGGCCCCTTTTTAAATACTCCACAAGGTCATTGATAAAGAGGGAAGATATGTGATGATTAACAGAAGGCTAGGTGGAAGAGAAGTGACAATAGGAGGTGTATACGCTCCAAACCACAACCAAGGCAAATTCCTCGACAGATTGCCACTAGAAATAGGCCCTCTTTTGGCAGGCATAAATATAATTGGGGGGGACTTTAACTGCATTGCTAGCAACACTTTGGATAGATCGCACCCTCCAGTGTCACAATTCCAGTCGCTGAAAACTGCAAAACTGCTCACGGAATGGTAACAACACCTGCAATTAATAGATAACTGGAGAACACTTAACCCACACTCTAGGGACTATTCATATTACTGACCTGTACACGATCTACATGTTAGACTCAACACCATCTTGGCATCCCCTGAACTGCAGAGCGAAGAGCCGAACGATATCTGATCATAACCCCCTGATAGCTTCACTATCCTGGGGCAGAGAGAGACTGACAATCCCAACCTGGCGCCTTAGAGCAGAAATGCTCGAAGACGAAGCGTTTAAACATACTCTACATACAGCTATAGGGGAATTTTTTAAACACAACGAGGTAACGGTGTCTACCAGGTCCATTGAATCGGAAACTTTTAAAACAGTAATCCGGGGAAAGTGCATTGCTGAAAATATAGATGCCCGAAAATCAATAGAGGCAGAACTTCTTCAATTGGAAGACTCTCTTAGAGACCTGGAAAGAAGGCGCCCCACGCAACCTGACTTACACCCCACGTTAGTGGCAACCAGGACGAAAATCCACGTGGCAGCTAATACACTAGCTAGCGCTTTACTGGCTCGTGCAACCCCCAAAAAAACAAACAGTCGAAAACTCGCAGGGCACACACGTCTACACCCAAAAATAAATTAATTCTGTCTTCCACGAGTACTATGCACTTTTATATGCACCCCCCACCGTAACATTAACCCCCACCCAGTTACGTGAATTAGAAGCTCTCACCACCCCCAATCTGACAAAAGAAGAAAGTTCAACCCTAGCGACGCCTATATCGATCGCAGAAATAAAATCTGCAATCCAAAGTATGGCCAGGGGTAAAGTCCCAGGAGCGGTCGGGCTCCCACTAGAATTTTATCACCAGTACCAAGACTTGCTAGCCCCCCACCTTTGCACATTATATGCAGAAGCATGGAATAGTAACACCCTCCCCCCAGTCGACCAACTTAGCTATTATGATCTCTCTGCTGAAACCAGATAGACCCGCCACAGATGTTCGCTCTTACCGCCCCCTATCCATGCTCAACATAGACTACAAAATACTAAGCCGGATCCTAGCTGACAGATTACTCCCCCATATGCCCTCATTGATACATCAAGACCAATCGGATTTCATACCCAAACGCAGCACATCCCAAAATATTAGACGCCTCATATCAATACTCCACTCCTTGCCCCCGAATTTACCACAAGCGGTGATCATCTCGGTCGACATAGAGAAGGCATTTGACAGCTTAAGATGGAGCTATCTGGAACAAGCTATGCTAAAGTTGGGGCTGGGCAAAGGATTTGTAAGGTGGACCAAACTACTATACATTAACCCTACTGCAAGAGTAAGAACAGGCAATTACATATCTCCTCCATTTCAGGTCGGCAGGGGCACTAGACAAGGATGTCCATTATCCCCCCTTCTTTTTGCAATCGCAATAGAACCCCTAGCGCAAATGGCAAGATCCGGCCTCTAGTATAAGGGCATCCCAACAAATAACTGGTCCCACCACATTGCCTTATACGCAGATGACATGCTGCTCTTCCTACAAAACTTAGAAACGGACCTACCTGGGCCCATGAGAATGATGGAAATTTACAGAGCTGCCTCTGGACTCCGGATTAATTGGAGGAAATCCGCCATCTTCCCACTGCACAAAGAAACCCCAGAAACAAATGATACAAGAAGCCTTCCCTGGTCACCTAACACATTCAAATACCTAGGAGTAAAGATTTACCACTTAGTAAATGATCTACTAGAAGGAAACATACAAGGAGCACTCAGAGGGATTAGAGCCAGTATGCGCTTCTGGGAAACACTGCCTCTAACAGCCACAGGTAGAATTGCTCTTCTTAAAATGATAGTGCTGCCTAAACTGTTGTACTATTTTTCAACCATCGCACTCATAATCCCGAAAGCAACATTCAAAGAAATAGAATCCATGTCCACAAATTTCATTTGGGGTCCGAATAGAGACAGAATGGCAATATGATCTCTTCAGAGACCTACAACTGAGGGTGGCCTAGCCGCCCCTGACATGGAAATATATTACTGGGCAGGACAACTACAATGGATCGCAAAATTATTGTGCAACCCTCCAACTAACGCTGAACTATGCCTTCCCTTAAACTGCTCCATGGGCAGGATAATGGGCATACTACTGAACCCCCGGAAATCCAAGCAACCGCTCCCGATAGAGTGGGAGTCGGCTAGACACTGTTGGTCACAGTATCTGAAGCGCTCTCGCACTAACACTCCATATGCCCCAGAAGTTCCACTGTCCTGCCTGACCCATATCTTAGGGAAGCAAAATATCCCAGGTCTCAACAAACTGATATCACATAATATTACTAAACTAGGAGACCTATACGGGGAGGGAAACTCCACACCTACACTGAACTACAAACACAATACGACCTCTCCCCCGGTTTATTCATCACCCACAATGCCATCATTAAAGTCTCCCAAAAAACATGGAGAACTGGGAACCTTGAACCCCCCCACTCATAATAGCTGCAACATTATTTGCTCAATAGGAGATCAGAAAGGTGTGGTATCAGGAATATACAAAGCGCTACAAGCTAGCGCACGCTTGCCCCTAGCAAAACTTAAATCCAAGTGGCAATCTGACTTAGACATCACATGGGAAGAAACGCAATGGGACCAGATCACTTCTCATGTCTACTCGGTATCCAGAAATGCCAGGTTCAAATTAATAAACCTATACATTTTTCACAGGGCCTACCTGACCCCATAAATGATCACCAAAATCTAGGGCACAAACACCACAGGTTGCCCCAGATGTGCGGAACCTGCAGCTGGCTTCATACATATGCTCTGGAGCTGCCCCCAACCTAACGCATTCTGGGAAGAGACTTTTGCAAAAATTTCAGCTCACACTGATAGATCATTAAATAACTCTCCGGCAGTGGTTCTACTAGGGGACTTCCCACGCCCGACGGCTTTTAAAATATCCAACAAGTTTATAGACCTAGCTCTGATCCTGGCGAGACGAGAAATAACCACAAACTGGAAGTCCCCAACAGGCCCAAAAATAACCAGATGGCAAAACTCATTAGAGAAGTGGGCAGACGCAGAAGGAACGGTACTGCTACGCGAGGCACTACGAGAGCTCAGGCCCAGAGATGACGCCTCCTAATGGGAATCAATTCTGGAAAAACTAAAATCACCAAACGCATCCACCATAGAAGCAAGTATAACCACCACGGACTCTGACACAGACTCCAACACCGGCACATGAACCCTAGTGCTTTGCGAGCGAGGAATTTAGCAACTAACCCTATTGAGACCTGCCAACTGTGAATTACATTATATTAAAGCTGAAGCATGAGGGGAGGGAGGGGGGAGTAGCAGTTTAAGTAAAGTAACCTCTATGTCAATGTTATTGCTTTATTCAAAATTTATAATAAAATCTTTTCAAAAAAATAAAATAAAGGAGTATATCCTGGTTTTGTAACACCCCACCCCCCCAGGGGTGAGGAATTTAATAAAATATCTACTTGTCCACAGGACAGGTTGCTTCTTAAATCTACTTGTCCGGTAAAAAAAAAAATCTACTTGTCCCTTTGGTGTCATGTAGTGTGGCGACAAATTATGGCTGCAATCTCATTATGTAGGAGCTCTGAAAATAGCCTCTCTCATTATGCCAGGGCTATTGCTATAGTAGGGCTTGAATACTTGCAATTACAATCCTTACTATAGCAATTTCCCTATTTTGCCACCTTTCAGCAGGTCTACATACTGGGGCTGGAGGAAGCAGTAAGCAATAGTTCCAGGGCTGGAATGCCATTGAGTCTCTAAACCTACATATTTTCTTGTGCTAAAATACAGTTCACAAATATTTTCTAGGTGTACGTTTTCCTGGTCTGGTTCTGTAAGTTCTTGTGAATTCATGAAAGCCACTAATTCAAAGACATATACCATGGGTGCACTATTGTGACTTTCTTTTAAGAATTGGGTCCCTAATTAGGTCTGGCGTTAACAAAGACATTTTGTTTTTATTAAACTTCTATTTCTCTCTCTACCTATTGGCTGGCTTTACTGTGAGTGATTGCATTCTTCTCTTCTACAAGGAGCATATTGGCTCACAAGGTAGTTTTGATCAGTGTCAGGAACCACTGTGGCAATCAGTGGTGTAACAAAACTGGAGCCCCCTCCTCCCCCCCTGCAAAGAACTTAGAGGGTCCCCTTCCAGACTCACTCAGGGCAGGTGCTGTACTGAGGGCCCCCCCCCCCTGGAGGGACGCTGCAGGCCTTTCTTACGACATTGGTGGCAATGTGTGCTTTTTGAGACCAAAACCTTTTTTTTCTTTTTGCCTGCGTTTGTTACAATGGTGAGGGCCTGGCAGCTCCCACAACAATAATGTGTTCCAAAAGTCATGTCAAAACAAGACATTCATTGACGAAGCCAAAAGACGCTCAAAAAATGTTGGATTGGTTGGCTTTGCCAGTGCTAGTTTATTTTTATGGTTCCCATAATCTTGTTGAAAATGGTTACACAGATTTTCCATTAGGAATAAATTGGGAAATACTAGCACCCATCAACACATTTTATTAAATGACGATTCAGAGAAATAGCACATAAAATATCATAGTAGCAAAACCTTTTTTTTTCCTACTTGCATTTTTTTCCTCAACATTTTATTTTGAAAGCAAAAAATCATCACTCATGCTTACAAGCTTCTAAAAACATTTGCATCTAATCAGAAAGCATTCTGGGAGCATTATACTTAGCCTCATATTGTTAAACTTTTCAAACATGTGTACACCTGTTTTCTTTTTTTCTTTTTTTTACTGGAACCACTGTCAGTAGTGCTGTGTGACTTTAAAACGTTTATTTACAGCACGCACCCTAATAAGGAAGGCTTTTAATTAATGAACCAGAAATACAAGTTTGAGCAGCATTGACATATGAACACACATATTACCTCAACTGTAGACAGTTCCCTTCTCTGTAAACTGGCAGCCAAAGGGTTTGTGCTGCAAGGGGTTGGGCCTACTTGTCCTAAGGACAAAATAAACGATAAAAAGTTGTTGCACTTGACCCCAAACAATATGTCCCGGGCATCAGGCGATAGGAATTCATCATCCCTGCCCCCCACCACCCCAACAAATTTTGCCTACATTTATTCCAAAATATCCTAAGTCCTTTAGAGGCCCTATAAAGCTGATTATGTTGCTTTGTAGTCTAAGCATGCTCTTATCAGAATTCAGGAGGATGCAAATAGCCAAGAGAGTACACTTTGTGAGCAGGTTAACTGTCCCATATGTGGTTGGGGGGAAGGTTTTGCCATTTTTTTTTTTTAGTGGACTGTTTATTTCTTCATAAACCTTGGTTACCTTTCTAGAGGTGATATTAACTCTATTGTTTACAGTCATTTTATATGCTGATGACACCCAAATCGTAGTATCCATCTTCAATGATGTGGAGGAAGTTTGCCGTTGTTAGCTGTATGTCCGATATAGTTGCATGGATGAGCACTGATTGTATGAAGCTTAACTCGAACAAAACTGAGGTGCTTTTATTTGGCTGAGATTACTCCTTTTGGAATTCTGCCTGGTGTCCGTCTTCGCTTGGTCCTTCTCCCTCTCCTGTGGCAAAGGTGCGGAACCTAGGGATTCTCTTTGATTCTCGGCTACCCTTCTCAAAGCAGGCCAATCAACTTATTTTTTTCCTGCTCTTTTACAATCAAAACGGTTAGAAAAATCTTGCCTTTGTTCCCCAAAACATGCAGAAAACTGTAGTCACCTCGCTGATTCATAGTAAATTAGATTATGGCAGTGCCTTGTATGTTGGGGCTCAGGGAGGGTTTTAAGGATACTTCAGAGACTTCAAAATGTTGCTGTTCACCTACTACTTAATTTACTTCTGGTCAAAAATAGAGTGGCTTTAAATTTCTGTGTATTGCCCACAAAACACTTTTTTCTTTAGGTGTACTTCCTTTAAAAGACTGGTTATGTTGGTATACTCCTCGAGTCAGGCTCTGATCTGCTTCCGCCAGGAAACCTACTATTCCGGGAATCCGGAAGGCTTCTTGGGGATGACAGAAGTTACTCTTATGTGACTTACAGGCTTTTGGAACCAGATGCCATGCTATCTTAGAAATCATCCCAGCATCTCGATCTTCAGGAAGCATCTAAAGACTTGGCTTCTTTTCCTGACTTTCTAATTTAGGTTGGGAAGTTCACTTCTTTACACTGATGACAGCGGATACGCCCCAGGGCATTTGTGCACTTTACAAAACCTAAATCAAATTTAAAAAATGAGTGCTAGTTATTTCCAAGTATCTTTCTTCTTTGATGTTATCCGTGCCCTGTAAGCACACATTGCACGCCATCACCTCATTCAGAACAAGTAAGATGTAATAGTACAAGTAGAGTGCTGAAGAACAACGTAGTAAGATTGTCTTAAATCACAACGCTATTTGCAAGCCAACCTCTGGAAATGTTTAAGGTTTTTAACATGTCATCAAAGACAAAACATTGTTCCAGTGAAACTTCTCTGTAACTTTCCTTTTAGTCTCTGCAAGAAATTATGAGACATGCTGAAGGGAATGTGTCATTTAGTGATCAGTGCACCTACTTATGTCTCCCTGTGGGTTTCACCTGTACTGAAAGTTAAGCTTATATGTGGATTTCAGGTGCATAAATGAAACATTTTAGACTGATACTTTCCACTCTCACATATCGATGCTTTGTTGATAACTCTGGGAGGTTCTGTTTATTTTTTCCAACTGGCTATGCAATCTGGATAGTTCCAGATTGTCATAGTCATAGACATAGTCATAGTCTTTCAAGATGTACTGGATCATCTATTTAATGGTGTTACTGGTGTTCTCACTTTCCAAGATGACCTACTTGTTTTTGGAAAAATGAGGAAGGAACATAATTCACCATTTGAGGACTTGCATGATGAAGCAGGGGCTACATTAGTGAGAGGTAAATGCATATTCAGCAGTCTAGGAATATTGATCATCCAGGTACCATACTTTTTAAACAAGCATTTGCAATAGTTCTCACGTTTGCTCGAGTTAAAGCTATTAGCCTTGTAAATTCCTAACTGGACTTTTCTTTACACATAAATTGAAAATGAAAAATAAAACAGTTGACAGAAGCAAGTCAATTCAAAACGCTATGACCGCCATGAGCACGAGAGTAATTGGCTCCCTGCGTGAATGTCTAGATAGGATCGCGGCTAGGATAAAAGGCAAACTGAAACCAGAGGAGAGGCCATCACATGCTGTAACATGAGGAAGCATGCCGTAGTGTGATGGCCAATAAAAATGTTCACTTATTGAAATCGCCTTGGAGGGAACTCAGCACACAAAGGAGGGACATTTCACAAAATGCACCAGTAAAAATGAAGCATTTAAGACAAACACAACAAAGAATGAATAGCAAGAGTAGGCATGGTTAGAAGCGCTCTGAGAGATTACAACAGGCCAGAGCGCTTGCACGCCCGACCCTAAAAGGAGTGAGGTCTCATCCTGGTTTGGATACATGCACAGGTTCCAAAAAAAGAACAGTTAAGGTCTTTTATAAGACTCCACAAGACCTGTGAACATTTTGTGAATGGTTTTGAAGAGACAAACTCATGTTCCAATAGACGTAATGAAAACAAAAATGCAAGTTTTGTTGACGGTTGGCCATTCATAAGGTTCTGGTTGGGTTAATTCTGAAATGTTACAATCAGCACTGTTACTCACCTATCAAGTACATGTAAAGAACTGTTTCATAATAGATACCAGTTTTCATGGTTATGGAGCTGTCCTATCCCAGTTTGATGAAAATAAGGTACCCACTGGTTTAACATGTAGAGTCCTTTGGCAGGTTACAGATCTACTGTGACACTGAAAAGACATTTAAGGCATATGTGGGCCTTATTCAAATTAAGAACACATGCATATGGCAGATAATTTTATATACATATTAAACACCAACCTGTTTGTTATGCAGATTTCTAGATCACACTTTTACCAGGGAGGGCATTCTGGCACTAAACAGATATGAGTCTAGCCGCGTTCCGGCCCTACTGAGACTACTCGAAAAGCCAGGTCTTCAGTTTTTTGTGACTTTAAGAAGTGAGGAGGAGGCTCCTATGTGTAGTGGCAGGTTGTTCAACACTTTGGAACAATGTATAAGATGTGTGGAAGTAGGAGTCAGTCTAAGTGGTGCTACAAAAGATACAAATGTGCTGGGAGAAGTGGTTGATTGTGCACCAGATTGCCCACATTTTGCTTTAGAGTGGATTATATCTTGGTGGGGAAAACATGCTGACATTTTTTCCGGTGTTCGGGAAGAAGAAGAAATTGGATTGTGACAATGATAAAGAGCGTTGGATTGCTCTGGTTGATTTTTGAGGTATGCTTCGGCTGTGATAATGTTGGTTGTAGTTTCAGATGTGAATTGTTGAAACCATTTTAACTAGGAAGGAGCCATTTTTTAGAAAGTGTCCCTTGACGGCGATTTAGTATTTGTGGGAGATACATTTTGTTTGTTTGAGAAAGTAAGGAGCAAGTTGGTGGAATATTGTACATCTAGTTCACACTGGTGCTATTTTAACTTGTAGACAGCTTTGATAAGTTTACTGGTATGAATACAATTTTGATGTGAAGATGAAGAAGTACATGGAATGTTTCTGAGTTATAAACACTTAAAAACGAAATTGACAATTTCAGTCCTAGAAACAAAGTGGCTTAAATTTGATAGCGCGTTCTTAAGATTGTACTGCATGCTGCATGCAGCAGTGAGGTGTGTCACTATGCTAGCTATCACCAAATGTATAGAGGTGAAGTTTGCTTCATAACCAGACACATATAGTAATGTTCTTGTCTTCATTAGGGATGGTTTTCCTTCTGAATTGCTGTTAATAACTTAATACCTGTTCTCTTACTCAAATGTTTTGCACTTGTGCAATTGTGGCATAAAACAAGAAGACTTTCCAGACATCGACTTAGATGAGTGTTTTAGATAATCACTGAAAGTGTTCAGTTGATTTTATTGTATCCTAGAAACCTGACATTGCTTCCATAATACATTTTCTTTGATCTACCTGCAACGCTTTGCATTCATCCCGATGGCTTATCTTTCCGGATGTTAAGTGGACCAACATTTAACTCTAAGTTATGTTCCTTGTGTGTGCAAGCTTAGAAGGCCAGAAAACTTCATAGGGACAAGGATATAGACTTGGATTTCTCAATATACAAGCCACGCAAGATTCAACAAATAGTTGACATGTAAACAGAAACAAGTTAATGTTAGGAAATTCAGTGAGGGTGGCTAAGTTATGTTTTCAACAGCCAAAGTTTGTTTTGATTGTAACTTATGAACACCTAGTATTATGGGAGAAGTGAGTGGAAATTCTGTTATTAGAACTGTAATATTGGAAGGCTAATACAGTTTTGAAGTGTAATGGTGATTGAAGTTGTTTTGATTAATGTAATGACACCTTTTCGTTTGGGGATGTTGATGTGGACAGATCTTCCAAAATGGATATAGAGTCAAAGTAGCAAAATTTGTTGCAGAAAACCATTTTAGTTAAAGGCCTACGTGGTGTACCTCCTTTTCTACCAATTGCATTTCTATTTCCTTTCCCCAACATACTTTTGTTTTCCTTTTTCTTTTTTACCCCTTAATTTGTCACATAGTTAAAGTTTAGTACTAAAATTCATGAGAAGCTTGTTTTTAAATTAAATTAAAAAAAAGGAAACTTACAGTTCGTCGTTCCTGCCACCGCCATCCTCTTCTGCCGCTTGCTCGTTCTCCGATCCTGTTCTGGTGTCCCAGAATTTGCTGGGACACCAGAAGAGGCTCCCCAGCAATCCTTGTACTGCTTATATGCTAAACATAGGATGTAAGCAGCATTTGAATTGGTCTGAGTGGCAGTGACTGCCGCTCAGACACAACCCTGGGGCCTGTGCACTTTCTCCAGTCCGGTTGTGTACACAGCCGGGCTGGAGATACCTAAGTGCGCATGTGTGTTTGGACTGCCGTCTTAGGCCGTCCAAACAAACGTGCACTTAGTGCACACAAGTCCTCATCCGACCTCCTTAGGCCCAAACCCACCGCCCTGCACCTGCTGGCTCTTAGCCAGTGGGGCGAGGCTCCTCTGCCATTGCAGGGGAGCTGCCCCTGCACATTACTGCATTCATTTGAATTGAACCTGCATAATAACTCTGCATTTCAGTACTTTAAGGAACGTCCCTTAGATTATTTTTAAGAGGCCTGTTGACACACACGTTTTCGTTCATGGGGTTTAGATTCATTTTCCATTCCACAGACGTGAGTGTCTATGAAAAAAAGGTTGTTAAAGGGTTAAGGCCTGAAAGACAACGATTTTATTAGGTTAAAATTTGAGTTTGACTTTAAATACATTCTTATGAATATCCCACAATCTGTGGTGTGCCTGTCTTTTAGATACAATGTTCACCAGTTCAGACGTAGATTCAACAGATGCTGGGGCAACCTTTGTGACACATGCAGGACGTTGTGTGAGACAGTGGAGATCCTGCTGTTGGCAGGGCCCCACCTTTGCACCACCTGGTTTGACCGTATAGTTAAATGGATAATACAACGTTTACAACCCTAGTAAGAACTAAAAATAGTCTTACATTTTAGTTTTCCTTTGCAGAATGCACGTGTTTTATGGGGGGGATGTGTGTGTCTCAGACGGAGCATCAAGGAGCAGGAGATCGCTTTTCTTAGACATAGTAAGCCATGCACAATTAGCATAGTTTGAATTTCCGTGGGCCTAAGGTACATGTATTGCAAATCTTTAGCTCCATATGCCTTCTCTCCTCCATAGTTTGTTCTCTTTCCATTTCTAGTTAGTGGTTTTTGTTGTTTGTGTTATTCCTGCTAATGCATTGTCACCCCACGAATGCAGGGCCTCTTTTCTTAATGCTGTGTTAGTGTTATTCATCTCTTTAACGGTGATACCAGTCTCTTATAAAATGCTGCAGGTTGGGTTACATGCTTCAGTACATCATGTAATTAACTGGATCGGAGTGGTTTTGGTACCTAGTTGTTTTCACGGTGGTGGTTGTCTCTGTGTCCAGCATTATTTCCATGGTGATTAGATGTGCATGTCACTTTGCCAGACATTTTTGGTGTATCCTCTAGCTCTAAGAATAGTTGTAGCTTCCTCGTTTTTCTTTTGTGTTCCTACCTGCTGTTGAAGCGCCATGTGATTTCAGCTAATTTGTGAAAGGGTTGCTCCTATTTATTTTCATTTCTTCATTGTGTTTTGAGAAGAACATTACAGCAGTAGGCAGTATTGCAATCACATTACAAGAAAACTCAACATTTACTTGGAAAATGCACTTGTTATCCAAGGATTTGGTATGATTGGCCCTGCATATCATTCACTAATGTATCGGCAGACAGTCCGTCTCAGTTGTACTAAGTGTTTTTCCCCTGTCCCCATGCCTGCTGACCATAGAGAAATTAGGCATTCCAACAAGTGCCTTTAACAAGAGTATAACATTTTAAGAAAGAACAAACTGCTAATCGAGATTCGCACTGGCTACAAGTATCTCTAACAAGTGCAGAAATCTATTTCCCTGGATGGGCACGGGACTCACAGGAAGTGCGTGGACACTTTCCCTGGATGGGCACGGGGCTCACAGGAAGTGCGTGGACACTTTCCCTGGATGGACACGGGACTCACAGGAAGTGCGTGGACACCAGAGTGTTCCGAGGTGGTCGGCGGCCAATCGTCATTCACACTCCTGACCTATCCGTGTTTGTCTCATCCTCATTGTTGCAGGAAGCCAGCTACCACCTCCTGCCATAGCTTTGCAATCGGTTTTCTGTGCAGACCCCTTGACTCTTCAGTTCAGTGCAGCCCCTTCTGCTGCAGCCCATGTTCCTATCTTTATCCTTCATTTATTGTGAGGCGGGCCAGGTGGTGATTTCTAGTGGTGTGCTATGTCTCTACGAGCTATTCTCAGAACCAGGTCTAGGAAATAAACCCTATTTATTTTTTATGGCCGCCTTTTGTACAGACAAAGCATGCATCTCTCCACTGTAGAGAGTTGCCAGGGGTGTTGCCACCTGTGCCCAAAAGTGCTCTGCCTGCGCAACCCCATACCATATGTGAAAAGCCTGCATCTGCTAGAGTGTTGGGAGGGCAGCTCATGTCGGTGCCCTGGAACATGATGTTCAGTCCATGTGGTGTTAGATACGTACAAAGCAGGTACTTGAATTGAGTAAATTTAAACCTTGAGTTGTAGATGAACTTATATGAGCGCAGTAAAGTTTGGTCCCATTCCTTCCCCGCAAAGGCCCTACCAAGCAGGTTCTCCCATTTATCCCTCAGGGCTGGTAAATCATCTACCTCCATGGCTATAGCCATTTTATACAACCAGAAGACCAGATGACGTTCCTTTCCAAAGGCCAGCAAAGTCTACAGTAACTCAAAGACAGGGGGTTCCGGGTCCAGGGCACCCATACAACTGCCGTACCACTGTAACCAGTACGCAATAAGTCAGAAATTGAGCATGCAGGAGTCTGCTGTCTCAGCTCTTCCAGGGTAAAAGGGTTGTTTCTGACAAGCAAGATGTTTGACTGCTCTGAGCATGGAATATACAGCTGGTAGTGGTTGGTTTCTGAACAGTCGTGGATTCTAGCTAATTATTTTCTGCTTAAAATTCAGAACAGTTATTGTTTTTTTGTTCTAGCCACGTGTGTTCATCGCCAGGGTGCCTTTTTGGGGGTAGCAGCAAACTTTAAACAAGCATTTACAATGCAACGGGTCTCGCGTTTGCTCATGTTAGAGCTGATCGCTTTGTAAACTCCTAACCCAACTTTTCACCTATCGGGCAAAAGTGCTTTTATGTACATAACCCGAAAAAGTTAAATTAACTATGTAAAGCGCTTGACTTCTGCCAAGCGAGATCGCGCTCGTAAATTAGAGAAAAAGAAGTCCACGAGCCCGATGGAAAACAGCGAGCCTCGCATGTTTTCTCTACTTGGTCGCTGCGCTCGCGGAGGGCTAGCCACCGGAAAAGGCACGACATATGCGTGCCTTCGACTAATGAAAGCAAGCAGATTTTATTAGGCAAACCCACAAACCAATAAAAAACACTGAATTGAAGTTGACAGGGCTCCGAGCCCTTTTCTAAATACAAAAGCGTCTCGCTGCGATACGCATGCGCGAGCGCATGCAACGCAGGTTCGACCCTAAAAACATCATTCATTTATTCATTCATCTTAGTTGAAACATAGGTAAAGTAACAAAACATTGTAGTTATGTTCAGTTCCTTCTCAGATAGTCAGAACTTCATCTGCAGATCTATCCAGAGCACAGGGTTTTTATTGAACTCCTCTTTGCTTATAGCCTGGTCACTCACGGTCATACAACTCCATGAAGAAATTGATGAAATTCCTGCAGATAAGTCTGGCATTGTCTGAAGAACTCGCATTAAAATCGGAATATGCTGTATTATGTGAAGTACCACATTTAATTGTAATTCGTGTCAGTATTTACTTCAGTTGTTCCAGTCACATGCCTGATAGACATGTACAGACTTCATATCCACGGTACCAAAACATTATTTTCTTGTCTGTATTTGGATAAGTCTTTGACTAATGTCCATGGTGAGGAGTTGCGTGTGCATGGCCTTAGGTTTTGGGCAAAACCGATGTTTATATTGGTGTACTTGGGTATTGTTTCTGTTAGTGAATGGATCGCAGAGATAACGGGGCAGGTGGCTGTGAGCGTGGCTCGCGAATCTTTGGTAATAAATATTCTGAACGTGTGTATCTGGTGCTACGGCTGCCATTATTGCTTCCGAAACACGGCCTTTTATGGACCTGCACTTGTGTAACCTACACTACGGCCGTTAATATAGCTTCCTAATTATGGTCTTTTTATTGTTTCTTTTATATCGATTTTTTCATCTTTTGCACTTTAGGATTATAACAGTCATTGCTGAGCTCTTCATATGTCTGCTGCTTTCAGGCTTTATTCAAAGCGTACAATTCAATTATTAAGTCATTACTTTAAAAAAAAAAAATGATTCTTATTAATGTTCTCAATTCCTGTGCAGACTGCTTACCCCAAATCTTTTGCTTTTACAAATATTGTAAAGACATTAATCATACAATAAAGAATTTAATTGTCATCGACTAGTGGCATTGACTGATGAGGCACCTTAATATGGCATTTCGGATTATTTTCGGTTTTCTAGAAAGTCACTTTCTGATTAATGTACCCATTATAAGCTTTAAAAAAAAGATGCTGCATTCATTTTGTTCTAGCATGCTATCCCAAAGCGAGCAAACTTCTTGGCGCCCATTTTATCTATGCTCCAATCCTAAAACCCAAGAGGACATTCAATTTGCATATACACAAACACACATGTTGGCTCTGTTGTGATCTTTGTCTTGATGCTGGTACCAGGTTGAATTGTTCCAGCGTCCTCTATTAATGGTGTTATCAGCTGTATGCTCTAAATCTCTTCAGTTGTCAGTGGGGATTGTTTCCTCAGTGAAAGTTGGCCTCTTAGGTTTTTTGAAAAAATATTTAGGTAGCTTTCATTCTCTGATGGCTTTGAGAAGTTTCTGATCTCTATTGGGATTTGTTTGGACAGAATGATAATTAGGGGTGTGTGGAACTAGTGTAATTTGCTGTAGCACTATTATGAAGCATTGCCGGGCAATTAGGCAAAATTACACGTGATTACGCAAAATGCATCTCACACACCAAAAAATGCCGAATGTCCCATTTACGTAAAAACTAAACTCGAAAATTTAATTTGGAGTTGATTTCTGTTCACTTGCGTTTAGAATACAGCTACTTGTGTTCGGATTTGTAGATTTGCACTCAAAAATTACCCTAACAGTCCATTCAGTTAAAAAAAAAATCGACCTAAAAATCCACTCTTATTCAAAAAGTATCTGAACGATAATGCTTCCATTTAAAAATTTCCCCCTGAAATTACACGATATGGTGTATTTTCAGTAATTTGCATACACTTAGTTATGCAAAATTACACTGGAATAATTACATTTGCCAATGATAACTCCTTGTTGAGTGTATTGATTTTCTTTATGTGAACTTTGTGATGGATTAACTACCAGTGACAAACCACCTTCTCGTAGTGGTTTGCATCCAGATAGTATCCACTTTATAATCTTCATTTTTGGCTTTTTTTTTTTTTTTTTCTTCTGCTCCCCACCTGCAGTGGGCCAGTCTCTGTTGGGGAATGGTTTTCCATATGGCAAAGTTGTTTGCATCCTAAACAAAATCTGTATTTTTCATCCATTAAAGAGTGACCTTACTGGTTTGTGACATATTGAATATTAAAATGACATTGTTGGCCAACAAAAGAAGCATTGTCATAATATTATACATGTAAAAAAGCATACACAATTAAGCATATAATAATGTCTAAACTATTTGCGTGTACACAGTTGTTTGCTCCTGTGTTTTTTCTTCCAGATGTTATTCACGTCCTGTTTTTTTAATTGTGAAAGTCATTACAAATTGTGATTGACCCAATCATCAGTCCCTAAAATGTCTAGTCACACACTCCCATCATTGTGCAAAACATGTTGGCTAGGATTTGAGATTAAAATAAATTGCTGGAAAGGATGACTGTTACACTTTTGTTACAGAGTAAGCATTGACTAAACCACAAGTACTAAGAAACTACATTGATTACAGTAGTGCATCTGTAAGTCCTAACGCTACAGTGTCTGATCTACTGTATGTAGTGCTATGAACAGCGATTGAATTATTACTAGTGTATCTGCTCTTTAGAAACGGTTTTTTTCCCCCGGAATATTGTCCTCACCTTTTTTTTTTTTGGTAGATGTCATATTGGCTTTTATAACAAAAGTTGAAAACTGTACACATTGTTGTAGCCTTAAGGAAGAGATGACTGTTCTTGTTTCTTTGTTACCATAGTGAGATTTGTGGACATTCGTTCTGGCATTTTTACTTTTAAGAGATCACTTTATAAAAAAGGACTGCAATAATTGAAAGGAGGGGACATTTAGAGCTGTGCTTCAGTATCTGCACCTGCAACCACCCTGCCATCGCAGTAGATGCCAGCAGAAAACGCTGATGATACTGTATTTCCTCCTGTTTTCTAACTGATGTTTTCTGGTGTGGTTAGCGTAGAGCTCTGCGATGGGAATGTGCACACCCCTCTTGTCCCTCACTGGGTGCGGTTTATGGTGTACGTTTTCGGAATGTGACTGCTGAAGTCTTCAATTAGGGATGTCACTTCTCTACCTTGCCCGAGTCTCGCCCTCCATCCACCTTCAGACCAGATTCAGCCTCGGGAGGGAAACTGCTTACCTTTGCTCTGACAGTTGCTCTTCTCTGCTCATTAGTGAGGCGTGGTGTGCAGGGTGTGTAGTTCTCTATTTACAACTCAGAATGCAGTTTAATAAAACTGCTTTTAGACTTTAAGATCAAATAAGCTTGCTTTATATTTTAAATCAGTTTTACTCTTTTCAGGTGGTAATATATAGCCAACTACTTTTTCTTTTACTTCTCTTAATGTTTTTGTACGAATTTGACATTGGATAACAGGTTTCTGAACGGCGCACTCAACTTCAGCTTTGGACATATTTGTAGTTCCTATTGTCTTCAATATCTGAAGAGTGCCTCCGGCATTCTCAACCAGCGGTGGCAGCATTATTCTGTCGGTTGTATTGAGCTTCTCAGCTAGTTTGACGTTGCAGTGTCCATGTGGGCAGTTACCCCTTAACAAGCCACCGCCCTTGGAATAAAGTGGAACTTTTTTTTTTTTACGTCTGCTGTTTCCAATATGTTTGTATTATTAGCCTTTGGGTACGTATTGATTTGTGAAATAGCTTGGCATCCAATCACAGCAAACCTGAAGCGAGAGTGTGAGAAAGAAATTGAGAATCACTGATGGCAATCTCCATATCCTATCGAATTTATACATTGCACATCAGTAGAACTCAGAATTAGAAGCATATCTTGGTAAATTGTGTCTGAAACATTTCAACTTAAAATTTGCAATTAAAACTGGAGAATCCTGTCCTATTGATTCATATGTGCCAATAGACCTGATTTAGGTGGGAGACTCACAATTCTTGAAGCCAAAAATGTCTCCTTTTTGACAATCTCATACCTGAAAATGCCTCTTTTTCATTAGAAGTCGATGGGGTGACGATGTTATCCCGATTTCTTTTTTTTTTAAATTATTATTATTTTGTTTTAAATCTCCCACTAATCGCTTCTAAAATGTTGACATATGTTAATCTATTGCTCTTGTGATCAGAAATTGTTCAACCTGTGGAATATTTTGCAATTTTGTGCCAGTCGTACTATTTGCTCTGCCAGAAGTAGTGGAGACAAGTTTAGATTGAACCTGAGAAAGAGAAAGCTCTAGAGCACTGTTTCAGTAGTAAAACACCACTGATGAAGATTTCTGTGGCTAATTTCGTATGTCATGTAAGAGGTCTATGTGTAAAAGCTAAAAGTATTCTTGATGGTGTAATTTTGACATGACTACTTTGAAACACTACGTTGGAAACTTTAGGCCAAAAGGACACACCTAATATATGTAGAACACTACAAGAACAACTCATGTTCATTAGTAAGATAAAACTTGGAAAGGGAAATTAAGTTGAAATGATACATTCATGCCCGCCGAAATATGAATAAGTCTTGCAGATAATGAGAAAGGGTCCTTGTTCCTTTCTGCAAAGATTTGGTTTTCCTACTCTTATATTCAGATGAGGGTGTTTTTAAATAGGAAGAGTAGCAGTTAAGATCCACCTCTTATTTCTTCATACATAACACACCCAGAACATGTCTTGCTAGTTCAATACATTAGGTAATTTTAAATTATTTTATACCTCTTTACTGATTATCTGAATTAAATTCAGCTGAAGACTGACGGTGAAAACAAATTTGACTCCTAAAATCTTGTGTGGATTTCCTTCTTTATATCTCTATATTTGAAAAAGGAATTTTTAGCTTTAAGACCTGATTTGGTGGTGCCAATTATCCAGTTACTTTAAATATTAATGGATCTGGCTAACTTGCAATAAATGTAAATGTACTGCTCCTTGATTTTACTCAACGGCAATGTTTCTGGGTGGTTACAGCTGCTCCTGGATTTCTAGGATTATTATTTCAAGGTATTACCCTCCACTATTTTAACTCGGATTACCACTTCTGTGTCATCTTCTACTAAGTGTCCACATAAATAAACTCCCAAGACCTAGGCTGGCAGCTATTCGTAGTGCCTGAGGACCGCCTTCTGTTTTATTAAACAGGCCTATTCTGAAGCTGCCTTCTCTAACCTCTAACGTGACCGTAAGTGAGTCAACTAGGCAGATCTCCAACCTTCCTTCCTTCTATAACTGCTTTACACTGCAGCACCACCATTGGCCACCCTTTTGCTGCAGCCAGCATACAAAGGAACCAAATGGAAAATTGCAACTTTTAAGGATCTGCAGAGCTAATGGATACCACCAGCCAACAGTTGTAACCTGCACATCTATCTCTTACGTTCAACATAATCACATTGTTAAGCGTTGCATCCCAAGGCAGGATAAGAGCACCTCTTTGGTTAATCACACATAACACCGAAACACACAAAAAACAAAGATAACACACTTTCAACCACATACCCATCTGGTGTAAGATGTTCTCCATGTGAAGAAGCACGTCTGCGCCTGACAAAGGGGTTGTATGTGCTATATAAAGGCTATAGTATGAACATGGAATCCAAGACTCACTGGTCATGGGAGTTTGGAGTCATAGAAGTGGAATAATAGTAATGACATACTTAGAGTACCACTTCTACTACAGGATGGCCCTTAGTTCGGGGGCAGCTATATATGGTTCTTGCATGTGCTGGTGGTGGAGTTCTAATATTCAAGGAGTGGGCATTGCATCACTGGAAAGCAGCCATGCAGGGTGAATGATCTCAAATGTGAAGGTAGAGCAAATGAGTTTAGAAGAACTGTGGTAGTGTCAAAATGTGGAATAGCTTGGATGTTGTCCTAGATAGTTTGGGTGTAGGTGGACAGTATATGACATAATCATCAGTGGTCAGGGATTAGGTAACATGTTGTCTGGTTTGGTGCCAATAGAAGCAGGGTGACTGTGGTTGTTTGAGGGATGAATGTGGCAAGGATGGACAAGCTGACCATTCCTTGAAGGAAGTAATAACCAAAGAAAAACTCTTAGGATGTCAGGCTTATCTGAACTCTTAGGATGTCAGGCTAGAAAAGAGGGGGAAATATAGGACCAGGTGACCTTTATAATGACCTCCATGTAAATCACATTATAAGCATGTATCAGAAAAGTACAATACTTTCATGTTCTTCATTTATATATAATAATTACATTACGTTAATGATAGAAATTCTCAGCATGATCCAGAAGTTTAGCCTTCATTCATAATTGGTTGTGTGATTTTCCATACTTTCTTAGCAACTGTACAGTCCATCAAAAATGTTGTGACTGGCTGTTGTTGCTTAGATTACTCATTACTGGTCATTTGTATGATATGACAAGAAAGCGCATTGTGCTATTAATCGATGTGCCAGAGTGCACTTCATGATTTGTCTGGTTTATCTGGAGGCGTTTAGCACAATTGTTCCGACAACCAACTTGTAGTCTTTGTGTTTAACTGTCTTAATTAAATTTCATAACATGGGTGCAGGCTTCAACATATGTGATGTTATACATTACTTGATTTTCTCAATTAGGAGCGTGTGTTCCCCTTTCCTTCCCTCGTCTTCTTCTCTCCCTGGTCACCCGCACACCTTCCTCTCCCACCCCCTAGCCAGCAACAAAATAAGTAATTAGCTGTGCCTCCTCAAGTAGCCAGCTTTGCCATAGGTCATTCCTCTTAGGAGTTGGTTATGGGTATGCTTTCAGCATAGTTTATTTTTGTGGCTAGTGTCTCTGTGCTTGCATTGCTGAGTGTTCCTTATTTTTCAAAGAGGTATAGTGTTCCCTGCAGAATGGCTAGGCCATATTAAATTTGGTGTCCATTTTCTCCCAAATATCTTTTCCTTTGCCTTAAGATTATGCATTCTACAGGGCGAGGAGAAGCCAGAGACTGTGAACACACGGGATCAAATTTGGAGATAGTTTATTTTCCAAATAATGGCTGTTAAGATCTAAGCAGCCACTGCCATCTGCAAGAACACTGCCCCATGTTGCATGTTTATTACATTTGTACCTACACCACTTAACTCCGATAATTCAAAGCCTGGCTTTGCCTGGACTTCGTAGACCTACACTTTCTTAATTTTGATTATATTTTTTTTCCAAAAGGTGTTGATGGTAATGCAGCTTCACCTAAAGTTCAGAAACTGTACCTGGCTTTCGCCCAGAACTCAAAAATTGTCTGTTGCATCTGGGTAAATGCATCTTAGTTTCTCTGGTATCTGGTACTAATGATATACTGTCTTGTGGATGGATTCCTTGAGTCCATTTGTCAGGTAATGTTTGGAGATATCTTGCCGTACGTTCTCCCATTCCTTATCTGTTACTTCTCTATGGAGTATGTTACTCCAGTCTGAATGATGTTTCGACTTTTGACTGCTACATTTCATAGTATATTGCTTATCCTGGGTACTAATACTCTAGCCCCTTGTGTGTTCTAACAAACTTTTCCAGTAAATGTAATCCCCTTGTTGCAGCTTAATTTTTTGTCTAGTGGAGACCCCTATGTCTAAGCTTTAAATACTTCCATCTGTATGCTTCATTTAGGTGGAATTCTGCCTTGCATTTCACACATAAATTTGCTTGTGTTTTATGGGATTGGTCTGCAATAGTTCTGCAATTTCCTGACTGCCATTTCTTGAAGTTCTCTTGTATAGGCCCAGTGAAACGTGTTATTTGTTGTGGTGTTGGGGGATGGAAAAATGGTTGTGTCCCTTCTTTGTCAGTTTGTCCCCGAGTTCTAGCACTGTCCTAATGTGTTCACATATGTATGTGTTTGGGGGTTACTATTTCTGTTTTAGCCTTGCTGCGTTCCACAATGATTGCCTTGTAGGTACTTGCTCCATAAAGAGGCATTTTTATTCTGGATTCTTAGTAGTCCACTCTACTATTATTTTGAGATGGTAGTACGGTATAATGTTTGGACCTGTTAGGCCATCTTTTTCTCTGTGAGCCATTATGTGTTTCATTTTGGCATTTCCTCACGGAAGCTTATCAGCTTTCCCTGCAGCATGTCTAGGTGTGGCATTGGAATTGGCACTGGCAAGGCTTGAAATAAATATAGCAACCTGGATAATATATTCATTTTTTTTTTATGTTTATCTTACCCACCCAGGATATATATAGTTTTCTCCACTTGCTGAGATGTCTGTATTTTGATGTCCCAGCGCGAGTCCAAGACCAGGTTAAAGACCCTAAAACCCATCTGCCCTCACTATTTTATTGCCCCTTACCCCTTGCTCTGTCACTCCTTGGATCAATTCTAAAAATTTATCTCACATGGTATTTGGGAGTATAAGTTTATAAGTGTGATGCTTGCCGTGGCCATTTGTCCGTGCAGTCTCATGAAATGCACCTCTTAGTCCCTGGCTACATCAGAAATATTGTCCATTAGTGTGTACTTATGGATAATGGCTACTCCTGATGTTTGGGAGTCTGCAGGCACCCTGAAGTGCCATGGATACAATGTGTGGCTTGTTCTAAACTGATATTGACCCAGGAGGTGAGTCTCCAGAGGGAAACTGTTACCAGTAGATTTCTTGTCTTGGGGGTTGTGTCCCATTTTTGCAGTAGTCTTTTGGTTAGGAGGCTGACAGTGTTTCTTTCTCCTTTACAAACATTAGGCCAACACTGACATCCTTTGCTGTAAGTTTGGCTTTCTGTCTCTTGTGGGTGGGCTCAGATTAGCTTGAAGGAGAGAGCTGAGGGCAAGAGGAGCCCTCTTGAGCTTTCAGTGCACTGCCTTCTTGGTCGAAGTACATGGTCTTTCTTATTATTCTTGCCTACTTCACCTCAGCGGTTCATAGCTGTTTGGGATTTGTGGTTCTTTGAAGCAGTTCTAACCAGCTTAAAGTTTGTCCCTTAACATTTGTCCATTAGGAAGTTGTTTTTAACAGTTTTGTGTATTCCCGAAAGCCCTATTTCTGTGGCACAAAGCATTTTGGTCTGTTTTATCGGGCCACTGTTAGGAGATGTGTTGTAGGCATGAAGCTGAAGACATATGTAATTGTTAATGGTGATCATCTGTTTTACACAGGATGAAACCACATATGACATTTTTGTTTAACATAGAAGAAGGGTACATCATGTTCAAAACTATGCTGACAAATCACACAAGCACTACTATATTTTTGTCCTATTTTCTGTAAGTTGCCATCTAGCAATTCATTGATTACGTCTATGAGGTACAAAGGGGAATGATCAAAACCCAGTTTTGGCAATTTGAGCTCATTATGAAAAATGACTGCATTTAACGACATTAAGGAACTAGGGGATTCCCATGCCATTAGTAGTTTTCCACAGCAGTGGTCCTTTGAAGGCTGGTCTAGTAAGAGAGTGGTTGCTCTTCATTGTAGACAGGATTTCCAGCCAAACCACTATTTAATGTATTACTCGGTTTGTTTAATGGGGTGCTATTTATCCAATTCCGCAGCGGTCTCTAATCAAATTGCTATTGAATGTTTATTATATTATTGAAGCTGATACCTCCATAGGTCATGGAGATGGGATGGCACTTGAGAAGTAACCTCTGTCAAAAAATAATTTCTGTTGCAGAAAAGTCTCATACAAGATCTCTTTTTTTTATATAAACACATTTTTATGGATTTTGATGATAAAACAAAATATGAGAAAGAATTACTTCCGAGTCAAAGCCATATTGTCCCACCTGCCTTGAATCTCCAGTAATCATGAAAGAACCAGAGCACTGACAGTCACAATCTCCTGCATAGAAGGCAACCCATAATACTCCCACCATTTGCCCCAAATTTTGTGGAATTTTTGGGGGACAACCTCTAGCGTTATAGATTGGCTCTTGCTGTTTGGCGCACAAGTCCAAATCTGCACAATGCTGAGCTAGGTGGTCGCAGCAGCTTCCAGTGTCTCACTATATCTCATATGACCACTAGCGTTTCCAGACCAACCAGTGTTCTATCACCCCTCACATCCTGACCTCTTCCAGAAGTTTCAAGTGGGAGATCTTCGGTGTCAGCGTGACAGGCCCTTTTTAGGATTCTATAGAGGGAGCGACCAATCAGATTCCAATACTGGGTAATTACAGGACATTGCTACACCATATGAAAGAAGTCTGTCCCGGGGGAGGAGCAGCGGGTGCTGTTTGGTTTGGGGAGAAGTCCTGCATGCCAGAACCTTTGGCGTGTCAGGTAGGTGAGGTGCAGATAGTGTACCTGAACTAACCTGAGCTGCACTGAAATTACAATTTCCTGGAGGGCCATGCATGCCTCCCACCACTCCACATCCTCTAGGTCTCCAACCCACCCCTCCCATCGCTGCTGGAGCTGATCTAGGGTCTCGGCGGCATTACAAACGAGGGAGCCATAAAGCTAGGAATTGCCACCTCAGCCGAGTTGCCCATCAAAAACCTAGCCTTTGTGGGACAAACTTCAAGCAGTTGAGATAAGTGTGCCTGCTAATGTCCATGGGTGTGTCTCAAGTTACTGGAGGTATCTATGAAACTGGGTGTGGAAAAGTTTAAAGTGAGTCTGCAGGTCTGTAAAGGAGTGCACATAAGAACCTTGCCACACATCTGCAACTACTGTGACTCCAACCAGGTCCCAGTGTTGAAACCCCTCCAGCAGTGTTGTATCTTCCAACTAGCGCCCCCTCCAGAGGAAAAGGTTTGCTGGGTCAATTTCTTGTCCCAGCCAAGGAATCTGTTGGCTGCCTTCCACACCACAAAAATCGTTTTAGTAACCTCTGGACAAAGATAGTGCCTCACAGGGTCCAGAGTGAGATGAGCCAACTCAAGTTGGTAAGCTGGGTCCCTCCAGCCTGCAGTCAACCAGTGATCAATTACCAGGAGCTGGGATGCCCACTAATACAACGGAATATCCACTGCTCCCAGGCCAACGTCGTAAATGGAGCAGCAACATTTGCAAGGGCAATACTTGGGAGTTGACCCAAAGAAAGGACCAAAGTCTTGCCGCAATCTCAACAAACCAGGCATTGGGGATAAGGAGCGGAAAATTCTTCAGGGTGTGTAGGAAACGTGGGGGTATCATCTTTTTCATAAGTGCGACCCGACCGGAGAAGAAGGGCAACATTGAAACTATGTGAAAGTCCCAGCACCGTTGTATATGGACCCATAAGTACCTGAAGCTGAGATGACGGATTGCTATTTTGGACTGCCAATTGAGCATGGCGTCTCCTCTCAGAGAGACTAGGAATGATTTACCTTGGTTCACCCAAAGCATCCCCGTACAATCACAGGATTTCTAATACGCCGGGGCCAGATTTCAGAGGATCAGTAAGAAAAGCAAGGACATTGTCTGCATAAAGAGTGATTCTGTCCTCCAATGTCTCAATCCGTCTCCATCCTCGCAGCTGAGCAGCACAAGAGTTCTGTAACCAGAGCGAAGAGGTGCGGGCAAAGAGGGCAACCCAATAGAGACCTAATCGTAAACTAATAGGATATCACACCTTAGATAAGAACTTGTGCCAAGGGCTGTGAGTAAAGGAGGTCAACCAGTTTATGAAACACAGCACCAAAACCCATGTACTGCAGTACCAAATCAGGATACCAACAGTATCAAAGGTTTTTTCGAAGGCCACGAGCAGCAGAGCTACCACTCCCCGGATGTCGGTAACATTAGCCAGGGCTGTGTGGATACTAATAATGCAATGGCTCTTGATCCAATTGGGCATAAAGCCACATTGATCTGGCTGAATCAAAGTGGTAAGTACTAGTTGCAGTCTGTTCATCAAGATCTTGCCATAGATCTTAACATCTGTATTTATTAGTGAAATAGCTGGTTCAGCTGGTCATTGGATGATCTGTCTTGGGAATGACTACGATGTTGGCAAGGTCCATATTTGGGGGAAAGGAACAATTTTTCCTCACCTCTTTATATAGTCAATGTATATTGTGGGAGAGGTAACAATATATTGGCGCTTGAAGTAGTGTTCAAGGGGTACAGCAGTCTGGGCCTGGGGTCTTACCAGGTTTCAGTTCCCGAATTGCAACAAGGACCTCCTCCTCAGTGATGGGAGGGTTCAGTGTTGCCCTTTGAATTTGAGTGAGATGGGAAATGGGGATATCATGCAAGAGGCGAGCTCCCGTACAGGCCTTGCTCACTGGGCCTAGAGCCCTTCATAGTAATCTACGAATACACGCGTAGTTGCATCTGGGGCATTAACAGGGGCCCAGTCAAGTCTTTGATGAAAGGGAACTAATCAGGACCTGATGTATCTGCTGGCTAGTCTATATAGGAGTTTAGTGCTTTATCACCATGTTCAGAGACTCATTGAATATATGCATAGGTTTTGACTACTCCCCGAGTGTGACTTTGCTAGCTGCCCATATCGTACTCACCTTCTGGACTGTTTTGTCATTAAGTTTGAAATAGTAGCAGGGATGTGGAATTCCTATCGCCCGACGCATGGTCAAGGGCAACGCGTTTTCATGTTTATTTTGTCCTTGGGACAAATAGGCCCAACCCTCTGCAGCACAAACCCTTTGGCTGACAGTTTACAGAGAAGGGAACTGTCTGCAGTTGAAGTAATAAGTGTGTCGCTCATAAGTTAATGCTGTTCGAACTTGTATTTACGGTTCATTAATGAAAAGCCTTCATTTTTTTGTGTGAGCGCTGTAAATAAACGTTTTAAGGTCGCATAACACTACTGGCAGTGGTTCCAGTAAAAAGAAAGTGTACACACGTTTGAAACGTTTAACAATATGAGGCTAAGTATAATGCTCCCAGAATGCTCTCTGATTAAATGCAATGTTAGCAGAAGCTTTGCTTTCAAAATAAAATGTTCAGGAAAAAAATTCAAGTAGGAAAAAAAACTTTTGCTACTATGAAATTTTAGATGCTACTTCTTAGAAGCGTCATTTAGTAAAATGTGTTGATGCATGCTAGCATTTCTAAAAAATATTCCTAATGGAAAATCAGTGTAACCCTTGTCAACAAGATTATGGTAAGCATGAAAATAAACAAGTGCTGGCCAAGCCAACCAATCTAACATTTTTGTGCGAGTCTTTTGGTTTTGTCAGTGCAAGTCTTTTTTTTTTTTACATGGTCTTTGAAACACTTTATTGTTGTGGGAGCAGCCAGGCCCTCTCCATTGAAACAGTCACTGGCAAAAAGAAAAAGAAAAAGGTTTTTGGTCTCTAAAAGCACACATTGCCACCAGTGGCGTAACAAAGGCCCCTCAGCCACCCTCTGGGGGCCCCCTAAGCACAGCACCCGCCCTGACTGAGTCTGGATGGGGTGGCCCCACCATGTTCTTTGCAGGGGGTAGCCTCCGTTTCATTATGCCTCTGATTGCCACAGTAGTTCCTGGCACTGAACAAAACTACTTTGTGTGCTAATATGCTCCTTGTGGAAGAGCAGGCTGCGATCACTCACAGCAAGGCCAGCAGATGGGTAGAGAGAGAAATAGAAGGTTAATAAAAAAATAAAATGTCTTTGTTAATTAGGGACCCAATTCTTAAAAGAAGGTCCCAATAGTGCTCCCATGGTATAGGTCTTTGAATTAGTGGCTTTTATGAATTCACAAGAACTTACAGAACTAGACCAGGAAATTGTATTCCTAGAAAATATTTGTGAACTGTATTTTAGCACGAGCAAATACGCATGTGTAGATTTGCTGATGTGAAAATCTATTGAGCGTTTACAATTTCACTTTCCCTCCACCCACTTTTTTCTCAACCCTGGAAGAACTTCTACTTCTGCCATTGTCAGGAGTAAATTTCCAAACGTTCTCATTATGGGAAAAGGTTAGAGAAGAGCTGGTGAAAATCCTTAAAACATGCAAGTTAGTAGATTTGCAGACTCAAAGGCATTCCAGCCCTGCTATTCTTGTTTACTGCTTCCTCCAGCCCCAGTATGTAGATCTACGGAAGGTGGCAAAATAAGGAAATAGCTATAGTAGGGATTGAAATTACAAGTATTCAATCCCTACTATAGTAGTAGCCCCGGCATAATCAGAGAGGCTATAATCAGAGCTCTTACATAATGAGATTGCTACCATAATTTGTCGCCACACTACCTGGCACCAAAGGGACAAGTAGTTTTTTTTTTTTTACAGGACAAGTAGATCTAAGAAGCAACCTGCCCCATGGACAAGCAGCTATTTTATTAAATTCCACACCCCTGAGTAGTGCAGCTCCTCAGACAGGGGGTCGAGAAAACTATCATCCGTGAGGAACTAGGCGTTAAGACGCCACCTGGATCTTCTATGTCACAGTGGAATCCCAAGTCAAAGTAATAAGGGGGAGTAGTCCAAGATTCCTCAGGGAAGTGCACTAGCAGTGGAGGTTACATCTCCGGCTGGGAAACTATGATCAGTCTGTGATATGGTTTTTGTTGAGGCAGAAGTGCGAGTGTATGCCTGTTCTTGAGGATGCCACACCTGCTAGATGTCAAATAATCCCAAGGAGTCCATCCAAGACACCATGGTGCTGGATAGTTCTTGACGGTTGCGTGAAGGGGGAGCCAGAGACATCTATATCTGGGTCAAGGGGAGGCATTCAAGTTTCCCCCAATGAGTAGTACCCCAGGAGGCAATGCAGCAATTACTTCAGTAAGTTCCCTAAATGTTTGTGCAGATTGGAGGGTTGGGGGGGTATAAATGCTTAGAATATTGTAGGGTTTTCACTGTACTGTCCCAACCACCCTAACATAACGTAACATAATAGCCCTGAGAGTCGTGGATGATTTTAGTAATCACCAGCAGGAAATGTTTGAGTCGTATCCCTGACTCTCTGGAACTCATACTAAAACCTGAGTGATAAGCACGGTCATAACAATCTGCCTAGAAAGGGCCATAGAGTTCCTAAGAGGTGAGTTTCCTGCAACAGCGCAACACTTGGTTGGTGGAGCTTAGGAAATCTGAGGACTCCTGTACGTTTAATACAGTCTACGAGGCCATTGAATTTCCATGAAAGTAGACTAAATTCAGCGACAAGGTAAGCATGGGGGGGTTGGTTACATAGAGTTTTCAGGAGGTGAGTTTCCTGCAACAGCGCAACACTTGGTTAGTGGCTTTTATGGAGTAGTTTCTGAGGTCTCAGGGGTGTTGTTTACCCCTACCTCATCTTCCTTTAGATTAAGGGGGCTGACCGCTCTGGGAACAGGTAACAGCCAGGACCGGGTGGCCTTGGCCCATCTCAGCGGCATGATCTGGGGGTTCATAGCATCTAAGGGTTTGCTTCTTGGTTGTCACTTCTCATGATGCCTACGGGGTGGCGAAACAGTGGAAGCGGGACCCATGGATGACCTTTAACCATGCTGGGAAGAGCAGCATATATGGGAGAGATATCGCCCTAAGTTTCTGCTTGACAGAATACTTGTCTGTCAAAGGATGATATCCCGATCTCGATAGTTCAGTATATTGATTACAGGGCATGATGGTGCTCTAGGAGGGGGCTTCTGTGCCAGGGTGCAGTGTGCCTGCTCAACCACGAACCAGGATGATAATGCCCCATGGGGGAACCAGGACTTAATCCAGTTTTTAAAAAAAAGTCTGTAGGTAAGCGGTTTCAACCCCCTCGGGTAGCCCACAAACTGGAGGTTACTAAGTCAAAAGCGATTTTCAACCTCTTCTGGCCTGGACTCAAAGGTGCAAACATTGGACAGTAGGGCATTCACCTTTGTTTAAGGTCTGTTTAATCATCTTTAAGGGTGGACACTCAGCACCCCACCTTGGTGTCGCTCCCAGACACATTCTGAAAGTCTTGATGGAGAAGTACAATGTCGATCCCCACCTCACAAATCTTCGACTCGAGGGCCTCTCTGGAAGTTTGGATGGCTGCATGATTTGAGCCACATCTGTGACTTCAGTTTTTTTTAGCCCTTGACAACTGGTCAGCTGAGACTTGGGGGACACAGAAGGGCATATTGTGTATTTGTCTATCTTCGATTGTGCTGTCACCATTGGGGCCTCGTCTTTCCCCATTGTTAATGTGAGTAGAGTAGTGCAGGACCTACTGCTGATACGAGGGTAGCATAAAATCACAAGTAACAAAAGCATGACCAAGAAAGTTGTTGCAGTTCAGGTGCACCACCAGCCTAGCACTGGGCACAGATTCGGGGGAGGGACGTGGGTAGACCAGGAGGCTCAACTTTCTGCCTGTTTGACCAGAGGTCCAGCATGGGCATTAAGAGCAGCTGAAGTAGAAATCAGCTACCAAAGGTGGAGGGCCTCCCAAGGAGGAATGGAGCACCAGGATGATATAGTAGACAGAAGGGCCACACTAATGCAGATGTTATTCCCCTGAGGTTTCAACACAGACTGCAGCAGCCATTGTTCACAGGGCCCCAAGTAGGCAAGAGACAGGGTAGCACGAAAGTTTCCTCTACCTGCTAACCTTGGGACTCCAGTGAATGCTGCAAGAGCAGTCAGAGGGAGGTCCCCAGTATGTATGACAAAATGCCAAAACTGTAGCCCTAGTCACCAAAACTGCAAGGGCTTAATGGCAATAAAAACCTCAGCCTTTCCCTGCAGACATCAAGCAGAGAATAGTGAAGGGGCATATGTAAATAATAGTCTCCTGCAAAGTCAGGTTTGCAACTGCAAAGTGCATTTAACTCTGGAGCAAAACATTGGGCCTGGGAGGAGACCACACCCATGTCAAGCAGTCGGGGCCCTTGGAAACCTCACAATCCCACAGCCACCTCTTTTCAATGCACATATAGTGAGCGGTGACTGCACGTATTGGGTTGCTCAACAATCCAGGCCTGGGTCAGGTGCAACACAGGGTTATCTGGGGTGAGCCCGAGGGGCTGCCAATTCCCTGTGAGTCCCCGCATCTTCGTCTCTACGGAAGGGCCCCACCTCTAGCGAGAGGTCTTCCTGCCATTCAGGCTGGAAGCTGCTCTATCGCTGCATCTGCGGGCAGGTGCCAAATTTTGTAATGTGGGCCCATTGCGCACCACCTTCTATCACCTAGGTGGCTGCAACCTTGGGGAGGTCAAGCCCCCAATAGGAGTGAGGTCCCCTGGGGAATCCGTAGATGAGCTGTCTCTGGTTTTGGAGGACCCAGGCTGCCAGATGAGAATGGATGGCGGAAGAGGTCCGAGGAGTGTCTTTAAGATGCGTCCGCCATCTTGGCTGCTTTGGCCACGCCCAATCTGCTCGATATCTCTCATCCCTCTTCTGTCAACCTTCAGTTTTTCTGAGCACGTATACTCTTGGGAAACAAAATTGCCCATATGTTAGCTTTAATAAAATAAAACCTAGTCCCTTTAAGTGCTAAATGGCTTACAGGATGTTTTGTACTACAGGGGTTTTTATCTGTTTGGCTCTTAGATCTCCCATTAACAAAATAACACTATTAACAGCAGAGAAACTTCAAATCCATTGACTTTCATGGCACAAAGAAGAACATTGAGCGATGAAGAAGCATTGGCAAAGCAGGTAGCTCTCACTTTAGTGGTGCGGCATAGGGGAGAGTGGCATGGAGGGGCTTAGAGTAGGGTAGAGTGGCATACAGTGGAGTGGTGTGGAGTGCCATAGAGTGGCATTGTGTACAGTTTAGTGTACTCATGTGGAATGGCATAGCGCGACATACAGTGGGGTGGGGTGGGTTGGCATAGAGAGTACAGTAGAGTGGCATAGGGTGGCGTAGCCTGGCATTGTGTAGAGTAGAGTGAAATAGAGTAGCGTAGGCTAGAGAGGCATTATGCGAACTGGAGTGGAGTAGCATATAGTAGAGAGCACTAGAGAAGTACAGTTGTGAGTGTAAGTAACTAAAACGTCCATAATGACTGCAGATAGAGTGGAATGTTCAAAGTAGGAAAGCACACTGTGCTTCCCAGTCTCCTTCTCCGGAGTTTATTGTAGAGGACTCATTAGGCCCTTTGTCTCCATTTCAGATAGCAATTAAAAACTAATCATCTCTAGAATCTTTGCTTCTCATTTAACTTCTGACCAGTAAACCTAAGAAAATTCAGATCGACTAGCTCTTCTGGTTGGTTCCTTAAGTTCCCCTCAAGGTTTCCCTTAATTAAACATCTTAAATCGACCCTTTCAGGAAGGGGGTGGACCACTTCTTTTAAAGCAGGGATTATTGAACAACTGTAGGGGTTTCGTGTGTTAGTTTCTTTGACAAAACTATTTAGTGACATTGAGTGTCATTCCTTCAATGTTGTTTTAAAAATAGTGTCTCACTATATGTAGCTTTTCAATTATTAACTTCAATTGGGCAATATTTTTGTAGACCATACTTAGTCAACGATATCCTTATACCGTACCACTCATAAATATAACATGGGGATCCATTGTGGAGGTTTCCAAATTAGAGCCTACAACTCTTCTTTCTTCCTTCACCAGTGTCCTTTGCTGCAGGAGAACATGAATAATCACTGCCTGTATTACCGCATTAGTTCAGACTTCAGACCAGAAATTAGGGTGGAGACTTGTGTAACTGAAGTGTTGGATAACGTCCTGGCAGTGCTAGAATCTGCAATGAGTGATGCACTTGTCCTTTGGCCCTTTTGGAATATTTCAGCACTGCTGAGCCTAAGATCCTGTAGTGTTCAGAGGTTGCCGCAGGAAGACCTCTGGTACTGACCATTCCCTCCTCATTTTTTGAAAGGTGGAACCCACTTAGTTGCCCAAGAGTGTTTAGTTGTACTGCAAGCAGGTTCAAGGGTGTATTTCTTCTGCCTTGGTCACTGTTCTGCCTTGGTCACTGTTTCTTTCTATCTTATTTGACAAATGCGCAGGCTCTACCACATCACGTCCCTGTTCAGCCTAGCTGCACATGCTGTGTCAGTGATGCTGAATTGTACATCATGCCGGTTTGGTCTGTAGGCAACATGCAGTCCTGCAGTGCTGGTGGGTGCTGCTAAAGCACATGTGAGAAGCAGCTGGCTACAGCTCGGCGTTGCCAAAACAGAAGTCATTTTTACCATTTTATTAAGGTCCCTAGAATTTATCCCACAAATTCTGTCTTTGTACTTTCCGCTGCGTTGGTTGAAAGAAATATTAATTACTTGCTGTTCCCTGCCTTGTTATTGTGACTTGAGACTTAGCCAGTCCTTTATTTACCATTGTAATTGGTTCTATGCAAGCCTTCCTCATAACCTCCTGACTACTGTAGACTACCTAAAACGGTCATCGGAAGATTTACGCAAATTCGGCCATGCTTCAGCTACGCAGTGTTCATTTCACAAGCTCCCCATTGTATCTGCAGTGTGCACCTGACAAGTTTTAAATAGGTTTTAATAATGGAAAAAGTTTAACAATATGAAACATGTCATATTTTGAAGTAAACATCCGAATGTTGGTGTGCTATATAAAGACTCTGGTTCATTCACTCAGGTGACAGAACTTGCTATACTTATTCCACTAAGAGGATCTCCGTTCTTTTCTAAGAAGGTGACAGAACTTGCTATACTTATTCCACTAAGAGGATCTCCGTAATGGGAGTGTCTTACGTAATGGCCATTTTTTATTTGGACAAAAGGGGACATTTCTGAGGTAAAAATTTTTGACTTGGACGAAGGAAAATGGAAAGGGAGTTCCCGTTCAGCGTTGTTAGTCAGTCCTTAGATCTCCGAAGGGCTGTAGTGTCAGCTTGCTACAAAGAGACTGATTCCTGTGAATCTCCAATGCTGTATATCCTCCTTTCTGTGAAAGTTATGCCTGGTCTGTTGTCAGTCAGTCAGTCATGTCAGATTTCTGTAGTTCGGTAAGGCGGAACACATCCACACAATCTGATGTAGTATGTGGTGAGATAAAATGGTACAAATCTAGTGTCCGTAGTTTGAGATCTGTATAGTGCCTCAATCTCGGATGTGCCAATGCAGGTAGCTACTGTATTTTCTGTAAGCAGCTGTGTGTCCTTGTGTTGTAACTGGCCCAACTCCTCCCATGCGTCTTCTCTCCTGCGCCAGTCAATCGCGACAGTGGCAGAGTTATGTGACCTTTTAAAAAGGTGTATTGCAACAGCTGAACAAAAAGCCTTTATCAGTTGCTAATATGACTTTGTTCTGCTTATTGCTAAGCTTACAGTAAACTTTTATAAACCGGCTTTGCTGTCGTAGTCAATCATGTGACTTTGGTTAGAGGCCAGGAAATCGTATTGCGTGGAGTTTTTATGGGTCTGGTTTATGTTTGAGTGCACTACTATACTGTGTATTGAGGGTGAATGTGTCCAGTAAATGTATTACAGGTTATAATATATAGGTGCCACCAGTCCCTGTATCAAAATCGGACTCTATTTTTCTTATTACAATATAGTTTTGTCATTACTAGTCACCTATATAAGAAAATTAGGTAGCTGCTCAACTGTAATGACCTCTTGGAGGAAAACGATTCTTTTTTTTTTGTAATTATCATTTTTTATTTGCAGTTTTAGTATACCAAACAAACAGTTAACATTGATAACATCCAGTTCCACCTTCTACACCTCCCAGGTCCTGCCCACCAATGTTATTCCGTCCAGATACTTGTATGAACATGTTTCCTCCTTGTGACTTTTCCGCTGTTCTTTATGCCGTCAACTTTTAGATTTGTTATGTTTAAGGATTAGATCTTTCATAGGCCTGCATCCGTACATGATTCCATATCCCATTCTTCCCATATTTTTTCATGCATCCTCTGCCTTTGTAAACTTCTTGTTCAATAATCCTACAGTATTGAATTCCCATTTTCCAATGCTAGTGTGTAGGGAGCGAGCCTGATTCCCCATCTCTGGGCAATGTCTCTTTTTGCAACCATGCATCCCAAATTGATAAGTGTTTGTTGATAGCACGTGTGGTCTGAGGTTTCCCATATGCCCGGTAGTGGTATTCTTGGTGTCAGACATAAGGTGTCTGTTGCTCCTACTAATGATTTCTCCACCCTTCCTGAGAACCCTTGAATGGGTTGGCACCTCCACAACATATGTATGAAGGAGCCTTCTAATCTGCAGCCTCTCTTACAGCCCGCCTCGTTTATCCAGCCTACTTTGTATAGGAAGGTTTGTGTGTAGTGAACCTGGTGCAGTATTTTGAGCTGGATCAGTCGAAAGCTTGCTTTTATAGTCACTTTTGTTGGGAATTTTAGTGCTTCTCTCCAATCTTCTAAGTTCCATATATCTAGCATCCATCTTCCTTGTAATCTTGTCAGTGGGCTTTATGTATTCCTTATCACTGTGCCGTATGTTTGCGACAAGAGTTCTTTCTTAACTCTCCCATTCAGCAACCTGTTTTCTAGTGGGGAGTCTTCTTGCGCCCACTTGTCTGGTGGAATGCTGTTTTTGAGGGCATGGAACAGCTGCCCATATTTGAGCCATTGTGTATTGGCCATTTAGTATTTTTTCTGCAAATATGAGAATTGGACCACCCCATTAGCGCCCACTCATCTGCCAATGTGGGTATACCTATGGCATCCCAACCCCTGAATCCCTGCAATGACGAAATCTCTTTTAATCTGGTACCCTCCCACAGTGGGGTTCTGCGAGATAGTCTCTCGTGCCAGCCCATGTCTCATGTGAGCCTTCTCTAACTTTCCACTACCCTGTCTACCTCTGTATAATGCATGGAGAAAGCCATGTGTCCCCACCCCTGTCCTGTCTCTCCAGAACACTGGGTTATCAGCCTTTGTGTATGCCCAGTCATTTACTACGCTCACTTGTTCTGCTTCATAGTATCTCCGCATATTAGGCAGTGCAGTGCCACCATCGAATCTGTCAAAGGAATTGTCAAGGATATTCTGGGCTGTTCTCCCGCCCACAGCAGGGTTCGTACTAGGCTATCTACCGTAGTGAAGAATCGTTCCGGTATCTTGTATGGTGTGTTCTGTAGGATGTATAACAGTCTGGGGAGTGCTATCATTTTAAACATGGCTGCTTTCCCTAGCAAGGAGAGAGGCAGCGACTGCCAGCGTTCCACATCTTGTTCAAGGCGATACAGAAGAGGTGCCCGATTCGCCTCATAATATTAATCTGAGGAATGTGTTATCCATATCCCTAAGTATTTAAATTTGGTTTGTTCAATCCGATTGTGGTAGTCTGAGTTGGGTACCTAGCTGACCGTTTATTATTGGAAACACTAACGATTTATCCCAGTTAATTGCAAATCCTGAATGTGCTTCAAATATGTCAAATATCTGGCAGAGCCTGTCCAGTGTTGGTGAAGTACAGCAGAATATCATCGGCATATAATGAGATACAGTCGCCTTCCCCCTTCCTGCCCGGCAAGCGCCATACTTGCATGTCCACTCTAATCAATGCTGCCAGAGCCTCAATAGCCAATGCAAATAGCATTGGAGATAGTGGGCAGCCTTGTCTTGTGCCTCTCTGGATATTAAACTTCGTGAAGTATGGCCATTTTCCCCTCACCCTTGCTTTAGGGTGGTCATAAAGGAGTTTGACCCATTGCATATATTTGGGCCCAAACCCCATCCCCTCCAATATTCCAAAGAGGTAGACCCATTCTACTGAGTCAGATGCTTTGTTAGCATCCAGGGAGACAATTAATTTCCCTGCTGACAACTTCCAGGCCATAATTAGTTTATCATATAGGCGCCTAAGATTCGGGCTAGTCGAGCTACCCCGGCATGAATCTGTTTTGGTCCTGATGTACTAAATCTGTTATTATTGTTTTAAGTCTATTCGCTAGTACCTTTGTGAGTATTTTTATATGTCCGTTGATCAGTGAAATGGGACTATTAGAGTCGCATCTATCCAGCAGTTTCCTTGCCTTGGGATCAATATCACCATTGCGGTGCGCATGTCCTCTGACAGTTTACCTGTATGGCGTGCTTCCATTAGGGCAGCATGAAGTGGGACAGTTGTATGTTTTCATAGTCTTTTGAATAGTTTGATTGGGAATCCATTCGGCCCGGAGGCTTTCCCTTTTTGCATCTGTCCCAAGGCCAGTGCAATCTCCTCTACTGTGACATCTGTGTCTAAGGACGTTATTTGGTCTATGCTCAGTCTCCTTATTGGACAATCTTTAATGAAAGCCTATAAGTCTGGTACGGGGATTGTTATGTGAGAGTTATAAACATTTTCCAAATATGCAGTGAATGTCTGTGTTATATCACCAATTGTGCGGGTCAAGCTTCCTGAAGGCTTCCTGACCTAAGCGTAATTTTGTCCCTCTCGCAGCTTCCCAACCATACCAGCAATTTGCCCATTTTGTTCTCACCTTCGTATATTCTTTTTTGCTTTGCCATATATGTTGTATTTGCCTCATTTTTTGCTAGTGCTTGGTATTCAGCTCTCTTCAGTTCAGCTGCTCTCTTACTAGTCATGTCCCCATTTTTAACGTATGCCTCTTCTATGTGTATTACTTCAGCCTCTAGTTTGGCTAATGCTGCCCGCTTTTCTTTCCTATCTTTGATCTCCCCTAAGATGGTTGTACCCTTTATTGTTGCTTTCTACACTTCCCATCTTGTCATTGCACTCTGCACTGCGTTTTTATTTTCAACACAGTAATTTTTTAGGCCAGGTTTAAGCGCTTGATCTCTTGTTTATTAGTGAGGCGCCATGTTTCCATTCTCCACAATTGGTTGGGCCTTTGAGTTTGGAGGCTGAGTGTTATCCAGAGTGTAGAGTGGTCACTCAGCCCTTTGGCTAGGAATTTTGCCTCGTTAAACCAACTGAGTGATTCCCCTGTGGTGAAGAAATAATCTAATTGTGAATGTATAGTGTGCTCCTGAGTAGAAGGAGTAACACATTTCTTCTGAGTGTAGGCTTCTCCATAAATCACACAGACCCAGTGGCTGTATAAAACCTTAGTCCCTCCTCCCTCAGTACAGAAACTGGTCCTGTCCCTGTTGGTATCTAGTACCAGGTTGAAGCCTCCACCCAGCACCACCAGAGCCTGAGGGGTCTCCAATAGTACTTCACCCAACTTTCTAAGCTGTTCATTTTGAAGCCCTGGTGGAGTATACACATTCACCAGCAAGAGACCCCCTCCTTCTGGTTCTCCCTGTCTAGCTGTGCATGTTCACTGCTTATTTGTCCCGGTGTGCTTTTTGTGAAAGGGTAGTGATCTCCTGATCAATATTACAACTCCTCTTGAGCCTCAGGTGTATTGTGCCCAGCTTCCTAGTCTATATCTCCCCCTGCCCAAGCTATGATGTTGCTGGTCTATCAGTTAGCTCTCCTGTAGAAACACTATGTCAATTTTTTTTTGTGTATCACGCCCTCTCTGAATGAGGCTCCGCTTTACCCTATTTCCTAGGCCATTGACACGACAAGTTAATATTGATATTGTTTGCAAACGTGACATGGTGGATTTAACCTGTGTGTAGTTGTTTGTGTGGAAACTCCTGTGTGAATTGGTCGGGACCCTTGTTTCGCCTGTTTGTGAGTGAACTGTAACCACTTATAACTCACCTGCCTCCCTACCTTACCATACGGTGATACCTGAAATGACCCTCCACCCCCCAATGTACGGTATGTGTTTACCCCAAACTTAAACCATAAGAAACATTTTGTGCAATTGTCGCCAGGGAGTGTTGGCCAGCCTTTGGCATCCTTCATTTGAGGACTAACCCTCAGATCATGCATTCCATAGTGATTGTGTAGTGAAGCAACTCCTCTGGTGAAAGACTGGACCCCAAGGCTAGTACACTTCCTTTCCAGCCTGTTACTCCCTCTTTTCACCTCACCCAAAATGTTCTGAAGTCATAGGCGTCACTTCTGGCAATTGTCTGTTTCTTGCTCTATTTCCATGCAGTCTGAATCATTTCTGTTACCCTCTATAGGTTGTGCTCTCCTTCTGTTATCCGTTAAAGTGTTAATGTGTTGTTTCAGTTCCTTAACTGCCTGTTCCTGTGTCCATTTCATCTGCTCAGTAGTGGGTGTTGTGGCGCTTTTCCTCCCCTTTTTGTTTCGGTGTCTGGCTGATGCAGGTTTCCAGTCGTCGTCTTGCGTTCTTTTTGGCGGCAAACCCAACCACAGTCCTTGGTCTTCCATCCATTGCCAAGTGTCTTGCGCATTTTGCAAAAAATATGTTTTCTCTTTCAGTTCCACCTGTGGTTTTGCTGGGTAGATAAGTGAGTCTTTTAAACCTGGGTGTCTTAGTACTTTTTTCTTTGGTACAAATGCTCCTCTTTGGTGTTGAACTAGGTTTGTGTAGTCCGGGTATATGTGGACTTCATTGCTCTCAGTGAAACATGGGCATTGTTTTCTTGCCATCTGGAGAATCACATCCCTATCTCTGAAGTTCATCAGCCTTGCGATTATCGGTCTAGGGGGGCTCCTGGGTTCACTGTGCGGATTGGGATTCTATGTGCTCTTTCTACTGAGAAGAATTTGGACAGTTTGCCTTGCAGTATGTTGTCCGTAATCCAGTCTTCCACAAATAGTTCGATATTATGTCCTTCTGCTTTTTCAGGTACCTCCACTAGCCTTACATTGTGGTGTCTCGACCGTCCCTCCTCATCTTCCAGTCTGTTTGTTAGTTGCTGCAACCCTTTCTCCAGGGTAGTACACTGCTTTGTAAGATCACCGATTTGGGGCAGTGCTATCTCTATTTGTGCTTCCGCTTCTTTAACGCGATCTGTTAACTTTCATTGGTCATCCCACAATAGTCCTAACTCGCTCACCAGTGCTGATTTTTGAGTCTCTAAGGCAGAGGTCTTCAAACTGGGGGGCGGGCCCCCCTGGGGGGCCTCAAGTGGTCCCGGGGGGGAGGGAGGGGGGCCAGACTCTGGCCAAAAGAAGCATTATACAGATTACAGGCCTTTGTTTTAAGCAAAATCATGTTATTGCATTTTTCAAAAGGTAACAGGTACTAACTGCAATGTGTAAATAGGTCCAGACATATTTAAACATTGCCATCTTTTATAAAATATTTGTGAAAATTTCTGAGGGGGGCCCATAGATTTTTATTTTTCAACTTGGGGGGCGCGGCATTAAGAAGTTTGGAGACCACTGCTCTAAGGACTGTTTTGTGTCCTTAATCGCCTGTAGTATAGTCGCTGTATGCACTTCCAGTGAATCAGAGTCCTTTTCCTAATCAGTCCCTTCCGCGTCCGGTGGGATGCCTTTCCCTCCAGTGCGAGTTCTCACCATTTTGTTGGTTGGTGTGTTTAATATTCTATTGGAGGTTATGCCCTGATTGCCACCTTTGTAGAGACATGTTGAGCCGTCAGTAGCTTGGAGTCCTTAATGGGAGTTTGTTGTGGAGTGTCTCCAGGACCGACCCCACAAGGCGCCGATGCAGCGATGTGCTGCCCTTGAGTACAGTGACGTGGAGGGACTTCGCGTCCCTGTTCTCGCACCAGTGCCTGCGGTGCCCCTCAACTGTGTTTCCTTGGGCAGTCTCAATCACCCGTGTTACCACCACTCACAGTGGTTAGCAAGCATTCGCATGTGTACCCATCCCCCGAGCTGCCCCCCCCCCCCCCCCCCCCCCGCCCCAATGAGCCGCTTCTGTATCCCTCTACAGAAAGGTTCCTGGGATTTTGCTGATATTTCAGGTGGTGGGAGTTGTCCAAATAACAGGGTCTGCCTCCCTGGGGTCTGTTCGTTCTGATATCTCCCCAGATCCACAGGAGTCCACACCCCCTGTAGTGTGGAGCCTGAGGTGGGGGGAATTCACCCCAGAGGCGAGGGTCAGGGTCTCTGTCTCGGTGTTGCCGCCGTTTCATGGCCTTCATACGCAGTGTACGCATCTTCTCTGTCCATGTGGGTTTGCCCTAGGCAGTATACCTTTCTCCAACATTTATCTGATTTTAGCACAGCTGGTGTGTAGCTCTACCTAAACAGTGTCTTGTATATTACCTATTTGCCTTGAGCAAACTGCTAGTTCATTGGAAAATTTCCTTCCACTGCTTGAAATCTACAGCGATATTGAGCTCTTTTTTGTCTTGTAATTGGTAGGGGAGCGTTGTTGCCATCTGGTGTGAGTTTAAGATCGCATATATTTTGACTATGATGTTTTTACTCGAGGAGAGCGATTCCAGCAATCATTCAAAGGGAGTGAGTCCTCTCGTTGTCCCACTTAACTTCCAACTGTAGAGCCCAATATCTTAATTGCGAATTACAGAAATTCTCAGTTTTGTGGATTGCATATTCCTGTTTTACTGCCTAGAAGGGTTTGATTGTTCCTTTACTGAATAGAGCATTGCAGTTGAAAACACTCCAAATCACTTCAAGACGGACAGCTATCCTTAGCTAGTTCAGATGTGACATCAGTCTTGCCAAACAGTGGAGTGAAGGGTGACACACTGGAAGTCAAGTCTGCACTATGTGTCAAGCTTCTAAAGAGGGTCTGGTAACTGAGGATATATACACATTTCATCCTTGGTGGGACTTCAGTACCCCAATCATCCTTCCCCTTTGGGCTTATGGCCATATTTCGATCAGTTTATTCCATAATCAGCCCCAAACTCCCAACCAAATCTTCCAATCCTCTCTAACCTGTTAATTATATAACAGAGCTGAGAGGCCTGATAATGTAGAAGACGGAGGACCTCCAATCATCCCTCTCTAGATTGCAGGGTGCACATTTCCCAGTTTATCCTAGGTTTCTTGTCAGACTTGAAGAAATAATTGCAGATATGTTGGAAGGGGATTAGATCATGATGCTTGAGCGTTAAGAGTAGAGTCTGAAACATGTACAAAACTATAGATAGACGTCATCATTGTCTTTTAGCCTGTGGTCCATTCAACCCAAGAGTGTATATGAATTCACAGCGACTTGCCATCCCCCTTAAGTTATTGAACTGAGCAATGAAATTTCCAGCTGCACAGTTATGCAGATCTGGGGGTCAGTCAGATTGCTACCAAGGTATTGAATACCCCATTAACCAATTAAAAGGTGTTTTTGATTTCAGCTGATTCACCAGTGGTGTCCATTCACTTGGACCAGACCCCCAATTTAGTGAGATTCAAATAGATCCCTGCTGAGGCCTGGTACACCTCTAATTCAAGCTACAACTCTTTTAATGACTGTTGTGGCTCCTTTCGAGAAAACAAGATGTCATCCGCAAAAGCAGTCAACTTGCAAGTATCAAGTTTGAGACTTATGCAAATTAAGAAATTGTTCCTGATGTTTAGTAAGAAAAGTTTTAAGGTAAGTGTAAAATATAAAGATGAGAGAAGGCAGCCTGTGCACATCCTTGTCTGATACCAGTGCATTCTGAGAGTAGACCATTCATCCTAATTGTATCCCAGGACTTTCATTGTCAGCCAGTACCCTTTTTTAGAAAACGCGCACCCGTCCTGCAGTGTGTCATTCAGCTCCCAGTCCATCTAATAATTTCTCCACATTCAAAGACAGAAGTGTTGATCTGTACCCCTTTGCCTTGCTATACCTATGAGATATAGGAGTTTGTTAGTATTCTTATTAGTATTATACCCTCGGATAAAACCTGCTTGAGCCGCATACACCAAAAATAGCATAGCCTAATCTAGCCTAATAGCTAAAGTTTCCAAAACATTTTTGTGTTGATGTTCAACAGAGATGTTGGGTGATGTGAGAAGCACAATCCTGGGTGTTTATTGGGTTTAGCTAGTAAGGACATTTTGCTTCTTACACAGACTGTTGGCCAGCCCATTAAAAACTTCTATTAGCAAAGGAACTTGCTGTGTGGCAAAGGTCTGGTAGAAGTCTGCAGCTAACTTATCAAGCCCAGGGGCCTTAGCCCTCTTCAAGCTTCCTGTGGCCCCTAAAGCTTCAGCATTGGTTACTGGTTCATCCGCCCCTCTTCCTCTGACCTCCTGAGTCTGGGCAGTGACACTAAATTCAGATATGCACACCAAGCTTGTGAGTTAGATGGGTCTGCCATATACAATGCCTGATAGAAATCCTGGAATGACCAGAGTTTTCCCTCCTTTGACCCACTGATTTATTCCCTCTCATCTAGGATCTCTGCTATATAGCTGCTTGCTTGCCATGCCAGTAGCCTGTTTTGTAAGATTCTACTGGCCCTTTTGCCTCCACAGTGAAAGCGTGCACCCAACTTTGTTAGTAGATAGCATAGAGACTTTGTCAGTCTCTGTGGAGCATATCTGTTCCCTAACACATCTTACCAATCGCCAAATTTTTTTTTGACAGGCTAATTTTATGCCTCTTCTGTAGGTGCCATAACTCCAGTGTAAGTTTAGGTAAGAGTGCATTCGTTATTACTTTGAGATGGATGGCCTATTTTATGAATGAGTCCCAAATTATCACCTTCAGGGCATCCCATAGAATTTCCTTGCTAAACGTCCCCTGTATCTTTGTATTTTAAGGTCCACTATTTGATTGTGTTGATAACCACTAGGTCCCTTGAGAGGGAGTCATTCAACCTCAATGTCCCTTTAGAGTTACGCCTCTCTGGGGAGTAATAGGATTGTCACTGTATGCAGGACACAGTCAGACACCATTTGTGGGTTCTGAACAATCACTTTAATGCACTTTATAGGTGTTTGTCTATAAATAAGTAATCAGTTCAGGCATATGTCAGGCAGATTGCCGAGAAGTAAGAATAGCTTACTGCTAAGCGGTGACTATTACACAGTCCCAATAACTACAGCCGTTGTTTTCCATCCACTGAGATTTCAAGTGTTCCACCTAGGTGTTATTGGGTCCTTTTATGCTATACAGTTTTTGCCATTTTGTAGTTTCTCTGTGATCAAGAGAAGGATAGATCTACAATCTCCTGGCTCCTGAACTGATCTCTTTCACTCGCTCTTTTTTTCTATTGCCCTCTTAAGTTTTTAAGCTTTTTCAAATTCATTTGATTGCCCTTTTTTCTATTAGCTGGTCCCTGTATCCTTTTAAAGTCCTCTAAAGCATTATCGCGTGCCATTACATGAAATTATATCAACATATACAGATCAAAAACAAATGAAATATTATTTGCTATCTGAGCTGGTTTATATTAATACTATATTGTATTACACTGGAACTATCACTAGGTGTGCCCAACTTCTTACTAAATAGAGGAACCTAGTGTACCATCAATGCTCTGAAACTCACTTCTCCCGCGTTTGTTTTATAATGCATAAAAGGGTTCTGGCATGTGCATGGTTAGACATTTATTAAGTGTGTGCATGGCTTGCCTCCTTTTTGTTTCTTCATTTCTTCATATCTCTATGACTCTCTCTCACATGTATTTGGCCACTTGTTGCATCAGTTTAATCTCTTACTACTTCGGAAATCACCTTTCTGGGTCACCCATCAGGTTTCACTGACAGTGTTATTAGGATAGCATACCTTTTGTAGTGTACTAAGTGCGTCATTTTCTGCATGGGCCTATTGTTCCTGATCCTTCAGCCATACTTTAATGAACAGAACATATGATGCTTTCCAGGCCTTAGCTAGCTATACTCTGAGTAGCTACAACAAAGGCCAAGTAAATTAACTTACTTTTTTCCTTTTAGGTTTTTGGATCTGGGTATCTGTCCTTGTAGCCATGCAGTCGGTTTGCACCCTACTTATCTATCTGTCAATTCCAAGACCACAGCAACCACTGTTTTACCAGTAGTTCACAACCTTCATGTTCTTCTAAAACGTGGTAAAAATAAATCTGCTCTTGGTGTTAAACATCTAGGGAATTGTTCACTGCTTCATCAAACATTTGGCCTATTAGGTAGAGAGAGGGGCGTAAATGATTTGTTTAAATAGTGGAATTGAGTGACCTTAAATCTTGGATTTCTGGACATTTTTATTGTATTCCAGGCACTTAGTCTATTCAGTGTTTATGATCGGATTGCTCAGTTTTGTCTCTCGTACTTAGTGCTGTGATGTCTGTATTATATGTGATAAATACTAAATTGTATATTGATATTATTGGCTGAGCATCAATATCAACAGTCTTGGGTAGGCAGTCAATTTTCTGTAGTGTTGCTGTAGGTAGTCTAGCTTTTATAACATCTTTTTCAGGGCATTCTTGCCTCCAAACATTCTCATTGCTAATTGGAGTTGTATTGCTAAGTACTATATTTTGAAATAGGTCTTTGTATTTTAATTTTGCAATCCTTTTCTATCCTGTGCCCCATATTACTCCAGCCAGTAGCGCTTGAAGTTCCTTAAGGATTTTCTGTTTATACGTATGGGCAGTGCCTCAAAATGGTATAGAAGTCTCAACAATCTTATCTTGGCAGTCGCCGCTCTGCCAGTAAGGAAAAGGGGACCAGAATCACGGGCATTGCCAGTTAACCATTACCCCTCTGACAAGATTCCAGTATACAGTTCCAGATCATAGTCATGTCGCACCCCAACGTACTTGAATGTTTCATTTTCCTAGCAAAGTGGGGTTATAGGAAATTCTATTTGTGCCCAGCCTTCTGTTGGCCTTAGTGGAAATCTACAGGATATTTACCCGCTTGACTCTCAATTCTGTTTCCATCTCATCCAGAATACCCATAAGTTATTTTATGCTTACCACTGGGTGCCTTAGGAAAAGCAGTGCATCATCAGCATATACTGAAATTAAGTGTTCTCTGTTAGGTGCGGCCTTCCAGTCCGGTCCCTTGCTTCTGAGGACACTTGCTAGTGACTCCATGGCCACAGCAAACAAAACAATAGTGCAGAAAGTGAGCACCCCCTGCCTGGTATCTTTACCTGTGGGCCACTTTGTGGATATCACCTGCCACATAGTCACCTTTGCTGTCATCCCATTGTATAGGAGACCTACTTTAAAAAAATAATTCTGTCCTAATTTCCAGTTTTTATAAACTTTGAAGAGATATGGCCAGAGTAGGATGTCAGATTCCTTTTCTGTATCTAATAAGACTGCCACCAGCACAGGTTCAATCTTTGGTTGTCGCATCCATCAGTCTTCTAAGATTAAAGGATGTGTTGTGGCCTGATATAACACCATTCTGGAGGTGATGAACAAATTACTTGCCTTTGTAACACACTTTTTGGTGGATACTCTGTCTAACCACAGATTCCTCACCTTTTGAATTTATCTCAAGTATCAGACTAGATCTGGAAACCTAAAAAGCAGTGCTCCTGTGCACTTGTAGATGGTGCCGTATGACTTTGCCATTCGGCCCTGGAAGTGACAAATAAAGCTGGCATGTAAGAAGCACGCAGTGCCCGTGGATGTCTGTTTCTTTCAGGAACTCTTACTGCTCTCAGACACGGAACCTGTCATCAAAATGAATGAGCCAGTGTGCAGATACCTTCTTAGGGATCTTTTAGCTGAAAGAGACCATACCACAGAACGGGAAGGTGGGACGTCATTGAGAAATCTGTAGATCAATTGAATATCCACCAGAAAGAGAGTTACAAAGGTAATTAACTTGTTCTTCTGATGGCTGCTTCTAACCGCAGATTCTTCAATATGTGAATAGATACCTAAGTAGTATTTCCCAAGGAGGTGGGTCTGTGGAATGGCTCAAACTAAACAGTCCTGCAGGACTGATTGAGCAAAATGCCCATTATGATGAACCTGTCTGTTGAGGCAGTACTGTTTTCTGTACGTGGACACTGATGCCCATGTACCTGCATGACAGATATCCAGGTCAGCCACTCCATGTGCCAGCTCAGTGGTAGCAGCCTTGGCCTTGTTGGAGTCCACCCATAGGTCTTGTGGAGCCTGCTTCTTAGCCAATGCATAGCAGACCTTAATGCAGAGAAATATCCTTCAGGATTGTCCATTTCTTCACCCATTTGCCCTTCACCCCTACAAAGCGCTGATCGTTCACTCGTTGTTCTCTGGTACGATCGTTGTAAAGTAAAATACACTTTTGGGGTCCAAATGATGAAGTCTCTCTTCCTCTTTCGGGGGATGAGGTGGAGCAAAGAAGATTGCAAGTATGATGGCTTGTCCAAATTGACAAGGCATCACCACCTTTGGTAGAAATGGAACTCAAGCCCTTAGCACCAGTTTGTCTGGAAAAACGTTAGTATAGGGAGGCTGGACCGAAAAGGCCTGCAACTCACTCACCCATCATGCAAATCTTAACACAACAAGGAAGACTTTTTAGAGTGAGTAGGCACAATGTACAACTGTGCATTGATTTAAAAGTGGTAAAAATTAGAAATGTGTAAACCTGATTTAAGTCCCACTGTGGCATCAGTCAGGGTTAGGTGGAAAGATTTGTTGAAAACCTTTTTGCATCACAAACGGTGATTTGAATAAAGACAGTTGGTCTTGCAAATGATAAAAGACCACAGGGGCCAACGGGTGACCTTTAACTGTTCCCAGAGCAGTTTCTTTACCAGGCTTCTCCCAGATATTCATCTGACACTAGCGGGCCTGTGCGTGACAGTCTGTAAATGCTCTGCTACTACTCTTAAGATATGCCTCGATTAGTAACCTGTGCACCTGCTGCATTCCAGATATGCAAGATGGGAGGAAATTCCACTTCACGCTTTAGGATCTGTGCCAGCAACCTGCCGGATTCATCCCCCTCCCTATGTAGCCGCTGTCTATATGATCTAAGGGTTAGCTTATCCAACGTCTCCCGACACCTACTGACTTCCCTATGTAATCAAAGCTGCTCTCTTTCCGCCTCCCTCGTTTGAAGGGCCTGGCATTGTATATCCGTCAACTTCCCCTCCCATTTTTTTTAGATCTTGTTCCAATTGCCTGCGCACCCCACAGGTGGTCCCTTTACATACTCCTTTCAGAACCGCTTTCATTGCCTCCCACTCCGTCCCTCTGGTTGTCGTGGTACCCTAATTCATGTCCATGCAGTCCTTAATTGCAACTCCCAGTTTTTCATGACACAAAGCATCTGTTAAAAGATCTGGGGGCATGCGCCAGCTGCTTTTCATCTCGCCAACCGATCCCCATCCCGCTGCATCAACACTGGGGCATGATCAGTTAAAAGCCTCCCAAAATGTGTTATATCCAGCACTTGCGAGCAATTCAGGCCACCCAGGAGGAATCGATCCAAACGGCTATTTGTGTTAGCCGTTTTGGAATGTTATGTGTATTTCCTACCCACTGGGTGCAATCCCCTCCATCCGTCCCATAGTCCTAAATTGTGCATGAGTGCATTAAGGGATGTCGTCATCAATGGTTTACTGCCCTGTTTAGTAGGATGACTATCTTTATCACCATCCAATATAGAGTTATAGTCTCCAGCCCACACAATAGGAGAGCCTACACCTACCTCCAGCACCCCAACTACATTGTTGTAGAAGGAATGATGATCTAAATTAGGTGCATAAGTATTGAGTATACTAAGGGGCGCACCATCTAACGTACCCTGCAAGAGTGTATACCACCCCTCAACATCAGCTTCACTATAAACATGCTTAAATTGAACCCCTGGCGCCACCCATATTGCCACTCCCCTGGCATAAGAGGAGGAAGACGAGGAGAACAGTTGGTTCTGTCATTTCTTGGCAAGCTTCTGTGATTCCTCCTCCATCATATGTTACGCATTGTATTCTCTATCCGCTATCAGCATCTCTCCACCCCGCCGCCCCTGTCAGAGGAAGGCAGTCTGATTACCTATTTCACATCTCATATACGAATATCCTCTGCAGATATAACCAGTAAACATATGCAGACATGCACTTAATGAACAATTACCAATCCCCCTTCCCACCCTGGGTAAACAGTAAATCCATTGCATCAAAACTTACTGTAGATACATATGAGTGAATGCAGCCAGGACAATAGCCTGAAACCCCAATACCCCAACCACTAGATCCTACCACAACTGTGGAGGTAAACCCCCCTTCACCCGTAGGCTAAATACTCTGTGCCTGTATTTCCAATCCATCATGTTCCAATAAGGGTAGTACCTCCCACCCCGTGTTAACACAAAGGGTCCCATGACTTACTCAGATCTGCTTCAGACCCACCACCCGTTGCTTCCCAGGCAATGAGCACTTGACACTTCAACATGCCCCACATAGTAAACAATTAGAACACTGATCTCTTGAAAAGGATAAAGTTAACTGGCTTTTAATATAATATCCACTCCCAAGTCTGGTGTCCAGTTTGGTCCATCCAGGAGGCCAGGAAAAACCACTGCCATTGTACCATCCTGCTGAATCTCCAGTTTGCTGTTGTCTCTTCCTCCCTGTTCAGTGGACCCATTCATCCAGCCCACGTTCCTCCAAGCTGAGCCATCCAAGCCATTCATAGGATCGGCAGCAGCGCTCCACTTGGTGCAACTTTGTCCCACATTCCCAGCCATCTCCGGACCTCTTCCGGGCAGTAAAAAAAATTTGATTTACCCCTGAGGGCACCTTTAAGCGTGCCGGATACAATAAAATGTAGCATATGTTAATGGCACGAAGCTTGTCCTTCACCTCCATAAATCCCTTCCTCGATGTCTGAACATTGTTCATACAGTTTGGATCAATGGAAATTCTGTGGTTTTCAAAGACAGCATTGTCCTTCTCTTAGGCTGCCCGCATGATACAGTCTTGATCCCTATAATTCATAACACGAGCAATAATAGCCCTTGGAGGGGCACCAGGCCGAAGGGAAGCAACCAGCGCTCTGCGTGCACGCTCAACCATGAACACACCTGACAACCCCCCAGGCTGCAGCACATACCTGATCCATCGCTCCACGAAGACCTCCTCATTGGAACCCTCTGCATGCTCCAGGAACCCTAGGAGGCAGACATTATTACGTCTGGACCTACCCTCGCAGTCCTCCAGTCTCACATCTAGACCCCCAGATTTCGAGGTGACCTGTGCCATCTGTTTACGCTAAGTGTCAGCCTCCGTCTGTAACTCCAAAATGGACCCCTCTGCTACTTTAATTTTATCAGAAACCTTCCGGGGGTCTACCCGGAGTACGTTCACCTCTACAGCCACTGTGTCTATTTTCCCCTTGAGCCCTGAATTGCTGCAAGAAAATCAGCACAAGACGGTTCCTCCACAGTGCCAGGTGTGTCCAGGCCATTGCTGGACTCACCCAGTTGTGTCTGGCGCTGTGGCAATGGAGTGGGAGTAGTATATTGCACTATGGTATTCCCCTGCGATGTAGTTGTCTGCCTGTGCCGCCCCATCTCGCCATCCAACAGGGGAAGCTGGGCGGTTCATGCCGTCACTGCACCCAGTCTGTAGCACCAAGCTTAAATTTATGTTTGTGTGTGTCACCCTAAAGTCAATTCAAATTCAGGTTCAGTGCCCCCCCCAGAGATGCCAACTGTGGGCAGTAGGTTACCAGCTACATCCAAGTCGCTCGAGTATGCTATTGATCCACGACTGACTATAGTTGCACTCACTTCCTACAATGTAGTATATGGTCCCCGCACTCCTTACCAGAGTATCTCAGTACACAAGCAGACCATGTCAGCTATCCTTAACCAGCCTCTCATATCCAGAATGAATTCCAGTGGTGATTTTAACAAGCCGCCCGGTCTTCAGGAATGTGCTTACCACCACCTTTCTGCTCCTTCTTCAGCGTCCCATGCTCGCCATCACGGGGTCCCCTGCTCTGCTACAAGCGGCGAGTTAGAGCTCCTGCTTCACCGTCCTGCAGGGACGCAGTCTGCCCTGCAGTCACTCCACAACAGGTCCACCGCAGCAGCACTGCAGCAGCACGCTAGCCAGCCCAACGCCAGCCCAGGCACTTTCTCTACCCACTCCTGGAAACCTTGCCACACCACGGGCCACCTCGGCTGCTAGGCCCATGGGCAGCCAGGATGAAGGGTGTGGGGGCAGGGCACTCCCAAGCCCAGGCACCGTAGTCTGCTTGCAGGCCCACACCCCGGCCCGATCCGCCACATGGGTTAGGATACTCAGGGCAGTCCATGGCCCCGCCTCAACCGCACGTGTGGTCCAACCGGAGTAGCAGAGCTGCCGGAAGAGGCAGTCGGAGCTCCCCGACTCACTCCCAGGCAGCTGATCACCAAGCGGCCCAGGCCTCACTCACCGCTGGGGTCGTGAGCCCCCGAACCAGGTATTCCAGCTGCCGCAAGGGTCTGGGCACCTGTCCCCACCTAGGGAGACTTGCAAATCTCCAGGCACTGCAGGATGCTTCCAGGATTAGGCTGGGGTAGCAAGGAGCTTCCTAGAAGCGCGTCCTGATGGTCATCTTGCTTGGCCACGCCCCCCGTTTTGTAATATTTTTAGAGGAAATCTATCAGACCTGAGAGTTTTGCCTCTAGCCTCTTGATCTATAGCTAGTTTAGTTTTGTCAAGCATGAAAGGCTCCTCCAGGAATGTTCTCTGTTTTGGTGTTGTACGAAATAGGTAATTGGAGTTTAAATATGTTTTGTATCTGAGTTGCATCCCAATTTACTGGAGCAATATCTAATCGTGTTTGATAATCAAAAAAGATGTATACTGCTCTTGTCCGTCATAAGTACCTATTTCATTAATGCCGTTCTAGGATTCATGGATTTTAAGAGCAGAGCCAGCATCTTGCTTGTCCTGTCACCCTTTGCGCCTCCGGTCATGTATTCTTTATGATCTAGGTATCTGGGATGGTCCAAGAGCATTGCATGCATAGCTCACAGGTGGTGAGCCACCTGTTGATCATTTTAGGTCAATTTTTCTTGTTCTTGAGTCTGTTGATCTGAGTGTAAAAATTATTGTTTGAGTAATCCTGTATATCCCCTTATTACTACCACAGAGACACCCCACTTGGTTTCTCTGCTTTTGTTGTGCCCCCATTTCCCTGAAAATAGTGGTCAGCTTGTTTCCTTGAGGTGCTCCTGTAAACTACCTCCTAAAGGGCCTCTAGATGTAGGCAACACGTTGTTATGATTGGGATGTTTATGCATCATTCTATCTTTGTCAATAATTTAATATAATGCAATTTGATCCATTTTAGATATTTCACAGTGAGTACTCTTCTACATGTGTCTGTAGTGGCCATGAACATGTCTAACCTAGTACCTATCTCATGAACCGAGGAATAAAATGAATACTCCCCTTTGTCAGGGTGTGTTTCTTTCTTTGCCACTGTTGTAGCCATACCTTAAATTTATGAGAAATCTCAACTTAACACATCCCTGTGCATCGATGTTTGATGTCAAGACATTTTCACACCTTTACCCACTGTCTCTTCACTTTTTAGACTCCTGAAATGTCACCAACCAATGTAAATTGTCTAGGAAACATTAAGCACTTCTGCCCTTTCTGGGATTCCCATGATGCATGTGCTGTTAAGCAACAAGCACCCCTCTCCGTCTTCGGCAGACTGTTGTATTTGTCCAGCACTGTTTAAGTTTAGATAGTTGCTTCTGTATGTCTAGGAATAATGGTTGTGTTGTGGAAAGGGTGAATTTGGTTTCAGTCCTACGTTCTGATAGTTTCCTCTATTCAGTTCTGAGAATCCACACAGCTAGAGCTGGTCCCACACTTTCAGTGACAATCGGCAGTCGGAACCCCCTGCACCGGCTGCCTCCTGAGTGCTACTAGTAGTAATAGATTTATTGTATTAATGAAAGATTTCAATAATAACATATATAAAACACCAGGATCAACACAAATATAACTTGTTGGTAATAAGTTATGGAACCATACATAACTGTTTTTTCACGTTTGATTTTAATAAGTTATCTCAGATCTAGACAGAAATAGGTTCAATTAAAAATACGAGTCACAAAGTTGGTGCTTTATGAGCCTAGTCTAAAGAATTCTTTGGCATTATTATCATACTAATGTCCCGGACACAATCACAATATCAAATAACTATCCAGTAACTGACTGTTGCACTAATATCTCTAACGCTGTCTCTTCCTCTGGTAACTTCTTCAATAGATCTTAATTGACATTCTAAGAATAAGAGCTCATTTTCATACACACAAAAAAAAGTTGAATGCAAAATGTGCAGTGTGCAAAAAACAGTAATTTAAGATCAATTATTAAAGCAATTTAATTAAATATAGATACAGAGGGAATTGCATCAGAGTATAGAGTCAAATGCTAAAATCAAGAAGACAATGCTTTAAATGCCTGATGTAAAAGGTTTGTTAGCATTAATATTGCACTATCTTCCCTTAGACTAAAATAGTATCTAACAGCCTCCACAGTTAATCTTAGTTTTGCCTTGTTAAAAATGGGTTCCTAATACTTTCTTCTAAAATGCAAGAGTTTGGGGCAAATACATAAAAGGTAAAGAAGAGATTTGATTGAGAGTCCACAAAGTCTGCTAACAGTTTTATCTTTAAATAATGGGTTCCATTTCCCCTTGAATTCATAAATCGGAATATAAAACAATCTGAACAGTAGGAATTTCATGTTAACATACCCAGGCAAGTTTGACCAAAGATACTCTTGGCTCACATGAAAAAAGTGTCAAACTAAGATGATGTGGTTGTATAGTTTGGCTTCAGCCAAGTCAGAGTCCCTCTGGCTAACAATATAAGTTCCACGGAATAGATTTTTCCGAGCTGTTCGATTTAACATTGCCAGCAAGTTGAAGTCAGGTAGTTTGTATCTTCCTACAATCGTGGATACAGCATCCAACTCTAGATCCTTATATGTAGTTTTCCTCACTTCCTGATGCATTAAGAGTGTCTGTGATGTTGAATCTGCTCTTGCTCAGTCACAGAAATAACTCAACGTGCTTCTGTAATGATATGATATTAATAATTTTAGACTTAGTTCTAGCCTTATAACAGTGAGGAGTAGCCTTACAGAATTGAAGGAGGGTACAAACACATTGCATGAAAGTTTTGTCAAGGCTGGCAATGGTCTTCTGATTTATCACAGGAGATGCATATAACAAGTATGGAATAAGTTCACCACCAAACAGATTTGCAAATCTTGCGACAGATTTGGTGATCGTGGTTGACTTAAGCTTCCTGATGGTTAGGTGGTTAGACCATGATATCTTGCTGTCAGATGTAATCCCAAGATAATCATATTGGTTGACTATTCTAATCGTAGCATCTCCAAGACCCCACCTCACAAACTTTGGTTTCTTTCCAAACATCATGATTTTTGTTTTTGATAAATTGGCAATTCGTCCATTGTCCAAGATGAATTTATTTAGATTGTTTAATTGATGTTGAAGGCCTATGGGTGTTTGCGACAATATCAACGAATCGTCTGCATAGGCCAAGTATGATATTTTAGCTCTTGCCAGCTTAGGTGGAAAACCCTGGTCTGACTCTAACGTCTTCTGAGTGCTAGGTGTCCCATCTGCACCACCATGGCCACCAATTCAGTATTTTGGGTTTCTGGAATGCCAGCCCCCATGATCCACCGTTCTAGGATGCCTGAAGTGCTGCACTGCTGAAGAATGGGAGGTGCTCTGTGATCAAAGTCCTCTCCAGTAATTGTGGTAACTTTTGTCACTCTGTACTGTTTCAAGTCTCTTATGATCTTTTGAGAGTTGGATAGATCACTTCTGCTCCAGTAGGGCTGTGATTTCTCAGAGTCAGTTTCGGGAACTATAGAGCTACATATCTACTGTATTGCGGACCTGACCACACATCTACCCTCCCTCCATCTTGGAGCCTTTATCCAATCTTCATCTGCTTCTGGAGTGGCCCTGAACGTTTTTGGGAAGGAGTGGGAGGAAGTGCCAATGTTTTCATGCATGGATGAAAAGGCTTCCTTATTTTCAGTTTTATTTATTTTTTCGATTATTTTTGTTTAAAGTTTGCCAAATTGGGTCGATCATCCATTTTGGGTCCAAACTGCTCTAGAGCTGGATTGCCTTTTCGCTTGGCTTGGGTCTTCAGGTTGAATCTGGCCTGAACAAGTAGGTTTGCATTGCTGGATCTCAGAATTCCCTTCAGAGTATAGTTGATGAACAGCGAATTGACAGTTGTGGACGATTTGTCTGAGCTTTGACTACTGTGCAAGAGATTCTACATTTTATTTTCTGTGCCACAGAAGGCCATGTAGTTCTTTAAAGGCCTGGTGTGATCTGAGGTTTCTGTAAGTCAAAACAGCATGACTTTCTCTACTTTTCTTTGACATGCCTGCGTAGACAGCACCTCAGCAGTGCAATCTCAGCAGCACTAGGACTAATAATTTCGATCCATTAGAAAGCTGCAGCAGCTGTAGGCTTTCTTGAAATTATCAGGTGGAAAATATTGTTAATTATTACTTATGCAAAATGTTGATCAAATGAAATGATAGTCAAGCCATTTTTGTTACAGCTTAAGCAGGTATCAGTATGACACCTAGTTCCTGCAGAAAAGGAAGGCTTTCGTTTGAGGGGTCTGTAGATCTCAGGAGTTAAGATATTGACAATTTAAACAGGGATAGATCTCTTTCATCTCTTAATACACGTCTTTCAGCCAGTTAATTATGATCTTGTGGTGTTCCTGGCATTGCACGAGAACCAGGGATACATGCCCCAACCCCCCCCCTTGCCAATGTTTGAGTGCTTCTGTTGCGCAAAATAAGTGGTATAAAAAATCCATAACTATCAGGGGTGGTGAAAAGTGGAAAATATTTAACTTTCTCCGATGAAATATGGATGTCATCGTCCTAATGACAGACTACTCTACAGTATTTTACCATTGTTTGTGTTACTAGGGTTATGCAGCATAGTGAACCAAATTATGTGGCAAACGAATGCAAACTGTATATCATGTTGTTTGACACTACCGTTGTCATCCATTTTTTATTTATATGTAGATATATGCACACATTTTAGTTACATTAGAGCACAGGTTATAATTACTTAAAATAACTCTAACAGCTGAATTGTGTGTGTAAATTCAGGACCTAACTATAACGTCCCTATAACCTTTGTTTTTTCAATGAATTTCTAAGGCTTTTGTTTTTTAATGCAGCCGAGGCTGGCCAACCAGACCCTGCGGACAGCCCCCACATCCTTCTAACCGTTGATACAAACAGGTATCAACAGTTTTTCTCTAATGGCAGAGCCTGCTAGTTATCAGTCAGCTGTCAAATTGAATAACCTGATGACAAGTATGTGACTGTTTTCCTTTGTGCCCACCTACACAAATAAGGAAATGCTTTGCTTTTGGTTACAACTAGAGGAGGAGGGGGGGGCGCATTGTGATGCCAGCACTAAACTAATATATTGTATAGCTTTTGCTCTGATGTCGGAAAAGTACTGATCACAGCGTATATGAGCTGTAAAATATCACAGTTTCAGTTACTCTATTTTTCTGTACTCCCAGCACTCATACTACTGATCATTTAAGCTCCTCAAATTTGTGCTCCCTCCCCATCAGAGAATCTGGTTATCTGCAGTCCAAGCTGGTCTTGTGTTTTGCTTTAACATGTACGCTGGGAGTTAGCCTTGATTTACCGTCTTTTCCTTTAATCTAGTGCTGAAGCTAAGTTTCCTTTTAGTCAAGCATGGGATGTGGATTAGTTTTTAGATCTTGCCTGAGACGGCGCATGCGCTGTTGCTTGCAATCCATTTGTTAGCCTTCAGAGGGCTTAGAACCCACCCATTGCTTACCATTGGTTGGCTTCATTGTCGCTTGCATTTCCTTGCTTCTGTTTGGTCAGCATTTGACGACTTCACTTCCTCTTGGAATGTTTCTCCCTCCCTTGGACCAAGTACTGCTTCCTTGCCCAGTGAGTGCCCTTCTGCTGTTTGCGCTTCTGGGCCTGTTTTTTTTTTTTTTTCTCCTAGTTATAGCACTCCATAAGAGTTCATCCATTCCTTCTACCCCCTCCACTCTCCTGTAACCACTCTGTTATTGCTTGCCCCCTACCACCCTCTCATCCCACTCCATATTGTCTCCTCTCACCCTCCTGTCCCTCTCCTTGTTATTGCATCCCTCTGCCACCCTCCTATTCTTCTTCAGGGTGGTGCTTGCTTCTCCCACCCCCCCTTTCCTCTCTATGCTGTCTGCATCATAACACTTTTATTCTTTGCTTTCAGCTATGCTGCATAGCAGCTACGCTGCTGTTTAACATGGCTAAAAAAAGCATTGACAAACTCAATGGCTCTTGTGTATACGAAACCTATTGACTTTGACAATGTTTGTTTTCTGATGGCTTTTACTATGTGTTTACTCAATGAGAGAAAAAGCCTATTCAGAGCACAGCTCATCCAGGCCAGGTTGCCATGTTTATATGTCTTCTAGAGGTCCAATAAATGTGCATTCTCACAAGGCTGGCAAATCCAGAATTGCAGGCATTATCGTTTTCCGCTGTGATACCTTAATAACAAATAATAGATGTGCTAGTGAGCATGTTTTCTTAGCTGGTCTGTGCTCCCCAATTTATTTCAATATCTGTTTCAAAGCACAAAGGGATAAAAACCAGGTTACCTTTCCTTTCAGCAACATTACTCATCTACTGAAGTAATTGTGAGTCTTAAACTACTCCAGCTGTATTACCATACTCACACACATAATTTAGGCTCAGAAAACTACAACACCCAGTCGTCACTAAGGGTGGAAATTGAGGAATCCCAGAGAAACAACCAGCCAGCGATATTCATGCCAGTCAACCTGCTCCCTACTAATTCTAAGCAGGGGTCTGTTAGTGCTCTTGCCCGTGGTCTGCTGCCACTACGGTACTTCAGTTGTTTTATATTTTCGAACTACTTAGGAATACTCTTGAAATTATTTTATTACTTACTGTTTTTAAACAGTGCTCGGGGAATTTTTGTGGGTGGTGGTGACCGAGGAGCACTTATTGCTGATTCTCCAGGAGATTGGTTTTTTTTGCTGTTTTTTGCACATCTTTTCTTTTACTGTGGCCGCTTTCGAAGCACCACTTACTCCTAAAGTTGACGCTCCATCCCCCAGCCTATTTCCCACTATTAATAATGGTTTGGTAGCGGACGCGTGCAGCGAGCGTGTTAAAGGTGCACCTAAGGCAATCCCATCTGCGCTCGTCCATGTCCGTCCGAGGCCAGGGGCCAGGAACCCTGGTCCTTCCCTGCAAAAGAGAATGGCTTACTCTTCTGAGCAGTTAAAGGCACTGAGCCCGCTCCGCTCATTTGATTGTCTGGCACTGTCGATGGGTGGTGTTCCCCTAATATCTGACACGTATGATTTGGTTTGTGATCTTGCCTGCTCTTCCTCCAGTCCTGTTGGGGATATTACTGACTCGCCACCACTGGTTAGTAAGGGTTCCCATTTCAGCAGGGTAGAGGGGCAACAAGAGTGCAAAGAGCTTTGTTATGTGCCTAAACTGCCGCTCACTCCCTAAACATCAAGAGCAGTTTTTAAATTTTTTATGGGACCATAACCCTGATGCTGTGTTTCTCACCGAGACCTGGCTTCACAAGGCATCTATTCCTGATGTCTTTGCGGTTCTTTCATCTGGATACTCTTTTGTGTGAAAAGACAGACAGGGCTGAGGGGGGGTGATAGGGTGGGTATGGTGGATTTAGGGAATTGCTGTTGTTTACACGAAGGCATACAATTGTAAGATTAATGATAAAGCTACTCTTGAATACGAGGCCTTGATGTTTTTCCTAGCTTTCACACAAAAATTCACTTTTACTAGGGTTTTAGGTTACCTGCGGGGAGGTGGATTACTTTTATCTCTCTCCTCACTGCGCCCATCATTCTGAAATCCGCCAATTTTACTGTGCTCGGGGATATCAGTCTCCATCTTGAAGATGTGAACTGCAATCGGAGTGCAACTCAGTTCACTTTGCGGTCCTTTCAGGGTTAGAATTACTCCCAAGCTTCTCGCTGCCAACCACAAATCTTCGCTCACCATTAGAAATTGTTCCGAAATGGATGTTTCTGCCCTTGTTGAAAGATTAAAAGTCACTTGCTTTACTCCAAATCCCTTAAATGTAGAAGACTTGGCGAGTGTTCATGCCTGGCTTACAAAGCCTGTGGTTGATGTCCTCTCGCTTACTGAAACATATTTATTTCGTTGTCATCCACCTGCACCTTGGTTCGATGAGTCTTTGAGAGACTTAAAATACAATGCAAAGTGCTAGAGCGACATTGGAGAAAGAAATATCTAGAAGTGGGTAGAGCCACTTATAAAGTTGAGCTCAAGCTGTGCAAAGTAGCACGTTCTGCATTTTACTCTAACAAACTTTCTACTGCCCTAAAAACACTGTTAAAGGCGGTACAGGAACTGTTGGATCCTAACAGGCTTTCTCACTCTCGTGCTTTGTCCCAGTCTCAGTGTGAGGACTTGGCTTGCTTCTTTAGTTCCACAGGTAATATTATCTATGCTCAACTGGAGAATGAGCGTGCTTGTGGGAGCGCACATGTCCAGTCCAGGAATGACTGTTGTTGATTCCAACTCCTCTCCTATGGACATTAGTGATACTTCCTCATCTGTTGCCTCAGTGTTTTCTATTGAAGCTTTCTTTTATGGCTATTCTGGAATCCATCAAATTAGTCTTCCCGGAAGATCCCCTTCCTCCTGGCAAACTGGGATTACTGGAGCCCAATTTATTAAATATCATCCTGGACGCCCTTAGCTCCTCCTTGCGTGAGGGATATATTCCACCGAAGTGGGAACACGATATGGTGCTTGCCCTGCTGAAGAAAAAAAAGTGCTCCTGGATTCTTCAGTTTGCTCTATCGTCCCATTTCCCTGCTATTCTCTTTATCCATAGTTTGGAGAATCACGTTAATGCGCAGCTTACTGCCTTTATAGAAGCCCAAAATGTGCTGCGTCCCTCTCAATCAGGACTTTGGATTGTTTTTACACATGAAGTCCACCATTTTGGGAGTGACAAACGATCTGAGGCAGCGCTTTGATGATGGTGTCTTTGCCGCTCTGGTGCTGCTGTATCTGAGCGCAGCATTTGATACCGTCTCCCACTGCATTCTGCTGGATAGATTGCCACCCTTTGGGGTTTTAAGATTCGACGTTGGCATGGTTTAGCTCCTTTTTACAAGGACGTTCATTCCAAGTTTTCTCTGCAGATGCTAAATCCAGCTTGCAAGCTCTGGTGTCCCACAAGGCTCAATTCTAAATCCACCGTTGTTTAATCTCTATATCCGTCATCTAGCGGAAGTAGTGTAGAGCTGCGGGTTGACGTTGTTCAGCAGGGCCGACGATCCTCAGAACATTTTCTCACTGTCCCCAGTACAATGGCAGGTTTCCTTTGATCTTTACCTAGGCTTAAGCTGTACTGCTCACTGGATGAATATAAATATGCTTACGCTTAATGGGGACAAGAAGGACCTTGTGATCCTAGGTGAGCATCAGTCGTCATGGGGCCCATAACAGGCGCCTCTTCCCATTCTTTCCTTGCAAGTTAAAAACTTAGGTTTCTTACTGGATGACGCATTAGCCATGCGGCCCCTAGTAGTCAAAGTAACCTCCACCTGCTTTTTGGTGCTTAAATGGCTCAGCAAAATAAGATGGATGCTTCCTTTCTCTGCCCTAAGAACAGTGATTTTGGCATGGGTATTATCCTGTTTGGACTCAGTAACATTCTGTATTTGGGCATAGACAAGACATCAGAGCTTAATTTGTGCTTGTTGTTTCCGGTGCTGAGCACCGGCACTTATTTTTGAGGGCCGGGGCTTATTCTTCTGCCTCAAGCAGTTGCTGTGAGCAAAAGACACATATGGGAAAGATGGAGGAAGGGAAAAATGAAAAAAAGCATCACAAAGGGAGAAAGCAGAAAGCTGCAAGAGTGAGCTCAAGGGGCAGGGAGTGGCTTTATATGGATTGAAGAGGCCCGAAATGGCTTCAGGATTACGTTGCCTCAGCGTTCCATGTTCGCACATTTAATTGCAGCAGCCTAGTGTTTAAAAGGAGGGCTTTGGGCACCGGCACCTTTTTATTTACAAATGAAGCACTGCAAGACATCTATGCATCGTTTGCAATTGTTACAGAACATGGCCGCCAGACTGCTTTTCTGCTTGCCGAATTTTGTTTCTGTCTCTCATTTGCTTCATGAGCTGTATTGGCTTCCAATTTCTAAACGCATTACTTTAAAAGCTTTGTGCTATATGTTAAAAGCTAAAGTTGGCCTCTTCCCCCCCCCATTATATACAAAAACTGGTGGCTTCTTATCATCCTGCTCGGCCATTGAGCTTCTCCTCTCGCTCCCTTTTTTCGTACCGAGCTTCCGTCGTGCGCGCTTGAAAGGGCCCTCTTTTTCTTACCTAGGCCCGAAATTAAGGAACTCACTTCCTGAGCACCTTAGAGCTTGCACATCACTGCTTGATTTTTGTAAAGCTCTGAAGGTGTGTTTTTTTAAGGTGTAATCTCTTGTCACCCCTGCTATGCCGTGTGCGCCGGGAAACCTTTCTGAGGTAGCTGCACGCATTCCAGATCCTAATAATAGCATTCTGAAAGGCAGCTGGTCTGTTCTCCTAATTATGCCACACACTGTTAGGCAGTAAGAATCTCCAGTCAAACTGCAGTTGCATGTCCCAGGAAACCTCTCTGCTTTGTTGAACAGTCTTACTTTTTAGGTTTTTTTTTTTTAAACATTTTTAAGTTTCCTTTTCGTAAGACATTTACCTACTGTCAGTCTAAAGACGAGATCAGAATTGGCACCGGTGTATGCCTGGCATACATTTGTCTTTGAGTCAAAGAGAACTGTTCACCTCCAAACATCTAGCCGTACTTAAAGGGACAACAATGAAATGCTGATAAGTCAATGATTCTGATGTGGACATTATTGTCCCGAAACTTTAGAGCCAGGGGCCATATGTACAGAAAATAGGAATTGCGATTTTTACCGAATCACAATTAGGGAATTGCAATTCCTAATTTACAAACTTCAGATAGGGATTCCTAATGGGGGACCCAAATAGACTTGCCTCATCTCCTTGATTGCTTTTTAATAAAGCTTTTTTTAATGAAACCTGTTTTCCTTAAAGGAAAACAGGATGCTTTTCTGAAAATAAAATGAAATGTTTAGGTTCAGATTTTTCCCTTGGACAACTAGCTGTTCTTAAAAAATATTTGTTTCAACATTCACAAAGGGGCAGGGTTGAGATGTGGGTAAAAAATTAATGTTTACAACCATAATACAGTCGCAGAACATTCATACATAGCACTGCAATTCAGTATTTGGAGGGGACACAGTAAACAGAATCCTTCCAAATACCAAATTGTTAAACACAAATTGGATTCTGTAACATGTTACCTAATCACAGTTTGCAACGGCAAAAAAGGTATTTCATATGTACAAAGCACAAACTGCCTGATTCTGCAAATTGGGCCGTTTACGACCTAAAAAAATGTTTTGTACTGTATGGTAGAAGGTTCTCTATCCTTAAAGGCCTGCATAAATGTTGTATATTTTAAAAATGGTTGGGATTGTGATCTGGTTCATGTGTTCTGCATTGTCGGATTATTTTCACCTTCCTTCACTCTAAAATGAAGTTACTAATCACCACCATAAGCGAAAATGACTGGCCATATTATTGGTTTTGTTTCTTTTGATTTATATAATAATTCTATAATACTAGAATGATGAAAACCTATCTCAGAATGATCCATTGGGACCCTTTTTCCCCTTAGTAGAGATAATTAGCTCTGGAGGGGAGCAGAGGAGCTTCAGTAATCAACTAATTTCTTGATGGGTCATTAGTGATCAATGCCATTCTCCCATGAAGGATTGATGGTTGTTTTGTTGTTCTTTGGCTAATTATTGAATATCTCTTTTACAGCACCCAGGTGGTGAAGAGGTCTTATTTGAGCAGGCTGGTGGAGATGCCACAGAAAGCTTTGAAGATGTTGGTCATTCCATAGATGCCAGAGAAATGCTGAAACAGTACTTTATAGGAGAGGTCCATCCGGTAAGTGCAGGTGTGGTTTTACACACAGTTTTCAATCTTGCAACTAGTATGGAGTCTATATGGAACGTCAGCCAGTATCTGCTTGGTCTGCTATTTTTACGATTCTCCGCTCAGACTTTAGGGTCAGCTGTTTATAATTATTTATGCTTAGAGCTGGTTTGCCTTGGTTTCCTTGGGCATTAAGATGCTTGGTTGGAGTGGGAGTAGTGACCTGCTTGCTTGAATTGATTGTGATGGACAGTGTCTGGGTTGGGAATCAATCTGTGCACAGTCTGCTCATCCAGAGTCACGTGTGATGTTCCTCTGGATGTGGGGAGACCTGGTTGCGCTTGCTTGGGACATGTGTCTGAGCATGTTTTGTATGGGGAAACGGAGGCTTCCATTTCTTGGTTTGTGTGAGCGCAAGGGGAGCTTGGCTTGGGTTTTGGTATGGGTTTGGTATTAACATAACTGCCACCTTAGCTTTGGGCAGGTCTGTACACACATCCTGTGGAGTATAAGACAGGTGATATAGAACTGGGTATCACTTGCATTTACCTCAGTTTCCTTCTCTGTTTTGCAATTTGAAGATTTTCTTACAAAACATGCATGCAAATAAATGCTCTTTCTTTTCACAGAGTGACCGTAAGGGAAATGGCTCAAAGGTAAGGCTATCATTTACCATTAGATATTTTGTAATATTGTCCTGAAATACTGAGAGGCAGTTGGTCTCTGTCTTGCTGCTAAGTATGTGTGTCATGGCAGCAGTGACATTAGATCTAAACCTCTACTAAATAGGCTAATGTCTGTATATGTATATACTGTGTGGTGTAGCGCAAAGATTGCAAAAAGGCGGCATAGTAGGAATGTCACTTTTAAAATTCAAGGCCTCCAAACAGCTGCCACAAACAGCGGATTCTCAGTACATTCAAACCCAGTGGTTTGTAGTTCATGGAAGTGGACAAGCTCCTCCTAGAAGAGAATGCTGAAAAGTAAATGGATAATCCCCATCGCCTCACATTGATAGCTTAAGCCTAATCTTGTGAAGAGTAAGAAAAGCACTCTGGTGCCTGCTGATGTCACTGTGCGTGTCTGTTTACACTGAGCTGATCGTACTTCGAGAAGGATTATAAATTAATCGCTCAGCATGGACTGCTTTTCATGCCACATATCCTTTGTGATTCTGAAATCCAGATTCTTCTTTCTGTTGTGTTTGATTTACCTTTCGCAACCAGCAAGAGTTTTTAGGGTTGAGCGCACAAGTGCTCTAGTCTGTTGTAATCTCTCTGTGGGCTTTTAACCACGCCAAGTGCATGCCCATCAGTTTTGTTGTTTCGTCGGATTGCCTTTTAAAATTCACTTGATTTCATTAGTGAAAGGCATGCATACCTCATGCCTTTTCCGGTGTTTGCCCTCCTCGAGCAAACTGACCATCTACTGAAAACATACGAGGCTCCATGTTTTCTGCATGGCTTCTGGACTACTTTTTCTTTTGATTTCCTGTGCAGCGCGATCTCGCTTGGCAGTAGTCGAGCGCTTTGCATGAAATCGACCCTCTTACATGGATAATTCCATAACTGCTGATAGGTTTGACTGCGAGCGAACTTCTGTTTCCTTTTCTGTCTCTCCTTTACACTTCATGTTCATGCCATGGCACTTTAAATCGGCTCGCTTATTTGAAACTGTTTTACTTTTCATTTTCAATTTACGTGGCAAGATAAGTCTAGTTAGGACTTAAAATAGCTCTAAGTTGCGCAAATGCGAGACCCATTGCTTTGCAAATGCTTGTTTTTTTTGTATGGCACTTAGCTTTCCCAGTGTCAGCCTTCTTATGACAGGATTTCACCTTGTGTTTGCTGCCTTTTGTAAATAGGTGCTGTGACATTGGCAGCAGTGTAGGTCAACCTTGGCTTTGTCAGTGATGTCCAGTAACATGCTGTTATGTCTCTTCACCAGGTCCTAGAGCAATCACTAGTTACTGGATGCTTCTCACACGACTGACTAGTGTTTACCATTAGTGTCTCAGCTTCTTGGGTACTCTTGCGCCACTCTAGAGGATTCCTATGTGGGTATCATTCTCTTGAGGTAGCAAGGTCGAACAGTTGAAATGTGATCAAGATGGCAGGTATAAGAGACTTGGACACGGGACGACAATCGAATAACGCTGAAAGAAGGTCACTGGTCAGCCAAAGCTGTAGTTCAGAAACCACAGTTACTTCACATAAACTGTAGTTTAATAGAACAGTAAGAACTGCTCCCAACAAAACAAGCTAGTATGTCATACCGTTTTGTAGGCTCGAGTTTTATTCCTAAATGTTGGTACAGCACTGCTGCCTTTGTGTGAACATTGAGCTCTTGCTCTGTGTGAATTAAAGAGAAACTGTGATCATAAACAACGTTCATTCAGCAGTGCCCCAGGAGGCTCATACTGCTCACAGATTTATTAAAGTTGTCCTCAGCGCGTAGCATTTCACACACAGATAAGAGAAGATATCTCAAGTTCACGTACATCACTTGTAACAAAAAGATAATTTATCTCAGCAACCATGCTACAGCACTATCTTTGCCAGTTCCAGCCAACTTGTACCTCAGCAGCCAAGGTCAGGTCTTCTTTACCCAGTGTTTGGAAACACTCCGACTTCCGCTCAAAGGAATTGCAGAAACCTCTTGTTCTATATTTGCTAAAGCATTTTGGCAAATGATTTTTATCCAAAAGTTAAGGTGCGAGTAGTCTATTCCAGTGCCTAGAAACTTCAAAGTAGCTGTTGCTCAAACTGCCTGCACTCCAAGCAGTTAAAGTGCAAAGAAGTTTTGCCCTCATGGTCATTCAGCACAGAAGGCCAAGGGTTCTGAGGATCCACGAAGTGTAATACATTTTTCTACACCAAGAAGTCTAAGTGGCAGATCGGGGAAGAACCCTGTATTCTGCAGTCCATGTTGACACACTTCTAAGACCAGCACTAGACTGCCAAAGATGGATCTACAAGCAGAGCACAGAGCAGGTTTCCCTATGAGCCACACTGGGCAGATGGTACTCTAGATTTGGGCTGGGGTTTTCCTCTCTTACCAGGTCAGCAGAGCACATGTGTCACTTGGACCATAAGTCTGGTCCATGAAGTCAGACCGTGATCTCTCCATGCAGGGCAGTACGCCTCCCCTTTTTCCTCACAGACCATAGAAATTGAGGGGGTACCTGTGGTCTAGGTCCCACAACTAATCAATGTCTTCCTGAATGTGAGTGCAGAGGACTTTCGTAGAGATCAAAGAACTAAACAGCTTGCTCAACGGTGCAGTTAAAGGCTTTGTAGGAGAAACCAGTGCCCTGTGAAGGAATCTGCCACTGTAAAAATACAGGTGGCTCCTCAGTGTTTAGTTGTAGTTGCTTTGTCTGTTACCTCAGAACTGCACACCCACACACCGCATGACACTCGGGGGGGGGGGCGGGAGGGGTTCTGTGGTGTCAGAGACTGATCAGATTTTACTGCTAGGGCTAGGAGACTCCTAAACCCAAAGACGTCAGGGAAGTTACCAGGAGTCGACTCCCTTGAGCCTGGTGAAGGAGGAGGTGGGGGTGGAACCCTCATTTAGGGAAAAGAGTACTCTTTGGTTGTACTGCAGCGCTAGCAGTCTAGAATTCTGCAAAGTGGAGCGCTCTGAGAAAACATGCAGACAGCTTTTCAGTGGGTTCAAGATTGAAGCCCACAAGACATTGGGTCAGCTAGACTGCACAAAACATATTCCTAATGGCCCAGTTCTCAATGCCATGAGGAGCGCTTGACACAGAAGTACTATGGGGTTTGATGCGAACCTAACCTTTATAGCAGGATACTCTTGTGTGACGAACACAGTCCCAGCCTGAGATTCCAAGGTTCACTCTGATGTTTAATTTGATCCACAGGAAGAACGTAAGTCGAAATCCATGATAGTTTAAATGTGGCTCCTCAGGGGACAAAAGAGGGGCCTAGTAACACTTCTTCTAGTGAAGTCTGAGTACATAGATCTACAGAAGACCCATTCCCTTGGTAGAATATATGGGTGTCGGTACTGGAGGGAAACGGGGGCATTAAACGTTTTAAAAATAACATCTTACCACAGTAGTGCCAGCCGGTGACGGGCAGGTTCTGCAATGCTGGATCATCGACTTATTTAAGAAACCAGGCAGTTTTGGAAAGTGGCAGGAGCGTATCATAATGAAACCCTAGATCTCCTGTTTCATATACCTGCAATACCACCGAGTAACTAGGGACGCACAGGACACTTTCAGCAAAGGCATTGGCGTGGGTGTAGTCATTCACAAGTGTACTAAGTTTGTATCCAACAAACCTCAGCTAGAGCTTTGCAGGCTTCCCCTGGACACTTCTCTGCTTCCCTTGGTTGTATTTGTCTATATTTAGCTTCACCTTTGGATCACTCCGCCAGTTTCTGCCCCAACAAACCTCAGTTAAAGCATGGCTGGCTTCCATGATTGGCATCTGTCGGCTTCCCTTTGTTTTCTTTGTCTGTATTCATCTTCACACGTGTATCAGTTTATCATCCACTGTCCCAACAAACCTCAGCTAGAGCTTTGCTGGCTTCCCCTGGACACTTCTCTGCTTCCCTTGGTTTTATTTGTCTATATTTAGCTTCACCTTTGGATCACTCGGTCGGTTTCTGCCCCTACTAAATTTAATGAGTTTTGCTGGCATTTTTCTCTTTACCTTTGTTTTATTTGTCAATATTTATCTTCACCTTTGAATCACTGATCCAGTTTCTGTCCCACAACTTTCTCCTGCGCCGCCGGCCGCCTCCAGATACCTGTCAGACTAGTAGGCCGGTTCACCTTGAAGTCGGAGGGGATTCTGGGAGAGAGGCCCAGCCCTGGAATGTGGAAAGGGCTTGTCCTGCGGGCCAGTGCCGCAGTGAAAGGTCCTGTGCATTGCTCTGCGTGCCTTTCTGACTTAACTGATTAACTCCTGACTGCCCCGAATCCATCCGCGCCAGGCTCTGTTTCTTCCTGTCATGGCGGCCAGCTGTGTCCCACAGGGAGGAGTAAAAGAGGCTGCCGCGGAAGAGGAGAACGGAAGGCGGGGATGAGCACATAGGTGTATTTACTACATAGCAGTTAGAACGCTGCGCTGCCCCTGGTTGGCTCTCTTTCATTTGTGTTTTGTGTCTTTCTGTGTATTTGCCTCTCACAATACCTGTCTCATTTGCGATGCGCCCCCTTCCGTCTCTCCCCGTCTGTAGGTCTCTTTGTCCTTCCATGTGTTTCGTTCTCTCTCTCTCTCTCTGTTTCTGGGTATTTGACTCTATTGAGTGTATGTCTCTTTTGGTCTGTGTCCCAATTCTGTCTCTCCCCTTCTATAGATGTTTGTCCCTCCGTGTGTCTCGCCCTCTCTCTGTTTCTGGGTATTTGACTCTCGTGAGTGTCTGTGTCTTTTGGTCTGTCTCCCATTCTGTCTCTCCCCTTCCATAGATGTTTGTCCCTCCGTGTGTCTCTGCCTCTCTCTGTTTCTGGGTATTTGACTCTCTTGAGTGTCTGTCTTTTGGTCTGTGTCCCATTCTGTCTCTCCCCTTCCATAGATGTGTGTCCCTCCGTGTGTTTCTCACTCTCTCTGTTTCTGGGTATTTGACTCTCTTGAGTGTCTGTCTCTTTTGGTTTCTGTCACATTCTGTCTCTCCCCTTCGATAGATGTTTGTCCCTCCGTGTGTCTCTCCCTCGCGCTCTTTATATGGCTATTTGTCTCTGCGTGGCTCCCTGTCTCGCTCTCTCTGCGTCTGTTTCTGCATCTCCTGCTCACTCTCTCCCTCCCCGACTATCCCACTCTCTCTCCCTGTCTCTCTCTGTTGGATGGGAGGTGGATGGCCTTCACTGAAGCACTAAGCTGTGCTGATCCTGATGGACAGGCGGCCCCGTTGTCCTGAGGAGCCCGGCGATTTCCTGGCATTACCTTGAATGGAGTGAGACCTGTCAGCGGAGTGAGTGATATGGGGCCTCCCTCACTACTTTGTGATCAGTGTTTCTTGTTCTTGGCTCTCTGGGAATGACCTTAACCCAAGCTCAAGGTCTCGGACAAGGCTTGCCTGGCTCACATATGAAAAAGACAAACGCTGTGCTGTGCTGCGCAGGGCTGCACGGCAGGAATTGATTTTGCCAGTGTAAAGTTGAAAAAGCCCATGGATTGTTGCGCTTGACCCGCAGGCACCGTGGAAAGCCATTCCTATAGTTACGGACTAAAAGTCGTGTAATGATTACTCTAAGTAGTTGTTCTGCTGTTCGCCGCACTGATGATTAGTATGTTTTTCATGGTGTATATTCCTGGACCTGGATTTTATTTGTACTTCTCATGATTAGTTATTGCGCTACTAATGCATTTCTTTCAATGAATGATTCCTTTCTTCGTGATTTCCCCTAAATAAATGTTTGTTTACCACTGTGGTGCTGAGGTGTTGGGTACACTACACGGTGAGACATGCCTTACACTCTCTTGTCTGCGTCCTACACTTACTTGACACGGATAGGCCCCTTGACTATATGTGTCCCCGTGCGCGCCCCTCCATCATAAGCATTGTATTACATACCACGTCACTCTCCCTCTCCATTTGGCAGGCCTGTTATGTGTTGTTCGTTGATTTGCTATGCTCTCAGCATAGTCTATATGGTTGTACTGTGAGATTTTGCTTTCTATATAATCACTAAAGGTGTGGGGTAGTAGGGAACCGAAAGTTAGACTGGGTCAGTCTTAAATCGGTGTTGGTTAGGTGGCTTTGGATCCTAACGTGGGGGAATCATTGTTGGAGAATATCCAGACAGGGGGGGTGCTGTGTAGTCCCACAGGGGAAGGGGGAGTCTCCCTTACGGACTAGGTGGTGTCACACACATAATAGTGTCATGCTTCATCATATGACCACCTAGCCCCACCCAAGCAAGATGATACTGCTTGGGCGGACTCAACCTCTTGGTTAAAAGAACCAGAGGGAGTACTGAAATTAAACTTACTGGATAGTTATTTAGATCCAGATGAGGTGAGTAATAAAATTACCAAGCATGTCACTGATAGTTGCTGCTAGTTTTAATATAGGTGCATGCTGGTAAGACTAAAAGCAAGGGGAAAAGGCTCGTTGGAGAGTAATGTCTCCTGGAGTCTAAAATAAAAAATGGATGACCAACATGTTTCTGCCCTCACTAGGTGCTGGTAGGTCAGGGGCATTCGTCAGGGTCGGAGCACACGCAATAAGTGGGGTGCTCAAAGTGGATAATGAATGGCCTACCTGAACGGGTAGTTCACAGTGGGGTAGGTCTGTGATAGAAAATAGATAAACCACAATTATTCAGAACATATTTAGAGTGAGAAAAACCATGGCAAACCACTGCAAAGCACACAGCACAAGGTGAAAATATGTAAAAATAATGAAAAAGGCAATCACACACGCATGCAGATGTGACTTACCAAGGGGTAGGGGGCGATTTGCCTCTGGTCTGGCTAATGCCGGGGAGGGGTTTTCCCTTTTAGTCACACTCTGAGGAGATTAGGCGTTTAAGTAGGGAAGAATGGGGAGAAGAAGATAAAAAATGTGTAGAGAAAAGGCAGAACATACGGGTGCAAGGAAGACCTAGATAGGGAAGTAAGGAAAGACAGGGAAAGCAAAAACAGGGACATGGGGAAGGGAAAAGGGGAAAAGAAACACAGGGGGGGGGGCTAGGGTTGGTGGTTGGTGACAGAGAAAGGAAGAAAGAAAAAAGGAAAGAAGGAGAAAAGAAGAAAACGAGGGAAAAAGGACACAGAGAGAAGAGAAGAAGGAGAAAAACAGGGAAAAAGGAAAAAAGAGAGGGGGAAAGGAACAGGGTAGGAGCTAGGCAGAATGAGGGAAAGAAGGGAGAAAGAAAATATCCAAGGGGCCAGGGAGGCCAACACTTACCACTCCAAAGGGAATACCATGGGGGGGGGGAAGGGGAGGAAACAAAGCGGAGAGAAAAGAGGGTAAAAAAAACCTGGAAAGAGGGCGAGTGGGAAAGAGAGGAAAAGAAAGAAAAAAAACAAAGGAAAGTTGAGGAAGGAACGCAAGGGTCGGGGAGAGAAGACAGCCGGGATGTATGCGGAAAGGGGAGGGTATCAGAGAAGGAGAGCGAGGAGGAGGGGGGAAATGAGAAAAGAAAGAACGGGGAAAGAGGAGGGAAAAGAAGACAGTGGACGGGAGAATAGAGGGGTAAGTGCAGAAGAGAAAAGTACCAAGATGTGAGAGAGAGAGGAAAAATGAGCGACAATAGCTCTGATGGCAGGAGAGAGGGGGGACTAATCTGATTAATAGGGGTACTCCCCTGGTCATAAGTAAAAATAAAAATAAATATGAAAATAAAAATAAACACAAGCGAGAGGGTAGTGGAACCCACAGTAGGGCATTGTAAGGCCCCAGGGGGGGATCTCATGTGGTGAGGGAATCGTAAAGATATCTAGTCATCAACCTAAAGATGACCACTGGATATTGTCATTCAATCCTCTAGTGTCTGTTTGCAGCCTCCATATCCACCTCTGTTCATATAGTAGTAGTCTATGCTTGGCATTGATTGTTGTTGATTTCAATTGGTCCAACACCACCCATTGCATGTGGTCAGGATGGTGATTGTTGGAGATATAATGCTCAGTGAGTCTTGTGGCATCTCTCTTACAGCGAATGGTACTCCTATGTTCGACGATGCGTGTGCCCACTTTTCTCGTTGTCATCCCAATGTATCTCTTGTCACAGGGGCATGTGATCATATATACCACGTTTTTGCTGTTGCAATTCGTTAATTGTCTCAGTTCCCAGGGCGTCCGTAGTCCTAAATCAAGTGTAAGGGTTTTCTTGGTGAGTGCGCACACGCTGCAGCTGCCGCATGGGAAGTGTCCTTTGGGGGGAGGAAGGTCCCAGAGGGTCCTTTGTCTACTTGTGGTAGGATTTACCCGTGGGCGTGTATGTATGATCATATCCCGAATACTTTTTGCTTTTTTGTAGGCATTCATTGGGATCTGAAAGGGGAGGCCCCCAGAAGTGAGGATTTTCCAGTTTTCATTTAGTATCTTTTTGATCATATTAGACGCTGGGTTAAATATAGTCACACAGATCAATGGTTCTCCCTTACTGGCTCTGCTGCTAGGATGTAGTAGAGTGTCCCTGGGGCTCACACGAGCACGTTTATCGGCTCTTCTCAATAGATGGTCCGGGTATCCTCTTGCTTGGAGTTTCTTAGTGAGCTGCTGCGCATGTTTTTTATAATCCGTTAGTTCGGTACAGTTCCGCCGCAGACGGAGAAATTGGCCCACTGGCAGGTTTTCCTTGAGGGAGCGTGGATGGAAGCTCTGAAACTGAAGGAGAGTGTTTCGATCAGTAGGTTTGTAGAATACTTCTGTTGCCAGTGAGCCATTTCTTTCTGTGATTAATAAGTCAAGGAAGGAGACCGCTGGGTCACCCAGTGTGGCTGTGAATCTCAGAAAGGGATTCAGGGTATTCAGCCAGGTGACAAAAATATTTGCTTCTTCCCTTGTGCCTCTCCAGATGACCAGGATGTCATCGATGTATCTCTTCCATAGCCTGATCTGATTGACATACGGGTTCTCTTCAGTGAGGACCATTTCTTTCTCGAAGTGATCCACATATAGGCATGCCAGGCTTGGAGCGAAGGTGCTACCCATAGAAGTGCCCTGGATCTGTAAGAAAAAGTTCTTATCGAACTCCAAGAAGTTTCTAGTAAGGGCCAGATGAGCTAAGTCCAGGATAAATTCTGGGGGGTAATGTAGTTCCAGATACCCCTATTTAGTAGGTCACTGATCACTTCCAGAGTTGCCTCCTGTGGAATGTTGGTATATAATGATTCCACATCTAGTGTTATGAGATGTTCTTTGTCTTTATCAAATTCCAGGGTATCTAGAAGGGAGAGCACATCTGTTGTGTCTTTGAGGTATGTGGGAATCTGTTTCACGAGTGGTTGGAGGAACCAGTCGCAAAATTGGGACAATGGTTCTAATATGGAGCCAATCCCGGAGACTATTGGTCTTCCCGGGGGTGGGTGTTTATTTTTGTGAATTTTGGGCAAGATGTAGAAGTACGGAGTTTTAGGGTCAGATTGGTTGAGGAAGGCGGCCTCATGTTTAGTGATCCACCCGTTGTTCATACCCTTGTCAATCAGGAAAGTGATTTCTTCCCTGACCTCTTCTGTCGGGTCCCTTGATAGTTTCTTATAGTGATGATTGTTGTTCAGCAGGCGTAGACATTCAGTATTGTACATCACTGTGGGCATTATCACTATGGCCCCGCCCTTATCGGCTGGTTTAATAGTAATGGAGGAGTCATTGCTAAGGTTCTGGAGGGCTGAGAGTTCTTCGGTACTGATATTGTGGAAGATCTCCCTTTGTGTATTCTGTAAGTTGTCGATCCTCCTACTCACTGATTTCTCAAATGCCAAGACTTCTGGTGGCATCAAGTGAGGGGAGGGGGTGAACTTGGATTTGGGACGTAGCCCGGTGTTCCTTTCTTGTTCTATATTTGATTCGGGGTTCATAAGAAAAAAGGTTCTCAGTCTGATCTTGCGAAATAACTCTGCTAGTTCTATCCTTAGTTTGAAGATATCAAGTTTTGGGGTAGGGACAAAACCCAGACCTTTCTCTAGGGCTTGGAGCTCGTTGGTATTTAATACTTTTGGGCTCAGGTTGACAACGGTGGTGGATCCCTTACTTATACTCTGCTTGTACTGGGGGATTCGTCGTCTGTTAATCCCTCCTTTAGGTTCCAACTTACTCCTTTTTTCCTGCCCCTTCCCCGTCCGGGGCCTCTCCCAAAAAAAGGAACATTGGGATAGGGCCAGGTCGTTTGTGGCTGGGGATGCAACGGGGCTTGGAATTGGTTTGGTGGCCCATAGGGGGAGGGCCAAACCCAGGGGGGCATGTTGAGCAACGGAGGTGGGTGGGGGTGGGTGGCCTGTGAATGGAGTGGGCCAGTTGTTCCGGGTATTCCCCCTCCTGCCCCCCCTCGGCCGTGTAAGTTGTGTGCGGCTGGCGTCGGAGTCTGAGCTCGAGTAGCCTCCGGACGATGTGTCGGAGGGCAAAGAGGATTGGGCTGTAAAGTCTTCCCTGGAGTAGGGATGTACTTTCTCCAGGGAGAACCTGTCCAGATCTTTCTGGAATTTGGTGATTTTCCGGTGAGTCAAGTAGTCTTTGAACTCGCCGATTGTCTTGTTAGTTTCTTCTAGTTTCTTCTTGAATGCTGTGACTGTAAGTCCAGTCTTTAGGTTACTTTCTGCCGTTTTAATTTGAAGCACTAGAGCCTCTGATAGTCTGGTGGCTGTCTTGATGATTAGGATAAGCCAATCACGTGTGCATTTCCAGGCTATCAGTGACCAGTCCTTCCTAAATTCTTTGTCCTCTAGGAAGATACGTGGTTCGGTGGTGATAATCAAACCGTTTGGGGCTGCGTTTTTTCTTAAGTATTCAGTTAGGACAGCCCCGTGTAATATTGTTTTCACTTGTGTCCTCTTAAGTTCAATCAGAGTGTCCCAGTCCCCTAATTGAGCTATTGTCTTGGAAAGAGAAGCATCTCCTAAAAGTGAGGGTGCAGCGAGGATGGCTTGGAGCTCCTCCTCGCTGAAGGCAAGCCCTTCAGCCATGATAGGGGAAGGGAAGTAAGGGTATCCAAGAATCCTGTGCGTATGTCACAGGTATGGAGAAATATGTAACAAGGCTCTCACAGCTAGCTGCTGTGCTCACTACAAATACACAAAAGGAGAGCACTGGGAGTGTTGCTATCCCACACCGCCTCCCTAAAGAAATCTATGTAATCACTAAAGGTGTGGGGTAGTAGGGAACCGAAAGTTAGACTGGGTCAGTCTTAAATCGGTGTTGGTTAGGTGGCTTTGGATCCTAACGCGGGGGAATCATTGTTGGAGAATATCCAGACAGGGGGGGTGCTGTGTAGTCCCACAGGGGAAGGGGGAGTCTCCCTTACGGACTAGGTGGTCTCACACACATAATAGTGTCATGCTTCATCATATGACCAGATTTTGCTTTCAAACAGTACTTAAATGTACTCTCTTCACTTTCTGAACGGGCAGGTACTTTACTGTGGGAAGCATTGCTTGTTGACTGACATTATTTTGGCCCTATACCCATTTCCATACCCCTATCTAGTTCCCTAGGTAATATTGTTATTTGGACACCTACTAAATGCTGAATGCTCGATTATAATGGGGGTACCTCAGTAGCTAAACACTATTACATTTCAGAATCAATTCATGTGTCAGTGGAAACTGCCCTTTGTCACCCTGTGGTTCACTTTTCACAGCAGGAGGGTCTTTTTCACTGAAGCTGTCCATGGCTCAGGTTAGCTTCCTAGCATCCAAGAGTCAAACCTTTGCCCATTGGGACAGTCTCCTGTTATCATATGGTGCCAGGAGCACATCTGTTAGAGCCAACACACGAGCTAAAGGGTAAGGTTTTACAAAAAATAACCACTCTCTTGTGCTTTCAATGTATTTTTAGGTTGAGCGTACAAATTCTTTGACCTGATGTAAGTGTTGTGGGCTGTTAACCATACCCATGTCACACCCATCTCTTTCACTCATTCATGGGCTTGCCTTTCAAAAATCACTTGATGTCATTGATGATTGCTTTACGTTTGTCCCGCCTTGAGGCTGTTTTCGTCACACCTTGCAGACTGCCCCTGTTACATGGATTATTGCACGATTGCCGATATGCGTCAGCATGGGCAAAGTATTTCATTTGTGTCTCCCCTTTGTGCTACAAGGTGACCATGGCGCTCACAGCGCGAACAGGCACAACAGCGTGAACTCGATTGGTGGTATTGAGGCACTGGTCATATTATTCTGTTACCTAATTGGAATCGTTTCTTGAGGCTCTCCCCTTAAAACACTTGAAATTGGTAAATGCTTTACATAAAACAGAAATCCTCAAAGCAAAATCGTCTCTCCCGGCACTACAAAATTCACTGCACTCAAGAAAACTCGATCCATAATGCTTTGCAAGCATTCTTTTTCACAACATCGTTGCCCATAACTCATCCTGTGGAGGTCCTAGAACAATGAGACCACCACCAAAATCTTCAGCACAATGTGCTCTTTAAGTCCAGGTCATCCCTTGGTCCCCACACTACATTAGTGGGGACCCTAAAATAATAACCCCTCCCACCATTCAGCATCTGTTCAAGTATTCTCTTGGCTGGAACTTTTATTTTCCAGCTGGAAACAGCTTGTGTTTTAAGTGCCTTGCTTGTAATATCATTATTATAGGCTTGTTACCCCTGAAAATATGTAATGCACTGTGTTCTCTAGGGGTTACAAATATGGTTACTCTGCATTATTTTTTGCCATTTTCTATTTGTGTGGTGATACTTTTTAGGGGCTAACTATATAGTTACATGAACATGTTTCTTACAAATGCTATTTTCACTGTGGTGTCCTCTAAGGGCTGTTCTGAGCATTAGTCATATATTTGTGGCACAGAAACCTGTCCCATAATGATTTGCAGGGCATTACTTTTACAAAACATTTTTGCTCATAACTCGGTCTGTGGTGGTCCTAGGACAAAGGGACCACCTTCAAAATATTCACCACAACATGGTCTTTCTGTCTACACCATCTCTAGGTCCCCACACTGTATTAGTGGGGACTCCAAAATATAACCCCTCCCACCATTCAATGTCTTTTAAACTTTCCCATGGCAAGAACTTTTGTTTTACAGCTCAGAGAAGATTTGTTTTAAAGGCCTTGTTTGTAATATCATTGCAGTCGGTGTGCCAATTCCAAAAACGGACTCTTTTTGGTTTTAAAAGTGGGTTTCGAATAGCCATAATATTAAAACAATTCTTTTAATGTCTATCCTACATTTTGCTCACCTTTCGAATATCTACAGCTGCCAGACTGAATCAGAATACTTCACAAGAATATCATTACGTTTTGACAGGTCATGTGATAAACTGCAGTTGTGACACAAGCTGCAGCTCCACACAGGCTCTGGGATTGTTGACACAAGCTCTTTACAAGGCACCTCTCTGCGTCAGATTTTCATTTTTTACACTGTTTCAACATAGTTGCAGGAGTTTTATCCTTCTTTTCAGTTGTGATTTACTTTTTTGATTTCATCCTTTTCAATTATTCTTTAGGAATGTCGCCACTTATGGATTTTAGGGTTTAAGCATTGCGAGTCCTCCTGGAAGCAGACGTATCATTCTGATCACTATGATATCTGCATTTGGTGCCTAGGCATTCAGCACTACTATGCATACTACAGTAAATCCACCCTGAAGCACCTCAAGGTAAGCAACTAAAGAGGAGGCCAAGCTTTTCATGATGAAGGCCTGCTATTGCACACCATCCCATTCTTCACCTATTCTAAAAAAGTCTCCAAATTGGGAGCATTCCTCTGTGGATTCCTTCCATCTCAAGACAATCTTACAAAGAAGCACAAGTAGTAGAGGTCGACTTACGCTTCTCCTAGTGATCCCATTCTCTGGATAAATCTGAGAGTCTGACATGCCGTCCCCTGATACCAGAGTTTTGACTTTTCTCTAACCCAGTTCCTGTCCATGAAGAAATGCATCTGGAATTTCCAGCATTGTCCACTGATGCCTCACAGATCAAAGCCTTTAGTGAGCCATGCTTGGTCTTTTCTGATTGCCTTTAGGTGAGCCATCCTTGCTTATCTTCCCGCAGATTTTTTTACTGCCTTCAATCCTACCTTGATGAATTAGTGCAGTGCAAAAAAGTTCCCAACATATGCAGTTGTTATGCATTGTATGTGTCATTGATTTTGTCTCTTTTCACGCCCCGATGGGTTGTGAAACAAATATAGAAACTTATACTAGAGTATCAGTTGGTGCCTAATGAACTCTGATTTCATCCCATCAGGTGGCTGGAGCTGGAGCTGAAGCCACATGACACTGCTGGAAAGCTGTTGCTGACAAATAGCACACAGAAAATAAATGCACCTATCCATGCATACATTCTAGGGTTTTCGTTTATCCCTCTGCATCCATTGGTTTGTTCAATTGTCAATCACATTTTGCTTTCAGCCAATGCATCTTACTCCGGTTCAACACCTGAAAGGGATCTATGATTTTGAAGGAATCCTCCATGTATTGAGAGAGGCCCTCCAGGTGTTGAAACAGGGAATTTCCATATATATGGATGCAGCCTTCAGTCTCAAGGGAGGCCAACATCTAGGTTAATCAGCTCTTTCGTAGGGGTTGCTAGGTGGCTGTAATGCTGCATGTTAGAGGCCCGTGATGGTGAGTGGTGCCACAATGTTAGGTCCATCATGCAAACAGGAGGCTACCACTAGAGGACCATCCCTCCATAGAAACATCAGAAGGCCTCTGGATCAAATGTACTTGCTGGAGCAATAGTTGTTGTATGGTTTGTTGTGGTTGTTGTTAGGAAAGAGTGGAGTAAGAGTGAGGCAGACAGAGAAAGAGAGAGAGAGAGAGAGAGAGAGAGAGTGTGTGTGTGTGTGTGTGTGTGTGTGTATATGTATATATATATATATATATATATATATATGTTTGTCTCATCCTACAACTACGTGGGCACAAGGTATACAGTGTCCATGCAGTTGTAAACATGCTCAGCAACCAACATCTCTTGGTCAGTGAGCCATGGATTAGCCTACTCTTTTCATGTTCTCTTCAATAATGAGTGCACAAACCTTTGAGTATGGTTTTCTTCCTCCAGAAAGAGTCATGATGTACAATAAGAGCTTTTCTTGGTCTTCTCTTTGAACGTAGTCTGCAGAGCATTTAAGATACAAACATAATTTCAGTGGGAATCAGAAAATAATCTCACAGCCTCAATATTTGAATTCCATGCATCTGTGTCTTGCATACACTTTACTTTTAGAGTCCAGTTTATTGATGGCTCTAAGACTCCTTGTAGCTGGTTTGGGGGTCATAATCTTCTCCCCAGGAAATTATATCCTTGCTGGATGAGGAGATTCAGCGGATGTTTTGCCTTCTTGGCCTTGAATTGGTTTCTGACCGCTCCACAGCAAGAAGAGTCTGGTATACTACAATTCCACCACTGACATAATCTACAGGAGCAAGATTGATGTTACCTAGTCGCATTTGTTGGCCCTGGAAAACAGTAAGTGAGCTTTACATCACAACTCCCTTTACACTGTTTACCTGAAAATAAAGTAGAACATGCAGCTACCAGACTCCAGAATGTCAGGACTACAGAATTTCTTAGTAGCCAATCATCACTTGCTATTCCTCATCTTTTCTATAAATCCAAGACAGAATTCCAAGTGCAAATAATACGAGTTTTGGTTGGGCAAAGGTCTCATCAAGCTTCATTAGTTCATCAGGATTACTTTCAGATTTCCACCTTTTCTGTTAATCCATTAAAAAAAATCCTGAAAATGTGTTTCAAGCTCGTATATTTCGTTGATTTTAACAGTCTCAGTCCGAGCATAAAAGATGTTTCACTCTTCCCCTGGCCAGGGACGTAGAATGCCAGTCTCCCCTTATTACAGTTGCAGAAGAATGTACTCAAAGCAACATTCTGTGTATGAGTTGACAACATGATTTGTGAAGGGTCTTTTGCCAAGTCAGCCTAATTTGGGGTTTCCAGCAGAATGCACTGCGTGTCAACAACATCTTTACCCAAACGTGCATGGTTGATAATCGAACATTAGCTTTTACAATAAAACACACAAGCCCACATTGCCTGTTTAGCAGGCAAACTGTAGCGCAGTTTAAACGTGATTTGGTGGTAATAGGCATACAGTTCCACACTTTGAACGTAGTGAGGGCATTTAGAATCTAGCAAAATACTCCAGAAGAGATGTACTTGATTAATTGCAACTGAAAGAAACATTTGTACTGTCTTGTTCATGTCCCCTCCTGAAATGGAACCACAGTTGGGGTGTTGTTAGATATGGCTTACACAACAACTTTAAGTGTCTTGCCAGTGTCTTGTAATAAAATAATATATAAATACAAAAATGCATACATGAGGTGCTTTAGGTCAGCCATTTACATCCATTGTTCTGTTCAGGTATCTTTCACCTGCAACACAGCACGGCCAATAGGTCAGCCTACATTAGACATTGTATTGCACTTCAAGCAATTCTTTTTGCCTGACTACATGTGCATATCCACCTGAAAAACAAGGCACTTAATTAAGCGCCAGTGATCATAGGTACAGTGCTGCTATGGTTCACTTTGTACAGTGGTATTTTTACTTTTCATCTTTTAATTTCTATTCAATGCATGTGCTTTAAAGAAATGAATCCATTAAGAAAAGCTACATGCTTGCCAAGATCAGACATTGTTTTTTCCCCCAATGCTTGTTGTACCATGTTAGCAAAGCTTCTCCAGACCGGTACCACCGTTTTTTTTGTTTTTTTTTGTTTTGTTTTTTTTTACTGTTTTTATGTGTGCTTTATACAACCATAACAACCAGGCCCATCAGACCATGGGACAGTAAAAGCAGCAATACAGCATAGTATTATGCATTATGATGGCACCAATATAACACAGACATTCATTGTGCAAGCAGGACAGATCTGAAGCTCTCCCCATTATATGTAACCTCACCCTGTCAAGGTGAGGATTTTAAAGTGTCTGAATCGCAATTGGATGGGGATGGCTACCTCTCATAGGTTCATTTGGGCAGCATTCCAGCCAGTGTCATCCAGGTGTCAAACTTCACCCTCCCATCTTTCTTTCAAATGCCCAAGTTTGAGACATGTTATTGTTCAGGGTTTTATATATCCAGGATATTGCCTTATCTTCTGTTCGCCACATGAGGAGCCTCCCTTCCAAAGGAGCATACTTCGGGAGTCGTTTGGTATCTAGATTTTCTGCCTTCCATCCATGCACTAAGCGAATGTAGTGATAGTGTTGCATATGCGAAAGGTGGTACTCTTGCCTCAGGTTGGAGAAGGTCTGGAGCACGCCACTGTGTATAATGTTCCCCAGTTTAGAGATACCTATTTTGTCCCATGCCTGAAATCCCTTAAGTTTTCCCAGCTCTTTCAGGTAAATGCCCTCCCACAGCAGGGTTTGTCGCGTAAGTTTTGCGTACCAGCCTATCCTTCGTGTTGCCTTATGCCATGCTTCTATTGCTAACTGCGTGGGAAGCAAGAGTGACAGCGTCCCCGTCCCATCCATATAAGTAATGTAGATGTGATTTACTTGTAAACTGGCTCCTCTCTAGCATATACGTAGGGTGATCACCAGACGTGTGCTCCCAGTCATTTACCACTATAAGGTGCACATCCCAGTAGTATGATCTAAGATCTGACAAAGCAATCCCTCCATTGTAGGGCTTGCGCTGAAGGGTCTGCAGAGAGATCTGGGGTGCTTCCCATCCCATAGGAATGTAAGTACCACGACGCAATCTGTCTTATTAAAAATGTCCTTGGGTGTGCATGCGTAGGTGTTTTGAAGGGAGTATATCCGTTTCGGGAGGGAGATCATCTTATATAATGCGCTTTTCCAAATAATGTTAAGGGGATCTTCCCCCACCTGTCTGTGTCGCTCTGAAGCTCTGACAGGATCTTCAAGCTATTCCTACTTCGTCTCTTGTTTTGGTCAACCGTTACATAGACTCCCAAATATTTAAAGCCTTCCTCCTCTATGTGCAGCCTATCTGGGTGTTTATCTGCTTATGAGGACCTCCACCGATAAAGGCATGACTTGGCCCAATTAATTCTATAGTCTGAGTAGGACCCATATTCCTCAAGAGTAACCCATATCTGGGGCAGTGTAGTGCTGGGGCAGTGACATAGAGCAATATCTTTTCAGACCCTCCCTCCCCACTGCACACCCGAAAACCCATGGCATCTGGGTGCGCACGGACAAGACCGGCCAGGGTTTCGATCGTGAGGGTGAAAAGGAGGAGTGAGATCGGACACCCCTGGCGTGTGCCTCTTTCTATGGGGTAACTCCACAGGCTGGCTCTCATTCACCTGGACTGTCACACTGAGGTTCTTATATATCAAGTTGACCCAGTCTCTGAATCGCAGGCCAAAACCAAACCTTTCCAGCGTTTGCATCATGAAGGGCCAATGGACTGTGTCAAAAGCCTTTTGAGTGTCCAACGTTAGTAACAAATGGGGGTCGTTCCTGTCCTTGACTGCATTGATCCAGGTGTGGAGCCGACGGAGATTCAGTCTTGTTAACCGCTTGGGCATGAAGCCTGTTTGATCTTGGTGGACCTGGGATGATATGACAGCTGCTAAGCGCGTGGCAAGCACCTTTGCGAGGACTTTTGCTTCAATATTCAAGAGCGAGATCTGCCGATAGAAGTCACATTCCTCTTTGGGTTTCCCTTCCTTGGGGATGGCCACTATTGTGGCCCTGCGGAAATCCCATGGAAGTGATCTAGACTCTTTGGCCTTCTGAAACATACGGAGCAAATGGGCGAAGAGGATGTCCACATTTTTCTTGAAAAGCTCTACTTGAAGGCAATTCTGTCCAGGCATTTTGCCGGGTGGCATTGTGGCGATGGCCGCTTCAATTTCTGACAGGTCTGTGTCTTTAGCTAGTGCATATTTGTCGTCTCTTGAAAGGCACGGTTAGGGGTACCTTAGTCAGGTACTACTCAATTGACAACACGTGCACGTCGTTATGCATTTGGTAGAGATCTCCATAGAACCCTGCAAATTTGTTAGTAATCTCTAGCTCGGTAGTATAGTGGGAGCCCTCTCTCCCTTTGATGGTGTGTATCATTTGCGCCTCCCAAGCCAAGCGAGAAGTTTGCCTGCTCTGTCCTCTGCTCATATAACCGGTGTTGCATCACAAGGTCTTGGGCTTTTGCCTCTTGCTCTGCCAGTGCCCGATACTCTTTTCGTAGGAGTATAAGATTACACTGGGCCTGTGGATTTATCAAGGTTCCGGGGTCACTCTCTAGGTCTCTCAATCGTTGCTCCATGAGCTCCATTTCCTGCCTCTCTTTCTTACATTTGTGTGCAATTATATATTTGTCTCTGTCTCTAAGTACTGCCTTATATGCCTCCCAAAGCGCAATTGCTGAGATCACCGAGTCATTATTTTCCTTAAAATATAATTCAGTTGCCACCCGCACCTCCCGTGCTGTTGCCTCGTCTTTTAGCTCACAAGCATTCAACCTCCAGCTATTCCTCTCTTTGCGGAGTCAGTCCCTATTTCAACCCATAATGGGGAGTGCTCTGACAATCCTCTCGCCAAGTACTTCGTTTCCCTCCCCACCGTGACTTCACCGGCTGAGCCAAGACATAGGGCCTGATTCTAACTTTGGAGGACGGTGTTAAACCGTCCCAAAAGTGGCGGATATACCACCTACCGTATTACGAGTCCATTATATCCTATGGAACTCGTAATACGGTAGGTGGTATATCCGCCACTTTTGGGACGGTTTAACACCGTCCTCCAAAGTTAGAATCAGGCCCATAGTCTAGTCGAGAAAAAACGTTATGTGCCCCGGAGAAGTAGGAGAACTGTTGGTCTCCTGAGTGTTGGCAGCGGCAGAGGTCAGACAAGCCCAAGGAGGACACCAGGTCAGCCAGAGGGGTCCCTTGCAAGGGGCCTACAGTTTGTCGTGATCTGTGTAACTCGGGGTTGATGACGTCATTGAAGTCCCCTCCTAGCAAACGAAGGGGCAATCCCGCACATGCAGCACCCCAGCCACTCCGGTGTATGTCTGCAGCTGTAATCAGGGCGGGGCATAAACACTTACCAGCATTATCTCCTGCCTTCCCCAGCATCCCTGCACTGCAACAAATGTACCTGTGGGATGTCTCCAAAGTCTAGTGATCAGAAACCGGGGGGTGGGAGAAGGACTTCTTTACCAGGACCGCCACCCGCCTGGACCCAGTGGTGAATCCTGCGTGTGCCAGTACAGAGTAAGTACCCTTGCCAAGAAAACTACAGTGTGAGCCTTTAAGGTGGCTCTCATGAAAGAAAACTGTGTCCGACCTGCAGCTTTTAATCTATGTCGTCACCAGCCCTCTCTTAATTTTATTGCCCAGTCGGTTGAGGTTCCAGGACAGCTTAGTGTACTTGCTACCCTCACCCAGTACGTGTGTACGACTGAAGTCTATAGTACCTGTCTACCCTAAACCCGACTAGCAGGTGTATCCGCAGCCTATTGCTGCTACATCGTGATTGCGGCATTGCTCCTGTCCCCGTTTCTTTGCAGCCAGAATTATTATAAAACATGCATACCCCCCCTGCCCCACCCCCCTCTGTTCTCCGCAGATTTTACCATTCCAAATCAGACTGTTCTGCAGAGAGACCGCAGCGGTCCGTATTCCCACCCTTCCCATGGTACCCTGTGCCACTGTTAACCAAAATCTTCCAGTGATTAAAACTTCTCTTAGGGAAGTCAATGAAATGCAGGTGTGCTTGTGTTTGGTAACCATTTACGTGTGACACTGAGACGACGCCGAACTGTATTCGCTTCATTCAGATTTTCACATCAGCGAGGCCATCGTCGTTCTGGTTTTTGTTTCAAGTACTGCATTCATTTAGGCTGCTGAAACGGTTCTCAAGTTTAATCACCAAAGAGCTTTGGGATTTTCCCTCGCACACCCCGGGAATTTAATCGCACTCCACGGCTCTTTGCCTGTGGTAATAATAGTATACAGGACGGATAGACTCCATAACGGACATTTTTGTTTTTTGGACCATAGCCTGCATTTCTTTGCTGTTGTGATACCCCGAGTCTTCTTGTTGTGTTCTATCGGGTTGTGCACATTTTATGAGACTGGCTCTTTGGCGTGGTGAATTTAGCAACCAAGGGAAGCCATGCGTTTCAAATTATTTTAAGAACATCACTACTCCTTATCACTGTGGCAGTGTTTCTGTGTAAAGAGGCGTTCGAATCAGGAGCACCAAAGCTGCTGAAAAAAGTCTATCCAGGTTTACTTTCTGAATGGAAATAGAAAAACTGGGCAAATTTCACTTTAAAAACATTGACTGTGCCTTTTCATTGCAAAAACCAACGGGAAATTGTATACCCTGCCAAGAAGTACTAAAAATATTTATTTTATTTTGCAGAATGTTCTCATCAGCACGTCATCTAACACTTCCAGGTACAGTGTTCCTTTGTTAGCGCAGCGCCTTAAGTTTGTAAAAAGTAATGGCTGAATGCTCCTTTTGTAGGCTTGTATGTTCCAACCTTGTAAATGATGTTATGAAGGATGATAATCGCCTTACTCGAAGACCCGTTTTTTACCTACTTTTGAAGTACTCATTTGCATTTGGCTTTGTGACCTGGTGACATAATGTACACATTTGTAACGGGTGCATTATCCAGTTAATTTGTCTGACCAGCGAAAAGCATCATACTTGCTGTTTCCATTATTCCATAGAATTCTTCACAGTACATTGCGATTTATAATCCTAACTGTTATCTACTGTAGTGTTTTTGTCACTTGCTGCTATTAATTAACCAGCTGTTTTCATTGTCAGTTTAGAAGCGCCACGAAGTAGACTATAAGAAGCCATGTTTGGCACTTGGCCACCATTTCTGTAGCGATTGTTGAGTATGATGGTCTTTGACATCAGAGTTTCTCTGAGGAGCAGTTACTTAAAACCAAAGCTATCCATTGTTCCTGCGTGTATACTTTGTTTCATGATTATTTTTTTTATTACAAAAGGTGCATTTATCTGCATGCAAAATTCAGTGTTAAAGCGTATTTTCCCAAAAGAAAATTGAGAAGTGTTTCACGTAATGGGTGCAAACGTGAACTACATAACATCCCTGTATACTTGAACAGCCAGTGAAGTCCTTCAAGTCTTATTCAGCACAGTCAGATGTGCTACTCTTGAAGGATTGATTTTGGTCCTGAGAGAAAGGTGTTGAAGGGTCCTTCATAAATCCGCATGGTTAGTAATAATAGACATCCAGCACTCTATAGGGTGTGTGGTTCCTGTATAGCTGCTTGCAATCAGGGTAATAACCATAGGATGCAATGTTACGCAGTCATTTTAATTAACCCCACGATTATGGGCTACACACCTAAAAGCTGTCAAGGTCTCAGTTCTGTCAGACTTCCTGTAAGAGGATGTTTTTTTTTTAAATGACATGGGAACTTCCTCCGCGGTAGAATGCCCACAGAGTACCCTGTCCTTTTCAGGGGGTACAATTTCAATTCTTACCCATCATGTAGGGAACCTTGCGCACTTCCCAACAGTCTATGCTAAAAAGGATAGTAGGCTAGTCACAATAAACTAAAGTTACAAAGACTAGCTCACTGAGGACATGTGCCCACCCTTAAGAGCAGACTCTATTATGAAACATGCCACATTATGTGGGTGAAATTCCAGCATCCTCTTCAGAACACTACATCAGCGCTTCAGAAATGTACAAGATTGTGCTTCATTCATTTTTATTCTCACCTCCCTAATGTAATGTATAAAATATAATGAAAAAAACACTGGGGCCATAACAACCTTTCTTTGTGTTTTCTGTCATCTCAGAAAAAAATCAAAACTCTTCCATGTGACTCAGTTCACTAAATACGTTTGTACAAATAGACCATTTACACGCTGCAAAGACATAGTTACAATAACATACAAAACTATATAAGTTATTAAAATATTGCAGAAGTTCTCTTCAATATTAAAAATTGATTCAGACCATCTCCTTCCAGGACACAAATTTTGAATCTTCCACATATATCAACTAGTATGGTTATATGAAAAGTGGGAAATCTACCGTCTTTGCAAACATTTTGCCATAAAATGTATAGATTGTATTTATTATCAGTCAAATTTGGTTCTATTTAGTTTAGTCTCTCAAATGTCCAAGATGGTGGCTGTATGCATGGGCTTCCAGATTCAATACGATTGTCGTCTTTTTCAATGTTTCATGATGCCAGGAAAGTTGCTACTTGTGGTATTACTAACGGTCTGGTGTCCTTAGGGGACGTGGTTTAGCATCAGGTGAGTTCTATTCCCTGATGATGTACCATATGAATAAAGCAAGAGATTTAACATTTATCTTTTCATATGAGCCTGGATTCTCGAGGGAGACTGACTGACTTTTTTAGACAGGTGAGGAACTAATGGAATAGCCTTTATAAACAGACTGTTTACTTGACATTTTTAAATAACCTTGATAATTATTGCTGGAATTATTTCTAACTGTAGGTGGTTTTGAAAAATTCTCTATGTGAGTAGTATGGAGTTAGAATTAGATGGCGCACCAACTGAATAGAAAACAGTACTCTTGAGGAAAAATGGCAAATTAAGGTACTATAAACTGTTTTTTTGTGTACTTTGCTATTTTTAAATAGCCTAGTTGCAAGTTTTTATCACAGGTGCTTGAGGATCACCTTTTTTACACAAGTAGTGGGGATTTAGAATTGTGGATAGCCCACCAATGCAATACATTGAGATTATCAAACAAAAGAGGTAAAAGGTACTACAAACGTCTGTATATGTTAAAAGGGGTTTTATACAGTGATGTTCTATAAGCTCGTAATTATATGTTTGATAGGTTGAAAAGTCTTTGCCTCGAAGAATATTGCCCAGTTTAGATACAATATTAAGAATGTAAAACTAATAACTTTCTAGCTTTGTCAATGTAAGGAGAGCCTACAATAAAGTATAGCAAGCAGAAATATTGAACTGTATATATATATATATATATATATGCCCTAAAGGCGGTTTAGAATGTAATCAATGTAGACATTGAAAGGAATGTCCTGGGGTCCTTGGATACCGTCACCATATTAATGAATTATCCCTGTTCTTTTGAGTTTATAAGGTAAAGCTGCAAAAATGAAGATTTTTATTGACCATATTTGGTGATTTTAAGTTTGATTATTTCATCCTAAAGCATTGAAGAGTTGGGAGTCTTTGTTTACACAGTTGATTGTCTTGCAAAGACTCAAAAGAATGTGAAATGTGAAATGAAAGACAAGGCTCTCTATTGAGGTTATTTTGAAACTTACGTTAACATGGATTGTATTTTATTTAAGAAGGAAACTATTTAGCAAACTTACTTGAAAATTAACTCACAGTGGATATTATTCTTGAAGTATTTTTAAGAGGACTTCTTTCTGCATGACGTCTGTGCTCACTGTGTGAAACAAATGTGTTCTATATATGTATTGATTACATGTTGTGTAGTGTCTTTTATTTATTATCGTTTGTAGGCATGCATTATGTTTAGAAATGAGCTGATACACATAACCATGCAGGCTAATTTATGTGGAAGACTCAAAATTTGTGTCGAGAGGAAGGTGGTTGGAATCAGTTTGTTCCATCGAAATGTGTGGACACATTTTAAAGACTCATTTATTATTTTACGTTTGGTTTCTTCTGAAATTTAATGAATATGAATTCAGTACCACATGATTAGTAATAAGAGTCCACATATTTACATTATTGCATGGGTTTTATGTACACTATTGTATGGTTTTTATGTAGTTTCCTTTAGTCTGTTTTTAGATTATTTCTAATCTATTTGAGATTTGATGCATAATTTTGTGTTCTATTTTAATAAATGATATAGTTTTGTATGCTATTGTAACTGTGTTTTTGCACTGTGTGCACATGGTCTATTTGTACGAACTTAGTTAGCGCACCAAGTCACCTATGTAAATTTTGATATTTTTTTTTTTCTGTCTTGTAGACCCTGTCCACGTGGTTCTGAGGGGTTACTCTTTCTGTTTTGATTTTTTGTCTTTTCAACATGTTTCTTCCCACAAAAAGCAAGTCATTGGTCTATAGTGTTCATCCATCTTTGAAGTTAGGTCTTCATGCATTTTACTTTTTTGGGCATGGGAATATACAACCTGGAACAAAGGACTATTTTTTGTTTGATAAACTAGGGGATATAAGAAATTGTACACATAGAGTTGTCATGAATTTCTCATCTCCTGTGAATGGGTAACTCCATAAAAATGCTTTTCTTTCTGAGTAGTGTTATTTCCTCCATTAGCTGAAACCCCTCCTCAATGTTCGCTCCACACCCACAATCATGTGTAAAAGGTCACACAGTACCTAAAAAAAAAAAAAAGCATAAATCGCTTATGAAAGGGAAATTATAAGTATGCCTTTAGGAATGGGGAAAGCGAAATAGCAGTTCTCTTTCGGTATAACATAAAAAGATGCAAAGACAATTGTCGTTTTGTAGTCGGGGGTTTGGTACAAGTCATCTTAAAACACAGAAGCTACTGCTAAACTATGCCTTTTGGCGTAATCCAGTAGGCAACCATCTAAAGCTTCCTACCTGCCTGAAAGGTCAGAAGGCTGCAGTAAGGAGGATTTTTAAGCAGGGCTTGCAGATACCAAAATGGTGTCACCCACAGCATGGTGCCTCCAGACATCGTTGGATGTGGTAGGTTATGATGGGACGGGACATATAGTGCACTAGGTGTGGATTGTGTTGCTAATAATTATGCTAAATGATCGGATTTGCACAGCAAAGGAGGGAATAATCAGCCTTCAAGCGACTGACACATTGTCAGAGTGTTTTCTCAGTGTGGTCCTTTATTCGGACATTATGTTTAGCCACATTCACGAGTTGCTTCCTTGCTAGGTATCAGTGTTTGTATGTACAAGTAGTGTTGAAAAATAGATGATTCAGGCTTGTAACTAGCCCAACCGAGGAAATATATTTTTATTTCAAGAGACGCCATTCATTTTATCATTCAAAAATGTTATCTAAAAATCCAGTGTTGACTCTTACTTAACAGGGTCTGAGAAGCAGTGGGGCAGTCAGGGCTGGGAGTGATCTTTTCAATAATTGTCCAAGTAGGGTAATTCTCATTGTCTCCCTTCTGTTTGTAATCCGTTACCAATTTAGTAATCAGTTTTGCCAATCATTTAATACTCTTATTCTCATGTGCAGTCTGTTTAGTTTTTCTAGTGGCAGGGCCTATGTAACATATTTCACATGGCCCAGTCAAGATGTAAATCATGTTTGTGCTATTACTGGTTGTGTGTGTGCTGCTCCCATGGGGACTGGAGTCCTACGTATATACTTGTACTTGATTTTCTTTGTCTGAATATACTGCATTGTTCGCAAGGAAAATGTCCACTGACAGGTGACTGGTTCCACAAGGTCATCTGAGCATAAAAGGTTCGATACATCCTTTGAAAGTGTATGTAACACTCAGTGAAGAATACTGCATCTGTTATATGTGAAAAGTGTTTCAGTAAAATATAGTAGTTTCCCTATGACATGGGGGTGAGGGAGGGGCAAGAGGTTTTCTTGCTGAGATATACTGGCATAAAGAGCATTAATAAAAGTTGTGAAGGTGGGTCAATTTTAGGATTATTATCAGATTGAGCATTTCTTTGGTGTCTTTAAAAAAGGAGGGAGTATCTTCTACCTCTAGGCACAAAACAATTATCTAAGAGGTTTCTCAGAAATCCTTTCTCCTGTTGTGAGATAGATGTCACCTAAAAAAACAACAGGTTTTAAACCTTTTGGGGCCTGTCACAGACAGATGACTGTGACAGACCCACACTTGGTTTGTTTGTGCTGCTTGGAGTGCTGAGGAAATGTTCCATGAAAATCCTTGCCGTTGGATGATCCCGCAAGGCTCTCTGTCTCAGGACCTCTTCAAGAGCTGCTCCCGACTATCCTCTTCCCAGTTGAAATAGTGTTATTTTCGACAAGAAGTGAAAGCAGTCAAAGCTTCTCCATGCCAGTCCAAGTCCAAGTCCTCGGACAAGGTGCAGGAATGACAACACCACTCGTGGCCTCGCTCCTCTGTGGAGTCTGTGCGTGGGTCTGCTCTGCACCTCCCAGAGTTTTGTGGAGCTGTAGAAACCCTCATCAAAGGAGTGTTAAGAGGCTTTGTAACTCATATTTGCGTGGCCTGACCAGTCTGGAATGCCTTGAGGCCACACTGGTTCGGGAGGAGGCCCTACTGTATTCCTGCTGGTGAGTTTGGCCTCTGTGCCATTCGGGCCCTGTGGATCCAGGGTTGGATCTGTAGTGACTCCATCTGCGAGACTTCAACCTTCCACAGAGCCTACTCCAGTGCCGTTGTTCTTGACACTCCACAGCAGCGCCAACCCCATTGTTATTCCTAACTACAAAACTGAGTCGGATCAGTGTTGGACCGGTACCATGCCCTCCGAATTGGAGCCAGTGCCTTTTTCTTTTACGCCTCGAGAGGGAGACTATTCAGAGGGGTCTGAGGACCCTTATGCATTCCACCACCCTCTAGATCAGTGGTTCCCAACCTGTGGGTCGGGGACCCCTGGGGGTCCGCGAAGCCTCCTCAGGGGGTCCGCGGCTGTTTAAAAAATTTAATAATATTAGGTCCCAGCTATCAGTAATGACTCCTTGTGGGTCCCTGTGTTCCAATAATGATTCAGTGGGGGTCCCCGGGCTCCAGTACTGATAAAATGGGGGTCCACAGTAGTCAAAAGGTTGGTAACCACTGCTCTAGATGAACCAGACGACAGCTAGTATGAGGAACTGGTAAATGCCAGTAGGATGAAAACTTCACCGGACACTGGTTTGGTCTCTCCTCCTACAGTGGCTATAGAGGAAGAAGCCTCCTTTGCAGTGCTGGTGCGGAGGGCAGCTGAGGTCCTTACCTTCAGTTGTCCTCGGTGGCTGTCAAGACTAATGTCATGACAGAGTGGCTTCAGCTGAGAGTTACCATCTCTGAACCTTTACTGCCTTTCAATTAAGCCCTTAGGAATGATCGACTCAGGGCCTGGTCCAAGCCCTGCACAGGGGCTTCTGTGCACAGGATAGCTGCCACCACCACCACCATCGCCCTCGCCGTACTCCTGGGGGCCCCGGTTTCCTCATGGAGCACCCCAGCCCCCTGAGTATGTTGGTCTAAGCCTCCACCTCCCGAATGATCTCTGGCGCATTCCCTACCACTCCACCAATTTGGAAAGCCAAAAGGCTTTACTTAGCTCTCATACCAGCAAGGGCATCTAGTGGGAGGCAGAATTTGCCATCATCTGCCCCACTGTTAATCCTTAACAACGGACATGTGGATTCTTCTAATTGTCCAGAGAGGTTACTACATCCCCTTTCTGGAGATAAACCCTCCTCCCGAACTCATGCCACCTCATTATGTCTGGCTGATGGAGGACCATCTCTCCTTGCTCCATCAGGAGGAAATATGCCTTTTAAAGAGCACAGGTGTATGCACCCTTGGCCACAAAAAACAGTTTGAGCAAGAGTCTTCTTTGTTGATCTAGAGTGGGGCAGCTACACAGCAGGTGAACCCATGATTGTTGTTTGTTATGACATAACCTGCGGACACTTTTGTCTCCCAAGCCTGCCCGGTTTGGATTAAAATCTACTGAGAGGGCTAGTAATCTCATGTAAAGGATCAGGGCCGGTGTTTCTGCATTAATTGGATCTGTGAAGTAAGATTGAGGATTCTCCACGTAATAAGAGTCCTTTAGAGGCTGAACCAGTCCCAAACTGTCAGCCGTTGATAGATCCTGTTACCAAGAGGCCACTTTCATTTGTTTGTTGATTACTGTTTTCCATACAGAGTTTGGGTTGGCACTATACCCCAAGGCAGCTTCTTCAATCTCGAATGTCAGGATCCCATCCTGGCCTTCATGTAATATTTTAGCAAGGATGCTTTACACTCAAGAGATTGTTACTAGCCCCAACTCTAGCCTTAGTCTGGCTCGACAAACATATCATGGTTGCTGAAATAATTTCTTATGTGCTCTACAGTGGCTTAGCTCCAGGGCGGCTTCCAGTGCTCCTGGATAGGGATGATGGTCATACTGTAGACCTGGAGTTAAAGTTGCCTTAGTTATTCTTAAAATAGGGGCCATAGAGGCCAAGTCGTCTTCTTGTGCGATAACTGCAAAAATTAAGACTTTGGTTTTGGCTTAGTTAACCAGTAGGTGGTTGGGTATGTTGAATCTGTCCACGGTGTCCATAGCCTGTTGGAAACCCAATTTAGTGTGGTCCATGACCACAATATCATCAGCATATTGGATTGTTTGCAGAGAGATGGAACCTAGCTTGGGAGAAACCAAACTACTGGAATCCAGTGCTTTCCCTAAGTCTGCCGTGTAAAGGTTGAACAGCATGGGGGTCAAAACAGCCCTGTTTTAATCTGTTGTTGGTGTCCACTTTTTATGTGACTGTGGATGCGCTGGTTATCACTCGCACCCACGTCTCTGTGTATAAGGAGATAATGGTTCTTAGAAGATTTGGTGGTTTACCCTTATCCGTCGAGCTTCCTCCAAAGGGTGGCCCTGTCCGCCCTGTCAAAGGACGCACTGTAGTCAATGAAACAGCAAGGAGAGGTAAGTTATTCTTCTGAAGGGTATGATACCCGAGGACTGATAGTGCTTGGATGTTGTCAGTGGTAGAGGCCTTAGCCCTAAAGCCTGATTGGAAGAAAGGTAAAATTTTGTCCACAGCTGCCCATGCTTTTAGTTGTTCTAATAGAATTCGGGCATAGTCTTTTGCCTCACCATCCAATAAGGCGATCAATTTATCATTTGCAGCTAACGTCCAATCTCCGATTTTGAAAATGGAGCATAAAATGGATCCTTTCCAGGCCTCAGGGATGACGGCATTTTGAAAGGCATAATTATACAGCGTTGGTAGCACCCTGACCCAGCTTGTATGAGCTTCTTTGAATAAGCTGGATGGAAGGCTGTTCGGGCCTGGGGCCCAGTCTGATTTCAGCTGGTTAAGTAATTTTGCAACCTTCCTAGAAAGGACCCTGATGGCAAATAAGTTCATCTTGGTGACTCGCCCTAGCAACCTTCTGGGAGCTGATTAGACTTTCTGGGGCAGATTGGCTCCCCGCCAAGAAAGGACCCTGACCTTGGATAAGTTCATCTTGGTGACTGGCCTAGGCTCGCTGGCCCCCAGAATGGCAGCGAAAATTGGCTTATGATCTGTGATTTCAGCGAGACTGGCAATTGGTGTGATGCCTGGCCAATCCACCTATTACTCAGCAATATGCCGGACCCATGCTGCTTCTGAGACTCTGGTTTCCCTAGTCACGTAGCTGTTTTTAAATTTGTTGTCATGGGCCCAGATGCAGACCTGGTTGGCATCTTTTAATAACTAAAAAACAGTGTCCCATTCTTTGTCGTGACTTTGCTTATGGTGTTCCAAAGCTGTTTTTTATGGGACATTCTGGACAGTTTTACTCACTCACCTGTTAAATCTGATGGATCACACTGTTAATCGTTTTGGGCTTTGCGGAGGGATCTTTTGGAGATAATTGCTTTGCCGTAGTAACCAGACATCACCTGTTTTCAGCTCACCTGTTGAAGATTAGGCTTGTGCTTCTGTCCCAGCAAACACGATCTTAGATTATCCAGATATCTTCCCCACTCCTGCATGGCACATGCTGGTTAAAAGGACTTAAAAATGAACTCCAGTGCCTCTACCCAGGTGCTGACCTTTATTCTATGCTCTGGCTGCCACTTAATTCTGTTTACTAGTTTCACAGTCTCTTCCCCCGTTGAGGGGCCCAAGTGATTTATTTTGTCCGCAAGATGTACTGCCAGATACAGAATACACATCAGTGGATTATGGTCACTTTCTAACGTGACAGGTATGCCAAAGTGACCCAGACGGGGGGCCAAGCCCTCAGATAGAAAAGTGTAATCAGTGGTCGATATGTCTTTACAGGTTGGGAGGAATAATCAATCCTTGTTTTTCCCCTCAGGCACCACCTGTGCTGATACTAAGTTGTGTCGGTTAAAAAAAAAATCATTAATAGTAGACATTGCTTTTCACTGGGTGACTTCAGCGGTGGTCTCCCCCAGGTCCCTGATGTTGAAATCTCCTGTGAGAGTAAGTTCATGACAGGGATATTCTAAAAGAAGATCTCCACGGCATTCCGGTAGGGTGCTTACCAACTCGGGTATTGTTTTCCTTCGATCGTTAAGATAGCAATTGACCAAAATCAAGCCCATCTGAATTCGGGTGGCGTGGACTGCTCTGCAATTGCAGTCAAGTTGCATGGCTTCTAATTGTGCTGCATACTTAATAAAGATCGATAGGACCCCATCCCCCCTTTCGGGATGCAAAATAAAAATCTTGTGGAAACCTGACAAGGGCATTGCAGCTAAAGACCAGGTTTCTTGCAGGCAGAGGATGTTGCCTGTATCCAGATAAGACCTCACTTCCCTACTTGCACTGATTCTTTTAAGACCCACCACATTCCATGAAATTATTGAAAGTTTCAAATTTGGCTTTCGTGATGTATGAAGTGAGCTCCCATCAGGGCAGAGACAGGTGGCCCAAATGTCCTGTTCATGTAATTCTCCTGCCACCCCGCCTCCAGTTGTGGACAACTTGTGGGATTGAAGCGCACCACTCTCTGAGCATGTGTACAAACCTTAGGGCTCTGGAACCATTGATGTCCTCAGTTTCCAGCTTCTATTTTCGCCTGACGTGCCCCTAAGGATGCTTTGTGCAGACTGCTGTGAGAGTAGGTTCAGTAGGACATGCAGGTATTTTGGGGGAGACTGTTTATCCAAGTCAGTCCCCCAGTCTGCGAAAATGTTTTTTTCGCTCCCCACACTGCTTCTCTCAGGGCCACACTCCTCCATGCTGTACACAGTACTTCCTCTGTGGAGTTTGAGTGGAGGATCACATTTTACCCATAAATGAACAATCTTAGCAGGTTTCCTCGGTTAAGCGTGTCCTGAGGGCCCTTGGTGCAGTACTTGGGTATGAAAACTAATTCAGTGAGGTCACCGCCTTCTGCCCCCCGATAAGCCTGATGGGCGGGTTGTAAGGGCTCAGGATTACTTACAGAGAGATCGCTGTATTCCCTCACTTTAGACTCTGCTGTGTTGCAATTGTGTAGTTGTCCACAATCCACCCTCCATTTTAAGTGACTGAGAGCTGGGTTGCAACCTGCAATCACAGGCGGTAGTGCGGGGCTCTGGGCCCAAGAAAATCTTTCCTCACTGACGGGCTTTCATGGTTCCAGGGAAATAGCCCCTGTGGATCCTAGGTTGTGGCCCTGAGATGAAGGTGGGCCCGAGATGAATCTGTGCCATTCCATTACACCTGTGTGCTTTCGTCCTTAAAGCTTTTAAGTTCTAGTTGCTGCTGACCCAGGCTGTAAAACGAGGGCCTTTGGGTAAGGGAAGGTCCAGATGGCCCAGGAACCTTTTCTGTCGGCGGGTTAGCCTGTGAGGTTCCCTCGTTGGTATCAGTCCGGCTGGCCGGTCCCGTTCCTTTAGATAAAGATGGGCCGCTTCTTTGAACTGGCGGCTCGAACCACCTGCAACTGGGCCTAACCAACTGCCTCCTGCTCCTGCCTACCCCCACTCCCCCCTTACTTCCAGCCACTCACCCCACACCTAGTAGCTTGCTGCCTGCTGACCTCTCGGGCTAGGCTGAGGCTACAGGTAGCTCCAGATGGCTGTAAGGGTAAGACAGCTGAAGCTGTGGCAGCCAACGGGGACAACCAAGAACAGGGCTAGCTGGCTGGTTTATCCCTCTCTCTCTCTCTCTCTGCGCATTACCTCAGGTGTTCACCAAAGTGATGGTGGTGGTTGCGGCACATCTGCAAAGGTCAGGGTTTCCTATCTTCCCTTACCTTAACTAACTATTGGCTGTTGAATGCAGGCTTGCCCCAGGCAGACATCTCCCACCTCCAGACAACAGCGAACCTCCTGCACTAGCTGGGGTTCACTATCAGCGTGCTGAAGTTGCACCTGACTACCTCTCAAACGCTCCCTTTCATCAAAGCTGTTCTGGATGCAATGCAGACCCTGGGATATCCTCCTAAGCGCTGAGCCTAGGGTATTCAAGCTATGATTTCAATATTTCAACCTCTCTCCTGGATTTCAGTGAGACCGACTCTGAGGCTATTTGGCCTCATCACCTCTTGCATCTTGCTGGTAGCACATGCCTTTTGGCAAAGTGGTCTCTGCAGTGAGATCTCAAGTCTGAGTTAGCATAGTATCAACTAAATCTCTCTGACATGGTCCAGATCACAGAAGGAACTGCAAAAGACCTGCAGTGGTGGATGACAACCGAGACTGGGTCAACGGCAGACCCCCTCTCTTTTCCCCACCCAGAGATAACTGCCATCACAAATGGTGTCTCCATCTGAAGATAGTGCAAGAGCTCTTCAGAGATTGGGAGTACCTTAGTTAGATCTATTTACACAATGTAAGCAGTTCTGCATGCTGGAGTTTTCAAAGAGGCTTTGGCTCAGAGGCACTTTCGTCTTGAGTGGAGCTCAGGCTTCCTGTACCCCTTTCCATTGATAACACTTCTATCCAGATTTATCAAGAAGATCAGGAATGACTGGACCAAGCCATTCTCCTGGCTCTCGATTGGTTGTGGAGAGTCTGATATTCCAAAATCCTGAAAATGAGCATCAGTCCCCTGATCAGGCTGTCCTTTCGGAAGGATCTTCCGTTGCAGCAGTAGGGTCATGTCTTGCACTGATCCTGTACACCCTTCACCTTCACGCGTGGAGATTGAGTGGTGGCAGTTGATAGCCTTTGATTTTTCTCTTAGTCTGTGACGTTTTTCTGGAAGCCTGGCGTCCTTCCACCAAGACTGTTATATGCCTGCAGTTGGAACACATTTGTAACATGGTGTGCATCCAAGAATATTGACCTTCTTTATGCACTCTTATCCCAAATGTTATTGTCTTTTCTTTCCCTGGCCCAGCGGGGCTCTACCCTGAGCACTGTTAAAGGTTACTTGTCAGCCATCTCAGCTTACATATGGTTGCCAGACCAACCTTCCCTGTTCAGGTCACCTTTTGTGACTCAGTTTCTTAAGGGACTCCAGCATCAGTTTGCCCCAAGACCATTCATCCTCTCCCAATGGGACCTCAATGTAGTTTTAACCTTCCTCATGTGTGCATCATTTGAGTCACTGCACAATTGCCCACTTCAAATATTTACCATCGAAATGGCTTTTCTGGCCATAACATTATCCAGGAGGGTTGGCCAACTGCAGGTACTCTGTGCATCCTCCCTACATGATGCTATACCCAGACATACTGGTTCTGAGAACCTGGGCCTCCTTTCTTCCGAAGGTGGAGGCACCCTTCCATGTAGGCCATAATATCACCTTGCCAACTATCTTTGCTCCAACTCATCCTTCTAAAGAAGAGGAGAGACACCACAGTCTGATCCAAAAAAGATCGTTTTTGATCCACATTGATCAAACCAGAGTCCTTCAATCAATTGGACAATCATCTCTTTATTGGCTATGTCAGGGCCAATAAAGGCAAGGCTGTTCAGAAACAGACCATCTCTCGATGGATTATGCTCTGCATAAAAATATGCTACGCTTTGGCCGAAAAGCAACCACCTGAGGGCTTGCCAACTCATTCCACCTAAGCCAAGGCTGCAACCACTGCACTAGCTTGTGGTGTCACTGTCCTGGGCATCAGACCCTCAGCAACGTTAGCTTCTTTACAAACATTTACCAAGCACTACTGCCTGGACAGTCAGGTCCGTCGTGACAGGCACTTTGCCCAGTAGGTTCTGCAGGATTTTTTTGTCTGTTCCATTTGCAGACCCACCTCAGGGGAGGTATTGCTTCGGTATCTATTCTAAGGTAAGGAATCTGCGGCTAGACGTCTCTATCAGATATACAAGTTACTTACCTTCGTGGCTAGTTGATCTCTACCCAATTAGGTGTGATGGAAGGTAGTTAACTTGTTCTTTCGCATAGATTTTCAAACTTTACTAAGATTTTTTTATTTTATCTAAACCTTTAAGTACTGATTTTTCAAAAGCCAGTGTCTTGGGAGGAAAAATTGTAGTAGGCGTTGTAAAAGACTACTTTTTTTTTTGTGCAAACCTGCCTCATGGAATCAATCAATCAATCAATTGGGAAATTTGTAAAGCGCTCTACTCACCCGTAAGGGTATCAAGGCGCTGAAGGGGAGGGGGCTGCTACTGCTCGAACAGCCAAGTCTTGAATGGTGCTCGTGAGAGTTTTGTTTCTCAAGGAAAGGACACAGACTTTTAATTTTAATCTTTTTAGGTCTTGCTAGACTGCTCAGCTGTTGCCAAACCTTATGTGATAAAAAAAAAAGAGCTTTGAAATGTTCTTTTGAGCGTGGTGCAGCCCTCATTTTGGACATCTTGAGTACAGTATTTGACTGGAATGAAGTTGTGTGTCACAGCTGAAAGAGTGCTTCCATTGTACTCCTATTGGAGGATCTCTGTTCACTTAATGTGGCCATCACTTTAAAGTATAATGAAGAGACAGCATGCTGCGGGGAAATTCTCTATGGTACCATGATTATTCTGTTCGCTCAGGAGACTGTTTACTAAGCTACTTGAGCCAGCAGCAGTATGACTGACAGTAACATTAATCTCCCTAAGGAACGCTCATTATCTTTATTTTGCTGGAGTCTCAGCTCAAGTAATTTGCACTTTCACAGCCAGCGAAAGGTGGCTCCAACTACTGCAAGACTTCTCTGCCACATGAACCTGCCCAGAAGTAATGGTGTATGCACCGCTTAAACCACTGCATCCTGTGGAGGCCGGCATCAGTGAAGCTGCCTCAGCGGGTATCCCAGAAGAGGGCGAATCTGTGAAGACTGGTCCCAGCTCCCACTAAGGGCTATAGAGATGCGCATTCCTTCCTCACACTGGCAGGAGGCACAGTGTCACGTGGGCACAGAGTCAGTGCTGGATGTCGTTGGGTCCTTTGGTGTGCAGTGGATGCTCCCTGCCCACAGTGCCATCTGTGTGCAGTCGTAAGGTGCTCTATGAAGGCAGTTGATGGGGTAGGTAAAAGCCTACAAGCAATCACTGCAAATCTTGTAGGAGTTTACACCAGCATGTGTGGCAAGGCGTAGCCTTTTCCTGCACCACTTATTGAGTTGTGCCTGCTGCCCAAGGCAGAGCCTCTGGTATCATTTTTGTGGAACAAGCCCCATCGTCCCCCTTCACAACTGCTGCAGTTCAGACTGCTTTACAAATACAACTTCCCAGTTGTGTTTCAGAATCACACGTGGAAATGTATGGCAACTTTTGTCATCTTTGTAACTCAGACAAGGTTCTCAATTTAAACCCTGATTCTGAATTTGTGGGAGGATTTGCTGACAGGTAGGACAAGGGAAGAAGGTGTTAAAGTGTGGGTAGGTTTTCACTCTCCTCACACGTCGTCTTGATAGGCTCTCAGTCACTGATTGTGATCACATAGCTGCTTGACATGCATCTATATGAACCCCAAGCCAATAGGCTGAGAAGCATCCATTTTTAGATCCATTCCCACTCAATAAAATCAGTGACACAAGAGCTTACCCGTGTTTGTGGAAGAAAAGGGGGTTGTACTTTATTTACATTAGAAAAGCCACAGTTGTTTGTTACAACATGTTATAATCGTTTACAACAATATAACATTTAGTATACCCTTGTATCCCTAAGTGTTCGCATCGCAAAAATACAAAAAGTTAAAAGCACATGCAGATGAGCCTTTCATATAACCAATTGCCTATGTTTACTCTACCGCTTCTTTAGGGCTATAAATTGAAATTCTCACTCCTTTGTTCATGGATCTCTAATGCGCATTCTCAGAATACTCAATGGATTTCTTAGGCTGGACAATCTGGGTTATGGCAGTCACTGTCCCCCTAAAATGTTATACACTTTAATTTGCACTTACCTTGTCAGTGATTTATCATCAGATAGCAACACCTCTAATCACCACAAGGTGGACAATCCACACCTCAGCCCAGAAAGTCCAGGTCTCAGAACAGCTACCCATCTTGTATTCTTGCTTCTGCATTCATTCATGGTAGGCAAAGTGTGTATCACCTTTTAAGAAAACGCTTTGAACACCGTGCCAGTCAGTGGTGTGCCTGGGAGAGCATAGGGTGAGCAGTGTGTCTGTGTGAGTGAAGGATAAGCAGTGTGGCTGTTTGTGAGTGTAGAGTGAACATTGTTATATTGTGAGTCAAAGTGAGGTGTGTGTATTCTGAATGCAGGGCAAGGGGAGTGTCTGAGTGCAGAGTGAGCAGAGGTCTTGTGCAAATGCAAAGTAAGGGGAATGCTAGTGTGAGTGCCCGGTGATGGGAGTTGTGCGAGTGTAGGGAGAGCAGTCTGTCTGTACAAGTGCCGGGTGAGAAGTGTGCTTGTGTGTGTATAGAGCACGCTATGTGATTGTGCCACATCTCACATTGTGATGGACAAAGCAAGAGGGGAAACATGGATTTTCTGTAGGTATTGAGTGGTGTCTGTCGCAATAAGAGATGTGTAGAGAGATGGAGGTGAGGCGTATAAAGTTACTGTGGGTTGCAGTGAGGAGGTGTGACCTACACTTTTTGAGGATAATATGACAAGCTCTCAACTTTACCAGTTCCATGCATCACTATATAATCCACTTCAGGATTTCTTTGTATTCTGGTATTTGTAGTCTGCATGCAAGCTGCATCAAAACAAGTAGCCTAAAAACACAAATTTAATATCATGTTTGGACTGCTCAACAAACACTTACAATGGGTTTCAGGGACAGTCCTACCACAGAGAGTACGTAGGTGGTAGACCACCAGGGGTGGCTCCTCCATTAAGGTGGAGGAGCGTTGCCCCCTCCGCCAGCAGCGGCAGCTGCAAAACCTTTTCAAGAAAACGATAATAAACACAGTTTATTGAAAAAGGGCAAAGCATGGGAGGTGGCGAGCACTTGAGTGGAGTGCACACAGCGTGTTTTGCCGGCCGTCTCGGACCGGCCAAACACACATGCACAGTAGGCTCTTTCCAGCCCAGCAAGACAGTTAATGGGCTGGAGAGAGCCTGCACAGGCTCCCAGTCTGCCTGGGAGCACCCTGGCAGGGCGCTCCCAGCCAATCCTTATGCTGCTTTGAGTAGCGTCAGGATTGGCCGCAGGACAGGCTGGGAGCCTGTGCTTGCAACCTGGAGCGATGAGGGACATAGGAGTGGCGCAGGAGGTGTTTTTGTTTTTATTATTTTTTTACTTAATTTTTGGCTCCTGTACAAATATACAGATTTGCAAGAGGGATTTTGAATCTCTTACTCTGTACAAGATTAAGCCAGTTTACCTTATTTTTCAGCTCAGGGTGGTTTAAAATCAATGCACATTTCTGTTGAAGAGACTAAACTTAAACCAACAAAAAAAAAAATCTCGGAGTCTACCTTATGACCTCTGTTTGCAGACCCTGCTCCCTCATACTGGAGGCCCAATGCAGATGTGCTCTGCACAGTATGTCCTAACATTAGTGGCATTAGTTACAGGAAAGTGTGCAGATTCTCTTTGTTCTTTTTGGACTGATGTAAGCAAATGGGGGCAGAGCTCAAGGCCTAGTAGCCATCATGAGTGACACTCTGCCTGTCCGGCTGACAGGCTCATCATCTCTAGTGGGTCTTCGTGCACCTGGAGCCAGAATTTCATCAGAATAGAGAAAAAGAGCAACAAAATATAAAACAAGGCAACCTCCCTTCTGCATGTATGCAGCCAGAAACCTAGTTAATTACACCCTCTTTTCCACCAGGACCGCCCATCGTTACTCCAGTTTAAGCAAGAGCTGAGGACACACCTTTTTTACCAGACACCATCTTTAGCTTAACTTTTAGGAACACTGGAGTCTGTGGTTTGCTGGACGTACTGTGGCCTGTGTGAGAATCCAGTTGTCTCTGAAAGATTGTGGTTGTTTCAGAGTGAACTGACCCCGTGATCATGCCTGTCTTGTTTGGCTCTTTTCCTTCTAATCTGGGGTTAGAAAGACCCTTGTAGATTTAGGGGGCATATAGAGAGTGTTGAATTGTTAACGGTTATACCATAATTTTTAAAATGGTGTTACAACAAACCAGACAGTATCATACGTGTTCTTTTTTAATCTCCACTGGTTATCCTTGGAAGTTCACATTCCTTTCAAAATGGCATGTATCATACACAAAGCCTGACCCCCGTGGCCAGCTTACTGAAGGATAACCTACCCTTCGTTGGATGTTACAGATAGACTACTAATATATCTCACCTAATAATGGTAATTCAGAAGAAGAAAAAGTCAAAGACCATGAACTCCAGTATTTGTTGCCATTTTCCACGTAATGTTTTGGCCAAGGCAAACGAGTTCGAAAGAAAGAGCACAGGATAAGTCACCATTAGCAGGAAGGACGTAATCAGTCGTAACAGGAAGGTTCTCTCAAGGCAGCATCACTTAATATAGGGTTGCTCCCTATGCTCAAGGATGAAATCTGTCTCCTGCTACAAGATATATATATATGTCTGAGCAGATACTGCTGAGGCACTTTCCAAGGGTTCTAATCTGATACATTGAGACAAAAAGGAACACGTGGGAGGAGTAGTCACTGTGGAATTCAAATCTAATCTGAGTACGATGGTTGGTCCCTCTCTGAGCCAGAGACTGAATGGTCTCCTATTGTGTCAGATTTCACTATCGGCCTTATATACAGTTTGTATTCTGCTGATCGCCAGTCCAGCTTCTGCCCCAGTCCTTTTCTTTGGAAAACTCAGTGTTAACTGGACATGTAGCCATCACTTTTCTATATGTGCTTGGTGACTTAAGTCTGCTCACTCGACTTGTCCTGCCGTGAATGTTTTTGATTTTAAACTAAGCCTTTGGCCCAAGTAGGAGGTAACTAGGGCATCCATCAGCAGAGCATACTACTAGCATTTTCGACTCCTTTCCTAACAATCAAGGTTATCTCAACCTACCCATGCCTTGGGACTGTTCATGCCATAATTCAAATGGAACCATAATTGCTAACAAATCCTCCACCTCAGCCCCTCCCATGTCCTCCCCTTCCACAAGTTCGTTCTTCTCAGTCTTACTTCTGGTCCAAAATTAAGATGTTATTTTGTCAACAGTACAGTCAAATGCTTTGGATGTATTTCTATATGCTTACAGCAATAGAGGCCTTGTGCAGGAAGATGTTTGCCTTCCTTTTTGATGAGGAAAAAAATTAAATAGAAAAATTATGTTAAATGCATGCAAATCCAAGTATTCAATTTTTAACACAATTGTTTACATTTCTGACCTTCTCCTAGTGACCCCTCGAGTATAATGGAAGGAACCCTCCCACACCACTCTTTACCTACTATTCGAAGTCTTTGAAGACTGATCTGAAGACCAGCTAGAACCTAAAACTACTTTTCCGTCTCTTCACCAAGTTACTGCACTAGACTTAGATGCAGTCTATTCAGTGACTGCAAAGGATCAAACAAAAGGATCAAATGGATGTTTTGTAGACAGATTTTAATCTTTAAAACGGACTTAACAGTGGCTACCATATCCTGCTTGAATGCTGATTAGGGCAAGAACCTTGATACTAAATGCTCCAGCCCAAATCTGAGAGTGCTAACCATCCTCACTGTGCAGAAGAATCGACAGGTTCCTCTGATTCATCCTGATGCCTTGCATCAGCATTGATGGCCAACAGAGATTTTTTTTGTTCACCTTGATTACTAGTTACAGATACCGCTCTGAATAAAGGACCGACAATCACTTGAGGTGACTCAGTTTTCATATTTTTAATCCAGTTACGATTTTCCCTGTGCATTGAAGATTGACCATTTCCACCCTTTATTCTTTTGGGCAGTTTCATCTCGCTGCTTTTACTTGTTGTACTGATCCTATTTTGATTGCTGTGACTGCTTACTGGTCATTGACAATCTCTCTTTGAAGTGCTTCATCTTTTTTGACTATGCAGTTGTGCAGATCGCGACACATTTCCCTTTCTAATGTTATCCAGTTTGATCCTGGGATTTTGTATGGGAAAGCTTTTGAGGACTGGAATGTAGGAGGTAGCCCTGCAGGCTGACAGCTTGCAGTCAGTTTAAGTAATGGACAGTGTGGGCTTACAACAGACGTTTTCATATTTCGCTGCATAACAACACATTTAGATTTAACCCCTTCTCTTCCAGGGAGGTAGTGTCTTTCTGTGCCAGAAACATTGTCCAGTGTTTGCACAGGGCTAGTACAAACATTGTAGAAGCACTTCCTTTGCTGTCTGGGCTTCATGATCATGACATTTGAAAAAGTCCTAAAGAGTTACTACCTAGTCCCTTTTTCCTGGAAATTCTCATGAGTGTAATAAATTGATTCACCCTCAACACTCGAGCCCCTGATCTAGTTTTGCTTGTTGTGGATTCTGAATAGTCATTAATGATTTATCTTTGTCTTTTTCTTGATTCTCCATCTCCCTCTCTTTTGACTGCGTTGTAGTGTACATTGTGGCACATTCCGTAGGTCAAGTTGTGTTGCCAGGTTTTAATTTTGGGGAAAACCTCGGAGGACTGGACTGTTGGCCATTGCCCAATAGGATGGCTTCATTAAATCAGTTTCCTTATTGGACACTTGTGGTCATATATAAGTTGCTTTCAAGTTTTTCTAAATGTGTTTCTTTCATTTATTAGAAAGAGAAAAGAAAATGAAGTAAGTATTTGTCAAGATTTGTAAAGTGTGAACGTTGGGTACATATTAGCACATTATGACAGACTTTTTTATGGCTGAATCTATACAAATCGAAATGATGTTGGATTAATATCTAATTTTGCCATATTCTGTATTTCCTAAGGCATCCTCATACCCTTGAAGCTGGTACTAAATCTAGGGCAAAATCCCAGTTGCACATAGTTGCTTCGTACCCACTTGATATTTTTAATGGCTCTGAGAATTAAATTATGTCTTATGATCTATTTGACCGGCAGTGTTATTTTTGATAGGTTCAGTTACACCGTTCTTTCACAGGACAGTGTTTGCCAGTGCATTAGCAAATTGTGTTAGGTGCTGGGGAACAAAATGTAGTTTACCCAATGAAAGGCCAAACATTAAACCTTTTGGGCAGCTTAAGTGTGCTGTTTATTGTTAGTAGGGTTATGTTTCTTTCCTACAGTGGCATTCTGTGTTGGTGAGAAAAGTTATTTCTTCTGTCCTTCATTTTAACCCATGTAAGCAGTATGTCACGGGCTATTCCATCAGTAGTGTACAGGTGGGGTCTAGCTCTACAGCAACACCAAATTCACTGCGGTAGAGCTAGCTTTCAATTTTAGAGTCCTATGTGACCTCTAGATGAGTGGCATATCTTGTGCTCTTTTAAATGATCTGAATTGGAATGTGTCATTCCCTTTGTGTTAGAGTTTGGGACTCTTCTGTTTTTTGTCTAGGGTGTATTTTTCTTTAGATATGTTCTAACAGACCAAATGCTGTTCTGACTTCTTGTCTTCATGACTTGTCGCACTTACATTGGATCTACCCTCTTCTTGCCCAGTTTCTGTTCTGAAGACCATTGTCTCGTTCTTGTTATTCCTGACCAAATATCAATCTGAGTAGATCTTCTGCCTCTCTGCCAAGTGACCCTTATTTCCATGTCCCATCCGAGTTGTTTCCACAAGGGTCCCTGCTCCCAGCCTCACAGACTGCTGAGATTCAGATCTACCACCCAATCACCCTTTGGCTGAGTGGATAGATGGATTGATGGATGTATATTGAAACATGGAGAGATGGCTAAGTAGGTTCACAGGTAAGTGACAAACCTATGCCCCCAGCAAGAGATAAATCAATAGCATGGCATAGCTGCATTGTGTGTTTCAAGTGAGATAGCTCTGCTGTCTCTACTGAGGCAGTAACCACTCACCTTTATAGATGATAACCCTGTCGTCTTGGTTAGATAGGCACAGCTCTGTTGTCTTTGACATCTGGGCGGTAAGTCAGCTATTTGCACTGAGCGAGCGATCAGTATGCTTACAAAAATATAGCTATTCTGCCTCTGATAGTTGCTGTATCACTGTGCAGTGTGTGACAAGTGAGTTTCACTTAATGCTGTTGTCCCTGCTCCGCTTTTTTTTCCTAACATAGAATTCTGCCAAGGAAAGTGACACGGACAGGCAGAGCTTCCTACTCACTCACTTTAGTCAGTACATCTGCATGTAGAGCCCAGGCTTGGAAAGTGACATTTGGAAGGAGAAAGATTTACAGAGGGGTATGTCTCATGGCTTCTTCAATGAGATTGGACAAAGGAATACCCCTGATGCTGTCTGATCCTAGGGCTGAGTGATCAAGGTGGCCAGTACTACTCCCTCCTCCCACCCGCATATTAACCTTCCTGTATGGCAGCAATGAGCAACATATTTTCTAGGTTCCAACAAAGGCCTACAAAGCTGTACGAGTATGTTATGGGAACCTAAAAGAGCAGGCCACAGGAACTTGCCAATTACACTTTGAGTTTCTGTGAAAAAATAGAAGCCACTTACAACAAGCTGGCAGTCTCAAGTGATATCGCCACAACCATAAGCACACACACGCCTACCCTATGAGTCCCTTCCCAGGGCCCATCCGTTAAGTCCATTGTGCTTGGGTCCTGATCTGTAAGGCTTCTGAAGAGATGAGAGCAGAACATACCCAGAGACTTTGACAGTTCCTCGCCACTGCTTGTAGCCTGGGCTTATATGCTTTTGTACACATTGGTTACCTAACTCATTTTGACTATCATTTCATGGTCTGTGTCAGAAGCTTGGTCCGCAGCTACAGTAGTATAAATTCTATATTGACTATTGCTATACACAGAAGAGAACGTTGAGCTGCGAAGGCTGTTGAAGATTCAGACTATGTTGGCAACTGTTGCAGTGGTTGTTTGTCAGAATATTGTTGTCTAAATATCATCTGACATTGATTTATATGAAACGAAAACTGAGAAACCACATTTGAGGAAACTAAATCATGGAAAATCAACTTAAATGAAAGACAATTTTAAGGAAATGCCAATAAATCAAAAATTAAAGGAAATATATTCAAAATTACATTAAACCTGGGTTGAGTTTAGGACTAGTGAGGGGTTTTTGGGGCCAACAATGAGTAATGTTTAGGGTGAGGAAAGGATTTTTGGGCTCATAAATAGATGGAGTTCATCAATAGAAATGAGTTTCAGGGTCAGGGATCGGTGGAGTTTAGGAGTATAGAACAGGTTTTTATAGGTCTCAGGAATGGGTAGAGTTTCGAGGTGTTGATGGTTTTTATGGCTCACAGATGAGTAGAGTTCAGGGGTTTAAGGTGTTCTTAGGGTTCACAGGTGGGTAGAGTGTAGGAGTGTTGAGGGGTCCTAGGGTTCATAGATGGGTGACGTTTAGGGCTGATAAGGGTTTTTAAGGTTCAGTTATGGGTACAGGTTAAGAGTGGTGAAGAGTTTTTAGGGTTCACAACTGAGTGGAGTTCAGAGAGGTGAGGGGTTTTAAGGATTTAAGGATGGGTGTAATTTAGTTGTAGAAAGGGTTTTTAGGGTTCTTTGGTGGACAGAGTTTAGGGGTGGTGTGGGCTTTTATAGTTAACAAATGGGTGGTAACGGCGGTGAGTATTTTTTAAAGCTAAGAGATGGGTGGCGTTTGGGTGTGGTGAGGTCTTTTAACCCCTTAGCTGCTGGGCCTTTCCCCCCCCCCAGTGCTGAGCCCTTTTTTGGCTATTTGGGGTAGTTCGCGCTTAGGGCTTCATAACTTTTTGTCCACATAGGCTAACCACGCCAAATTTGCGTCCTTTTTTTCCAACATCCTAGGGATTCTAATGGTACCCAGAGTTGGTGGTTTCCCCTGGAGGAGACCAAGAAAATAGCCAAAATACAGTGAAAATTTAGTTTTTTCCAAAAAAATGGGAAAAAAGGGCTGCCGAAGAAGGCTTGTGGTTTTTTCCCTGAAAATGCCATCAACAAAGGGTTTCTGGTGCTGAAATCACTATCTTCCCACCTTTCAGGAACAGGCAGACTTGAATCAGAAAACCACATTTTTCAACACAAATTTGGCATTTTACTGGGACATACCCCATTTCTACTATATTTGGTGCTTTCAGCCTCCTTCCAGTTAGTGACAGGAATGGGTGTGAAACCAATGCTGGATCCCGGAATGCTAAACATTTCTGAAAACTAGACAAAATTCTGAATTCAGCAAGGGGTCATTTGTGTATATCCTACAAGGTTTTCCTACAGAAAATAACAGCTGAAATAAAAAAATATTGAAATTGAGCTGAAAACAACAGCCATTTTTCTTTATGTTTTACTCTGTAACTTTTTCCTGCGATGTCAGATTTCTGAAAGCAATATACCGTTTTGTCTGCTGGACTCTTCTGGTTGCGGGGATATAAAGGGCTTGTAGGTTCATCAAGAACCCTAGGTACCCAGAGCCAATAAATGAGCTGCACCCTGCAGTTGGTTTTCATTCTATACTGGGTATACAGCAATTCATTTGCTGAAATATGAAGAGTGAAAAAGAGGTATCAAGAAAACCTTTGCATTTCCAAAATGGGATCAAGAAAAGGTTTTGAGGAGCAGTGGTTATTTGCACATCGCTGAATTCCGAGGTGCCCATACTAGCATGTGAATTGCAGGGCATTTCTCAAATAGACGTCTTTTTTACACACTCTCTTATATTTGGAAGGAAAAAATGTAGAGAAAGATAAGGGGCAATAACACTTGTTTTGCTATTCTGTGTTCCCCCAAGTCTCCCGATAAAAATGATACCTCACTTGTGTGGGTAGGCCTAGTGCCCGCGACAGGAAATGCCCCAAAACACAACATGGACACATCCTATTTTTTTTATAGAAAACACAGCTGTTTTTTCCAAAGTGCCTACCTGTAGATTTTGGCCTCTAGCTCAGCCGGCACATAGGGAAACCTACCAAACCTGTGCATTTCTGAAAACTAGAGACCTAGGGCAATCCAAGGAGGGGTGACTCGCGGGGCTCGGACCAGGTTCTGTTACCCAGAATCCTTTGCAAACCTCAAAAAGTGGCCAAAAAAACAAGTTTTCCTTACATTTCGGTGACAGAAAGTTCTGGAATCTGAGAGGAGCCACAAATTTCCTTCCACCCGGCGTTCCCCTAAGTCTCCCGATAAAAATGATACCTCACTTGTGTGGGTAGGCCTAGCGCCCGCGACAGGCAATGCCCCAAAACAGAACGTGGACACATCAAATTTTTTCATAGAAAACAGTGCCTACCTGTGGATTTTGGCCTCTAGCTCAGCCGGCACCTGGGGAAACCTAGCAAACCAGCACATTTTTGAAAACTAGAAACCCAGGGGAATCCAAGATGAGGTGACTTGTGGGGCTCGGACCAGGTTCTGTTACCCAGAATCCTTTGCAAACCTCAAAATGTGGCTAAAATACCACGTTTTCCACACATTTCGGTGACAGAAAGTTCTGGAATCTGAGGGGAGCCACAAATTTCCTTCCACCCAGCGTTCCCCCAAGTCTCTCGATAAATATGATACCTCACTTGTGTGTATAGGCCTGGTGCCTGCGACAGGAATAGATCACACAACGGTCAATGTTGGTCCTTACGTGAGGCAGCTGTTGACCCTGGGGTGATCCATTCCTGACACAGGCACTAGGTGTAGGCACTCAAGTGGGGTAGTGTTTTTATCAGGACAGGTGAGGAGTCACTGGGTGGTAGGAATGTTGTGGATCCCAGCATATTCCTGTAGTTTGTGTGACAGAAATGCGAGAAAAATAGAGGTTTTTTTTCAACATTTCAGCTTTGCAGGGTATTCTGGGTAAGAAAACTTTGGGGAATCCACACAAGTCACACCTCTGTGGACTCCCCCGAATGTCTAGTTTCCAGAAATGTTTGGGTTTAGTGTGTTTCTCTATATGGCCGCTGAATCCAGGACCAAAAACACAGGTGCCTGCCTTACAAAACCAGTTTGTTTTGCCATAGACAATTTTGATGTCTCCACAATATGATTTGGGTGGTGGAATTTGGGGCTGAACTAAATTGGTGAGCTCCCAAGAGAGCACTCTCTCTCTGCTTGCCGCCGCATTCACCTGCTCTCTGGGTTGGCCTAACCCACTATTACCCAGTTGCACGAACAGCTTGCGAAGGGACAGCAGGACTGTCCTCATCACCTCCCTCATAATGTACTGGAAGAGGAGTTTTCGAATGGGACTCCTCTGACTGAAAAATCACTCCCAGAGTCTGTGCCATTGTCCTATCCCTCAGATGCTGTCTCAGTATCTGATGTCTCAGTCTCTGATCCTATGTCAGAGCGGTCCTCTATAACCCGAGTGCAGGCAGCAGTCATCCATCAAGATGCCATCTCTGCTATTGGCTAAACTGTTGCTCTAAAACACTAGCCTACGTAGACAGTCACAAAATCGATGGTGTGTGTGAGATACGTGCAACAGTAGAGGCCACCTTACCTGCGCTTCTTCCCTCAATCAGCACGTACTTTCAAGACACTCAAAAAACACCTTGTCACATACCATTCGTCACAGTCTTTAGCACCTCCTGCGCCCAGTCCAACAATCATTATTGGTGCTCCCACTCCCTCCTCCTCGGATTCCCTCATTACCACCCAGCAAAAGTGCCCTTCATCTCTCCATAGACTTTACTAATGTACTCAGCTATTTACATAAAATACAGATGTGCTCTTTGCAGTAGGCATATAAACCTTCTGCGCTTCTTTATGGCACTAAAACTGCCACTAGACAAGTCGGACCCTTTTCCCCCCAGGGAAACCACACACATATTGACAAAAGTGATGTATATATGACAGCCAACCACCTGAAACTCAACTCAAGCAAAACCGAAATAATCCTCTTTGGCCCTCACCAAAAAAAACTGGGACCCCCCATGGTGGCCCACCACGCTAGGCCCTGCACCCACCCCCGCCAACTACGCACGCAACCTCAGCATCATCCTAGACTCCTCCCTCTCTATGACCCAACAAATCAACGCTCTTACCTCCTCATGCGTCAACAAACTCCGTATACTGAAAAACATTCAAATGGATCCCCACAGAGACCAGAAAAACTGTCACTCACGCACTCATCAGCAGCAGGCTTGATTACAGAAACGCCCTCTACGCCGGCACCACTCTAAAACTCAAGTGCAAACTACACGCATCCAGAACTCAGCAGCACGACTCATCCTCGACCTCCACCGACACGAACACATCTCTCCACACCTCAAATCCCTCCACTGGCTCCCCATTGACAAAAGGATCACCTTCAAGATCCTCATCCTCACACACAAATCACTCCACAACACAGGCCCTGCCTACCTCAACGAGAGTCACCTTCCACACCCCCACACGAAACGTCCGTTCAGCTGACCTCTCTCTCGCCTCTGACCCCCGCATCAAACACACCACCGGGGGCAGATCCTTCTCCTACATTGCACCCAAAACATGGAACACACTCACAAGCCACATTCGCAAGACCCAAAACCTACTTCTTTTCAGGAAGGGCCTCAAAACCTGGCTTTTTGAACAGTGAACCTCCTAGCCCCTTTCCCTCCCCCCCGTCCCCCCCCCAGCGCCTTGAGACCCTCACAGGTGAGTAGCGCGCTTTATAAATCTCTTTGATACAGATCTACCTATATATATATATATATATATATATATATATATATATATATATATATATATATATATATATATATATAAATATATATCTACATAGATATATCTATAGATATATCCATGTACCTAGATATATCTATCTACATAGATATATATATATAGATATATACATATATATTTTTTTTAGTTGTTGTATGGTTTCCTTGGGGGCCAAAATGGCCCCCAGGGAACCCCTACAACATCTAAAAAAAAAAATGCCCCCACAGGGGGTCACCCTGCCCACGGGCGACCCCCTGTCATCGGGGGCTGTGCTGCGATCGGGGGCCAGAAACAGTTTCAGAAGGCCTCGTAAGAAAGGGGAGAGTCTCCCCTTTCTTACGAGGCCTTTTCAAAATGTTTCCTGACCCCCCCGATCGCAGCACAGCTGCGATCGGGGGAGCCAGGAAACCTGAAAGTGTTTCCTGGCCCCCGATCGCAGCACAGCTGCGACCGGGGGCCAGGAAACACTTTCAGGAAGGCCTCGTAAGAAAGGGGAGACTCTCCCCTTTCTTACGAGGCCTTCCCGAACGTGTAAAAGGCCGTTTTCCCCATGAAAGCAGGAAGCGGCCGCAAGGCTGCTTCCTGCTTTCATGGGGAAAACACCTTTGCAACGTCAGCGCGCCTCGCGGCGCGCTGACGTCACAAAGGGGCAGGTGGGGGGCGGGGGGAGACACAGTAGCTTCCGTGTCTCCCGGGGGGGGGGGAGGAAATAATAAATCCTCAGGTGCGACGCACCCGAGGATTTATTAATGCCCTTCCTGGTGTCGGCCACTGGTCGTGACCCGCACCAGGGAGGGTGTGTGGGCGTCGGCCAGTGGCCGACGCCCGCACTTAAGAGGTTAAGGGATCAGGGATGGGGGGCTGAAGCATAGAAAAGGTTTTTAGGGTTCAGGATTGGGTGGAGCAAGGGGTAATGAAGGGTTTTATGGTTCAAGGATTGGTGGAGTGTAGGGCAGGAAGGGCTTTTATGTTTTCGGGATGGGTGTAGTGAAGGGTTTTTACGTTCCTGGGATGGGTGACGTTTTTAGAAAGGGCTTTTAGGGAACATGGTTGGGTGTATTTTAGGGGTGGTGAGAGGTTTTAGTGGGGCAAGGATTGATGTGTGGGGTCAGCGAACTTAAAAAACCTGCAGTAATTGTTTGACAGTGTAGACGTTATAAATCTGAACTTACGGCCCTTGAAGTAAAGGCTGAAATAAATACCTCTGACAAAACTGTTTCTTAAAGTATGATCTATTGCATTTACATCAATAAAATAAGTATGGCTAATTCCAATTTCGCACAAAAAAGCATTCTACAGATGGTTTCTACAAATTGGTTTCTGTGGAATGGTAAATGCCATTCATTCTGAAAATGTCTATTAAACAGTTTAGGTGAAATGGTTTCTCAGTAATGGTATTGTATTCCATTAAATCATGTTTCTGTGAAACCACATACAACCCATCTGGCATATATATTGTGTCCTAGCTATTGTTTACGAACATATTGCTCCATTGGCAATAGATTTTCTGTTGACTTCAATGGGGCAATATTTTTGCGAAGAACATTTAGGACACAATATTTTGTCAGCTAACATTTAAGGTATTGTGAACCACAATTTTGCACTGGTAGGTTCAGTATGAAGAATACTTAACAATTGATGCTCTTGTGATCTGTGATTTATACTTAGATTTCGCTCGTTGTCACACTTCTGTACCTTTCTTACAAGGATACCTATGCATGTATAACACATTTTGGGATGTAAAATTAGTGTGGTTAAGCTGCCTCCACAGGGTTAGACGTCCTTGCTAATTATTTGTGGAGACTGACTGATATGTGGTTATCCCACAAAATATGTACCCCATTGAATGCAAGCAAAGAGAGGTGCAGTTTTCAAGGGCTTACTTTAAGAATTTTCCAAAGTTTTAGGATGCCAGTTTTAATGCTGTTTGAGGCAGCACTTTAGTTGTCACGATCAGAGTGCCCCACCAGAGTCGCAGAGGTCACATTCGTAACCCCCTGGAATAAGGAGTCAGTTCAGTGCACTAATATTAATTATAAATCATGTTGGACTGCGACCCTTACACATCCTTCTGAGCAGTACAGTGTAGGGAGTGTATACTGGTCACAATCAAGCTCAATGGATGAGTTCAGGGACACAGTCCAGACCCTTTTTCGTCAGTGAATAATAGCTCTCAGGAACATGGGATGGATTTGAAAATGTTTATTTTTAAAACAAAAGCCTAATGCATAAAATATGAAAAGTAACCACGCAGAAAAATAAAATAAACGCAACACTGCGTGACATGGCCAGGGAAAACAATAAGAACATTCCTAACATAGCAAGTTCCTAACACCCAATCGGTACTTCTAAACGCTATCCAACCTCACATACAGTATTGCTCCCAGACTGATATGTAATACTTTTGTTGTGAATTTTAGGTAGTTTGTAAAACATCGGCACCAGTTTCCTATGGTTCACAAGAGGAGTAATTCCATTGGGACTAGCAATGAAAGAGTAATGTTACAAATAATACGTTTTTGTAGGCAGAAAAGGGACTTTGTGTTCCCAAAACACACTTAGTTTCGGAGAGTGTGGATTATTTTGATAGGGATTTCAAGGATCTTTTAACTGAATGAATAATTACAAGAGTTTGTGGGCTGTAAAAAGAGCTCTCTTTCTGCAAATGAAATGGCCATGGTTGGTGTTTTGTGTGGAAATGTAAACATCGAACTGCCGATTTGATTAAATTGTATCTAACCACTTCTCTTTTTCTTCTGTAGCTATTGGTCCAACTGGTTCATCCCTGCCATCGCAGTACTGCTCTTAGGATTCATGTACCGCTACTATACTCTAGACGGCAGATCTTCCTGAGTGCACCTCGCACGCCCTGTCTCTCTAGAGCTGCAAATTGGAACAACAATTCAGAGAGTACAAAAGAGGATGGGAATAGGCTGGTTGCTGTTGATTCACTGTGTCTAACACAAACATGTGCCTATTCTATGCCTGGCACCTGAATGAATGCACCTGTCGTGGGCAATGAGCAGATTGTGGTCAGTGAATCTACCCTCAATGGGCACCTACCCCTTTTTAATCTTTTCAACAGGACACTTTTCTTGCTATACATTCCTCAAGCCGTCATCTGTTACTTGTAAAACTTTCTAGCATCTTCCCCTATGAATACTGTATCATGCTATTGTTCCTGTAGATGTCGGTCTCCAGTGTGCTGCTTATTCTGTACTCTTACATGGGTGTATCACGATGCTCACAACACTTTTTGAGCTTCAGAGTGTTTTGCAAGTGGCTGAAATTATGTAATCAATTATCCCCTTCCCCTTTGACCTCCTGCTCGTGTACTAAACAAAAGAAATGTACTTGCTGCCTCTGTTGACGATGCTTTTTATTTTATGGAAGTAATCAGTGAAAGCTGTCAAATATTAAACAAATGTTTGGATTATTGGATTCGTTAAGTTGTCTGTCTGAGTCTGTGTTGTGTGATTCTATAAACTATTTTTGCAGTTTTCTATGCCTGAATCAATGATTCACTTAAGTCATTTTGGATGTTACCAGGAGGCCATCAAAATCAGAATTCCAAAGACTGTTAGGAACTTAAAATATCATGTGACGACTGGTTTCCCTACACTGTCTGGCAGGCACTTTCTGCCCTCAAATCCCTAACGCCGATTCTTGTATTCAAATTAGAAAAAGATTCTGCCTGGCACCCAGCGTATTGACGTTGTTTTCCTGGTCATGCCAGTTACTTACTTTAAACATTTTAAATACAGAAGTATTTAGACTTCCAAACAGAAATGGAATGCCTTTCTAATATCTGGGCATTGAATGTTCTAAATTACTTCTTCAAAAAGTTGACAGACGTATTGACTGCAGGTGTCCTGCCAAGTTATCAGCTCACCCGTTTCTTTATCCTTAAAATAGTGCTTCTTGGTTCTTTTCAACCCTCCCATATAGTTATCTGTTTCAGTTGTTTCTGAAAGATTAAATAATGCACGTTTGGTGTGTCTGAGGGTTTTGAAATGAACGCATTTGTTTAATCGCGAGCTAGTCGAGCTCACTGAGAAGTAGTGTAATGTGAGTTCTGTGTGAAAGTTTAATGATGTCTGGCTGTTGTGTTATGGATGGTTTGTAGTCTTCTGATGATTTGCTTGGTGTTTCTGGTGTTGAGGGTGTTCTCGTAGTCCAACTTGGTGCAGACCAGGGCATGGTTGTTTTTCTAGTGTCACTTGGGAGCCATTTGAAGATCTGTTGTGGGAGCAGGATGCCGTGATGGTGTTAACTTGTGCACTCATGTCCAGTTTGCTGTCTGATTCCAAGGTTCCTGCCATAGATTGTTGATGTGTGTCCGAGTTTGGCTAGCTACCAATTGGACACCCATGATGAGTTGTTCTTGCTGGAGATCACTATTTCTATCTTGTCTGTGTTGAACTTGAGACAATTGCCTTTCACCAAGTTAGTGTTGTCAGTCATGCAGGCGAAGAACTTGCTTCTTGTGTTGGGGGTCTTGTCAGAGAGGAAGAGTATGAGTTTCATGTCATCGGCGCAGGAGAGGATGTTGATGTTAGGTGCATGGATGACCTTGGCCAGGGGAATCATGTATGCGTTGAAGAGAGTTGAACTGAATGATGAACCTTGAGGGACTCCACAGATGAGTTGCTGAGGTGATCAGTGAGGCATTGGTTGATTAGTTTCTCTAAGACTTTGGCAAGACATGGTAGGAGGGAGATGGATCTGTAGTTGGAGAGCATGGGGTCAGTGGGTAGTTTGCATGTTTCCATTTGTGCTGGAATGTGGCTGTGTCAGTGGAGGCACTGAGGGGTTTGCTGACTGGTAGGAGTTCTGAGGTGAAGATATGATGGGGGCAAGGATCATATGGGGCAGTTTAGAGGGTGGTGTGGCAGGCCATGATGTCAGAGTTCATTCTCCACTGTCATGGGAAGTTGAGTTGCAGTGGTAACAAGGCCTAGTTGAGGGTCGAAGTTGCCATATATGAAGGTGATTTTTTTTTTAACAAAAAGAATACCAAGAGCTTGTTGCAGACATCTTGCAGGGGGTGGATGGGCGATGTTGCTGGGATCAAGGTGGCCTGCAAAAGCTGTGCTCTTGGTGTTCTGTATCTGCTGGTAGTAGCATCTTAGGGCGGATTTCAAGATATCTTTATCCGTGGTGTCTTTACTTATTCTTCATTTGCACTCCTATGGCTTTCAATGGCCTATCATTAGCCTGAGTTCCACTGTGTACTAACTTGCCTTTGGTCAGACTCTTCTTGCCTTTGCGTTGCTCTTGAGGGAAGCTAGGGTGTAAGCACATACAGTGATCTCACTGTTGAGATTCTTGACGGCTTCCAGGAAGTTGCTGGTGTGCTTCGGCAGGTTCATGGTGATGGCAGAAACCCAGTCCTCTTCTGTGATGCTGTTCTATCAGGTTCATGTGGGTCCAGTGGTGGTATGTGTGTAGTGGTGTGGGATAAATATGCTGAAACTGACCAGGGCACGGTCTGCCTTGGTCATAGTTGCTGGCTTATTGACATTGATGTACCTGATTGAGGAGAAAATCAAGTCCAATAGTTGTCTGGCAGTGTGGGTAGATTCAGTAACATGCTAGGTGATACCAAGGTTTTGGGTCATTGTAGTCTTCTAGGTGAAAGTTAAGATCTCTGAAGAGGATGAAGATGCTGGCGTTGATGATGAGGTGTGCAACGAAGTCAGCGATTTTGACAAAATTGATATAGGAACTCAGTGGTCTGATTTGAGGGTTCCGCCCAGGGAGAAGAGGGCTGTCAACTTAAGGTGTTCCATGTAGCTGGTGGGGGTGTCCATGTAGCTGGTGGGTGTGTCCATGTAGGTGGTGCACCTGATGGTGTCTTTGAATATATTATGACTACTCTGCCTTTGGGCTTATGTTGATTGTCTTTGTTGGCAGTCTTGTAGCTGATGTGCATGGATTTCTCAGTGTCCAGTACAGAGGTTGGCTGTAGCTCTCTTTTCATGAGAAAAAGCAGGTAGGGAGTGTAGTTTTGCAGTAGGTTTTGTATCTCTGTGGTGTGTTTAGATGAGCGAGCTGGTGTTAAGAAGCATGCATGCGAGTGTGGTGTGTTGTGTAAGGCGTGTGTGGTCTGTGTGAGCAGGTGGCTGGTTAAGAGCACAGGGGAGTGCAGCAAGGTAGCAGAGGGTGAAGGGGGAGCCAGGGTTCCTGGCTCAGTTCAGGCACAGATGGAGATTTCTTTTGGCACACCTTTGGTGTGCCAGCAGTGCTTCCACTACTTGCATCCACATTGCGGCTGCCACTACGTAGGGCCAGTGAGTGGGGAGAAGTGCAGGGGGCTGTTGGTGGTGAGTAGATGGATGATGGAAAATTAAGCTCTCTTGCTTGGCCTCTTATTTAAAGACAGTTTTGGTGGGAACCCTGTTATGTCCCTTTCAGTGCAGTTGGAGGATGGGAAAGTAGATCATTAACTATTGTCTGCTAACAACAGTTATTTACTAGTAGAGAGCAGTTCAAGTAGATGTACAATCACTCATTCATTACATCTCAGATCGTTTTGTCAGACCACTATTTGAATTATTCATTCCCATCTCTGCTTATCTTTCTTAATATAGCTTGGAGAAAGCATGTAGGAACTGGAAAATGAACTCTCCAACATCATGTATTATGCTATTCCTCCTTCACCCAATCTAAGCAATGCCAGCAACCACTGTTCTAATTTCAGCACTTGAATTTAACCTACTTTAAATTCTGTTTGTCCTGTTACTAGTGTGAGGTCAAAAAATATGTCTACAGCTACTCCTTGTTTCTTGAAACAGGCCCACAGTCTAAAACAAACACTGTCAAAGTCAGTAGATCTTGCCTATGTGATAGCTATTGGCTTTGCCAATGTCTTTTATCTGTGGTATACAACAGCATGGCTTCTTTTCAGCATGACTAAAAGTTAGTGTTGTGGGGCAGTGGTGAGTAGAGTGATGTAGAGGAGAGTGGAGTGGCATAGAGTGAGATGGAGTGACTTAGAATGAGTAGTATGGCATAGAATAGAGTGGTGTGGAGCAGTGCAGTTGTGGGTGTAGGTAACTAAAGCATCGAAAGAGACAACAGATATGGTGAAAGCAACATAAATAAGTAGCTGTATGCCTGTGTTAAAAGTAGGAAAGCACATAACACGTCTAGGAATAATACTTAAATACTTACAACAACAAAATAGTGTGTTGCAAAACAACGATAAAGAACATGTGTACTTGGTCCATGCCACAGGGAGGAGATAACATAAGAAAGGAAGAGAAGTCTATGGCAGCAAAGCAACTGAAAGAGTGCAAATGAGAGTGACAATGAAAACAACAAATGGTATGCTGTGGGCAGGTTGTAAGCTCACTGAATTGTAAAGAATACATCTTGCAGCACAGCGTATTTGCTGTGTAGGCGAGACCTAATGACTTTCTTGGAATGCAGAAAGAAATTGGTGCCAAGAATATGATCCTGCTAAATGGGCTGAACTTCCAGCAACAAAGAAATTCATTAAATAGTGTCAGAACGAAACCATTTTTCCTCCTTCCAATTTCTAGCATTTCCTGCTCTTCTTATTTTTTAAGCAATTAGTGGCTTTATGTATAAGATCTTGTTTTTCTAAGATAGTATTGCAGAGAAATATTCTACAGTGGCTCCCCCTTTCTTTGTCACATTCAAAATATAACGAGTTTTCTTTACCTTCTTCCCCCGAACATATGACCTTTCTAATTTACACCATTCACGTTACGTTTTCACATAAAATTGGTCGCAATCCTCTCTCTTCTTGACTCAGTTCGGAATACTTCTCATTTGACAGGTGCTTTTCTGGCCCACCATGCTTAAAGAAGCGATGGTTTTACCGTTAAAACGGACACAAGGCCTCAAACCTTGACCCCTTTCTAACTGTAGACCTATCTCATTTGCACCGTTGGTCACAAAATGTTTTGTACATCACTTGCCAGACCACTTCTGCTCTTTTCCTGAAGCCACCAACTAACTCTCTTGATGATATTTATTTATTTTCTGCCATAATACCTTCTTTTTCTCAGTGACCGTGCCACTGATGAGGACACTGTATGACTGTGTTTGTTGGAGATCAGGGACTGGGTGGAAGCTAGTAGTTTATACATAAAAGAGATTAGCAAGCATTGGCATTGCCAATAGGTCTGGCTTTAAAGGAATGTTGTATGGTAATGTGAAGCATTACAAGAAAATAGCATGGCAATGTATTTGTATTTGTGAGGAAGCAAAGAACTTCAAAATAATATTTAGCTGTGGGTTAAAAGGTCAGGGGATAGTTGCACTGTGAAGCCAGACCTAAAAATCCATGTTGATTATTAACTGCCCTACTCCCATCTGTGCTGCTTCCACGGAAAAACAACATAAATTATCTATTTATCTATGATACTTTCATATCATGACAATGTCATGTGTGTACCCTTGAATGTTCATGCTCGGGCAGCTGGACAAATATACGAAGTTATCACAGCTACATGGAGGCAGGCACTTTGTTTGTAAAAGCACACAACTTCTGCCCAATCAAAACATGTACTCCTGTCTCCCAAACAGTTGCACTATCAAGCCAGCCCATAAAAACGAGGTGATTGTGGCAGGCAGCACTGCAAACGTCCTCTGGCCTGATGGCATTCAACAAAATCCCATTACTGATCTAATGTTGAAAAGCCTATGAGTAAAAAAATTACAAGATAATCGGCTAAATCTGTCCACTCAGGTGTTGACTGAGATGTCTCATCCTTCATCTCTCAGTATCCTGCCTTTCGCTACTCTGTAAGGCTGTGGTTTTTTGATCATGATGTGTGTGCTTATGTTTAAAGTACTACAGTACAGTTAATCCTATTATAAATAAGTCACTCATTCAACCCCTTTACACTTCAAAATTGAGTGACCATTTGATCACCTCATCGCGAGGTACAGTGAAACAAATCCCATTCTTAGCTACATTGACTTTCTATTAACTCAAGAATAGTCATCAAACCAGGAAGACCGCATCTCTCTGTGTGCGGATAAGGCTCTATATAAGTAAAGCACCCTCTCTTATACATCCCAAGGTTGATTCACATGCTAGAGATATATGGAGAGACAGCCAACCTGAGCATGAATTAGGGGACATTGGCTTTTATATCGTTGGCGGGCCTTCCTCGTCACTGTGCCAGGGGTCTACCACCATTAGGTGTGAACAGGGACCATTTAAATACTTCGGCATGTACATGGGACAGGACCATGAAGACTTCGACCTACAAAATCAGGGGACAGATGGCATGCTGGCTCACCCTTCCAATAAACATGCTGGGGAGAATCACCTTATGTGAAATGGTGGAAAATGCTTTATGTTTTACACAATTACCCATACAAAATTCCTCTGTGGTGGTACGCAAATATGCACATGAGCATGGGGGTGCTGCTCTGAAAGTTTCACACAAGAAATGTATACGATCCACATTTGATGTGAGCTAGGGGCAGTTGACATGAAGCTGTACTACTGGGCTGCCAAGTTACTTCCGATCAATGATTGAATATTCGAGGACCCTGCGACAAGACTTGATTGGGCATTCTTTTCCATGCCTCCACCATGGTCCATGCTGTATGGTGGGAGGCTCCCAAATGTGATTCTGGTCATTACAGCTATCATGATAAAAAAGCTGGAGGGAGACACTGCAGTAGATAGGCCGGTATAGTGTACTCACTAAAGAAACACCGCTGCGGATGTATACCTTGTTGTTCGAAAATGCATGGTTGAAAGGCTTTATGATTTGGGGCAGGTGGGGCATTTCCAAGCTAGTTGATGTCTGTGAGATGGACCACATCGTATCCTATGACCAACTATCTGCAGAATATGAGTTGCATAAATCCCAGTTTTTACTGTATTTACAGTTAAGACGCATTGAACACCCATAAGGCCCGCACCGTTGCACTTCCAGGATGTAGCCTACTAGACGTCAGACTTTCTATGTCAACTCTTTGGGGAAATGGTTTCTCTAATCTATACAAAACAGTGGTGATCAATGTCCCGACCCAATGTCAAAACTGCAAGAGACGGGATTCTAACCTGGGGCCACTGGACAAGGAGGAGTGGACAGAGCCAAAATGCCAGCTAAATTGCTGGTTATCCCTGCTTGGTTGCGGTTGATCCAGTTAAGTATTCCCAAAGAGTATACTTCACCATAGACAGACTATGGTCAAGGGGGAGGGATATTGGACCCGAATGCCTCCATGGCGGGCTTGCTAGAGACACCCCGTTACATGTAATGTGGGAGTGCCTGGTTATTAAAAGATTCTGGGGCCCCTTTTTCGGAAAACTGAAAGTAGTTGTGGGAATCCTGATAGACTAAGACCAGAAAATTGCAATTCTGGGGATGGGACGGGAACAGGTAAAAAGCTGCTGATTGGGATATAGAGAGTCGCTGGAGATCAGCAGTAGCCCCTCCAATTTCAACTAATTTTGGTGTGGCTAAGAGGAATGTATTACTTCTCTGTTGCAGAAGAAGAAGTGTATAAATCAAGGAGATGTCCACACAAACACAGCAAAATATGGGGACAGTGAGGGGAGTACTATATAATATTGCAAACTTGCCAGAGGGAAAGGGACCCCCTACAGACAGGAATTAGATGATGCAAGTTAAAGATAGTTGGAGCATATAGTAGATGACTGGACCTTCCTCCATACCCTAGCAAGGCACAGTGCATATGGGTAAAAGTGAAATGTTGTTGTGGTAATCTTTTACTGTTGTGGTAGGAAACCTCATAAAAAGAAATGTAAAGAAAAGAGTGGCCTTCAAAAACACTTTGCATAGTATCTCACACAGTGCATAAAACGGCTCACACTTCTTTCATCTAAAGTGCTTTCTCTGTCCCTGGCTAGAGCATTGTATTCCCCCAATGTTAATCTCTTTAAGATTCCTCATATCTACAATTTTCTATACGATGGCTTCTCTTTTTTCCTACATTGTGCCACAGTTGTGGATCACTATTCATTAGCCTTAGTAAAATCTTCTACACTTGTCTTTCTGAACTAGTAGGCAAATGCCGTTTTTTCTTACATTGCTTTTATATTGTTTCTTTTCTAATAGGTACTTGAAAGCTTCTTTAACATAGAGATTTCATACTGTGATCAGACTTATGAATATCGTAGACAAAGAAACTATTCTGTAAACGGCTCAGACCGCAGCTCCACTGCCATATGATAATGCATGCATCTTCTTTTTCTTGATTATACGCTAATGGTACAGAGCGCTGCAGGGCCTTCTTTTTGGGAAGCAAGCAACGATTACGACAGGTGGGCCTCACCTAATCACCTGCCTACACTAAAAGTGCTGGTGAACCAGACCAGGTTCCAACACAGCACCCCAGACCAGCTAGACATGGCTGGTGAAAATGGCAACAAGACTGTGGAACACATGGAAGGTCGTCCACCCCCCCCCCCCCCAGCCTAGGCACATGAGGAACATATCCAGATGCTGTTAGCTGTAACCAATCTGACCTCAGAGCATTGTTCCCCACCTCAAATTATTGATGACTCCCTGTCAGAAACCAGCTCCATCTGCTCCTCAAGCAGGGCATCCTCGGTGTTCCTGCCAGGTGTTACCCCGCACACAGCAGATACAGTAGTCTGAGGATTACTGACTGTCAGCACGTGATCTCCTGATTGTTCATATAGGAACACCCCTGCAGACTGCCTTTACCACACCCAGCAGTAACTGTTTCAGAATCCTACACTTCACAGAGCCGCAATGTGTCACTGTGCCATGTCTGTGGTCTGCCCACACCTTTACCACTTGTCAGCTGACCGTCAGGTTGTGATTTCCCACAGCATCCAGCCGCCCTCCTCATGGGTATGCGCAGAGGCAAACGTATGCAACCCTGGACAGCTGTGCAAAAAAGGAGGAGGAAATCTCAGGTGCCTCACACAAGGAACAAGTTGCTTGTGCACCTCTGCTGTTAGTCTCCACAATGGAGGTATGCGGATCTGTAAGCGAGCTGATATATTAATGGACCCCCGCTGTCCCTTGTTGTGCAGGAGTCATGCAGGTACTGAAAGATCAAGGGAGGGGCTGCAGCCCATCAAATTCAATGCAGGTGCCCCCCCCCTTCAAGGTGTTCCGGCAGCTGTACGCCCTGTGTTCCAGCGCAGCGTGACATAGACCCAACTCTTGGTCCCCCCAAGTGACACGATGCGGCTGGTAGCCGATCCTGCGGCCTCTGCTGGCAGGAGTCGCAAATCCTCCACGCCTTGTCTTGTGTGCCCCGCAGCAGTGGGGGCTGACGATACTCACTGCTGTCCAGAGGTGGTGAGTGAGGTCCTCTGGTGCACTGACTCTGGGAAGGAGGCCGGGACATCATCCTGCCTCGAGGTTCACATACCCCGCAGTAGCTCACCGCTTGCCTAAGGTTGTTCCACAGATTAGGTATCACTGTAAACTACCAAAAATTGGCACCTATCCCATCCGGGAGAATATTCCTGGGAACAGCTTTGAATACCATCCAAGAGAAAGACTTTCTATTCCAAGGCAGACAACGAAGACTTTCAAACTATTGAGAAAAAAGTCCTTTTCTGTGCATCTGTTTGAATTGCTCCTAGGCATGATGTCCTCGGTGATCAATCTGGTCCCTTTCACATACCTGAAAATGGGACCCCTACAGGAGGAGCATGACAAACAATGGACTCAGACAAAAGGATGATTCGACAGTCTAGTGAAGATTATGCCAGGTATGAGGGAATTGCTAACCTGGTGGTCACAAACGAAACCGCCTGACAGAGGGCCTCACGTTCCTACCTCAAATACCCAATTTCGTAATAACCATGGATGCCTCCTTAGAGGGCTGGGGCGGTTAATCTAAGAATCAGAGGAAAGTTGTCTCTCCAATCTAAAGAGCATGCACATCAGTTGTCTGGAGCTCAAAGATATCTACCTCAGCCTCCCAGCTTTTCTACCAAGGATAGCAGGGTCATCAGTGTTAGTTTCCAGACAATACCACCAGCATGCACTATGTGAACAAACAAGGGGGCTCAAGATCCCGGTGTCTTTCCAGGGAAACTCGGGTAATCTGGAGCTGGTTAATAACACTGGATAACACTTCAGGCAGAACATGTTCCTGGGACAAGCAATCTCTTAGCAGATGCGCTAAGCAGAACTTGGAACGGATTCCACAAATCGGAGCTGGGTCAGATGACGCTGAACAAGATCTTCTTTCTCTGCGGCAAGCTGGCACTAGACCTCTTTGCAACAAGTGAGAACAGTAAATGCAAATTCTATGCAAGTTGTCATCCACATCCAGGGTTCTGGGGGAATGCCTTTTTGATCAGATGGTCTGGGATCTATGCATACGCCTTCCCCCGATACCTCTTATACCAACAGTTCTTAGCAAAATGAAAGCAGAGTAGTGTTGCATCATCATGCTAGCCCCCATGTGACTTAGGCAGCATTGGTTCACAGAGCTGCTCCCACTATCAGAATCCAGTCATATTCACCTGCAGCCATCCCGAACACTGTTGACGATGACCCAAGGCCAGGTCCTCCATCCAGACCCAAGTTCTCTTCACTTGGGCGCATGGCTCCTGAATTCAAGGATCTGAATATTCCTGAGAACTGCAGGGACATTCTCTCAAACGCAAGGGCTGATGTCACTACAGAAACATATAGGCTTAAATGGAAACATTTCTGCTTATGGTGCCAGAAATCAAATGTACCTCCTATTCAAGCATCACCTGGACACATTCTACCCTATCTTTGTTGCTAGCAGAGTCAGGATTGGAGCATGCATCCATTAAAGTGCATCTCGTTGCAATATCAAGATACAGACACTTGTCAAATTCTTGATCTTTGTGGTCAAACAGGAATATTAAAACAATTTATGAAAGGATTGTTCAGGGTGTTCCCTCCAGTGAGGGCTTCTCCCCCTGACTGACACCTGAACATTGTGCAATCACAACTCATGAAAAGTCCATTCAAAACCATACACAGCAGACCTCGCACTGCTACTGGCGTTCACATCGGCCAGAAGGGTGAATGAAGTGCAGGCTTTAAAGAACCTTTCCTAAGCTTTACAGATCATTCGATAATTCTCAGGACCAATCAAAAATTTATCCCCAAGGCCCCCTCCAGATGTTCATCTTAATGAACCTGTAATACCGCAAACTTTCTTTCCAAATCAGTCACCAGCAGAAAGATCCTGGCATATACTAGATATCAGGAGATGTCTGAAATGATACTCATCGCACCAAGCAAGTCAGGAGAACAGACCAACTGTTGGTTGCATATAGGCATGCTCGTAACAGTGCACAGTTACAAAAGCAAACATTACTCAATGGATCTAAGCTGAGATTCAGTTATGCCACTCATAATCTGGCAAACCATTGACCAAGGCGCACTCAACTAGAGAAGTTTTCACCTCAACTGCTATGTTTGCTGGGGTGCCTCTAGATAAGATATGTTGTGCTGCGACATGGAAGAATGTACACACATTCACGCCGGATTATTGCCTGAAATCAGCGCAGTGATGCAGCTGTTGTACAGGCGGTGCTGTGACATCTATTTCAATAAAGCAAGTCAGTTTTGTTTACATAGATGTCTTTATGTATTTATCATAATTAATAATACATGAAATGTTTATTTACGCACATATGTATATTTCTTCATATATGTTTTCTACCCACCATCTGCTTTTAGCATTATTAACATAAGAAGTGTACAGATACAGTAACAGCTTGCTATTCTGATTCAAGCATGTGACTCTATGAAAGATCCAATACTGGGAAGAAAATCAGTTACCTATAAATATGGTTCTCCTGTATTGGTATCTTTCATAGATTTGCATGCGACATACCCTCCTCCCCTTAAAGGCTCCCCTAATTGCTCGGGATTATTATTCCCACTAGTACTTGACAGTCTTGGGCCTCTGTTGGAAGTGTTTTAGAGTGCTATGACCTGATTGACTGGAGTCTGTTTAAAAAAAAAAAAAAAGAATATAGATAGGCTATTTATATTATTGTTCATTGCCATTATAGCCCATGATAATAATACCTACTGCTTCATTATGGTACAGTGGGACTCCCACGTTGAAGATGTGGAATGATTCAAGCATGTGAATCTATGGAAGATACCAATACTGGAGAACCACAGTTACAGGTAAGTAACTCATTTTTCCCATGGCAATCTGTCCGGTTTGAGGGGGTAAACAGATTGTGAATGAACACTTTTTAAGTATGGAGTGTGGCTGTAGACATGGCATGCTATTCACGTTATAGGTACTCTCATGGCATATCTAGTTGGTGTCCACTCTGGCTGCATTTGTTAGGACTCCAATTATTTGTTCAGCAAAGGAACCTGGGCTTTCCCTTATGTGACTGTGCTTTTAAAAGAAATTCACTCTGATGGTATTGAAAAAAGGAACACTAGGATAGATGATTTTTATAAGCCACGGTATACAAGTAGCTCAGAGGGGGGAGAGTTATCTGCCCTTTTTCAACACAAATCTCAGTACCACAAGAGGCAGAAAATGCTTCCTACAGATGGAGGAAAACCATCTTCCCATCCTACCCCAAACTGCACACTTCACCACCCACCCACATCAAGCTCTCGGGTGGGAAAACCATCATAAACCAAGGGACCACTGCTGCTTAACCTACATGAAAGAAGTGCCGTGAAAATTAAAAATGACTGAAGGTTGCACCTTTGTCGGGGGGACCTCTTCACTAGATTTGTACGAGACATCTGAAACTTTCTGAACAGAAAAGCAAAAGAAACTGCCAATAATATGCTATGGGAAGGGATGCACTGCTGCCGCTGCTTGTTGGTCACAAAGACGGGTGCTTAGTAAGGCAGCTATTTGGTGTGGAGGCCGACAGGGCTGCTTCTCATCAGACACTTCAACATTTATGACTGCCCTTTTTGAGATCTGATCAGATCTTTTCAGATGCAAGTCTCTGTCTTATGCTGATGGTACTCACCTTACTATCAGGTTGGAAAGGCAGACTTCCATATTTGCCCTGAGGCCCATGAATTGTGTGACAGACATTCATAAGTGGATGAAGCACAATCTCCTGAAACTCCATTCTGGAAAAACCAAGCTCCTTGCTATAGGTAACAACCCAAATTGTTTAAACACTGCCCTTTGCCTCCTTGGATGAATGCTTCTCCAAAACCTGCTGCAGAATTCAAATTGTTGGGTTGACTAATGGGAGCCTGTATGAGGACGCCTATAAATGACGCAGCATGTTCTTGATTCCATGTGTTGTGTAAATCAAGAAAGATTCTCACTTTTCACTCTAAGGTTGACTAGGTCTTCATAGTGGCAGCTTGTCTTTTGTCTAAAATTGGCTATTGCAAATGTATTTAACAAGGCTTGCCTATTTATTGCTCTTGATAACGTGTCACAGAATTTTGCTACCTATAAAGTACAATAGCTATGACAGGTTGACAGTATATGGATAGCCTAAAAAGAACCGCATTGGCTCACAGTAGCACAGAGACTGCATTTCAGATGTATGCACACCTCACAAAAACTTTTATGGACAAGATAAATCTGCACTTTCTTTGTCACGCAGCCCTATATTCGTACTAGTTCTTTGCAATCTGAAAATGTTTTTATTCAATGTAGAGCGGATCAGGGTAGCTCATGATAGAGGTCACTCCTTACAGCATTGGGCCCAAAACTGTGCAACAACTTCCCCTAAAAACAGAAGAATTGAGAACAAATTGGCTGTTATACTAGTTTTAAGAATGTTTTAGTTTGTTGATCTTGTTTTAGGCTGGTTAGTTTCAGTTGCTCTTTTTCTTAAGGCCTCATTCACAAATTTTAATATGCACATCTGTTTATTTAAACATCCGTATATTGAGTTTTTTGTATGATCAGAATCGAAAAACAATCAACATCTGGAATAGAGAAGTCAGAGCCATGTGGCACACTTACAAATGCATGTAAAATTGAACTATTTAGACAAAGGCAATAACACATGCTCATAATGACGTTCAAGGTAGGTACGTTGAGCCACTTATAGAGGGATAGAGGTAGCGGAGTGACTTTTCAAAGTAAGTTATCCCGTGGACATAAAGAGGCACCACCAGAAAGCCAGCAGAAATCTCCTGAGGTGGCACTAAGAATCACCAGAGGCCCCAGCCACATCCTTCATACTCAGCACGCAGTCTTTGAAAGGTCTCCATGCATCTCTGGCCTCACCCCTGGGGGGTTAACTGTGACATAGGTGTGTGAGCTCTTTTATCAAAGCACGGCATCCTTGAGTCATCCCCATATATCCGGAGTGGGGCCTCTCACGCCCTCATCACTCAGCGCTTAGTATAGTAAGCAATATCGACAAGGCAGTCGACCACCAAACAGCATGTAAGACCCTGGTGACCTATCCCAATAGCAGAGACAAGGACGTGCAAGCCACTTTGACGGAGAATATGTTGTCAACTGTCTGCGGAACCTGAACCTATAAGCTACCAATCAATCAATCAAAGCATATGCAAAGCGCACTACTCAATTGTGAGAGTCCCAAGGCGCTGAGGGGGGAGTGGCGTTGGGGTGCTGCTACTGCTTGAACAGCCATGTCTTGAGGTGTCCCTTGAAAGTTAGTTGGTCCTGTTTCTGCCGCAGGTGGATAGGAAGAGTGTTCCATGTCTTGGAGGTGAGGTGGGAAAATGATCTGCCACCGGCGGTCATTCTGTGGATGCATGGGACGGTGGCGAGGGCAAGGTCAGTGGAGCGAAGCTGTCGGGTCGGGTGTAGAAGGAGAGCCGTTTGTTGAGGTATTCTGATCCGGTGCTGTGCAGTGCTTTGTGAGCGTGGGTGAGGTGTTTGAGTGTGATTCTCTTGTTGATGGGGAGCGACCGCAGGTCTCTCAGGTGGGCTGTGATGTGGCTGTGGCGGGAGACGTCCAGGATGAGCCATGCGGAGGCGTTCTGTATGCGTTGCAGTCTTTTCTGCAGCTTGGCCGTGGTTCCTGCGTAGAGGGCGTTGCCAAAGTCCAGTCTGCTGCTTACAAGGGCTTGGGTGACTGTCCTTCTGATTCCGGTAGGGAACCATTTGTAGATCTTCCGAAGCATGCAGAGGGTGTTGAAGCAGGAGAAAGAGACGGTGTTGACTTGCTGGGTCACTGATAGCGATGGGTCCAGGATAAACCCCAGGTTGCGTGCGTTGTCGGTGGATGTCAGTGCAGTTCCCAGTGTGGCAGGCCACCAGGAGTCATCCAAGGCGGAGGGGGTGGAGCTGAGGATGAGGACCTCCGTTTTGTCAGAATTCAGTTTCAGGCAGCTGTTCTTCATCCATTTGGTGATGACCTTCATTCCTTCGTGGAGGTTGGTTTTGGCAGTGGCGGGGTCCTTGGTGACGGAGAGGATCAGCTTGCTGTCATCAGCGTATGAGACGATGTTGAGGTTGTGTGATCGGACGATGTTTGCGAGCGGAGCCATATAAACGTTAAAGAGGGTCGGGCTGAGGGACGACCCCTGGGGTACGCCGCAGATGATCTTTGTGGTTTCAGAGCAGAATGGAGGGAGGCGGACTCTCTGGGTGCTACCGGTGAGGAAGGAGGTGATCCAGCCTATGGGAGGACAGGACCAGGCCAAGTGCAAGAAATCCAGAGAGTCAACCAAGCATCTGGAAGGGTGTGTGAAATCTGTATTACCAAACAGCAAGATGTGTAATATAATCTATTTAGGAAGTGAAAGTGGATAAGTTCATGTCTACAGTTAACTGACTCGGGTTTTGTCTGCTCACAACAGAATCCTCTCTTGCAAGAGATCGTCATATCCAAGTCAAATTCCCAGTGTGTTTTAACATCATAACCAGGAGAGGGCAAACACTCCTCTTATAATTTGTAAAGTTTTGAAACTCATCCCATCGTTATGGAGGCTAAACAATTGTGTCGACGGGACAAAGCTCTCAGGCTCTGAGGGAGTTAGAATCCCAGCATGCCATAGCTGCCTGACACTGCCTATGAAAGATAAATCTGTCTAATAGGTCTGGAGCCAACCATGTTAATTGTACCACTTGGGGGGAGGGGATGGTTTCTAATATGATTAATTGGCAAGATTTGGAAGCATATAGATGGAAAATATGTGATAGCAAGTCATAACTCTGCCTTTTGTGAGTTACACTCCACTTCCAAGTTACCTTGATGTAAATGGAAATGTTTTCGTAATTTTTTATTGTGAATTTTATTATTAAAAATTACAATTACAGTAAATGTGATTATATAAATTGATTATAATAGCAATTATGATTATACCAAGTAAAATGTATAAATTTGACAGAAAAATGGCTAAATTGTTCTGAAATGTGGTACTAAAATACGCATGTGAGTCCTTGACATATGGAAAATAGCTTCAACTCTTGGTAAAAAAATGTTTGTCGAGCTATGATAGGTCACCATATGTTTACTGGATGTGACACAATAAGTTTATTTGTGGGAAAAGGAAGTGTACTCAAAATCCTGTGCCAACGGACATACACAGGAAACATTTTTGCAGCTCGGAGACAAATGGGATCTCTCTGAAAAACTAATGGATAAATTGGAGCAATTCTCCTACTTTCAGTATGCACCAAAATCTTCAGTTCATCACATGAATGACTTGAGATATCACCTATTCTGCACAAAGAAGGGTGAGATAGACAGTCATCAACTTCCACTTTGCAGGGACTGTCAGGAGCAACATGCTGAATGTACGAATTAACAAGCCACTATAAGCAAGATATGTTTTCAGAATTATCCACAGACACCTAGCCCAATTGGGAGAGGGTGGAAGTTGGAAAAACACAAGGGAGCAGAGCAACTGGTAGTGGACTGGATGGTGGGTCAGCCAGCACCTCAGGCTGTGTTAGATCTGCTAGCTTGGAACTGCAAACTGCCAACATGTCTCTGCTGTGTAAATGACCTCAAGTGCACTGACGTGCAGAATTCGGGCCTATAAAAATCAAACAGACGCAGAGAATGAGGAAACCTATTCAGAAGAAGAAGAAGATGATGACGACAAATGTGAATGATAAAATTGTGTTTATGTTCACTCATGACATACATTACCTATGTAAGATGTCACAGCTTTTATTATTTGAAATTGTAAGTGAAAATTATGCATATAATCTTTATCCGTATTTGAGGAATGCAATTATGTTTTATTTTAAGGACTATATTGTTATTATTACAATTAATAAACAATTATTTTTAAATTTATATTGAATTTAACAAATCTGGTAGAATTAGATTATTTTTTTCACATATTATGATGAATTTGTATGCTGTTTTTCAAAAATATGAAAACCTTTATTTTTTTCGGCTATGGTTGTTAATCCAATAATATCTGCCAAAAAGCAAAGTTGATGACTTGCTATCACATATTTTTCATCTCTAGGCATCCATACCTTGCAAAAAAAATCATGTTAGAACCCATCCTCCCGAGTTGTAACAGTGGCCTTAAGTTGGGGTCCTGGCTCATGTCCGATAAAGCGTTATTCTCTTCAAACTAAGCTGCAGAAGTGTTCTAGCAAGAAACAAGTCCTAAACAAGCATTTGCAATGCAATAGGTCTTGCATTTGCTTGAGTCCGAGCTATTGGCATCATAAATTTATAACTGGACTTTTCTTGCCACATAGGTTGGTCAACCCTGCCTCATAATTTTGTCTTTTCCTGCCATATAATTCCAGTGGCCCTGCATATAACTAAAGCACTTCCATTTATCTTCTTCCTCCACCTGCAGCAAAAAATGAAAATGTTGCCATTTAGGATCCTAATTTAAATCTGCCATGCTAATGCCAATAGAATACCACTTTCACCACCCTACCTTAAGAGTTGCTGGCTGGCTAACATTTCCCCCAAAAAAGACACAAGCCAGCCACAGAGGAGTAATAAACTAGAAGGGTCACCCAAACATTTCAAGAGTGTTCAAACAGCCTAGTGTAATAAGGATGTTCAGTTGGCCTGAATTCTGGTCATAATTGTACTAAGGAGAGACTATTAAAATTATCATTTAAGCCTTTGTCAGAAATTTACTTTTGGCATTAGACTGTAATTCTCAAACAGCCCCTAGAGGGCACCTTAACAAAAATATTTTTTGTGAGAACCATGGTCATGTAACCTTTCTGTTAGTACCTACGAGGCATAACCCCATAAAAAAAACAGAAGAAAGTAATGCAGTGTAACCACATACTTAACCCCTAGAGTGTTTAGGACTAGTAGGCCTACTGTAATAATGTTACAAACAAGGCCTTCAAAACAAAATGTCTAACTATAACACAAAAGTTCTAGCCATGAGAAAGCTTACAAGACATTGAACGGTGAGAAGTGATATTATTTCGGAGTCCCCAGTAACATAGTGTCGGGATCCAAAGATGATGTAGATGGAAAGAGCATATTGTGGTTAATGTTTTGAAGGTGGTCCCATTGTCCTAGGACCACCACAGGCAGAGTTATTAGAAAAATGTTTTGTAAAAGTAATGCCCTGCAAAGCATTATGGGGCAGGTTTCTGTGCCACAAATATTTAAAAATGTTGATATGACTGTAATGCTTAGAACAGCCCCTAGAGGACACCACAATAAAAATAGCATTTGTAAGAAACATTGTCATGTAACTATGTAGTTAGCCCCTAAAAGGCATAACCACACAAAAATAAAATGGCAATAAATAATGCAGAATAACCATCTATGTAACCACTAGAGAGCATAGTGCATTACATATTTTCAGGGGTAACAAGCCTGTAGCAATGATATTACAAACAAGGCCCTTGAAACACAAGCTATTCCCAGCTGGAAAACAAAAGTTGCAGCCATGAGAATGCTTAGAAAGACACTGAATGGTAGGAGGGGTTATTATTTTGGGGCCCTCACTAACCTAGTGATGGGACCCAAATATGGCCTAGACAAAGTGTGTTGTTTTGGTGGTGGTCCCATTGTCCTAGGACCACCACAGGCTGAGCTATGGGCAAAAATGTTGTGAAAAAGAATGCTTGCAAAGCATTATGGGTTGAGTTTTCCCGAGTGTAGTGAATTTTGTAGTATCAGCTCTCCTACTGTGCAGGCAGAGGCACTTTCACTTTGAAGATTTCTGTTTTATTAAAGCATTTACCAATTTCGAGTGTTTTAAGGGGAGAGCCACAAGAAATGACACCGATTTTGTAACTTGAACATTATGACAAGCGTGTCAATACCGCCAATCGTATTCACGCTGTTGCGGGAGAGATAACAAATTTTTGCCCATGCTGAAGTATATCGGCAGTCCTGTGACAAAAACAGCCTCAAGGTGAGACAAACGTATAGCAATACCAATGACATCAAGTGATTTTTGAAAGGCAAGCCCACAAACGAGTGTAAGTGATTGGCGTGACATGGGCATGGTTAAAAGCCCACAATATTTACAACAGGTCAAAGTGCTTGCGCTTGACCTAAAAAAGAAGTGGGGGGGAACTATCCACGTGAGGCAAGATGTAAGTGACATCAGATATTAGCACTTCAGATATACATTTAACAGTTCTAGCGCAGGCACATTTGAGCAAATTACAAGATTTAACAAGTGTGATTTTGCGTTGAGTGTTGTGCCAAAGAAGGAGAGCAACCCAACACAAAATCTGGGCCTAAATTTATACCTTTTTTTTTTATTTAATAAATGTGGCACAATTAAACTGGTAGCAAGGAGAAATGTGGCAGTAAAATGTGTTCTGCTTAATTGGTTGCAAAGTCTGCATTTTAAAATATCATATAGGGGGTCATATGCTGCAGAAATCTTTGTGTGGCAGGTAAATCTCAGGCAATAATAATAATAATGGTAAGGTAACTCTAGAGGTTAACACATTTGCTGGAGAGAGCTGTGTTCCATCTAGCCCTAACTTAGAGTCAAAGTAGCATAGAGAATTAATTTATCTCCTGACGGGTTAAGTGGGTTACTGCTTTTAACATAAAGATCCCTTTGTTACTTACAGTTCATAAATTGTAATTCTTCTAATATAGCATAGTGAACTACTTGCCTGTACTACTGACTTGTGCCTTGTGTTGCAGCCTAGCCTCGTAGTCCTGCCATTTTTATTATTAAAATAGACTACCGTCAAATATAACGTGTTTGCACGGATCAAGAAGCTGAGCATTAAGACAATGGGTTGAAACAGACCGGTGGACTGTACCTTGTTCCGGTAGCAAGGCCAACCTACCATTTCATTCTACAAAAATCAATAATGGGAGTTCCATTACGTTACACAGTAGCATCATATTTTCATAACACCGTTACAAAACTACCCCTTGTGTTAAGAAGCACAACATAATTACAATGTTTTTTTTGTTTTTTTTAAACATGCAGAACCATTTTGACACCCTGGAGGGCATGGGGATATGTGAGGTGGCATGTAATGGCGATTCTCCAAGTGTAATGAGTAGAGAATCTAGATTTAATTAAAAACACAGAGGCTGGCATTATGCAGTAATATCCTTTAATGCCACTCCAAGCAGCAGTTCTTTAAAGAACACAAAAGAACATTCCAGAATTGGAACCCTTAACACATGAATAGTCCTTGAACAGAATCCTCTTCCTCTTTTAATTTTGAATTCAACCTTCATCCAGTAAGTCCAATTCTCACATCATCCGCCCAACTTAAAATAAGTCATTGGTTGCTCTCTACAAATCAAAACACAAAATATTAATTGCTTTCCATTACATCATTTGAACCTCAATAGACAAAAATCACCCTACTAAAAACATGCATTACAATATTTTCTCAATAATATATATCCATTAAACCAAATATTTCAACTATTCCTTTTCCTCTTATTAATTTTTCTTTCCTTTTTTTCACTGTATGTCTTTAATGAAATCTAGATTCCCTCTTCATTACAATTGGAGAATCGCCATTTCATTACAAGACCAAAAGGTATCATTATGCATCTTGATAGCCCTCCGACACCACATCAGTCATATGCTCAAGCGGTTTACAGGAATACCTTACCAAAGTTTCAGCATTAGACTAAGCAGCTGCTTTTAATCTGCCGACCACCCTTGCAAAAGGCATCACTGGCAATAACCTCTCTCATGGAATGAGAAGTAATTTTTTGTAAATCAATACCTGCCTCTTCCATTGTCCATTTGATCCATCTAGCAATAGTTGCTGTTACCGCCTTACAAGGCTTTACTAAAGAAATTAATAATTCATCCACTCCAAGTCTCAGTTCCTGAGTTCTGAACTCATGTTCTTTCATACATTGTACCACACAAAGTTCTTTAAATGAGGCAAATTTCAGATAACAAATAATTTAAAACATTGGTTTCGTTCTTTTCGTTATCTCAAAAGTTACCCCCAAAGGATCATAAATGTATTACTTATATCCAGCGCCTTCACATCAGATATTCTACGACAAGCTATCAAGCACAACAAAGAAGCCAGCTTCATTGTTAAATTCCTAAGTTCTAAATACTTGTTATATGGCCATGAAACAGAGAGTGCTCTGTTCACAGCCCATAAATCCTTATACCTCGGCACAGGTGGCCTCCTCAACTTGATGCTTTTCATAACTCTACAGACCAAAACATTATTACCTACACTACGATTATGACCTGCAGACCCTGCTGACCTATAACAATTAATGGTCCTATAGGACAATCCTCTCTCAAACTGTTCCACTAAAAAATCACTACATTCACAACAGGTGCATTCAAGGGATCTAAACCCCTTTCCAACCACCAACAGACCCACATATTCAAGATTCCCTTGTATCTGCATTTGGTACCCAGAGCCCAAGACTCCTCGAGCAACTCCTCAGCCTTTCCTGAAAGGCCTGAGACAGCAGAAGATTTCCTGACACTCTCCAAACAAGAAGGTTCAAAACCCCCGACTACCATGGGATGCTATTCTCCATCCACATTTTCCAAAAGACCTTCCCTCGTTGGTAAATAAAAAGGAATCTTGCATGCGAATTCCAACAACATTGGAAATCACCCTTATGACACCCAAAATGGAGTCACCAGCACCAACTTACATACTTCTCTCCTCACCTTCTGCACAATCCTCTGAATCATTGCAAAAGAGGGAAAAGTATATGCTCTCAATGCTGTCTAGTCCTGCTGAAAAAATCCACTGCAGAAGCTCCCAGATCTGGAAGCCAACTGTAACACCTCTGAATCTGGTAAGCAAATCTGCTGGCAAATAGGTTCATCTCTAAAGGACCCTAAACATGGTCTATTTTTCAGAAAATACTCCTTGCAAATCTTCCAATCGGAAAAATCCTTCAAATACCTTGAATTGCAGTCTGCAGAAATATTGTCCTTCCCAGGCAAATATTCTGCTCTCAAGCTGATCTTTTGTTCTAGGCAAAAGACCCAAACTTCTTTTGCTAAATTGGAAAGAGCACTGGAACGAGCCCCCCCCCCCCAACCGATTTATATAAGCCACTGCTGAAACATTGTCCATCTTCAACTGAACTGTTCTTCAAAACATTTTTTTAAACTCATGAGAGCATATAGAACTGCCATCATTTCTAAACAGCTGATCTGAAGATTCCTTTCCATGACCATAAACCACCAGTCTCCTGTGCACCCAAACAGGCACCCCAACATGAAAGACTTGCACCTCACTCCACAACAAAACCTGACTGACTGAAGAGCTCTTGACTTCATCCTTTGGAGAGCACGATAATGCAGTGGTCCCGGAAACACAGCCTGTGTTGATGACATCAACAATCCTAGCAATCTCACTAGGTCTCTCAGAGTTAAACTTTCCTTTCATAACACATAACGAACAGCCTTCATTCTCTTGTTCACCTTTTTGACTGTACAACATATCATCATCTTCACAGTATCTATTGAAAACCCTATAAACTCTAAACTTTGAGATGGAGTCAAAGCTGACTTCTCCAAATTCACTAAGAAACCTAAAGTCTCCAGGAGCTGTCAACTGTAGATCCCCGATGAGCTGGTCCACACTCTAAGACATTATCAAAATGTTGTCTAAATAATCAGTCACACTCCTCTTTCCCTCAGGAAATAAATCAATGCTCTCATAACCTTGGTGAAACACGAAGGAGCTGAAGATAGACCAAAAGGAGGACAACAAAACTGAGAAATCTGACCTTTCCACTGAAATTGAAGATAAACCTGACTGTCCTTTGACATTAGGATAGGGACGTAAGCATCTTTGAGGTCTATCTTCACAAACCAATCGTTTTTTAATGAATGTATGTCCCTCAAAAATGGATACCCTCCTTCTTGAAATGTCTGTGTATCAGGAAGTTGTTCAAATCCCTTAAGTTTATAACCAGTCTCCATCCTTTCTCTTTTTTTTCTCTACTAAGAAAAGAGTGCTTAGAAACACATCTTCCACTCTGACAGACATAATTGCCCCTTTTTTTTAACAGATGTGCAATTTCGCTCTGTACTACTAACTCTTGTTATTTGTTCAAAAACAATTCCTCTGGTTGTTTGCATTGATACAGAGTTTCCAAAGATTCTGTTCTGTAACCTTGAATAGTTTCCAAAACTCAAGGATCTTGAATATTCTTTTCCCACTCCTTCCTGAAGAACTTTAAACCTCTATTTTCTTGAACAAAAACAGGAATAGTCGCTGTACTCTCCTTGAAATCCTGATTAATTTTGTCCTTGAGCCCTGTTTCCTCTACCCGCTGAATTCTACCCCTTTGAGAGTAAAAATAGGAGTTCGCACCTCCTTAGTAATTTCTTTCTTCTCTCTGACCAAAATGGGACTTTTGAAATCCTCAGCCAGCAGATAGGACCCTTCTGCCAGCCCTTCCAAAACACTCCTACTAAACATCCTGCACATAATGAGCCTTATCTAAAGTTGTAAATGTAGATGTATACTTTCCTATACTCTTGAACATGTGTTCACCAAGAAAAACCTTTTGGATCATCACTGGTCTCCTTAGCTGCTAGATCACTAAATTTAGGATTACTTTTCTTTAGAATTGCTTTCCTTCTCTTGGCTTTAAGTGCTGCGTTAGAATTACCTAACAAAATCAAGGCTCTTTGACCCCATCCTCTTACCAACCGAAGATCTAGAAGAGCTTCATTTATATAGACCCCCTGAGCCATATCACAAATCAGTGCCAATTGACCTAAAACATCTAAGACTTAGTCTTGCACTTGCTTCAGAGACCTTTCAACTCCCTTTCTTGGATCCATTCCCATTTTAAATAAGAAAGTAATCAATTCCGGATCCAAGTTTGGTGTAAAACAAACTTTCCCCTCAAAAACTGGCCTCGAATTCTCTGGCCTCAAAATATTTCTAACATCTTTGTCCAACGGAGTTCTAATCCATCTTCCTTCATAAACTGAGCCACGTGGTCCAAGGGCCACCAATCTGCATTCCCAGAATGGCTAATATTTTAAGGAGAAAACATCTCACCAAGAGGATTTTTAATCACATCATTAGATGTAGAAGGATCCTCATCAGCATCAAACAAATCATCTTTATCCTCACCATCATGATCCAAAACATAACATATTCATCAAAACTGTCCTCTTCCTTTCCTGAAAGAAGTTCTGACCCAAATTCATCATTCTGTGAGCTTACATCCTTTGCGCTGCTTAAGAACGCCTTTTCTATTTGTGCCGCTAAGGACACCTTTCTTTTGTCTTGTGTCGCAAGGGACACCTTTCATGCATTTGGTGCTTTGACCAACAACTCTATCTGATCCTCTTGACTCCTCATTCAAATGCGTAGTCTTCATTTTTTTTCCTTACCTTACTTCACTACCTTGTCAACATCCTCATCTGACAAAGACCAAAACTCGTTATCTGAACTTACCCTTTTTTATTCTTCACCCTAGCCTTCTCAATAGTCTATCCTTCATTTCAGTGTAAATCAAATTCTTAAATATCTTAAATATCCACTCACTTATCTTTCCCTCAGGAAACTCCACAGTCGCAACCTCAGTACTAGACATCTTAGAATAAAAAAAAGCTATAAACAACCACATGTATATGCAATAAATAAAAAAATCTGCACAAAATACACATCCCCCTCAGACCAGTATCAATTTGTTAACACCCTGAGGTAAAACACCATCAACTGTCATCTAACAAATCACTATAACGTAACCAAGAGAAATGCTACCATACACTTCATGTCCACAAATCAGTCCTGGCCCAAACTAAAATGGGCGTCAAATCTCACAAGAACAAAAACTGTCGCTACCAACAGCTTTACTCCAATATACCAGAGCACACAGGCTGAGCGTGGGCTTCACAAAAGTTAAAGGCACGTAGAACGCTGCGCCCGACTTGAAAACAAATATCTAAAGGTATTTCAAGGCAGCACGTGTGAGCACTGTGCAGGAGTGAAACAATTATCAAAAGAAACAAACCACAAAGAATTGCAACATATTCAGCATTAAACAAAGTAAAAGAGTATTGAACCCTCTATTAACCCAAATAGGAGTAAATTACTCATAAATCATACAAGACATACACTTAGGTTAAAACCATGAAAAATTAAAGCCTAAGAACCGTGTTTCCAAAAATTGGAAACTGCCACTTTTCTGCTCAGGAGCAGCAATTAAAAGATGAAGCGGATTCTGTTCAAGGGATTATGTGGTAAGGGTTCTAATTCTGGAATGTTCTTATGTGTTCTTTAAACGACTGTTGCTTGGAGTGGCTTTAACGGATGGTAATGCATAATGCTAGTCTCTTGTAATAAAATGACAGAATACTTTTTGTGTGACATGTTGAAGGACAGGTAGAAAGTGAAGTTGACCCTGTAACTTTGGAATGCAAAAGGAATTCAGTTAGGTAAAGGCTAAATGTTAACAATTTGCCTAAAAGCAGTGATTGTCCATCAAACACCAAGACAGGCGCCACCTGCAATGAGGAAGGAGAGGCCTCACAGTGAACCCAACTGGGTCAGAGTGCTTTCCTACTCGAAAAAAGACACATCATGACCAACTAAAGACAGGTCTGTTGCGCGACTGATGTAGAAAATGGCTGTGGTGGTGTGAACTGCAGTGCAAGTGAACTACTAATTGTGCTGTCAAACCAAGGACACAGCACTCTACCCCACCACACCCCTGCCATAACTCCCTCCCCCCCCAACCTCCTTCCCTGAAAACAATAAAAGTATGACTTGATGCCCGGTCACCTTATGTAGAAAAAAGGCATTGACAAAGCCTGTAGTTTGGCATTGTGTAGTGCATACACATCGAGACAAACATTGAACACAATACACTAATGTGTACCAGGGTACTGGCACACAGAAATACATGTATGTAAACTAACAGACATAGCAGCTCTCACCCACATAAAAAAAGCCATAAAGACATCTGTTTATAGAGTTATACAGGCACAAAGACAAACATCAAGGAAGCCTTGTACATAGTAGATATGCCCAGTGCACACGTACCGAAAAACAGCTATGTATAGTGTTTGTTTTATACAGTTCTTCCTAGCTTCTTTTGTCTGGACCTTTTGAGTATGACCATGAGACCTTTATTTTGCAACATGTTTGAACCATAATAGTGATATCTGCTAGTTTTCTCTCAAGTATTTTAATTGAGAAAATATAGAAAGTCTGCACCATTGAATGGGGTGCTCACTGTGTATTTTCAGAATCTCTGAAATCCCACAAGCAGCAACATGTTGAAGAGGGTAGGAAGGGCAAATGTTCGGGGTACTCTGTCGCAAACATAGCAGGAATTATATCTGCCTTGTTACAAGGGTATTATATCCTATGGCACTAGAAAGAAGGTCGACTAGATGGCTGCCATCTTGCGACAGAGTAACCATCCACTCAACTCCAAATCTCAAGCCCTTTGTATGTTTGTTCATGATGATTATCAAACGTTTCCCGGAGTAGAGCGTTCCAAAGAAATCAGCTGATAGCTGTGACCATATTGCTTCACTATTGATTTATGGGGTGGCTGATAGCTCATGTATTGGCAGATATTGCATTTCTTTGAAGAATGGCTCAAACAACTTACAGCTCTCAACTGTGCCCCCCACGCTATTGACTCTTCTAGATCACTAGGTATAACGTTGGACAAATGCAAGATTATATCAGTGCAACCACCCGGGGAGCCAATTTCCAACTGAACACACTAAGGAAACTCAAACTCTTTTTGCCCCTCTATGACTCAATTAGCAGTCCAATCCCTAGTCATCTCTAGTTTAGATTACAATAGTGCAACTCTTGCAGGCTTACCCAAAGTAGGTCTAGCATCGCTAAGGGCCACACGGAACTCAGCTGCTAGGCTCATCACTGTATCCAGAAGAGTCAACCACATCACACCAGACCTAATACATTTAAAATGGATCCTGTCTGAAGCAAGGATCCAGCTGAAGCTAGTCTGCATGACTCACAAGGCCCTTCACCATAACATGCCTGTCTACCTGGCCAATAAACTCGACCTGTCTGGTGGTAGTGGTAACTTAAGAAGCACTAATTCCCTACTGTTAAAACCACAGCAACAAAAAGAAAATATAAAATTGCTCCTTCTCTGGTCTGGCCCCAAGAATTTGGAACGGACTGCCTCCTGAAATCAGGTCAAACCCCTCGACTTCCTCTTCCAAAAAAGAAGTAACAATGCTTATGCTCAATAGATTCCTTCAATAGTAGTGTTGAAGCCCCTCAGCTTGACTAGTTTACTGTTGGCTCCCATGGATCTTGGATCTTCTGGCCGTCTATTATATTGTAACTGTATTGCTGCATGCTGTTTCCTTATTTCATCTTCCTGTAAGTATAACTTGTCTGCCATTTGTACAGTGCTCTGATACACTGACGGGTCTTGTTCCTCTGCTATATAAAACTCCTCAAACAAATAATTAAATAAGTCTGTTTTCTGACATCTGGTCCGTTGCTAGGAACCCTATTATCTCCTCTCTCACGTATTTTACTAAAATCAGAATTCCTCTTTACCTCTTCTGTGTCGTGCTTATGATCCATAGGTAGAGGTTTTTCAGAAGGGCAATGTATGCTCCACAGAACACCACTCCTCCGCTGGTTTCCAACAGTTCCTTAATGATGTGCTCAAATGACTTTAGGTTCTCCACATCACCCACATGTCATCATCTTTGTTCAATGATTAATTACTGTAGCTCTTGTAGTGGGCTAATATGCATTGTCCTGAGCAGTCTCTCAGAGAGATCTGTCCTGTCAACCATCTTCTTAATAAATGGTGGCATTTTGGTCCTGTTCTTACAATGACCTTCTGATAACAGTAATGAAGAACCTGCTGTAACAGAAAACGCAATGATGTTAGGATGTAGTGTTTCTACTTGAATAAGGCATCTGCTGAAATAGGATACCATCTGCCTGATTGAATCACTGCCATGCTAAAGCTGTGCCACAATTTTGCCTAGCATCGGCTATGAGCTTAGTGCACAGTTTTATGCCCTAGTGATCTGTGAGGTCGCGGATGCTATTGCATCCTTTACCTTCTGGAGTGCCAAGTGATGTGCCAATGGTCCACTCAGATGTGGGCATCTGTTTCATGAATTCTCTTGAGTGGCATGATTCTTGCAGTGTAATCTGTTATCTCCAGCATTTAGTTGCCATCTCCAGGAATGACCTCAGATCGCCAACCTTTTAAGGAACTTATTTTATCCTTCAGTGCTATCAATTTATCTGTGTGTGACTAAAATCCTCTCTTTGAAAACGTGTGCCTAGAATTTGAACATCCACACGTGAAAGAAGAACCTTTTGAGAGTATCAGGCCAGCATCTGCCAATGGTAGGCTTACCTGGTTGAGAGTTTACTTCTGAGACTCAACTCTCCTGCCTGATATTAGGCTGTCAACAGGGTAATTGAATACGCTCTGCTCCGGGGAATAACTTTGCTATTGAAAGCTTCCAGAAAACAATTACCACAGATATTATGAAGTTTAGTCCCTTGTAGAGCAAATGGCCTTTGTAGGTAAACAAAAAAGTGGTTACATATCAAGACATATGGCAAAGGAATGCCAATTCAAGCAGATGATGGCTCTTGTGTGGTATATTGTGGTGATAATGAGATCCCATTGATCTGGTACATCTTTGGTGGAAATAATTTAATGCTGAGTACATAGTAGTAGTATAAGAAATATGTACTTTTCTGGGCAGTCCTGACCCCACCCCTCTCCTTTGGAGACTTAAAAGCTGTGAGTACAAGAAACAACCAGCTACGAGTGTCCATCACTGGGCTACAACCTATAGCTCAGTCCACAAAAGTTGAGCACCAGTTACACAAATTGTCACCGGCTCCACAAGTTGTCACCGTATACACGTCTAACAAAATTAGCCTGAAGACGAGATTCTATTCCAAACCAGACAGAGCTTTAACAATGTCATAAATAGATAAGATGAACACAATATAAAAACAGAATATGTCTCAAATAGCTTAAGGTCAGGTGAAATAGAGGTTTCTGTGGCGTCCAGGTTTGATGACCTTCCGCTCAATGTCACTACTAAGTCTCAGCTCGCCCTTTGAATAAGTGTGCATTCTACCTTGAAATACCAATGACCACTCCCCCTGAAAGCTGGAAAAGGGCTGCAGTGTGGTAAAATATTTATTGAGAAAAGCCATCAGTAATCTTAGTGAGATTGTTATGCAACCATCATTGAAAAGTAAGATCGTTAACAACTCCAAATGTAACCAACAACACTCTTTTGCAAACAAAACCGAAAAAATGTGAAAACAATCATCTTTACTCTTCCTAGGCTGAGAGTATTCCATTGATGAGAACAGTACTTTCAGGACAGAATCTCGGAGAAGCAGTTGACAGCATCCAAATAGTACACCGAGCAATCGTGCTCGACTCCAAACAAACAGCCAGCATAACAGGTTTACTGGTATTCGCCTCGGGCGTCGCACACAATAGTGGAATCCAGGACTTCCCTTATGCTGGTACTCTAGCAAAGCAGGGCAGCAATGCCTCACCGATTCATAGAGCAGCTTCCTTGGCTTCTAAAAAGATTGCAAAGTCGGGATGATGGAATGCAGTGGTGTAGAAAGGTGGCTTTGGAGTTATCTAGAAAAGGAGGTTGAGGCCCATAGACAGAATGTGTAAAACCCTTTAATACACAAGAGTCCAAGTTCAGCGTTCTAGGTCTGTTTGCCTCATGGTGCTACAAGCAACTATCAACATGTAGTTGGAGAACAGGGGTCTGCAAGGAACTGGGTGCAGTGGTTTACGGAGGTCCACGCAGATCAGTGCCCTGTGTGCTCACACATGGTAGCGCACTCTTTAGGGTGCTTTTCCACCAAGGAATGCCTACTTACCATTAGATGAGGACATTTGAACATTGTACGTCCCTCTTCTCAGTTCATAGATGCAACGATATTGATGAATCACTCCATGTTTTTGGGGCTAGATGAAGATGCAACTCCTTAAGCGTCCACTGCACTACATCTTTTGAACATCATTTGGCACTGCGTCTATATATCAATTAGCAATCCTAGTACATTCAGATAATACTCATCACAGCCCTGTGGTGTGATGGTGAGTCAGTAGTTGTGTATGCAATCTATCGAATTTGAAAACACTTGTCCTCTCACCAGTAGTCCTGTTTGTCCAAAACAGTACACAGCAGAGGTTGAAGATCCTGACCTGACAGGAGGGAGGGATCCTAGTACTATGACGAGACCGACCAGTACCCTGAGTAATGAGGATTACTGATAAGTAACCACAGCATTACAACTTCGCTCATCTTCTTTCTCCACATGGTCATTAGTGATTTAAGCTACACCAAGCAGTGCCATGTAGACACACAATAGCCTTTTATAGTCTTCCTGGGTCTTGCACCTCTCAGGACCTCTGTGGGCCTGGCTCAAAATTAGTGCACAGCTTAAGGATGGATCTTATCAATGGTCTGGGTATGGATGATGGCATCATAAGCCCATATTTGGGGTTTATGAAACTGCCCACCCGCAACACTAAAAGTCACAAAAAAATCAACATTAATGGACCAATAACCAGAGAGCACACCAGCCACCAATATTACTGGAGAACAGTGGCTAAGAAGCCACACCATCTAGTACAGAAAGCATGCAATATACCAAACTCCAACCTACTTCACTCACCCAGTCAAACCTTTCCAGTCCAGACCTCGGCAGATTGTGTTGGTGAACCTAGAATGTTTCTCTTTACCCCTCCGTGTAGAGTTAACAATTGGCAAAAAACACATGGAAAGGGCACACCACAAAGTTAGCAGTAACTTAATCAAGTCCACTCATAGATACTCGGGAAAACAAAGCCAAAGTGCCAGGAGTCCAGAGCATTGAATAGGTTTCTGAAAATATCCCTTATTTCATTTAACAACAAGACTTTCGGACCGCTAATGTCCCCATCTAAACAAGAACTCCTTTTGATATTGATATCCAAGTACACAGGATCCTGTGTGGGAAGCCAAACCAGCGTGTTACTTCATCCCCATGTTGTGTCTCAAGTGACTGGCTGTCAGACTCGGAAAGGTAACTGGTAAACGTATGAAATGCCATTACAAATGATGTTTTTTTAAACATGCTCTGGACTAATGGTCCTTTGGATGTGTTCTGTTGTGTATGTATGAATGGCATTCATTCTTTTATTACTCATTTTGTGGTGTGGCCTTTCCATTTGTTTCTTTTGATGTATTTAATTTGTCCTTTGGGTTTTTGGTATGGTTAACCTGGGAGAGTAGAGCACCCACTTCTGTGGAACGACTTAGAATATGGTGACATATCATAGCCGTCAAAAATAATTGCTCCTTGACTTGATGAAAGAACATCCATCTTCTGGCAATGGCAAGGCTGCAAACAACAATCCAGTGGAGTAATGTGAGCAGCTGTAACCCTGGTCCCAGCTCTTGAGAAACTAACCTGCACAGCAAGTTCTTCCCTCGCAACCCAAACCCTCTAGGTTTTAAAAGTTAAAGGTACGACCAAGAATGTATGGGGAGGTAGTTCAACCTGCACAGCAAGATCATGGCTTGTGTTAAAAAAATAACTGGCTTTGTAAAAGCGTTTTCACACAGCTCTGAGTAAGGTGAATTCCCACCTCCCCACGCCAAGAAAGGGATAATCCAGTGGAATGAGATCAGAAGGGGAAGAAATGGGTGAACACCCCATATAGCAACTCTGCAGCCCTTGTCACAGACTGAAGAAGAGTACTTACTAACAAAGGGCTTCTGAAATACTGCTGGAGGAGCCACATGGAGTCTATGTGTCAGTCCAAAGCAATGACCGGTATGCGGCCTGACTGGAAAATACATGAAAGAACCCAGAAAGGCTTCTGGCTGTGATTGCAGGACAGCGGCCGAAACAGAACGCTCACAAGTTTAACATTCCAAACAGGAAAATCAAAAAAAAGAAAAAAACGTAAGAGCAGCGTCAAGCAAGTAAAACTGAAACTGTAAAATTAAAAATATATACATATAACACCTTCTGCAGGGAATTGAAGGATATGCTCCGATGGACATTGATTCACCAAAGTGGCTGCAGAAACAGAAGTAACCTCACATACCCACTCACGTTAATGACATCACAAGAAGTCATGTCATATAAACTGTGGCCTCCTACTCGTCCCAGGAGTGGTGTCACATGACTTTAACCCTGAAGACATCACAGTAATTGAGATTGCTGAAGTACCATTAATAACTGCGTTAGTAATATAACAACACAAATGTCTGTTTTAGATACCTTCTATATCAGGTTGCCAACATGATCTTTGAAGGTATTTTGGATCATAATTGTCCTAAATTGTACCGTCAGCCCGAGCCAGTGAGCCAGACCTGTAATAGGATGGGTTCAGGGGAGTGCCTCCAGAGAAAGGTTACAAAATGGGTTCAAACAGTGCATTTTAAAGTACAATTTTTACATACATTTGCTGAAAAGAAAATATATCCTGAAAGAATCCTCGTTAAATATTCACGTAATTCCATGATATACCAAGCCAATGAAACCTTACTCTCTCCAGGATTTTGCCCCAGTTTTTTCATAATGTACTATGGATTCCTGCATGTGTCAAACATTACCACTATTGTGCCAAGATCAGCATTTTTGCATGGGCATGCCCATATGCCATGGATGTCTAAATATGCCAAACATTACCTATAATACACAAGTGGCAGAATGCTGCCAATAATTCTGTCCATATAACAGAGGTGACCCTTATTTAAACAAGCATTGACAAAGCCAATAGAGCTCGCATTGGCTTTGTCAATTTCTTTTAGTCATGTTGTACTGCATGCGCTCTCAGGCAAGATCTAAAAAGTCAAGGTAGTGGAAAGTGGTCTTGTCCATGACTGCAAAAGAAGTTAAAGACCTCTGGTGTAGGCTGGGAAGTGGTAGGACTGCCTTTGATATAAGACTCACCAGGAGTGTTGAGGATTCAACCCACCTGTCCCCACTGGACTCATCCTGAGCTTGCAGCCTGTTCGTACCCCCACCTGGAAAGGACCAGTGGTGAAGGGGGACATTGGTGTGCTCTTTGTGACATGACAGTGGGGCAGGCTTGATGACTGTAGAGGGAGTTCTCTGCCCCTTCCTGGCCCTCCTGCATCTCTGCCGCCTTGCTCCCTTGTTAAGGACCTGAAGATAGGGAAGCTGGACAAGCAGCCGTCCAAATTGGTCCTTGATAAGCCCTGCACCCAGAGACCTGCAAAGGTAGTGCCTCTGGTGGGTCTCCTCACCAATAGAGGCCTAGGAGAAACCTCTGGGGCCCACGACTTCTCAGACTTACTTGCAGAGGTGCAGAATCGCCTAAAGAGCACAGACCCAAAGATTGACACTAACTAGCAGCCTAGATCGTATGGGAGGTAGCCTGGATAAACATGATGATCATCTGGCCCGGCTAGAGCAGTGGGTCTCTGACTCGGAGGTTGGAGCCAGATCGCAAAAAGAGCAACTCCTTACTATGGAAAAGGTGCTTAAGGGGATTAAAGTGCTTCCTATTTGCAGAACATCTAACTCCTGTATTTTTGGTGGAGCAGTTGCACCGCTCCTTATGCCCCCGTCCTCGACTAGGGACCCCCTACAGAACCCATTATAGCTCACCTACTCCACATTAAAGAGACAGGGACACTATCCTACGCCTCGCACAGGAGCATGGAGACCTCCAGAACCAAAATAACAAACCCTCATTTCACCTCCACTGTACAGACTGCTCACAAACAATTTATCCCTGCCAAACGTCTGCTGATGAATTGGACCTTCGTATGCTTTTCTTTATCCCACCAAGCTCCACATCACTCTTAAAGGGAAGACATACTTTTTCACAGATCCCAGACCGGCTCTTAAATTCTGTCACAGGCGATCCTGCTGGCCCCAAGATACGGATTCTCAGGATGATGCGAGGGCCTCAAAGAAAATTACTAATATCCTTTTTTCCAGCTCTCATATGTTCACTCTGGGACACCTGTCTCAATAGTGGGATCGGAAGACCGATCATCTCTCTGGCCTACCCAAGATAGAGTCCCACATTGTTTTCTGCCTGTGTTTTTGTTTGTTGGGAGGGTGTCTATCTTAAACTAGTTTGAGTGGTTGAAGTGGGTGGAGGGCAAGAATGCTGGTTTATGGGTTTGTATGAAGTTCCCATCATGCTACTCTTTGCTTTACACATGTCATATGCATGTACTTCTAACACTCTGGTTCCCTTCTAGGAGTTTGCTTCACATGATATGCCTTCCCACGCTGCCTATGATTTACTGCATGGACCCCCTTAACTATGACAGTCGTCACTATGCTGACCAGGAATGTCCGTGGCCTGAATGATGCTTGTAAATGCAACTAACATTTGCTTACCTCCGCCGCTACCAGGTGGATATTGCACTATTGCAAGAGACCCCCTTAGCACTGCACACCTGAGATCATCTGTAATCCAGCTGGATAGGTGAAGCGCACACGTCCACATACTTAACTTATGCCTATGTTGTGGCTGTGTAATTCCATAGAGGGCTAGAATGACGAACAATGAGATCCCTTATTGATGTGGAGGGCAGATATGTAATCTTGTGTGGGGTCTTCTTAGATAAATGTGGCACAATGTCATGTGTGTATGGCCCTAATGTATGCTCCCCAGGCTTCTTTGCGGGTGTATGGACGAGATTGTTGCCCTTGGTCACACTGCTGTGATTTGAGGTGGTAATTTGAATGTTGTCCTAGACCCCCTTGCCAACAGGTCTCACTCTAGCTGGCGTCAGCACACCCTCTCGACTGCACAACTCCATGCTCTTCTGACTGATCATGCTCTAGCTGATTTTTGGCGCATTCAGAATCCCCATGCGACTGAGGGCATGTGCATGACCGTCTCTAGAGGCGCATGGTCTCAGATTGACTACTGGCTCCTCACCTGAGATGTTTGTGGCTGCATGGTCACAGTGGAGCAGCTTGCTCAGATGCTCTCAGGCCATGCACCTGTGCTCATGACTTTGTCCTGGGATGTGCTGTTGGCTCGCGGTTTCAGTTGTCAACTGTCCCCAATGCGCTCATCGACCCCCTCTTTAACTCTGAGATACGTACTGCTATCATCAAGTACTTTGAACACAATATGGGCTCTGTAGACTCTCCTGGAGTGCTCGGAAGGCTTTAACTGCATTTTTGCAGGGAATCTGCAACTGCAGACATTCTGGCATGCATGCTAGACCCGTGCAGGCAGCTCCACACCTTCGAGCTCGAGCTGCACTATTTTCATACAATCAGTGCATAATATCTCGATCAATTCTGTGATAAACTGTCAGAGTATGAGGATTGCGCTGACAGTGAGGTTTGCTTTCTGCGCAAGGAGGCTGTGGCCTGTCGCTATGGAAAGGGAGACAGGGCAGGTAGAACTCTTGTGGCACTTCTTCGGAAGCACTTGAGAAGCTCTTGCATTACCAAATTATTGGATGCCGAAGGGGATCCCTACTGCTCCTCCGAGGGAATTTCCCAGACCATGCTTAGATTCTATGCTGACCTACACGCCTGCCAAAGGAAGGTGTGCCCCGACAGGCTCACTGGGTACTTTGACTCTATCCACTCCTTTGGTTGCATAATCACAGGCTCTACCTAGACACCCCTTTCACCACGGAAGAGATTGTCCAGGCTATTAGCAGCATGGCCTTAGCCCTGGATGGCTTTACTGTCCCATCTCCTAGCAATATACCAGGCGGCCAGGAATGCTGGATGTCTACTGCCCTCTGTGTGGTGGGCCCCTTTGGTCACGCTCCTCAAGCCGGATAAACCTAACAGCTGCGATTCTTACTGGCCTCTCTCTATTATCAATGAGGATAGTAAAATACTGGCTAAATTTTTAGCTCCAACCCCACCTCCCTCAGCCTGTTAAAGCGGACCAGTCAGTCTTTGTCCCTGGTCAACTAGCCAAAGCCTGTGTGCTCTTTGTTCTTCTCCAACTCCTCTGGCGCATGGGCTTCAGTCCGGACTTCTGCAATGGATTTGCCTAATATATACTCTACCGACCGTGAGAATGCACAGCAAAGGTAATGTATCCGAACCTATAGCCGTAAATAGAGGCAGGGAACAAGGTTGCCCGCTTTCCCCATTTCTTTACGGTATTGCAATGGAGCGCATGGCGGCGGGCCCTCGGCAGCACCATGCTGATCATGGCCTTTGCTACATGCTGAGATGGCTGGTCGTGCCTATGTATGCGAATGATGCCATCCTGTGTGAAAAATCAAAGCACCCCGACTGCGTGAATTCATTCTTTACGCAGTCCTTACTGGAGTTACGATCAATTGGTCAAAATCCACTCTGTTCCCACTCAGAGTGCACGGAATGATTTTTCACTACGTACCCTCTTAAATGGTCGTCTGACAGCATCCAGTATTTAGGGATTCAAATTAGCAGGGATGAGAACCAGCGATAGAAAGCGAACCATGTACGGCCCGCGGCCTGGCCGGAGGAGCGCCTCCCGGTGTGGTTCAGATTGCCCCTGTCCCTCACCGGACGTGTTGCTTTTGCTAAGATGGTGCTACCGAAATTTCTCTACCTGTTTGTGAACATTCCGATGCCACTCACTACTGCATTCCTCATGCTCCCTCTTAACTCAGCTGGTGTGGGCCGACAGGTAGTTGTCCTGGGAGGCGCTGACGCTTCCCTTTGAATGGGAGGGGGTGCGAGTGCGCCCCCTATTTTAAGCTGTACTCTGCTTTAAATGGAAAAATAGAAGTGCAGATACTCTGTAATAGAGTACCTGCTTGTTTCTGAGAAGTGGCGGTACTCTCCAATTAAAAGTATTAAGTTTTTCCTGAGATATGCCTGTACTCTCCCTCTCAAAATACAGAAGTGCCGATACTCAGTACCGGAGAGTGCAGGCCCATTTAAAGCACTGGCTGTACTTTTTCTATACCCAAGAACATTTTGCTCAGTGTTGGGTTCGTCCCATTCAACACCTGCCGCATACCGCGGCAATAGCAGATATAACACTGGCGAAGGCCCTCTGCCGTTGGCGTTATTCCGCGAAGCCCACGCTAGGACATTCACCAATCAGTGTATCATCTGGACCTGGGATTGTCTTTGGCCGCAGAGCTGTACTTGCCTGCCTCTGTTCTGGTAATCCCTCCATTGCTGACAACTCGGCTTTGGCCCCCACGATTGATAAATCCGCTAAGCACCAGTTACGTAAGCTGGGCCTGGATAAAACAGGTGACCTCTATCCAGCTGGCGAGTTCCTGCCACTGCGTGACCCGCGCGCCTGCCCCGCGCGCCTGCCCCGCGTGCTCACCCCTGGACGTCTTTCTTTATTACTGATTGCGCGCGTGCAGGGATGTGTCGGTCTCCTTTCTCCGCGAGCCTGAGCTGCTGAATGCTCTAGACTGCTGTTCACCACCACCCTCTCCCCGAGACTTATCGCGCGCTTATACTCTACATCGCAGGAGGTGCTTAAGCCACTATCCTTCTCCAAAAGGCAGGCAAACGGGATGACCAGACGGAGGACAAATGCCGGTATTGCTGCTGCCAATTCTGTCACCAAATTATAGACTGAGTCTCATACATGTGTTTTTTTCACCGCATATACCTTACCTTTGTGGCAATGGAGCGGATGTGTGCGCTGCGGGGCTGCAGTGCCAGCGCAGACCCATGGACGTCATTTAGGGGTCGCAGCTGCGACCTATGTCCTATGCGACCCCTGGCCTCCGAGGGGGCACATTCAGTGCCAAGAACACAGTGGCAGGTGGTCCTTATTGACGTCAGTTGGGGCCACACTCTGTTTTTTTCAATTTATTACACCAATAGTGAATAATAATGTATTATTCATTATTAGTATAATAAAAATAGGGTACATTTAGCTGGAATATGCCCGTGCATGGCAGCTAAGGTAAGTAAAAAATGCTTTAAAATGTATATTGTATGTGTTTATTTGAGAATGTATGTAAGTGTGAATGAACATTTTTCAAGCATCCGCAACAACAATGTTCAATTCTATTAAGGACACAGAGGCGAGGATTGTGCTTCTCCTTCTTTGCTGTTTATTAATCACAAAACACAGCAGCCAATAAAATAATACTTTGACAAAAACTACAAATCCCATTAACATGACATCAATCCTCACTACCAATGGACGTCCATACTACTGTCACATTTCTTCGTTAACCGCCATACTCGTTCCTCTTTCTTTGCAGTGAGGAATAAAGTCTTAAATGCAATAAACAGTCTTATCAAGAAACTGATAACTGGATGCATTGTCGAATCGTCAGGTTCCTCAAAACAGCAGGCAAATATAGCGGAATGAAGATGTATTCCCCGTTAGATGCATCACAAAGTCTTACGATTGGATACTGGAATAAAAGAAAAAATGTCTATGTAATATTCAGTTGGATATTATGTGAATAAATGCATTACACCATGCAATCTTAGAGAAATATACATTGCAGTATATATAGCGGTAATTAAAAGACAACAAGATCAAAATGGTATCGAATTAAGTGAACAATTGAATGAACACACTATGCTGATACAACATTTCTGGGTGGGTAAAAACTAGATGCATTGGATGGAATAATCCTCGCCTCTGAATCCTTAATAGAATTGAAAATTCTTGTAGAGTACGCTTGAACATTTTTCATTCTAGATAGCAGGACCGGAGGCTCGGATTATGCTTGTTTGAAGCTGTTTTAAAACAACAAGGCTCTGTCCAAAACTGTCTTATAATAAAACGTCTTGAATGTAGAGTCGGATGACCAGTCTGCTGGCCTCATTATTTCTCGTAGCCGAGAGAAAAAGACTTTGATGCCATAGCACCTCTCACAGAGTGGACGCCAAAGACAGAAGGATCTATTCCTGCGTCAGTCAGAATCCATCTCACCCAGATAGCTAAAGTCGCCAAAGATATTGGATTAAAAGGTTTCTGAAGCGCAATTAACAATTGGCCCCCAGGGGATTGACGAAATTCTCTGGTATGGTCCTCATACTCCTTTAAACAATGTACCATACACAGTTTTGTATCGTCTGGATAACAAGGATAAGTTACTTACCTTGAGCAAGTCTTCGTTCTCCTGGAAATCGAAAAAGTAACTCCATTTGGAGAAAACACATGACCCAAAATGTCTAAAGCTCTCACTTCAGACACCCGTCTGCATGATACTAAACACAATAAGGTCATCAGTTTAGCTGACAATTGTTTTCTGGATAAGTCTGCGTTACAAGGCCATTGCCAAAAAAAGTTTTAGATGATATTTACATCCCAAAGATGAGTGTACTTCGATTGAGGGAGGTTAGCCTATCGGATACCCCTCATAACCCTAGACACAAGAGGGTGTTCCCCTATTGGTTTCCCGTCTAGGAAGGCATGACCCACTGAGATAGCTGATCTATATTTACCATGCAGAAACCTAGCCCTTCTGATGCTAGCTCTGCCAAAAAATTGACTAAAGTAGCAACTGGGGCCCCCAAGAGATCCAAATCCCGAGGGTTGCACCAACCCACCCATCTGTGCCATGCCGAGGCATAACGTCTATTGGTGGAGTCTGACCAAGATGCTGATATGAAGGAAGCAGATTGCTCCAAAAGGCCCAGCAGGAGTCAACGTTGCCCAAAATGCGCTAAGCCATGAGTTGTAATTTGTCATGTATCAAAAGAGGCTGTGTCTGCCATGCAGGTCCAGCAGTAATTCCAGGATTGAGGGAATCTGAACTGGGAAATCCCTGGACATTTTCATGAAAACTGGAAACTAAGGCTGAGCCCGCCAGAGGGGAGTGATCAAAATCAGTTCCACTTTCTGCTTGAAAGACTGAGACGCCACCTTGGGTATCATTATAAAGGGGGGAAAAGCATATAAGAGTAGCCCTGTCCACTGTTGAAGAAAGGCATCCGTGGTGATTGCCAGGGGATCTGGTCTCCAAGAGCAAAACTGCTGCAGCTGATGGGAGAGGCGGGATGCAAAGAGGTCTATGTGACATTGTCCCCACCTCCTTTGAAGGGCTTGAAATACCAAGTGATGGAGTTTCCATTCGCTGGAATCTCTGAGGAATCTGGAGTTCCAGTCCGCTACCATATTGAATTGACAGGGCAGGTATTCTGCTGTTACCGGGATCTGATTCTGAAGGCAATAGTGCCAAAATGCTTTTACTATCTCTGCTAGGACCCGAGACCTCATCCCGCCTACCTTGTTGATGTAGCTTACTACCGAGACACTGTCCATGCGCAGGAGAACGCAACAGTTGGAACAAGGGGCCAGAGTTTTTATGGCAAATGAGCGTGCTATCAGCTCCAAAGAATTTATATGTAGTTGAGACTCTTCGCGAGACCAACGTCCTCCTGTGGAAAAGGAGTTGCATCTGGCTCCTCAACCCCACCTGCTGGCGTCCGATTCCAGAATGACATCCGGGCGAGATCCAAAGATGGCCCTGCCGTTCCACACTGCCTTGTGGTCGAGCCACCATTGAAGCTTGCACTGCATCTCTTGAGTGAGAGTGATGAGTTCTGTGTAAGAAAGACCCTTTTGAAGGTGACAAATTTTGAGACCTTGTAGCGCCCTGTAATGTAGGGGTACTGGAAATATGGCTTGTATAGAAGATGTTAGAAACCACACTATCCTAGCCAGAACCCTTAGAGATATCTTGTCCTTCTGAATTGTGGACTTGATCTCCTTCCGGGTTGATTGTAACTTCTGGCTGGAAGGGATAGGAGAGAGGGACCAGAGTCGATCTGGAAACCCAGAAATTCCATCTGGCGAAATGGCGTCAGAGCGGATTTCTTTACATTGATCAAGAATCCCAGTTCCTGGAGCAACCGTATGGTCCAATCTAAATGTTGCATTAGGAGATGAGCATCCTGTGCTATCAGCAACATATCGTCCAGATAGACGATCATCCAGACTCCTTTGGCCCGCAGGCTCTCTACTACGGGACGCATAACCTTGATGAAGCACCAGGGTGCAGAGGAAAGACCGAACGGGAGAACCTTGAAGTGGAACCATTGATTGTCCCACTGGAATTGCAGATACTTCCTGTGATGGGAAAATACAGGGATTGTGAGATAGGCATCTTTCAGTTCCAGGCGTACCATCCAGTCACCTTCCCCGAGAATGTTCCTGAGCAGATGGATCCCTTCCATCTTGAAGTGCCGGTATAGAACCCAGGTATTAAACTCCCTCAGATTGATCACGAGGCGTGACCCTCCACCTCTCTTGTTCACTGTAAAAATATTACTGCAGTACCCTGAAGGGTCTGGCTGATACTGAGCAATTGCGCCTTTGAGTAACAATTGTTGGACTTCTTGCCAAATAAAAACTAGATCTAGTTGGAAAAAATGTATAGGAGGCAACAAGGACATCGGTTGAGGATTCCCAAAGAATTATAGGCGGAAACCTGCAACTGTCTCTAGAACCCATTGGTCCGATGTTAGTGCCAACCAGTTGCTTAGGAAAAACCTGGTCCTCCCCCCTAGGGCTACCTGAGCAGATAAAATCAAGCTTACCTTGAGTGTTGGGGCCAGAGTTGTAGGTGGCCTTGAAACCACCTCGGTTGAAGCGGGCATGACCGGCTTGAGCTCTGGCTGGGTAAAAGGTGTCTCGGGGAGCCGAGAATCCTCTGCCTGCCGCGTTGTAGGATGACTGAGGGCCATTGGAGGCAGCACAACCGGACAGGCACCCTCGAAGTCTGCCGGCCCTGGCAAAAACCCGATTTTGAAAGACCCTGTTCATTGAGGTCTGGGCTTTGTCCAGCAAAGTGAAAGTATAGAAAAACTTTCCCAGATCCTTTACAAACTTGTTGCCGAACAAGAGTCCACCGGCAAGGGGACCAGGTTCAGCGTTTTCAAAATCTGCTAGCTTCGAGTCCATCTGAAGTACAATAGATTTCCTCCTCTCCATGGAGATAGTGCAGTTAGTGTTCCCCAATAGGCAGAGCGCGCGTTGTGCCCATCCGGCCAGAGTGTCTGGGTCTGCTTGCGAGCCGGACTCTTTCACTGCCACTGCCAAGTCTAAGATATTACACAATGGACCAGAGAGGTCCAGGACTTTTTTCCTGGCAGGACTTCCAGGACCTGTCTATGCCTTTTTTGAGGTCCTTTTCAGAGCGCTTTTGGAAGGTTGCTAAATTCGGATCCAGCTCCGGGGTCATAGCCACTTTGTCGGGTATGTCTGGACGTGGACACTCAGATCGGGGGTGACTCTGGATGTCCTTGTCTAGGGCTTTCCATATGCGTACATGGACATAGTCTGTCACTGCAGGGAGGGGAACCCAGTCTGAGGACCTGGGATGGATAATTAAATCAGGGTTAAAGCTGAGAGCAGATGAAGGGCCTGAACCTTCAAAGGGAGCGGTCCGTGCTGCCTGTCAGAGGAGTGTCTGCGTCATTTGTAAGGGATTGATTCGCTGTCGGAATCTGACAGGGATGAGAAGGCGTCAGAGGCATCATCTGGGGAGGGGTAGGAAAGGGCCTGGGCGCTGAGGATGGTTGTACTGAATACTGGTACTCGGAGGGAGACTGAGACTGGGAGAGACAGGCCATTGTGGCTGCGTGGGGCCATTCAGGGCCTTGGAGGGGGCTTTTCCTGACTATTGGAGAAAAGGGTTATGGGGTTACCATAGGGAGGAACAATCAAGGCATAGCGCTTAAGCTGCCCGGCGATAGGCTGGAGCGCAACTGCCAGGGTTCGGTTTACAGATTGCATAACTGAGGCGTCCAGGGCATGGACAATGTCCTCAGCGAGGAGTAAATCCTCCTGTTCATTAACGAAAGCTGTATCCTCTGGCTTCTATCGCTCACTCATGGTGGTCAGAATGTACAGATCTGCGCAAGAAAGCTCTCCTGCAAGAGGGAAATAGGGTGTCCCCAAGCTTGTGTGGCCATATAGGAGGCAAGAATAAGGTAGAAGCAGTAGCTTCTAGAACCTCCTCAGGGAGGTGTATGTATAACCAGCATATATATATATATATATATATATATATATATATATATATATATATATATATATATATAATAATGATATAATAATTATTCTCCCTCAGGCAAAGCCTGGGATATCCAAATGTCAGCCTTGGAGAGTGGGCGTGTGGGGAACGCTCTGCTTGACCGTGTATTGACGCGGGAGCCAACCTGATTACAGCCGGGTCTGTTGGCGTGAGCTCGCTGTCACTTATTCTTACTCACTTACAATCACTCTTACTCATTTTCTCTCACTCTGACTTAGTCAAACTCATTGATACTCTATCTCACTCATTCTCATTCACCATCTGCCACTGACTCTCAGACACACATTCCTTGTCATACAGTCACACATATGCACATACTCCCTCTCACAGACTCTCACCTACAAGCATGCACGCAATATACTTCAAAAAAGAATTTCTTTTACCTTTCTTAGTTGCCAGCAAAGGTTTCATTATACCACATTGTGCGTCATTTTTACTACACTATTACCGAATAATAACCAATTATTAATTATTGGTGTAATAAGAAAAATAGGCAGAACTAGGATGGTGACCTGCACTTAGTCTTGACACTGATTTCGCCACCTCTGAGGTCTGGGGTGGAAAAGGTAGTGTCAGGGGTCACTAAGGGCAAGCCATGGGTCGCAGCTGAGACCACTAATGACCCCTAAATGATGTCCATGCCTGCTCCCCAGCCAAAAAGAAGAGCCTTAAGGGCCACATATATGCAGACAGAGACCAGGGGTGAACAAAGCAAGCACTGAAGCAACCTGAGACTTGCAGCAAAGGCACTGAGTTAAGTTAACGTAATTGGCAGGAAATCCATTCTTTTATGTTATGAAAGCTCAATTGTTTAATGTAATTACTGCAGATCTATGTGTGTGTGTGTGTAACAATACAGTCACAGAACGGAATCCTTGTTGGTGCATGGGGGATAGTGACATGTATTTATAGTGCTAAGGGATCCCAGCTTGCAACCATCACTATGCAAGTAATTATTTAAACATTTTATAACATATATTATAAGATAAGCTGCTACAAAATGCAGACAGAGATTTCGTTTTTGAGGTAAAACACGTGTGTTAAAATGTTTATACTTAGTTATAGGTAATCAGACTGTACTTAGTGCAAACCTTTTTTAATATATTTCCATTAAAAGGACACACAGGAAACAGCAAGCACCTTATTGTGAAGTCTTGTTTCTTTTTTCGCTGTCTGCCTCTACCTTGGCTTCACAGAAGAGGAAACTACCTGTCTTCCCTGTCAGCTAGAGGCTACTGAAGGTCAGCATTATCCATTTCAGAACTGTTGTAATATTAAAATAGATTGGGAACATTATTCCCAATAGATCCAGTATACTTTAACCACAGAGGTCACACAAAAGTCATTTGCAGTTAGTGGAGGCTTGGTTTGTTTTTTCATTGCTTTTTGTGCTTTCATAGTGCTTCCAGGGGCGGCTCCTCCAGTAGGTCAGTGGAGCGTCGCCCCCGCCATCAGCAGAAGCTGCAAAACCTTTCACAACAAAGGGATAATAAACTATGTTTATTATGCCTTTGTTGTGAAAGGGGCAGGGGCAGGGCCATGGGGTGACGAGTAGTGAGAGGAGTGCACTGTGCACTACCCTCAGTGCGCATGTATGTTTGGCCGGCCGTCTTGGGCCAGCCAGACACACATGCGCATTAGGCTCTCTCCTGCCTGGCACTGTGTTGCTGGGCTGGAGAGAGCCTGCACAGGCTCCCAGTCTGCCTGGGAGCACCCTGGCTGGGCACTCACAGCCAATCCTGATGCTGCTTTGAGCAGCGTCAGGACTGGCTGCAGGGCAGGCTGGGAGCCTGTGCCTGCAGCGAGACAGTGGAGAGGAGTGGCGCAGCGAGGAACAAGGTATGTTTTCATTTTATTATTATTATTTTTTAAATTAATTTTTAGACCCGCTCCCACCCCCAAACAGCCGCGCGCCACCCCGCCCCACCCCGCTCCTTATGAGTGAAGCGAGCCGCGACTGAGCGCTGCGTTGTCTCTGCTTTATCCGCCTACTTGCTAGGTGCCCATAAAAGATATGTGCCTCACACTGGAACTGTGCAGAGCAGAGTTCCCATGTGGAATTCCAATCTGCACAATTAAAAGAGGCTCAGCGTTCCTGCATCCAGATTTACTGGGTGCAAGAACAACACACCTGATTTTACCAGACGGAAGATCTAGCAGATACAATCACTTTGAGGAAAGACTGAATTGTAGCCTGCACCCCATGCACGATCACTGCTCAAACCTCAGAGAAGGCACTGGGAGAGCATTACAACCCCCTTATGCCAGACAACCTTCTCCAGTTCTTCCATCACCTTTGTTTCCCCCTTCCTCCACCCCCACCTCACAACAGCCCCTGCACACTTCTACCACATGCTCAGAGCAGGAGGCAAATGTGTGTGTTAAACCCCATAGATCATGGTCAGCACAGTAATTTCCCATTCCATGGTGTTTGACTTGTAACTGCACAGCACCGGTGGGTTGTTACCACACAGTATCTGTAATTACTGGTGAGGAGTTTGCACCATGACAGTACTGTGCAACTTGTACACAGACCATGGTGAGCTACTGGGGATAGACCAACAAGGATGAAAGGCCATTATCACATCCCAACACATCTACAAATACACCAGGGGTTCTTCTCCACACTTTATCTTCAACAAAAGGCAGAGAATGCAAGATTTCACCAGAATGTTGTCGGAAGAGGCAGTGATATTGTATTGTATTGTAATTTTTAAAGCACTTGGCTTTGAACTCACTCATAACATAAGACACTATTTAAACAGAAACTAAATGAAAAAAAATGTATATTCTCCGGTCAGGTTTTATCAATAGAATCGAATACTTTAGCAAACTATCTCTCACTCATTTTCCCTATAAATTAATGCAGAGGCATAGTAACAAACCTTACTAAGAGCATACATCTACTCCTCACGCATGACACAAAAAAACTCCCCATGTAGGCCCAAACAACACAGCAAGCAAGCACTATTCCATCGCCTGTGTTCCATAGAGTAGAATGTACAAATGCACTTGCAAGATGCTCAACAATACAATATAATCAGACCCTACAGCACTGTGAGACCGTAATAATGGCAATACTGATCTAGGCCAATCTTTATTGACCTAACCTATGCATGCCTTCTATAAACATACAGACATTACTTATAGTTCAATTTATATATTGCGGTAAGCATAATCCATTGCAAAGGGGACAGAGTATACTTACCGCCAGTAGAATGGTCCACCCTGATGAATTTATATGCAGCGGGGCATAGTTTGCCAAGAGGGGGAACTTCTCTGTGTCTGACAGCCCAACAGAGTAAGTGCCATCGGATAAATGGCTATAGGTCTGCATGCCCAATTTAAATGTGGGTACATACAGCCTTTTCTTCTGCCTATCACTGCCAGGAAATCACTGGTGGTAAGAGGCAGTTTAAAACTCTCAGGGTGAGCAGGCATTTTTTTTTTTCCGAAAACAAAAACCCACTTTGGAGTTTTGTTTCTGAAATTAAAAATAGTTTTGAAACTTTACCGTACAGCTCCATTGGGTTTGACAAAGCCACACTGTAAAGTTCCAATACATTAACAGGAGCTGCCTTGACGGCGTGTTTCTGTGAATGGTAGAAATGTCTGTCGGACAGACGGACTTCTCTAAATTTGGCATGCGGTTACTCTGTCAGGGCGGATAAGTAATGTACTCTGCCTCCCTAATGGAGTACGATCCATCCGCCAAATAATAAATCAGTCGCTAAAACCTTGATTCAGAGTTGTGTTTTAAATCTTATCCATGCACAAACGGTTGTTTGTGCACAGACCAGAATTCTGAGTTTTTTTTATAATTGACCACATGTTGCAATTTGCCCCTGACAGATTTTACCAGAAAAAAACAAAAGAAAATCTATCAGGATAAAAGCCTAAAACATAAATTCAAAACATGCAGTAATTAGTGTAGTGCACACCATATCCACACACTGGTCTTCATACTGAAGTAGGGAGCTCAGGAGAAGTTAATTATGTTATCCATTAAATACACGCACCAGAGTGTAGTAATTACTGTATGCACAAATTATCACCCAAATTCTGCAAATTTTGAAACCTTGACCTTAGTCTAAAAATCTGTCTTTGTGCTTCTATTATGATGATATCCATACAGGTACATAGCTTACAATGTATTAATCTCAGTATCGGGTCACCAAGTCCATCTAGATTGCCCATTTTCTACCTTCTGTATTATCTTTGTCCTGATAGTACAATTACATACTATGAACAGAGTAGAGGGTGCTGATATGTGGGGAGAGACGAAGACCATCTTTTCTGTCCCTTTTCCTACAGCCACCTGCTCTCTCTATGACAACATCATAGAGGATAGTTAAACAGCTATCCAGCATGATGCATATATATTGATGATACACAAAGACCACCAAACTCGCCTGATATGTCAAATGCTCTGCCTTCTATAACCTTGTAGACCATGCTTACAGGGAGATTTAAAACATGGTGGACAGTCAGCAGATCTGCCAGGGGGATAACCCCATAGTTTTTGCCACTCAGGCAGTGTATCGTCTACTGTATTTAGAGTTACAACTTGCCTGTCTGGAATTTCTGTGATGTGAGGGCAGCTTCAGCAATGGCCCATCAGAGCACTTCAGGCTTGCTGCATGAGCACTTATTTTAAAACACCCACTCAGCAAATGTCTTTGTAGTGGGAAAATAAACTTTCATAGTCGGGGTTTGTTTTTTCAATACATGACACAAATGGCCTGACATGCAGGGAGCTTTCTTCCTCCATATGTGGGGTAATCTACATCTCCCCTGCCTTTAACCACCATGCCCCAGGCAGTCATTTTAGTGATGGTAACCCACCCTTACTTGGATTGTACAACAATCATTGTGACTTGGTGGCCCATTAGCAGATAAGCTGCCAACAGGACCATTGGAGACTCCACAGATGTAAACACCTCCCTGCAGCCAACTGGAAATAGAGCGAAGAACTGTGATATTTGCGGGACAGAAGCACCACAGAATTATGAGGATGTTCCCCCCTTTGCTAACTAAATGATGCCCTTAGTTTCAACTCTGTCTTTGCTCCTGGTGCCTTGAAGCAGCCAGCATGCCTGAATTGCATAGTGCTATAGAAAACACCCAAAATTATCTGTAAACTGTAAAGTATCAATCTTTAAAGAGAAGGACCGGCTGAAGGTAGTTTAGGCATATCAAGTTGATGTCCGAGGAAGAGAAATAGCGCTGCAACTCCTCCATATTTGTATGCAAAAAATATATAATTTTGTATTGAGCAAAACAAAAACAGCCAGTATGCCCCTTTCTGAGGTAATCATGTGCTTTACAAATTAGTAAATTAAGGAGTCATTCAAAATTTCATTTACACAGGCACCTATATCAAAGTTTGAAAGCAACAAACAAAAGTCAACAACCTATGCATTACAAATTGCATCTTACTTCTATTAAGGCCAGTTTTATTTTAAATTTTATTTCCCTGGCTTCTGACTTTTCAGTGACTGTTTTCCAGGCATTCTCTATTTTCACCAATATGCCCCTTGTCAAAATTACTATTCTCCCTCCCAAGTTGTTTGTGATAATTTGGACTCGTTTTTCTGTGAGATCAAGACGCTTCATCACGGTATTGCTCAGCTTCCGGTGTCATATTCTCTCATGCAGCATGCTTGCAAGCATTTACTCTTTTTTGTCACTCCTTTCAAAGCGCTCCCAATGATTTAGTAACAGGAGGATGTTTCGTCTTTGTTCACTACGGCAAATTTGGGCACCCCAGACAATGGATAATCAGAACTTCAAAATATTTATCTGTGGCTGTTACACCTCTGCTTTTACCTTCATCCATGACACCTGTTTTCAAATAGCACTGTCGCTATATTCGAAGGAAGAAACCCTCATTAAAAAAAGTCAAACTTTAACCCCAGGGCAGCTAACTATAGACACATCTTTCTTTCAGTCAGCAGTCATTAAAAACTGGTGAGAAATGCTAACTCATTGGCTTTCTTAACACCTTGAAGAGCACCATTTATTAAAGTCTAGCCAGATCAGGTTAAGGCTTGGTGTAAGCATTGAGACTGCCCCTGTGGCTGTACTGAATAACACCAGGCAAGATTACAATGATAGCATTTCCACCTGCCTCTTTCTGTTTATGCAGTTGTGTTGTTCTATTACCTCCACATGAGGATCTTGTAGAAAAACCTTCCTATTCTATGCCAGCTGAAAGCTTAGTGTTAATGCTGCTATCATTTCTAGGTTGAACTATGCCAATGCTTGCTACATTGTCCTTCAACAGGTTACCAGATGGCAGAATATGACAGCATGATTTGTCATGAGTTTAGGAAATTTGATTCTTGATTCCCTCAGGCACAAATCTCAGGGCTGGCAGCAATTTCAGAATAAACTGAGTAGAAATGATAGGCTGTGTATATGTGCTTTGGTAATGGAGCACTGTAACATGAGGGATACCTTAGGTGTCTGACACCTGACCAAGGGATAGGCTGAGAGATAGCTCTGCCATGTGCAGCCTGTACACATCATTTATGTCTATCCAGAGTCATACCTCTGCCGTCTAAAACAAACACCTCCATGATCGATTTGTTCGAGTACACTGCGAGGCACATGTAGAATTTGCTTTAATGTACACCTTGTGTGTTTTCTCTCCAGGTTGATGACTATGCAAAGGCTGTACACTCACACTCCTCTTGTGTAGGCATTGTATTGCTGTGTCCTGCCTCTTCAAGTTAGTGTAGTTGGCAACAAAATGTCTGTGAAACCTTATTCTGCTATCAAACTAAGCCTGGGTCTCTCAGAAGCAGCACAACTCTTACGTTGTGTGTAATAGGTTACCAGTGCAAAAGTACTGCACACTGAAAATACTACCTTGAGCATTACTTATTCTACAACTACAACAAATGGTGAGCATGTTGTCTGTCTGGTGTTTCTCTTGTGCCCCTGTTTTTTCTCAGGCCTGGGTAATTGCCATAGTTAGTATAGTAACTTATTAACAGTCATTTTAGAGATTATGGCTATTCTCTTTAAACCAATCGTGGTGAAATTTGTAACAACTGTTGAGCACAAGTCACTTACATTCAGCAACGCTTTTTCTAGTAGAGACTATATCTAACCACAGATTAATTACCTTAGAATATTCCCCAGCCGTTCGACTGGATCCAGAAAATCTTGAGCAGTAGTTCTGCAAACCAGTAGGTAGTGTCATTAAAGTCTGCATCAGTGTCGTTCTTGTGGGAACTGATGTGCACTATGCCCATAGTCACCATACCGGATGACATCAGTATCTTTCTTTACTATTTCCGCGCCAAAAACACAGCTATGTCAGAAATGACCAGTATATGGAATCTACCACGATGTTAAGGTGAACAATCCAGTTTGTAGAACAGGAAGGATGGGAGGCTTGGTGAGGAATCTGCAGTTAAATAGTGTCTCTACCACAAAAAGCATTACCAAAGACTAACCGAGACCTCTAACTGCAGATTCCTTACCAAGCCCCCCCCGCAAGTAGGTCTGCGAATTGGCTCAAACCAGGCAATCCTGGAGGACCGAATGGGCAACATACCCGTCTCAACGTACCTGACTGTTCAAGCAGTAGAGCTTTGTGAACATGTGGAGGGACACCCGCGCAGGCAGCTTGGCAGGTGTCCAGGACAGGTACCATGTGGGCTAATGCAGAAGTAGTGGCCTTGGCCTCTGGTGCAATAGCCCCGCAAGCCCCAGGAGGCTAAGTCTTAGCTAGTGCATAGCAGATCTTAATGCAAAGTATAATCCATCAACAGATGTTTTTTTCTCACACTGCCTTGCCTTTTTTCAGTCCTGTGCATCCTATAAAAAGTTGCCCATCAACAGGGTGATCTTTGGTATGCTCGATGTAAAAGGACAAAGCTCTTTTTGGATCAGACAGTAGAGCCTCTCATCTTCCTTAGAAGGATGAGGTGGTGCAAAAAATGTCAGCAACATGATGTTTTGGCCGACATGGAATGTTGTCACTGCTTTTGGTAGGAAGTAGTCACGAGCCCTAAGGACCAGTTTGACCAGATAGCAGCTGGTGTACTGGGAGTTAAATGAAGGAGCTTGAAGCTCACTGACAGTCCTGACTGATGCTACTAAGAAGACCATTTTAAGAGTCAGGAATCACAGTGGACAGTTATGTAGGGGCTTACATGGGGAGGCCATGGGAAACGTTATGACAAAATTAAGGTCCCATTGGGGTATGATGAAAGAGGTAGGAGGGCACAAATGTTGCAAACCATTAAGAGATTGTGTCACAGGTGACTTAAACAGTGAGGGCTGATCTGGCCCCTGCAAAAAAGCCAAGATTGCAGAAAGATAACCTTAAACAAGCATTTGCAATGCAACGGGTCTCGCGTTTGCTCATGTTAGAGCTGATAGCGTTGTAAACTCCTAACCCGACTTTTCACCTATCGGGCAAAAGTGCATTTATATACGTAACCCAAAAAAGTGCAATTAACTATATAAAGCGCTCGACTTCTGCCAAGAGAGATCGCGCTCGTAAATTAGAGAAAAAGAAGTCCACGAGCCCGATGGAAAACAGCGAGCCTCGCATGTTTTCTGTACTTGGTCGCTGCGCTCGAGGAGGGCTAGCCACCGGAAAAGGCATGATGTATGCGTGCCTTCGACTAATGAAAGCAAGCAGATTTTATTAGGCAAGCACACAAACCAATAAAAAACACTGACGTGACGTCGACAGGGCTCTGAGCCCTTTTCTAAACACTAAAGCATCTCGCTGCGATACGCATGCGTAAGCACATGCAACGCAGGCTCGACCCTAAAAAGTGCCCAAGGCAAGGCTTTGTCGAACTAATGACAGCACAAACAATAATACCTCCAACAAGAGGGCAGAAAGTGGGTCAACATGATGGGACGAGCATCAATCCACAAATTTGTCTCAATGGCAGGCATATGCACTCTTTATTGAGGGACGTCTGGCTGCCAAAATGACAACACAAATCTCAAGAGGGAGGTCAAAGGCATTCAACTGTTTCTACTCAAACTCCAAGCATGAAGGTGGAGTGTGCGCAGAATCGGGTCAAGACCCTACCCTGATGCTGTGACAGTGCATCCTCCCAAAGGGTCAGCCTGCTAGGAGAACAGATGCTCATGCTCAGGAGTTCTGGATACTAAACTCTCCTTGCCCAGACCAGAGCCACTAGGATGACATGTGCCCAGTCAGTCCTGATCTTTGTTGGAACTCAGGGCAGGAGTGGTATCTGCGGAAAGGTGTACAGGAGTCCTCGATTGCAGTCTAACCGGAACATGTCTTAGAGCGAGAGCCACTTTGGAAACTCCAGTTCAGAAGTGTTGACATTGCGTGGTGGTCAGTGGTGGCAAATAGATTGAGCCAAGGTTCTTCCCATTGTGGGAAGAAACCTTGTGCCACCTCCAGAAGCAGATGCCACTTGTGATCTGCAAGGCATCAACAGCTGAGATCATCTGTCTGGTTGATCAGAGTGCTGCCAGGTGCTGCACGACCAGGAAGATGTCCACTCCAGCCAAGTCCAGAGGCCCAGGTCCACGACCCCACTCTGCCCTGTTTGTTGCAATATCACATGGTGGTGGTGTTGTCCATGAACATCTGAACCAATCTTCCTTTGATGAATAGGAGGAAGGCTTTCAATGCCAAGCGAATCGCCCTCAGCTCCAGGAAGTTGATGTGGAGCTGGGATTCTGCTGGAGACCAGAGTACTCTGATCTCCACCACTCCCAGGTGGCTGCCCCAACCCAGAAGTGATACATCGGTTATCGCTGTCAGCCTCGGGTGGGGAAGGGAGAGGTGTCTGCCACTGGATCTATCATGGTTCGTCAACCACCACTGCAGATCTTTCGTGGTCTCCCCCGAAATCTGAACCAGGTCAGAGAGATTCTGCTGGTGTTGTGCCCACTACAACTTCAAATCTCACTGCAGAGCATGCATATACCCTTGAATATGGTTCACCAGGAGAATGAAGGAAGTCATCAGTCCCAGCAGCCTTAGCGTCAGTCTCACTGAAATCCAGGACTGAAGTTGAAACAGCTGGATCATAGCACAAATGTTGCTCCAGAGCGTAGGTGCGGAACTGTAGCATGTCCAGAATAGCTCAGATGAAAGGAAACGTCTAAGATGGAGCCAGGTATGACTTTGGACTGTTGATAGTGAACCCCAGTGAGCCTGAAAGGTTCTTCATAGTCTGGAAGTGGGTGATGTCTGCCTGGAGCGAGCCCGCCTTCAAAGGCGGTCGCTAAGGTAGGAGAAGAATGGGACCCCTGATCTACACAGATGTACGGCAATTATCGCCACCACTTTCCTCAACAACAGAGGGGCACTGGTGAGGCCAAAGGGGAGCACAGTGAATTGGAAATGCTCTTGGCCTACCTTGAACCACAGGTAATGCCTATTAACCTGCAGGACAGGAATGTGGAAATGCGCATCCTGAATGTTCAACGCTACCATCCAGTCTCCAGGGCAAATAGAACCTGAGCCAAAGTGAGCCTCTTTCTGTAGATCAAGTATAAGACAAAGGCCTCTATCATTTTTCAGCACCAGAAAGTAGCAGGCATACTAACAAAATCCTACTTCTGCTGCTGGCAGCCTCTCACAGGCTGCTTTGGCAAATAGAGCCTATACTTCCTGACAGATCAAAAAGAAATGGTCCTTCGTCAACTGGGGATGGTGGATCTGGGGGTGATGACAAGGGTGATGGAGTCTCCAAGAAGAATAGGGTATAACCCTTCTGAATATTCTTTAGCACCCTCTTGTCAAACGTTATTGCTTGCCATTGGAATAGGTGGTATCTGTTCTTTCTGCCAACAGGATGGGTGTGCTGCATGGAGGTGGGCCGGGGCCCATGGGGTCGGCGCAATGATAATGTTATGGGGAGAGAGTGAAATCCCTTAAGTAAAACTAAAAGGCAACTAGCCATATATAGGATAAATAGGGCAGGAGCTGCTCTTCTTCATAGGTGACAGTGGTTTTATGGAGGAGAAAATAAAGTAGATTCCCTCCTGGCTAGAAAGATTATATGTCAACAAGTCAAAATGCATATAGCAAAAATACGTAGTCATAATGGTCCCTGCGCACCTTTGGAGTGGAATAAACAAGCAGAATTTAGAGGTCACTTTGAAGTATATTGTGCTAGAGGCCTGGAGAATCCAGGGAAATTCAGGCCTACATAAATGATCATACATAGCTATGAGTCTTTGGACACACACATTGACACACCAGAAATTAAAGCAGCTTTGAGAGCAATGAGCACAAATTAAGCCCCAGAGCCTAGTGGCCTCCCCTTATTCTCTTACTAAATAGTTACACTGTATTTGGGGATGCAAGTGGAAGACCTATATAACTTCTCTTCCCAGGCATCAGGGCTAATCTCCTCTATGTGTGAGGTGGATATAATTCTAATTCTAAAATCCAAAAAAACACTTTTCATCGTAGAGGCCCATTGCCATTTTGAATAATGATGAAAAGATTTTTGTGAAAATCTTGACAAGTATGATGAAGGAGTTCCTCCTGTGGTTGATAGGCCCACGCCATGTCGGGTCTATCAAAAACAGACAGGATAATGGCAATGTCTGGTGGCTCATTCACCTTGTGGAAAAGGCCAAAAGAAAAAACCTCCTGGTACTCTTGATGTCATTGGATGCAAATCAAGCATCCACCTGGGTAAGCTGGAGGCCCTTGGAGGCGGTACCAGACAAAATGAGGATAGGCAGCAAAATGGAAAACTGGGTATTAGCAAGTTATAAATCCCCTACAGCAGTGATTAAGGTACTTGGAGGCGGATCACAGAGATTTTCTGTCCAAATAGACACAAGGCAGGGGATGCCCCTTTTTTACCATTCTTTTTGCATGGGGGGATAGAGACCCATGCATTTATATTACTTTTGATGGCTATTTCCAACCACAGATTTCTCACCTTAGAATATCTCCTGGAGATCTTATTTTAGCAGTGTTACTGCACTCTTCTTGGTGGCACTGTGCAGCTCTGAGCTGACTCTGTATGTCCCATAAGTGGCGAAACAGAGCCGCATATAACCATACAGCCACTCCATGTGCTGACGGTTCCTTCCCTTTTGCATCTTCTGACATAGGTCTGGAACTCTGCTCCCTACTTTGTCAGTTTTCTGACAACTCCTAAACTTTTTCCACTTTGAGCTAGGGGACAATGTCCCCACCGAAAGTGAGACAATTCAAACCATGCCATTATTGTCTGCAGATGTATGTCATGGACTCACACAAGGTGTGCCTTTGGTGCCTGGGCCCAAGACACCACTCAACGTCATGTGATAAGTGCCCCCTCATACACCTGACGGTGAGAGGTGAAGTATGTTGTCGAACACATTAACTAGTCGAGATCCCACTCTTGCTCCAAGTTGCAGGCCCGGTCACGTTCACATGACTGGTTCACTTCCCACTCCAAGGCCCACACCAAGTCCTCCAGTAAGTTCCAACATAAAAAAGAAAAGCAGTGTGACCCCATCGTCCTGCCACACTGATTCCAAAAAGAAGGCGCTAGGACTTCAAGATGTCAGCTGCGCTCCATCAAGGTCACAGTCCATGGAGCTGATACCTCAATTGATCACAACAGTTCCTGAGTTTTCCAGGCTCTTGTAAAGCCTGCAGCAGAGAGGCCATGCTGGAAAATCTCAGTGCACTTCTGTCTATCTCTGCTTTGTCTTCAGGCCCCATGGAACTGGAGAGGCTTCCAGTCTGGTTAGCTCTGGCTGGTCCCTACCTGGTGCCATCTGTCTCCTCTAGACCAGCTGCTGAGCCCATTCTGACTCTGGTACAAACTTCCACCCCAGTCCTTAGATCTACATCAGTACCTGCTGCTCCGACGACAGTTCAAGCATCACCAGTGCTAGTGGATGACCTGGTGTTGGTGTCCATTTCGGATCCCAAATAGACATTGGCACAAGCTTGACAGGTGCCAAGCTATCAGATTACAAAAGCACAACTTGTTGTCATGCACCCTGACTCTAACCCTGTGCCTCCACGGAGTCACAGTTACAGCAGAGGCTCCATTCTCTTTTCGGCTTTGACTCTGACCCAGGATATTAATGATGATGATGGTGAGGAGTATGGCTTACTCCCCCTATAATACAGGGGTGATAGCTCATACCTTGATTAACAAAACAATAGTGGGCTTGATGCCTCCCCTGAGATACAGCTTGACTCGTCACATGTCCCATGAATGTAAGATGGTACGTTGTTTGCAGTAGTGGTTTGGAGGGCAGCAGATGTACTAAAATTACAGCTGCCCTCTAATGAGACTAAAAGACGTGCTTTGATGGGAATCCTGTAGCCTGGGCCAACAATATGTGAGCCATTCCTCTCATTTAATGACACTATAAAGCCACTCTGATGGCTATTTGTTTGGAAATCATGTTCTTGTCTGCCTGTAAACAGGTAGGTTGCTCCCCCTTACCCCGCAAAGCCAGAGGAGAGGCGCCATTGGTTGGACCCCAGAAGGGCTGTAAGCTTTAACATAGATTGTAACAAGGATCATCATTTGGATGATCAATGTTTTGTAGAGTTCACTGAAGCAAAGAAACGGAAGGCTGACCTCGTCGAGGTGAGTGGTCCCCTGCATTAAGATATGCTATGCACTGGCCAAGAAGCAGGCCCTGAAAGATCTGAAGGCCCATTCCACCATATCCAAGGCCACTAATACTGTGTTGGTTCAAGTGGTGCCTGCCCTTGATATCTGCCATGCTGCAAGGTGGGCATTGGTGCATAGGTTGATGAAGCACTATTGTAATGACAGCCCCGTCTGGCAGGAACAAAACTTTGCCTCCTCAGTTCTACAAGACGTTTTAGTCTGGGTCCACTCCACCAGCACTCCACTTTGGGGAGGTATTGTTTTGGCTTCTATTCTAAGATGAGCAATTTGTGGTTACAATTATTCACCTGACACACAAGTTACTTACTTTCAGTAATGCTCTCTCTCTGGTAGATACTCTATTTAATAGTAGGCTCTTCACTGCTTTTCTGCCTCCCCAGTCTGTGGAATAGCTTCTTTTTAACCTTTAAAAAAGCCCTAAATTAGTATTCAGCACACAGTTACCCACAATTGTTTACACTCCACATCTGAGAATGAGGAAAGAGAAAAGACAAGAAACTAAATATCAGCATACAGGGGTGGTGCTTACATGTGGCTCTTTGTGGACCGGGTAGCAGCAGGGTGTTCCCTTTGGTACCCAGAGTTACTGAGAAAATCACAGTGACCCAAAACACCTATTTAGCAGCCCCGGTCAAAACCGAGCAGGACGTTTGGACAAACTAGTAGAGAAAGGGGGTCTTACCTCATTCCCAACACTGCATACCTCAATACACCACAAAGCAGACTTCATCCTGGCGATGACAGGTAATACATTCCGCAGATGGGAGGAGGGAGTCCCAGAAACAGAAAGGTTGTAATATTGACCTCTTAGATCTTGTTCCCTCCTAACCTAGAGGTAGCTACTAGGGGTGTAAGGAAATGCCTCCTTGGCATGGTTACCCCCTAACTTTTTGCCTTTGCTGATGCTAAGTTTTGATTGAAAGTGTGCTGGGACCCTGCTAACCAGGCCCCAGCACTAGTGTTCTTTCCCTAAACTGTACCTTTGTCTCCACTATCAGAACAACCCTGGCACCTAGGTAAGTCCCTTGTAACTGGTACCCACAGTACCAAGGGCCCTGATGCCAGGGAAGGTCTCTAAGGGCTGCAGCATGTCTTATGCCACCCTGGGGACCCCTCACTCAGCACATGCACACTGCCTCACAGCTTGTGTGTGCTGGTGGGGAGAAAATGACTAAGTCGACATGGCACTCCCCTCGGAGTGCCATGCAAACCTCACACTGCCTGTGGCATAGGTACGTCACCCCTCTAGCAGGCCTTACAGCCCTAAGGCAGAGTGCACTATACCACAGGTGAGGACATATGTACATGAGCACTATGCCCCTACAGTGTCTAAGCAAAACCTTAGACATTGTAAGTGCAAGGTATATAGTCTGGGAGTTTGTCAAACATGAACTCCACAGTTCCATAATGGCTACACTGAAATCTGGGAAGTTTGGTATCAAACTTCTCAGCACAATAAATGCACACTGATGCCAGTGTGCAAATTATTGTAACATACACCCAGAGGGCATCTTAGAGATGCCCCCTGAATACCAATCCAACTTCTAGTGTAGGCTGACCAATTTCTGCCAGCCTGCCACACACCAGACATGTTGCTGGCCACATGGAGCGAGTGCCTTTGTCACTCTGTGGCCAGGAACAAAGCCTGAGCTGAGGTGACCCCTACCTTTAGAAATCCTCCATCTTGAGTTTGGAGGGGTGCATTTCTCAAATGTGTTTATGAGGAACGTCAACAAAATTCCGTGATACATTTGGTACATCATAACGGAGGACCTAAAAATAATACACTTCCCCACAGGTCGTCATTGTAATTGTCTCACACAGTTCCATAATGGCTACACTGAATTCTGGGAAGTTTGGTATCAAACTTCTCAGCACAATAAATGCACACTGATGCCAGTGTGCAAATTATTGTAACATACACCCAGAGGGCATCTTAGAGATGCCCCCTGAATACCAATCCAACTTCTAGTGTAGGCTGACCAATTTCTGCCAGCCTGCCACACACCAGACATGTTGCTGGCCACATGGAGCGAGTGCCTTTGTCACTCTGTGGCCAGGAACAAATCCTGTAATGGGTGGAGGTGCTTCTCACCTCCCCTGCAGGAACTGTAACACCTGGCGGTGAGCTTCAAAGGCTCACCCCTTTTTTTACAGTGCCCAGGGCATCCCAGCTAGATGAGATGCTCGCCTCTCCGGCCACTGCCCCTACTTTTGGCGGCGTGGCTGGAGGAGATAATGAGGAAAACAAGGAGGAGTCACCCACCAGTCAGGACAGACTCTTAGGTGTCCTGAGCTGAGGTGACCCCTACCTTTAGAAATCCTCCATCTTGAGTTTGGAGGATTCCCCCAATAGGATTAGGGATGTGCCCCCCTCCCCACAGGGAGAAGGCACAAAGAGGGTGTAGCCACCCTCAAGGACAGTAGCCATTGGCTACTGCCCTCCCAGACCTAAACACACCCCTAAAATTCAGTATTTAGGGGCTCCCCAGATCCCAGGAAATCAGATTCCTGCAACCTGAAGAAACAAGAAGGACTGCTGACCTACAAGCCTGCAGAGAAGGAGGAAGATGACAACTGCTTTGGCCCCAGCCCTACCGGCCTGTCTCCAACTTCGAAAACCTGCTCCAGCGACGCATCCAACAGGGACCAGCGACCTCTGAAGCCTCAGAGGACTGCCCTGGACTAAAGGACCAAGAAACCCCTGTGAACGGCGCCCTGTTCCAAACCAGTTACTTCTTTGCAACAAGGAAGCAACTTTCAAAGACTGCACGTTTCCCGCCCGAAGCGTGAGACTTCACACTCTGCACCCAACGCCCCCGGCTCGAGATCCAGAGAACAAACACCTCAGGGAGGACTCCCCAGCGACTGCGAGCCCGTGAATAATCAGAGACGACCCCCCCTTAGCCCCCACAGCGAGGCCTGCAGAGAGAATCCAGAGGCTCCCCCTGACCGTGACTGCCTGTAACAAGGGACCCGACACCTGGAACAAACACTGCACCCGCAGCCCCCAGGACCTGAAGGAACGAAACTTCAATGCTGGAGTGACCCCTAGGCGACCCTCTGCCTAGCCCAGGTGGTGGCTGTCCCGAGAAGCCCCCCCTGTGCCTGCCTGTACCGCTAGAGTGACCCCCGGGTCCCTTCATTGATTCCTATGTAAAACCCGACACCTGCTTTGCACACTGCACCCGGCCGCCCCTGTGCTGCTGAGGGTGTGTTTTGTGTGCCTACTTGTGTCCCCCCCCAGTGCTCTTCAAAACCCCCCTGTTCTGGCCCCTCGAAGATGCAGGTACTTACCTGCTGGCATACTGGAATCGGAGTACCCCTGTTCTCCATAGGCGCTTATGTGTTTTGGGCACCTCTTTGACCTCTGCACCTGACCGGCCCTGAGCTGCTGGTGTGTTAACTTTGGGGTTGCCTTAACCCCAAAATGGTGGGCTGCCCCAGAACTGAGACTTGTAAGAGCTTTACTTACCTCCTAATCTAACCTTTGCTTACCTCCCCCAGGAACTGTTGATTTTTGCCCTGTGTCCACTTTGAAAATAGCTTATTGCCATTTTTACAAAGACTGTATATGATATTGCTTTTATTCAAAGTTCCTAAAGTATCTAAGTGAAGTACCTTGCATTGAAAGTGTTTACTGCAAATCTTGAACCTGTGGTTCTTAAAATAAACTAAGAAAATATATTTCTCAATGTAAAAACCTATTGGCCTGGAGTAAGTCTTTGAATGTGTGTTCCTCATCTATTGTCTGTGTGTGTACAACAAATGCTTTACACTACCCTCTGATAAGCCTACTGCTCGGCCACACTACCACAATATAGAGCATTAGAATTATCTACTTTTGACACTATCTTACCTCTAAGGAGAACCCTTGGACTCTGTGCACACTATTTCTTACTTTGAAATAGTATATACAGAGCCAACTTCCTACAAGGGGCCACACACAATTCGAGAAATTAGTGCATGTAGGATCAAAGGGGATCATTTCAGCTATGTACTAGACAAACAGGTGAGTGATCTGAAATACTAATAGACCTAACCGGCAAGGTGAGAGGGAGGTCTGAAGAGGCCCACATTGTATTGGGAGTGTAAATGGATATACGCAAATTCTTCAAAAATATTCCAAAAATTGAAACAGCATCTAAGATAATGTACCAGTGGTACATGAACCCGATGCACTTACACCGCATTTGCCTTGCAACATCAAATCATTGCTGGTGGTGAAAAGAACATGAGCAAACCTTGTTTTTTATATGGTAGACAAGTCAGGTTATACAAATATTCTGGAAGGAAGTCCTTAGCCATTTCAAAGAAGTAATGAGATACCCCATCACAGCATATATTTAGCAGCCACTGTTTTGGGCATACATCCCAGGGCATTTATGGGAATGACCCAAAACTAATGAGAATTTCAGCAAAACCACTGGTGGCTCCACAGTGGAAGAAAGTGAGGAGCCAAATGCTGGCTCAGTGGCTGGCAAGGCTGGGGTATGTAGCAAGGTGAAAGGTAACAATCAGCATCTATCACTCAGAACATAAGTGCACTATCCAATGGGTATTCTTGATACTCCGCTTTTCTAAGAGAGAATACACATGCTTTTCCCCTTTGCAACTGAGTACGCTGCAGTTGTTTGATTAAAATACAGCACGAAACAGGAAGTAGTAACACAGGGAAAGAGATGGGAAGAACACAATTATAAGAGGTAGGCTTTTGGATTGTGTAGGAAGGAAAGGGAATGGAGAAAAAATAGGGGGAAGGACTAGGACATAGCAAGCTGAACAATGGTGGTCTCTCACTGGTAAATTACATATCCATGTAGTAGCGCAATCAGACATGACTTGAGTAATAGGCATCTGGTGTGAGATGTTAGGGAAAGAAGAGAGAAGAAAACAGACTATCATTTATTAATTAATGTGAACATGATAAAAAATAATAACAAAATAAATAAATACTTTTCCTATTTCCAAGGTAATAGATATATACTGTGTTACAGAAAGGTGAGGCAAGCCAAATGGATTTTGCCCCTCCGTTCCCTACTCCCGGACCCATGTGGATAGCCTGTGGGCCCTTAGAGCGAGAAAAATAGAAAGGGGTCTTACTGGCTCAGCTAAGTAACAGAGAATGTGTCAATATTAAGGCTTTTAACCCTCTCCATCCCCTACCTATCAATCCTCCGTTTTCAATTCCCTCCACTTTTGGGTACTGAGAAGTCAAGGAACACAACAGTAATGTTGTATTTTATTTATTTATTTTCGTTTTTATTCCAGAGCACAAACTAACAATCCATAAGGAGTCTCTTGGCACTGCACAACTGTCTGCAACCCGAGATTTTATGCATAAGCTAAAAACCGCTAGAGGATTTTTTTGTTCCATGTGGATCCCTGGACGTAAAACGATCTCTCCAACCACTTGTTGTAACTTGTGGGACATCCTTCGAACAGTGCCTTAGTACTAGAGCTCAGTGCACAAGGAGGGGTGCATTTCTCAAATTTGTTTATGAGGAACGTCAACAAAATTCCGTGATACATTTGGTACATCATAACGGAGGACCTAAAAATAATACACTTCCCCACAGGTCGTCATTGTAATTGTCTCAAATAATTAGATATTGAATCAAATTTCTTTAAATTAAAAATGTATCTCGCTAGCACATTTTGAATTGGTTTTTTTTTACAATAAACTAATATTTTTCGTCAGCAACCCCAAATCGACCGGATTGCTATAATCAAATCATGTTTGAATAAAAGCAGTGCAACACAAAAGGATGATGGGCGGAGTGCTGAAACTTTTCAAATAATCCATTGTTCTGAATAAAAGCAATGGCCAACATTATTCTGTGGCTAACAGCAAGAAAATATTAGATTTCTCTAATAACTCAGAGCTGATAACAACATGTATTAGTAATATTAGCAATTGCTTTTTCTATATTGAACTTGGAATCCAGAATAAAGTCAAGGTTTATGAATAGGGGAAACCTATTCCACACACTCAAACACAGAAGGTGGCCAAAGAGATGCATCTCAGAGATTTACTTTGTTAAATACTGGGAAAATTTCACACGTGGAGGGATTTAATTTAAGGTAGCTTTGATTCATACATTCTTTTGTTTTTTAAGTTGGTAGAGAAGCCAGAGCTTGGAGTTCCTGTGTAATCACTCAAATGAATAATAATTCGAATGTTATCTGCATGTAGATAAGTGGTCACTTTGAACTGTTCAAGTAGGATTGCTAAGGGTTAAACATAAATATTAAAAAGTAGGTGGGATAAAGCAGACCCTGGTGAGGCACCCCAGTGAGGATTAAATGATCCTCAATGAATCCATTATGACTTATCAGCGAAAAAAATGAAATCCTCTTAAATGCAGTGCCTTTGACCTCAAAACGGCTTAAACGTTTCAGCAAGGTTCTATGATCAATAGTACTTAATGCAGCAGACAGGTTGAGGAGTATCACTGCTCTGGATCCCCCCTCCTCCATCAGCTATCATTCTCAAATCATCAGTAGCCAAAGATATTACGGGCTCAGCCCCATACCCTGGCCTGAATCTTACCTTTGAATTATCCAAGAGATTGTTCATTCCAACAACCATTTGTAATAGTGCAGAGACCAGCTTCTCTAGAACCTAAGCTAAATATGGTAGGGATATTGGCAGAAATTGTCCAGAAGTTCCTGATCCAGTGAAGGTTTCTTTAAGATAGGAGTTGACGAACAATTCTGCTCCACCGGCAGACTTCATGGTGTTATGCACACTCTGCACTCCGCGTGGAGAGTGAAGTTCTGGCAAAATTCCACCACCCACCGCGTGGCAGAGTTGTTTTTGTGCGTGGCTCGCCAACGTTAAGTTGACGAATGAGAGCAAGAATTTGCATCCTCTAGCTCGATTTTCTACAGGCAGTTACAGCAGGTCATGAACGTTCGCATTGAGGAAGCTGCCACTCGAGTAGAAAATCTACTTGAACGGCAGAAATAAGCTGCACCCTCTGGTGGGGTCCATAGTGCTGTTCGTGATGATTTCCCAGCACAGAACAAGCACCCAGCACTAAAACTCAGCGTGAGCAGCGCAATGTGCCTGAATTCCACCTGCTTGCAGAACTCCGCAGAATCTCACACACTTTTTATGTAACTCCTTGGAAATCTGCAGAGTGAAACTCCGGGAGTTCCGCCTTGGGCTGTTTTAAAATCGGTCTTATAATGGTGTTTTTGAAAGCTGAAAGGACTTTTCTAGGCTCAAGGTAGTCATTAATAATCAGCCACACTATTGATTGAGGTGATGGCTTGACTGAACACCACTTGCAGATATACAGAGGGGGGCTGGACAGCTTCCTGGATTTGATCAGTTTTCCTCATTCCTCCTCCATAATAAGAGTGCAGGTAGGGAAATAAGGTTTATTCTTGGCTGGACTGACCATTGATATGTTCAATTCTGTTATACCCAGTGAAGAAATGATCCCATGTCTTACTTACTTTATCATAGAAGAACTGAGATAGAGTTTACTATGTTTTAGGATGATATTACAATTTATAGCTACGGGATTATATAAAGATTCTACAATTCTGAAAAGTCCTTGTGATAACTTTTTGGCTTTTGGAATCATATCAGAATAATAGATTATTTTCGCTTTCCTGACCAGGTAATTATATTTGCATCTTTTGTATGATATTCACATTTGTTTCTTTGGAAATAAGCTTTCAGCCATCCCCGTTCTAGGTTTTATTTAGAAGTCCTTATTACACAATAGCCTAGATCATAAGAAACAATAAAGCAATTACAGTAATAATTAGTAAAGCACTAGAATAGTTGAGCATTAGGAATGTGAAAAAAGAGTAGATTCTTAACACTTTAATAAGGAGCTAATAGAAGCCTGCTTTATATTATCTGCCAAACATTTAATAATGCACCCAAATTCCTCATACCTTTCCTCTGGGTATCTGAGCAGAGTGCAGCCTTTGTTTGGCCAATGGTCTAAATTCATGGACTTGTCAGTCTACCACACTGCCCACTTCTCTCAACTGGTCAAAACTGTTCTTGGGTTGCGTTTGTTCCCATCTTGAGGGGTCCTATCCTGGAAGATCAGGCTGGATTGCTCCTATTACAGCAAGACCAAGTCTGATTTGCACGTGTCTAGAGTGGCATGATGGGCAAAAAACAATGGGCAGAAGTGTGGTCTCAAGCGAAGGCCAGTGTCTGAGATTAATTCAGTCAATCCTTCTATCACCTTATTCGTTGATAACGTACGTTTGGTGGGGGGGGTTGTAGTTGACATTGCAAGATGGTGGATGCCATGTACTAACTCACCCACGCCTGTATTCGACATTCGTCTGATCCCACTCCTGCCATTTTGCACCTGGGTATGAGAAGCAGACCCTGGGTTGCTGTTGTGGCGAGCTTTTTGGGATCCTGCTACTGTATGGTGGGTGCTGAAGGTGGATCCGCCGCCCATGGACCAAGGCCTTTGATGGTTTGGTTGAGAGTGTGGCAGTCACACCTGGTGCAGCCCTGACTGTGGTTCCTTCCTGTTCAGGCTTGAGGATGGGCCACTGGGACTTATAGTCCCAGAGATCTAGGTTGTGGAAAACTGGACACTGTGTGGCTGAACAGCTGAGGAGGACGAACACGAGCACTGCAAGAAAGCATCAAGAGGTAGTACTAGGCCCAGGCAGGTGCAGTGTGGGGCTGGGCACATGGGTAAAAAGAGCAGTGGAGGAGGACGAGTTCCTGAGATACATGGCCCTTTACCACGTGGTGAAACATAGATAGTCTTGGAGCACGGCCTCAGGGTTGGAGCGAAAATCAGCATTGCAGCCCTGTGTAAGCCTGAGCACAGCTGGGGGCACTGAGATTAGGTGAAATAACTTGCCTGGAAATTAGGGGGAAACACCCCTTTCCTCCACCTCAAAGAAGATTAAAAACATAGGATAAGGCCTGCTGAACTGGGCTCACGCTTACTCCTTCGTGACAATACGTGCATGCACAATTGGTAGCATGAAAGCTAAGAAAGGAGGGTGCCACGTGCAACCCGCTGCGTTAGATCCTAGGGACCTTCAGTGATACACAGCAAGGGAGAAGCAGGAGATTGGAACAGGGAGAAACAGAGGCTGGTTTAGTCTAAGCCCAATCCAAAAATACTGCTTCTCCAGGCTAAAATCAAGACTTGCCTGTCCACACCCTGTGTTTATGACTAGAGACCAACAATTCCTAAACAAGGCAAAATGGAAAGGTCTAGTAAAGTTCTCACTTTTGAGACAGAATCAGGCATCAGAGGCCCTAACGACTACAGACTCTCAGGCAGAATCTTCATCACCTCCAAATTTAATCCTACAAGCTATTCAGTCCTCAAGGCATGCTCTTAAGACCAAAATACATGAAGTGGCCGTAACATTATTGTATCAGGACCTGCACAAGACTGTTGACCGTGTCACAATGGCCGAAAGATGTGTATCAGTACTAGAAGACGGTACCAATATGGCCAAGGCTCCACTAGTGAACTGACTTCCTGAGTTTAAGAAGGAGAAGGCCACTCGTGTTGTAACAATCTGTGGTTTGTAGGTCTGCCAGAAACTGTAGAGGGTTTATGACATGAGCAAATATTGGAGACATGGCTTAGGAGCATCTTGCCTACTGATAAAATCTCTACTTGCTTCGTAATTGGGACGGGCCCTCACACAGAGGCCACTGCCTTGGCCCACACCCAAGTACCTGATTGCCCAATTAACTAACTACTTGACAAGATGCCGTAACTACATGGATGAAGAGCTGGTTCTCAGAAAGGTGTAAGAAAAAGGGGGACTGAGACACCATTCACAAAAAAACAGTGAACTTTCCAGACTACACCAGGCTCATACAGAAAGAGAGGAAATCATATGAGCTGGTGGAACAAAAGCTTTCAGCGACAGATGTAAACGTTGTTTTTCTATCCCACAAAATTTAAATTAATCTACCAAGGCAGGCACAATTCTTTGAACTTGTGGATCAGGTCTCTTCCTGACTATGAGAATGTGCCAACCACCGGGACCTAGGGACAGTAGGCCCAGAGACATGAATGGTTAGAAACCCAAAAAGCTAAAGAAACAGTATCACGTACACTGGTGGAAATCTACGTAAAGGCTGACCGGGGAGTGGTAATCTAAATGGCGGAGGGAAGCAAGGAAGAATCAGGTGGGAAACCTACAGACACAGAAGATAAAATAGACCCAACACCCACACTGGCTAAAAACCGTAACCCTACATAACATAAGATGCTTTGAATGAGTGAGGAAAAGACTGTTGATTGGTGCTATTCCTACTCTCTTACCGCCTTTATTTTACCAAGCGAGTCAAATGTAGCTGCCCTTGGCACTGCTGACTTATACTGTGAGGGAAACATACTTTTGTTTTGAGAGTGACAGATGCTTCTAAGTATGAAACAAAAGGGTGGGGGGAGTTGAGGGGATGAGATCTAATTTCAGTTTAGGGTAGGTTAGACATTGCAGGCACTGGCACAAAGGTGCAAAGATATACAACATGCGCTCAACATTAACGGTGATAGGGATATCACACAGAAACAATATTATATGACATTGAATGTAAATGATTTTCAAAACAAAATTAAAAGAGGGTCCTTTATTATGTTAGTTAAAAAATATACCCCTAATATCCTCCTAGTACTGGAAGTGTATTTCTTAAGCATGCAGTGCAGCTTTTTGGGCAGGTGCAGATACAACAGAGCTGGCTTCACTAGGGGCTCCAGGGAATCAGTCACCCTTTTTTTGTTTTTATTATTTTATTTATACTTCTACGTATACATCAATTCAAATTCAACCTAGCAACAGTTGCGACATCTTTGGTTACATACATGCAATACATTGGATCTTTGTAAACAGTCTCACAGTGATAGACCATGCCCATTCCAATGGACGCATAATGACAGCATATTACAGTAGCAACATCGAATCGATAGCCCTGGCTCACCGGCTTAATAGTGCATGCTGCAAATTCGCGTTAAACGTAAACTTGCAACCTGCCACGTTGCAAACGGTCGATTCATGTGACTTATGCATATCACTATTTCTCATCTATTCTCCCTCTGTTTCACCTGTCTCCTTTCCAACTAAGTACCTATTATGACGTTCCCAGTATTTTTTGGGCCAACTTTTTGGAGGAATTAATTCATTGTATGTGCCTGTCCGTGTGTTGCAGTATAACGTATCTGAGTGCCACTCTTTTAAGGTCGACAGGGGGCTAAGGTCCCATTTCATAGCTATCATTTGTTTAGCTAGCAGCATACCCATTGAGACCAGACGTTGGCTTTACTTCGCCACTTTGCTGTTGTATCCTAGGAGGGCCAGGAGTGCTGTGCGCTCCAGCTGGCCACCCACAATGACCTCCAACTTAGTAAACACGCTCCCCCAAAAGCGTTGTATGCCCGGGCAAACCCACGCCATGTGGAAAAAGCCTGCTTCTACCTCCCCACATCTGGGACATTCTGATGTATCATGTAGCCTATATCTGAATAGTCTAAGAAGTGAGTAATATGTCCTGTTAATGTATCTGAAGTGGATCAACCGGTGATTTCCATTTAGTGATATGTTTTGTGTCACCGCACAAAAGTATCACCACTCTATGTCCACAAAATGTGTCCCTGTGTCTCTTTGTCATTCCACTCTAGCTTTCGTTAACCCCGTTCCTTGTGCCTCCTGTGTATATGCATATAATCTGATCACTAGCTTGCGGGGCTGGGTATCTGTAATGATCATGGAGAGTGCTTGAATTTCTGGTGGTTCTTACAGATCGTCCTTCAGTAGTGTGCGCATGAGTGGAGTCATTTCCTGTATCTGTTTCATGATTGTTGCCCAAAAACACATTACCCCTTCACTAAAAAAATCTTCCATCTTCTTAATGTCTAGTTTACGGAAGGTTGCAACCGCACTCTTGTCACGACCCAACGGGAACGATGTGCACCATTCAACCTGTATGTGAGGAGAGTATAATTGGGATAGCGCTTGTCTAGCCATGAGGCTGTGGAATGGGAGGGTGGTGGTATTTAGAGAGTCAAATATTCCATACCTGCGGACCGGGGGCTGAAACAACAGACTTGTCAGATGGTGCGGCGCTAACATATCTCATTCTAGTATCAAATGGGGCATCTCAGGGGGGCCGTGCATCCAGTGATGTGCAAATGTTGCGTGTGCTACTCTGTAATATGTCTCCAGGTCAGGAGCATTAAATCTGCCCATCTCATATGGCAGGGTCAGTACCCTCCACTGTACTCTGGGCTGCTTACCAGCCCATGCTAACTTAATGAGAAGAGTCCTCACCTCAAGATGGAGAAGACTGTCCTCGGAAGCAGGATAGGGATATTCTGGAAAAGGAACAAAAAACGTGGTAATATCACCATCTTCATAGGGGGTATGCATCCCACCAGTGACAGTGGTAGGCCAATCCACCTCTCCACATTTTCTGTCAGCTTTTGTATTGCTGGTCTGTAATTGTTCCTCATGGCTATATGGGGGTCTGTGTGCATTTGAATGCCTAGGTAGCACACTGAATCTGTTTCCCATTTGAGAGGGAAATCCGTGACTATTGGAGTCGTAGCCTATGTGAAGGGGAATGCTATGGATTTATCCCAGTTAATCCGCAAGCTGGAAAGAGTGCAGAATTTTGTCAACTCTTGGAGTGCAGCTGCGAGGTTATACCTGGAGTTGCATACATACAGCAATGTATCATTCGCATAGGCAGAGATAATCAGGTTATATCCTGAGAATCTGATGCCCCTGTGTCCATGGTATTCACGTAGTGCAGACGCCAGCGGTTCCGCAACCAATGCATACAACAGGGGCGGTAGTGGGAATCCCTGTCTGGTGCTTCTAGTGATAGATATGACCTCCTGAGTTAGATCCATTAATTCTAACTCTGGCTATGGGAGCTGTGTAAAGGATTTGCACTAGTTGAATAAAAATGTCTCCCACTCTTGTACGGCGCAGCACTGCCAGCATGAAGTTCCATTCCACTGAATCAAATGCCTTTTCGTCATTGGTAAAAACTGCTATCGCACTCACCTCTGGGTTTATGTGTTGTATAGCACCAAATACTGTGCGCAAATTAGCCATTAGGCTGCAACCGGGGATAAATCCCGCTTGTTCCGACTTTACCACTTTCGGTAGCAATGTTGCCAGCCTATCTACCAGGATTTTAGCATAAATGTTAGTGTCCACGTTGATCAGAGATAGCGGTCTATATGAGGAGCATTGTGTGGGGGATTTGCCGGGATTGAGTAGTGTAATAATTAGTGCTTCTCTCATAGAAGGTGGTATTTCCTCATACAGTGTCATCAAATGTGGGACCAATAAGGCTTGATATGTCTTCTAAAAAGATACTGTGAGCCCCTCTGTCCCCGGGGCCTTTCCTTCAGCCATATTTTTGAGGGTAGTTGGTTTTAGTGGTGCCATTAAATATTATCTGGCTGCATCAGTCAACCATGGCATATTAATCTGTGTCAGATAATCTGTGATTGCATCTGTGTCTGGGGTTATCTTTGTGGTGTACATAATATTCGCAAAAACGGTTGACTATCTTTACTGGGTCTTTGATAAGTGTACCGTCTTCATCCTGCATCTCAAGGATTGTGTCCCTCTTTCTACTGGGGTGCAGCATACCTGCCAGTGTCGCCCCAGGTCATTTCCCCTCTCCATAAATTCATGCTGATGCAGACTTCCCCATGTGCCAGACCTCGCTTTGAGCTATCTTGTTGAATTCTATTAGCTTCTCATGAATTTGACCCACTAATTGCTTGTCTTCTGTTGCCAAGTGTTGCTCTCCAGCTGTGCTATCTCCCAATCTAATTGGTTGCGTAGTGAGTTCAAAATCCCGCCCTGCTTAGCTATTGAGATCCCACGGATATACACTTTGAATGCTTCCCACACTGTGCCAAAATTAGGAACCAAGCCTATATTTACTTGATCGCTTTGGCTAGGTCCTCTCGAAATGCTGCGCCCAGTAAAGAGTATGGCGGAAAACACCAAATGAATGGGGCGACCCGGCGCGGTTCCTCTTCAACTAAGGGGGAGACTTGTGAGTGATCCGAGTATGTTCTGGGCCATGGGTCCTGCGAATGTATTCTGAGGACTAGGCTCCTTGACACCAACCACAGTTCTATGCGCGTAAGTTCATGTAAATCATGCCCTGTTGAGTAGTGTGTGTATCCCCCCAATCCGGGTGTCTGTCTCCAAATGTCTACTAGCCCGATATCTGATGCGATAGCGGTCACCGTTCTCGCCGCAGCGGCAGGTCCCCTGTGTGTGCCTCCTGACGATCTATTGCCTGGTCTGGTGGGCAATTAAGTCTAGGTAAAACTGGGGGTCATCATAGTTGGGACTGTAGAGCCCAACCAATAGGAAAGTGAGATCTCCTTTGCTGCAGCGTGCTATGATGTATCTGCCCTGTGGATCAGTCTGGAGTTCCTGCAAGTGTATGTTAGATTGTTTAGTCACCCATATCATTACTCCCTGGGCGTGTGAAGTGAACCCCACCATCAGAATCTGACCTCGCTTTCCCTTAAAGGTGATGACCTTGCTATCAGGGGCTAAATGTGCATTTGAAGGTAGGCTACTACCTTCCTCACTTTTCTGCTATCATTCAACCCTCTCACATTCCATGTTAGTAGCCTCACTTTGTTGACACCCACCTGGTCGGCGATCTCCACTGCTTGATCAGACATGTCATGCATGATGTACCGTGTTCTATCATCGTTTCATTTCTACAATGAATCTGCACCTGTTGCATTTCCCCAACAAACCCCTTTGATAAATTAACAAACATGTCCCTCCCCCCACCCACAACAGCAGCTCCCCAAATTGCCCGTCCCCATTCCTGTGTCCTTCCCCTCCCACCCATTATCCCGTTCTGTAGTCACCCCTTAGAGCAAATGGAATAAACGTTGGGGTGGATGTTGCCCGACCTCCCCTTTGTCTGTGTCCAGTCGGCCACCTTCAAATTTAGTATGCCTTTTCATGTGCAGAATTTACCTCCCCCCCTTAACTACTGGGTGTGTGCGTAGGCCAGAAATGTTTCCCCCTCTCAGCTACTCCCGCACTGGTGGCGCTGGATGAGTCTGTCTGGCAATAGTTGGAGATCCATGTACCTAGGATGTCTACTATACATCGAATTGACCTGTACTCTTTACCTCTTGGTCTCCCCAATATTTACAACAGTATTGTTCACAAAATGTAAGTCTTCTCCATCCCTGCCAGAGGGAGACATGGTGGGCTTATCATGTTGCCCTCCTTTAGTGCGCCTGTGTTTCAAAGACTGCGATAGTAGGTTGGGATCCATGAAGAGTATTGGTTTGCCGTCCTCTACTACCCGTAGCTTTGCTGGATATAACATAGAGTATTCCATTTGTAGTTCCTGCAATTGGTGCTTTAACGGGGTGAATTGACACCTTCCATCTTGGACCTGCTGCGTGAAGTCAGGATAGAGAGAGATGTCCATTCCTTCATGTTGCAGTGTCTTTAGTTCTCTCGCTCGTCGCAGAGCAACATCTCTGTCCCTGTAGTTTAAAAATTTGGCTATCACCGGTCAAGGCGGTGCCCATGGGGGAGGACGTGCCACCAGCGATCTGTGCGCTCTCTCCACCACAAACATATCTGAGAATGTTTGACGACCTAGCAGTTGAATAAGCAGTTGTTCAATACATTTCTCCATGTTGTCAATGGAAGTGGACTCAGCTATGCCCACTATACGCAGATTGTTACAAATCTTCAACTTTCATCTGTAAAGCCGCCAGCGTCTTGTCCATGTTGAATTGGGTGGTTGTCATGGTCGTGTGGTCATCTTCCATGTCCGATATGCGTCATTCCGCCATGTTGAGTCGCTCTGCTTGTTTCTCAAGTCTTCTGGACATTCTATCCATCCTGAAGGACAGTGAGTCGATTTTCCCTTCTATTGTGGACAAGCTTTTCTGCATAGCTGCTAGTATCTGCTTCAGTTCTGGCTCTGCTTCAGCGTCTGGGGAGCCAGCGCGGGGGGCTGGGGCATCCATTTGCTCCTCGTGTTTTATTGGCTTTTGGTTGATCGAACTGGAACTCAGGCTGATTTCTGTCACTTTTGCTCATGATGGCATGAAAGGTAGGGGGACCCGGTGTGTCTGCAACTCCGCCACCGTCCGGTCGAAAGAGGGCAATTATCGGTGTGCTGCTGTGTGGGCCCGGCCCGTGTTCCCCCACACCGGCAGGCTCCAGCGACAGCAGCAGCGTCCCGCAGCGGCTCTCGGTTTTCGTTTGCTTGTCTTAGGACACTCCACGTCCTGTCCGCTTTTTCGCCGTCCCTGCGGGGGCTTGCTCGGCCACACCGAGGCTGCAGTGACTGGGGCCCTCCTCACACTCCAGCAGGTCGCCGTTGTCCTCCCCCAAGGGGAAGTTCAATCTCGGAGGTCCCCCCGCTGCCCGGGCACCAGTCTGCCCACCTGTTCGGGTAGCCTCGTGCACTCCGGCTCTGACAAGACACCTCCCAGTCTTGTGTCCACCGCGACCAGGCCTCGCGTTCTCTAGCCCGCTGTTTGGGCCCCACGCTTCGCATCTCAGGCTCTAGTGGTCGCAGGATCCCCAAAGACGCATCCATCTGCTCCTTACGTGCGGGGGTCTCCAGGGGAGCACATCATGGGAGGTATGGTGTTACAGGCTGCAGGATCATGTTCGGATTGATGGTGACCGGCGGAGCACGTTTATTAAGCAGCCATCTTGCTTTCGGAGCTCCGCCCCCAATCGGCGACCCTTTTACGTTAGCTGGTGGTTACCTTTGACCGGGCAGATGACTTAGGTAGATATGTGATGATAACGGGAACTTTGGTCCATCTTTAGCATGGATGTCATTTAGGGGGTCGCTTCTGCGAACCCTAGTATGTCCTTTGCAAACCCAGGCACTGCCTTTGTGACCCCTGGCCTCAGAGATGGCAAATTCAGTGCCTGGAAAAGTGGTAGCTCGTGCTTTTGGACGTCAGTTGGGGCTTCTCTCTCTTTGTTTTCCCTCAATTTATTACACTAATAGTGAATAATAATGTATTATTCACTATTAGTGTAATAAAAATGTAGTGCAATTAGCTGGAATATGCCCTTCCATGGCAGCTGAGGTAAGTAAAAAATGCATTTAGATGTATGTTGTGTGCGTGCTTGCGGGTTAGGGTGTGTTTATTTGAGAGAGTGTGTATGTAAGTGTCAATTTGTGTGTATGTATAAGTATGTTTGTGTGAGTGAAAGTGGAGGTGAAAGGGAGTGTGATGTCCTCTGGCATTTCAGTGAATTGACAACCATGATCTTTAGTATATATATTGCCATGATGTAGGCTCAGGAAGATTTAAATTACACTGGTGTAATTTTGGGAATTTTGCATTACACTTGTTATGCGAAATTCCCGAAAATATGCCATGGGCGTAATTACGCAGCCATTCCTGCTAACACGTAGGACGGGAACAACGCAAAGAACCAGAACATGAACAGCTGTTGTGCGCAACAATTGTGTTTTTCATGCTACATTTTTAACACGAAGTGCATCCTCAGATGAAAAACGGATGCAAGTACACATTATACACCATCATATAGTGCTAAGTGATGGATTTGGATGTCATCTAATTACTGTAGTTCTGAAATTTTGCATAATTATGCAAAAGCAAATTCTGTGCAGTTCACACCCCCTACCATTACCCATTACCCTTTACCCCCTCGAACATTTTCATGAGTGGACTATTTATTTATCCCAGCTATAGCTCGAAGCAGCACCTTGTGAGTGCGGATTTTGCTGAGTGGGTGTTTCCAATCACTTCCCAGTGGAGTTATTGATCCGCCGCCCAGACTCTGGCCACAGGAGGCACTTTAAGTTTGGTGGTAACAAAATTCAACCTCAATAGAGGTTCTTTGAGATGCAATAGAATAATATTTCAAAGTTAATGTATCTTTGGTCACATCTCCAGCCAACCACCGGGAAGGGGTCAAGGCTGTGGCTGAGGGCAGAGCCTTCTCCTATATTCGGGGGAAGGAGAAGTTTAAACGCACTCAAAGAGCAGATCACGGTGCTAGAATAGCAGCTTACATGCAGTCTTACTAAAGACACCCGTAGGAGGCCTGAACTGGTCAAACTATTGTTGAAACGCAGTCATTAGACACGACTAAAATGGCGGGGATGACTTGAGATAAGGGGGCTGGGTACTAACGCTGTCAAATTTCCTTATTGGCTAGCGAACAGAGAATCTATGTTCGTTCCACGGGGAGTGCTGACTCCTTAGCCATTGCAGCTCCCTTTATTAATTACTACAGCTCTCACTATAGGGATTGGACCCCTCCCTTTTTGGAAATACAACACCCCATTGGGGATGACCTGATTACAAGGTGACTAACACCTACGAAGCAAGAGCATCTGGAACTCCCAATCACGATCGAAGAGTTCCAGCAGGCATGGTGGTAATACTCACAGGCAAGACACCGGAGTTAAATGGCTAGCCGAATTTTTCATTAAAATTCCTCACTGCTGTCACCACACTTGCTGGCATTATTTGAGATCAAGGACAAAAGCCCCCCTTCCATTTGACCTGTAAAATGCAACTATAGCCGTAATCTCAAAGCCTAATAAACCAGCAGATCAATGCATATCTTATCGATCCATATCGCTCATCAATGTGGAAGCCAAACTATTGACAATAATTCTGGCTAGCAGACTGATAAAGGTGTAATGCACACTAGTGCACAGTGATAAAATTGGCTTCATACCAGGCGGAAACAGAAGGTGTCTTGAGACACTTACAAGTGTCCTTGGTGAGGGCAAAGGAAATATGGGGACGAGTTGTGCTAGTCCTAGTGGACTTCAAAAACGCCTGAGACGCGGTCTTTTGTCTCTTTCTGTTTCAGGTGCTTTGAAGGATGAACCTCAGCCCTGCCTTCCTAAGGTATGTTGTGAGACTGTACGAAGTGCCAAGGACAGTGGAGTGCACTACCACCCGTACCCCGTGGAGAAACATGCACTACTGAAGTCCTTTCTCTTCTTTGCTCTTTGCTCTAACTAAATGTCCTTGGCAGAATGGATGAGGATGGATGCTCAGACAACAGGGCGTTGGAGGTTTCTGAGGTGAGGAAGGCACAGTGTCATTACATGCCAATGTAATAATGCTATTTTTGCAGCTACCTGATGACACACTACCAAGAGTGACCAAGATGCCGCAAGTATATGGTGAGGCCTCTGATTTGAAAGAAAACTGAAAGAAGTCTACCTACATCGAAACACGTGGCTCCCATCCGCAATATTTGTTTCAGACACAGATGCGGAAAGCGAGGGACCTCTTTAATTATTTTGGCCTGATGCTGTCACTTGACCAGCAGAAATGCTTGGGTTTAAACATCGTTCCCCAGCTGCAGTACACAAGAGGAGACTTGAAAGTCTGGTCCTCTTTGCCAATCTCCATACTGGGCAGGACAGCCCTGTTTAAAATGATCCCCGTGCCTCGCTTGCTATACACATTATAGAATGTTATCCCACCAACATTTTCTCTGAAATGCAGTCATTGATTACTAAAGTCAAATGGGCTTGCAAACTTCCCAGTATCTCCTTCCAAAAGTGTACCCAAGTACCCTACGATGGAGATTTAGTAGTAGCAAACAACCACCCCTATTACTGATTCTCACAGTTTATCCCAATGATTGACTGGCTGTTTGGTGATAGACATGACCCAACAATCCTATTGCAACTGGATACTGGGAAAGCCTGGTATCCTGAATTTGCTGTACTGCAAGCCTTTCTCAACATGCTATCTCCAATTAGGAGACTACCACTTCTCTGTTGAGAAGATGCCTTAAAATACATTAAGAGGTGTGGTAAGTATATTAAGAGGTATGGTAAGCCCACAAACAACAACAAAAACCTATGACACATGGGATGGCTTGTGCATGTGGCAAAACTTGCAAGGAGTTTGAGCACAGGTGATATTTGGACTTGCAACCACATTAAATCCTTTACACAACTAGCAGAAAAGGTCTGGCAAGCTGCATAGCATACAGTTTTTTTATATTAGCAGCTGAGATATGCACTCGATTCTCAAAGAAATAAACTGGTAGAGGTCCCTGATATTAGCCCATTTAAACCCAAAATAACAATGAGGCCGTTCAGTCGCAGGAATATATCTAGGCTATACGGTCCACTAATTCTTAATGCTCAGGACTCAAAGAATAAGGTGAGAACTTTGGGCCATATGTACGAAAGCTTTTTCCCATAAACACAGAATGGGTAAAATCCTTTCGTACATCTGGCCCTAAGTGGGAATTAGACATTTGCAAACTAACGGATGAAGGACGGCGTGCTCACCAGCCAACATCTTCCAGACTTATTCAATTCAGCCACTTCCACAGGATATACTATAATCCTGAGTGACTGTGGAACATGGGTAATCCCCAGCCCTGTGCTGCACCTGTTGCAACAAAACTCTAGACACATTTTATCATGTTATATGGGATCACCCCAAAATCCAAACTTACTGGAGGCAAATACCTAATACCTTGGGGCCCTGTCTATAAGTATATTGTTCCACACCCTAAGGTGGCACTGCTGGTACATGTCTGCTATTCTATTAGAGATCTAGCATTGATCAGTATGCGCGACAAATAGTTGTTGCAAAGGATGGAACGTTTTCAGGTCTTTGCTTGTTCTGGTCAGGTTGATACTTTCTCTGGTTCAAGGGTTGTGTGGGAAGGAACCTTGACACCATGATCCAGTGCAGAAAGGCTTCAGATGTCCAGGGATCAGTTGACCTCTCTGGCAATTGGGTTTGTTGATGTGACCAGGGGGCGTCGCTTCAGGGGTGTGTTTGGGGTGTCATACCCCCAATAAATGTTTTTCAGATTAATAGTTGGGTAAGGTATCTTTCAGTAGGATATGGTGGTGTCTCTGTCGGATTTCACATAGAATGTTTGCACATGCACACTGACAAAAACACACACACTCCCTCATCTCTGATTTGAAAGCCTAAAAAAATGTTCCTTATTTTACAAAATATTGTTTCTCTCACATAGTACTCCTACCAATCCGCGTCCCTTTCCACTGTCTCTTGAGCTTCTCTCGTGCGCCCTGCTTGTCATATAATGTATTTTAACATTATATGCCAGCATGATTGCCGGAAAATCTGAAGCTCCCCCACCATACCAAATCTTACTGACCAAGCTACGCTCTTGTGTGTGACATACGCGAACAGAGACTGACATTTAGCTGTTCCATTGTGGTGGCGTGGTTCGTCCAGTGGTGTCTCAGTGTCTTGCTCAGGAGGATATCAAAGCTGATAAGGCTTCTGTGTCGTTGGCCATTTTTCTGAGAGCTTTCTGAGAGACGCGGTCCTGGCCTGGCAGAGCGGTGTGTCCAACGTCGCTTGGCATGTAGGTTGTTCCCGCGTAGCAAGCAAACTGTCCCACATTGATCCAAATATAGGCTACTTTTTCAAAAATCGAATTCTTGCTATTAATCATTTAAACCACCGTGTGATTTAGCACCACTCCCCAGAGTTCTGAGGCGATCTTTGAGATAGAGCGCGCTCCTTTTCACAGGATGTGACGCTGTGGGCCCCCTGCTAGACAGGTTGGGCGTGCTGCGTCACAAACTCAAGAAACGTATCTCCTCGTGCCCACTCCAGCCTAGGGCACTGGAGGGACAACAAACATGCGCGCGCCCAGCCTTAATGTCACTGGAGCAACTGGCGCGGCAAAATGATTTCTGAGGACAGAGCCGCGTTGTATGGTACCGCTAACAAACGTCGGCTGAAGAGCTGCGGCCCAGAAAGAACAAAGGCGTTATTTAAAAACACAACAAGGGCAGCAAACGAAGGCGTCTACAAAAATGTAACTATCAACAGCACTTCTCCCTCGAATTCTGTACTATTGAATCCGTAAAGGGGACCGAGGCCCCTGAAAATAGGGGAGGAGTTTTAAACTGCGTTTGATATCGTCTTGGGGTGTCTCATGTCGTTGGTTTCGTGCTTCACTCGGGAAGCTCCTTGCACCTGACGTGAAACATCATGCGATTCCTGCTTAATAAACCCCCTCCCTTCTCTTCGCTCCAGCAACTCCAACAGAACACAACCTGAAGAATAATGCTAGACCCTACCCCCACCTAGTTGGGCGAGTGCCCCGTGAGCAACCAGGCCAATGTTATGCACACTTCCTCCCCATTGTTACCACGTTAGACATTTGCTGATGCAAAAACAGCTGCAGTTTATTCACATACCACGATCAAACCATACTAATCAAAATTCACACCACAATCATAACCCCATCTTGTTGTCATTGTTGCTACTAGTTCTGGTTCAGTCCATGTAGTCCCGACAGCACTTCCTGACAGTGCCTTGCGCTGGGGGGATCTAGCACTTATGCCGCTTCAAGGCTACACTTTCCTACCAAAGTTGTAGTGGGCGGCTTTTGTGCCTAGCCTGGCCTGCAACGGCTGTGGCCGCTGGCTGGCTCACTGTGCCCCTGCTGGTAGGCATCCCATGGGCACGCACTAGAGTGGCTCCTCCTTAGGCTACTGCGCTCACCTCACTGTCCTTCTGTGCCACCTCCACCCGAGCCAACTCTGCAACCACGGCTGCGATGCCCACGTACTTGGTGCGGGTAGATGGGCCAATCGGCCAGAACATGAAACTCCCAGCTGCCTTAGGCCCTTGAAACCCAGTGGACATCCCCAAGGTCCTTCAGTAATTGGATCTTTCAAACAACGCCGGCACTTTCTTCCTTTTTGCAGGCTTGTGGCCTTCTCGTCTATTGGGTCCCGCCCCCCAGTAGCCATTTGGGTTGGGTGCCTCAGTGGTACGGCTGTGCCCCCCTGGCCCATGGCATAATCCCTCCCAGACGGGCGAGTGCCCCGTGGACTCCCAGTACACTGTCATTCACCCTTTCTACCCACTGTTACCATATAAGACATTTGTTGGTGCAAAAACGACTGCAGTTTATTCACATACCACGACCAAACCGTACTGATCAAAATTCATTCCCCAAGCATAACCCCACCTTGTTTTCATTGTTGGTACTGGTTCTGGTTTAGCCCATGTAGTACCGAAAGCACTTGTCTGTTTGCCTTGAGCGATAGCCCCATTTTCTGCAGGGATCTAGCACTTATGCGGCTTTAAGGCTACACCTTACTGCCAAACTTGTAGTGGATGGCCCTTGTGCCTGGCCCGGGCTGCAAGTGCCATAACCACCCTCTGCTGACTCATTAATGACCATTGGCCTGCTCCCTATGCCCCTGCTGTGAGTCATCCCAAGGGCACGCACTTGAGCTGCTCCTCCTTTGACTATTGCACTCACCCCACTGTTCTGTGCCACCTCCACCACTCTGCCTATGGTTTATCGACCTCAGGCAGCTTCCCCTCACAATCTCTGCCTTGGGGACCTAGTTGAACCCTAGCTACTCAAGAGCACCCCCTGTGTTGAGTCAGTGCAGACCCCTTCTCTGACTGCTACCATATGGGCTGTGAAGCCTTCCACAGCCTGATGATCCCAGTCTATAACTTGCCATGTTTGCATTCTCTCTTTAGCCCTCATCATAGCAAAGCCCTTCGTACCCTTGGTGTCCTTGCTGTACCTCATGCACCTTTTGCTCATGCAGAAACAGAGCTGCAGCACTCTGGGGAAATTTTTTCACAAAGACTCATGCCAGTGTCTTTAAGGCCTGCACCGAAATCTGTGTTTCTCTTTACCCTTAGTTTCCTCCTATCTTTCTTATCATCTTCCTTCTTATCATGCACCATTAGGTCTAACCCTGCCTAGCTTACATCTACTAGTGTTAATATATCTATTTATACTTTACGCCAGATACTTTCTTTTACTGACAATAGGATGAGGCTTTCCAGGGCAGTCTCACTGGCTACGATAGGAGGGTTGCCCGGGGACGGTCTCACATACTCACTGGCAGGCTTTCCTTCCCCTCCCCCGGGGACCTAGACCCCTGTCCAAGCCTTTGTAGGATTAATGTTCCCAGCTGGGACTGGCTTCTTGCTTGTTGTGGGGCTCTCCTCTTTGCTAGCCTCCTCTGTTGTTTGCACCCCACTCTGTTCCCTTGAAACGTTTGGCTTAGCTGACGCCCCCTTAGGGGGTTCTGCCGTCTGCGGATTGCCGACGCTAGCTGGGACCTGCCATGTCCCCTCCCCACTTTGTTCCTGCCCTTGCCAAAGGGCCACACCCGGCCAGAAGAAGGGAAGGCAGACAGGGTTAAGGTATTCCCTGCACCTGGCCATAGCCACCATGGTGCACATGCAAATATGTTGTGCCCCCATTGCCCCAGTCCACCCTGCCAGTGCCTAGCACCGTGTGGCCCTATCTGCGTGCTCCAGCTCTGCCCCGTTTTACAGTGGTGGCTGGTGACATTTGAAAGTGGTAGGGCGTAAAAGTTTGGTATGACTTTTATGTAACGAGTGAAGCAAGCAAGCCCAGTGGACAAAAGTGGGGTCCAGGGTAGGTCCTCCTCCCAAGAAAAAATTGAAAAAAAAGTGGACAAATGGTGCATTTGAAAGAAAATTAATTTAATGACAAAGCAAGATTTATTAAGCTGGCAAATGTATAGCCTTGAAATATTAAACACATAAAAACTGCCCCATACCTTACTGCAATAATAAGTTCAACAGTTATTTTAATATGCAAATTGTACAGCGCAACAACTTCAGCCCCTTTAAAGTCTGTGATTGTGCAGTGTCTTGCACCGCATGTGGCATCAACTTTGTAAGAAAATGTTCTAACCAGGCATCAGGAAGCACCCACTGCTGCTGACTGCATTAAATCATACAGAAATATGTGAAGACAGGTCTTTAAGTGGGATGAAAAAGGTGGGGGCACTCTAAAAGGGACATTAAAAAACATTTCTGTGGTTTCCTTAGTGTACCACCAAACCTGCATTTTGGTTTATCTCTGAGATGTTATTGCATCCAAAAATATAACACAACAACTGACATACACCTAAAATGTGTCAGTCCTATTGGCTTTGTCAATGGCTGTTATCTGTTTAAGATAAATGAGAAACAACAATGATTTCTTATAAATAATTAACATTGGAAATGTTTAAATTCTGAAATTGTGACACCATGATTTAAATATTATTGAGGCCTATAGGTGTATGGCCTTCAGTTATGTGTGCTTTATGTTAGATTTGTATGCCCTTTTTTCTCTGCACATCCGACCCATCTGCATGTTTACAATCTCCCCTCTTTCCTCTTCAGCACCCTCTTTTCACTGTTGCCTGAATGCACTTCCTTGCATCTCCCTCATTTTACCATCTGAAACATATGCTGCACTCATACACAATTGAGCACTTTATTTCCTTTTGCTTTTGCCTTCTCAATATGTTGACCTCTTTGCACAATCTTCACACACATTTACACTGAATTTCAATTGTAGCTGGATTACATGACCATTGTTCTGTGTGCTCTGCGGAGGCGCCAACACACTGACAGACACTTTGCTTTGCCTTCATCCTCAACACCAACCCTCTCAATCAAAGCCCCTCATAAACACCCGAAACAAGTCAAAGTATGCACTATGCAAGAGTAATAAAATGCATGAAAAGAAATACAGAAACAGAGCATGGTGAAACAGCTAGCTCCCTTGGCTAATGCGACATTAAGTAAAACATGAAAAAAAGAGGAACGAAATCAGTGCCACACATTACCTTAACGTTTTTAACATTCATTGTTCGCAAATCAATCCATGTGATCCATGTGTTTAGCATTAATATTAAGTGCATGAAGAAAAGGCCAGTTCTATAGCAGATAACTGTCTTTCCTGCATTCCTCATATATATGTGGATAAGGTTTGCAAGGGAAATCAGAACCCTGCTCCTATTTCGTAATAATTTAGTGGAGGAACAAACACAGCAGCTCCACTTCTGAAGGGGCCTGCGATCTGCAGCCAGGGCCTGGGGTGTCAAAGTGGGGGAGGGTAAGGTGACAAAAGGTTTCAGACCAATACAAATAACCCACTATTAGCATTATAACACTTACCATTACAGAGGACAAGGCACTAAACCAGACATGCTTGTATTCACCCCTACTGTGTGACAAAAGGGAAAGGGTGGGATCAATGCCTGTAAATGACAGATGGGTGCCATCATGCAGGGATGAGGACTCCAGCGCCCAAAACCATGACACTAAAAGCATCACTGGCCTACAGTGGATACCACTGTAAACCACAATGGAAACAAAGAGATTTAGGAAGCTAAGCCCTGTGTCGTACGTCACAGTGCAAAGAATTTGATTTACTGCCTGGCTTCCGTCTCCTACTTCAAAGCGAGGTGGAGCAAGCAGCCTGGGACAGACAGCCCAAAGTTAAATACATTGATTTGTTTAGAGATACAATCACGCGCTATACAATGTATCTCTGCCGCAACAGAACAACTCCGTGTGTAGCAGCTGAAAGTGTAACGAGATCGCGAGAAAGCAGGAACAATGTAACAGCCAAAACGAATGCTATAACTTATACTTGGCCTGCGTATCTACAGATGACTGCCAGAGATAGTTATGCCTCTAAAAAAAAAAGAAACACAACATTCAAACAATTTTACAAATCTGAAAACGGATGGCGAAAAGGTAAAAACCACCATCCGTCTTACCGTCCCGAAAGTACACTGCACGCTGACTTGGGAATCACAGCACACAGGGAAATGCCAGGCGGACTGTAGGAGCACCAAACAGGAGACCCAGCTTTCCATTGACGATCTCAGAATAGTGAGCACTGAGAATTGGGTGGGTTCGCTTAAATAGGCTTGTGCCCTGCCTAAAGTGCCATGCCCAAAGTGCCCCGCCCAAGATGGCTGCCATAAAGACAGTTGGGATCTGAAGTCCCCACCCAGTGCCATGAACTACTCACAGTGTGCACAACGCGCTGCAGCAGCTGGACTCTGCAAACAGCACACAATGCGCGCGCACAATGCGCCAATTCCTGAACTAGGCGATGAACACCGAAATGCACAGATTCCCGCTTCAGGCGGGCCCTAGATTGCGCGCACTGCCATAGTGTTGACATAACCAGAATAAGTGTCCACTACTGTTCAAGTTTATTGATGCCCACTACCAGTCGGTAGTGGCCCAATGTAATCAATTTGCCATATCTGCCCTGGCAACTTCCCTTTCCCCAACTGACCATTGACAGTTTTCGGGACAGATCTCTGTTGTGTGTGTTGACAGATAGGACACTGCATGATCACTGTTTTGATCAAATCTGGGGGAATGTGCATCCCTCTAATCTCTGCCCACCTGTTAGTGACCTTATCTCTCAGATGTCCACATTTTTGGTGCACACATTAGCCATCCCCATCAAGTCACAATCCTGTGTCGCCACTTCTGCCTCTGAGATTTTGGCTTTGTCATCTGTAAGGAGATGAAACCATCATTCTAGTGAGTTGGTGGGACAGTGGGCATCTGCATGATACACAGTAACTGTACTTTGCTCTAGCATTTCCCAAATTTCTTGCCACAAGTCTTTGCCCCTCATCTCCTTAGAATGCATTTGCCAGTTATGTGCGTGCCACGTTGTAAGCCAGGTGACTAACCCTTTGGCGGTAGACCAAGAATCAGTAACTCTGTGACAGGTACCAGGCAATTCTTGTTTCAGTACCTGGTATACAACATACAATTCTGCATATTGACTACTATTCCCTTTTCCTTCTTGGTGACTGGGTTATATGACACTGCCTTCCAATGTATTTTGGCCCCTACATACTTGGCTGAACCATCAGTAAACCATACATGCTTCCTGTCCTTAGGGGACAAGGATTCAAATGGCTCACCCCACCTCACTGGTGACTCTTTCATCTCTAGTACCTCCTGCACCCTCTCAGCATCCTGCACAGGGGCCTGTGCCACTGTAGTGTAGCCATTTTTAATATAGCTTCATGCACGTTAGTTTTACATACTAGGCTGCTGTGCACATTTTGTTCTAGATATAGTTTATTCAGCATCGCACTGTTATTTTACAATAACCAGTTTTTACGGTCTTGTTTTAATTTCTTCTATCACACTGTTCAGCTTAGTTCAGCACTGTGTTCTCACGTAATGCATTCTTGATCGCCCTGTGCTTCAGTCAAGGCTACAGTCTGGTACATTGCCGGTAAACGTGGTAGAAATTTAGTCTCCAGCATTCGTAGAAAATACACATCCTTACGTAGGGACATTTTCTTAGAACATCTGCGTGTTGGTTATAAAAACACTTTCTAGTCCTAGTACACGTGAAGAGGGAGATTCCAGTCAGGGACCCACAACTGTATGCTGAATGCCCCTGTGCAGATGCTGATGCAGATTACAGGCCTTTGCTAAGGTTTGAGGATTGATGTCCTCCCGGGGGAACCTGAAAGGCAGGCTTAGAGCTTAAGATGCTGGGCTCGAAAATATAACTTAGAGAGAGAATAATCTAGCAGCACTATGATAGCTTTATTCTTGTGCTTCACTCTCATCATTACTATTTTAATATTACTGTGTTGTGTAGTTCTGGTTATTGCAGCTCACGCTTTGCTATCTAAAATGCAGTTGTTTTATTAAACCAATCTTTAAAACTTATACTGCTTCTATTGTCATTTATATATGAGACTGCATTGTGTATGAGAGAACCGGTTGTGACCTGAGTGACCACGGCTTCCCTGAAAAGTATTAATATGTCATGCGCTCGGCTGCCCAATTGTCTCTATCATTTGGGAGAGATGAGGCACTGCTAGTTAGCCGGAGCAAAACCCAGATTTAGAGTGACAAGTGTCATCCACCGTGGGTCAGACTCAGTCCCCCACACTCTGAACGATCTTGCCGCTCAAAATCCAGTAGTCTCATTAGGATAATGAGAGCCTAGGCGACACCACCTGTTCATGCAGGGCTGCTGTCCCTGCTGGTCCCACTCGGGCCCTGTCCTTTATGTACCACTTCCATCGAATTATACTGGCATCTTGAGCATGTCCTATGCAGTGAGTTTTAGGTGAACTCATCACACACTGCATTATTGAAATCTCAGGTTTCAGAATCACATTATGACCTAGGGTGATTTGCTCAATATCCACTAGGAGGCCAGTAACAAGGAAGTAACTATGTCTCACATGGAGTATATCACTCTCCAGCTCAGGTAGCTTTTTGGTCCAGAAACCCAGGGGCTTCCTCTTTCTTCCCTGCTTTTGCCACATGCTCCAATTTGCATATTGCCCCTAAATGGTTACATGTAACTCAATGTCTCCTTCCTGTATCGGCCATAAGTCTAAACCCTCTTGAATCTCCTCCTTTGCCAAGTCAAAAGCATACTGCTGCTGCTCTCCCCATTCAAACCCATGTTTCTTTCTTGTCACTTTGTACAAAGGGGCCAACATCTGACTCAAGTCAGGGATATGCTATCTCCAAAACCCAAACAAGGGGAGTGGCAAATCCTAAGATCTTTTGTTTTGCCTGCAGCAATACCTCACGATGTCCCTGATCCAATGAATTCCTAGAAATTTCACATTTTGAGAGGGTCCTTGTGCCTTATCTGGATTAATCATCCACCCTTTGCTCTGCGAGAGTTCCGCAACCCTGTCCAACTGAGTCTGCACCTATTCCTGTGTCTCTCCCTGAATCATCACATCATTAATATAATGGGACAATTGCACCCCTGGAATGACAGATACTTCATCCAGGTGTTCTGCTACCAGATGGTGACAGATGGTGGGGGTGTACATACCTTTGGGGGAGCATTAGCATTCAAAATTGTCTGCCATTCCATGAGAAACTGAATTGCTCCAGGGTCTGAGGGGCCAATGGTATAGAAAAGAAAGCATTGGCAATACCAATGGTTGCATACCAGTTCCCTTCATGTTTTTGTATTCTCTCAATCAAAGTGATGGTATCTGGAATTTGCAGCAGTCAAGGGGGGGATATATATTTGTTCAATTTGCGGTAACCAATAGTCATTCTATAGCACCCATCCGGTCGGCGCACAGGTCACAGAGAATTCTTCCACTCAGTGATCACTGGAGCCACCACACCTGCCTCCATCAACTCCTGTATAGTTTCACTTATTTCCTCATGCCCTCCTGGAATTCGGAATTGTTTCAAACAAACCACCTTTGTGGCTGAAGGCACCTTCACTGGGGCTATCTTCAGATGACCCACCCTCACTAGTGCCACTGAAATGTATCTCTTTGATCCAAACGGGTAACAACCATCCTCTAAGTATAAAGTCATCCCCTTCAGAATGTCAATTCCCAGTATATACTTTAGGAGGGGCACAATCAAAACAGTATATTCTCTTTTTGGTGTTCTCCCTATTTTCATTTGAACAGTAGTCTGCACTGCAGGGGTTTGCTTTCCACCCAACCCTGTGATGGTGTAGTGCTAACCTGTAAACTCATTTGGATTTCTATAAAATAAAGAGGCCGGTGTCGACTAAGACCTGAACCCATTGAACATTTTTGTGCTTCCAGTGAATTTCTAAATCAACAAGGGGTCTGTTATCTTTACAAGCCCATCCCTGTACCAGAGCTTGGCATGTTTTGTAATCTGAATTAAACCTATCAACTTTTGCCCAAGTCAGGTCTGGATATATGCTCTCATATCTGTGAGGAAATTCCTTTTCTTCCCTGTTCTCAGCAGTTAACCGATCGCTGTCCAAATCTTCCTCCTTTTTCCCTTGTGAAGAAACATTTTCCTCCCTCTCTTTTCCGTCCTCCTGCATCTGGGCCTGGCCCCGATTCACTTGTTTATTATCTTGCTTGTTCACTTTCCTGCTGCCCTCCTTTTTGTCCAGACCTCACTTACGGTACATCTCCCACAAGCTTTTGGTATCTATTCCATCAATCTGCTCGTTGTTGACACCACCCTTTAGTAATGCCATAAACATGTCTCTCCTAAATACTCTGTTATTATCTGTGCGACCCTCAGACCTCGAGGCTCTCTCAGGTTTTGTCCAGTCTCCAAGCTCTCCTAACTCGCAAACTGCCTCCAGTACATCTTTCAATGGCTGCCCTGTATGATTAATTAGGAGAGTCTTTATTACCTTCTTGTAAGTTGGAGGAGCAGGGCGAATAATTTTATTCACACTGACAAAGAGTGCGGTCCATCTAACAGACGTTGATCATCACCCAGGATAATAGCAGTTTTCATTCCCTTCTCCTTAATTCTCTGCATTGCATCTCTTAAGGTATACCACAGCTTGTCATTTTGTGGCCAGTCTAATCCTGTAGGATACTTATAGTTACAACCCACAGCTGCTAGCTGCAGTAGGGTGATCTGTTGGTTACCCTGATAGCCCCTAAACTGCTCCTGTATTATGGGGTCAGTGCTAAGAGTACCAAACGTAGGAGTGTCTCCTATATCTAACATTACTCCAGAGACGCCTGTGTGAAATAATCATACCATCCATATATGTAATGTTTCCCCAGATCTCTGCTTGAATCTATCTATAATATAATTTACTTCCTGCTGTGTGTAATCTTCTAGAGAGTGCACCTGAACCCCCCCCCCCGGGTTGTATTTTTTATCTAAATATTGGCTGTGCATGAGCCACTTTCTGTTTGTCTGGCTGAAGCTGGCACCTACATTTTTTAACTGACTCATCACTGTAATCAGAAAAATCAGTTGAGTCCCAGATATTTGCGTCCCAGATTTCTGGAACCCAGTTTAACCCTGCTTTAGCAATAGCTAAATGAACTTTCTTTTGATTGACTCTACCCCTACGTTTCCAATACCTGTAATGAGCAACGTGGTCAGCTGCCTTCTCAACAACAGATTGATAAGTATCCGCTTGATCTTGTAGTAACTTATTCTGACAAGATAACATGGTTACGTTATTTTTAGCTTCCAACTATCTGCCTCTCTAATTGCTGGTTTTCATGTTCCAACTGCACATATCTTTAGTGCATTTTTCTATATGCGGATAACTTGATCCAGCCCCGCCTGCCTAAAATAAATAAATAACATCCCTGTTCTACTAGCACTTTCTGTAAACAGAGCAAAACTGATTTTGGCTCAGCTTCGCTAAGACATCCTTCCCAATCCTCACATAATCCTGCTCCACAAAACCATTAATTCGCCAGAACATCATAGGGTGCTTTCTCCCCACCCTGTTATGTCATTTGGAATCTGGGAAACCTCTTTTCACTTTTTGCCAAACATTTTTTACTTTGAAATCCAGGACGGATGCAGAGAGGAAATACAATGAGGCCCATGGACGTACTTGGAGGGTGATAGAGCGTACTATAGTTCTCCTGAAGGTTAGATTCCGGTGTCTACATATCTCTGGGGGTTCCCTGGCCTATGGGCCTGATAAGGTGTGTAGAGTTGTGGTGGCCTGCTGCAGGATGCACAACGTGGCAGTGAGACATTCTATCCCCCTTTTAGAGGTGGAGAGTGTGGTGCCTAGATGCCATGGCCCTGACCTTCCCCTGCAGGTCGTTCCATCTCTTCCGGATGTCGTCCCTGGTGCATGGATGGTGTCCCACTGCATTCACCCTGTTCACAATGGTCTGCCACAGCTCCAATTTCCGTTGGGGGGGTGTTGCACCTCGGACCCGAATATTTGTGGCTCCACCTTTAGGACCTCGTCCACCCGGGTCCTTAGCTCCCTTCCGGTGAAGTGTGGATTTTTTTTGGGGGACATGGTGAGTGTGGTTGATGGCGTCTGAACTGGGGACGGGGTATGGGTGCTCCTGTGTGGGTCGATATGCGTGTCCTGTATGCTGGCGTTCGCTGTCTGGCTCTGGTGCTCTCCGTCTTCTGGTCCTGGTTTCGTTGCAAGGGAATGTGGGGTGTGTCTGGGGGTGTTTTATGGGGTTTTGGATGTGTGTCAGGTGTGTGGGTGATACGCCTAACCAATGTGTGCACTTGTTGATGTTGTGTCCACTTGCCGCCAATGGTCGTCTGGCCTCCACTGTCTGCCGAGGTGATTTGTGCATCATTATTTGGAGGGCGGGATGTGGGTGTGCTTGGCGGTGGCGGGGTGGGATGGGCCAGGAGTGGTGGTCTGGGAATATTTTGCCAGGTTGGGTTTTTCAATCATTATATGGCCGGTTTCCACTCCCGCCAACGGCGGGATTTTGTTCACCGCCGAGACGGCGGTCAGTGGTCTTTCCCGCCATGTTCCTAATGACCGCCTTAGTTTTAAATATCAAGGACATGCATTTACTATCACACATTTTCACTCTTTTTTGACTCACATGGATTCCAATACTATTGCTAAGTCTCTAGGTGTCACTTGACTGGCAAAGAGTAAGTACCACTCTTGTTGGCGAGACCTATGCGCTTTGCCAATGGTTGTTTAGAATTGTTAGGAGTAAGAACTAACTACCATATTTGATGACATCACTGAAAGTGGCATCACACAAATTTGACCTTATGACGATGAGAAGTGACAACATAAAAAATTTAATACATTTTAAATGAATAATATAACACAAAAACTTCAGTAGCATTTGTAGGAGGCTGGCCTGGCTTGTAGTGGGTACCAAGGGGTACTTACACTCTGTACCAGGTCCAGTTATCCCTTATTAGTGTAGAAGAGGTGTTTCTAGCAGCTTAGGCTGATAGAAGGTAGCTATAGCTGAGCAGCTTAGGCTGAACTAGGGTACATGCAAAGCTCCTACTATACCACTGGTGTCATATGCACAATATCATAAGAAAACACAATACACAGATATACTAAAAATAAAGGTACTTTATTTTTATGACAATATGCCAAAAGTATCTCAGTGAGTACCCTCAGTATGAGGATGCCAAATATACACAAGATATATGTACACAACACCAAAAATATGCAGTAATAGCAAAAGGAAGTAATGCAAGCAATGTAAAGTTACAGTAGATTGCAATAGGAGCACATAGGTATAGGGGCAACACAAACTATATACTCCAAAAGTGGAATGCGAATAACGTATGGACCCCAAACCTATGTGAGCTTGTAGAGGGTCGCTGGGACTGTAAGAAACCAGTGAGGGTTAGAAAAATAGCCCACCCCAAGACCCTGAAAAGTAGGTGTAAAGTTCACCTATATTCCCCAGAGAGCACAGAAGTCGTGATAGGGGAATTCTGCAAGGAAGGTCAACACCAGCAATGCAACCAAAGTGGATTTCCGGACGAGAGTACCTGTGGAACAAGGGGACCAAGTCCAAGAGTCGCCACAAAGTCGAGATTGGGCAGATGCCCAGGAAATGCCAGCTGAGGGTGCAAAGAAGCTGCCACCGGATGGTAGAAGCTGTAGATTCTTCAAAAACGAAGAGGGCTAGAAACTTCCCCTTTGGAGGATGGATGTCCCACGTCGTGAAGAAGCTTGCAGAGGTGTTCCCACGCAGAAAGACCGCAAACAAGCCTTGCTAGCTGCAAGGGTCGCGTTAGGGTTTTTGGCCCAGGAGGGACCAGGATGTTGCCACTTACGTGAGGAGACAGAGGGGGCACCCAGCAAGACAGGGAGCCCTCACAGAAGCAGGCAGCACCCGCAGAAGTGCCGGAACAGGCACTACGAAGAAGAGTGAACCGGAGCTCACCCGAAGTCACAAAAGTAGATCCCACGATGCCGGAGGACAACTCAGGAGGTTGTGCACTGCAGGTTAGAGTGTCGGGGACCCCGGCTTGGCTGTGCACAAAGGAAATCCTGGAAGAGTACACAGGAGCTGGAGCAGCTGCAAATCACGCGCTACCCAGCAATGCAGTCTAGCGTGGGGAGGCAAGGACTTACCTCCACCAAACTTGGACTGAAGAGTCACTGGAGTGTGGGAGTCACTTGGACAGAGTTGCTGAGTTCCAGGGACCACGCTCGTCGTGCTGAGAGGGGACCCAGAGGACCGGTGATGCAGTCATTTGTTGCCTGCGGTTGCAGGGGGAAGATTCCGTCGACCCACTGGAGATTTCTTTGGAGCTTCTAGTGCAGAGAGGAGGCAGACTACCCCCACAGCATGCACCACCAGGAAAACAGTTGAGAAAGCGGCAGGATCAGCGATGCAAGGTTGCAGTAGTCGTCTTTGCTACTTTGTTGCGGTTTTGCAGGCGTCCTGAGCAGTCAGCGGTCAATCCTTTGGCAGAAGGTGAAGAGAGAGATGCAGAGGAACTCTGATGAGCTCTTGCATTCGTTATCTAAAGAATTCCCCAAAGCAGAGACCCTAAATAGCCAGAAAAGGAGGTTTGGCTACCTAGGAAGGAGGATAGGCTAGCAACACAGGTAAGAGCCTATCAGGAGGAGTCTCTGACGTCACCTGCTGGCACTGACAACTCAGAGCAGTCAAGTGTGCCAGCAGCACCTCTGTTTCCAAGATGGCAGAGGTCTGGAGCACACTGGAGGAGCTCTGGGCACCTCCCCTGGGAGGTGCAGGTCAGGGGAGTGGTCACTCCCCTTTCCTTTGTCCAGTTTCGCGCCAGAGCAGGGCTGGGGGATCCCTGAACCGGTGTAGACTGGCTTATGCAGAGATGGGCACCATCTGATCCCATCAAAGCATTTCCAGAGGCTGGGGGAGGCTACTCCTCCCCAGCCCTGACACCTTTTTCCAAAGGGAGAGGGTGTAACACCCTCTCTCTGAGGAAGTCCTTTGTTCTGCCTTCCTGGGCCAAGCCTGGCTGGACCCCAGGAGGGCAGAAACCTGTCTGCGGGGTTGGCAGCAGCAGCAGCTGCAGTGAGACCCCGGGAAAGGTAGTTTGGCAGTACCCGGGTCTGTGCTAGAGACTCGGGGGATCATGGAATTGTCTTCCCAATGAATTCCATGATCTTAGACATGTTACATGGCCATGTTCGGAGTTACCATTGTGCCGCTATACATAGGTAGTGACTTATGTATAGTGCACGCGTGTAATGGTGTCCCCGCACTCACAAAGTCCGGGGAATTTGCCCTGAATGATGTGGGGGCACCTTGGCTAGTGCCAGGGTGCCCACACACTCAGTAACTTAGCACCCAACCTTTACCAGGTAAAAGTTAGACATATAGGTGACTTATAAGTTACTTAAGTGCAGTGGTAAATGGCTGTGAAATAACGTGGACGTTATTTCACTCAGGCTGCAGTGGCAGGCCTGTGTAAGAATTGTCAGAGCTCTCCATGGGTGGCAAAAGAAATGCTGCAGCCCATAGGGATCTCCTGGAATTCCAATACCCTGGGTACCTCAGTACCATATACTAGGGAATTATAAGGGTGTTCCAGTATGCCAATGTGAATTGGTGAAATTGGTCACTAGCCTGTTAGTGACAATTTGGAAAGCAAAGAGAGAGCATAACCACTGAGGTTCTGGTTAGCAGAGCCTCAGTGAGACAGTTAGTCATCACACAGGGAACACATACAGGGCACACTTATGAGCACTGGGGCCCTGGCTGGCAGGGTCCCAGTGACACATACACTAAAACAACATATATACAGTGAAATATGGGGGTAACATGCCAGGCAAGATGGTAGTTTCCTACAGCATTGACTGATGACTTAGAAAAGTAGTGGAACAGCATGTTACAAACAGTTCCTCAGACAAACTAAAAGAGTGTGTATAGGAGGGCTCCATATGTAGTGGAGCTGCTTCCTGAAGCCTCTAAAGCTCTTAGGAGCTGTTCGGCACAAAGCAGAGACCTCTGTAGACTCTCTCTTAGGGGTCAGGTTTTCACACCCCTCAGAATGCCAATTAGACTATTGTGAGAATGAATCTCTAACTCTAAATGCGTGAGTCTCACTCGCAATGTGTGAAATTTGAGTTTTGTGTATCATATGAGGTGTTGCTGTGATCCCACAAACTGCCATGTAGCACAATGCAGTTCAATGGACTCTGCCCCTGGAATAGAATTAAGTACTGTCTGCATACCCATTTTTGGAGCTTTCTTTCCAACCACAGATGTATATTGGTATTTTGCACCCACAGACAGTTATCAAAGCTTCAACCCTATGCCACAGTCACTGGCAGGAAATATGGTGGGCTAGTAAATGTAACCTTGCTTTCCTTGGCAATGGGCTCACTTGCTTCTTTTACTGACAGTTTAGTGCCATCTACTCCTGACATATATAGCAGCCCCTAGAAATGCTTTACTCTAATGCTGTCAATGCCTCATGTACAGATGGTTATCGGATTTGTTCTCCACTTGCAGTAGTTATCAGGGCTGTTCACTCGTGCAGAAAGTTTTCAATATTAATTGCACTTTCTTCCCACCTAGAGACACTTCAGTAGACTTTAGCCCCACCCACAGACTTTTATTACCCCTCCCACCGATCCATTTAGTCTTTGCCTATTCACCCAACGTTATCAGGATTGGTTCTTTCTTTTTTTTCCCCACATTTAAAACATCAAATATTTCAGCTTTGTCAGAATTAGAGCCATAGACAGTACAGAGAATAAATTTAGCAGCACCTGCTTTACATTCAATGATGATCCACTGACCACCTTTATCTCTCATCATACGGCCAATACTACATATAGACCCCATAGCCAAAATTGCAACTCCCTGTGTTGCCCCGTCTGCTGAGTACAGGCTAAAAGTGTCATACCTAACCCTCTCAGCACCTCGTGGTTCCCCCAGGGAATATGAGTCTCTTGGAGGCAGACCAAATCTGCCTGCATTGCTTTTATAGCCAAAGCTAGCTTACCTCTCTTTTGGGGGCTGTTAGGTTCACATATATTAACCGAGCATATTTTTAACCTATGTGCTATATTCTTTCTTCTAACCATCCCACTTTAGATAGACTTATTTTTCCGAGAACACAAGTCCCCCAGCCATTGTTGTCCTCCTGTTTTTCTATAGATCCAATACAAAGATCCTGTTTATGTATCATCATGTAACTATTTTCCTTGCCCTTCCTTAACCCGACTTACTTCCTGACCTCTCAACCCACATCCAACAGCCCCCATTTCTCCCCACCCACCCATCCCTAAACACTTGCCCCAGTTGGAGTACCCCCTGCCCCAACAATCCAATACTCCCCCTCCCCCTAACCCCTCAACTCCCTCCAACCCCCTCCAACAATTAGAAGGCAAAGGACCAACCAGGTCCTTCACCTGATGGATTAGTGCTCCCCATCTAACCTGAATTGCCTTCTGCCCCCCCATGTATAGTCACAGAGAAAGGAAAAAAAGAAACAGCATAACATCATGTAGTAGAGATAGCATTACAGCTTTCCAGCCCCCATTATAGATTCATTATAATGTCAAAATGAGCCAAAAACTCCTGAGCCTTTACTTCAGAGAGAAAAAAAAGGGTCCTGTCACCAGCGATTACTTTCTGTCAGCTGGTTTCATCAAGAAAGCCTGAACGCCTTTATTCTGGAATGGAGAGATTAATTGTCTAAGTCTCCACCTTCTTTCAACCGTGGTGAGACAGTAATCCAGCCTAACAACAAAGTTACATCCTAAAGCAGTGTGATCTGGGCGAGCAAGATGATACACCGCCTGTCTTTCCAAGTAGTTATGAAGACATATTAAAATAGCCCTGGGTTTCCTTGCTTCTAGATCCGTTTTTCACAGTTTAAAGGGAAATCTATGGGCTCTTTGAACTTCCTTCTCCCAGTCCCATTGCGGTAAATCTGGAAAAGCTTCCTTAAACAGTTCAACCACGAACATCTGTGGGTCTGCCCCTTCCGACTCCTCTAGGATGCCGAGGACACAATGATTATTTTGCCTTGCTCTGTTTTCCAAATCTGCTAACTTACACTGACTATCCTCCATTTGACTCCTCAAAGATTCTCCAATTTCTACTTGCGTAGCGGTGTCGTCCTCGAGTTTCTATATGCGTGTTTCAGCCTCTCCTATACGTATCGCAACGTCTGTGCATGACTTACCAACCTGTCAAATAGCTTCTTGCATTTTGCGGCATGCCAATTGTGTTCTACGGCTTTCCGCTTTACTCTCCTTCCGGTGTTCTATAATACTCTGGTGTATCATCTCCAATGATATTTGAGTTGTATCTACTGAAGGGCCCCCCAGGGAGCCAAGGCTGCCAAACCCAGATGCAGAGGAGTAGTCCCACTGTTAGTTTTTAGATGTTGTAATAGATGATTGGCGGGAGGGTGAGCCTAAGCCAGCAATTCTCTTTTTTGTCTTTCTTCTAACCATGGCAACTTTTGATTTTTCGGATAGACCTGACCTCTTCCCCCATTCAGGCTTTCCATCCTCATCCTCGCCCGGTGTAGTCGTCTCAGATCCTACTTCAGACCAGGATGATCTACCAGCCCGGCTACTCCCCTCCCTGAACTCCGTAGCCTCGTCACTAGTCCAGCTAGATTGATCTGATAGGGAAAAGAAATCTGTCCCCCAGGTCTAAATCTTGACCACTTTTTGAAATCACCCACCTTTTTAACTGGGTCTGCTCGCCCTTATGTGTTTCCTCGCCGATATTTAATGTTGTAAGATCACAAACCAGGGCCTGTGTCACAGCCTGTACTTCTGCCTGGGCTAGGATATCTCTAGAGACAGAGTTGTTAACTTTTCCCAGATTATTGCCCACATCTGCTTCTTCCGTGGATGGATTTACACATACTGGGGTACAAAGATTATCTGCCTTTTCTATTAGTGGAGGTTACTTACGTGTTTCTTCCTGTCGATTAGTCACACAATCACCAAATGGTGTATTTACTTTTGGCTCGACATTTCCAGATTTATCACTATTATTGCCAGTAATAACTTGCGTTTTTGCTGCCATATCAGCGTGTGACTTTGCTTTAAAGTTTTTCACTAGCGGGGCACTCACCACTTTTGCCAAGGAGGCTGCTCTGACTTTGTCCGGCTCAGCTGCCGATCGTGTAGAAGCCCTCAGCGTCTTGTTCTCACTTGCACCACCTGAGCCACAGCTTTTTTCCTGCCTCGCAGCAGCCCCAGCACCAACACCAGTGGGTTCCGCCGTTGATCCTCTCACTGGCATTCGTACACTGCGCCTCTTCACCAGTGCAGTTAAACATTGTAGCAGTAACTGTAGCACACTCGCTACCACACAGGAAGATAAACGAGCGAACTCCAAACAGCCAGGTGAACTCGCGTAGCATCAGAGGCTGATCCCAAATACAATCTTTCCAATGTCCACTAGGAGGATAAGGGCAGAAAGACATCTACACTCAGTTGGTGGGGGGGAAGGAGGGAGCACAGAACGACCGAGTCACTCAGCCACCATCTTGCCTTCTCCCATTAGCCTGCCAGGATTGGTTCTTTCGAAGAACGTTATATCACGTTCGGGGCAAAGGACCACACCAAAAGGGAGAAGTATGTGATGGAATCCCAAGACCACTTAGTCTACTACTTTACCAGATTCCAAGAAAAGCTATGTGCAACCGCTTGCAAAAGATACTCACTTCACTTTGTGTAAGCTTCCACATCTCCTCAACATTTCGAGAATAGCATAGTTGACATTATATAATAATCCACCCTTTAACTGGTCATCTCGAAACATTATCTCTGATCATTGTATAGCTCAATGTTAACAGCTGTGAAAGTACACAGATTATCCTCTGTTCCTGTTTAACTATTGTAACCCTTGCCTGGCCATATTTTCTTGCTCATGCTTACTGTGTTAACTTGAAGTGCCCGTTTCAGGGCTGAGATGATACGAGGCTTTGGCATGAGGCAATGACACTTGAGGCGAGGGTTCTACATTTTCACTTGTTCTGATGGATACAACTACCTGTGGATTCCTCACCTAATGAATACTCGCATGGCACCAGCATTCGACGGAAATCTTCATCCCAGCTTCTGCACGTCGACGAATACGTCACATTTGCCCACGCGACGCCGTCTGACGTCATGCTGGCAATAAGAGGTCCTCGCCGACGTGCCGACGTCAGTTCCCTTTTTTCCGTGCGTTCGAAACGGTTATTTTCGAGGCAGTTACTGTTGCTTTCGAAATTACAGTGTTTTTTTCTGCTGCGTGATTTTTCTCTGAGGTTACTATGTCTCAGAGGAAGTCTGGTTTCAAGCCCTGTCGGGAGTGTGGGGGCAAGATGTCCGTTACTGACCCACACTCGGACTGTTTATGGTGCTTAAGCTCCGACCACGACGTTGCAACATGTGATTCATGTCAACACATGAATCCCAAGGCCCTAAAAGAGCGAGAGGCTAAACTCTTCATGGCGAAGTCGAAAAGGAAGGAGAAGAAGCATCATAGGAAGTCCTCCTCGCCGAAGACTCATCGGCGTCATCGAGACTCCCGGCGCCGTAGGGATTCAAGGCGCCATTCCAGCAAAGAGAGGTCTCGATCGAGGTCGCCTTCGGCTCGGCGTCGTAAGACTTGGGAGGTCAGTCCCACAGTCACTCCACATCCATCGACGCTGTTGCCTTCTCCGGCTTTGCCGACTTTGCCTGGGCAGACATCTTCAGTGATTGAAGTGACGCAGCCTCAGGTGTTCTCTCCGGCGTCGCAGACGTCGAGGCTGGCGTCGGGGTCGCCTTCGATCCAGGCACCCCAGTATCCGGCTTTTCCTGCCCCTGGAGCCGATAATACCGCATTTTTGAATGCGATGTATACCATCTTCCAGCAGATGGCTCCAGGAGGTGCTCCAACTGGTCCTTCGGGGCCGTTGGCTTTCACCTTGGGTGCTCCGGCACCGCTACGGCCAGCACCCTTCATGCCCTTTCTCCCTTTAGGGAATGTGGTCTCAGCACCTTTGTCGGCTCCGGTGTCCGCTCCGGTGGCCCCAGAGGTTTCGGCCCCGGAGGTTTCCATCCCGTCGACTTCGGGGTTTCGACCAATGACTCCGACAGGACCATCGGAGACTCCGAGACGCGCCTCTCTGCATCCGGCTCCTACCTCGGCGTCGTAGCTGCCTGTGGCGCCGGACATGGTGCCGGATGGATCCGGCGATCGGCGTCGTTCCTTGAATTCGGCGGATGCCATGTCGACGCCACGTATTGAAGAGAGGCTACATTATAGGAGGCGTGCTCTCCGTCTCTTGGAGGAGCAGGAATACCAACGGGTCTTGGAGGAAGGAGAGATTGAGGATTCTGGCGAGGGTCTTCATGGACTGGATACAGCTAGTGGGCTGGATACTTCCCCTGAGTGGGACTTGTCATCTCCAGGGGAGTATACTGAGGAGGCAGCCACTTTTCACGCTGTGGTAAGAAAGGCAGCTAACTTTCTTGAATTGCCTTTGCCGGTGGCGGAGGCGAAACAGAATTTGTTGACTGAGGTCCTACATCCGGCCTCTACTGCAGCGGAGCCTCTTTTACCATTCAACAAGGCTTTGCTTGATCCGGTGTTGGAGGTGTGGAAGAAGCCGGTATCTTCCTCGGCTGTTCATAGGGCTGTGGCCAGGAGGTATCGGGCTGCACCATCTGACCCTGGCTTTCTGTCCAGACACCCTACGCCGGAGAGCTTGGTGGTCCAGGCCTCCTGTTCTTCTAGATCTGCACCTGGATCTTTTCCGACGGTGCCGGGGGATAGAGACTCCAAGAAGTTGGACTCACAATCCAAGAAAATATTCTCGTCCTGCAGCATGGCGTTGAAGTCCACCAACGCGACATGTATCTTGGGGAGGTACATCTATGCTCTTATGGACGAGATAACATCTTCACATACGGAGCTTCCCCAAGGACTTTTGAATATCGTCTCGGATGCCCAGGCTGCTGCAACCTAGGTTATCCAATCTGGGTTGGATACGACTGACTCAGTGGCTAGGGCGATGGGCACGGCTGTGGTTGCGAGGAGACAGGCTTGGCTTCGCAACTCAGGGTTCTCTGCGGACGTGCAGTCGACCCTGTTGGACCTCCCGTTTGATGGGGACAAACTTTTTGGAGCCAAAGCGGATTCGGCCTTGGAAAGGTTTAAAGAAGGCAGGGCCACAGCCAAGTCATTAGGACTGCAAGCCGCTTCTTCTGCCTCCTCCAGGTTTTTTAGGAGGTTTCGTGGATTTGGACATGGCTCTTTCTCCTCTTCCTTTCGGGGGAGATTCCAGCAACCTGCCTCTTCTCTCACCTTTAGATCATTTAGAGGGAGGGGTAGGGCCCGCACCAGGGGAGCCTCTCAGCAGCACTCTGCCTCTTCCTCATCCTCTGGAGGGGTGCAGCAGGGGAAGCAGCCTTAGGCTTCCACCAATTCCCACTCACTCCTCTCCTGTAGGGGGAAGGTTACTGCATTTTCTTCACAAGTGGGAGGCTAGTACATCAGACACTTGGGTTATCAGCATTGTGGGAAAAGGCTACACCCTTCCCTTTCGGGAGTTTCCACCCCCATCCCGCCCGCCCATCTTATTGTTCAAAAGAACACCTCCTGTTGTTAGAACAGGAGGTTCAAGTCCTCCTTTTAAAGGGTGCGGTGGAGTTGGTTCCAGAGCAGGAAAGGGGTCGAGGTTGTTACTCGAGGTACTTCCTGATTCCCAAGAAGGATGGTCGGTTGAGACCAATCCTGGACCTGAGGATCTTGAATTGGTTCCTCAAGCAGGAAAAGTTCAAGATGCTGACCCTAGCTCAGGTGCTTTTGGCGTTGAACAATGGAGATTGGATGGTGTCTGTCGACTTGCAGGATGCTTATTTTCATATCCCGATACTCAAGTCGCACAGGAAGTATCTCCGGTTTGTGGTGGGGTCGCAGCACTATCAGTTTGCGGTCCTCCCGTTCGGTCTTACTTCAGCACCCCGAGTCTTCACGAAGGTGATGTCGGTGGTTGCGGCAGAGCTCAGAAGGAAGGGGATAGCAGTATTCCCTTACCTAGACGACTGGTTGATCAAAGCCAAGTCCCCGGAGCTTGTGTTGCATCATCTGCAGTCAACAACCCAGTTGTTGTTCGACCTGGGCTTTTCGGTGAATGTGCCCAAATCTCACCTAGAGCCCTCTCAACGCCTCCTGTTCATAGGGGCAGTACTGGATACAACATTGGATTGAGCCTTTCCTCTGCCTCAGCGGATTCAAGATATTCAGGAGTTGGTTCCAATGTTTCGAAATGGAGCGGTCGTTCCAGTCCTCAAGGTCCTTCGTCTGCTCGGTTTGTTTGCCTCCTGCATACTGCTGGTCACGCATGCTCGCTGGCACATGAGGGCTCTTCAGTGGTGCCTCCGAAGGCAATGGTCTCAACACAGAGGAGATCTCGAAGGTTCTGTCAAGATCTCCATAGATGCTGCTGCGGACTTGAAGTGGTGGATTGCGGACGACAATGTTTCCCAAGGAAGGCCGTTCACGCAGTCACCACCAGTGACCACGGTCATAACGGATGCTTCCACTCTAGGGTGGGGAGCTCATCTGGGGGATCTGGAGATCAAAGGGCTTTGGTCTCCAGAGGAACAGATTTTTCATATCAATCTGTTGGAGTTGCGGGCTGTACGTCTGGCTCTCAAGGCCTTCCTCCCTTCCCTTCGCGGTCAGTCGGTTCAGGTCCTGATGGACAATACTACCGCGATGTGGTATATAAACAAACAGGGAGGAGTGGGGTCGTACCTTCTCTGCAGAGAAGCTCTTCGGCTATGGTCCTGGGAAAAGGACCATCAGATTTGCTTGGTAGCAAATCATCTGGCCGGAGTCTTGAATGTACGTGCGGACAATCTCAGTCGTCATTTCTCGGCCGACCACGAGTGGCGTCTCCATCCAGATCAAGTCCGTCTAATCTTCCAGATGTGGGTGGTTCCTCGGATAGATCTGTTTGCCACCCGGGAGAACACGCACTGTCCGTTATACTGCAGTCTCCAGTATCCGGTGCAGGGGGCTTTGGGGGACGCGTTTCAGAGAACCTGGTGCGACCAGTTGCTTTACGCATTTCCCCCCATACCCTTGATTCCTCGAGTATTGAGGAAAATTTGCCAAGACCGGGCCCAAGTAATCTTAATAGCTCCGGATTGGCCAAGGAGGGTGTGGTATTCCGACCTTCTCCAACTCTCACTGTGCCCTCCGCTCCGTCTCCCTCTCAGGGCAGACCTCCTCTCGCAGTCGCAGGGGCAGGTTTTACACCCCAACCTCCAGAGCCTGCACCTTCATGCCTGGAGATTGAACGGGGCAACCTGAGTTCCTTCTCTCTCCCACCTGATGTAGTGGATGTTATCTTAGCGGCCAGGCGACACTCCACTAAAACTATCTACGCTAATAGGTGGTCCAAATTTGTGGTATGGTGTGGAGAGAGACAGATTGATCCCTTACGTGCTCATTTGTCAGATGTTTTATCTTTTGCTTTGTCTCTAGCGCAGAAAGGTTGTGCAGTGGCTACTATTAAAGGTTACTTGTCTGCCTTGTCAGCCTTCATTTGTCTTCCAGACCAACCATCGTTATTTAAATCCCCTATAGTTCTTAGATTCTTGAAGGGCCTTATGAATAAATACCCTCCAAAACCTTTCGTAATGCCTCAATGGGATTTGTCCTTGGTCCTGACTTTCCTCATGGGGTCCCCTTTTGAGCCTATGAATTCTTGCCCCTTAAGGTTCTTAGTTATTAAAACAGTTTTCTTGGTGGCCATAACATCTGCAAGGAGCGTGAGTGAGTTGCAGGCTTTATTGGTAAAACCCCCTTATACAACTTTTTATGGGGATAAGGTGGTGTTGAGGACCAAGGCTGCTTTCCTTCCGAAGGTTGTTTCACCCTTCCATTTGGCCCAGACAATTACTCTGTCCACGTTCTATCCTCCGCCTCATCCTTCAAAAGAAGAGGAGAGACTTCATCGCTTGGACCCAAAGAGGGTGTTAAGCTTCTTCATTGACAGAACGAAAGATTTCAGGCTGGATGATCACCTTTTCATTGGATACGTGGGCAAGAGGAGAGGAAAGGCAGTCCACAAGAGAACACTCTCCAGGTGGGTTGTTCTTTGCATTAAAATTTGTTACTCTTTAGCAAAGAAGGATCCTCCTGATGGTATTAGAGCTCATTCCACCAGGGCTAAGTCGGCCACTTCGGCCTTGGCTAGGGGTGTTCCTGTGGTCGACATCTGCAAGGCCGCAACTTGGTCATCCCTTCACACTTTTGCGAAGCATTACTGCTTGGACTCTGAGGTCAGAAGGGATGGCCATTTTGCACGGTCAGTGCTGCAGGATTTCTTGGTTTGACCATACAGGCACCCACCACTGGGCGTGGTACTGCTTTGGGACTCTATTAATTAGGTGAGGAATCCACAGGTAGTTGTATCCATCAGAAAAACGAGTTACTTACATTCGGTAACGACTTTTCTGGTGGATACATTAGCTACCTGCGGATTCCTCACGGTCCCACCCGCCTCCCCGTTGCCTTTTTGGTCTCACCAAGTAATCCTTGAGTGTGCTCCTCTTGGTCTTGAGGACTGCAATAGATTATGTATATATGGATATTTGTATATATATATATTTATTTGTGTATATACATGTTTAGTGTATATATGTATTGATCTAAAAAAAAAAAAAAAGTTTTATTAAATCTATAGCCATTTTCTTGCAATGATGTGTAGTTTACAATGTTATGAGATGTTGCCTTTATCTTTCGTTGCATTGGATTATTGTTCTCAGGCACGTGAAAAAGTGTTGGTACTGACGTCGGCACGTCCGCGAGGACCTCTTATTGCCAGCATGACGTCAGACGGCGTCGCGTGGGCAAATGTGACGTCCTCGTCGACGTGCAGAAGCTGGGAAGAAGATTTCCGTCGAATGCTGGCGCCATGGGAGTATTCATTAGGTGAGGAATCCACAGGTAGCTAATGTATCCACCAGAAAAGTTGTTACCGAAGGTAAGTAACTCGTTCTTCAGGTGTATACTAAGATAAATGCTTTTTTGAAGGTCTTCTGCACTCATTCCCATGAATCCACTGTGCAAGCAGCTGACTGGTTACAAAAGCTTCTGTATAATATTGGGCTCTGTAAATGTCTGCTCTGTCTCACCTCTGGGAGCTTCAGCTTGACTCCTCTGTAGACCTGCAGAGATCCCCCTCACTCCTTTAATCTCTGAATGAAAGACTCTTTTAATAAACATATTTTCAAACACATCAGAAACTTGAACTTGGAGCTTTCTTCCACAACCTTAGTTTATTGGCCAGGAATACCAACAACTATACTGAGAGAAGTAAATGGAGTGGGACCAGACCTCCATTGTAGGATACATGATACCAAAGCAAGATGGAGAATTTTCTGTAGGGGAACTTGTGAGGTGAATAGCCCTGTGCGCCGCTCATTGCCCAGATTAGGATGGTTTTCATTATTCATAGTGGGGATAAGATTTATTTTCATTACCTTAACTAATTGGATAAATATATCTGGGCTTGAAATGATGATATGAAGTGGTTATGTAGGAACGGAGGGAGTGCAAGATAATATGAGGTTAATGTGGCTGTCTTGGTAACAGAGTATAGACCAGGGGTCTCCAACCTTTTCTGTAGCACGGGCGACTTCTGATTAGTGAAAATCATTGTGAGCTACTGAAGGCTATACAACTCACACATGATTTCCAGACACCCCAACGGCAAGTTTCCTTGACTTTAAGCCTAATGTTCATAGAGCCAGATGTTATGGCTTTAACAAAATACTTTGAATAGGGGCACTATGACAGAGCTGCCACGTTTGTCAGTGATAATCAATCAATCAAGGCATTTATAGAGCGTGCTACTCACCCGTGAGGGTCTCAAGGCGCTGGGGGGGGGTACTGCTGCTCAAAGAGCCAAGTCTTGAGGCTCCTCGTGAAGACGAGGTGGTCCTGGGTGGTTCTTAGGTGAACGGGAAGGGAGTTCCATGTCTTGGCTGCCAGGTAGGAGAAGGATTTACCTCCAGCGGCGGATCTGCGGATACAAGGGAAGGTGGTGAGAGCGAGGCTGGCTGAGCGAAGTTGACGGGTGGGCGTGTAGAACGAGAGGCGTCTGTTGAGATATTCGGGGCCCTTTTTGTGGAGGGCTTTGTGTGCGTGGGTGAGGAGCCTGAAGGTGATCCTTTTGTTGACGGGGAGCCAGTGCAGGTGTTTTAGGTGGGCGAATATGTGGCTGTGGCGCGGTATGTCGAGGATGAGGCGAGCGGAGGCGTTCTGTATGCGCTGAAGACGATTCTGTAGCTTGGCGGTGGTTCCTGCGTATAGGGTGTTTCCGTAGTCCAGGCGGCTTGTGACGAGGGCGTGGGTAACAGTTTTTCTAGTTTCGGCGGGAATCCAGTGGAAGATTTTTCAGAGCATGCGAAGGGTGTGGAAGCAAGAAGATGAGACGGCGTTGACTTGCTTGGTCATGGTGAGGAGGGGATCCAGGATGATTCCGAGGGCCACCAAGAGTTGTTCCAGGCAGACGGGGAGTGTCCGAGGATGAGGACCTCCGTCTTGTCAGAGTTCAGCTTTAGGCGGCTGAGCTTCATCCATTCTGCGACGTCTTTCATTCCATCCTGCAGGTTGGCTTTGGCGGTGGCTGGGTCTTTGGTGAGGGAGAGTATCAGCTGGGTGTCGTCGGCGTAGGAGATGATGTTGATGTTGTGTTTGCGAGCGATGTTGGCGAGGGGGCTCATGTAGATATTGAAGAGGGTGGGGCTGAGCAAAGAGCCTCGTGGAACGCCGCAGATGATCTCTGTGGGTTCTGAGCGGAAGGGCGGGAGGTAGACTCTTTGGGTACGGTCAGAGAGGAACGAGATGATCCAGTTCAGGGCCTGTCCTTGGATTCCAGTGGAGCGGAGGCGGGTTATTAGGGTGTGGTGGCACACGGTGTCGAAGGCAGCCGAGAGGTCCAGGAGGATGAGGGCGGTTGTTTCTCCGTTGTCCATCAGGGTTCTGATGTCGGCGGTGACTGCGATGAGGGCGGTTTCTGTGCTGTGGTCTTTGGGGATGTATGAACATGTGTACATATGAATGGGATATATGTGTATGGGTAACTGAGAGCCAGTGTCATATGTACTTGTGGCACTGTGCATTACCTTTCACCATATGAGGCACAGTTACAAGTATAACACAAACATACAACCATGATTTTAAATGGGAGAAATTTAAAGTGCAAAATGGTCATAATGTGGAAAAAATTTCTGCAGTTTAAATTTCTCTCATTAAAAAAAAAATGATTGTATTTTTCAGTTATAAATATTCCTCAGTGGTCTACTGGCCATGGGAAGCAAGAGGCCTGCTGTTTGTAAATGCAACACTTTGAAAAATAATTTGAAAAAATTAAAATGAAAAGTTATTTTATCCTATTTAAAAACATTGAGTAACATCATTTTGTTCTCACTTCCAATACTGAGTTGACAAGGACTTTTATTTAAGAGTTAAATACATTAGTGCTTCAATTTTTCACCTCCGTGACCTAGGTCATAAATTGGACTCCAGCACTGCTCCTTATCAGGCCCAGCTATCTGAAGCCTGGCGATATTAACCCCTTCGCTGCCAGGCCTTTTCCCCCTCAGATGCCAGGCATTTTTTTTGCTATTTGGGGCAGTTCCCGTTTAGGCCCTCATAACATTTTGTCCACATAAGCTACCCATGCCAAATTTGCGTCCTTTTTTTTCAACATCCTAGGGATTCTAGCGGTACCCAGAGTTTGTAGGTTCCCCTGGAGGACACCAAGAAATTAGCCAAAATACTGCGAAAAAGTTCTTTTTTAAAAAGAGATGGGAAAAAGGGCTGCAGAAGAAGGCTTGTGTTTTTTCCCTGAGAATGGTATCAACAAAGGGTTTGAGGTGGGGCATCAGGGAGCCAACGGACAGTCAAGGCCTCCCGTGGTCCCCGTCCACATTCAGATACCTAGGGGTTAATATCTATCACTCCGCTGAAGAACTACTTGAGGGGAACATACAGAGCACGATTAGGAATATCAAAAACAGCATGACATTCTGGCAGACGCTTCCGTTGGCGGTCACTGGGAGAGTTGCGCTGATTAAGATGATAGTGCTGCCTAGAGTGTTATACTACTTCGCAACCATTCCACTCATAATACCGAGGGTAGTATTTAAAGCAATCACGTCCTTGATTACAGGATTTATATGGGGACCCAGCAGACATAGGATTGCGTTGCGCACCCTCCAGAGATCGACAGCGGAGGGTGGTATAGCCGTTCCCGACTTCGAATTATATTACTGGGCGAGCCAACTCCAGTGGCTGGCGCGGTTTCTCAGAGCACCTCCAGTGGGGGAGGCCCTGAGAGCCCCTCTCCACTGCTCCCGAGATAGAATTTTGGGCATGCTACTAAACCCCAAAAAACAGAATAGGCCACTGCCGGTAGAATGGGAGGCATCACGTTACTGCTGGGAACAATACGCACACCAGAGCTCCATACTCACCAGAAGCCCCCGTGACTTGCTTGAAGTCCATCGCGGGAAATCATGTGATAGGGGGCATCGCCCGATTCATATCATTTCAGATCGACACCATAGGGGCTCTATATAATAATGGGAGACTATGTACCTATGCAGAACTACAAGAAAAGTTCCAGCTCCCACCAGGGCTGTTCCTAACCTATAACGCAATTGCTAGAACTCTTCGTAAGCAATGGGGCACAGGGCTGGAGGAACCCCCCAGACATCTTACTTGTGACCAACTATGCACTATTGGGGACCAGGGGAGGATGATATCAGGGATATATACCTCTTTGCTAACCAGCACATGTCTTCCCTTAAGTAAACTTAAGACCAAATGGCAGGGGGAGTTGGGCATTACAATAGACGACACACAGTGGTCCAGAATAACCTCACACATATACACAGTTTCCAGGAATGCCAGGGTTAAATTAATAAATTTATATGTCTTTCATAGGGCCTACTTAACCCCCTATATGATATCAAAGATTTATGGTGTAGAAAATGCCAGTTGCCCTCGCTGTGCAGAACTGGCAGCAGAACTGTTACACATGCTCTGGAGTTGCCCACTAGTTGGGGATTACTGGTCGGAGATATTTGGGGCGCTCTCCTCCTGCACGGGCAGAACATTACCCCGATCAGCCATGGTAGTGGCCCTGGGGGATTTCCCACGGCCCAGCAAGCATAAAATTACAAACCGGTTCATAGACCTGGCCCTGATATTAGCAAGGAGAGAAATAACCTCACAATGGAAAGATCCGAAGGGCCCACAGATAAACCGTTGGAGAAATGCGTTAATTAAATGGGCGGAAGCCGAAGGAACAGTGCTATTGAGGGAAGCCCTCAGAGGCCTAAGAACTAGAGACAATGTTCAGCATTGGAATACGATACTGGACAATTTTAGAGCACCCGACACTTCTAATTCTGATGCTGAGGCTAATCTCTCAGAACCGGACCCTGCATAACTAACCAAGATACTCATACAGGAGATTGTACAAGAGGATACATCTGTTGTTTATTTGTGAATTGGTCTAACACATTTATGCAATTGATAGAATGTGCGGAAGGGAGAAGGGAGGGGGATGGGGAATCACAAAATTGTGGAGTTATTTTGTCATATATGCGTTATCATGCAGTTATAAAACAATAAAAGAGATTAAAAAAAAACAAAAACAAAGGGTTTGAGGTGCTAAAATCACCATCTTCCGAGCTTTCAGGAACAGGCAGACTTGAATCAGAAAACTACATTTTTCAACACAATTTTGGTATTTTACTGGGACATACCCCATTTTTACTATTTTTTGTGCTGTAAGCCTCCTTCCAGTTAGTGACATAAATGGGTGTGAAACCAATGCTGGATTCCGGACAGCTAAACATGTCTAAAAGATAGACAAAATTCTGAATTCAGCAAGGGGTCATTTGTGTAGATCATACAAGGTTTTCCTACAGGAAATTACAGCTGAAATAAAAATAAAAAAATGAAATTGAGGTGAAGAAAACAGCAATTTTTCTCCACATTTTACTCTGTAACTTTTTCCTGCCATGTCAGACTTTCAAAAGCAAGTTACTATTACTATTACTTCTGCTGGACTGGTTGCGGGGATATGAAGGGCTTGTAGGTTCATCAAGACCCCTAGGTACCCAGAGCCAATAAAGGAGCTGTACCTTGCAATGGGTTTTCATTGTATACCGGGTATACAGCAATTCATTTGGTGAAATATAAAGAGTGAAAAATAGGTATCAAGGAAACCTTTTGTATTTCAAAAATGTGCACAAGACAAGGTGTTGAGAAGCAGTGGTTATTTGCACATCTCTGAATTCCGGAGCCCCATACTAGCATGTGAATTACAGGGCATTTCTCAAATAGACGTCTTCTTTACACGCTGTCTTACATTTGGAAGGAAAACGTAGAGAAAGACAAGAGGCAATAACACTTGTTTTGCTATTTTGTGATCCCCCAAGTCTCCTGATAAAAATGGTACCTCACTTGCTTGGGTAGGCCTAATGCTCGCGACAGGAAACGCAACATGGACACATCACATTTTTACATTGAAATCGACTTGTTTTTTGCAAAGTGCCTAGCTGTAGATTTTGTCCTCTAGCTCAGCCGGCACCTAGGGAAACCTACCAAACCTGTGCATTTGTGAAAACTAGACACCTAGGGGGATCCAGGATGGGGTGACTTGTGGGGCTCTCACCAGGTTCTGTTACCCAGAATCCTTCAGAATCCTTTGCAAACCTCATATTTCGGCAAAAAAAAAAATGTCCCCACATTTTGTTGATAGAAAGTGCTGGAATCTGAGAGGAGCCACAAATTTCCTTCCAACCAGCATTCCCCCAAGCCTCCCGATAAAAATGGTACCACACTTGTGTGGGTAGGCCTAGTGCCCGTGACAGAAAATGCCCCAAAACACAATGTGGGCACATCCCATTTTCCCAAAGAAAACTGACCTGTTTTTTGCAAACCGTCTAGCTGTGGATTTTGGCCTCTAGCTCAGCCGGCACCTAGGGAAACCTAGCAAACCTATACATTTTTGAAAACTAGACACCTAGGTGAATTAAGAATGGGGTAACATGTGGTGCTCTCACCAGGTTCTGTTACCTAGAATCCTTAGCAGACCTCAACATTTGGCAAAAAAAAATACTTTTTCCTATCAATTCGGTGCTGCAAAGTTCTGGATTCTGAGGGGAGCCACAATCTTCCTTCCACCCAGCATTCCCCTAATCTTCTGATAAAAATGGAACCTCACTTATGTGGGTTGGCCTAGTGTCCACGACAGGAAATACCCCAAAACACAACATGGATACATCACATTTTCCCAAAGAAAACTGACCTGTTTTTTGCAAAGTGCCTAGCTGTGGATTTTGGCCTCTAGCTCATCCAGCACCTAGGAACACCTAGAAAACCTGGGCATTCCTGAAAACTAGACACCTAGGGGAACCCAGGATGGGGCAACTTGTGGTGCTCTCACCAGGTTCTGTTTCCCAGAATCCTTAGCAAACCGCAACATTTGGCAAAAAAAACACCTTTTTCTCAAATTTCGGTGCTGCAAAGTTCTGGAATCTGAGGGGAGCCACAAACTTCCTTCTACCCAGAATTCCCCTAGGTCTCATGATAAAAATGGTACATCACTTGTGTGGGTAGTCCTAGTGCCCGTGACAGGAAATACACACTACCTGGACACATCAAAATGATCAAATACAAAACAACCTGTTTTTGCGGAGGGGGGCACCAGCGTTTTTGGTCCTGGGCTCAGCAGCCATCTAGGGTAATTTCCAAACCCAGACATTTCTGAAAACTACACACCTGAGGGAGTCCAGGGAGGTTTGACTTGCGTGGATACCCTAGTTTTTTCTTACCCAGAATCCTCAGCAAACCTCAAATTTAGCTAAAAAAAACAAATTTTTCCCACATTTCGGTGTTGGATCTCTGCACCGGCACAAATTTCCTACCACCCAAACTTCCCCTCGTGTATGTGGGCCAAGTCCCTGTGACAGGGAAGAGCCAAAAACATGTCAAAATTGAGGGGGAACCAAAGTGGGTCCAAAAGGGCAGTTTGGAAAAAAACGTTTTTAGGCTGACAAGTGGGGCAGAATTTTTATCGTATAGATACAACAATGCTGGGTGGTAGGAATTTTGTGGATTCGTGCAGATTCCGTAAGGTTCCATCACAAAAATGTGGGGACATTTCTGCCCCAGAAAGGACAGAAATGGCCTAAGTTACATTTGCTCCCCAGGGGAGCAACCCTTGCCCAAGGGGTCGCTCCCCTTGAGTGAAATTGGCGCAAAACAAAATTCCCTGGTGTCTAGTGGTTTCTAAGAAAAATAGGCCGATCTGTCCCCAAATGGCCTAAAATAAAATTGCCACCTAAGGGGAGTGACCCTTGGCTAATGGGTCGCTCCGCATTAGTAAAAACAATTACAAAATCCCTGGTGTCTAGTGGTTTCTGACCCCCTTGGGGGCAGATTGGCCTAACAAAAATAAGCCGATCTGCCTCCAAGGGGGACAGAAATGGCCAAAATGCAGTTTGCCTTCCAGGGGAGCGACTCTTGCCTAATTGGTCGTTTCCCACGTGTAAACAATAAAAGAGAAAACAGAATATTCCTAGTGTCTAGGGGTTTCTGCCCCTCCTAAGGGCAGACGGGATAATTACAGTAGGCAGATCTGCCCCCGGGGGTTTCAGAAAAGGCCTAATTAAAAATTGCCCCCCTGGGGAGCAGCCCTTGCCAAAGGGGCTGCTCCCCTTATACATAAATATATTTTTTTAAAACATCCCTTGTGTCTAGTGGGCATTTCTGCAGCCCGATCGCTTCACGACCGGGCTGCAGAAATGCTCAGATAGACATCAAAGGAAAGGAAAATTCTTCCCTTTCCTTTGATGCCTGACCCGCCCCCAGCCCATGATCAGAAGATAAATGTTTTTGCATTTCTCTTTCGATCTGTGGGGGCGGCCTTTGATGAGGTCAGCGCGTGATCGCACACTGACGTCATTAAATGTTACTGGGGGGCTGGGGGTGAAAGGGAAGGCAATTCCCCTTCCATCCCTGCCCATGGGAGGGAGGTGCCAGGCCATCAGGAGGAGCACTAGTGCTTCCCCCGATGGCCCATAAAAGGATGTAATGGTTACGTCCTGGGCACCCAAGTGGTGCTGCCTAGGATGTACCTGTTTCATCCCGGGCACACAAGGGGTTAATGTACAATAAACACAGCTTTCCCTTAACTTTATAAAGAAATATGTGACTCTGTTTTTATTTAAAAATTAACTCTAGGTTGTGAGCTACTCTGAAGGGGTATGGGAGCTACTGGTAGCTCGCGAGATCAACTGGTTGGAGACACCTGGTATAGACCCTATTGGAGTAATGCTTTTGATTGTAGCATGCTGGTTTAGCTACCTCAGGCACTTTGTAAACCCCATCTGGTCATAACTGGAGGTGTTCCAATTGTAAGGGGGAGCTGGATATGATGATTTCATTCTCCCTTTTTATGTAAAGCTAAGAAGGGTAACTATTGCATCTTTTGCTCCTTTTTCGCAGGCGATACCTTCTTGTCCACCTTCTAATGGGATGAGCTGCTGTTTTAGACAGCATAATATCTAAACCAGTGATTCTCAATCTTTTGCCTTCTATAGATTAACTTTTAGAACTATTCCTGCTTAAGCAATTGCTACGGTATGAACCAACAATATAACAAAAATACCGCAAAAAGCATACCTCAAACAAATACACAAATTTAGACATATTCTATTAAATTCAGAAACATAAAGATTAATTAACAAATAAAAAATACAAATAATTTTATGGATCAAATCTGTTTATTAATTTTCAATTTTCAATTTCAAACATCGCATATGCAATACAATACTATATTGTGAGAAGACTCAGTAACATCTTGCATAAAGCGAAACAATAGAAAATAAAATTAATAATTAATGCAACTACGTTTCCCCGCTGCCAGCTATCCATTCCATGATCATACCCTCCCAGGCTCTGATACCCGGTGGAAATAATAATACAAACATATCTCTTTACAAGTACCGTCCCTTACAATCGGGTCAGGTTCAAAACCCTCAAATAAACTGGGCATGTCAGCTCTGCGAACTCTTCGGACAAAATACTCAAAAATGGTTGCCAGAGATCCCTAAAGTCCTCAGCTCGCTGTTGAGATGTCAGGCTGAGCTTTTCCATAGCAAGGATAAACCGAAGTCTGTGCAGCCACAAGACTGTTGTTGGGATTCGCTCTGACCCCCAGTGAGATAACAACAACTGAACTGCTGCGTTCAAGGCTAGAGCCATCTGCCGACCTCTCAATGATCTCAGGGGGAATGTCAGAGAATTGGGAAGGCCCAGCAAAACATATGCAGGGAATCTAGGGATCTGAGTATCAAAAGCCCTGTCCACCATGTCTAGTATATCCTTCCAATACCTATATAACTTGGGACAGTGCCATAATAGATGCACGAGTGTACCCCCACCCCCACAACCCCTCCAGCAGAGACTAGATTTATCAGGATCCCAGGCGTGAATCCTACTTGGGGTATAGTACCAGGAGGAGGCCACTTTATAAGCTGTCTCAGTACCTGCTGAGTGGTAAGCTATGTGATGCGCCCTGTAGAAGACACTCTCCCACTCGTCTTCCGATAACTCTCTCTCGAGTTCCCTCTCCCATCTCAGCTGCCCCTTAGTCTTGGTCGGGCGAACTGCCCCCTGTAGAAGGACATAGAGCTCAGAAACCACGCGCTTGTCATTTTTTTTGTTAGAGTACATTTTTCAAACTGTGTTAATGGCCTATCTATTAATGACCTATTGGCCGGAAGCAGGGCCCAGTGTCTTATTTGATAGTACATCATCATGTCAGCTTCGGTTAGGCCGTATAGCTCCCTCATCCGGTCAAAAGGGATGACCCCCTGCTCATCAAATAAAAACCCCACCCTCTTACAGCCCTCCTCGTACCACCGATGCAATGTTTCAAACTGTAAGCCCGGGCCAAAGTCAGAGTTCGCGCCCAGAGGGGTCATTGGAGACAGAAATGACGTCAAGCCCGCCGAGGCGGCCACACGATCCCACACTCTCATCGAGATCCCCGTGACAGGAGATATATACAAACCCTGTGCTCTGTGACGGCGCTTAAGCCAAGGTTCTTTCCATATATGAGAGCCCTCTACTGCTTGGTCCATAAAACACCAATGCTTCTCGGAGGACGGGTGGCTCCATTCCAAGAGGAAACGCAACTGGGCAGCCTGGAAATATCGAAGAAGACAGGGGACCGCCAGTCCCCCTTCTCTCTTGGGGCAATACAGGATCTGCCGCGATAACCACGCCGGCTTCCCTTCCCATATAAATCTTAGCACCGTCGATTGGAGGGTCGCTATCTTCCGCGGCGGGGGCTCTAACGGGAGCGCCTGAAACAGATACAATATGCGTGGTAGAATAGTCATCTTCACTGCTGCGACCCTGCCCAACCAGGACAATTTAAGTTTCCCCCATGCCTCTAAGTCTCGGTGGACCTCCTGAGTCAGTTTCGCATAATTCACCGCCACTGTACGAGCGACTGTGGATCCCAACTCCATCCCCAAATATGGGAGCCCCGTGGAGGACCACGTGAAGCGGAATCGGGCCTTCAAGTCCCGCTCCTGTTCCGCGCTAATAAACTTGCTCATAACCTGCGATTTAAGCATATTCATTCGGAACCCCGAGACTTGCCCAAATTCCTCCAGGACACCCATTAACGCCGGGAGCGAAGTCGTCGGCTCCGCCAGAGTAAGAATGACATCATCCGCGTAAAGTGATATGAGATGCTCATCTCCCCCAAACTTCACGCCCCTAATCTGAGGATTATCCCGAAGCCTCTGCGCCATAGGCTCCATATAGAGCGCAAAAAGAAGGGGCGAGAGAGGACACCCCTGTCTGGTGCCTCTTTGGACTGCAAATGGCAAGGAAAGTATCCCATTAACACGTACCGCCGCCCGAGGTGCCTGGTAAATGCACTGAATCCATGTCATAAAGCCCGGCCCCAAACCAAAGCACTCAAGCACCTTGAACAGGTATGGCCAGTGAACCCTGTTGAACGCCTTTTCAGCGTCAATGGATAGAAATAGCACCGCCCTATGAGAACGTTCGGTTTTATCCAAGAGGTGAAGCAGTCGCTTGGTATTATCGCTACACTGCCTATGCGGTATAAATCCCGCCTGGTCAGGCTCCACTAGCCCCGGCATATAATAGTTAAGACGGTGTGCCAAGATGCCAGTAAATAATTTAGCGTCAATATTCAGAATGGAAATCGGCCTATACGAGGCACATTCCTCAGGATCTTTCCCCGGCTTCGGAATAACTACGATAGTCGCATCTAACATACTAGGTGTAAGAGCGCCGGCCTGACGAAAGGAATTAAAGAGTCGCACAAAGACGGGAACAAGTTCCCCACAAAAAGATTCATAAAAAAGGGCTGAGAATCCATCAGGACCGGGTGACTTCCCAGTCTGCAGCCGAACGATCGCTGAGATAACCTCTTCCGCCCTTATAGGTAAATATAGCGCGGTTGCCTCTTTCAAAGACAGGGGAGTGATTGCTATATCCTCTAAGAAGGATTCTGGGGTTAAGGCACCAGGCTCTTCAGCCCTGTCTAGATTCCGATAGAATTCTGCGAAAGCCTGCGCTATTTGGTCACTCGAGTGTGCTTCTATTCCCAAGGGGGAGCGCACCATTTTTATCATTGACACTGCTTGCTGCGCTCTTAACCTATGTGCCAGCAACTTCCCACACTTATTGCTTCCTACGTAGTACTTATGTTTAAGGCGGGCTACCGCGTACTCTGCCCTATCCCAATCCAATCTACTCAGCTGTTTCCGCACCCTCTCGAGCTCTCGCCATATTCGAGGAGCACCCGTACGTTTATGAGAGCGCTCCAACACCCTCACTCGCTGTTCTAGGTCCCCCCAAGTCTACTCCTTGCCTTATTATCTCTAGATGAAAGGGACATCACTTCACCTCTCACCACAACCTTCAGTGCCTCCCACAGTGTTGCAACGCTTACTGTCCCATCGTCGTTAAAACTAAGGTAGTCTGTTATTGCCCCTCGAATCGCCTCTACCGTCTCAGCGTTCTGAAGCATCGAATCCCTAAAGCGCCATCCCGATATACCAACCCTCTCCACATCCACGTGGATCTCAACTGTAATGGGGGCATGATCTGAGAGGGCCCTCGGCTCAATCTCTGCGTCTCTAACCCTAGAGAGAAGCTCCTGTGATGCCAGAAAGAGGACCAACCTAGCGTATGTTTTGGTTGCTGAAGAGTAAAAAGAATAGTCCCTTAACGAGGGGTGCACATTTCTCCAGACATCCACTAGACGACACTCGCTGAGCCATTGCCTCCCTGCGTCCGAGAGAGACCCCGTCTGCCCGTGTCGCTGACCTGAGCGATCCAGGGCCCCATCCATCACAAGATTAAAATCGCCCCCCAGCAAGATAGCACCGTCAGGGGATTGGAGCAGCGGAGTCAGAGACTGTCTCAGGAAGGGTTCTTGTTGGGAGTTAGGTGCATAAAGGGAAGTGATCGTGAAGGAAAAGCCTCCCAGTCTAAATCTCATAGCCAAAAGCCTTCCTGGGATCTCATGCAGTTTTGATATCACTTCCCCCTGGAATGAACGTGATAGAAGTATCGCCACCCCTGCATGCTTTGATGGTAACGATGACCAGAACTGTCTGGGGAACCACTTAGAACGCATACGGTAGGTGTCTTTCAAGACAAGGTGCGTTTCCTGCAAGAGACAAACATGGCTCTCCGATCTCCTTAGAGCCGACAGGAAGGCAAGTCTCTTAGTAGGGTTGTTGAGCCCCCTCACATTTAAACTTAAACATTTAATAATCATAGCCTATACTGAGGAGAGCCAACAGAGAGGGACAGGGCACAGCAGAGGGCTACCCCCTACTTTAACATCTAGCCCACCTGGAGCGATCAGGCCCGAGAGCATTTCCATAAAAAGCCAACACCCCAGGGAAACACAACAAATGATAAGCACAACAGGTGCATAGAACACAAAAGTCCTCAATTGTCTACAATCACGAGGTGTGATTTCCACGGGGCAGTATATCCGACCAGATCAAGTGTTCAGGTCCACAGCCTCCGCCGCTTCGACCCACTTCAACAATCAATATATTGTTAGCGAAGCAGCCAGTAGCAAACCCAGTCGCCCCCGGGGGACCAAACTAGGTCGAAGTTCCGGCAGCCACATTGTTCAAAGCGGCCTCTCTCTCGATCCTCAGCTCCGAGGCCGTCGGGCGCTGCAGCTTCCTTTTCTTTTCTTTTCTCCGCCAACGAGGAGAGCCCCGTGCCGGCAGAGCCGCTCCCCCGCTCGACTCACAGCCAACTTCCTCCAGACCCAGGACGCGACCAGCCTCCAAGACGGTTTTCACCTGCCGAACCTGCTCCTCCCAACGGAAGACCAGTCGGAAGGGATGGCCCCAGGAATATGACACGTTGTGTGTCCGCAAATGATCCGTGATTGGTCTAAACTCTCTCCTCCTCTGCAGAGTCCGCGCCGACAGATCATTAAATAGATAGCTGGAGTTCATGCCCACGAAAGTGTACACTCTGGAGATTGCGGGCCCGCTGCAGAATCTTTTCTTTAAGGACATAATTATGGAGACAGGCTAAGATGTCAGGGGGGCGATCTCCAGGCCCTCCAGCGCGCCCTACTCGGTGTACCCGGTCCAGGGCCACCTCCTGTGTCTCGTCCGCACCAAGCAAGGAGCGAAACAGGTCCACCACGTAGCCCACGATGTCCTCCTTTTCAAACCCGGCCGGGGCCCCTCTAATGCGAATATTCTGCAGCCGTGAGCGATTTTCCAGGTCCTCAACCGCCATCTGAAGGAGGTCCTGCTGCTCTCTGAGACGGACCACCTCCTGTTGTAGGCCCGCGACCTCCTCGCCGCGCGGGATCTCATTATCTTCGAGCTGCGAAACACGCTCACCCAAGGAGGAGACCTCACCCCACAACTCCTTCAGCTCCTGTGAGATGTCCCTGCGCAGCTCTTGGATGTCTCCCCGAAGCGACTCAAACAAGGAGGTCAAAAAGCCATTCGTGACAGGGGAAGACTCCGCTGGATCCGTCTCCCCACGGCACTCCGGAGCCCTCGTCTCAGGTGAGTCCTCTGCCGCCGTGCCAGAAGTCGGGCGCGTCCCTGCCATCATGTCCCTCACAGAGCGCTCACGCTTCGACTTTGACACCGCCATGGTACGCCGGTCTGGTCGCTCCACACCACTGCTCACCTCGGGAAATCCAGAGTCTCTGTCCGGGGCCGATCTGTATGGTCCCCCAAGGCCAGGGACCACGCCCAGATCCAACCTCCAGCGACTTCCTCCGCAGCAGTCAACTCTTGGGCCCTTTCCTCTGAACCGCGGGGCCACGATCATCAAAGACTCCTATAATGGGGTGAGGCCAGACCCCTAGGCCCCTACCTTCTGCTGGGGGCCCGCAGCTCCAACGACCCTCTCCAAGGCCCAAATATGAGGAGGCCTTGCCTGTCCCCCTCAATCTGCCATACACGAGGGAGCACCTTCTTCCCCAGGTGCCCAGATCAGCAGGCCCCAGGTCTTCCTGGCCGATCCACCTGATATGGGTCCCAGGGTGATCCCCAGGCCCTCCGCTCCTCGATGCTCAGCCCAGAGGAGCCGCCTGGCAGGGGCCCGTTCCGCAGCCCAGGCCACCTCCTGCACCACTCCGCAGCCCCGCCCCTACTACAGGGCCGAGGCCAGCTCCCCTTGCGGGAGCAGCACACTCCGTTCGCGGCCGCCGCCGGGTGAAGCAAACCCCCGGGGGCACCTCACACTATGGGGGGAGCCTCAGGCTACCTCCCCCCATGGGCCGCAAAGCACTTTGCTGGATCGGGTGGTGGAGCGCTAACAAACACGTCCTAGCGCTCCGCCATCTTGGCCACGCCCCCCAATACAAATAATTTTAATGAGAAGGTTGGAGCTTTTTAATATTTGTTTTTAATTATTATTTCTGAAAGATGAAGAGATATGCTAGACTCTAGCATATTGTTTTTTTTTTTTGCTCCTAATGCTTGCTCTCTTTTTGTTTTCTTAGAGAAGTGCTTTATTTGGGGCATCAGTCACCCAAACTAGATTCTATTTAATGTACTTGCGACGTTCACACAAATCAAGCTAATGATACCAGCTTTGTTGTTAGCTACAATTTAAAAAATCCTTGACATTTACAGAGCATTTTCTTCAATTAATCAATCTACTAAAATTACTAAATTTTCTAAACAGTTGCAGACTCCCTGAGTAGGTGTGGTGGACCCCCCAGGTGTCCACGGACCCTAAGTTAAGAACCACTGATCTAAACCCTTTTTCCCCTGAACAACTGTGCGTATGATAGGTAAATCAAAAGCTACAGAGGTTCTTCTTGGGTCCCCAATGCACTTTAAGTATACCCAATATGGTAAAAGAACAAGCGTGTATAAAGCAACTGAATTAAGTGTACTGAAGAAGTCAGGAGAAAACATTTTCCACAGAAGGATACCTTCAATATTGAATGTATAAATAATCAATTCAAAGAACTCCAAAATACGATTTCTACCGATCAACAGCAAGCTGTCCCAATTTTTTACAAGGAAGCATTAATACGCCAGCAGGAATCACAAGTGAGGGGTTCTAAATATAGCTACAATAAAGTGAGATACCAAATTACTAACCAGAGGGGTGGAATTAGGGCCTATTCTGCAACTGCACCACCTCCCTTTACCTGTTAAACAAATAACTGAGGAAATTAAGGAAGACATAGACTATCTGTCAGACATCCTAAATTTCCCCAAGCCGTCTAGTGGAGCTGGGGCCCTATGTGGTGGACCAGGAGCAGCACAGATAGTAGAGTCGCAGGTTAGTGTGGTGAGCTGCAAGTGACAGTGTGGCTAGCTGCAGTGCTGCACATGCAAGAACAAGGCAGCAGTATGACACTACAATACCCCATTTACAACATCCGACAAGATGGTGCATAGCTTAACCCCTTCGCTGCCAGGCCTTTTCCCCCCTCAGGTGCCTAGACTTTTTTGGCTATTTGGGGCAGTCCGCGCTTACGCCCTCATAACTTTTTGTCCACATAAGCTACCCACACCAACTTTGTGTCCTTTTTTTTCCAACATCCTAGGGATTCTAGAGGTACTCAGACTTTGTGGGTTCCCCTGAAGGAAACCATGAAATTAGCCAAAATATAGTAAAAAAATATTTTTTTTCAAAAAAATGGGAAAAAAGGGCTGCAGAAGAAGGCTTGTGGTTTTTTTCCTTGAAAATGGCATCAACAAAGGGTTTGCGGTGCTAAAATCACCAGCATCCCAGCTTTCAGGAACAGGCAGACTTGAATCAGAAAACCCAATTTTTCAACACAATTTTGGCATTTTACTGGTACACACCCCATTTTTATGATTTGTTGTGCTTTCAGCCTCCTTCCAGTCAGTGACGGGAATGGGTGTGAAACCAATGCTGGATCCCAGAAACCTAAACATTTCTGAAAAGTAGACAAAATGTTGAATTCAGCAATGGGTAATTTGTGTAGATCCTACAAGGGTTTCCTATAGAAAATAACAACTGAAATAAAAAAATATTGAAATTGAGGTAAAAAAACAGCAATTTTTCTCTATGTTTTACTCTGTAACTTTTTCCTGCAATGTCAGATTTTTTAAAGCAATATACCGTTACGTCTGCTGGACTCTACTGGTTGCAGGGATATATAGGACTTGTAGGTTCATCAAGAACCCTAGGTAACCAGAGCCAATAAATGAGCTTGCAATGGGTTTTCATTCTATACCGGGTATACAGCAATTCATTTGCTGAAATATGAAGAGTGAAAAATAAGTATCAAGAAAACCTTTGTATTTCCAAAATGGGCACAAGATAAGGTGTTGAGAAGCAGTTGTTATTTGTACATCTCTGAATTCCGGGGTGCCCATACTAGCATGTGAATTACAGGGCATTTCTCAATTACACGTCTTTTTTACACACAGTCTTACATATGGAAGGAAAAAATGAAGAGAAAGACAAGGGGCAATAACACTTGTTTTGCTATTCTGTGTTCCCCCAAGTGTCACGATAAAAATGGTACCTCACTTGCGTGGGTAGGCCTGATGCCCGCAACAGGAAGCGCAACATGGACACATCACATTTTTACCTTGAAATCTGATGTGTTTTTTGCAAAGTGCCTACCTGCGGATTTTGGCCTCTAGTTCAGCCAGCACCTAGGGAAACCTACCAAACCTGTGCATTTTTTAAAACTAGACACCTAGGGGAATCCAAGATGGGGTGACTTGTGGGGCTCTGACCAGGTTCTGTTACCCAGAATCATTTGCAAACCTCAACATTTAGCCCCAAAAAAACACTTTTTCCTCTCATTTCGGTGACAGAAAGTTCTGGAATCTGAGAGGAGCCACAGATTTCCTTCCACCCAGCTTTCCCCCAAGTCTCCCAATAAAAATGATACCTCACTTGTGTGGGTAGGCCTAGCGCCCGCGACAGGGAAATGCCCCAAAATACAACGTGAACACATCACATTTTCCCAAGGAAAACAGAGGTGTTTTTTGCAAAGTGCCTAGCTGTAGACTTTGGCCTCTAGCTCAGCCTGCACCTAGGAAAACCTACCAAACCTGTGTATTTTTGAAAACTAGACACCTAGGGGAATCCAGGATGGGGTGACTTGTGGGGCTCTGACCAGGTTCTGTTACCCAGAATCCTTTGCAAACCTCAAAAGGTGGCTAAAAAAACACTTTCTACTCACATTTGGGTGACAGAAAGTTCTGAAATCTGAGAGGAGCCACAAATTTCCTTCCACCCAGCGTTCCCCCAAGTCTCCGGATAGCAATGGTACCTCACTTGTGTGGGTAGGCCTAGTGCCCGTGAAAGGAAATGCCCCAAAACACTATCTGGACACATCAAAATGATCAAATACAAAACTTCCTGTTTTTGCGGCGGCGGGGCATCTGCGTTTTTGGTCCTGGGCTCAGCAGTCATCTAGGGAAACCTACCAAACACAGACATTTCTGAAAACTAGATACCCGAGGAAGTCGAGGGAAGTGTGACTTGCATGGATCCCCCAATGTTTTCTTACCCAGAATCCTCAGCAAACCTCAAATTTAGCTAAAATAAAAATCTAAATTTTCCCACATTCCTGTGTGGGATCACCGCACCGGGACAAATTTCCTACCACCCAATGTTCCCCTCAGTCTCCCAGTAAAAATGATACTTCATTTGTGTAGGTGGGCCAAGTGCCTGTGACAGGGAAGAGCCAAAAAACATGTCGAAATTGAGGGGCAACCAAAGCGGGTCCAAAAGGGCAGTTTGAAAACTAAACATTTTTAGGCTGACAAGTGCAGCAGAATATTTATCGGTATAGATGGGACAATGTTGGGTGGTAGGAATTTTGTGGATTCCTGTTGATTCCGGAAGGTTCCATCACAAAAATGTAGGAAAAATGTGTGATTTTCAGCAAGTTGGAGGTTTGCAGGGCCTTGTGGGTAAGAAAAGGGTGCAGGGTGCATATGAAACACACCACCCTGGAATCAACCAGATGTTTAGTTTTCAGATATGTCTGGGTCTTGTGGAATTTTCTACATGGCAGCATCCCAAAGCCACAAAAGTGCAGCCCTCACCATTCCAAGTTGGACAATTTTGAGAGTTACCAAGCTCTCATGGCCCAAATGTAAAACCAAAACCTAAAATAATCAAATGTCTTCTTGTTTTCCGTGGGATAAAATGTTTTATTCTGTGGGGGTAGATCTGAAAGACTGTTACCCCCTTCAGTTAGGATGAGGGCATAACCAGGCCCATACTGGTTGGTAGCCACCACCCCACTATTTTTTTTATTCCATGCCATCTAGTAGACTTTCTGCCCCCCCGGGGTGTGGATCGGGGTAATTGCCCCATCTGCCCACTGGTGGGCAGAACAACTTTGGCCCCATTTATTTGGGGTGGGGGTATGGCCCTCCTTGGGGGCAGATGGGCCTTCCAAAAATAGGCCGATCTGCCCCCAAGGGATGCAGATATGGCCAACAGTAATGTGCCCCCATGTGGAGCGACCCTTGCCCACGGGGCAGACCCCCAAACAAAACACACACACACCAATCCCTGGTGTCTAGGGGTTTTCTGCCCCACGGGGGCAGAAATGGCCTAAAAATTATTTGTCCCCCCCTGGGGAGCGGCCCTTGCCCAAGGGGCCGCTCCCCCAGATGTTTATTTCCCACAAAAAAAATATTCCCTGGTGTCTCGTGGTTTCTGCCCCTAGGGAGGGCAGAAATGGCCTAGAAACAATTTGGCCCCCCAGGGAGCGACCCTTGCTGAAGGGGTCACTTCCTAAACATAAATAAAAAAATAAAAAAATCCCTAGTGTCTAGGGGGTTTTCTACCCCCGGGGGGGGGGGGGTAGAAATGACCTAAAAATTATTTGCCCCCCTGGGGAGCGGCCCCTATGTTCATTTCCCCCCCAAAAAAAATTCCCTGGTGTCTAGTGGTTTCTGCCCCCTCGGTGGCAGATTGGCCTAATTATTTTAATGGAAAATGGCCTAGAAACAATTTGCCCGCACAGGGAGCGACCCTTGCTGAAGGGGTCCCTCCCTAAACATAAAAGAAAGAAAGAAAAAAAAATCCCTGGTGTCTAGGGGGTTTTCTGCCCCCCTGGGGGCTGATCAGCCTAATCATAGTAGGCCGATCAGCCCCCAGGGCGGCAGAAATGGCCTAAAGAGTATTTGCCCCCCTGGGGAGCGGCCCTTGCCCAAGGTGCCGCTCCCCTCATGTTTATTTCACAAAATAAAAAAATCCCTGGTGTCTAGTGGGCATTTCTGCTGCCCGATGCAGAAATTCTTGCAGAGACATGAAAGGAAAGGCCTTTCCTTTCCTTTCATGTCTCTGCTGGCCCCCTCCTCCTGAGCGGAAGAGAAATGCTCAGCATTTCTCTTCCGCAATCTTCCAGCGCGATGGGAGGTGACCTCTGACGTCACTTGGGTGCTCAGGGGGGTCGGGGTGGAAGGGGAAGCAATTCCCCTTCCAGCCCTGACCTGGGGGGTGTATGGACGTAATGGTTTCGTCCATGGCGCCAAACGGGCGCAGCCATGGACGAAACCATTACGTCCATAGCATCGAACCGGTTAATGTCACCTGGATTCGCCCTAAACCAACAGCTGAATATAGTGCCAGAGAGTTAGAGTGAAAGCCCAGACCCTGGCGAAGGGCACCCTCCCTGTTTCTGAATATCATTCTAGTAATGAAAAACACTACAGAGGCTGTGGGTGCTGGTTTTGTTCAAGGGTTACTGTCAAAGGCGCAAGAACAATTGAAAAATGCCTCTGTGACCTGTCTAAGAATTTGTCTGAATAGTATGCAGTGGCTAATCCGTGTGTCAGTCCAGCAAAAGAAAAAAACTAGCATCCAGAGAAATAAAATTAATGTCTTGTCAAATGTATTCCTCCCAAAAGATGGTCAAGGGGAACAGCAGAGGTGGACAAGGAAGTTGAAGAGCTTGGAGAGGTAAGTGGAAGGGACAGGGAGGGGGACAAGGAGAAGTTGCTCTGCCTGACCGTACCACCAGTTTCAGTTGTGGTAATTTGGGTCATTCGACATTCACATGAGACATATGGGAACTCCTGACCTGCACAAACAGCCAAATATCCCACCCCTTGCCTCCTTATCACAGCTACCTACTATAGGAAATGCACCTTTTCTTCATAGTCACCCAGTTTTTGTTTTCCTTTTGGTCCTATATTTTTGCTGGCTTTAGAACTCTGTGCACCTTACCCCTAATACTCAGTAGTAAAGTGCATGTGCTCCCCCTTTAATAATTTGATAAATTGGCTTTTTCTTAGCGGCCACATTTAACTTATTTAATTTATACGTCCTTAGCATATGTTGTAAAAAGTGCACTCAGTGCCTGGAAGTTACATGTCACTTATGGCCTGCAGCATCTACTGTGCCATCTAATACAGAGGCAGTACAATTATATCTTCAGGCCTACGATGTGTAGCCTGGCTCTTGCAGTGTAAAAATGCATTGCATCCTGTCAAAATAAAACCTTTTGCCAGGTAAAAACCTCTGTTTTAAATAGTAGTAAGTCACCCCTATATGATCCTTGTGGTCTGCAAGATAGGGTGCCTGTTTTTTGGGGCTTGTAGAAAATTAATATTAATATGCTCTTACAGTGACAAGTCCTTATATACCTTTTCCATTGTGAGACGCCTAATTGTCCTATATAGAAAACCAGAGTACACATTAATATACTAATACAGTATCTCTGGAATTGGACCAGCTAGATAAATAGTTAAACAACTATTTTGAATATTAATTACAAAATCCAATTTGATTATGAAGTTGGATGTTTAATAAATATTAAGTAAAATAACTTTTACAAACTTACCCTTTGCCTGCCTAAACTGTCATCAAACTAATTAATATAAGTCTCTGCCTCTCAGGAGCAAAAAATAGGCTGACCTGAATGGACAGAGGTGACTCCTCTGACCAGTACAGAACATATAGGGTCGGGGCTGCGGGCATCCTTTTTGACAATACAGTGTGAAATTAAATCCTGCTTGACAGGTCTGTGGAGCCACACATAAGACTTAGGGCACACTTGGATGGAAGAGAATGGGTTTCCAAGACGATTCTTGTGTATCCACTGTCTAGTTTCTGGAGGACCCTCCTTTTGTCTTAACAGTTTTCTGTTTCTGTGTTTTGTTGTGGACACAGTGCCGGCCCCAATCTGGATTTTAGTGTTAGATTTCAGAGGATTACCATAGTAAATTCCCCACACACACACACACACTCCCATCCCTCAGACCCCAAGTGTAGCGTGGTCAAAGACTTTTGCAGTCTTGGAAATGCCTTGATGCATGATATTTTGGGTCTGTTTGCTGTATGGCAAACAGGAACGACTTTCAAAGTGGATAGGGGACAACAAGCCGCAAAAGGCCTCTTCCTAGAAGAACCCAGCTGACCAATGGCAACTGGATCGGAACAGTAGCCTGCTATCAGCCTTTGCCTGACATCCTGTTAGTATCTAAGTGCCTCCCATGAGGTCCCAGGGCACTTTGAAAGTGTACTCCTCTGATGGATAGGGACATAGAGGATGTGGAAACTGATTTAAAGTATAGTGGACGGGCTACTCCATCACAAATGTGATGGATATCCTGTTCACTGCCACCTTATTACAGGCTCCATAGAATATAATGAAATTTTAAGAGAGCCAACGCATATTTGTCACATTTGTGACCAAGTAACTCCATCTGCCAAACTCTAAATCAGGCCCTACGTCAGAAGGTAAATTCTTTGACCAGGATGAACCTGGTTCGTGTAGTTGATCTGTGCTCTGTCGTGGTCAACCTGAAATTGTGTCTAGATTCTGATCCACCATAACCATAAACTATCATTGGAACTTTGGTCTTTTTGGCAATATTTTTCCCTTAAATCTTTAAGAATAAATGTCCCCTTTTCCCTTTATTAGATTTGTATAATTTTGGTGTCATTTTATTAGTGACATTTTATTCTGTTTTTCTAATTCAGAGAATTTTTATTGTTTGGCATTTTGACAGTTCCATAGCTAACAGGGCCTTGAGCTCAGATAATGTTTTTGAGTTTGAGGGCTCACCATGTCAAAGGTTGTAATCATTCCTTGAGGTAGGTAGTCTCCAGCCCCAATTAATAATCCAATGTCTAACATTACAGCCACATTGCTTTCTTCTTTTTCCCCTCCTTAACATGAATACCTACCACTTTAGGCCAGCTTGAGAGAAACCAACTGCTGTATACATGCCAATATCCCTGGAGATTACAGAGACACATGTTCAATGTGTAATCAAAGGAAGGCCCTACTCAGGCATTATTGATACTGATGCTAGTTGATGTACCTAGAAAACAACATATTTTCCCTCAGTTCCTCTCTTGAGTAAAATTGTTGATGCAGCCAACTTAATGAATATGCATGTTCTCCATTCTTTACTAGCCTGTATTTCTTTCCCCTTGGTCCAATTATGGCTTACCACATCCTTCTCCATAACCCACACACCCTGCTAACTTGTAGCTTAGCAATCTACTGTGTAAATTGAACTTTACCATGTATTGCACTAATAAGACAGTCTTAGATTTTACATTGAAAATGTAAGTACTGTTGTAGCTGTAATCAGCGAGCGTTCTTCTACTACCAATGCTGATATAAATGTTTCTTCCTAAAATATGTCTGAGTTTTAGAACTGGTCCCCTATTCTTTATGTTCCTAATACACTGCAATGTAGGGTGTATTTTAAGTGCTGAACATGTAAATATTTGGGTAAACCCTATGATGAAACTTTCTCATATACCACAAAAGCTCCTACCACCTTTATTATACAAGAGCAATTCATAATATTACTGCTTTATTAAAGCAGGTTGTGTTAGTTCTCACTATTAACATTTGCAACACCCCGTCTCTGCGAATTAAGAAGCTTAGTAAAACAAATATCCTTTTGTGGAAAAACTCCAAGGTATTAATTCTGTTATGTTATCCAATATTCTCTTGTACTCCACCAACGGCAACCTGTTTTACATTTTTGGTTTTATATTCTGCTTTCTTTACTTTTTAATGTAGTCCTCTATACCTTTGCATTCTCATTTATCTGTATTAAATGTTGTGGACCCAGCTTCCTCAAGAGTGTGCTGAATCGCCTTATATATTTTCTTAGGCTATTAAAAAAGATTTAGGGCTTGATGTAGATGTTGGTGGTAACGGTCTCGCTGTTGACTTTTCAATGGAAAATCCTGCCTCCGCCATGGCTGTCTTTCCTTCATATTTAGGTTTAAATCTTTTTTATTGAGTTTGAAAGTAATTATGAAACAGTACAAAACATCTCACATACAACGAAACAATAGGAAGAAAGGATAGCATAAAGAAAAGGCAGAAGAGAAAAGGTTGGCTACCTATTCCGGTAAGAAGGTGACTAATGCGATGAAGCTGAGGTGCAGAGCCTGATGTTGATCAAGCCGAGGTCCCCCGAACTATGTCTGTTGTGAGGTCGGAATTGAGTCGCTGGAGGTGGACACAGAATCTCTAAATAAGCAGGGCATGTGAGTTCTACAAATTCTTGTGAGAGGTATTGCATACACGGCCCCCATGTTTTATCAAATAGTGGCAATTTTGTTAGACTGTGGCCGTCAGCCTCTCCATACCTAATAGATCCCGAAGTCTATGTAGCCAATCTAAGTGTGTGCGTATGATGTCAGTGCCCCATCGTGTTAACAAAACCTGTTTAGCAGCGCACAGGGTCAATGTAACTGTTCGTCCCCATAAAGATTTCAAGGGGTACTTTAAGACATTTGGCAGGCCTAAAAGGATATAGCTCGGAAATCTAGGGATTGTTATGTTATACATTGTGTCAATGGTGTCAAAGACTTTAGACCAATAGCAGTGGGGTTTTGGGCTGAGTGGCCCAATGGCAGATGGCCATATGCTGCAACCGGGCGGCTTAGGGAATACCACATTGTTGTTGGATCTGTGCAAAGGTTAGAAGGCCTGACTCATCAAACAAGTCGCCAATCCTTTTACAATTGGCCTGCTGCCACACCTCATAACTGTATCCCCAATAAGCGGGGGGAAAATCTGGATTACCTAGTATTGGAGTGAGAGGGGAGATTCGAGTGGAAAGATTTCTGCCCTGACTCCCATGGTGGCTCTTGAAATTGTGGAAATGTAAACTCCTGACGGTCTATGGTGTTTTGGCAGCCAGGGTATCTTCCCGATGTGTATGTCTGCGACGGCCTGGTCAGTGAAGCACCAGTGTTTTTCCGTGAGGGGTCTGGTCTACTCTACCATATGCCGCAGTTAAGCAGCCTGGTAGTAATAAGCAAGGTGAGGGATTCCCAGGCCTCTCGCCCCTGCAGGCAGGTAAGTTTGTTTCCTGGCCAGGCGTGCTTTGTCCCTTCCCAAATGTAGTCCTCTATGTGCCATTGTAATTTTGTCAGTACTTGTGTGGGAGTAGAGGAGGGGGCAAGGATAACCTCTGCATGACGTGCAGTATTTTGGGTAGCATAGTCATCTTAAGTGCTGCAATACGGGCTCGCCAGGATAGCGCATAGGCCTTCCAGGAATGAAGGTCTGCACGCATGTTTGACGGCAAAGCACCATAGTTAGATACTGCAATTTGAACTGTAGTGGAAAGAATACAGAGTCCCAAATACACCACACCATGCGCAGCCCAGGAGAAGGGAAAGCAGCATTGTAGAAGACTTCAATCTGCCCCTGGAACTGTCAAGTTTAGGCTCTGAGATTTTTGTAGGTTCACCTTTAACCCAGAGACCCTTCCAAAAGCCGCCAACTCCTCCACCATTGGGGGCAAAAACTGAAGGGGATGCGTCAAGGCCACCATGACATTGCCTGCGTAGCAAGCTTCCCCCGATCTGAATGCCGGTTATTGTGGAGTTTCAATGGATATGTTCGGCAAAGGGCTCCATATGTCCACAGTGCAAAACGTAGTGGGGATAATGGGCAACCTTGTCCGTACCCCGAGCAATCTGAAAGGGGGACTATGTTAGCCCATTCATCCGAACTGACCATTGTATCTGCACTGTACTCAGCTGAAGAACTGCTCGCCCAAGCCCAGCCTCCAAACCACCGGAAACAAATAGGGCCAATGCACCCAGTCAAAGGTCTTCTCAGCGTAAACTGATAACATCAGAGCAGGTATCCAGGAGCGTTGGGTTTTATCCACCAAATGGCATAGGTGTTTCATATTATCACTGCAGTTGCGCTCGGGGATAAACCCGGCTTGATCTGGGTCGATTAGGCCTTGCATGTAGGGGGCTCTTCGGCTCGCCAAGATAGAGGTAAATATCTTGGTGTCCACATTTAGTAACAAGATCGGTCGGTAGGATGAGTACTGCAGTGGGCCTTTCCCCGGTTTGAGCAGTATTGTAATAGTGGAAAATTACATAGTATCTGTAAGGGTGCCCATGGTGCTGAAGGAATTATAAAGGCGAGTGAGTATAGGGGCCAGTTGGTTGGCTAATAGTTTGTAAAATTCTGACGTGTAACCATCATGCCGGGGTGCCTATTCGGGTTGCAATGGGCAATTGCCGACCTCACTTCTTCTTCCCTGATATCCTGGTCCAAACGCAGAGCGTCTGATGGAGAGAGGTGCTCCAGCGGAGTGTGTTCTAGGTATGCAAAAAGTCCCCCTCAGTTAAGTGATCAGCGGCGCAGAGCTGTGTATAAAATTGCTCGAAGGAGTGGGCAATTTGTTCATCCTGATCCATACATGCTCCCTGGAGTCCTTCTAGCACCACCATCCATTGTTGTACAGCTTGGGACCACAAGCGATGCACTAGGAGACGTCCAGCTCTATTACTCCCTATATAAAACTTTTGTTTGGTGCGCATGAGGGCATATGCCACTCTGTTCATGTCCAGCATCCAAAGTTGTTTGTGCGCTGTATTTAATTGTCAGCGTATCTTATGAGACCCTGTCCCTTTGTGTTCTATTGCTAGTTCTTTCACCTGTCCCTCTGGCAAAGCTCTTTTATCTGTCCAGTCTCTATTAAGGCGTGTCGCCACAGCAATCAGGTGGCCGGGAAGGACCGTTTTCAGTGCGTCCCAGAGCATTGCAATGGGTGTGTCTTGGAGGTTTTGCATCTCAAAAATTCAGTAATGGTGCCAGATAACTGTGATGTGCTGTACTTAGTTGGGAGTCAATGAATAAGGCGCCAAGTATGGTGTTGAGGGGCCAGGCCTGGGAGGTATCTGGTGATGTGAAGGGGGGCGTGGTCTGAGAGCACCACATGCCTATGTCTACACGAGAGATAGATTGCAAGAGTTGAGGTGTAGCTAGATAGAGATCTATTCATACATACGTCAGGTGTGTTGCCAAAAAGAAAGTGTAGTCTCTCTCAGTGAGGTGGCGGATGCACCAGACATCTGTAAGCCTGTATTTAGTCAGTTGTTCCAAACTCTGTGCGTAAAAATCTACTGTTTGAACCACCCATTGCACAGATCTATCCAGCCCCGTATTGGGCACTAAGTTGAAGTCCCCTCTGATTAGAACATCCTTATCTGTGGTGGTCATCACCCGACCTAATGATTCTAGAATGAAGGCCTCCTGATGTTCATTAGGTGCATAGAGAGTAGCAAGTGTAAAGGTGATAAGAGCCTACCGGGGATGTCAGCCTGCACCTGGACCACCTTGCCTGGGAAATGGAAGGCCAGGAGGATGGCCACACCTGCTTTTCTACCCATGCAAGAGGAAAAATATTGCTGATCAAACCACTTAGACTGTAGCCACTTCCAGTCTGCCTGTAGGATGTGAGTTTCTTGTACTAGACATATATTGCATTTGGAGACTCAAAGCAGCGACAAAAATGCTAAATGTTTTGTGGGTGCATTGAGCCCCTGCACGTTATAACAGAGACTGCGTACCATTGGGAAGAATGAGGGGGGGGTGCTTGGGAAGCTGACCATAGGTCATCTGAGTAGGACCAACTAGCATCTCAAAGGTAAGCATAGTTCAACATCTATTTCTGATGGATACAACTACCTGTGGATTCCTCACCTCATGAATACTCCCATGGCGCCAGCATTCTACGGAAATCTTCTTACTAGTCTCTGCACGTCGACGAGGACGTCACTGTCTCGCACGCGACGCCGTCTGACGTCATACAGGCAATAAGAGGTCCTCGACGACGTGCGGACGTCAGTTCCCTTTTTTCCGTGCATTCGAAACGGTTATCTTCGAGGGAGCAACTGTTACTCTTGCGGTTACAGTGTATATCTTGCTGCGTACTCTTTCTCTGTGGAAATAATGTCGCAGAGAAAGTCTGGATTTAAGCCTTGTCGTGAGTGTGGAGGCAAGATGTCGGTGACGGATCCTCATTCCGATTGCCTTTGGTGTTTGAGCTCCGACCACGACGTCTCGACTTGTGATTCATGTCAGCACATGAATCCGAAGGCCCTTAAAGAACGTGAGGCGAAGCTGTTTATGGCCAAGTCAAAGGAGAAGCATCATAAGAAGTCTTCTCCAAAACATCGGCGTCATCGAGACTCCCGGCGCCGTAGAGAATCTCGGCGTCATTCAAGGGAGGCTCGTTCCAGGTCTCCGGATCGGCGCCGAAAGACATGGGAGGTCAGCCCCACGGTGACGCCGCATCCTTCGACGCCGTTGCCCTCTCCGGCGTCACCAACTTCGCCTGGACAGGCGTCGGTGATTGAGGTATTGGAGCCTCAAGTGTTTTCTCCGGCGCAGACGCCGAGGCCGGAGTCGGGGTCGCCTCCGAGACAGGCACCCCAGTATCCGGCTTTTCCCACCCCTGGAGCCGATAGTTCCGCATTCTTGAATGCGATGTATGCCATCTTCCAACAGATGGCTCCAGGGGGTGCTCCGGCTGGGCCTTTGGCCTTTTCTTTGGGTGATCCTGCGCCTCTTCGGCCGGCACCCTTTATGCCCTTTCTCCCGTTTGGGAACGTGGGCTCGGCGCCAGTGTCGGCGCCGGTGGCCGCTCCGGTGGCTTCGGAGGGATTGGCCCCAGGGATTTCCATCCCGTCGACGTCGAGATTTTGGCCTGTGACTCCGGTGGGTCCATCTGTTTCAGCTGCTCTTCAGTCGGCGCCGAAGTTACCCGTGGCGCCGGATGCGGCGTCGGTGGCTTCGGAAGATCGGCGCCGATCTCCGACTTCGGCGGAGGCATTGTCGACTCCGCGGATTGAGCAACGACTGCATTCAAGGAGGCGTGCTCTCCGGGTACTAGAAGAGCAGGAGTACCAACGAGCCCTAGAGGAAGGAGAGCTAGAGGACTCGGGTGATGGGCTGCGTGGACTGGAGTCGGCCAGTGGGCTGGACACTTCCCCTGAGTGGGACCTTTCGTCCCCGGGGGAATATACTGAGGAAGCTGCTTCCTTTCATACAGTGGTACGGAAGGCAGCTAGTTTTTTGGACCTGCCTTTGCCGGTGGTGGAGGCAAAACAAAACCTTTTGACGGAGGTGTTGCATCCGGCCTCAGCCGCGGCGGAGCCTCTGTTACCTTTTAATGACGCTCTGCTGGATCCGGTTTTAGAGGTGTGGAAGAGGCCGGCATCTTCCCCAGCAGTTCACAGAGCCGTGGCCAGGAGGTATCGGACGGCTCCAACTGATCCTGGTTTCCTATCTAGGCACCCTACGCCGGAGAGCTTGGTAGTGCAGGCCTCCTGTTCGTCCAAGTCAGCGCCTGGTTCTTTCCCGACGGTGCCTGGGGACAGAGACTCAAAAAAGCTAGAGGCGCAGTCGAAGAAGATTTTTTCGTCCTGCAGTCTGGCGTTAAAGGCCACTAATGCGACCTGTATCCTGGGGAGGTATATTCATGCTCTGATGGATGACATCTCCTCTTCGTTTACAGAGCTTCCCCAGGGTCTTTTGGATCTTGTCTCTGATGCCCAGGCTGCTGCGACCCAAATTATCCAGACGGGACTGGATACCACCGACTCGGTAGCCAGAGCAATGGGCACAACTGTGGTGGAAAGGAGACAGGCCTGGCTACGTAACTCGGGCTTTTCGGCAGATGTACAGTCCACATTGTTGGATCTCCCGTTTGATGGGGACAAACTGTTTGGGGCTAAGGCTGATTCGGCCTTGGAACGTTTTAAGGAGAGCAGGGCCACGGCTAAGTCGTTGGGACTCCAAGCTCCTTCTTCCACGGCCTCTTCCAGATTCTTCAGGAGGTTTCGTGGATTTGGGCGTGGCTCTTCCTCCTCTTCCTTTCGGGGAAGATATCAGCAACCTGCCTCTTCCCACCCCTATAGATCTTTTAGGGGGAGGGGTAGGGTCCGCACCAGGGGAGCCTCTCAGCAGCACTCTGCCTCTTCCTCATCCTCTGGCGGGGTGCAGCAGGGGAAGCAGCCTTAGGCTTCCACCATTTCCCACTCACTCCTCTCCTGTAGGGGGAAGATTACAGCATTTTCTCACCAAATGGGAGACTGTTACGTCGGACACTTGGGTTCTCAGTGTTGTGGGAAAAGGCTACACCCTTCCCTTTCGGGGGTTTCCGCCCCTCATCCCGCCCCGCCCTTCGTATTGTTCACAAGAACACCTCCTGTTGCTAGAACAGGAGGTAGAAGTCCTCCTTTTAAAGGGCGCGGTGGAGTTGGTCCCGGAGCAGGAAAGGGGTCAAGGAGTTTACTCAAGGTATTTCCTGATTCCCAAGAAGGATGGTCGTTTGAGACCAATTCTGGACCTGAGGATCTTGAATTGGTTCCTCAAGCAGGAAAAGTTCAAGATGCTGACCCTAGCACAGGTGCTTTTGGCGTTGAACATGGAAGACTGGATGGTGTCTGTCGACTTGCAGGATGCTTACTTTCATATCCCGATACTCAAGTCACACAGGAAGTATCTCCGGTTTGTGGTGGGATCGCAACACTACCAGTTTGCGGTCCTTCCGTTTGGTCTTACTTCAGCACCTCGAGTCTTCACGAAGGTGATGTCGGTGGTTGCGGCAGAGCTCAGAAGGAAGGGGATAGCAGTATTCCCTTACTTGGACGATTGGTTGATCAAAGCCAAGTCCCCGGAGCTTGTGTTGCGTCATCTGCAGTCAACAACCCAGTTGTTGTTCGACCTGGGCTTTTCGGTGAACGAGCCCAAATCTCACCTGGAGCCCTCTCAGCACCTCCTGTTCATAGGGGCAGTACTGGATACAACATTGGGTTGGGCCTTTCCTCCGCCTCAGCGGATTCAAGATATTCAGGATTTGGTTCCAATGTTTCGAAATGGAGCGGTAGTTCCAGTCCTCAAGGTCCTTCGTCTGCTCGGTCTTTTTGCCTCCTGCATTCTGTTGGTCACGCATGCTCGCTGGCACATGAGGGCTCTTCAGTGGTGCCTCCGAAGGCAGTGGTCTCAACACAGAGGGGATCTAGAGGGTACTGTCAAGATCTCCAGAGATGCTGCTGTGGATTTGAAGTGGTGGATTGCAAGCAACAATCTTTCACAAGGAAAGCCGTTCCAGCAGTCGCCACCAGTGGCCACAGTCATAACGGATGCTTCCACTCTAGGGTGGGGAGCTCATCTGGGGGATCTGGAGATCAAAGGTCTTTGGTCTCCAGAGGAACAGATTTTTCACATCAATCTGTTAGAGTTACGGGCTGTACGTCTGGCTCTCAAGGCCTTCCTCCCTTCCCTTCGTGGTCAGTCGGTACAGGTCCTAACGGACAATACTACCACGATGTGGTACATAAACAAGCAGGGAGGAGTGGGGTCGTACCTTCTCTGCAGAGAAGCTCTTCGACTATGGTCCTGGGCAAAGGACCATCGGATTTGCTTGATAGCAAACCATCTGGCCGGAGTCTTGAACGTGCGTGCGGACAGTCTCAGTCGCCACTTCTCGGCAGACCACGAGTGGCGTCTCCATCCAGATCAAGTCCGTTTAATCTTCCAGAAGTGGGGGTTTCCTCGGGTAGATCTGTTCGCCACTCGAGAGAACGCGCATTGTCCGTTGTTCTGCAGCCTTCAGTATCCGATGCAGGAAGCGTTGGGGGACGCGTTTCAAATGACCTGGTGCGGCCAGTTGCTTTACGCGTTTCCTCCCATACCCTTGATTCCTCGAGTATTGAGGAAGATTCGCCAAGACCGGGCTCTAGTAATCTTAATAGCTCCGGATTGGCCAAGGAGGGTGTAGTACTCCGACCTTCTCCAACTCTCAACGTGCCCGCCGCTCCGTCTCCCTTTCAGGGCAGACCTCCTCTCACAGTCGCAGGGGCAGGTTCTACACCCCAACCTCCAGAGTCTGCACCTACATGCCTGGAGATTGAACGGGGCAACCTGAGTTCCTTCTCTCTCCCGCCTGAGGTAGTGGATGTTATATTAGCGGCCAGGCGACACTCCACTAAATCTATCTACGCTAATAGGTGGTCTAAATTTGTTGCGTGGTGTGGAGAGAGGCAGATTGATCCTTTACATGCTCATCTATCGGACGTTTTGTCTTTTGCTCTATCTCTGGCGCAGAAAGGTTGTGCAGTGGCTACCATTAAAGGTTATTTATCGGCCTTGTCAGCCTTCATATGTCTTCCAGACCAACCATCTTTATTTAAATCCCCTATTGTTATCAGATTCTTGAAAGGTCTTCTAAATCAATATCCTCCAAAGCCATTCGTTATGCCGCAATGGGATTTGTCCTTAGTCCTGACTTTCCTTATGGGGTCCCCTTTTGAACCTATGCATTCTTGCCCCTTGAGGTATTTGGTTTTAAAAACAGTCTTCCTGATAGCTATAACATCAGCAAGGAGAGTGAGTGAGTTGCAGGCCTTATCAGTAAAACCCCCTTATACAACTTTTTATGGGGATAAGGTGGTGTTGAGGACCAAGGCTGCTTTCCTCCCGAAGGTTGTTTCACCCTTCCATTTGGCTCAGGCAATTACTTTGTCCACGTTCTATCCTCCGCCTCATCCTTCCAAAGAGGAAGAAAGACTGCACCGTCTGGACCCAAAGAGAGCGTTGAGCTTCTTTATCGATAGAAAAAAGGATTTCAGGCTGGAGGATCAGCTGTTTATTGGATACGTGGGCAAGAGGAGAGGAAAGGCAGTCCACAAGAGAACACTATCCAGGTGGGTTGTTCTTTGCATTAAAATATGTTACTCTTTGGCAAAGAAGGATCCTCCTGAGGGCATTAGAGCTCATTCCACCAGAGCTAAGTCGGCCACTTCGGCCTTAGCCAGAGGTGTTCCTGTGGTCGACATCTGCAAGGCCGCAACTTGGTCGTCCCTTCACACTTTTGCAAAACATTACTGTTTAGATTCTGAGGTTAGAAGGGACGGCCATTTTGCACGGTCAGTGCTGCAGGATTTCTTGGTTTGACCATTTAGGCACCCACCGCCGGGCGTGGTACTGCTTTGGGACTCTATTCATGAGGTGAGGAATCCACAGGTAGTTGTATCCATCAGAAGAACGAGTTACTTACCTTCGGTAACGACTTTTCTGGTGGATACATTAGCTACCTGTGGATTCCTCACGGTCCCACCCGCCTCCCCGTTGCCTTTATGGTCTTGCCAAGTAATCCTTGAGTGTGCTCCTCTTGGTCTTTGAGGGTGCAATAGATGTATATATATAATATATTTATATATATATAGGTATATGTGTATATATCTTTATGTATATACTTGGTGTGTGTATATATTTTAAAAGAGAGAGTTTTATATATATATATATATATATATATGTACATAAAAAGATTTACAGTTATTCATACAATGTGGTGTATTTTTACAATATAATGGATGTTGCTTTGTTCTTTCATTGCATTGCCTGGTTGTTCTCATGCACGTAAAAAATGATTGGTACTGACGTCCGCACGTCGTCGAGGACCTCTTATTGCCTGTATGACGTCAGACGGCGTCGCGTGCGAGACAGTGACGTCCTCGTCGACGTGCAGAGACTAGTAAGAAGATTTCCGTAGAATGCTGGCGCCATGGGAGTATTCATGAGGTGAGGAATCCACAGGTAGCTAATGTATCCACCAGAAAAGTTGTTACCGAAGGTAAGTAACTCGTTCTTCTCGCATGTAATGGTAGGTAGGATTAAATTAGAAGAGAGGTAGCATAGATTGACAGAGGTAAGAGGAGGAAATACAACCAAAGCAATCCCTCCCAGCACCGCATTAAACAAACAGATTGGGGTCCATGTCAGAGCATCGCAGATGGGGCACAGGTTGCTTCTATGGAGTGTGAGACTCAGCTGTCAGAGAGTCTCATTCTCGAACTAAGGAGATGGGGTCCATATGAGCTGCCCTTCCATGTATTGTGTAGGCAGCAACTTATCACATTTTTAGGGCCTTTAGGACCATCATAGCTGTGTAACCAGATCTTAGTAATTTTCTGGGTCAGAGGCTCGATCCCGGGGTTTCAGCTGTCGAAAAAGGGCTGCACTTTCGCCCTGGCTCTCTATTTCAGTGGGTCCAACCCCCCTCACTTATTTCTATCTCAAAGAGCTTCTGAAGGACATGGACGAGCATGGGAGGCTCTACTTTGGCATCTGGTACGCCTCTTCATTTTGTTGGTTCGTTATATGCAGTATTGCCTGAACCTTTGCCAAGGTCGCACACTATGGGGGTGATTCTCATACCGCCGCCCGCCTCGCGGGAACCGCGACCGCGGGGGCCATTCAGGCTTTCCCGCTGGGCTGGCGGGCGACCGCCAGGAGGCCGCCCGCCAGCCCAGCGGGAAACCCCAACCCACGAGGAAGCCGGCTCCGAATGGAGCCGGCGGAGTGGGTATGTGCGACGGGTGCAGTTTGCACCCGTCGCGTATTTCAGTGTCTGCATTGCAGACACTGAAATACACAGTGGGGCCCTCTTATGGGGGCCCCTGCAGTGCCCATGCCATTGGCATGGGCACTGCAGGGGCCCCCAGGGGCCCCGCGGCACCCCCTACCGCCATCCTGTTCCTGGCGGGAGACCCGCCAGGAACAGGATGGCGGTAGGGGGTGTCAGAATCCCCATGGCGGCGGAGCGCGCTCCGCCGCCATGGAGGATTCCCCCGAGCAGCGGGAAGTCGGCGGGAGACCGCCGACTTTCCGCTTCTGACCGCGGCTGAACCGCCGCGGTCAGAATGCTCGTGGGAGCACCGCCAGCCTGTTGGCGGTGCTCCCGTGGTCGGTGGCCCTGGCGGCCACTGGCCGCCAGGGTCAGAATGACCCCCTATGTGTCTCATTGTCCCAAACGAATGTGAGGCGAAAGGGGTAACCCCATCGAAAGCGCACACCTTTCTTTTGAAGAAGTCCCACGGCAGGTCGCAGTTGGAAGCCTATGTGATTGCATTCCCGCACTGCCGCTATAATCGTGTCTTTTTAGTGAAAGTAGTGAAGGCAAGTTAAGATATCTTGGGGTTGTCCAGGGAATGTAGGGAGTCTCCCAGCCCTATGGGTTCTGTCCAGTATAATATCTTGGGGTGCAAGTTCTGGTACAACATGATGTAAGAGTTTCCGGACATAGTCCTCCAGATACCCACCAGCAGCTTGCAGTGGGACTCCCTTAATTCTTATGTTGGCCCTTCTGGACCTGTTTTGGAGGTCTTCCACCAGGTAGCATAATTCTGCATTTTTTACTTGAAAGTCCAAAATTTCATGACAATGGGCATCCAATTCTACTCCCTGCGTGTCGCTGGTTTGTTCAAAGCCAGACATTCGATCTCCCAGTTCGTTCATTTCTTTGTGAGGCCTTTGATGTCCTGCTTAAATGTTACGATGTCTGTGCGGAGGGCTCCAAAGAGGGTCTCTAGGGAGGTGTGTGTGATGGGCTTAGCACTGTTGGCTGTTCCTGTGGCTTCACCACCTGTCGGTTGAGGTGCCAAAGAGGTGGTTTCCTTGTGATGGTCCATTTTTTCCCCCATTGGTTTGGCAAGCAGATCCCTAATAGAGGCGTCTTTCTTGTGGGTGCGTGGTCCCCCCATGCTCTTTCCCTGAGTAGGCAGCCATAGCTCACTGTGTAAGTCACTCCTGTGTCACTGCAGGTGTTATTCCGTCAGCCATCAATCAATAACTCTCACCTCTGGTTTTCTAACGCTATCATAGAGGACCAGTCACTCCACGAGTGGCCCAACAGTGGCCTGCCAAGCCAGGCCAGAAGGCCCGATCCAATCAGCCATGCGCAGGCCAAAGCCAGTAGCCGCAGCTATGCTGGAGTGTGCGGCACGCAGTCGGGCAACACTCACCTCCTGTGCTTTCCACAGTGCCTATTGCACTCCCAGGGATTCGCCATCCATGACCAGAGGAAGGCGGGCCCACGCAGTGCTTAATTTGAGCCTGTGGTTTCCAGTGCGGAGCACCGCCAAATATTTTTTTGCCTCAAGCGTTTACTGCTAGCAAAAGACAGAGGAAGAGAAGAATTAAAAAGCTTCACAAAGGGAGAAAGCAGAAAGAGAGATGAAGTGGTAGGAAGTGGCTATAAATGGACTAAAGAGGCATGAGATGGCTGCAGGATTATGCTCCCTCAGTTTCCTGTGCTCGCACATTTAATTGCAGCAGCTGCATGTTTCAGAGGAGAGCTTTGGGCACCGGCACCTTTTTAGTTACAACTTAACCATCGAGCCCACGCCCTTGTGCAGCATAGATAGGGGTCGCAGTGGTGCTGTCGCCTGACGAGAGGTCGCTGTCCAGTGAACGGTAGGCAGTGCCCCAGACTTCCCATGCACCGCAGTATCATGTGGCCGTATCCGCTCCCTGTTATTGTCAGAGGAACCCCCCTACCAAGTGTGGCATTGCTCTTTAAGGGTGTAAGAGCCACGTTTTGTTCTGTTAATGTCTCCCAGGGCAGGCGGGCTCACCGCCTCGTGCTCCTCACGATACTGTATACTGAGCCCTCGGCTGCTTCGTTCACCACTGCAGTCTTGTCGTCGTGGAGCAATCGAGTCCCACAAGCTTAGTCTGGGACTATGGGGTAGGTCCCTGGCTGCCGCTTGGGCCAAGGCCTCTGGCAGCAAATGCTGCAGTGTGCGGTGCCCCACGTAGTAGTTAGGCCTTCTCGCAGTTAGCTCCAGGCGGCTGCCATTTTAAGGTCGGGCAGGCTGCAGAGCACGTCATCCGAGCCTCAGAGATGAGGCATGAGGCTCGTTGCTTCGGTGCATGATCGTACACCCACCTTCCTACATTGCTTCGGAGGCCGCACCTCTGGTCACCAGCGGTGGGGTGGCCTAATCTCCGCCAGTTTTACCGAGCTGACAGCAGAGCTCCAAGAATCTACTACAAAATGAGCGCCATCTTGGACACGCCCCCCCACCCTCCATATTTATATGTCAACAGGAGCATAGGCAAAATACAGCCGACGGTCCACCGTCACTGCCAAGAATCTTCACTCATGTCAACGGCGCCACAGGCAAAAGTGGCTGGTGGCGGGACGACATCCCCTTTTAACGCTGAGCCAATCACGATGTGCAATGCTGCCAACACAACTGTGGCGGCTAAACCTCCAAACCTGAGCTGACGGTTTGGGAGCTATATAAACACAAAGCTCACCTTTTTAATGCTTTCTACGTATCCTGCTGCATAAACCCGCTGCTACCAGTCCTCCAGTTGCTCCTGGGCCAGGTCCAAGATGAAAATCAACCCCTTTGTCGCCAGAACAGAAGGTAAGTCATGGGCATTCCTGTTACCCTTGGAGTTGTAGCTTCACATTACTACTGGACTTGTGCATTGCTCATTAATTTGTGTAAACACCACCATAATCTTGCACAATGCTGAAGCATGTAATGTTAAAGTCTGAAAATATATCAGAACAGACCACAAGATTTAAGTAGCATCTGCCAATCTGGGACGGACTGCCTTCATGGCAATGGACACCAACACAAAAATTCTCAACAATCATAAATAGAAATGTGTCTTTGAATGTGTGTGCAATAATGTCCCCAAAATATCTTAAGTATCCCCAATTTAAACCAAATAATCCCATGATAAAGTAGCAATTACACTACAACATGCTATTAGGTGGGTGTACATAGAATGTAATACATTTTTTACTGTTGAACTGAAACCATGGCAGAGATGTATGAAGGTTGCATGTCCCTTTGGTGTGTGCCATAATTCACAAACATAAGATCCCATTCAACTGTAAAGTGCCACATCATCTATGTAATGCACATGTGCATATTATTGACACATCATATGAAAATAAACACACATGCATTCTCCACTCACAAAAACTCAAACACGTATAATTTTGGTGTAAGTGTCCAGTAACGACATGAATGCTTGCACCAAAATGAATATGTCCATTTTCATCACTAATGTACAACACTAATGTATATATTTAAAAAAACAACTTAAATGTAGTACATGTGTACATGCATGCAATAAATATGACTGCTCACAGCGTACTTCCCTGCCACTTCCACCTCCCCCAACCCCCGGTCTTCCTACTGGCTCTAGCGTACACTACATGACACGAGATATGGATGCTTTACAAACAATGTGCAAAATTCTAAATCTTTCTTGGAGAAACACTTTTTTGGGCTTTTATCTCTTCCTAATTGTAGGTTTGTATTATGTTTTATTGAGTCTATTTGTAACACTTGCTGAGATACATTAACCACTTACAGTGGACTACCATGCCTTCTCTAAATGATAGTCTCCTCTGCACAGTCTCTCAAACGTATTGGCCATTGTATGCTTTCCAAGTGTATAACATTGACTACTCTGTTGCCTACAATCTGTATAGATGGATAATTCACATGCATACTGTCTATACTGTTGCACTGACTCTGTGTTGTAGTTCATGTATGTTTGTCCTTAAAAATAATAAAAACATTAAAAAATATATAAAACCTGTGTTTGTCACTGTTGCACCACCACTGAAACCCTGGCGAAAACCAACAGTATAAAAGGAGACACTCACCTTCAGCCGCCATGGAACCTGAACTGCACGTCTTTCTGCTGCTCCTTTTTGCCCAATGACTCCGGAACCAGCGACAACTACACCAATCGTAAGTACACACACGTACTTGTTACTGGTGTACCTAGGCACAACACAACATACACATCAGGGACAGGTGGCAAGTCCAACACACACATGTACCCTCACACTGATTCGCACAATCACACACGCCACATACACACACGCACACATACTACACACACCACAGCCAACACACACTTCCAAAACATACACCAACCCGCAGACACACAGCACCGGCACAGTCGAACACAAAAATACATGACAATAGCAATTCACACAACTGCACTGTAACACCTCTAGCTGACATTACATACATACAACAGGTAACAACACCTGACAGTCCATATACACAACCACATGAACGAAGCATACATCATACCACGCGAGCACAACACATAATGCTTCTGATATACCAATCACCACACACATGTACACACAGAGTACAACCACACAAGGGCACACAACACTACAAATAACACATGTCAACACAAACAATACGTACCACATCAACATACATGCATGTCCCAAACACAAACATGTCCTACAACCAATACACAGCCATTACTGCGGGACAAATGCTAAGACCACACCCACACATGCTGCCCAGACACAACTGGTAGCACAACCAGCACACACCAAAGTTACCCACACACAAACCAAAGCAGGCAAGACCAAAAATGTGAGCATGGAACCAACAACAGGTTGGCCCATATATAAATTTTAAAATAATTATAGAAATAAATAGATAACTATGTACAAAATAAAAGGCCATAGACCAGTCCAAACAACAATTTGCACAATGCACATATAGCACATCTGTGTGCCCCTACATGACTCCTGACTGCTATATGACCTCCACAGGGTAGGGGCAACAAGGGGTCAAGCAGGCACCTCAGGGATTGAGGAGTGGAGGGGGTCTTTGGGCTTGGGCTTGGGAGGGGGGGGGGGGCTTAAGGCGAGGTTTAAGGAGGGCTGCGAACACTTGGGAGGGGTTGGCTTCATGGCAGGGGGAGGGGCATGGGTACTAACAGGGAGGGCAGGGGAGGACTTGGAGGTGGAAGGGCCAGACTTGGGGGGGGTACACAGACCATTTGGGGGTATCACGTGGTGGGAGAGGAGTAGGGAAGAGGGAAAGCTCTGAGAGGAACACCTTTTTGGACACACAGCCAAAAGATTTTGGGAGTGGAGGGAGAGGAGTGGCTGTAGGAAGTGTCTTGGTGGGTGTTTTGGGTGCTGACGTGTGAGATGAATGCTTGTGTGTGCTGGGTTTCTGTTGCATGGGTGAGTGTTGGCATGTATGTGTCTTGGAAGGAGGGGTGTGGAGGAGCTGGGAGATGCCATTCTGGATGGATGAGTGACTGTTGGGATGGTAACTGCAGATATGGTGGATGTGCTGCATATGGATGTGTCTGTAGTTGTACTGGCTGCAGATGTGGTGACTGGGGTGGATGTCTGCGGGTCTGCTATTTTGGTGGCTCTGGGTAGGACTAGAGTTGTGGCTGGATCAGTGAATGTTGGTTTGGTGTCTGCTGGCGTGTCAGGTGTAGTGTTCTAGAAGACGGGGGTGTTGGGGGTGTCTGTGCAGCTAGTAGGTGTTGCTGTGTCTGCAGGTGGATGTTGTCTGTGTGCATGCTGGTGGTGGGTCTTGTGGTGCTTGTGTTTGTAAGTGGTACCCTTGGCTGTAGAGGTGGATGCAGGCTTGTCTGTCTGTGTGCTCTGGCTGGGGGGAGGAGGAGGGGTGTGGGATTGGGTAGAGGAAGATGAAAGAGGGATGGAAGACAAGGGGTGACTGGCTGCCGTCAATGCAGAGTCCAGAGCCTGAAAGGATCTCTGTAGGCCAGCCAGTTCACCGTGAATGCCCTCCAGGAACACATTGCTCTATTGGACTTGGGTTGCAGGTCCCTGGATGGCATTCACGATGGTCGACTGAGCCATAGAGATCGACCTGAGGAGGTCACTAGCCCACCCTCCTGGGTACAGACAACTGGGTGGGTAGCTACAGGGAGGGCAGTGGTTGTAGGGGGGAGGTGGACAAAAATGGTGCTGGGGTGGCCCCAGATGGGTCTGCCACCATCTCGGAGTGTACACTGGAGGAGGATTCTAAAGATGAAGATGTGGAAGATCTGGTCTCCCCGTGACACTCCCCTTGCTCTCTGGGTCCCTCGTTGTCACTGGTCGCAGCGCTCCGGGTTCCATGGCCAGCATCATCCCTACTCACCTGTGCCCCATCTCCTTCGGCTGCCAATGCTGATGCACACAAATAGAGAGAGAAAGGGAGAGACAGAGAGGGAGAGAAAGGGTTATCACATTCCTTACATACACACATGCACAACTGTAGGTAAACCTGTTGAGGCTAACCATCTCCATTGGCATTACACAAATCCAACATCATGTCACATCATTTCTAATGGATACAACTACCTGTGGATTCCTGACCTAATGAATTCTCCCAATGCATCAGCATTCAACGGAAATTTTCTTCCCAGCTCTGCACGTCGACGAGGACATCACTATTGCTTGACTCCCACGCGACTCCGTCTGACGTCATCGTGGCAATAAGAGGACCTTGCCGGCGTGCTGACGTCAGTTCCTTTTTTTCCGTGCCTTCGAAGAATAACGGTTTTTCTCCTAGCTATTGGGGAGGTACTGTTTCTCAAAGGTGTTACTTTGTTAAAATGTCTCCACCTCGTAAATCAGGATTCAAGCCTTCTAGAGAGTGCGGGGGTCATATGTTAGTGACGGACCCGCATAATGACTGCTCTTGGTGTTTGAGTTTCGAGCATGACGTGGAGGAGTGTGGTTCATGTCAAAAAATGAACCCGAAGGCGCTCAAGGACCGAGAGGCCAAGCTGTTTTTGGCCAAGGCTAAAAAGAAAGAGAAGCATAGGCATCAGAGGTCATCTTCAGGGAAGTCCTTGAGGTCACATAAGAGATAGGGTCGACATGATTCCCACCACTGTTCGGAAAGAGACCGATCCCGGTCGAGGTCACCATCTATTCGGCATCGTCTGACGTGGGATGTCAGTCCGACTGTGACTCCTCAGCCTGAGAGCCCTCAGGCTTCTCTGGCGCCGTCGGTCTTTGAGGTGGTCAAGCCTCACCAGAGTCCTTGCTTCTCGTCTGCAGCACAGTCGGAGGTGCCTGATCCAGCGCTGACGCTGCAGGAGTATCCAGCATTCCCTGCTCCAGGGACTGATCCGGCGGCATTCTTGAACGCTATGTTTAATATCTTTAGCTCCATGGCCCCATGGCCCCTGGCGGTGCACCGGCTGGTCCCTCAGGTCCCTTGGCTTTTGGATTGGGCGTTCCGGCTTCATACAAGCTGTTCATGCCCTTCTGTCCAGCAGAGGATGCTGGTCCGGCACCGGTGCCGTTGGCGTCACCCAAGAGACCTTTGACGCCGGTGGCTTCTGTTGATCAAGTGGCACTGACGATTTTGCCACGAGTCCAGTCAACGGCAGGGAAGAGAGACGGTTTATCCATGGCGCGGATGGATCTGGCGTCGGACGAATCCGGAGACCGGGGTGTGTCTCCTGGGCCACGTCAGCCGAGGTCGTCGACGTCAGCCAATTCTATAGAGGCCAGGCTGCGCTCAAGAAGAAGGGCTCTGAGGCTTTTGGAGGAGCAAGAGTATAGAAGGCAGCTCCTGGAGGAAGGAGAGATCGCTGAGCCCCTGGGGGACTTTCAGGGTTTGGACTCCGCAAGTGGTCTCGATACTTCCCCTGTGTGGGATTTAGACTCTCCTGGGGAATTTACTGAGGAGGCTGCCTCATTTCATACGGTGATAAGGAAGGCGGCAGACTTTCTAGACCTTCCGCTACCGGCAGCTGAGATAAAGACGAACATTCTGAAGGAAGTCTTGCATCCGGCTTCGGCTGCTGCGGAACCACTCCTTCCGTTCAGCGAGGCTCTTACAGAGCCAATCCTGGAAGTCTTGAAGAAACCTGTATCTTCAACTGCTGTAAGCAGATCGGTCGCAAGAAGATATAGAGTGGCTCCTGGGGACCCAGGATTCTTATCTCGGCATCTGATTCCGGAGAGTCTGGTGGCTCAGGCCTCGTGCTCCTGGCCTTCGGCTCCTGGTTCCTTCCCTGGGGCTCCATCAGACAGGGATCAAAAAGGATGGAGCAGTCCTCCAAGAATATTTTCTCGTCGTGCAGTATGGCCCTTAAGTCTGCAAATGCCACTTGTGTTTTGGGCAGGTGTATTCATGCCCTGATGGACGTCACCAAGGCTGTGCTACCTGATTTGCCTCAGGATATGCGGGGTCTCCTGTCTGATGCACAAGCGACAGAGACTCAGGTTATTCATTCGGGGCTGGATACGTCGGACTCGGTGGCCAGAGCAATGGGCACATCCATTGTCACCAGGAGACATGCATGGTTGAGGTCTTCTGGATTTTCAACAGATGTACAGACGACCCTGTTGGACTTGCCATTTGATGGGCACAAGTTGTTTGGTTCTAAAGCTGACTCTACCTTAGAGCGCTTTAAGGAGAGCAGGGATACAGCCAAGTCCCTAGGCCTGCAGGCTTCTACGACCACCCCGTTCAGGTCTTTTAGAAGATTCAGGGGGTTTGGACGAGGAACTTCCTTTCGGGGGAGACCCCAACCGGCAGGCCAACAACCGTCTAGCCTTCCCTATAGGTCCTATAGATGGAGGGGTAGGGTTAGAACGAGAGGGGCCACCCAGCAGCACCCTGCCTCTTCCTCCGGGGGGTGCAGCAGGGAAAGCAGCCTTAGTCCTCCCTCCATTGCATCCCTTGCTTCTCCTGTAGGGGGAAGGTTGTTTCATTTTCTCTGCATGTGGGAGTTGATCACATCGGACGCCTGGGTCCTAAATATTGTGGGGAAAGATTATGCCCTTCCTTTTCATCCTTTTGTACGGAAGACCATCTCCTGTTGTTGCAGCAGGAAGTTCTAGTCCTTTTATTGAAAGGTGCAGTGAAATTGGTTCCAGAGCAGGAAAGGGGTCAGGGTTGTTATTCAAGATATTTCCTGATCCCCAAGAAGGATGGTCATTTGAGGCTGGTCCTGGACCTGGGGATTTTTAATTGGTTCCTCAAACAGGAAAAATTCAAAATGCTGACCTTAGCGCTGGTCCTTCTGGCATTGAACAAAGAAGATTGGATGGTGTCTGTCGACTTACACGATGCTTACTTTCATATCCCTATTCTGAAGTCGCACAGGAAGTATCTCCGGTTTGTGATAGGGTCGCAACACTACCAGTTTGCTGTCCTTCCTTTTGGTCTTACTTCAGCACCTCGAGTCTTCATGAAGGTGATGGCGGTGGTTGCAGCAAATCTCAGGAGGAAGGGAATATCGGTATTCCCTTACCTGGATGATTGGTTGATCAAAGCCAAGTCTCCGGAGCTCGTGCTGCATCACCTGCAGATGGCAACCCAGTTGTTGTTCGATCTGGGGTTTTCGGTAAACGTGCCCAAATCTCACCTGGAGCCCTCTCATTGCCTCCTGTTCATAGGGGCAGTACTGGACACAACATTAAATCAGGCCTATCCTCCGCCTAAGCGGATTTAGGACATTCAGGCGTTGATTCCAATGTTTCAAAGTGGGGCGGTTGTTCTAGTCCTCAAGGTCCTTCGTCTGCTCAGTCTGTTCGCTTCATGCATCATTTTGGTCATTCATGCATGCTGGCACATGAGGGCTCTTCAGTGGTGCCTCCGCAGGCAGTGGTTTCAGCACATAGGGGATCTCGATGAGTCGATAAAGTTCTCCAGAGACACTGCAGCAGATCTACAGTGGTGGGCAGCAGAAGGCAACCTTTCCCAAGGAAGGCTGTTTTCGCTACCACCACCAGTGGCCACGGTTATAAGGGATGCCTCCACTCTAGGGTGGGGAGCTCATCTGGGGGACCTGGAGGTCAAAGGTCATTGGTCTCCAGTGGCACAAATGTTTCATATCAATCTGTTGGAATTGCAGATGATACGTTTGGCTCTCAAGGCCTTTCTCCCTTCCCTTTGCGGTCAGTTGGTTCAGGTCCTGACGGACAACACTACTGCGATGTGGTACATCAACAAGCAGGGAGGAGTAGGGTCATACCTTCTTTGCGGAGAGGCTCTGTGGCTCTGGTCCTGGGCTGAGGACCATCAGATTTGCATAGTAGCAAACCATCTGGCCAGAGTTCTGAACGTACGTGTGGACAGTCTCAGTCAGCACTTCTCCGTCGATCACGAGTGGCGTCTCCATCCAGACCTGGTCCTTCACATCTTTCGGATGTGGGGATTCCCTCAGGTAGACCTCTTTGCCACTCGGGAGAACGCGCACTGGCCGTCGTTCTGCAGCCTCCAGTATCCAGTGCAAGGAGCGTTGGGGGACGCATTTCAGATGTCCTGTTACGGCCAGTTGCTTTACGCATTTCCCCCCATACCCTTGATTCCTCAGGTTCTGAGGAAGAGTCGCCAAGACCGGGCCCAAGTCATCTTAATAGCTCCAGATTGGCCAAGAAGGATGTGGTACACAGACCTTCTCCAACTCTCACTGTGCCCTCCGCTCCGTCTCCCTCACAGGGAAGACCTCCTCTCGCAGTCGCAGGGGCAGGTTCTACACCCCCACCTCCAGAGCCTGAACCTTCATGCCTGGAGATTGAACGGGGCAATCTGAGTTCCTTTTCTCTCCCACCAGAAGTGGTGGATGTTATTTTATCAGCCAGGTGACACTCCACCAAATCTATCTATGCTGGCAAAAAATGTGTTGCTTGGTGTGGAGAGAAGCAAATTGATTCTTTATGGGCCTATTTGTCAGACATTTTATTGTTTGCGTTGTCCTTGGCGCAGAGGGGTTGTGCAGTTGCGACGGTTAAGGGCTATATGTCGGCACTGTCGGCCTTTCTGTGCCTTCCCGATCAACCCTCTTTATTTAAGTCCCCCATAGTTATAAGGTTCTTAAAGGGTCTGACCAATAGGTTTCCTCCCACTCCGTTTATTATGCCTCAGTGGGATTTGAATTTAGTTCTTACATTCCTGATGGGTTCGCAGTTTGAACCTTTACATTCATGTCCATTAAGGTTTTTGGTATTAAAGACTGTTTTTCTCATAGCCATCACATCAGCTAGGAGAGTGAGTGAACTTCAAGCGCTTAGCGTTAAACCCCCTTTTACTTCTTTTCATTCGGACAAGGTGGTGCTGAGGACCAGGGCGGCTTTCCTACCAAAGGTTGTTACACCCTCCCATTTGGGACCATTTATAATGCTCTCGTCTTTCTACCCTCCTCCCCATCCATCAAAAGAGGAGGAGCGACTGCATTGGCTTGACCCGAGGTGAGCTTTAAGTTTCTTCATCGAGAGAATGAGAGAGTTCCGGGAGGACCATCAGCTCTTCATTGGTTACGTGGGGAAGAGGAAAGGCAAGGCTGTCCACAAAAGAACACTGTCCAGGCGTGTCATTCTTTGCATAAAAGTATGTTATTCCTTAGCAAAGAAGGTTTCACCAGGGCTAAGTTGGCCTCTTCGGCCTTGGCTAGAGGTGTTCCTGTGGATGAAATTTGTAGGGCCGCAACTTGGGCTTCCCTCCATACTTTTGCAAAGCATTATTGCTTGGACTCGGAGGTTAGGAGGGATGGCCATTTTGCACGGTCTGTGCTGCAGGATTTCTTGGTGTGACCATTCAGGCACCCGCCACCGAGTGTGGTACTGCTTTGGGACTCTATTCATTCGGTGAGGAATCCACAGGTAGTTGTATCCATCAGAAGAACAAGTTACTTACCTTCGGTAATGCCTTTTCTGGTGGATACACTAGCTACCTGTGGATTTCTCACGGTCCCACCCGCCTCCCCGTTGCCTGGTTGGTCATACCAAGATTTCCTATGGTGTATGTATATAAGGATGTGTATTTATATTTGATTGGATATGTATATATATGTACATATATGTGTGATATATAGATATTTATATTTGTATATTTTTGCTGTTTTTATTTGATTAAATATTGCATATTATATTTGATTGATGTAGTCATGTCAAGTATCTGATGTCAGGGATCACCTGTTCGCCTCAAAAGCAGGTAAAAAATGTTGATGTCAGACAGAGTCGTGTGGGAGTCGGGCAATAGTGACGTCCTTGTCGACGTGCAGAGCTGGGAAGAAAATTTCTGTCGAATGCTGGCGCATTGGGAGAATTCATTAGGTGAGGAATCCTCAGGTAGCTAGTGTATCCACCAGAAAAGGCGTTACCGAAGGTAAGTAACTTGCTTGTTACAACTATCCACCCCTTCATGTCATCCCTCACACCAACATCACATTCAGAGTAAGTTAGCACGACTGGAGTCATCCAGTTGGACACCTGTAAAGCCATGTCAACATGCTACACATGACCTGGCAGAAGTAAATATAAAATGAATATTCCAGATCATATCACTCCATACTCCTGTCACCTATTGGAAGAGCAGGTGCATGGCCACAACACATCATGCATGTCCAGAAACAACACCTGACCAGTCCATCTCAATTACTAATGTCTCTTGAAAGTGGAGACTACCAAAATCACTGAGCACACAGCACCTGCTTTATATATCACATTGCTGGCTGACCCCCGAAACATATATGCCAACATGGGTACCTGAAATGTTGAAGCCTAAACAAGTGGCACACCAATACATGTAACAACTGATGTGTAGAATACATGTCTGGTGAACAGGCATGGCAAGACATTCACACAATGACAGAAGAAAATCTGTACACACTCAACACAGAAAGACCACTTCACTTCAGTATTGCAGCTACAGTGGCCTACATAGCAGTCATTACACAGCCATAGGCAATCACTGAGTGCAGTGTCACAACAACTACAATTCAGGCAGCCACTATTGGCATCATAGGCCACCTACCATTCCACCTGACATGCAGTTCCAGTTCCAGGACTTGACAAAATTAATAAATCAACATCACTCACACCACACCTGACATGTGATTACCTGTGCCCAACTCCTGATTACACAAATGTCACACAGAAATGACGTACACAAGATTTACACATGGACCTACATGAGTGCCAGTGCATTAGAATAATTTCCTGCACAACAATTACCAGCTTACCAAATAGTGGGATAACAACATCATCACTTCATGAACGCATAAGTGATGCAATACCTAATCCTCACCTGACTGGACACATCAGCTAGGCCAAGGGTAGCAGAGATTATCCTACTCAACATGGTGTGCCCCCAAGTAACCATTGAGACATGATGTAGATAGCATATTATCAAGGTTGCAAATATTTGGTAGGGCATTTGCACACATACTGTTGGCATCACTAATTGTATAAGGCACTTACCTTCTCTATAACCCACCTATTGTGACAGAGATGAAAGGTCCACATGTCAATCACGTGGAAAAGCATCATGATTTCAAATACACAAATCTGATCTTCAAAATGGAATGTCCCTTTGTTGCCACCTACACATACTCCAATTCAATCGAGATGAACAGACAACACATATATGTACTGTCCTAGACAGTACATATATGTGTTGTACATGAGATGGCAAGCTCATATGGAGTCCTTACCTGTACCAGAACAGGTTATGTTTGGAGCCTGAACCAAATAAGCGAGTCAACCTGTTCGTATGATTGGTGATCAACACAGATGGGAGTGGTCAGACACCTTAGAGCCACTGATGCACATATGCAGAGGGATGGTTCGGGATACAGTCAATGGGTAGGGCCAAACACCAGCTCACATGCATAGGAATGGCAGGATGTGCAAAACATGTGTCATTGACATTAGGGCATCACAACATGCAGTCAGACAGATGTCTTGATACAGGTGTCCAAAACCTACATATAGTAAATCATGATGACAGTTCAACATCTCATACACTGCCAAGTTGGTATCAACTGATTAGGACTAGTCTAGAAAACCATTACGTTGTCACAGAAGTTACAGTGAGACAGCAAACAGCAAACAACCAGAGCCAAGTACCAGAAAACTGTCTGTACCTACCCCTTTGTGGCTGCTGTGCTGCCCTCAAACGCCCATCCACCTCAGGGTAGGTCAACACCAGTATGCAGGCCATTAGAGGGGTCAGGGTTCGACGGGCACCCCTCCCTCACTGGGAGGACATCTCCAGCTGCGCCTCCCAGTCTTCTGGGCCCAGAGTCCCAGGCCCTCCCACCGCTTCCTACAATGGGTGCTCTGCCTGCTGTGGACCCCCAGGGTCCGCACTTGCTTGCCTATGGCACGCCAAATCCCCTTTTTCTGATGGGCATTCACCTGCATGGATGACACATACAAAAAGAGAAAGTCATGTACACATGCCCCATTCCACCAGGAGTTGACACTACCTAACTGTAACAGCAATTGAGCACATATACCCATCCTCTCAGCACACACACCAGTATGGTATGCCACATGCAAGCATCTACACCAACTACAGTTCACATGGCTGACTCACCCTCACACACAACACCAATCCCACATGGCTGGGGCATTGGACTCACCTGTTCCTCTGGTGTCCCATATAGCTGTTCATACAGTGGTAGGACCTCCTCCACCAGCTTCTCCAGCTCTTCCTGTGTGAAGGCAGGGGCCCTATCACCTGCAGGACGTGGCATGATGGCTCCCAGAAGCAGTACACAGCAGCTCACGTAGTGGAGGTTTTGCTAGCAACAGTGTCAAGAGTCAAGTGAGCAAGACTGCAGAAAATGGCGGTCATGGCCACTGTGAATAGGACCGCCACCGCCGGCAGTCATGACGACTTCTGACGGCAGACTTAGGTCATATCCAATTATCCAGAACAGTAGGTCAGGCGCCTGCCATTTTGGGAACATGTACTCGTTGCATGTGATTAAATAAGTGCATCAGACACCTGATCGTCCAGAAATCTATGTCACCCAATATTGTGACTTCATGGTTATGCTACATAATGGGAGAATCATGAGAATATGATGTGTTGCTCCTGTATACATGTGGCTACTCCTGTGTAGTTACTCTGAGGTACATAGGCATTGGATAACTATAGGTTGGTTTAGTTACATATGTGTCATCAGCACAGGACTACACAGTCAACCACACATTTACACATACATATGTGTCATATGTCCTATCCGACTGATATTTCAGCCAATGTGCCGCAATGACGGTCTATAATGTGCATTCCTATGGTCTGTAATGTCTATGTCAGCACTGCTACGCATCCCGCACACATGTTAGGTGTCTGCAAGTATATCATGTGCTGCTGATGTGTGCCAACTGTATGACTTATAGTACATTATCTCCTCTCAACATAGATATCCTGCCCTGAGGGAAATGAGAAATGCACCAGTGTACCGTGCAATGGTAGACCTTGCTACTATGGAGGACAGGCATGTCATCCAGACCTACCATCTGAATCGCCAGACCATCATGGATCTGTTCAGACAGTTGGAGCCAGATCTCATTCCAGGCAATCACAATCCGTATTGCATACCTCCCATCATTCAAGTATTGTCAGTGTTACACTTCCTGGCCACAGGGTCTTTCCAGAATACTGTTGACTTAACAGCTGAGGTGTCTCAGCCGATGTTCAGTTAGTTGTTGAGGGATGTACTGTGTGCTTTCTTGCAGCATCTGGGCAGTTACATCAGGTTTCCCCAAAGAGCGGATATGGCCAATGTGAAGAGGGACTTTTATCAGATGGGACAGATTCCTCATGTGGTAGAGGCCATTGATGGCACCCATGTATCCCTGGTTCCTCCCAGTGTCAGTGAACAGGTGTATAGGAACAGGAAGCACTACCACTCTATCAACTTGCTGGTGGTGTCTCTGGCAGACCAGTGTATCTCCAAAGTAACAGCCAAGTTTCCTGGATCAGTGAATGACTCCTACATTATGCAGAACAGCAATGTCCCAAACATGCTGGCACGACTACACACAGTCGTGGTTGGTGTGTATACATTGTTATGTGTTTGTATGTCATGTGACCTGTCATCACGATCTGCAAACCTGCAGTACCTTCAATGGAATTTGTATTACCATTGTGTTCATAGGTGACTCTGGCTATCCAAACTTTCCTTGGCTGTTAACACCAGTGAGGTACCCAGCCACACCAGGGAAAGTCTGTTTCAGTGAGGTCAAAGAGAAGACAAGGCGTGTAATCGAGCATACTTTTGGCCTCCTGAAGGCAAGATTCAGGTGCCTTGACCTATCTGGAGGTGCCCTCCTGTACTCGCCCTCGTTGCCTGCTGCTTGCTCTACAATCTAGCTCTGAGGCATCGGATACCATTGCTAGCTGATGAGAGTGAGGAAGCGGTACCTATGCCTGCACATGGTGATTTGGAAAGTGATGATGAGGCAGAGGAAGAAGGAGCAGCTGACTGTAGGACTGAGCTCATCAATCAATACTTTTAGTGACATGCAGGTATGTGAGGTGGACCTTTTCATGTATTGTCAGTGCACAATCAGAAGTGGATGGCTTACATTACACCTCCTGACCTTTAGCATATGTGATGGTGTAATGATGTCCAATGCCTGTGTGTGGGTTGTGGTAGCAGACAGATGAAATTTAAGGTGTACAGTATTAGTGGTTCACCCCTAACGTGTTGTAGCAACTGATTCCAACATTCACTTCTCTCATGGACTGACCAGTTTAGAGCAGGAATTCCTGCATTCTCTTATTGCCATCAACTCCCACCCACAGGATGTGGATATCATGTGTGGGTCAGCTACCTAGGGTTTAAGGTATACCTTGTCAGTACTCAATGGTGAAAGAGTATAGTTCTGAGAGGTGTACATGACAGATAGCTTGTTAACTGGAAATTAATAAGGGCCTGAACCAGTTGCTGTATAGCTCCTATCTGGGTGCCCATCATTTGGAGTCATACTGCAATGGACACCCAGTTGTTTACCTGTATATGTGCTTACTGTGTCATCATGGCTTCCATCCTGATGGTACTCTCAGTCTTGCTCTATTTGCAGATGGCTCAACTGACTTCACCCTGCTGTTACTGTGGAATTCAAACTCACTCTGTGACGTCTGTCCAGTGACATTACCGTTGTCATGCGTGTCCTGCTGAGGGGGCCTCCTTCTGGTGGCCATTACACTGCCAGTTTGATTTAGGGGGGCTTTCCCAGACAACAGTTGGGTAGAAGGACAATAGTTGTAGTACCATTAAACATACATATACAGTAGCTGTGTCTATAAGTGATTTATTGTGTACAGCATGACAAACAGGTGATGAGTAGAGTCACGGTAGAGGGTTTGATCAGAGTAGCTGCAACAACATTTGGTCACACAAGTCCAGTGTCCTTTTACCATGGGAAAATGGAGTTTGGTTTTAGAACAGTCTACAGGGTGTCTCAGTGGCACACAAGGGAGTCAAATCATGATTGGTTCACTTCCTGGCAGCGGGTGTGGTCTTGGCCTCTGCTCCAGCCAGATGTCTGGATGGATGTCCACATTTGTGGGGGAGTTCTTCAGCTACAGAGGGAGGGGTGTCTGACACTTGGGGGTCCCCTGGCAGGGCCTCCATTCCACTAGCTGCCGCAGATGTAGAGAGAACAAACACAAATGATGGTCGGTATGCGGAACCAATCAAAAATTCACACCCAGTCACAGATCTGGGTTTAATCCATCAATTCTTTTGCTCACCATGCCACCCCAGTCTGGACCCAGCCATATGCAAATCAGTCTTGACCCTATTGTCCATGGGAACAGTCCAAGGATGCTTGTTTCCAGTCCAGGGAGGACCTGGCTTGGCAGTTCGGGCTGGACTGTTCCCATGAGGAACAGGGTCAAGACTGATTTGCATATGGCTGGGTCCAAACTAGGGTGGCATGGTGAGCAAAGAACGATGGATTAAACCCATATCTGAGACTGGGGGTAAGTGTTTCTATTTGTTCAGCACTCCGTTCATCATCTTTTTGTGTCACAGATGTAGAGGGGGCAAATGTAACGTTGCTAGTGGAAGGAGCCTAATGATGGGTAGCAATATCACGCAGGGTGGTGTTGATGTCCCTCAGCACCCCTGCTATGGAGGCCATGGTGGCATTGTGTGCCTGCCACTGCTGCATGGTTTCCTGGTGGTATTCCCTCTGCAGCCATTGATTTTCCCCCAACATGCTTTTCATCTGGCCTATTGTGTCCTGGGAAGTTTGGTTTGCTCCCAGGACTTGGGAGATTGTGTCTGTTCAGTGGAGTCCCTTTGAGACCACATCCTCTGGCCCACAGCATCCCTCCCATGCCCCCGCCCCCAGATGCCTGTTCCCCTGGCATGTGTGCCCACTTCCAGTATTAGCAGGACCATCATTATCTAGGGTGTTAAGGTCCGACTCAGGTCCCTGTACTGTGGGGCACACATAAGATTGAACAGTCCTTGGGAGCCAGGTTTGGGGGTGGTTGCTTGCCTGGGATGTCTGAACAACTGGGGTGGGGGGATTGATGTGGGCATGGTAAGGCTAGGCGTTGTCGATTGACCAGGTGTCCCAGATGGGCCATGGTAGGTCTTTACTGTCCAGAAATCCAGGCGTGTTGTCCTCGCTGGGGCCTTCATCCTGAGGAGGCTGGCAAGGTATGGTACACTCTTCTTGGTGGAGATGGCAGGGTTATCTGTGAATGTAATAAGACACAGAGTACAGTTTAAAAAAGTGTCTTTGGTACCCTATTTGTGTGATATAGACAATAGCATAGCATGATTCCCTGCAATGGCAATGCAGATGCTGCACAGCATAGCTTAGTGGTACATACAAGTCAGTGATAAGAGTGCCATACTCCATGTTGTGTGCTGTCATCAATGATTTGTACATCTGGCACTGCTGATGGGTTTCTGTTACTATCTGTTCTTGACATGACTAATGGTCTCTGCTACCTGGTGAGTAGTCAAGCCTGGTAGTTGTCACACAATACAGCTGCAAATAGCACCATGATGTCCCATTGGGAACAGAGTATGTGTGTATACAAGGCTAATACTCCTGTCTTCGGATCTTGTTCATGTGCATGGAGTCTGGCACCTTACTTTCTGATGGATACAACTACCTGTGGATTCCTCACCTAATGAATACTCCCATGGCGCCAGCATTCAACGGAAATCTTCTTCCTAGTCTCTGCACGTCGACGAGGACGTCACTCTAGCCCACGCGACGCCGTCTGACGTCATACAGGCAATAAGAGGTCCTCGACGACGTGCCGACGTCAGTTCCCTTTTTTCCGTGCATTCGAAAACGGTTATCTTCGAGGGAGCTACTGTTACTTTAGTGGTTACAGTGTGTTTTCTGCTGCGTAGTTCTTCTCTGCGGTAACAATGTCTCAGAGAAAGTCGGGTTTCAAGCCCTGTCGAGAGTGTGGGGGCAAGATGTCCGTTACAGATCCTCACTCCGACTGTCTCTGGTGTTTGAGCTCCGATCACGACGTTGTGACTTGTGATTCATGTCAGCACATGAATCCGAAGGCCCTCAAGGAACGTGAGGCTAAACTATTCCTGGCGAAGTCGAAGAGAAAGGAAAAACATCACAAGAAGTCTTCCTCGCCAAGGTCTCATCGGCGTCATCGAGACTCCCGGCGCCGTAGAGATTCACGGCGTCATTCAAGCAAGGAGACTCGTTCGAGGTCGCCTTCGGCTCGGCGTCGGAGGACTTGGGAGGTCAGTCCAACGGTCACGCCGCATCCATCGACGCCGTTGCCCTCTCCGGCGTCACCGACTTCGCCTGGACAAGGTCTGTGGTTGAGGTGATGCAGCCTCTTGTGATGTCTCCGGCGTCGCTGACGTCGAGGCCGGCGTTGGGGTCGCCTTCGATCCAGGCACCTCAGTATCTGGCTTTTCCAGCCCCTGGAGCCGATAGTACCGCATTTCTGAATGCGATGTATACCATCTTTCAGCAGATGGCTCCAGGAGGTGCTCCGGCTGGTCCTTCGGGGCCTTTGGCCTTTTCATTGGGTGATCCTGTGCCTCTTCGGCCGGCACCCTTTATGCCCTTTCTCCCTTTTGGGAATGTGGGCTCGGCGCCGGTGTCCGCTCCGGTGGCTTCAGAGGGATTGGCTCCGGAGGTTTCCATCCCGTCGACGTCGGGATTTCGTCCTGTGACTCCGGTGGGTCCATCGGCTCCAAGATCTCTTTGTCCTGCTCCTTCATCGGCGCCGAAGCTGCCTGGGGCGCCGGATGCGGCGTCGGATGCTTCTGGAGATCGGCGCCGATCTTCGACTTCGGCAGAGGCCATGTCGATCCGCGGATTGAGCAGACACTACATTCAAGGAGGCGTGCTCTCCGTCTGTTGGAAGAGCAGGAGTACCAGCGAGTCCTGGAAGAAGGAGAGGTTGAGGACTCTGGTGATGGACTGCACGGTCTGGATACGGCCAGTGGGCTGGATACTTCCCCTGAGTGGGACCTTTCATCTCCAGGGGAGTATACGGAGGAGGCTGCTACCTTTCACGCGGTGGTGAGGAAGGCGGCTAACTTTCTGGACCTGCCTTTGCCGGTGGCAGAGGCGAAGCAGAATTTATTGACAGAAGTGCTGCATCCGGCCTCTGCTGCAGCGGAGCCTCTCTTGCCGTTTAATGAGGCTTTGCTTGATCCGGTGTTGGAGGTGTGGAAGAAGCCTGTATCTTCCTCGGCAGTTCATAGGGCTGTGGCCAGGAGATATCGGGCTGCACCATCTGACCCTGGCTTTCTTTCAAGACACCCTACGCCGGAGAGCTTGGTGGTGCAAGCCTCCTGTTCATCAAAATCAGCGCCTGGATCTTTCCCGACGGTGCCTGGAGACAGGGACTCCAAAAAACTGGATGCGCAATCCAAGAAAATATTTTCTTCTTGCAGTTTGGCGTTGAAGGCCACCAACGCAACTTGCATTCTGGGGAGATATGTCCATGCTCTTATGGATGATATTTCATCTTCTTTTACGGAGCTTCCCCAGGGACTCTTGGATGTTGTCTCAGACGCCCAGGCTGCCGCAACCCAGATTATCCAGTCTGGACTGGACACGACCGACTCGGTGGCTAGGGCGATGGGCACGGCTGTGGTGGCAAGAAGACAGGCCTGGCTCCGTAATTCAGGGTTTTCTGCGGATGTACAGTCGACCCTATTAGACCTCCCGTTTGATGGGGACAAACTGTTTGGAGCAAAGGCAGATTCGGCCTTGGAGCGATTTAAAGAGAGCAGGGCCACAGCCAAATCGTTAGGGCTGCAAGCTCCTTCTTCCTCTGCCTCTTCCAGGTTTTTCAGGAGGTTTCGTGGATTTGGGCGTGGCTCTTCCTCCTCTTCCTTTCGGGGGAGGTTCCAGCAAGCCGCCTCTTCTCACCCCTATAGATCATTTAGAGGGAGAGGTAGGGCCCGTACCAGAGGAGCCTCTCAACAGCACTCTGCCTCTTCCTCGTCCTCTGGAGGGGTGCAGCAGGGAAAGCAGCCTTAGGCTTCCACCATTTCCCACTCACTCCTCTCGTGTAGGGGGAAGATTACGGCATTTTCTCCACAAGTGGGAGACTATTACAACGGACACTTGGGTTATCAGTATTGTGGAGAAAGGCTACACCCTTCCCTTTCGGGAGTTTCCGCACCCCCTCCCGCCCCGCCCATCTTATTGTTCAGAAGAACACCTCCTGTTGCTAGAACAGGAGGTTCAAGTTCTCCTTTCAAAGGGTGCGGTGGAGTTGGTTCCAGAGCAGGAAAGGGGTCAAGGTTGTTACTCAAGGTACTTCCTGATTCCCAAGAAAGATGGTCGGTTGAGACCGATCCTGGATCTGAGGATCTTGAATTGGTTCCTCAATCAGGAAAAGTTCAAGATGCTGACCCTAGCACAGGTGCTTTTGGCGTTGAACAAAGAAGATTGGATGGTGTCTGTCGACTTGCAGGATGCTTATTTTCATATCCCGATACTCAAGTCGCACAGGAAGTATCTCCGGTTTGTGGTAGGGTCGCAGCACTATCAGTTTGCGGTCCTCCCGTTTGGTCTTACTTCAGCACCTCGAGTCTTCACGAAGGTGATGTCAGTGGTTGCGGCAGAGCTCAGAAGGAAGGGGATAGCAGTATTCCCTTACTTGGACGACTGGTTGATCAAAGCCAAGTCCCCGGAGCTTGTGTCGTATCATCTGCAGTCAACAACCCAGTTGTTGTTCGACCTGGGCTTTTCGGTGAACGTGCCCAAATCTCACCTGGAGCCCTCTCAGCGCCTCCTGTTCATAGGGGCAGTACTGGATACAACATTGAATCGAGCCTTTCCTCCGCCTCAGCGGGTTCAAGATATTCAGGAATTGGTTCCAATGTTTCGAAACGGAGCGGTAGTTCCAGTCCTCAAGGTCCTTCGTCTGCTCGGCCTGTTTGCCTCCTGCATACTGTTGGTCACGCATGCTCCCTTGCACATGAGGGCTCTTCAGTGGTGCCTCCGAAGGCAGTGGTCTCAACACAAGGGAGATCTAGAAGGTGCGGTCAAGATCTCCAGAGATGCTGCTGTGGACTTGAAGTGGTGGATTGCGAGCAACAATCTTTCGCAAGGAAAGCCGTTCGCGCAGTCGCCACCAGTGGCCACGGTCATAACGGATGCTTCCACTCTAGGGTGGGGAGCTCATCTGGGGGATCTGGAGATCAAAGGACTTTGGTCTCCAGAGGAACAGATGTTTCATATCAATCTGTTAGAGTTACGGGCTGTACGTCTGGCTCTCAAGGCCTTCCTCCCTTCCCTTCGTGGTCAGTCGGTACAGGTCCTGACGGACAATACTACCATGATGTGGTACATAAACAAACAGGGAGGAGTAGGGTCGTACCTTCTCTGCAGAGAAGCTCTTCGACTATGGTCCTGGGCAAAGGACCATCAGATTTGCTTGGTAGCAAATCATTTGGCCGGGGTCTTGAATGTACATGTGGACAGTCTCAGTCGCCAATTCTCGGCCGACCACGAGTGGCATCTCCATCCAGATCAAGTTCGTTTAATCTTCCAGATGTGGGGGTTTCCTCAGATAGATCTGTTTGCCACTCGGGAGAACGCGCATTGTCCGTTATTCTGCAGCCTCCAGTATCCGGTGCAGGGAGCATTGGGGGACGCGTTTCTGATAACCTGGTGCGACCAGTTGCTTTACGCGTTTCCCCCCATACCCTTGATTCCTCGAGTATTGAGGAAGATTCGCCAAGACCGGGCCCAAGTCATCTTAATAGCTCTGGATTGGCCAAGGAGGGTGTGGTATTCCGACCTTCTCCAACTCTCGCTGTGCCTTCCGCTCCGTCTCCCTCTCAGGGCAGACCTCCTCTCGCAGTCGCAGGGGCAGGTTTTACATCCCAACCTCCAGAGTCTACACCTACATGCCTGGAGATTGAACGGGGCAACCTGAGTTCCTTCTCTCTCCCGCCTGATGTAGTGGATGTTATATTAGCGGCCAGGCGACACTCCACTAAATCTATCTACTCTAATAGGTGGTCTAAATTTGTTGCGTGGTGTGGGGAGAGACAGATTGATCCCTTACATGCTCATCTGTCGGATGTCTTGTCTTTTGCTCTGCGCAGAAGGGTTGTGCAGTGGCTACCATTAAGGGTTATTTGTCGGCTTTGTCAGCCTTCATTTATCTTCCAGACCAGCCATCGTTATTTAAATCCCCTATTGTTCTCAGATTCTTGAAAGGTCTTCTAAATAAATATCCTCCAAAACCATTCGGTATGCCTCAATGGGATTTGTCCTTGGTCCTCACTTTCCTTATGGGGTCCCCTTTTGAGCCTATGCATTCTTGCCCCTTAAGGTATTTGGTTATTAAAACAGTCTTCCTGGTGGCTATAACATCTGCAAGGAGAGTGAGTGAGTTGCAAGCCTTATCGGTAAAACCCCCTTATACAACTTTTTATGGGGATAAGGTGGTGTTGAGGACCAAGGCTGCTTTCCTCCCGAAGGTTGTTTCACCCTTCCATTTGGCCCAGACAATTACTTTGTCCACGTTCTATCCTCCGCCTCATCCTTCAAAGGAGGAAGAGAGACTACATTGCTTGGACCCAAAGAGGGCGTTAAGCTTCTTCATTGATAGAACGAAGGATTTCAGGCTGGAGGATCAGCTGTTCATCGGATACGTGGGCAAGAGGAGAGGAAAGGCAGTCCACAAGAGAACACTCTCCAGGTGGGTTGTTCTTTGCATTAAAATCTGTTACTCTTTGGCAAAGAAGGATCCTCCTGATGGCATTAGAGCTCATTCCACCAGAGCTAAGTCGGCCACTTCGGCCTTGGCCAGAGGTGTTCCTGTGGTCGACATCTGCAAGGCCGCAACTTGGTCGTCCCTTCACACTTTTGCGAAACATTACTGTTTGGACTCTGAGGTCAGAAGGGACGGCCATTTTGCACGGTCAGTGCTGCAGGATTTCTTGGTTTGACCATTTCGGCACCCACCAACGGGAGTGGTACTGCTTTGGGACTCTATTCATTAGGTGAGGAATCCACAGGTAGTTGTATCCATCAGAAGAACGACTTTTCTGGTGGATACATTAGCTACCTATGGATTCCTCACGGTCCCACCCGCCTCCCCGTTGCCTTTCTGGTCTTACCAAGTAATCCTTGAGTGCGCTCCTCTTGGTCTTCAGGATTGCAATAGATGATGTATATATGGATACTTGTATATATTTATATGTATATATATATATTTATATATTTTTGGGTATATACATGATTTACATATATTTGTTGGTTTAAAAAAAAAAAAAAGGAGAGTTATATTAAATCTACAACCATTTTAATGCAATGTTGTGTATTTTACAATGTTATGGGATGTTGCCTTGCTCTTTCATTGCATTGGGTTGTTGTTCTCATGCACGTAAAAAATGTTGGTACTGACGTCGGCACGTCGTCGAGGACCTCTTATTGCCTGTATGACGTCAGACGGCGTCGCGTGGGCTAGAGTGATGTCCTCGTCGACGTGCAGAGACTAGGAAGAAGATTTCCGTTGAATGCTGGCGCCATGGGAGTATTCATTAGGTGAGGAATCCACAGGTAGCTAATGTATCCACCAGAAAAGTCGTTACCGAAGGTAAGTAACTCGTTCTTCCAACCCATGGTCAGTCCGTTGCAGGCTTCGGGATATAGATCAGTGTCCATGAGGTTATAGAGCTGTAGATGTATTTTGCCTTGCTTGCCGTTGGGGTGTGCCATTGCATTGCTGTCATTGCCATGTACTGGTCCTCAGTCGTACATTCTAGTTAGACCAGGTGACGTGATGTGCACAATGCAGGTTTTCGCCTTATTGGGCTGGTTCATTGTGGGAGTCGTACTGATAGGATTAGCCTTTGGTATTCGTGCCCTTGCCAAGGGCTGTGTGGGCAGGGGGGCTGTGGGGTGGGGGGTGGCATGCAGGAGAGGGGAATTGGGTGATTGGTAGATAGGTGTAGTGGGACATTCAGTGAACTATGGGGTAGTAGGTTGGTGAGGAAGCATGCAAGACACAACAATTGTGTAACATGGATGTAGTGGGTACATACTAGACTCCAGTCCCCCAGGTATCCCAGTCAGGCCCTCAGGATGCAGTATTTCCAAGACCTTCTCCTCTCAAGATGTGAACTGAGAGGGGAGAGGTGGGGGCCCACCGCTAGTCTTCTGCACAGCAATTTGGTACCTGGATGCCATGGAGTGCACCTTCCCCCATAAGTCGTTCCACCTCTTCCTTATATCGTCCCTTGTGCGTGGATGGCTGACCAAGTCGACTATTCTTTGTCATAACCCAATTGTTCTGGCGATTGACGTTTGCTGGACCTGTGCTCCAAACAGTGTGGCTCTACTCTGACCATTTCATCCATCATGACCCTCAACTCATCATCAGTGAATTGTGGGTGCTTTTTTGGGGACATGGTTGGGATTGTGGTGACGGTATGGGGTGTGATGTGTATGAAAGGGTGCCGTGCTGGTTGAATGATGGAGTCTGGGTGTGTTGTGAGGGATGGACGGTTGTGGCGGAATGTGTGTGCTCGTTGTGTGTATTGTGTTTGTTTAGTTGATGTGTGATGCTTGTGATGTGTGTGTGCCTATTGTGTTGGGTACTCTCGCTGTGGATGTGCCTGCTCTCTGTTTCTCAATTTTGTGTTGTAGTTGCAAAGGCTTGTGCAGGGGAGTGTTATATATGGGTGTGTGTAGGTGTGTGGATGTGTGTCAGGTGTGGGGTATTTAAACTGTCCAATGTGGTGTTGTGTTCTGTCATTGGTGGTTTATGACTGCGGAGGCTCGCACAGCCAATATTTTACTCCCATGGAAGAATTGCTGTGGTGATTTGTGGCTCGTAATCTGGTGGGCAGGTTTTTGTCGGTGTGGCTGTGCTGGAGGTGAAACTGCCTCTTTCCTGCCCGTTTGTATCCTGGCGGTTTTGGAAATTTGGCTGTTTTTTGGCGGTCTTCATGGTGTGGGTCGTAATTCGGTGTTTGGATGACTGCCAACATAGCAGTCTTTTGGCGGCCGCCACTGCTGTGGTATTGCAAAAAGACCGCCAAGATCGGAATGAAGCCCTTAGTGTGAGTTTCCATTACAAATCTGACTTCCAACCAGTTGGACACATGATTTACCAAAACAATGAAAAAATTTGCTGAACAGGAACATAATAAAATGGCCCAACAAAATACATTGCTACTCTCTCCCATATCTTTTTAGGTGAATCAACTGGTGTCAAGGGTTGCACTCTTGTTTTCAATCCTTTGTGATTCTGTTGGCAATTAAAACACTTAGAAACACACTCCTCGATATCCCTATCCATGCTAAGCCACCAATACAACACTCTCTACCTTTTCTTATTAGAAGTCCTGCCCAAATGTCCTTCATGGCTAAGAATGAGCAACTTTCCCCTTGTGTTTGACCACGGGATAGGTTTATCCCCACGGAAAAGAAACTCTCCTTCAACTGACAACTCATCCTGAATTTTCCAGTAACTCTGCAACGCAAAAGGTAAGTTCTTTTCTCTAGCCACCTAGAAATCATGTTTTTCCTGGCCTCCTTCAGAACACTGCCTTCCTTGATAGAATCAATCCAGTCTTTTTCAGACACACATCTCACGTCTTACCAACAAATACTGGCAACTAAACATTCTACATTTTTATCTTCCTGGTCAACACATTGATCTATTTCCTCCTCTCCTAGAGGCATAGGTAGTCTTGAAAGACAATCAGCCTTCTTGTTCTTACCATCCGGGATATACACCATAACAAAGTGGTGCTCTAACAATTTCGAACTAAGTCTGACCAACCTGGCAGTGGCTCTTAAAGTGTTTGCGTTAGATCCACTATGAATGGGAATCAGCGACTTGTGATCCAGTTTTAAAACCAAATTGGTTCCCCAAATATAACATTTAAAATTTTCCATGGTCCAGGAATAAACCAAAATTTTGCATTCTATTACAAAATACGGCTGTAACCGGACGGTTCCGGATGCCGATATACAACATACCACGACGGCCGCGATTGACGGCCCCCAACACACTCGAGGGAGACGCAACCCTATGACGTCAGACGCCTTTGGCGTCTGGGCGGAAACTGAAAGAAAAGACGGACCAAGAGGAAACGGAGAGAGGAAGACGGAAGAAGACTCTCGCCGAACGCGACCAGGAGAAAAGGACGCTCGGACGCCGGAGACCGAGAGGAAGGAAATCGTCGAAGGAGCAGAGGATCGGAAGGAGAAGGAAAGCCTCAGGGGCCCTCCCGCCCCCGTCATTGAGAAGCCGGGAGACTGCGAAAGCGCCGGCCGCGTCCCCGGAGGGGCGTGGCCAACTCAGGTACGTTCGTACCACAGCTGGGGTATTACGAGAGGGTGGCTGTTGGGAACAGGGGGGGACAAGGGAAAGAGAGGGAGATCCTGCAAGGAAGGGGAGACCATCTAGTAGAAAATCCTAAAAATAAACCTAACCGCACCAAGGTACCGACAGCCAGAAGACTTCTAGACAGAATGGAATGCCTGAGAGCACCTATAAATAGAACCACAAACTAGAGAGCTGTTGTATCCTCACCTCCCTTCACTTATGCCTATTCCCCCACCACCCTACTAACCTTATATCCTTGCAATATATATATCCCACTTACCTGTTTTGTTGTCCTTCTTCTATTTTTGTTTTGGAGAACCTGGCCCACTGACGTAGAGGAAGATCGGAGACCTTCCCAAAGCTGGACCCGGCCACTTGTGGACTATCATTCACAACCCTGAAAGAAAAGAAAAAAGGGAACTTTGTTAATTTTCTTTTGGACTACAGGTGCTTTATCCTTGTGAACCAGGAACATAGGATAAAAGGCGACACCCATAAAACCGAAGCACAAATAAATTAACTAAACCCTCACCTTCTGCGCCTGTCACCTTATTCCAATATCCCTTTCAATTGTTTCGGGATAAAGAACCCATTACAGTGGTGTCAGAAGTGGGATATTGGAACAACGACAGGTAACCTAAGACGATGGAGGGTACACCTACCCTATCAGAGATGATGCAGCAGCTAGCCGCAGGGCAGAGACATCTGCAAGTAGTGTGGGAAGAGCAGCAAAAGGAGGCTAAAGTGGAAAGGGAGGCCCTACAAAGCGCTCTTAAAAGTCAGGCCACTATCATGGCCAACAATCAGTTGGTCCATGAGACTGCAATCAAAAACCTCACGGACACTATTGCCGCCACCCGGGTACATCCGAACGTTCCCAGTTCGGTCCTGCAGCGATACCAGGAGGGCGAAGACCCGGATGCCTTTTTCACCAATTTCGAGCGGGTTGCTACTTCCGCCACCTGGCCCCAGGATAGATGGGGCCAATATGTCGCCCCGTTATTAACAGGAACTCTCCAAGCGGCTTATCAAGCTGTAAACCCAGGCGGAACGACACCCTATCAGGATATTAAGAAGAGTATCCTGGAGCGAGTGGGGTTTGATACAGAACACTACCGGGTCCGGTTTAGGAAAGCCAAACGGGGGCCCTCCGCGAATCCCCGGGCCCTGTATTTCCGGATTAAGGACTTGGGACTCAAATGGCTAGGTCCCATCGGGACAAATAGGGAGGATATCATTGAGATTATTCTCTTAGAACAGTATCTAGATGCCCTACCTACCAATACCCAACACCCACAGTGTTTTAGCTGTGGAGAGTGGGGACATATCGCCCGGGTTTGCCCGCTGAAAACGGAAAAATCAGAACCGATGGAAATAGGAGTTACTAGGGGGAGAGTCTTCTATACAGGGGGAAAGGAGACCCGATACAGGAAGAGACTTGTTATCAATGGCAGAACCACAGTGGCACTTATCGACTCAGGTTGCAGTCAGTCTGTGATACGTGCTGATTTACTGGAAAGAAAAACCTTTACTCCCGGACTTACAGTATCCATATGTTGTATTCATGGAGATACGAGAGAATACCCCCTAATCTGGACGACCCTGTCCTGGGATGGAAAAGAAGTCCCCATAAGGATGGGGGTGGTAGAACTGTTAGTCGAAGAAGCTATCATAGGAACCGACTTCCCTGACTTTTCGGAGCTTCTTGACAGTACAAAGGACTCTGAGGACATGAGTGTATGGTGGAAAAGAGCTCCCTTTTCTACTACAACTATAACGCCACCGGTGGTTAGATACAGACCCTCCCGAAAGGAAAAAAGAGAAAATAGAAAAGTCTACGCCCAAGGAAACATGAGTCCAAATCGGGTAATTACAAAGGTCCTTACCCTTACTGACCTTCCCCCATTCCGTAGTTGTCAGAGAGAAGACCCGAGTTTGGTCCATGCCTGGAAAAGTGCACGACCCCGGAAACCCCAAGACAAAAGCCCTTCTTTCACCATAATTAAAAACCTCTTATACCGTGTCACTGGTAATAACCAGGAAGAAAAGAAACAGCTATTAGTTCCCGAACCTTATAGACCACAAGTCCTACACCTAGCCCATAGCCAGCCGGGGGGGGGTCACTATGGAAGAGAGAAAACAGAGGAGTATCTGTTGAGGAAATTCTACTGGCCGGGGGTCTTTTCACAAATTAGGAGGTTCTGTCAACAATGTCCTAAATGTCAAATGGTTGATCCTGGTCCCAAAGGAAGGGCTCCCCTGCAACCGCTTCCCATAATAGACATCCCCTTTTCAAGAATAGGAATGGACATTGTAGGCCCTCTCCTACCTTCTTCTAGGGGATACCGTTACATACTAGTATTGGTAGATTATGCCACTAGATACCCAGAAGCCATCCCACTCAGCACTATTAACTCCAAGAGCGTAGCCCATGCCATGATAGGGTTCTTCTCCCGAATAGGCTTTCCCCGAGAAATCTTAACAGACCAAGGTACCCAGTTCATGTCCACCTTGATGTCACAAATATGTCAGCTTCTGGGGATCAAACAGTTGCGGACAGCGGTCTATCATCCTCAAACGGATGGTTTGGTGGAAAGGTATAACCGTACTCTGAAAACTCTGTTAAAGAAATCTATTTCAGAGACAGGTAAGGACTGGGATAGAAAACTCCCATTAGTGTTATACGCTATCAGGACCCATGAGCAAGCCTTCACGGGCCATAGTCCATTTGAATTATTGTTCGGACGACAACCCAGGACCTTGCTAGATATGGCTGCAGAGTTATGGGAAGAGGAGGATGGAGAAAAATCCCTCTTAGAATATACCCAGGAGTTAAAATCCAACATCCAAAATGTGTGGGAGAACGTAAGGGAACATATGGAGAAGGCCCAAGAAAAGCAGAAAAGATATTACGACAGGAATACCCAACTAAGGACCTTTTCCCTAGGTGATAGGGTATTAGTGCTTCTCCCCAGTTCAGACAACAAGCTGCTGGCAAAGTGGCAGGGACCCTATAAAGTGATAGGGGTAGTAACACCAGTGACCTATAAGGTCCAGCTCACAGACAATTCCAACCGGTCACAAATCTTTCATGTTAATCTATTGAAAAAGTGGGAAGAGCCACAGGGAGAACCAACCAGGGGTTGCCTAGTTAACACCGTTAAGGAACTGGAGATAGGGTGGTGTCCCACTGAACATCCTAGCGGAAACGAGGTGCCTCCCATAAACAGCGAAATCTCAATCCAACAGAGGGGGCAGTTAACCCAGCTCCTCCATGATCAGGCCCATGTCTTCTCCGTGATACCAGGCCGGACCAAGTTAGTACACCATCAAATCATAACCCCACCTGGCAAGGTCATACGGTTACGACCATATCGTATCCCTGAAGCTAGAAAGATCCTGGTAGAAAACGAAATAGAAAAGATGTTAGACCTAGGTATTATAGAGCCTTCCCAGAGTCCCTGGTGTTCACCGGTAGTATTAGTACCAAAACCAGATGGGTCTATTCGCTTCTGTATTGACTTTAGACAAGTCAATTCTATATCCCAGTTTGACACATATCCTCTTCCACGGGTGGACGAACTATTAGAGAAGTTAGGAAAAGCTAAGTACATGTCTACACTCGACTTGACAAAAGGCTACTGGCAGATTCCTTTGACGCCAGAAGATAAAGAGAAAATGGCCTTCTCTACTCCTTCGGGACTATATCATTTTAATGTTCTCCCTTTCGGGTTACATGGGGCACCCGCCACCTTCCAGCGTCTCATCGATACCATTCTACGACCTCATACCAGGTACGCTGCCGCGTATCTGGATGATATCGTTATCCACAGCGAGACTTGGGAGGACCACTTGACACATTTAAACAACATCTTTACAGCATTGCGAGGGGCTGGATTAACAGCCAACGCCTCCAAAAGCCGGTTGGCATTCAATGAGATCTCGTATCTAGGATATCATATAGGGAAAGGTATACTCAAACCACAAATGAATAAAGTTGAAGCCATCCTACGCGTAGAGACACCCACAACGAAAAAGGAGGTCCGGTCATTCTTAGGCTTGGTAGGGTATTATCGAAGATTTATACCCCATTATTCCACCGTGGCCGCTCCCCTAACCGATCTCCTGAGGAAAGGTCAGCCCAAAAATATCACGAATTTAAACCCAGTACAATCCCGTAGTTACCATACCCTACAAAGATATCTCACTACCCAACCAATTTTAAAATGTCCTGACTTCACTGTCCCCTTTCACCTCCAAACAGATGCCTCAGACGTGGGCCTGGGGGCCGTACTTTTCCAGAAAGATGAGAGAGACATTAGTCACCCCGTGGTCTTTATTAGTCGTAAACTTTTTCCCAGGGAGCAAAAATATCCCATTATAGAGCGAGAATGTCTCGCCATCAAGTGGGCGATTGAAAGCCTCCAATACTACCTCCTAGGAAGGTCCTTTCTATTATATACGGATCACGCCCCCCTCACCTGGCTCTCAAGATATAAAGATACTAACAGTCGCATATTGAGATGGTTTATGGAGCTTCAACCTTTCTCCTTCCAGGTTTGCCATCTCCCTGGTGATCTTATGGGACAAGCTGACTATTTATCCCGGTTCCCGGGACCTTTGGGGCTCGAACAGCCCCATTCAAGGGAGGGGATGTGTAACCGGACGGTTCCGGATGCCGATATACAACATACCACGACGGCCGCGATTGACGGCCCCCAACACACTCGAGGGAGACGCAACCCTATGACGTCAGACGCCTTCGGCGTCTGGGCGGAAACTGAAAGAAAAGACGGACCAAGAGGAAACGGAGAGAGGAAGACAGAAGAAGACTCTCGCCGAACGCGACCAGGAGAAAAGGACGCTCGGACGCCGGAGACCGAGAGGAAGGAAATCGTCGAAGGAGCAGAGGATCGGAAGGAGAAGGAAAGCCTCAGGGGCCCTCCCGCCCTCGTCATTGAGAAGCCGGGAGACTGCGAAAGCGCCGGCCGCGTCCCCGGAGGGGCATGGCCAACTCAGGTACGTTCGTACCACAGCTGGGGTATTACGAGAGGGTGGCTGTTGGGAACAGGGGGGGACAAGGGAAAGAGAGGGAGATCCTGCAAGGAAGGGGAGACCATCTAGTAGAAAATCCTAAAAATAAACCTAACCGCACCAAGGTACCGACAGCCAGAAGACTTCTAGACAGAAAGGAATGCCTGAGAGCACCTATAAATAGAACCACAAACTAGAGAGCTGTTGTATCCTCACCTCCCTTCACTTATGCCTATTCCCCCACCACCCTACTAACCTTATATCCTTGCAATATATATATCCCACTTACCTGTTTTGTTGTCCTTCTTCTATTTTTGTTTTGGAGAACCTGGCCCACTGACGTAGAGGAAGATCGGAGACCTTCCCAAAGCTGGACCCGGCCACTTGTGGACTATCATTCACAACCCTGAAAGAAAAGAAAAAAGGGAACTTTGTTAATTTTCTTTTGGACTACAGGTGCTTTATCCTTGTGAACCAGGAACATAGGATAAAAGGCGACACCCATAAAACCGAAGCACAAATAAATTAACTAAACCCTCACCTTCTGCGCCTGTCACCTTATTCCAATATCCCTTTCAATTGTTTCGGGATAAAGAACCCATTACAACGGCCTTTCCTGCGGTTTCAGGGTGCCCGAAGCAAACGCAATGGTACTTTCCCTGCCTGCACACTCCTGGGTCAAAGCAATAACAAGACGAAAGGAACTGGCATCTGCTGTTGTGCACATTTTTCCTCAAGGCGAGATAGGACTTACTAAAGGAGGGTGTTAGAAATGGGGTTTTTGGTTGGCAGTCAGGTTACCCTCTGTCCAAGCAAGAACCCTCACTCTAGTCAGGGTAAGTCACACACAATCCAAATTATCCTGTGCCCACCCCCTGATAGCTTGGCACGAGCAGTCAGGCTTAATTTAGAAGGCAATGTGTAAAGTATTTGTGCAATAAATCATACAATAACACAATATAGCACCACAAAAATACACCACACAGTGTTTAGAAAAATATATAATATTTATCTGGATATTTGCAGGTCAAAACTAATAAAGATGCAATATGAAATTGTAGAGATATCACTGAAAAGTGATATAAAGTGTCTTAAGTCTTTAAAAAGCAAACAAAGTCTCTTTCAAGCACAAAGTACCTGGTTTAAAGTGGAAAATCTCCACAAAGGGCCGCAGAGGAGGAGATATGTGGAAAAATGGTGTGTGCGTCAGTTTTGCCCCTTCACACACGGACTTGCATCATTATTTTTCACGCAGGGAAGTCGTGCGTCGTTTTCCGGCGCGCGGACAGTCTCCTTCTGTGGTTCACGGGATTACCAGATGTCCCGGGGTCTGTGCGTAGAATCCTAGGCTTGTTTTCCGGCTGCGCGTCGTTCCGGTGGGCTGTGCGTGGAATCTTCTCCCTCACGGCAGGCGTTGCGTCGATTTCCTTTCTGAAGTCGGGCGGCGTTGTCCAGGCGAGGCCGTGCGTCGAAGTTCCGGTCGCACCGCAGGCATCACGTTGAGCGCCGTCTTTCCGGGTTGGCGTGCAGTGAATTTTTCACCGCGAGCAAGCTGTGCATCGAATTTTTCAGCGCACAAGGCTTCCAAATGAAAAAGAAAAGTCTTTTTGGTCCTGAGACTTCAGGGAACAGGAGGCAAGCTCTATCCAAGCCCTTGGAGAGCACTTCAGCAGCAAGGCAGCAGGGCGACAGCAAGGCAGCAGTCCTTTGTAGAAAGCAGTCAGGTGAGTCCTTTAGGCAGCCAGGCAGTTCTTCTTGGCAGGATGCAGGTTCTGGTTCAGGTTTCTTCTCCAGCAAGTGTCTGATGAGGTAGGGCAGAGGCCCTGTTTTATACCCAAATGTGCCTTTGAAGTGGGGGAGACTTCAAAGAGTGGCTAAGAAGTGCACCAGGTCCCCTTTCAGTTCAATCCTGTCTGCCAGGGTCCCAGTAGGGGGTGTGGCAGTCCTTTGTGTGAGAGCAGGCCCTCCACCCTCCCAGCCCAGGAAGACCCATTCAAAATGCAGATGCATGCAAGTGAGGCTGAGTACCCTGTGTTTGGGGTGTGTCTGAGTGAATGCACAAGGAGCTGTCAACTAACTCCAGCCAGACGTGGCTTGTAAGGCACAGAAAGATTTAAGTGCAAAGAAATGCTCACTTTCTAAAAGTGGCATTTCTAGAATAGTAATATTAAATCCAACTTCACCAGTCAGCAGGACTTTGTATTACCATTCTGGCCATACTAAATATGACCTTCCTACTCCTTTCAGATCAGCAGCTACCACTTCAATAATGTATGAGGGCAGCCCCAATGTTAGTCTATGAAGGGAGTAGGCCTCACTGTAGTGTAAAAACAAATTTAGGAGTTTTACACTACCAGGACATGTAAACTACACAGGTACATGTCCTGCCCTTCACCCACACAGCACCCTGCTCTAGGGGTTACCTAGGGCACACATTAGAGGTGACTTATATGTGGAGAAGGGGAGGTTTAGGCTTGGCAAGTACTTTTAAATGCCAAGTCGAGGTGACAGTGAAACTGCACACACAGGCCTTGCAATGGCAGGCCTGAGACAAGGTAAAAGGGGCTACTTAAGTGGGTGGCACAACCAGTGCTGCAGGCCCACTAGTAGCATTTAATCTACAGGCCCTAGGCACATATAGTGCACATTATTAGGGACTTATAAGTAAATTAAATAGTCAAATCAGGTATGATCCAAGGTTACCATGTTTAAATGGAGAGAGCATATGCACTTTAGCACTGGTTAGCAGTGATAAAGTGCGCAGAGTCTAAAAGCCAGTAAAAACAGTGTCCAAAAAGTGGAGGGAGGCAGGCAAAAAGTTAGGGGTGACCACCCTAAGGCTGTCAGGTTTAACAGAGGGTTACTAAGTTGATGTTTTATAACATCAAATGCTACTAGCTGTTCTGCACCCCAAACACATTTTACACATCTTTTCAATAACTTTGGTAAAGGTTCGGCAATTGTGTAACAATGTTCTACCAACTTGGCATAAAATTTACACATGCCACTAAACATGCAAAGTTAATCATAATCTCTAGGAGTAGCAACTTCATTTATAGCCTTAAGCAAAACTGGCCTAGGTGAAATTCCTTTAAAAGACACCACATGTCCCAAATATTCCACCTCACTATCTCCAAACACACATCTTTCTCTTCTCAGCTTCAAACCCCTTGCTTCCATTGATTTTAGCACTTCATTCAATCTGATATTATGTTCCTAGTCATCCTGTCCATAAACCAACACGTCATCTTGGACAATGGAAACACCAGAAATTCCGACAAGTACTTCTTCTATTATTCTCTGAAAAGGTGCAGCTGCTGATGCTAACCCAAAGGGTACTCTACAGAACTGAAAAACATCATCTGGAGTGACAAAAACAGTTAAATGCTCGGATTTCTTGCTGAGAAAAAGCTGGTGGTAGGTGGACCGCATGTCCAATTTAGAGAGCACCGATGCTTTAGACAATGAAACCATCAAATCATCAATTTACGGAAGGGGATGACCATCAATCCATATGGCTTTGTTTAGACACCTCAACTCTATGCACAGTTGCAATTCTTTCTTATTCTTGTGTGCAACAACAATTGAGGATAACCATAAAGAAGACTAAGTTGGTTCTACAACTCCCTCTCTACACAAATATTTCACCAATTCAGACAAACCTTTTCTAATGTTTAAAGGCACACTATGAAGCTTGTGCTTGACAGGCAACACCCTTTCCTTCAATTTGATATGGTGTTCACAGTTGCTTACTGTAAAATATGTTCTGGAAATATGTTTTTGTAATCCTCTAGAATACTATCAATGTTTGAGATTGCTACTTCAGCATCAATTACACATAAAATTTGAGGAAAACACCCTGGTCTCAACTGAAGTCTCAAACATCCCTGATGGTGCCATCCTAAAATCTCAGGACCTGAAACTGATACACAACGTTTCCCCACAACAACACGATCCTTGAATTGTATGGAAGTTGCAAAAACCCTCCAAATCATGTTTGACACTATTATACCCACCTAGAATAACATTTGGGGTTAAAGATAAAGCAATAGACCATTCGTCAGAATTGTTTGCTTAGAGAAAATTTTATTTTTCGGTCCTGAATCAGTTAGTAAAGGAATTTCAGCACAGTTCACTAGACGTTTTTCTACTGGATCTTTACAAAAAGGAAAGACTTTTTCATGTATCTTCACAAACAAAACCATATTTCTCACGTCATCGCACAAATGATCAGACTCACCTTCCATCACAGAATTAACCTTAACTTTAACATTCTTGGCACCTGTGCATAAACAAGCAAAGTGATTAATTAGACAGCATTTACTGCATTTATTACCCATCACTGGGCATTGTTTGTACCATGTAACGTGTTTAGAACCACAGGATTTAAACCTTGATTTTTACTTCTAACTACAAGAGTGTCTATTGTGGCTTTATTGATTTCTTTCAAGTATTCTTTTGAATCTTGAATGTTGATAGCAATGTCAATGGTTTCCTCAAGAGATGGGTTTTTATGAGTTAGTAAAAGCTCTGGTATTTTTTTTTTAATTAAAGCACCTAGGGTCAGATGTAGCAAAAATAAAAATTGCGACTCGCATTTTGCGAGTTGATGCGACTCGCAAAATGCGAGTCGCAAATTGGAATGCCAGAAAAAAAAGGGATCCGATTTTGCGACTCGCAGCCGGACTCGCAACGCTGTGTGCGAGTCCGCAGTTTGCGAGGTCGCTGTTTGCGAGTGTGCAAAAACGAACTCGCAATTAGCGAGTGGGTGTCGCAAATTGCGAATACCTTCAAAATTGCTTGCAGATGCAGCAGAACACTCCAGAAAGCATACCAGAACACCCTGGAAACACTTCCTGGCACATGATGATGACATCACAGCCAGGAAGTTAACAAATACACCTGGGAGGAGGGCTCAACAGTGAGCAGTGTCTCTGCCACTCACAGTAGGGTGCTGAGGAGTGGTAGGCACAGCACCATGGACGCAGCAGGGACCAGCCAGGCTGGCAGGAGGGGCAGGAGATCATAGATAACAGCCAGGACAGATTCATGTGGCACATGGCGTTAATGTGCCACATGACTGGTTGGCATTTTCCTGCCCATGGACAATTTCAACTTGTATATAGTTTCTTCATGACATTAATAAAACAGTTATTTTTGTTCCACTTAACAAATGGTTAATAGGTGAGTATGGTGGGAGTTGACACGTACCGTCCAGAATATTGCGTTGCAATGTGGTCCCGTCTCAGTCTGCCTTGATTAGCTAGACTCCAATCCCCATGATGGCGATGTGGTTGTTCTTGCTCTTCATCATCAGGATCTGGGTCTGCAGGGGTGAGAGGTAGCCCACGTCGGGTGGCTATGTTGTGGAGGATGGCGCATGCGACCACAATTTTGAAAGCGGTAATGGGGGTGTATTGGAGGGCGCCTCCGCTGCGGTGGAGGCATCGGAATCTTGCCTTCAGGAGTCCGAAGGTGCGCTCTATGAGGTTCCTGGTCCTCTTATGCGCACTGTTGTATTGCCTCTCTGAATCATTGCTGGGTGTTAAAAATGGAGTCATGATCCATGGCCTTAGAGCATATGCACTGTCACCTGTTGGGCACAAAAGTACACTGTTAGTAAGTCCAGATAGTCGTGCACAGTGACCTGTGTGTATGTCTGCAAGGTGTATGCAGCTCTACCTAGGAGGTATCCGTCTCCAAACTCCCCACGTTCCAGGCGTTGATGTATCCCACTATGTCTAAAAATTTATGAGTCATGGGTACTGCCTGGAAACGTAGCTACGATGTCCGTGATGACGTAATGGGCATCACAAACAACCTGTATGTTGAGTGAGTGGGTACACTTTCTGTTGCGGAAAATATGTTCCAGATTAGCGGGGGGCATATCTGAATGTGTGTCCCATCTACACATCCAATGACATGGGGGAAGTGGGCAATGCGGTAAAAGTCCAGCTTGGTGCTGTTAATTTCTGCCTCATTCCTTGGTAAGTATATGAACTGAGACCTGTGCGCTACTAAGGCATCTAGGAATGCCCTGAGGAACCTTGACACTGCACTTTGGGATACCCCACCTGCCACGGCAATGACCCCCTGATAGCTCCCTGAGGCCAAGAGGTGCAGTGCGCATAGTACTTGCACATGCGTAGGGATGGCGCAGCCACGCAGAGTCTTGTGTTCTAGCTGTGGTTTTAGTAAATCTATTCATTCTAGAATGGCAGCGCTGCTAAGGCGGTATTTATCATAGATCTCCTCTTCAGTTTGCTGGAAAAGGGTCTGCCTTGTTCTATATATCTTCTCCTGTCTGTGGCCCCTCCTCCTCCTCTGCTGGGCTGCGTAGACTCTCCTCCTCACTGCTATCAGGTATATGTCCGCCATCTTAAGTGACCCAGATGCCTTCTGGGTCTCCTTTTATACTTTGGTAATGGTTACCACTTGCTCTGAGTTAGTGGTAAATGCGACTTGCAAACTGGGCTTTTTGCGACTAGTCGCAATTTGCGAGTTGCAATTGCATAAGGTTTGCGACTCGCAAATTGCGACTTGCTATTTGCGGGTCACAAAATGGGGTCGCAACGGATGCGACTCGCAAACGGGTCCCATCGCTTTTTGCGAGTCGGAAATGGGCTTTTTGCATCCCATTTCCGATTTTGCACTGTCGCAAATTGCGAATCGGCCCGTTTGCGAGTCGCAAACGTTTGCTACATCTGGCCCCTAGTCACTAACTGATCCCTAATGAATTAATTTGTAAAAGTAACAAACTCACAATTCGCTGAAAACTACATTTTGAAAATGACAGATCAAGGCATGCGCATCGCCACACATTACACACTCCAACTTCGCCGTCAAGCACACTTTCGTTTTTGTTCAATTTGTGGCAAGTGTACCACAGGAATATAGCTCTATTTAAAGTGACTGTAGCATGTGATTAGCCAATAATAACAACAGGAAAGGCCAAATAGTGTGCATATTGCTGAAAGTTGAAACAATATGAATACTCTTCACTGCGAATCTCAATGCATAGGTGCTGGTTTGCCAAAGAGATTAAGCCACGATAAAAACAGATGTCAATATAAAGAGCATTGCTCTTGACGATATAATGTCAAAACAAGTTATTGAGTGGAGCAGCAGAGAAACTCAATCCACACTTTAAAAGTGTTACCAGCTGTACAGCGTTGTGCTGTCTTCTGCCTCCAATAGAGGGAACGCCACTTGCTCCTCTTCTCATCAAACACAGGCAGCCGAAACAAGTCCACAACATAGGCTGATACATTGGGGAAATAAAGGAGTCTACGAATATCCTCTGTGTCACTCATTGCTAGTGATGCAAGTTAGTTGCATATGTAGGCAGTATAAAATGGGAGACAACAACAGAAACTCCTGCTCCCAGCCCGCTCCAATGGCCATCACTTGACCAACTGTTGTACTGACATTATATCACCAACATCCCTGAAAAGGAATCCTCAAGAGCATAACCAGAACACAATAATCACATACTGTATATCACACACATACACATACAAATACACACATGTCACTGGACATGGGAACAGATGACTCACAAGGCACTTTGAAGCACAGGCACAGAGGAAGGTCGAAGAGTGACAGCAGATACCCAGGATAACATAGAAATCATGACATGTATCCCACTGCTGTATATACTCTTTGGGCTTCATTGGGAGTTTGGCAGCGACCATTGGCCCACCAGACCTATGGGGAGGAGACCGCTGTGAAGCTGGAGGTCTCCCCCTGGCCCTATTACAATGTTTCCACTGGGCTGCCTGGTGGAAACCTCTGTTAGGAGGTTTCCGCTGATCAGTCTGATGGAAACAGAGCAGCGGCATTGGCTTTGGCTTCTCAAGGAGCTGAGGCCAATGCCGTTGCACAGAGGGTGCCCCCAACACCCTCAGAATGCTCATTGTCTGCCATAGAAGACAGTGCACATTCTGAAGGTGCTGGCCCAAGACATGGTAATAGAAGGCACCCCCTGTGGCTACAGCTCTGCCTTTCTGCCATGATGGCTTTCATGAGAGGGAAGACATGATCAGCATGGCGGTGCTGAATTCAGCACCGCCGTGGCTGACCACAACTTTGACCACCACCAACCCATCGGGATCTGTGATCCTGGCAGTGACAGCGGTCTCCTGGTGGTCCGACCACCAGGGTCATAATCTGGCAGTCGAACCGCCAGGATTGTTCATGACCGCCAAACCTGTAATGAGGCTCTGTGTCTGGAAAGGTGTTTTACTAACATATACAGGGCAGACTTTAACATGGTTTTACATTGTTTACTAGCAATTTTGAGACGAGTGTTTTTAGTCAAAAAAGGACAAGCTGTGCCCGTCTTTTGGTAAGTGTCATGTAGTATTTCTGAATCATCTAGAGCAGACTGCACTCTCATTACGTGGAATAGTGAAGTAAATCGGCAGCTGGATGCAGGGGAAGAGTCTCTGCCCTTCAGCTAGTCTAGCACCAGCGATATTTCCAAACTCTCTCAAGGTCTTTAGCCTCTTTACCAGTTGTAGGCAGTTGGCAGTCTAGGCCCCTTGTCAAACTGCTCACTGCATCTTGGGTCATTAGACGCATCCTGTCTGTGTCCCTCTGCCATTTAGCATTAACGAAAAAACAAAATGCTGTCGGTTGATTCACGGACGTGTCTTAATTATAGTCCAACCTTAAACAGGCTTTCTAGTAGCTGGGGATACTGTGTATGACGGGTTCTCCACAAAAGGGGAAAAAAGTGCATTTCATCTCATCTAAATGAAAATGAGATACCAGACGTGGTACACTTAGAGAGGTAGAAGGAGATATTAGGATTAGGGCAATTATAACACCAAAGACTCAGCAGCTGGTTCATTCGACGATTGCCAGAGAAAGATTAAAGAGGCCATCGAAAAGGGTCTTCTTGTCAACCAGTGCAATCATGCTGGAAATATACACAAAGGAATATGCTGAGCTTGTATGATGTTAATGTTAAGACGTAACTGCAAATATGCCATTAAATGATATTGGTACATTATCCTGTTTACTGTTTCTCCTTGGCCCTACTCGATCCAACTGTTAAAAAAGTCTTAACAATGTGCCCCGATTATTGTTATCTCATCAGTAAAGGTATTTGTCTCTGCCGAATGCTCATTTCTCTACCAACTTGCATGTGAGTGTCACTTGTCATCTACTTTGCAGAAAAGTTGAAGTCTAAAAGATCATCTTCCCCACCCACCTACGATTCTTTTGATATTATGAAATGCCTTGGAAATGAGCAACTCCCCCCACCAGTCTTATGAAGTCTAGACAGTGTTAGTTTTGGACAGTTTGCCAGTGCATACACTACAACTGCATCCCTATTTTTCCTACTATTAGAGCGTAAAATATATGAGAGACATTGCAGCATTTGAAAGTCATTCACCTATTTGTCAATCTAAAAAATATTTCTTTGCTTAAGAGTCAATCAAATTACGGGGTTAAATCACATTTGAAAATAAGGCCATACTGGAAAAAGCACCTTCCTTTAAAATAAAACCCACAGATGTTGTATGGGTATTTTAATTTCTAACTGTTTTCATTACAGCTGTAGTAAATTCATTACTATGATCAAGAAATTCCCCAAACTAAAAGGAAGCATTTATCAGTTTGCCTAACATACACAACATATATGTTGCAAAGCTTTTTATTTAGAGTCCAGCTACAAAGGCGAAAAAGTATAGTATGCAATTTACTACTCATTTCTTCCATTACAGTGATTTTGAGTAATGAAGCAATACAAAATTACCATGAGAATAGTCTACACTGACGACAGATTGTATTATGAGATCTGGAACTAACAGTGCAAATAAATGTGAAAAAATGTAAAACTGTTGCCAAACGTATTCCACTTTGACGTACACAAACCATACCCCAGAGGTACCAACATGGGGTAACTTTATTATAACATCAGGGTATCGTCCCTGGATTTAATGTGAACATTTGAATGAAAGCGACAGCAGGCCTAGGGACCTCCGCATGTGTTATTGAAGTGATTGTATTGCATATCTCATCCAAGCTGGCTTATTTTCTTTCTTTGTCAGATTCGCCTATAAATAAGTGCAATTTGAATATTTGCATAGGGGGTTTAAGGGAAACATTATTTTCTCATTTCTACATTTATTTCAGGATACCATCCATTGAGCAGTGGCCAAACTGAATGTTTGAAATTGTTTTTAAATCAATGTAGGAGATGATTAACAAATGTATTACAATTATACTTTAAAATGTCTCTCATAAAGATGCTACATATTAATCTGCCAGAGGGTGTGCTTGCTTGTGCACATATGGTTATCATTATCAAATGTCACCCCTAGCTTCTATAACCACTTGCCCTGATCCTTCAGGCATTGCTTCCATTTAGCAACTGTAGAACATGCATCAAGCAGTGGCATACACAATGCCAATCTTCAAAGAGTAGCAACAGTCCAAACCCACAACAGATATCAGGTGGCCTTTTCAAATCAGCAAATGAGTTTAATTTCTTCAATAAATTAACAAAACCTCAATTGGGCTATGAAATTGATTATATCATTATTCCAGGGAAATTTATTAGATATAGTTGATTGAGCAATTGTGCTTTTTAGGGTGGCCAAGGGTATGAACGTTCACTATGTTTATCAGATCTAATCTCACACTATTCCTGATTGTTAATCAATCACACTTGTCATACCCCTTATATCTAGTGGAATTGGTTTGAGAATATGAATTCAAGGCTATTTGTGATTTTTAATAGCATTGTAACTAGTTGTTCTATCTCATGGACTAGAAAGGGCTTATTTACTATTTACAGGAACCTTTAATACAGGTACACGGAATTCATTTGCTCTGCTGTTTTTGTTGCACTTATAATGCATGCTTCCCATTTGTCAGTATTTACCTGGCCGCTCTCACTATATGGGCTACGGTGTTTGGAGAGCTTCACTGTGACCTTGGCATCTAAGGAGAACTGTGTTGCAGTACAATCTGTCCATGCTTCAGTCATGATAAGGGTCTCTGAAGACTGTTGTTTCACTATGAAAGACTGACTGAAATCTTGCACAGTTTTGCACAAATGTCTGTGCCTGAAAGTTTTACATTGCGATGTAACAAGTAACTTCTATGCAGTGCCTGAGATTAGTCAACGTGCCAATAAGAGGTCCTCGTCGGCGTACTGACGTCAGTTTTCCTTTTTTCCGTGCCTTCGACACCAACGTTTTTTCTTCCTGGCTCGTTGATAACTGTAGCGCTTTTTGGTGGTTACAATGTGGCCTCCAAAAAAGTCCAGTTTCAAGCCGTGTAGAGAATGCGGGGGTCGGATGTCGGTGACCGACCCCCATTCGGATTGTATTTGGTGCCTTAGTTCGGAGCATGATGTGGAAGGATGCTCTTCGTGCCAGAGCATGAATCCGAAAGCTCTGAAAGAGCATGAGGCGAAGCTTTTCTTGGCAAAAGCGAAGAAGAAGGGCCATAAAAAGGATTCCTCCCATGCTTCACCCAAAAAGCATAAGAAGCGGCGTCATCATGACTCTCGGAGCCGTCATGACTCTCGCGCCGTTCGGAGCACAGCCGGTCGAGGTCTCGCTCTCGGTCTTCTCGACGCCAGAAGACATGGGAGATGAGCCCTACTGTCACGCCTCAGCCCGAGAGTCTGGAGTTGTCGCCGGCGCCATCTGTATTTGAGGTCATTCATCGTAGCCCTCAGTTTTCGCCAGCATCGAGGGAGCCTGATGTACAGCAGACCTCTGCTCAACAATACCCGGCTTCCCCGGCTTCCCCGGCTCCAGGGACGGATCCAGCGGCATTTTTTAATGCTATGTATGCCGTGTTCCAATCCATGGCCCCTGCTGGTGCACCGGCGGGTCCCACGGGGCCACTGGCGTTTAATTTGGGCTCTCCGGCGCAGTACAAGGTGGCTCCATTCATGCCCTTCTGCCCTTCGGAGACTGGCGGTTCGGCGCCGAGGGTATCCCCTGGTAGGAGTCCTCCACTTGTGACAGTGGATCCTCCTTCACGTCAACCGACTCCATCACCGTGCCATCCGACGTCGTTGATGTCCCCATCCAGACCGGCTCCATCGCCTTCCTGCCAACCGACTCGGGCCTGGATACTTTGGATTCCGTAGCCAGGGCCATGGGAACATCTGTGGCTACTAGGGGGCATGCCTGGTTAAGGTCCTCTGGTTTTTCGTCGGATGTTCAATCCACCTTAATGGATCAACCATTTGATGGGGAAAAGTTGTTTGGGGACAAGGTGGACTCTGCCCTTGAACGGTTTAAGGACTGTCGGGCTGCAGCTAAGTCCTTGGGCTTACAGACCTCTGCTACAACAACTTATAGACCTTTTCACAGGTTTCGGGGGTTCACTCGAGGCTCTGCCTTTCGGAGGTCGCAGTCCTTCACCCAGCAACCTGCCAATCCACCCTATTGTGCCTTTAGATGGCGGGTAGGGGTAGAGCTAGAGGGCCAGCCCAGCAGCTGTCATCTTCGTCATCCTCCTCTGGTGGACAACAGCAGAAGCAGCCCTAGTTTTCCCCACTTTATCATCCATGCTTCTCCTGTAGGGGGAAGATTGAGTCTTTTTCTGCAGAAATGGAAGTCAATTACAACAGACTCGTGGGTGCTAAGAATTGTGGAAAAGGGCTATGCTCTCCCCTTTTCAGGAGTTCCCTCCTCCCTTTCCCCCCGTCCCTCCTTTTGTTCAGAAGACCATCTTCTGTTGTTGCAACAGGAGGTTGTCACCATGTTGGCAAAGGGAGCTATAGAGTTGGTGCCGTTGCAGGAAAGGGGTCAGGGGTGTTATTCAAGATATTTCCTGATTCCCAAAGTGGACGGTCGGTTACGGCCGATCCTAGACTTGAGGATTTTGAATTTGTTCCTCAAGCAGGAAAAATTCAAAATGCTGACCCTAGCGCAGGTACTATTGGCGTTGAACGAAGGAGACTGGTTGGTGTCTGTCGACTTGCAGGTCGCGTACTTTCATGTTCCGATAATCAAGTCGCACAGGAAGTATCTCCGGTTTGTGGTCGGAACGCAAGACTACCAGTTTGCGGTCCTTCCGTTTGGACTTACTTCAGCACCTCGGGTTTTTACGAAGGTGATGGCAGTTGTTGCAGCACATCTCAGAAGGAGGGAAGTAGCGGTTTTTCCCTACCTGGAGGATTGGTTGATCAAAGCCAAGTCTCCAGAGCTTGTGTTGTCTCATCTGCGAATGACAACCCAACTGTTGTTTGATCTGGGTTTTTCTGTAAATGTGCCCAAATCTCACCTGGAGCCCTCTCAACGTCTCCTGTTCATAGGGGCAGTACTGGACACAACAATGTTTCGGGCCTACCCCCGCCTCAGTGGGTTCGGGACATTCAGGCGCTGATTCCGTTGTTTCAAGTTGGAGAGGCAGTTCCAGTCCTCAAGGTCTTACGCCTGCTAAGTCTGTTTGCTTCTTACATTCTGTTGGTCACTCACGCTCGCTGGCATATGAGGGCTCTTCAGTGGTGCCTCCGCAGGCAGTGGTTCCAGCACAAAGGAGATCTCAGGGACTCAATAAAGATCTCCAAGGACGCTGTAGCGGATCTTCATTGGTGGACAGTGGACGGCAACCTTTCCCAAAGAAAACCATTTTCACTACCACCTCCGGTGGCCACAGTGATATCGGATGCTTCCACTCTAGGGTGGGGAGCTCATCTGGGGGACCTGGAGATCAAGGGTCATTGGTCTCCAGCGGAACAGATGTTGCATATCAATCTGTTGGAATTGCGGGAGGTACGTTTGGCGCTCAAGGCCTTCCTCCCTTCCCTTCGCAGTCAGTCAGTTCAGATCTTAACAGACAACACTACCGCGATGTGGTATATAAACAAGCAGGGAGGAGTAGGGCCGTACCTTCTCTGCAGAGAAGCTCTGCGGCTCTGGTCCTGGGCTCAGGACCATCAGATTTGCTTAATAGCGAATCATTTGGCCGGAGTTCTGAATGTACGTGCGGACGGTCTGTCGTCACTTCTCAATAGATCACGAGTGGCGTCTCCATCCAGACCTGGTCCTCTACATCTTCGGGACGTGGGGTACTCCTCAGGTGGATTTATTCACCACTCGAGAGAACGCGCATTGCCCGTTGTTCTGCAGCCTCCAGTATCCGTTGCAAGGGGCATTGGGGGAAAGTGTTTCAGATGTCCTGGAGCGGCCAGTTGCTTTACGCGTTTCCCCCCATACCCTTGATTCCTCGGGTTCTGAGGAAGGTTCGTCAAGACCGGGCCCAAGTCATCTTGGTGGCACCAGACTGGCCGAGAAGGGTATGGTATTCAGACCTGCTTCAACTCTCTCAGTGCCCTCCACTCCGTCTCCCGCTCAGGGCAGACCTCTCACAGTCGCAGGGGCAGGTTCTACACCCCCACCTCCAGAGCCTGCACCTTCATGCCTGGAGATTGAACGGGGCAACCTGAGTTCGTTTTCTCTCCCACCGGATGTAGTGAATGTTATTCTATCATCCAGGCGACACTTCACTAAATCCATTTATGCCGGCAGGTGGGCAAAATGTATGGTTTGGTGTGGGGAGAATCAAAAAGATCCCTTGAAGGCCCACCTTTCAGATATTCTTTTGTTTGCTCTTAGTTTAGCAAGGAAAGGCTGTACGGTAGCTACGGTAAAAGGTTATTTGGCGGCTCTGTCGGCTTTTCTTTGCCTTCCGGACCAGCCCTCTTTCTTTAAATCTCCAATTGTAAATAGGTTTATTAAAGGTTTAGTGAATAAGTTTCCTCCCACACCCTTTCACATGCCTCAGTGGGACTTGAATCTGGTATTAACGTTCTTGATGGGTTTGCCTTTCGAGCCCATGCATTCATGTCCGTTGAGATATTTGGTCTTAAAGACTGTTTTCTTAATTGCGATCACATCTGCTAGGAGGGTTGGGGAACTTCAAGCCCTTTCTGTTAAACCTCCTTTTACCATGTTTTTCCCGGATAAAGTGGTGCTGAAAACCAGGGCAGCTTTTCTGCCAAAAGTTGTCACTCCTCTTCATATAGGGCAGTCTATTACCCTACCCTCGTTCTACCCTTCTCCCCACCCTTCTAAAGATGAAGAGAGGCTCCATAGGTTGGACCCTAAGAGGGGGCTGAGTTTATACCTGGAGAGGACTAAGGACTTTCGCCTGGATGATCAGGTGTTCGTAGGGTATGTTGGACAGCGAAAGGGCAGAGTGGTCCAGAAACGAACACTCTCCGGGTGGGTCATCTTGTGTATTAAGATTTGTTACTATCTGGTGAAGAAAGTCCCTCCTGAAGGTATCAGGGCCCATTCTACTAGAGCTAAGTCTGATTCCTCGGCCCTAGCGAGAGGAGTTCCGTTAGTAGATATAATCAAAGCGGCAACTCGGGCGTCCCTCCATACCTTCGTAAAACATTATTGTTTGGACTCTGAAGTGAGGAGGGACGGTCATTTTGCTCGTTCGGTATTGCAAGATTTCTTGGTGTAATCAGGCATGCACCCACCACCGAGTGCGGTACTGCTTTGGGACTCTATTCATAAGGTGAGGAATCCACAGGTAGTTGTATCCATCAGAAGAACAAGTTACTTACCTTTGGTAACGCTTTTTCTGGTGGATACACTAGCTACCTGTGGATTCCTCACGGTCCCTCCCGCGTCCCCGTTGCCTGCCTGATTTCACAGTTATCTTGCAGTGGTTGGAAATATGTTTATTTGTATATATGTATATATATGTATTTTAAGGTATCTATGTAAATATATGGGTTCAATGGACAATGTTATTGTGTGTGTATATATATCTTTCTTTACGGTTTTTGATGGGTCGGTTCTCACCTGTTCGCCTCAAAGGCATGTAAAAAGTGAGGTGAAACTGACGTCAGTACGCCGACGAGGACCTCTTATTGGCACGTTGACGTCAGACGGAGTCACGTGGAGCCGTGCCATTATGACATCCTCGTCGACGTGGACAGCTAGGAAGAAGACTTTTCGTCGGATGCTGATGTAAGGACGAATTCATAAGGTGAGGAATCCACAGGTAGCTAGTGTATCCACCAGAAAAAGCGTTACCGAAGGTAAGTAACTTGTTCTTCAGTGCGGAAGAAAGTGAGAAAATAGAGAAAAAATAAAAATTGTTGGAACTTTTGGAGGTGATGCTTGCAAAAGATAAAGTGTAGGTGAAGGACATACAAGTTCTTCTCCAATTTAATTTTGCAATTTTGCATGCAAGGTGGTGAGTGCAGGTCATACTTCTTGTAGAAGGCTGGGCTTAGCCTTATCAGGTTTTTTGCTCCCACATCACAAGGTCCCTTTGAACATAGGAGCGAAGGCTGATCTTAGAGTCTGTTCAGAATTTTTGAGGGACTTCAATGTCGTCCCATTGGAGTGGATGGAGAGGAGGTTGAGTGGTCTTTGGAACTGTTTTTGGATGTTGCAGGAGGTTCTGGATTTGGAGTTTTATGACAGGAGAGATGTGGTGTGCTGAGTCCTGGCTCGGGGAGTGGTAGTTTGGTGATTTAAGTATTGCTTTCTTGGAGTTTTTCCAATTTCTTGTCTGTTTGTGGGGCAAACGTTTTGTCTATATAACAGTGTTGTTTAATATGGATAATATGGCTGTTGTAAACATTGTTCACAGGCAGTTGGCAGTGGGTGTGAAGGTTTTATAGTTATTGGGGATTTTTGTATTGGAATGTTTGTGCGACAATATTGTTTTCAAGCCACCGCATATAGGAGTGGATAATGACATTGTGGATGCTCTGTCTTGTTTGCAGTGACAGAGATTCCGTTATGTGGCACCAGGGCGGCAAGAGGAAGATACAAATGCCAGAATACCTTTGGAGCCTAGTATTGCGTTATTTAATATGTGTATTTTGACTACGGCACTATGGGTTGCACGATGTTGGTTGAGACTTAGTTTTTAAGTAAACTATCACATATCTGTAGTATGCTGTTGGTTTTTACTCTCGTAGTAGTTGTGGGTATTTGTTTGAAGTTTTTTGAGTAATTGTCAATTGGTGTTCTATTTCCCTCTCACCAAGTTTAAGGTGACTTAATTTTTCACATTTCACCTCCCTTTGGGCTTTGACACATACTTATTACTAATTTGACGGTTGAGCATTTTGGTCTTAACTCGTTTGTATTATTTATGATTTCTAGCCCTGAAGAAGTCGTAAGGGATGTAAACTATTCCTAAAGACGAAACAGGTGTTGGCTGGAAAGCTGGAAGTACTAATTTCCTTGGACTGCAGACTGTTCAATGTGAAAATACATTTTGAATAAACTTTGGACTGATCAAGTGACCGTATTTGATTCTATAACCTACATGGTGCAATTTGGACTGATCTGTGTAACTATTTTCTATGTCAATTATACATCTTAATGTTCCTGGTGTTTGTTTAGGGGCCCCTCATTGTGTATTCTTTTGAGTTTAGAGGTTGTTTTGACCTCTGAGGGTTGGGTGTTTCCCTTGTGAGGCTCCCCGGCACTTATATAGGTAGATTGGCACCCTGAGCGCCATATCTCCTCAAATTACACCCCGTTCTATGATTGGTGTTAAAGCGGCGGCTAAACCGCCAACAGGCTGGCGGTAAAAAAAATGGAATTCCGACCCTGGCGGAAACCGCCAACAGAGACCGCCACTTCAACACACTGCCCGCCACGGCGGGACAAACAAACAGCGCGGCAGTCACCGCCAACAGACAGGCGGGAGTCAATGTACCGGCCACCCTATCACAACCTACCAATCTGCCACCTTTTCCGGGGCGGTAGCCCCGCCGATAAAAACATGGCGGAAACAGCCATATCGAACGGAAAACGCTCACCTCCATACACCCCACGAGGAATCTGGACAGCATGGAACCCGAACTCCACATCCTCCCAGCGATACTCTTCCTGCTCCTCTACCAGGAGCACGAACGCCGGCGCAGAAGACAACGGTGAGTACTGCACCTACGACACAGGGGAGGGGGGAGGCAAAAAATTACGGGGACACACATACGCCACACCCCCACCCCCACCCTCACCCACTACAACACACACATCAATGCATAGCAATACATCACAGTTACCCCCCCCCCCCAAACCCCCTGGAAGAATGCAAAGACAAAAGGAAATGATTCTAAACATTGGAATATATATATACTGGCTTTAAAAAAAATCACACATCTAAAACTTTTATATACATATATTTACAAGTCCGATCATTGTAGCAGGCATTGTTCGTGGACCACTGGGCCCAAATCACATGGGCAAAGCCCACACAGGATACCTGACTCCAACGGAGAGAACACTGCAGGGACATCAGATAGGAAAACTACAGGCACCTCAGGGGGAAGGGAAGGGGGGGCACCTCAGCCAGATGAGTCCACGATGCCAGATCCACGAGGGGCCTCCATGGCCACTGTTCCATCCTGGGGAGTGCAAAGCCACAGTCTCTCAAGTCTCTACAGTGGGTGGCTTGCCCACTGTTCCATCCTGGGGAGTGCAAAGCCACAGTCTCTCAAGTCTCTACAGTGGGTGGGTTGCCCACTGTTCCATCCTGGGGAGTGCAAAGCCACAGTCTCTCAAGTCTTTACAGTGGGTGGGTTGCCCACTGTTCCATCCTGGGGAGTGCAAAGCCACAGTCTCTCAAGTCTCTACAGTGGGTGGGTTGCCCACTGTTCCATCCTGGGGAGTGCAAAGCCACAGTCTCTCAAGTCTCTACAGTGGGTGGCTTGCCCACTGTTCCATCCTGGGAAGTGCAAAGCCACAGTCTCTCAAGTCTCTACAGTGGGTGGCTTGCCCACTGGTCCATCCTGGGGAGTGCAAAGCCACAGTCTCACAAGTGGATAACAGTCTCCACTGGTTCTGTAGGGGGACTGGTGCCCAGAGCTCTTCGTGCAGCCCTGCCCGACACAGATGCGGGCCTGCCCCTGCTGCCAATGGGCCAGCGGTGCTTGAGACGGCGGTGCCCAGTTCAGCGGTGCTTGAGATGAAGGGCCCAGTTCAGCGGTGCTTGAGACGGCGGTGCCCAGTTCAGCGGTGCTTGAGACGGCGGTGCCCAGTGCAGCGGTGCTTGAGACGGCGGTGCCCAGTTCAGCGGTGCTTGAGATGAAGGGCCCAGTTCAGCTGTGCTTGAGATGAAGAGCCCAGTTCAGCGGTGCTTGAGACGGCAGTGCCCAGTGCAGCGGTGCTTGAGATGAAGGGCCCAGTTCAGCGGTGCTTGAGACGGCGGTGCCCAGTTCAGCGTTGCTTCGGATGAGTGCCCAGTTCAGCAGATCCGGCCATGGCGTGGAGGTCATTCGCCACCTGACCTGTGGCTGGCGGGGCCTTCCTGGCCATCTGTGGTGTGGCTGGCGGGGCCCTCCTGGGCTGCAGTACCGGGCCTGTTGGTGTCCTCCTGCCCACCTGGGATGGGGCTGGCGGGGCCCTCCTGGCCAGCTGGGCTGATGGTGGTCTTGTCGGGCGTGCTGCCCTTCCCAGCCTTCCCTGATTGCCTGTGGCCCTTCCCCACCTTTGGCGTTGTGCCAGCTGGCACCACGCTTCCTGCCGGAGCCATGGTAGGGATTTTGGTCCCTGGTGTTTTCGGCCTCTCGCGCCGGCCACTGCCAATCTTCAGATGTTTTTCCGGGGGTGGGCTGGCCGTGCCTTGGCTCCGTACTGAACTGGCTGCCCTTGAGTGTGGGGGACTCCACAGTCCATGGCAGACTGTCATGACAGGTCGCGCTTTTGTGGTGGCTGAGGTGCTGACTGGAGTCCTATGAGATGGACGGGGTGGGGGAGTTGTAGGAAAGAGGTCAAGTTTGGAAAGGAAAAGCATTTTAGGAACAGAGGGACGGGTAGGTGTAGTGGGTATGGGAGTGGAGGAAGAGGTTGTGGTTGTAGGAGTTTGAAGTCTGGTGTCTTTGGGTGCAGGTGCTTGGGCTGGAGGCTGTCGTGAGGTGGATGGCTGTTGGGTGGGTGGCTGCCTGCGTTTGTGTATCTTGGAAGAGGGGGTGACAGACACACTGGGAGAGGACACAGGGGACGTGTGAATGGTAGTGGGGGTGGTGACTGCACGTGTGCGGGGGGTTCTGGTGGGTGTGCTGGTGATGGACGTAGTGGCTGAAGATGTTGTGCATGCAGGTGTGAGTGGAGACGTGACAGGGAGGGAGGAGGGAGACGAGGAGGAGGGGGACACAGTGGAGGCAGTGGGTGTTGGTATGTCTGCATGTGGATGTTGCTTGTGTGAATGCCTGTGTGATGTGTGGTGCTTATGTCTGGCTGAGCTTCCCTTGGGTGTTGAGGTGTGTGCAGGCTGGTCTGATGGTGTGTCTGGGATAGGCAGAGGTACAGATGATTGGGTATGGGTGGAGGAAGTTGGAGGGGGGAGGCTAGAGACAGGGACAATGGCTGCCATCAGTGCTGAGGCCAGAGTGTTGAACGATCGCTGAAGGGCAGCCTGACCAGAATGAATGCCCTCCAGGTATGCATTACTCTGGTGCACCTCCCTTTCTACACCCTGGATGGCATTCAAAATGGTAGACTGCCCAACAGTGAGCGTCCTCAGGAGGTCAATGACCTCCTCACTGAGGGCAGCAGGGGTGACTGGGGCAGGGCCTGAGGTGCCTGGGGCGAAGGAGATGCCCACCTTCCTGGGTGAGTGGGCAAGGGGCAAACACTGAGGGGCTGCTGGGAGGGCGGTGCTGGTGCGGGAGCTCGCTTCAAAGGACGAGTCGCTGTCACTGACATTAGCACGAGTCCCCGCTGTGGAGCTCCCCTCGCCCTCCGTCTCACTGGTGAATTCCGAATCCGTTGCATGGCCCGCCATGGCCATGTGAGATGCAGCTCCCGAGTGCTCCGATGCCACTTCTCCTCCGCCTGATGATGCTAATGCACACATGAACAGGAAGACAACAAAAAAGGGGGGACAGGACAGACACAGAAGCCCCCTGCACTACGCCGCGCACTTGGGGTCGACTACTCAATCCGTGGGACATGGCCTACAAGCCTATGGGCGACATCTGCACACATAGATGACACAGGGCCATGAATAGCTTTTACTTGGCACCCTACAGAGGTGGGGGGCGGGGGCACAGGGCCATGCCTTACGGAGGGGCCTAGCCTACAGAAATCGCCCTGGCCTAGGGATACCCACAGCCCTCCTCCCCCACCCAGACACCTCCACTGCGCGCCAAGTCACCAGGATTGGAGTGTACTCACCCCTTGTGTCTGCTGTGATGTCCTCACGCGCCCATCCAAATCGGGGTAGGCCACCGCCAGGATCCGGGACATCATGGGGGTCAAAGTCCGACTGGCACCCCTCCCATGCCATCCCCAGCTGAGCCTCCGCCGTCTTCCTGCTCCAGCGTCGGATGTCCTCCCATCTCTTCCGGCAGTGGGTGCCCCGTCTGTGGTGGACCCCCAGGGTCCGGACGTCCTTGGCGATGGCACACCAAATATCGATATTCTGGTGGGCGCTGACCTATGTGACATGTACAGGGGGAGAAAAATATTCATCACCTTCTGCATGCTCGATGTGAGTGGCCCCCCATCCCCACCCTTGCCATGTGGCACATGCTCTCATCCGTCTTTTGATGCATGCCTCAATCGCTCCCCTCCCCATAATCTTTCATCCACACCACTCAACACAGGCATTGCCCACAAAGCATGGTCCCAGTGTACTTACCTGTTGGTCTGGAGGACCGTAGAGTAGCGCATACTGGGGGAGGACCCCATCCACAAGTTTCTCCAATTCCTGAGCAGTGAAGGCAGGGGCCCTTTCCCCAGTCGCATGAGCCATTGTCTCTTCCAGACCGAGGTCACAGCAGCACTTGCAGTGTAGGTCCTCTCCTGTCGAAGATCAGGTATTGAGTGATTAAGCAGATAGAAAATGGCAGTCACGCCCGCGGCGGTGCGTACCGCAGCGGTGCATACCGCGACCGCCGGCGCACATCGTCATTGGCTCCTGAGACCCATAGGGTTCAATGTTAACCAATGCTGCTTAGCGCCGCGGTCTTCGACCGCCTACCGCCACGGTGTGCCACGCCAGCGCATTGACCTCACATCACATTGTCGCACTTCACAGGTCAGGCAGCCGCCATTTCAAGGGCCCACATGGCTTACTTTCTACTGCGTCACACATACCTAGGCCTTGCATCGACACTCATACAAGCCATTCAATGCATTGGGAATCGTGTTATATGCAAGCTGTGGGAACGTACCTGTGGGTTGATTGACTCTGTGCTCGCTGTTGTCCTTCATAGGCACCGTCCGCTGGGACATGCGAGGAGATGGAGAAATCTTCCTGTGTACAGACCGCTGGTGGACCTGTCGACAATGGAGGAAAGACATGTCATACTGACATACAGGCTTGACCGAGCCACTATTCATGAACTGTGTGCCCAGCTGGAGGCAGACCTGATGTCACCAATCCGCCAACCCACAGGGATCCCCCCTCTAGTGCAGGTTCTGTCAGTACTCCATTTCTTGGCAAGTGGGTCATTTCAAACAACAGTAGCCATATCATCAGGGATGTCCCAGCCTATGTTTTCCAAGGTGTTGTCCAGAGTGTTGTCTGCCCTGCTGAAACACATGCGCAGCTACATCGTTTTCCCTGAGGTGGGGGATTTGCCTACAGTGAAGGGTGATTTCTATGCTCTTGGACATATCCCCAACATCATAGGTGCCATTGATGGGACACATGTTGCTTTGGTCCCCCCCAGCAGGAGTGAACAGGTGTACAGGAACAGGAAGAGTTATCATTCCATGAATGTACAGATGGTGTGTTTGGCTGACCAGTACATCTCCCATGTTAATGCCAAGTTCCGTGGGTCAGTGCAAGACGCGTACATCCTGCGGAATAGCAGCATCCCTTACGTGATGGGTCAACTCCAGAGGCACCAGGTGTGGCTATTAGGGGACTCTGGTTACCCCAACCTGTCATGGCTACTGACCCCAGTGAGGAATCCCAGGACAAGGGCAGAGGAACAGTACAATGAGGCACATGGGCGGACTAGGAGGGTGATCGAGCGAACCTTTGTCCTCCTGAAGGCCAGGTTCAGGTGCCTCCATATGACAGGTGGATCCCTATTGTACCCTCCAAAGAAGGTGTGCCAGATCATCGTGGCCTGCTGTATACTTCATAACCTGGCTTTGCGACGACAGGTGCCTTTTCTGCAGGAGGATGTTCCAGATGGTGGTGTTGTAGCAGCTGTGGAGCCTGTGGAGAGTGAAGACGAGGAAGCCGAAGAGGACGACATAGAGAACAGGAACACAGTAATACAGCAGTATTTTCAATGACACACAGGTAAGAATCCACACCGGCATATTACATTTACTTAAAGACTACTCCCTCTCTACTGTCTGACCTTTTCCCCCAGTGTATGGTAACTGAGTTGTGACTTTCCCTTCCGATTTCAGAGCTGTGGTCCCCACTGCGTGACATCTGCTTTGTTTCCCCATGGACTACAGCTGTGTGACATTGGTATGTTGTCATCACAATGTAAATCAGCATTTTGGCATGGTCATGTCTAATACATTTGTTCCAAATCACAGCCAGACTCCTGATTGTTTTGTGCAATAACTGTGTTTATTACAGTGCTCTATATTGGTGGGTGGTTGCAAATTGGTGAGGGGTGATGGTGGAGGAATGTCCATGGCAGAGTCCAGAGTATTAGTATCACAGGTGCATTGTCCAAATGCCTTTGGAAAGTGGAGCAGGGGCAGTTTAAGGGTGGACAGGGTGACAATGTGGGACAGTGGGATGACAATCAGGGAGGTATCCTTTGCTGGCGGGGGTCTTGGCATCTTACTCTGTCTTCTTCCTGGATCTCAGGGACCGCTTGCGGGGTGGTTCTCCTTCTGCAGGGGGTGGGGTGGTGGTGGCCTGTTGGTCCTGTGGCGGGGCCTCCTGTCCACTAGCGCCGGCAGAGGTGGTAGGCAGTTCTTGGTCCATGCTAGTGTGAGGGGCCCTTTGTGGTGCCACAGTGTCCCGCAATGTGGTGACTACCTGATTCAGAGCCCCTACGATGGTGGCCAGGGCGGAATTGATGTTTCGTAGTTCCTCCCAGAACCCCATATACTGTTCCTCCTGCAGGAGCCGGATCTCCTGAAACCTAGCCAGTACTGTTGCCATCGTCTCCTGGGAATGATGGTATGCTCCCATGATGGAGGAGAGGGCCTCGTGGAGAGTGGGTTCCCTTGGCCTGTCCGCCCCCTGTCGCACAGCAGCCCTCCCAGTTCCCCTGTTTCCCTGTGCCTCCGTCCCCTGGACTGTGTGCCCACTACCACTGCCCCCAGGTCCCTGTTGTTGTTGGGGTGGTGGGTTACCCTGGGTGCCCTGTAGTGGTGGACACACCGCTGATTGATGTGTCCTGGGGACAGAGGTATAGGCCCGCTGGGTGGGTGCTGTGCTGGTGTTTCCAGAGGGGGGAAGGTCTGTGGAGGCCTGTGACTGGGTGAGGGGAACCGACTGTCCCTAGGTCCCCGATGGGCCGGGCTGGTCATGTAGATCCAGGTCGACAGAGGTGCTGTCATCACTGTGGGCCTCTTCTGGGGGTGGAGTAGATATTTGTGGACCCTCCTGCGCGGTGACGTGGCGTTCGGGTCCTGCAGGGGTATAAAAGTATGGTTATTGCATCTGTGTGTGCCATAGCGTGCAATGGGTGGGTGCCCGTGTACCCCAGTGCTGGCATTCCCGTCTGGGGGCTTTAGTGACGGTGGTTTGGGGGGGTGTATGGGTATGTGCAGTGGGCATGCTTTGGTGATGGGTGTCCATGCTTTGTGGTCGCATGCAGGGTTTGGGGTTGGGATGGGTGGGTTGTGATGGTGAGACATTTGCAGGGAGTAGGTGTGATAGGGGTGAGGGTGAGGGTGGGGGTATGAGTTGGCATGCAGGTGGGGTGGGGGGGATGAAGTAGTGAATTTTTGACTTACCAGAATCCATTCCTCCAGATACTCCTGCGAGGCCCTCAGGATGCAGGATCGCCAAGACCTGCTCCTCCCATGTTGTAAATTCTGGGGGAGGAGGTGGGGGTCCGCCGCTAGTCCGCTGCACCGCGATGTTGTGCCTGGATACCATTGAACTCACCTTCCCCCGTAGGTCGTTCCACCGCTTCCTGATGTCGTCCCTATTTCTTGGGTGCTGTCCCACAGCGTTGACCCTATCGACTATTCTGCTCCATAGCTCCATCTTCCTGGCAATGGTGGTGTGCTGTACCTGTGTCCCGAAGAGCTATGGCTCTACCCGTACAATATCCTCCACCATGACCCTGAGTTCATCATCAGAAAACCTGGGGTGTCTTTGCGGTGCCATGGGGTGGTGTGGGTGATGTGTGGGGTGGATTGTGTGGTGCTAAGTGTGGTGATGTGTATTGTGTTGTGTGAAGTGCATGGTAATATTGCTGGGTGACAGTAAAATGTGCGTCTGGGTGCTCGGATCTCTTTTCTCTGTGCGTGTTCACGATTCTGTTGGCGTGGAGGTTTGAGGGTGATGTGGGTGTGTGTTTTATATTGTATTCTGTGTGTGGGAGTGGTGTGTGTATGTGTTTCAGGTGTGTGTATTTGTAATTGTCCAATGTGGTGGTGTTTTGTAGAAGTGTGTGTATTTTGAGCGCGGCGGTGTGTACCGCCAATACAATACCGCGGTTGAAAGACTGCCGCGTGGATTCGTGGGTCGTGATGGCATGGGCGTATTTCTGTTGGTGTTACGGTGGAGGTTTGGTCATCGCCAGTTTCTCACTGCCCATTGGTGTGGCGGACTTTTGTGGATGTCTGTATTTTGGCGGTTTGCCTGTTGTGGGTCAGAATGACCGTGGCGGTTTACCGCGGCCGCGGCGGTGTTCTGGCGGTCTTCTGCACGGCAGTAAGCGCCTTTTACCGCCAAGGTTGGAATGAACCCCTATGTACGGCTTACTTGGGTGCTATAGTAATTTGTAAGTAATAGCCAGGGCCACTGGAATTCTGCGATTGTTGACGAAATAATGAAGTAATACTATTACAAAATGTACCGTAATATGCCGCATAATTTGCCTTTTCTTGCCGCATAATTTACTCAACCCTGGGGCATAATTTGGACCTCTACTGACCCATAATTCTAGTGGCCCTGGTAATACCTTGTTTACTCTTGTCTTGCTCTGGGCCTCAGCGAGAATACACTGAGGTCTGGATATGCACAGGCACTCATTGGTAAAGTGGGCAGCCTGTCAAGCAGTAAAATTAAAATTTGGAAGCAGATGGGGTTCGACAACACCAGAGGCAACCTAAGTGGTTTGGGAAAGGGATGATGTGCTGGCACAAGCTGTTGCCCAAGCTTTTAAGTGTTGGCAGGAGGGTCCCTGGGTCTGGGCGTGCTGCTAATTAATTTGGGAGAGAATGATTTACTGAAAATGAAATGTTTGGCCCTTTTGAAGCACATGAAGGATGATATTGGTGAGATTAAGGAGGTGTGGGCTGAAACTGCCATTTTACCGGCTGACTTTCTGACCAGGCATGAGTGGAGAACTGATTTGATGCCAGGGGTTACGGACAGGGTCAGAATGAACTTAGGTGGTCATTATGAACACAGCGGTAACAACCGCTGTGTTCATGCTGGCGGTCAAAATACTGATCGCCAGCGACCCCGGAACCCCACCGACCAAATTATGAAAATTTTTGTGGGCCGGCGGGTGGAAACATTGTTTCCGCCCGCCGGCTCACAGAAAGGCCCGGCCGAGATATTGATGGCAATTCCACATGGAGCCGTTGTCAATGCCTCTGTGCGGCAGGTGCAGCTGCACCCATTGCGCATATCACTGCCCGATTTTGCATGACGGGGCACTACACCAGGGCCCCTGCACTGCCCATGCACTGTCAATGCCTCTGTGCGGCAGGTGCAGCTGCACCCATTGCGCAGATCACTGTCCGATTTTGCACGACGGGGCACTGCACCAGGGCCCCTGCACTGTCCATGCAAAGTGCATGGGCAGTTCAGGGGCACCCCCTCCGCCAGCCTTTCCCTGGTGGGTGAATCCGCCAGGAAAAGGCTGGTGGAAATAGGAAGATTATCCGCAGGGTAGCGCAGCTACCCTGGCAGATAGTGTTTCCACTCACCGCCAGAAGCCTGCCAGTGAGTGAGGGCCACCAATGGTGGCCATCACCCTGTTCAGAATGTGGCGGGTTGGCCCGCCATGCCGGCTGGCGGTTTCAGCCGGCATGGCGGGCCAACCCGCCATGTTCGCAATGAGGGCCTTAATCAGAAAGATGGGGAAATTTAGCAAAGATGAATGCATTGCCTCGTGACAGTTTTTGGACATGATTTTCAGGATTTCAAAGAAAGTTGGTCAGATTTAGTCCCGTGATGAGTGGTGCAGGGGTAGTGGGAACAATTTGGGAGTCAAGAGGAAGCTAACAAAAGTTTGTGGAATACGTGATGATGTTGTAGATGGATGAAGCTTTGGAGTAGGGTCAGTTTGCTGTTGTACAGGAGAATATTTAAGGGTTCATTAGTGGAGGGTCAAGTTCCTGATTAAGTTTTGCGGTCTCCCAGGTGTATCAGGTGGGCGATGTCGCTCAGTAACCACAGGGGACATCATTGGCAGTCATGGTGGATGGGCGTGGCTAGAGGCTTTAAAGAAAAGGGCAGCTAGGACTGACCCTCCTTTATTCTGTTGACAGGTGGGCACCCCAGTCGGTAGGGACACTAATAGTTTTTTGTCGCCCTCCAACCCGACATTTGGAGATTCCAGGGTTGGTTTACTAAGTAAACTTATAGTTTCAGGGCCTTGTATAGTTAGACAAGGGTCAACTGTTTATGTTGTGTGATGGTTGTTTCAGTTGTCTCTGATAAGCAGGTGCAGCAGTTAAATTTAGCAGTTTTGGGGCATGATGTTTAGGTTCTCAAGGCATGTTGGTCATGTTGAGGCCCTGGTTGAGAGGCGCAGGGGTTGGACAAGGTGGGAGGGGTGGCATTTGGAAGACAATAGGAAGATAAACGTTTGGAGTATATGTGGTAAAGTTGTAGATTAATGTAGCTTTGCAGTGAGGAGTTTTTGCTACTGAACAGGAAAATGTTTAAGGGTTTGTTAGGGAAAAACAGCATTTATCACGAAAGCCAAACAATGAGAGGCCTTTACAATGAAAGCCTTATAACAAAAATGCCTTTACAACAAAAGGCTTTTACAACGAAATTGTTTAGAACGAACATGCCGTTTGTAATGAAAATTGTAATAAATGTAAGTATATTGCAGGTAAGTAAAAATATTTTAAATATAGATGTGTGTCTGTGTGTATATATTTATATATATATGAAATCTAGTGGCGGTCCTTACTAGGTAGTTATAGTTAGGACCATGTTTCAAAAAAAGTGTTTTTTGTCTTGCTTGTATCTTTGGCACTGTTGGATAAATCTTCACTAAATTTTCCAAAAAAACCTTCCCTGGTGTTCTTGTTGTGCACAGAAAGTTTCGGGGTGATCCGTCTAGCGGGGCCGAGAGAAAGAAAGGGTCAAAAAAGTTGTGTTTCCCATGTTAATTCCCGTAGGACCTTTGGACATGACTACAGCCTGAACCACTGGGCAGAATTACGCTAAATTTGTCAGGAAGCTAGCTTTCGGTACGCAGATTATGCCTTTGCTTATTTGGTGTAAATCCGTTCAGTAGATTTGAAGATATTAAAGGGAAAATAAATGTGTATATCTGGAGCTGCGGTTCCTTCGCAATGAATTTGTGAATAATGACGAGCTTGTGCAGGGTCATTCACAGCTCTCATTGGCTGCCAACACTTCAACCAGGAAGTGTAGGCAGCCATCTTAGGACTCTGGTTCAGTTGAGTCCCAGCAAAAAACGCCCAGAAAAAGGAAAAGGGGCCAGGGTAGTAAAACCCTGACCCCAGAGGGACAACCCGCCCGGCCAAAAAAGCACTTTGGTGGTCATTCTGAACATGGCAGTAAACACCGCACCGCCGGCAGAGGCGGTATCTACCGCCAACAGGCTGGCGGTCTGGACTGCCAAATAATGAAGCCCATGAGAAACAAGTAGTGGTCCATCCACACACCACCATTTTTGTAGTCCCGACACCGACGGAGAAGGCCGCCACAGGCTGGCAGAAAGGCCCTACCCACCCACCAAATAATGAAACACCAAACCGCCATCAGTTCCGGGGTGGGAACCACCGCCAGGCAAAGCGTGGTGGAAACGAACAATATAAAAGCAAACACTCACCGAAGGTACACAGAACATGCCGACGCAGACATGGAGACAGAGTTGGAAATAATGTCAGTGCTTCTCCTTGCCATATTCCTCCAGGACCGTGACCAACAATGAAGACGATGACGGTAAGTACTGCAGCCTAGTACACATGGGAAGAAAGGGCACAGTTACACACCCACCCACCCTGCAACACACTCCCAACCCCTCCCACCATCCCAAGCCATACATACCATAACAAAATGTACTTACCAGACACAAGCCAACAAATACCTGCACCAATGTACACACCTGTGCACACCACAGTGAAATGCTGAACAACGTCACTATGCTGTGCCAACAGCACTGAAGAGCACTTAAAATGTATCTGAAATATCAAAACTAATGTCCAAATAAGGCCATTGGCCAGTCCATCGTAAAGCCCCTAAAGGGCAAATATAGCCCGAACTTGACCCCACGTGTGCAAAGGGTACTCCACTCAAAAGGGGCATCAATGGGGCAGCCAGGCACCTCAGGGAACAGGGGCAGGAGGCAGGGGGCAGTGGGGGTGGGGACTTAGGTCTGGAGGGGTGGGTCTTGGGCTTAGTTTTGGGAGGTGCAGGGGTTTGGGCTTGCCCTTTGAAGAAGAAAGGGGAGTGGGCCTGGACTGGGGGGTGGCAGAGGGACTGGGGCAACACTGGGCTTCTTTCTCCCTGGGGAAGGGGCACGGGAATGGGAAGGGTGGACTGGGGCGGACTTAGACGAGGAAGGAGCGGACTGGGCAAGGACATGGGAACGTTTAGGGACAAGACAGGGTAGGCCAGTGGGTTCAAACAGGTCAACACAGGATAGCAAAAGCTTCTTAGGTGCAGTTGGAGGGGATTTTGAGGCAGGTCTGGAAGTGGAGGTTGAGGAAGTTCTCGTACCAGGTGTAGGTGTGCTGGATGTGGATGCAGGTGCCTGTATAGTATGCTTATGTGTGGTGGATGTGTATGGTGTGAATGTGTGGGAACGTTTGAGTGTTTTGGGAGGAGAGGGGGTGGGTACAGTGGGAGAAGACAGGCTGCCAGTGTAGATGGATGTTGCCTGGGTGTCTGCAGGTCTGGTGAGTGTGCTGCAAGTGTCTGTAAATGTAGTCATGGTGAGTGCAGGTGTGGTGTCAGGGGTGCAGGTCTGGATGTCAGATGTTGTGGTGACTGCATGAATCGGGGCAGCAGCAGTGACTGAGGGTGCAGTGCGTGTGGGTGTGCATGATGAGGTGACAGACAGGGTGGCGGGGGAGGTTGACACACTGGGGGAAGTGGATGTTGTTGTGTGTGCTTTGGTATATTGGGTGTGTGCCTGCCTATGGTGGGAAATGTGGTGCTTGTGTTTCTCTGTGTGCTTCTTGTCTGTTGATCTGTGTGCATGGCTGTCTGTATGTGTGCTTGGGATAGGTGAAGGTAGTGGGGTGCTGGAAGGGGTAGAGGTGGTCAGAGGGGGAACGGAAAAACCAGGGACACTGGCTGCAAAGAGGAGGCCAGAGCCTAAAAAGATCTATGTAGGCCAGACATGGCACCGTGAATGCCTTCCAGGTATGCATGTATTGCATTGCTGCATCTGGGATGCTAGCCCCTGGATGGCATTCACAATGGTTGTCTGCCCAACAGAGATGGTTCCCATAGTATCCTTCGTGAGGGCAGCCGGGCTGACTGGGGCAGGGGATGAGGTGTCTGGGGCGAAGGAGGCGCCCACCCTCCTGGGTGAGCGGGCAAGGGTAAATCGGTGGGGAGCAACTGGGAGGGCGGTAATAGTATGGGGGTGGCAGAAGATGACAAAGAATGGGTGGGCCCAGTAGGGTCCTCCACCACCAGGGAGCTGGCTATTGGAGGAGGTATCAGAGGCACTACCTCCAGTGGTAGTTGCCTCGCCTGTGATACTCCCCTCGCCCTTCAACCCGCTGGTCCCGTTGGCGTCGTCAGTTTTGCCTCCTTGGAACCGTGGGCTGCTGCATTCCCACTCGCCGGTGCCTCAGCTCCCTTGCCAGATGATGCTAATGTACACAGAGACACAAGAGCACAGGGGTGGGGAAACAAAATAAGAAAGAAGTATGTAAAATCCTGAATATATGTACATTTTGGGTCACAGACACTCCCACCCAGGTCAGGCATGAACCCTCAGCAGACACAACATACGTTATGAATGTGCCCCTGACTAGTAGGCATGTCCCCAGAATACACCACATAACCCTTATGAAACACGACTCTGATACACTGTGTGAAGTATACCCATGAGAGACCATGCCAAGCCAATGCACTTACAAGTCTACAAGGCCACAGTGAATAGAAGATGACAAAAAGGGGACCCCTCATAGGCCTACAGACGCTGCCAAAACTAGCTATGACACTATTCCAAGGACTTGGAGGGGGGAGCAGGACTGCAGGGACACACCTGTCTAAGTGCCTGGCCCTACAATGCATACATCCCACAGCACCCAAATTCACCCATCAAAGTGGTATCACAACAATGTTGGTTCTCACCCTCTTGTGGCTGCTGTGCTGCCACCAAGCGCCCATCCAAATCCAGATAGGCCACTGCCAGAATGCAGGCCATTAGGGGGGGTCAGGGTCCAATGGGCACACCTTCCTCGTTGGGAGGAATTCCCCAGCTGGGCCTCTCCGGTCTTCCTGGCCCAGCACCTCCGGTCCTCCCACCGCCTCCTGCAGTGGGTGCTCTACTGGTTGTAGACCCCCATGGTCTGCACTTCCTTGGCGATGGCTTGTCACAGGTCTTTCTTTCGATGGGCGCTGACCTGCATGGGACACACAGGGCAAAGAAACAGACTTTCATACTGAACAGCCAATGTTGAAATGTATATGAACAAATTACAGGCAGAAAGTGCCAGACAACCTACGGCTAGGCAGTCACACATCGAACACACATGCATACAGGCATCCGCCACAATCACACACATCTAAGGATGACAGAAGGCAACTCACCTGCTCCTCTGGTCGCGCATACTACTTTGCATACAGGGGTAAGTCCCTGTCCACCAGCTTTTCCAGCTCTTCCACGTTGAAGGCCGGGGCCCATTCCCCTGTGACACACGCCATCTCAGGGACCAGAGTCAGGACACAGCAGCACATGCAGTGAAGTACTACCCTTCACGTCATGCAGGAGTCAAGTGTCAAGGGTCTGACAAAATGGCGGTAGATACCGCGGCGGTGTGCACTGTCACTGCAGGCGGCGATCAGGATTGGCCCAGGTTCCCCATTGACAACCATGTAATCCAATGATCAGGTGCACAGCGGTGAACACCGCCTTCTGCCATGACGACTAACACCAGCGAAATGAAGTCACTTCCACTCTCCCATACTTGGATGGTAGGAGGCTGCCATTTTGCTTCCACCATGTCTCCATAGCCTGGCCGGGGGCCTCAGCCATTGCTCCATTCTCTCTCCCCTTCATCGATTGCTGACATGATTCTGTGATCCCCACCTGTACTCATTGTTGGAAGTATGTCTACACTGTGATGCCATTATAACAGAGAAACCTCAGCACACATTGGCCTGACGGTGTACCTCATTCTTTCTGTTTTGGTGTGTTACTTATGTGACGCATTTTTAAAAGTACAGTAACATCATGTGATGCAAGTGTATGTTGACACTCAAAATGTGTTCTTTCCTCCCCCATCGGTACAGACCCATGTGGCGATGGAGGGCCCCATCTGTTTACAGACCCCTGGAACGTCTCCTCATTATCACCTACCGACTCAATGGAGCTACAATCCATGATCTCTGTGCATTAATGAACCCTGTTCTAAAGCCGGCCAATCGGAATCAGCATGCCATCCCTACAACTGTGCAAGTGCTATCTGTGCTCCATTTTTGGCCACGGCCTCATTTCAGGTGACAGTGGGCATGGCTGCAGGGGTCTCACGGCCAATGTTCAGCCACATCCTGTCCAATTTCCTGGATGCATTTGTTCAACACTTGCAAACTTATGTCCAGTTTCCCCAAAGGGCTGAACTCACCGCCATCAAATCAGGATTCTATGCCTTTGAAAATATTCCCCATGTGATAGGTGCCATTGATGGAACCCACATAGCTCTCATACCCCCAAGAGTGAAAGAACATATGTATAGGAATCGTAAGAACTATCACTCCATGAATGTACAATTGGTGTGTACTGCTGATCAGTACATATCACATGTCAATGCCAGGTTCCCAGGATCAGTCCATGATTTATTTGTCCTGAGAAACAGCAGTGTGCCACACATGATGGGACAACTATAGGGGGACATAGCTTGGTTCATAGGTGAGTGTGTATGACACTGGATCACTTACATAGCTGACAGCTAGGCTGTATGCAAGAAAAAGGCATTTTTTTCAAGTCCTCTTTCGCCCACTTTTGCAGGTAATTCTGGCTACCCCAACTTGCAATGGCTCCTGACACCTGTGAGGAATCCCAGGACAGATGCAGAGAGAAATTATAATGAGGCCCATTGTCGTACTAGGAGGGTGATAGAGCGCACTGTAGAACTCCTAAAGGCAAGATCTTTTTGCCTCCATTTCTCTGGGGGATCCCTGTGCTATGTCCCTGACAAGGTGTGTAAGATAGTGGTGGCCTGCTGCATGCTGCACAACTTGGCTGTGAGGAAAGCTATCCCCCTTCTGGAAGAGGAGGGTGCTGTCCAACAAGCCCTGCAACCCCAGAGAGGGGATCAGAGTGATGGCGAGGAAGAAGAGGGGGAAGATCTCAACTTCAGGTCCCAGCTAATCCAGCTATACTTCCAGTGACTCTAAGCTCCTGTTCAATAATGCTGATGTCTTCACTGCATAGTTACAGTCTGACTCATATAATAAGTACTGTGGTGTCTTTGTCAGTGACAATGCTAAATCATGACTGAAGTGGCATGTTCCATGGAACATAATTTTAGGTACAGTGTGACATAGTTAAGACAGTACATTGTGTTGGATCCCCTCCTGCAATACAAGTGTTATTATGATAGTAACTGGCTAATACATTCACATTCACAATTGATCTCTCATATTGATGAAGGACATATAATTTGGGTGCATAGCTGTATTTATTCAATGGCAATATATACATAAGTGTTGGGACAGTGAAAGGGAGTGGGTACATAGTTAAAAACATACTCCGGTACATATTCTCAGCTGTTGGTTGTACTGGGGTATGGTCCATGTGGCCATTGGAAGATGGTGTGATGGCAGTGGCATGTCAGCAAGGTAGCTCAGTGGCGCACAAGGGAGACAGTTCAGGGCAGAGTCACTTTCTGGCGCTGGGCTTTTTCTTTTGCTGGTGTTTCAGTGGCATATCTGGGTCTGAAGGCACATTTGCGAAGGTGCAGCTGGGCTACAGGGGTAGGGGTGCTGATGTCCTGCAAGTCCTCTGGCAGGGCCACCAGTCTAGTGGATGCTGCAGATGTAGATGGCAGGGCAGTGTGCTGGCTAGTGGTAGGGGCTTGCAGGTGAGTGGAGGACTCAGGCTGGATGTGGTACTGGTGCTGCAGCACCCCTGTAATGGAGGCCATGGTGACATTGAGCTGTTTCCATTGCTCCATGGCATCCTGGTGGTGTGCTATCTACAGCCTCTGATTCTGCTCCACGGTGGCCAGGATCTGGCCCATCCTGTCCTTGGTATGGTGGTATACTCCCAGGACCTCAGAAATCACCTCCTGGGCTGCAGCATCCATCCTTTGGCTACCCCCCTGGGCCACTGATGCCCTCCCACCCGCCCTAGCCCCCTGTGCCTGTGTCTCCTGCACAGGTCTGGCAGTCCCACTTACACTGGGCACTTCATCATCCTGCCTGTTGGGGTGTGGAGACTCTGGCCGTCGTTTGGCCAGAGCTGATGATGGTGACTGTGTGGTAGGGGTGTCAGTGGTGTCCTAGGTCCTGGGTGGGGCTTCTGGAGGGTGACAGTCCAGGACTGTGGGACAGGCCAGGGATTTCCTCTGTGTCCAGACATCCCTCTGCACTCTCCTGAGTGGGGCCTCCGTCTTCAGGCGGAGGACTGGCACTCCTTGACGTCTCCGTCCGTGTGGTATGGGTGGTGGTGCCTGTGTGTGGGAGAATAGACATGTGTGTCTCCTGTACTTTTTTGGCAATTGCTGCACTGATCAACACTATTATATTCCCCTGTAGTGGCATACAAGGTCCCTTTGTGTACATTTTGGTGCATTTTTGGCAGCGGTGGAGGTTCACTGTGGGTACTGTAGTGCCACTGGGATTCCATGCAGGGGTAGGTGACTGTGCACAGGGGGCTGGGTGGAGATTTGTTTGTGGGGTTCTGGGCATGCAGGAGACTTGGATGTGGGTGTTGTGGACTGGGTATGGATGGGGTCCTGGTAGTAGTGAGGGGATGGGGTGATACATGTATTACAGGTGTGGTGACTATTAAAATATTGTAGTTGACATACCCAAGTCCAGTCTTCCAGTGAGTCCAGTGAGGCCTTTCGGGTGTAGGATAGCCAGGACCTTCTCCTCCCAGTCGGTGTATTCGGGTGGAGGAGGTGGGGGACCACCACCAGTTTTCTGTACTGTGACGTTGTGCCTGGATGCCATGGAGCGAACCTTCGCACACAGATCGTTCCATCTCTTCCGTTTGTCATCCCTTGTGCTTGGATGGTTTCCCACTGCATCGACCCTAAGTATGTTGTCCACCATGATCCTTTGCTCCCTGTCTGTGTACCAGGGGTGCTTAGGGGGTGCCATGGTGTGTGATGTGGGTGCTGTGTTGTAGGTGTATTGGTGAGGGTGCTGTTGTGCGGTTGTGTGTGTCTTGTGATGGTGTTTGGAGTATGTATGGGTTTTGGTGGTGTTTGTGTGTGGAACTAGTGTGATGTTCAGTTCAGTGTATGTGTGTTGTGTTGTCAATATCTGTCGTGCCATTGGCATTGCAAAGGATTGTGGGGTGTGAATGTGTGTGTTTTATAGTGTTGTGGATATGTGTCGGGTGTGTGGGTCTCAAACTTGCCAATGTGTGCATTTGTTGTTGGTGTGTCCCATTGCTGGCAGTGGCGGTCCGTACTGCCAATGGTGGTTCTGCATTAACTGTCCGCCAGTGCGGATTTTGCTGATTTTGTGCAATTATTTGGTGGGCGGAGGATTTGCCTGCATGGTGGTGGCGGGGTGTACTGCCTTTCCGCAATTGCTGGCCCTGGCGGTGGGTGCAGGTTGCAGGATTTTTGGTGGTTTATCTTTTGGCATCATTATTCAGCAGTGTGCAGTTCACCGCCACTGGCGGTCTTTTGTTCACCATCAGCACGGCCTGTCGGCGGTGATTACTGCCAACTTCATAATGAGGGCTTTTGTTTTTTTCATTTTGGTGCAAATTCACTGTAATGATAATTCAAATCAAAATCAACTGCAGTTGTCCACGCTTGTTCTTTAATAAGCCTCCAGATGAGCCATGTCTCGGGGGCATGGAAAATATAAGGAGGGGGCCGCACAGGGCCTCCCTCCAGCAGGGCATTTATTTCCCCCTGGGACCGCCATCTCCCTGAGTCTTTTTTGAGTATATGCAGGGGGCCCCACCACAGCCCCAGGGACCGCCACCACCCTGGAGCCTTAATGAAATACAATGTAGGGGGCTTTGTGGACCCCCCGTAGCCACTGCCACCTCCCTGGGGCTTTAATGAAATATAATACGGGCGCGACCCCTCACAGCCCTGGGAACTGCCACCTCCCCGGTGCCTCAATAAAAGAATGAGGGTCAGTTTTGGACCCCCAAACCCCAGGGACCACCACCTCCCCAGGGATAGATTACATCAGAGGGGGCTGCAGGGCCCCTCTCGAGGAGCCATTGATGGCCCTGGGGACCACCACTCCCAGGGCCGGCTCCTGCTATGTCCCGAGATGCCTACCCCCAGTACATAGCTGTTTGCTTTTGTTTGGTGGGAGGTAACAGCTCCCACCAAACAAAATCAAACAAAGTCCACTTTCTGACAGCGGGAGCTGTCAAACAGCTCCCGCTGACAGAAAGCAGAGTTTTCATCTGTTTCCCTGCACGCAAATATGTGTGCAGGGAAATAGATGAAAACTTTGCTCCCGCAAGCAGGGATCTGCTATTTAAAGCAGCTCCCTGCTTGTGGGAGCCAGCATTGAGGAGCAAGCTAGGACCACAGGGGCCTTCAGGCTCCCCCACAGTCCTGTCTCTCTCTCTCTTTCTCTCTCTCTCTCTTCTATCCCATAATGGGATGGAGGAGAGAGAGAGAGAGATTGTCAGTGCAATGGTATCTCCATGTAATGACTTCACAGAGTTAGACTAACAAAATGATTGTTACAAGTTACGTTTGGATGCAAAGCAGAACACAGTCACTTCTGGCCTAATGGTCAAAGTCTTGTGCTGGCACTCAGTAGGCTGAAGGTTTAAATCCTAGTATCACTTGGCAGTGTGTTTGTTTATTTACTAGTGTTTTGACTGTTAAACCTTCCTAGTGATGGAACATTCACGTTTCTTTACAATGACGTGTGGGTTGACTATCATAGGTATGTCTGGAAGCATCACAGTAGGGAGTCACCTATATCCTATAGGTTAAGGTCACAGACCCTCACACTGAAAGTTGATGATTCTACTCCAGATGTGCCTGTGGTCATTTTCCTTATTACAATTCTTTTAAACTTCAAAAGTTTTAGGTTTATACTGAAAGGTGATCTCACTTTTTAATTGACAAATACATTTTTCTTTTGAATTTGTCCAGAAATATCTCATTCTAAATATATCATCCATTTAAAGCCTAAAAAACTTTATCACTCTCCCTCTCACTCTCTTTCTCTCTCTTTCAATCTCTTTCCCACTCACATACCCACATATCTTATGCACCCACTCAAACACTCACAGGCCACCCAGACCCTTATGGACCCACTCACAGCCGCACTCAGACCCTCATGCACCCACTCACAGACCAATTCGGACTCTCACACACCCACTCACAGACCCACACAGATACTGACGCACCCACTCACGGACCACTAAGACACTGACACACCCACTCTCACACCCAGTCAGTCTCACAGCCAATCTCACACCCAGATACACCGTCACACCTATTCTCACACCCAGAGAGATAGCCTGCGGCCAACTCCCACTGCGCATGGTCAAAGGTTGGGTGGGTAGAGGCATTGGCTGCACAGGCCTGGCCAGTGGCCAGGCCCTGTGGCCAACTCCTACTGCACATGGCCGAAGGCTGTGTGCAATGTGGGGTTGAGTTGTTATAGGGGATGGCTATAGGCCCTGCGGCCAACCTCCACTGTACGCAGCTAAAGTCTGTGCACAGCAGAGGGTTGGATTAATGTATAGTAATTAAAGTTACTTTATGTTAAAAAAAACATAGGAATTCACTGAAAAAAACAAAGGTTACAGGGACGTTATAGTTAGGCTTACATTTTAAACATACGAAACTATAGAAATTCACCTATCTCAAATAACTATAACTCGGGCCCTAAAGTAAATAGAACTTGCACCCTCGCCATGCACTGCTAATTACCCCACGAATTACGGCAATCATGACATCTTTGATAACATCAATGATAATATCAATGTAGTATTTGTAATAACATTTTTGACAAAATAACTGTGCATGGCGATGGTGCGAGTGCACCTATGATGCCGGGCCCTCACATCTTGTACCAAATACTCTTACAACCTGAGTGCCCACTGCAGGAAAGTCCTGAAGATCTGCAAGTTGTCTGACATGCGTTCATTTCAGTGCATCCACACTGGAAGACCATACTTCCAAGATTTATCCTTAAGGGGTCTGGAACAGATTACCCAGGGGGCTGCACCTAGGGGCCTATCTGACTAAGCAGTCTAAGGGCTGGCTCATATTGGTGACTTTTACATAGAGCAGTGGTGGCTGCCCAGCGTGAACTGTGGAACACCGGTGCAGCTGAGACCCCTCATCATACCTGTAGTCAGTTCTTGTGCACCTCAATGGGTCTGTTCTGGACAGTGAAAGGACTATACCAGGCACTGCTCCTCGACATTACCACTCCCCTAACAGCACTGTGGAAAAAATGGGAAGAGTACACCTGATTACTGATGCCGCATGGACTAAGATACTCTCCCACACTTACACAGTATTTAGGAAGGCTAGATTTAAATTGTCTACTTCCTACACAGAGCTTACCTTACTCCCTGTAGGATTATTCAACTCTTTGGAGTAGCAGAGGCAGCATGCCCAGGTGCAGGGAACAAGGTGTGGAATTGTTACATATGATGTGGTCGTCCACCTTGCTGATCGATTACTGGAGGGATGTAGTGGATTGCATCAATGACATTACTCAAACAGGAATTCTACATATCCCTGTCTCTTGCTTACTGGAAGAATTCCCCATACCTGCCCATTGATTTATAGATCTAGCCTTGGTCTTTGCAAAAAAAAGAGATTACTATGCACTGGAAGGCCACCAGAGACCCTAGATTAGCAAAGTGGAGAGAGGCTCTACTCCAGTGAGCAGGTTACGAAAGTGTGATATTGCATCAGGAGGTGAGAAAAGGCAGCTGCTCCTGTTACTGAGCCCTGGCATGGAACCTTCTGATCGACTGACTGTCTTTGAGAACCTGATCCAGACTCCAGTGCCAGTGAACAGAGATGGGAGAGCCAGAATTATGAAGCATGAACTCACACATTTTCCTGAAATGGGCATTATATCAAATGAGTGGCTATGCTAATTGATAAATAGCAAAGGGCTATCAAAACAACATATAGGCTCTCATTATGACCCTGGCGGTGGGTGATAAAGTGGCGGTAATACCGCCAGCGGGCTGGCGGTAACTACCACCAAATTATGACCATGGCAGTGATATCTCCCATAGACAGCCATTGTACCACACCAACCGCCAGAGCGGAAACAACAGTCACCACGGCGTTAGCCGCCAACAGCCAGGCGGAAACAAAGTTCCGTCCACCATATTTTGACACAAGAAACAGCCACCTTTTCTGGGGAGGTACCAATGTCAACAAAATCCTGGCAGAAACAGAGCTCAGAAGTGAAAGTACTCACCATTGGAGACACAGGGAAGAACCATGCCGCCATGGACCCCGAACTGCAAGTTTTCCCAATGATCTTCTATGTTTTGCTCCACCTGGAACACCAACGCCGACGAAGACGAGAGAGTGACACACACACGCATGACACACACCACACACACACACCATACACACAACCAGCTGCACTACAAAAAGAATTTGTCCCTGAAAATCAGCAGAATAATGCAAGGACAACAAGAATTGACGAAAGTGATTGTAATCAGATCAAAATCAAAATTAATAAGTTGATTCGGCAATGAAACAGATATGTACACATGTACAAATAAGGGACACTGCCCAGTCCAAAGTTCAAAGGGCCCACATGGCCACAGGGCAAAGTCTAAGGCCCAACTGGAATCCTGAGCATATTCGGATAGAACACTGCAGGGGCTCAGTTTACAAATAGGCAAGCACCTCGGGGGCACCTCAGCCGGATGTGAGAACAAGCCGACTGGTCCTGGAGGGGGCAACATGCCCATTGCCTTATCCTAGGGAGTGCAAGGCCACAGTCTCTCAAGTGGGTGTCTTGCCCACTGGTTCTGGAGGGGGCAACATGCCCATTGCTTTGTCCTGGGGAGTGCAAGGCCACAGTCCCTCAAATGAGTGTCTTGCCCACTGGTTCTGGAGGGGGCAACATGCCCATTGCTTTGTCCTGGGGAGTGCAAGGTCCCAGTCTCTCAAGTGGGTGTCTTGCCCACTGGTTCTGGAGGGGGCAGCCCGCACAGTAGCCCCTGGAGGGTGGAGTACATAGCGTCCGCCGGCGGTGATGGCTACATGGTGGTGGTGGTTGGGGGAGGTTCCTGGGCAGCCCCTGCACTCACTGATGGCTGCATGGTGTGGTGGTTGGGAGAGGCTCCTGGGCAGCCCCTGCACTCACTGAGGGCTGCATACCCATGGCTGGCGGTGGGGGCCCCTTGACAGCTAGTGGTGGTGGTGATATTAGCCTTACCGCTTCCGCTGGCGTAGAGTGCCTCTTGTCCTCCTGTTCATGTGTCAGGGATCCCTTACCCTTCCTGGCAGGGGTGGATGGGCTCTTCCCCTCTGCCTGCCTGCCTGGGCTCCTTCCCCTTCCTCACAGCTGGCGCAAGACTCTTCCCTTTCATCCCAGGTGGTGCTGGCTCCTTCCCCTTCAGTGTTGTAGTTCTTGTATCCTTACCACCACGAGTAGGTGGTGCTACTACTGTACCCGTGGACTGTTTGGCTGAGGTGATGGGCTGTGTCCTTGGTACCCTGCCCATACGTGCAGGACGGGGATAGGAGTAGGGAAGAGGTCAACTTGGGAAAGGAAAAGCTTTTTAGGGACGTTGGGGCCAGAGGAGGGAGGAGTAATGGGAGTGGAGGATGAGGGAGTGCTTGTTGGAAGGGTATGTCTGCTGGATGTGGGTGCAGGTGCATGGGCTGTATGCTGTTGTGAGGTGGATGGCTGTTGGATGTCTGAGTGCCTGCGTATGTGTTTCCTTTAGGAGTGGGGCAGACACAGTGGGAGAGGAGGCAGGGGACGTATGCATGGACGTTGTGGAGGTGTCTGCCAGTGGTGTGGGGATGCTGGTAGTGGATATTGATGTAGTGCATGCAGGTGTGAGTGTGAACGTAACTGGGAGTGATGTTGAGGAGGAGGAGGGGGATGTTGTCGTGTCTGCAACGGTATGGTGTTTGTGTGAGTGCCTGTGGGATGAAGTGTGGTGCTTGTGTTTGCCTGTGACACTCGTAAGTGTTGTCTTGTGTTCATGCTTGTCTGTTTTTGTGCTTGGGATGGGTTGGGGTTGAGGAGACTGGGAAGTGGAAGTTGGAGGGGGGACGGTAGAAACAAGGACAATGGCCGCCATCAGAGAGGAGGCTAGAGCCTGAATCAATCTCTGTTGGGCTGCCAATCCACCATGAATGCCCTCCAGGAATGCATTGCATTGCTGCATCTGGGATGCCAGCCCCTGGATGGCATTCACAATGGTTGACTGCCCTACAGAAATGGATCTCAGGAGGTCAATAGCCTCCTCACTCAGGGCAGCAGAGCTCACTGGGGCAGGGCCTGAGGTGCCTGGGGCGAAGGAGATGCCCACCCTCCTGGGTGAGCGGGCACGGGCAACTCGCTGAGGAGCTACTGGGAGGGCGGTGCTGGTATGGGGTGGAGGCTGTACCTGCAGCTGGGGTGGTCACTGAGGTATCTGCACCACCAGAGAGCTCCCTTCGGAGGAGGTATCAGAGTTTGTGTTGTCCCCTCCAGTGGTGCTCCCCTCGCCCTCCATCCCACTGGTTCCCTCGGCGTCGGTAGACTCTGCCTCCAGGGTCCTGTGGGATGCAGTTCCCTCTGTCGCCGGTGTCTCTGTTTCCCTGCCAGATGATGCTAATGCACATAAGGAGAGAATGACAAAACAAGAAAGGGGGGGAGAGACAAAGGATACACTGGGTCAATGACTACACCAACACCACCATTGGCATGCACAGCACCCTCACACACTGGGAACAGGCCTAAGCACGATGCAGTGCACTACCAGTTATATGCCTAGTCACCAAGGCATGAGGAGGAGCACAAACCGCCAACTGCAGCACACCTGGGGCCCACACAGCCCTGCCTAGAAGTGAATACTAACAAGCAAGAATACCTGTATTTGCCATGCAACCCTTACCCTTCAGAAGACCTATGCTGCTATGTCTGACCTGGCCTTAGGGGCACCCACTAACACACAACCACAACCCGGATTAGACGAGATGCGGCTCATTGTGACTGGGACGTAGCGGGATGCATTTTGACTCCGTTTCGGTTCCCCATATATAAGTTGATAATCTATCACAGAAGATTGATTTGGAATTTACCTCGGTGCAACTTTATTTTGGATGCAACATAGAACTTAAGCCCTGATGAAGTCCTTAAGAGATTAACTTCTCATGGGATGAAACACGTGTTGGCTGTACTGTACTATACTTATGGAGAGTTCCATACATTGAGAATAAAATCTGGACTCTGAGATGAACATGAGTCGGTGATTGATTGACTAAGAAGACTGGATACATCAATAACTCCTAATTAGGAATATCATGAGTGCTCTGACACCTGTTCTTTTACAACCCGGATACCACCCCGCCAGCCATAAGTTGTAATGATACCAACTGCACTCACCCCCTTGTGGCTGCTGTGATGCCCTCAAGCGTCCATCCAGGTCGGGGTAGGCCACCGCCAGTATGCGGGCCATCAGGGGGGTCAGGGTCCGACGGGCACCCCTTCCTCATTGGGATTTCATCCCCAGCTGGGCCCCCGTGGTCTTCCGTGCCCAGCGTCTCAGGTCCTCCCACAGTTTGCGACAGTGGGTGCTTTGCTTGCCATAGACCCCCCCAGGGTCCCCACCTCCTTGGCGATGGCATGTAGTAATCCCTTCTTTTGATGGGTGCTGACCTGCAGAGGTAATACATACAGGAGAACTCCATTAAACGAACAGTCCAGCCTGTCACACACATGGCCCACCATACCCGATCACATCAACATTGCAAAACACATATGCCAGCTCACAACATATACACCACCAAGAGGAAATCCACCCACCCTTGCATGATGCCTTCACACATAACTCCATGCATTCATGCCATATGCATTGTGCGCACAGTGTACTCACCTGTTGATCTGGAGGCCCATACAGCTGTCCGTACTGGGGTACGACCCCATCCACCAGTCGCTCCAACTCCTCCGAAGTGAAGGCTGGGGCCCTTTCCCCAGTCACACAGGCCATGGTAGGTTCCAGACACAGGTCACAGCAGCACATGCAGTGTAGGTCCTCTCCTGTGGAAGGTCAGGAAACAAGTGAGGAATGTGAAATAAAATGGCGGTCATGTCTGCGGTGGTGTATACCGTCACCGCCGGCGTACATCCCCTTTGGCCATTGTACCCCATAGGGCCCAATATTATCCAATTAGGAATTGCATGGCGGTTCACGACCGCCTACCGCCACGGTGCACAACGTCGGCGGAATTACCTCACTTCCACCTGTTCCTCCACACAGGACAGGCGGTTGCCATTTCGGGGGGGATGAACAGGCCTATCGATAATTGCTGCGTCACAGGATAGAAAGCACATACTTTTAAATTCCATTGTCCCAAAACATGATTGCCCAGTGTGGACTGCTGTTGTGGTATAGTTGTTCCAATTGTGACAGCCTACTCACTCTTGTGTCCCTTAGATACCTACCGCTGCGGATGAATAGGAGATGGAGATATACCCCCGTGTACAGACCCCTGGTGTTCTTAGCTACACTGGAGGACAAGCACATAATACTCACCTATAGACTTGACAGGGCCACAATCACAGAGCAGTGTGCCCAGTTGGAGCCTGACCTGATATAAGCTATCCGTCATCCAACTGGGATCTCCCCTCTTGTGCAAGTTCTATCAGTTCTCCATTTCCTGACAACTGGCTCTTTTCAAGTGACAGAGGGCTTGGCAGCAGGAATGTCACAGCCAATGTTCTCAATAGTGCTGGCAAGTGTTGTCCGCCCTGATAAAACACAGGTGCAGCTACATTGCTTTCCCCCAGGTGGAAGATTTGGCCACTGTGAAGTCTGAGTTTTATGCAATGGGACATATCCCCAATATAATTGGGGCGATTGACAGAACACAAATTGCGCTTCCCCCACCGGCAAAATGAACAGGTGTACAAGAATCGTAAGAGTTTCCACTCCATGAATGTGCAGATGGTGTGCCTGGCGGACCAGTACATCTCCCACATCAATGCTAAATATCCTGGGTCGGTGCATGATGCCTTTGTTCTGAGGAATGGCAGCATCCCAAATGTGATGGCCCAACTACAAAGGCAAGGGGTGTGGCTTATAGGTGAGCTTTGGTCCCCACCCAGTGTATGTTGGTGCATGCCTATGCTGTTGGGCAAATAGGATAGTGTGTGGCTAAATGTTGTCCCTCAATATTTGCAGGTGACTCTGGTTACCCAAACCTATAATGGCTCCTGACCCTCCAGAAAGTAATAATGAGGCACATGGGTGAACCAGAAGGATAAATTGAGAGAACCTTCGGCCTCCTGAAGGCCAGGTTCAGGTGCCTCCGTCTGACAGGTGGATCCCTGTGCTACTCATCCAAGAAGGTCTACCAGATAGTAGTTGCATGCTGCATGTTGCACAACCTGCCCTCAGACAGCATGTACCTTTTCTGCAGGAGGAGGAGACTGGAGATGCCCCTTTGGCAGCAGTGGACCCTGAGAACAGTGAGGATGAGGTGGCAGAGGATGAGGATGTGGGCAACAGAACATTAGTGATCCATCAGTACTTCCAATGACACACAGGTGAGACAGTGCAACTTCGCATTTCTATGACTATTGCTGTATTCTGTGTGGCATTGGCATGCTGACATTACCCACTTGTTTCCCCTTCTTACTGTTACCTATGGATTGTCATTTTACAGATGTTGGTGATGTGACAACAATGTCCTGATGTGATCACAACAGCCAGCAACAGGTCATTCATTCTATACTCTCATTATGTACAGTTCATTTGTAATGGTTGTAGCTGTTTCAATCAATACAAATTTGCAATACATGAAATACTAGTAGTCAAGTTTATTGTAGTGCTAAAAATAGAGGGGAAAGTGAAATGGGATGGGGTGATGATGGAGGAAAGTCCAGGGTATTGTTCCAGTCTGTTTGTAGCACAGGTGCAGTGTCCAAGGGGGGCATAGGAAGGGGAGCAATGGCAGTTCATGGTGGACAAGGTAACAGAGTGGAACACAAGGGGGACAATCAGGAGAGTCATTTCCTGGCAGTGGTCTTGGCAATTGTCTCTGGCTTCTGTCTGGTTCGCAGGGAACGTTTGCAGGGTGGTTTACCTTCTGCAGGGTGAGGGATGCTGGTGGCCTGTGGGTCCTGTGGCGGGGCCACTAGCCCACTAGCGGCAGCGGAAGTGGAGGGCTGGTCGATGGACTAGCTAGTAGCAGAGGCCCGCTGGTGTGCTGTAGCCTCTCTCATGATATTGACCAAGTCTGCCAGCGATCCCTGCTATGGTGATCAGGGTGGTGTTGACGGCGTGTAAGTCCTCCTTGATCCCCTGATACTGTCCCTCCTGCAGCCACCTGTTCTCCTGCACGTTGTCAAGGATCTCGCCCATCATGTCCTGGGAATGTTGGTAGGCTCCCAGGATCTAGGAGAGTGCCTCCTGGAGAGTCGGTTCCCTGATCCTGTCCTCCCCCTCGCACAATGTCCCTGTTGGCCTGTGCCTCTGTCCCCTTAACGGTGTACCCACCGTCACTGACCCCAGGTCCCTGATTGTCTTGGCTGTGAGATGTGGCCTGGGGTCCCTGTACAGGTGGGCACACTGCTGATGGATATGTCCTGGGGACAAAGGTGTGGGTACCCTTAGTGGGTGCTGTGGTGTTGGTTCCTGATGGGGGAGGCTCTGTGGTGGTCTGTGAGTGGCCTTGGGTGACCGACTGTCCAGTGGTCCCTGATGGGCCAGGTAGCTCCTCCAGATCCTGAAGTCCAGAGTTACTGTTATCACTGGGGGACCTCTTCTGTTGGGGGACTGGATAGTGGTGTCACCTCCTCTCCACTGACATTGGCTGGGGTACCTGTGGGGATGTAAATGATTTATTATGCTTCAAGTATATGACATTTGTACTTCCGTAGCTTCCCCTCTATGGTTGGTGGTACCCTGACAGCTTTTGCTTGTGTATGGTGATGTATTGTGGGATTGTTAGTTTCCCTATGCTGTGCATGCTTTAGTGATGGGTGTCCATGAAGGGGTGGGAGGGGTGTCCATGCATTAGTATGACATGCAGGGCTTGGCACTGGGATTAGTGAGATGTGTAGGTGCAGTGTGTGGGATGGAGTGGATTGATGGGAGTGAGGGTGAGGGTGTGAGATGGCATGCAGGTATTGGGGGTGATAAGTGTTAAATGTCGACTTACCAGTGTCCAGTTCTCCAGCTACTCCAGCGAGTCCTCAGGATGCTGTATTGCCAGTACCTGCTCATCCCATGCTGTGAGTTGTGAGGGAGGAGGAGGGGGTCCACCGCCAGTCCTCTGTATGGTGAGCTGGTGTCTTGCTGCTATGGAACGTACCTTCCCCCGTAGGTTGTTCCACCTCTTCCTGATGCCATTCCTTGTTCTTGGGTGCTGTCCAACGCGTTCACCCTGTCCACGATTCTCTGCCATAGCTCCATCTTCCTGGCAATGGAAATCTGCTGTACCTGTGCTCCAAACAGCTGTGACTCTACCCTGACAATTTTCTCCACCATGACCCTTAACTCCTCCTCAGTGAAACGGGGGTGCCTTTGTGGTGCCATAGGTGTTGTGTGAGGTATGTTGGTGAGGGTGTATTGGGTAATGTGGTGGGGTGTGTGATGTGGAGTGCGTGAGGGGTGTATGTGTGTGAGTGGTGTGTGTGTCTAGTTGTCTCTGTGCTCTTCTTCTCAGTCTCCTGGTGGCAGTTGGTGTTCGTAAGGAGTTGTGGGTAATGTGGGTGGGTGTTTTATAGTGGTGTGGGGTGTGTATGGGTGTCAGGTGTGTGTATTTGGTATTGGCCAATGTTCTGATGTTTTGTTTCTGGGTGTCAATTCTGAGCACGGCGGTGTGTACCCCAATGGTTTACCGCTGTTGAATGTCCGCCGTAGTGATTCATGGGTCATAATGTGGTGGGCGTTTTTTTTGTTGGCATAACGGTATGGGTTTTTGGATCTCCACTTTATCACTGACCCTTGGGCTGGCGGATTTGTGTATGTGGCTGTATTCTGTCGGATTGGTGTGTGTGTGTCATAATATGGAGAACGGATATTCGCCACCGCGGTGGTAAGTTAGCGGGTGTCAGCGTGGCGGTAAGTGGTATTTACCATCAATGTCATAATGAGGGCCATAGTGTTGAAGATGGTAGGTAGGGGCATGGGAGGTGTGGGGTGCGGGGGTAAATATGTTGTTACCTGAAAGGGACGAAATGTTATACTGCTGTGATGGTTTTCCCTTAATATTTTGATACGCTTAGATGTGTGCTGTTTGCATTGTAAGAAAATCCAATAAAATGTATTTGAAAACTATATATACAATAAGAAACAAAATCAGATTTTTGGTGAAATAAAATATTCAGGTAAAATTGTATTATTTAAACAGAGAAGCTGTGATTTATCCAGGTTTTCTGATTTCCGTTTGTACAAATTGTCATAGGACTCCTGTTGTAATAACGAGACTGCTGGATTTTGGGCTGCAGCACCACCGAACATGGGGGGCTGAGTTGGATCCCATACTGTGTGACAGCTGTCAGCCTAACGCTTCTGGCTAGCTAGCAGCACCTCACCAGTACCAGAGGTAGAAATGATTTAAGGCAGCCTATTGCATGACACTCAGACTCCCTGGTTAAGTCGCAGTAGAACAGATCATACCCCTTTCTTTCATTTAGACATGCCTCATACATGCAAGGACAAAACAGAAGCAGAATCTTGGTTCAATAGGTTTTATTGAAGCAACTGCGGTCTATGTAAAAAGGCATGAATTGCAATTATGAGGATAATGATACACAACACTATTACAGCTGCAACCAGGAAAGTGAAACACAGGAAGAGTCTCACCATATTATCAGAAAGCATGTCTAATATCTCTACTCCCTACCTACACTACTAAATTTCTACATGAGAGCAAATAGCAGTGATAGCCTTAATCCACTTTTCTTTTCCCGGGAAAGAAGCCCAATCCCCAAACCTGTGTTCAGAGGTAAAGAAGAGGTCTTTTAGTCTGCTGGGAGTCCTCCAATATAGACAAAGAGGAAGTGCGGAGTTTCAGCAGAAACCGCAACGATGTGCAGCATAAGATGGCAGTGTGGCTAGAATGTTCCCTGTAAATTTGTGGGAGCAACCTGTTTTTTTATAATAAAACATCTTGTTGTGCTGAGAACTGCCCTGATATGACAACACGTGTCTTTCTGTGTAGGATAGGCATTGTACTCTCTGGACCAGCAATACCCGGTATACTATTGCGTGTAGACTTGGACTGAGCACAGGATGAAAATGTTGTGCAAAGAAATTAATACCAAATTCTGCATGGAAGGGCAACTGGTAAAAATAATAAAACCACCACTAAAACAAAGTCTTGCTAAAATAATAAGAGGAATAAAATACCAAATGACTAGGTGAGAGGGCACAGACCCAAGCGAAAATAAATGTGCCTACATAAATGCTAAAATAACCTCACACCAACCTCCCCATTGTCAGTTCGAGAGTGCCAAGGTCTATAAACATATAACCATACTGCTAAAATCACTATGCCAACAAAAACATTTATTAAAAGCAAGCTCAAAATGTGAGATAAAAATGTTCATGTTGCCAAGCAGGACAGACAAACATCAAAGCAAATTTAAAAGGCCAATTTAGAAATTTGATAAAAAACATTCCATCAAATTAAGGCCAAATTTCATCATGATCCTTTAAAAAATCATCAATGGTAATTGAATTCAGGAAAGATTCTACTTTGACAGGGGACAAATTAATCAGGTAATTGACAAAGAAGGTGAGGGAGCACTCATGTTCCATTACCTCAGCCATAACACTTGGCTGAAGTGGCAGCATCCCAAGCCTTGCCAGGTGAAGTAGCACTAGGAACCACTTGATCCACAAAGGATGGCTCATAGGTAGCTCTTTGTAACAACTGCAATCGCAATGTGCATGTCTGGTAATGAACCCTCATTAAGAACTTCAACATATCTGTATCCAAAGAAGGTACACGCTGCATAGCGATACACACTTCCAGTCCCGATTCGAATGGGTCCCACAAACATCGAAAGACGGGCTGCACACGATTGAGAACCAGTCTGAATGACAAAGACCAGTTGGACACGAGTTCTTCCATGAGTGGTGCTCTGAAATACTGCATCATGCATTCCAGACACAGTTGAACTGGTGGAAGTGCCATCAGTCCTCCTTGTTGAGAGGAGGCAGGCATTGCGAATGAAAAACAGCAACAGCGAAATGCCCCCAATTAATGCCAAATTAACAGGCAATCCACCAAAAGCACTCGAAAATATTGAGTGTATGGCTGATGGTATTATGCCAAATATAGAGGAGTAAGTGCTGACAAAACCAGCACCAACAGCTTAAATGAAATGTACAATCTCAGTGGTGTTAAACATATTACAAATTTGACTTATAAGTTCACCGAAATGTTTTGGAAAGTTTGTACAAAAAGAACTGTATCTCTGTGTATGATCTTGCCACTTGCAGAGCATAGGTCTCGCGGGCAGATATGAGCGCCACATGTTTTTGAAACAAAAGAGCTTTCAGCCTGCTCTGCTTGTCAAAATGTACATTTGAAGTAGCAATATGAGGCCATACGCCTGCTACTTTTATCTCTTGCATGAGGAGAAACAGCACATTTCCACAACAAGTCACAATTTGGGAGAACAAAACTAAATAGGCAATTCTGGATTGCATTCCACAAAAGCTTTCTCCGTTCAGCATCACATAACTCCCATTCAAGAGCGCCTGGAATGCTGGACAAATCAAAGAGACAGAAACACCTTTCAGATAACAAGTTAAATTTGCAGCTGAAGAATTACATGCTCCATGCAAGAATAGCTGTTTACAAATTATCAAATGACCTAGAAGTCTTGCATTCACGTCCGCTAAGAAAGACCTTTTTCATGCCATTTGTACTTTAAAAGGGTATCTCCCACACCTCATGGATGTAACTATCTCCTATCATTTCAAATCTGCCTACAGGAATGTGTTTCAAACATGAGGTGAAATAAATTGATGAAATGGGCAGATTAATAATCCTGTGTATTGACCAAACAGAAGTTGATATTTCTCTCACAGTGAAAGGTAACTTTTCTAACTTTCTGATGTATAACATAGTATAAGTTGCTTCTTTCTTAGCCATTATTTGTTGCTTTTGTGTCAAGTTAAACGCAGAAAACAGGTCCCTACAGCTGACATGTTGCAAGGGTACAATACCACCTTTCAGAACTTGTAATGTCAAACCTAACTGCATAAAGGTCCTAAATTGACTCTGTCCATGGTGTAAAAATTACATATAATTTTTTATGATGTCAATTGCAGATTAAACAATATTATATAAGGTGTAAATGTGGTTGGACAAAGTGTTCATACCATTATCTACAATGGCTAGAGCTTTCTGGAGGTTTTCCTGATCTATCCTTAACCGCGTGGTGGCTTCTTTTATGAAAGTTTCCAAATGTAGTTATATATTGCATATAAGAAGCGGTTTGTGCATGGTTTCCTCGGACCTAACAAGAAATCTTGTAAGTCTGTGTTTTCTGACAGGAGACTGAGGTGTTCTTTAACCCCTTCGCTGCCAGGCCTTTCCCCCCTTCCTTGTGCAAAGCCTTTTTTGGCTATTTGAGGCAGTTTGCACTTAGGCCCTCATAACGTTTTGTTCAAATAAGCTACCCACCCCAAATGTGCATCCTTATTTTTCAACATCCTTCAGATTCTAGAGGTACCCAGAGTTTGTGGGTTCCCCTGGAGGAGACTAAGAGATTTGCCAAAATACAGCTAAAATTTATTTATTTTTTGTTGCAAAAAACGTGAAAAAAGTGCTGCAGAAGAAAGCATGTGTTGTTTTCCCCCTGAAAATAGCATCAACAAAGAGTTTGCTGTGCTACAATCACCATCTTCCCAGCTTTCAGGAACAGGCAGACTTGAATCAGAAAACCACATTTTCCAACCAAATTGTGGCCTTTTTTCGTGGCATACCCCATTTTTCCTATTTTTTGTACTTTTAGCCTCCTTCCAGTTAGTGACAGAAATGGGTGTAAAACCAATAATGGATCCTGGTCAGCTAAACATTTATGAAAAGTAGACAAACTTCTGAATTCAGCAAGGGGTAATTTGTGTAGATCATACAAGGTTTTCCTACAGAAAATAACAGCTGAAATGAAAAAAAATATTAAAATGAGGTGAAAAAAACCAGCCATTTCTCTCCATGTTTTACTCTGTAACTTTTTCCTGCAATGTCAAATGTTCGAAAGCAATATACCGTTACTTCTGATGGACTCTTCTGTTTGTGGGGATATATAAGGCTTGTAGGTTCATCAAGAACCCTAGGTACCCAGAGCCAATAAAGGAGCTGCACCCTTGCAGTGGGTTTTCATTGTATACCAGGTATAGAGCAATTTATTTGGTGAAATATAAAGAGTGAAAAATAGGTTAAAGGAAACCTTTGTATTTCCAAAATGGGAACAAGATAAGGTGTTGAGAAGCAGTGGTTATTTGCACACCTCTGAATTTCGGGGTCCCCATACTAGCATGTGAATTACAGGGCATTACTCAAATAGTCGTCTTTTTTACACAATGTCTTACGTTTGGAAGGAAAAAATGGAGGGAAAGACAAGGGGCAATAACTCTTCTATTCTGTGTTCCCTCAAGTGTCCGGATAAAAATGGTACCTCACTTGCGTGGCCTTATGCCCGCGACAGGAAACGCAACATGGACACATCACATTTTTACATTGAAATCTGACGTGTTTTTTGCAAAGTGCTTAGCTGTGGATTTTGGCCTCTAGCTCAGCCCGCACCTAGGGAAACCTACCAAACCTGTGCAATTTTTCAAACCTAGACACCTAGGGGAATCCAAGATGGGGTGACTTGTGGGGCTCTCACCAGGTTCTGTTACCCAGAATTCTTTGCAAACCTCAAAATTTGGCAAAAAAACCAAAACACTTTTTTTCTCACATTTCGGTGATAGAAAGTTCAGGAATCTGAGAGGAGCCACAAATTTCCTTCCACCCAGCATTCCCCCAAGTCTCTCGATAAAAATGGGTAGGCCTGCTGCCCACGACACAAAATGCCCCAAAACACAACATGGACACATCCTATTTTCCTAAAGAAAACTGACCTGTTTTTTTGCAAAGTGCCTAGCTGTGGATTTTGGCCTCTAGCTCAGCCAGGACCTGGGGAAACTTAGCAAACCCATACATTTTGGAAACCTTTACACCTAAACGAATTCAGAATGGGGTGACTTGTGGGGCTCTCACCAGGTTCTGTTACCCAGAATCCTTTGCAAACCTCAAAATTTGTAAAAAAAAACAAAACCTTTCCCTCACATTTCAGTGATGGAAAGTTCTGGAATCTGAGGGGAACCACAAACTTCCTTCTACCCAGCATTACCCTAAGTCTCCCGATAAAAATGGTACCTCACTTGTGTGTGTAGGCCTAGTGTCTGCGACAGGAAATGCCCCAAAACACAATCTTGACACATCACATTTTCCTAAAGAAAACTGACCTGTTTCTTGCAAAGTGCCTTGCTGTGGCTTTTGGCCTCTAGCTCAGCCGGCAGATAGGGAAACCTACCGAAACTGTGCATTTTTTAAACTAAATACCTAGGGGAATCCAGAATGGAGTGACTTGTGGGGCTCTCACCAGGTTCTATTACCCAGAATCCTTTTCAAACCTCAACATTTGCCAAAAAAACACTTTTTCCTCACATTTCGGTGCTGCAAAGTTCTGGAATCTGAGGGGAGCCACAAACTACTTCTACCCAGCATTCCCTCACATCCCATGATAAAACTGGTACCTCACTTGTTGGGGTAGCCCTAGTGCCCATAACAGGAAATGTCCCAAAACAAAAAGTGGGCATATCACATTTTCCCAAAGAACACTGACGTGTTTTTAGCAGAGTGCCTAGCTGTGGTCTTTGGCTTCTAGCTCAGCTGGCATCTAGGGAAACCTAGCAAGCCTATACATTTTTCAAAACTAGATACCTAGGGGAATTCATAATGGGGTGACTTGTGGGGCTCTCTCCAAGTTCTATTACCCAGAATCCTTTGCAAACCTCAGAATTTGGCAAAAAACACTTGTTCCTCACATTTCGGTGCTGGAAAGTTCTGGAATCTGAGGGGAGCCACAAACTTCCTTCTATCCAGTGTTCCTTCAAGTCTCCTGATAAAAATGGCACCTCACTTGTGTGGGTAGACCCAGTGCCCGTGTTAGGAAATGCCCCAAAACACAACGTGGAAACATCAAAATGATCTATCACCTGCGTTTTTGGGCCCAGGTGTGACGGTCATCTAGGGAAACCTACCAAACCCAGACATTTTTCTGGGCCGCCCCTGGCATAGACACGGATGCATGAAATAGACAAAAAGATACCCTGGTGTCTAGTGGGCATTCTTGCTGAAAGAGAAATTGAGGGAAAGGAAAACCCTTTCCTTTTCTCCAATGCCTCTTTTATAGCAATCCACCCCTCCCCCCCAGCTGGAGAAGAAACTCACCTCCTTCTCCGAGGTCGCGCTGGAAGCAAATGGCTTCCAGTGCGACCGGCACCCTCTGATGATGTCAGCGCACGGTCGTGCACTGATGTCATTAGATGGGGTGGAAAGGGAAGTGAATCCCCTTCCATCTCTGCCCTAGGCTCATGGGGAGAGTGCTAGCGCTCCCCCCATAAGCCAGTCCCAGGATGTAACAATTACGTCCTTGGCAACTGAGGGCTGCAGCCAACGACGTAACCGTTACGTCCTTGGCAGGGAAGGGGTTAACAGCTGCTAGTGTGGAGGATTTCAATCATTGTTGACATAGTTTGCCCACGCTGTATATGGTGATGATTCCGCATTGTTGTTGTGAGATGTAACAAGGGTTACAAAATGCAAATGACAACCACTTGTGTCCACTAGCCACAATAACCACCTGTTTGGACCTGAAAGTGTTGAGTTACATGTTCCATTTTAGACCCACCCATTGAGCTGTTCTTCAGTAACATTTAAAATCTTTTGCCATTTGTCAAATTTAGCTGGTGACGGAATACTGAGTACATTTAGTTCCTTAATCTTTGCTAATCCTAAAAAACTTGTTTGTTGTACAGTTTAATTTAAAAATATAATTTGCAATGGAACAAGACATGCTGTAAACAAAGCTCCCCATCCATGTATTTGCTAATTTCTAGTTCCCCACACACTCTTTAAGTCAATCAACTTCAACCAAAAGTCATAGCCTTCAATAGCCACCTGGGAAACAAAGGAATCATAATAGATTGATTTAGTGTCTGTTCACAGGGCACTTTTCAATTTCATAGAAGGCAGTTTAAAATAATAAGGCTCAGCATTTTTAACATCATGCCCAATAAAATATGCAAACTTTTCTACATACGTTTAGAGCTTCCCACTTTCAGAGTTGGGCAATGTTCCCATTGTGTGTAATTGTAAACAGTTCTCGGGTTCTGGCTTTATATGTAAAGTGGTGTCGGAAATGATGGTAACAGAACATTTCCCCATAATCTGCTGTTGTTTGGTAAACATCTTCACTTTCAAACACAGTATGGTATTCAAGTCCAGAAAGCATTGAATCAACTGTTTCACATCACATTCATTAGAAACCACCCCAGGTGTTATTATATCATTCATTGAATCTTTAAATATATATGGAATTTGAATAATTTCCATTGGTCGAATATATCAAAAATAACCTTATCCCAAGCAATTCCACCAGGAATCAGAAAAGCTGAAATGTTCATTAGGGATAAGTCTCCACGGAGCTTATGCTAGGATAGGTGAGGCTTCAAAACTTCATCCACCAGTTCAACAGCAGAGCTTCAGGAAAATAATGACCATGTATCAGCAGAAAGAAAACAATGAAAGACAAAACCAATCCAAAGAAGGAAGACAAGCACATTTAACAGGACCCATCGATAACTCCATGGATGAACAAGGTAGTTTTAAGCCAATTGAATAGTTTACGTGCTCTTGATGAGGGTGTATTCTTGTGGGAAAGATTGGCGCTCAAGGCTACGAGATGACTATAAGTATTGGCATAAGTTCTCACACGGTGCACTCTTAGAGGACCACACCCCTGATCCCCAACTGTGTGGTGAACCAAACAGATAACCAATAGAAAACAACAAGAGGCACTCGTTAAATCAGCATTAGTATACTAGATAGTACAATAATATCCGCCGAAGTTGCTGGAACTGTCCTTTAAAATACCATACACTGTATCTTTGGGATGGTGTGAAATACAAACCCTTCAATCAAGAGGTGAGACAATCTTCAGTACGATTCCAAACATTCTTGGGCTTTAATTTCAATGTCCAAAATCACTTTACGTGCTCTTGATAGAGGTGGAGTTGAGGATGCTGAAGAATTTGAAAAAGAATTGTTGATGTCCGCAAAATATCCAGAAGCGGTTTGTGCAAATAATGGTGCTGGTGCTGGAGAAGGAGAACTGGCAGATATTTACTTTGGTAATTTGTAATAAACAATCCATTCCATTTGTGTTGAATTACAGTAATATAGCTCAGAATGTTGGACATTTCTTTGTCAGTGATGTAGAGAGAGGTACTAATGAAAGTTCATTTTCCACCATCCCCAAGCTCAGGGAAGTCTCATTACTGTTGGTTAAATGTTGAAGATGCACATCCTGACTGCCAGTGAGAGGGGTTTGGGAACTGCTCAGAAGTCCTTGTGGTCTACTGTGTAGGACTGGCCACATGTCGTAACTTGACATTGTCAATTGAAACAAAGTGGTTTTCTTTGGAACCAGGCAGCGGTAGTAGAATGACAGTTCTGGTACCGTGTATTGCCAGGACTGGAAGCAGTACTCGATATGCAAGGCCAAATTTCTTTTTTACAGCAATCTTTTCACGCACTAGATCCCCAACTTTTGGAATCCATCCATTAGATGTTGCTGGTGAATCCCTCATTCCCAAGGTAGCGACACATGCAAATGAGTTTTCATCATGTAACTGTTGTAATTCCTGCAAGACAGTGACATGTTCATTTATGTTAAAAGGTGTGTCTGCCGCCACTGCGCCGAGGCCATCAAGATCTGGGACATACATAGGTATGCAGAACAGAACCTCATTTGGATGCACCTTCCCAAGGACCTTCTGAGCAGATTATTTAGTGCTCTCTGGACTCCATTTAGGTGGTTAAGCCAACTATGACACATACCTAGTACCCTTGCTGGTAAGGATTGCTTTAAGTCTCAGTTATTCCCCTCCACCACCGCGTTTCCTTCAGGATGAAAAGGAGATGAGAAATGGAGTTGGACACCCATTGTTGCCATGGTATCCCTGAATGTCCTTGAGGCAAAAACAGGGCCCTGTTCTGAATGGAATGCCACAACTGAATGTGTATTGATGATGACATACAAATCTTTAATATCAGTTCGAGTGTCAGCTGATTGTTGTGGCTATACCCATAGAAATCTGAAGTAAGAATCAACAGCGACTAAGATGTATTTGTATGCACCATCAGGTGTTAGACAACCACAATGGTCCAGGTACACACACTGTAGTGGTTTATTGAAAATTAGGAGGGGTGTCTGCGGTGGACATTTCGCAGTTGATTCTCTTATTTTGTGGCGGATTTCACAACAAAGGACATACTGTCTGGTCTGTTTGTGTAGACCTGGCCACCAGTAGCGTTTTTGCAATAATGAAATTTGTAGCCACCACACCTGCATAGGCAGAAGCATCCCCTTTATAAGCTGCTTTTATTAGATCTAGCTGGTCATTTTGAACCGTTTGGTAATGACCGCACCGCTGGCGGTGGCGGTAACTACCTTCAATAGGCCAGCGGTGCAGTCCGCCAAATAATGAAGCATACGAGAAACAGCCAGTGGCCCATCCATCTACCGCATCTTGGAAGCACCGCGGACGATAGAAGAGGCCACCTCCAGGTTGGCGGAAGGACCCAACCCGACCAGCATATTATGAACACCCCACTGCCATCAGTTCCGGGGCGGAAACCACTGCCACTTAAAGCCTGGCAGAAACGACCCATATAAAGGGAAACACTCACTGGAGGCCCACAGAAAACGCAGACGCCGACATGGAGTGAGAGTTGGAAATAATGCCAATGCTTCTTCTTGCTATATTCCTCCAGGATAGTGACCGTCCACGAAGACGACGAGGGTAAGTTCCCCAGCCTAGCACACAAAGGAGGAAAGGGCACAATTACACACCCACCCACCCCATCCACACCGCAACGCACACCCAACCCCTCCCACCACCCCAAGCCATACACACCTTAACAAAATGTACTTACCAGACACAGGAAAACAAATACCTGCACCAATGCACACACAATGCACACCACACCCCAACAGTGAAACGCTGCACAACAGCTCAAATTAGCACCAACTTGTTTGCTGGGCAGAAAATTTTAATTTTTAAAAAACTACTTACAAAAGGCCAGTGGCATGTACAAAGTCCTGGTAGGGCAAAGATAGCCCACACTTGACTCTCACAATGTAAAGGAACACTCCAATGAGAAGGGGCATCAATGGGGCAGCCAGGCACCTCAGGGTTCAAGGGCAGTGGGTGGCGGGTGTGGTGACTCAGGTTTGGAACTGGCGGTCTTGGGCGTAGGTTCTGGAGGGGGCGAGGGTTTATGTTTGCCCTTGGGAGGAGCAGTGGGCCTGGACCGAGGGGTTGGCAGAGGGACCAGGGGCAACTCAAGCCTTCTTCTTCTCTGGGGAATGGGCACAGGAATGGGTAGGGTGGACTGCAGAGGACTTAGATGAGGAAGGAGAGGGTTTCAGGAGGCCAAGGGAATGGTTAGGGACAAGACAGGGTGGGCCAATGGGTTCGAACAGGTCAACATGGGAAAAGGAAAGCTTATGAGGTGCAGCTAGAGGGGTTTTGGAGACAGGTTTGGGAGTGGAGGATGAAGGAGTGGAGGTATGAGGTGTAGGTCTGCTGTGTTTGGATGCAGGTGCCTGTACAGTATGCCCATGTTTGGTTGATGTGAGTGGAGTGGATGTCTGGGAGTGTTTCTGGGTCCTGGGAAGAGGGGGGATGGACACAGTGGGGGATGTGGATGTTGCTGTGTCTGCCTTTGAATGTTGGGTGTGTGCCTGCATGTGCTGAGACGTGTGGTGCTTGTCTGCATGCTTCTTGGGTGTTGATTTGGGTGCATGGCTGCCTGCATGTGTGGTTGGGATGGGAGAAGGGAATGGGGTACTGGAAGCGGTAGAGGTTGTGGGAGGGGGGACGGAAAGACCAGGGACACTGGCTGCCATCAAAGAGGAGGCCAGATCCTGAAAAGATCTCTGAAGGCCAGACATGACACCGTGAATGCCTTCCGTGAACGCATTGCATTGCATTGTTGCATCTGGAATGCCAGCTCCTGGATGACATTCACAATGGTTATCTGACCAACAGAGATGCTTCTCAGGAGGTCAATAGCCTCCTCAGTGAGGGCAGCAGGGCTAACAGGGACAGAAGAGGAGGTGCCTGGGGCGAAGGAGACGGCCACCCTGCTGGGTGAGGAGGCACTGGCGATACGCTGTGGAGCTACTGGGAGAGCGGTGATGGTATGGGGGGTGGCGGAAGATGTTAAGGAATTGCTGGGCCAAGTAGGCTCTGCCCCCACCAGGGAGCTGCCATCGGAGGAGGTGTCTAAGTCACTATCTCCAGTGGTAGTTACCTCCCCTGTGGTACTCCCCTCAAACTCCAACCCGATGGTCCCCTTGATGTCAGTGGACTCTGCCTCCTGAGACCCGTTTGCTGCAGCATCCCCACTCGCAGGTGCCTCAGCTCCCTCGCCAGATGGTGCTAAAGCACACAAGGGCACAAGAGCACAGAGGGGGTGACAAAACAAGAAAGAAGTAGGTAAAATCTAGATCAAAAATACCTGTTGGCACACATACAACCCCACTCATCTAATGCACTAACCCCCAACAGACAGAATTATTCACCTGAATGTGCCCCTGACTGCTAGGCAACATCACTACATGATGATCCTGGCCCTCTACTCCATAACACTTTGCAATGGGACACAATGAGAGACGTTGGCAAGACAACTAATCTGCCAATCCATGAGGCTACATCTGAACCAATAGCCCAAACAGGGGACCCCTCACAGGCCTACATTCCCAGCCATATCTACCTAAGGACACCATCACACAGACGTAGAGGGGGGCAGGACTGCAGAGACACACCTGTTTATGGGCCTGCCACTACACTGCATGCACCCCATGGCACCCAACTACACTCAGCATAGTAGCATCGCATTAGTGTGCTGCCTTCAAGTGCCCATCCAAAGCGGGATAGGCCACCGCCAGTATGCGGGCCATTATGGGGGTCAGGGTCCGATGGGTATCTCTCCCTTGTTGGGAGGCTGTCCCCAGCTGGGTCTCTCCAGTCTTCCTGGCCCAGAGCCGCAGGTCCTCCCACTGCTTCCTGCATTGGATGCTCTGCCGGTTGTAGACCCCCAAGGTCTGCATTTCTTTGGCGATGGCTTGCCACATTCCTTTCTTCTGATGGGCGCTGACCTGCATGGGACACACAGAGTAAAGAAACAGACGCCAGTGTGGGTGTCCCATACACAACTGCCATGCCAGTTCTACCTCACATGGCCCATGGAGACACACATATTGACAATAGTCAAAACGATAACTGCAGACAAATCAGGTATAAGCATTCACACAGCTACCAACAATGCCTACAGGAATCCGTCACATTCACACACTTTAAAGGAAGACTAATAGCAACTTACCTGAGCCTCTGGTCGCCCTTACAGCTGCGCATACAGGGGTAAGACCCCGTCCGCCAGCTTCTCAAGCTCCTCTGTGGTGAAGGCCTGGGCCCAGTCCCCTGTAACACGTGCCATTACTAGGCCCAGAGTCAGGACACAGCAGCTCACGCAGTGGAGTTCCGTTCCTCTCGAGGTGTAGGAGTCAAGTGGCAAGGGCATCGCAAAATGGCGCTATTTACCGCGGGGTGTGCACCGTCACATCTGGCGGTGATCATGATTGGCCCTGCTTCCCCATAGACGCCAATGCTATCCAATGAAGAGGTGCACGGCGGTGAACACCGCCTACCGCCATGACGACTAACGTCAGAAGAATGTAGTCACTTCCTACACTACCTGTAGGGCAGGGGGCTGTCATTTTGCATACACCACGCCTTCATAGTCTGTCCGGGTTCCTAATCCATGGCTCCATTCCCTCTACCTTTCTTCAGGTAATGGTATGATGAGTGATCCTCCTCATGGAATCATAGTGGGAAGAGTGCCTACACTGTGATGCAATGCAGAATACACACCACACCAGGCAATACCCAGACAGGATTACCATGTTCTCTGTGTCTGTGTGAGGGGCAATAGTGTTGCATGTACAAGCTGAATTGTGGAATATTGTGACTGAAGTGTATGTGGCAAATCAATGGGTCTCTCTTCCCCCGCATAGGTACAGACCCATGTGGCGAGGGAGGGCACCATCTGTTTACAGACCCCTGGTTGATCTGGCCACCATGGGGGAACATCACATCATCATCACTTACCATCTGAATTGTGCCACTATCCTGGAACTCTATGCACAAATGGAGCCTGTGCTGATGCCAGCTAATAGGAATCCCCATGACATCCCTACAACTGTGCGGGTATAATCTGTGCTACGTTGTCTGGTCACAGGCTCTTTCAAGAGACAGTGGGCATGGCAGCCGATGTACCTCAGCCAATGTTCAGCCACGTCCTGTCAAAATTTCTGGATTCCTTTGTGCAACACCTGAAGAGTTATGTCCAGTTTCCCCAAAGGGCTGATCTCACCTCCATCATATCTGGATTTTATGCTTTTGTAAATATTCCCCATGTGATAGGTGCCATTGATGGTACCCGCATAGCCCTCATACCCCCAAGAGTAAATGAACAGGTGTTCAGAAATCGTAAAATTTTTCATTCCATTACTATTCAATTGGTGTGTACCACTGATCAGTCCATTACTCATGTCAATGCATGGTTCCCAGGATAAGTCCATGACTCATTTGTCCTGAGAAACAGCAGTGTGCTACACATGATGGACAACTACAGGGGACAGAACTTGGCTCATAGGTGAGTGTGTATGACACTGGATCAGTTACATAGCTGGCAGGCAGGCTGTATGCAAGTAGATTCTGTGTGTTTCAACCCTCTTTCTCCCACTTTTGCAGGGGATTCTGGCTACCCAATATGCAATGGCTCCTGACACCTGTGAGGAATCTCAGGACAGATGCAGAAACGTATCTCTGAGGAAGGCTATTCCACTACTGGATGAGGTGGATGCTGTGCAGCCACCCCTGCCACCTCAGAGGATGGATGAGAGTGATAGGGAAGGGGAGGGGAAAGACATCAACTCCAGGACCCAGCTAACCCGGCTATATTTCTAGTGACTCTCACGTAGTGTTCTATGTTACCAATGGGTTTACTGCATTGTTTCAGGCTGACTTATGTGCAAAGTGCTGTGGTGTCCCTTGCTAGCGGTATGCAGACTTCATGTGTGCAGAAGGAGATGTGTGTTACAGCAATGGAATGTGCAGTGTGACATACTTGAAACACTGCAATCTGTTAGACCCCCCTCCTGCAATAAAACCACATTATGATGTAAGCTGCCCACCATATTCACATTTGCATTTGTTTGCACATATAAAAGAAGGACAGATATTTGGAGTGCACAGGTGTTTTTTTTTATTGAACCACAACCCATCCATGACTGATGGTACAGTGTAAAGGAGTGGGCACAGGTACATTTCCACAGCTGTTGGTTGCACAGGGACATAGTCCAAGGGGCCATTGGAAGAATGTGAGATGGCAGTAGCATGTCGACAAGTTAGCTCAGTGGCACACAAGGGAGAAAATTCAGAGCGGAGTCACTTCCTGGCATTGGGCTAGGTCTTGGCTGGTGTATCACCAGGATGTCTGGGTCTAAGGGCACGTTTGCGAGAGGGAAGCTGGGCTGCAGTAGAAGGGGTGCTGGTGTCCTGTGAGTCCTCTGTCAGTGCCACCAGTCCACTAGCAGCTGCTGATGTGGATGGCAGGGCATTGTCCTGGCTAGTTTAAGGGGCCTGCTGGTGGGTGGAGGACTCAGGCTGGCTGTTGTACTGGCATTACCGCACCCCTGCAATGGTGGCCATGGTAGCACTGAAGTGTTTCCATTGCTCCATGGCCTCCTGATGGTGTGCTACCTGCAGCCTCTGATTCTCCTCCATCCTGGCCGGGATCTGGGCCATCCTGTCCTGGGGATGGTGGTATGCTCCCAGGACCTCAGCCTTGGCCTCCTGGGCAGCAGCATCCCTCCTTGGCCCAACCCCCTGACCCACTGCTCCCGTCCCAATGGCCTTAGCCCCCTGCACCTGTGTCCCCTGCACAGGTCTGGCATTCCCACTTGCACTGGGCCCATCATCATCCTGCGTGATGGTAGGTGGAGACTCGGGACTCTGTACTTGTGGGCAGCCAGTCCGAGGCCTGGAGACACTGGTGTGGGGGCGTTGGGCCAGAGCTGATGGTAGTGGCTGAGTGGTAAGAGTCTCAATGGTGTCCTGGGTGGGGCTACTGAGGGGTGAGTGTCCAGAGCTGTGGTATGGGCCAGGGTTATCCTCTATGTCCAGACATCCCTCTGCACTCTCCTGTGTGGCGCCTTCGTCTTCAGTTGGAGTACTGGCATTCCTTGACGTCTCCATCCGGGTGGCATGGGTGGTGGTGCCTGTGGGTGTAAGAACAGAGATGTGGGTGTCCTGCACTTTCATGCCCCTTGCAGCTCTGCTTAGGAGTTATTGGTGATTCCATTTCCATGTGGTGGCATGCAGGGTCCCTTGGTGTTATTTTGGATGCATTTGGTGAGGGGGGAGTGGTGCATTCTGGGTGGTGCTCCTGCCATTTCATGCATGGGTTGGTGACTTGCACAGGGAGCTGGATAATGGTTTGTATGGGGGGTTGTGGGCATGCAGGGGACATGGGTAGGTGTGTGTGGGTGTTGTGGGCTGGGTAGGGGATGAGGGCATGGTGGTAGTGAAAGGGGTGGGGTGATACAAGCATTACAGGTGTAGTTGACTTACCCGAGTCCAGTCCTCCAGGGAGTCCAGTGAGGCCCTTTGGGTACAGGATGGCCATGACCCTCTCCTCCAAATCGGTGTATTCGGGAGGAGAAGGTGAGGGGCCACCACCAGTCTTCTGTATGGCGATGTTGTGTTGTGATGCCATGGAACGCACCTTCCCCCGCAGCTCATTCCATCTCTTCCTGATGTCATCCTTTGTGCGCGGATGGATTCCTACTGCATTGGCCTTGTTGACTGTCTTCGGCCATAGCTCCATCTTCTTGACCATGGGCGTCTGCTGCACCTCTGCCCCAAATAGCTGCGGCTCGAGCACAAGTATTTCGTCCACCGTGGTCCTCAACTCCCTGTCGGTGAAGCAGTGGTGCTTAGGGTGTGCCATGGTGTGTGTTGTGGGTGGTGTGTTGTGTGTGTGACTTGTGTGGTGGTTGTGGTTTTCAGTGGTGCTGTTGCTGTTGCAAAGGATTATGGGTTGTGTGTGAGTGTGTTTTATAGTGGTGTGGATGTGTCAGCTGTGTGGTTTTTAAAAGTGCCAATGTGTGCTTCTGTTGTTGGCGGTTCTCATTTCTGAGCGCAGTGGTCATTACCGACAATCGCCGTTCAACATCTACTTGGCCATCACCCTCAGTCTTGCTGGGAACATAATTCCGTACTGGATCCCCATTTGTCGATGTTTTTGTTTAGCTTCTCTGAAGGTGGCCCTTTGTTTCGCATGAAAAGTCTGGGAAAATGTGGACTGTAGTATTTTCTACCGTTCTGTCTCAGTTTTTCCTCACTTGACCCAGTAGATAGTCCCTTCCCTAAAGTGCAGCAGGCGTGCTATAACTGGCCTTTGCGGGGCCCCCGGAGGCGGAAGTCGCGCCGGAACCCTATGCATCCTCTCAAGTGTGAAAAGGGCGTAAGTCCATCCCCCGCCACTTCCTCCTTAAGCCAGCTCTCCAGAGACTCCACCATATAATTCCTTTCTATGTGCTCAGGCAATCCAATCACGTGGATATTGTTTCTTCTCGATAGGTTTTCCGCATCCTCACCTCGCAGTTCCAGATCATGAATTTGCTTCTCCGCCTTGCGAATAGTCTTGGTTGTTTCGCTAACCGACGGGAGGATCTCCTCAATTTGCTTCTCCGCCGTGGCTACTTCTTCCCCCAGGCGACGATGGCCATCTCTGAGAATGATTAAGTTTGTTGCCAAGGCAACAATTTTTCCTTCTAGCACTTTGCAGGAAGCAGTAATAGCTTGCAAAATGTCTTGTACAGTCGGGTCTCCGTCTTCTCCGTAGGGTGGGTTCTGTTAGTTTCTTGTGATCCAGGTAAGGCGCTTATGTTGCTTTCTTCCTTCGCGTCTTTCTTGAGCCCTATTTTACCCACTATTGGGCCTTCTCTGTCCTATGTTGTTCTTTCTAGTAGTGGCTTCCAGATCTGCCCACCCACCAGAACAGAGGGTTCCTTCCTTTTTATAAATGCTCCTGGTCACCAAAGTCTGTGGATTCTTCATTTGGTCCAGACTGTACTATCTCGTCTCTGAACCTTGAAGGCGGTGGGACTAGGGTCTCTGTCTCTGGCCTTTCCTATTTATAAGCCTTTTGATTACCGCCTGTTAATTCTCAATGGCATTCTCCTGGGGGAGAGCTCTCGGCTCTCAGTCACACTCATGCCCTCATCTGTGCCAGGAAGCACTCCACTATTCCTGTTTGCTTCTCCTCGCGCCCTGGAGCATCACAAAATCTTCTGTCACAAGTGGAGTGCGAGTCCATCTCGCCACTCATCTAAACGCTGCAGGTGTCGATAGGGTCACTCATTACACACCCCGCCGCTGACGAGGTGGGACGAGGCTTAGCTGTGCTCCTCCTCTCCGCTATTCCAGGGTCCCCACCACTAACATCCGCTCAGAGTGCAGCAATTTGCCTCTCTCCCACTCTGGAGGCGGTGCGCTGTTAAATAGGGCAAAGAATGGGGGTCCTCTTCGCCACCGTGCTTTCAGCGATGCCACTGACATGGGTCATCTCTGCCAGGAGGTGTCCTATTCTCCGGTAGGATCTGGGCGCAGGGCCCTTCTTGGGTCCTCGTCCATCACACTGGTCAATCCCTCTCTTCTCTCAGCACTCTCTGTCCACGCGAGGGCTATGATGGTAGTTTCATGCAGGGCCTCCTCCTGCATTCGCAGCCGTACTTTGGGGGGGCTGGGTCAGTTCTGGATGACAGGATTTTATGGGGTGGGGGAGTACTAGCGGGAGCCTCACCGAGAGACATCTTCCGCCATTGGCGTTTGGCCATGCCCCCTCTTGATGGTGTTCACTTTTGAATCTCTGAACCCATCATGGTGCTTGTATTTCAGGTATTTATTAAAGGACTGGACACAATAATACGAATCACACACAATCAGTGTTAAAAGTTCACAATCCATGTATTCTAATGGTAATAATAGAGTCTTAAGCTCTGTCGTTTGTGCAGTGCTGTCCCATAAGGTCTACGTATATGTGTTTTGGGGGTGGAACATGGCATCCCTTATGAATCCGCTCACAGCCGTGCAAGCGTTGGAGTATTGTTTGGTTCCTACGGCTGGTTGTGCTGACCCATCAGTGTAAATAATCATTTGAAATTAATCAAGAGGCAAAATATTTGTAGGTGTTAGGTAGTCAAGTTGATATTGAAGGAACTCTTGTGTCAGAAGATTTGGATCAAACAAATAATCAACATCAGTGGCAGTCAGATAGGTGGCCTATTGAATCCAACGTGGATGCAATAGGTGCGCGTTTGGAATGCTGGCTTTTGTCACAGCCTCTAAGGCTGGTATTGGGGTCACAACAACAATTTGTTTCCCCTGGGCTAGAGGTCACTCTTTTATGACAGCCATCTGAACAGTAGTCAGAATTTTCTCAGTGGGAGCAAACTGTAGTACAGCTGTTGAATACAAATATGATTTGTATGCTACGGGGGCGGTATTACCTTCATTGAATCTTACACAGGTGAACCCAATGGTACCTGCAATTACTCTGATGACCAAGTTTGTTTTGTTATCTTGTGTATGTAGATGGTTTGCTTCAAGCATTTCCTGCTGTAATGCTCTGAGAATGCATGTGTGTTCAACAGTCCAATATTTACTTGAAAAGTCAGGACGTTCAATTCATAAAGTGGTTTTATGCATTGTAATAAAATGTAAGTTCTACCAAAACTGGAAATGCCCATACCGATTGTAGCTTTTTGAAGGTGTTTGGTGGCTGTAATTGCTCACACTTTACTAGAAAGTGGGATGCCAGGCTCTTTCCTTTGTCTGATAACTTGTATCCCAAAAGCAGGACACTGAAAAAGGCAATTTCTGTTTTCCTGAAATTAAATTTGAAAACTATTTCAGTGAAACTCACCACAATGTGGTCACCCCATCTTAGGTGTGTGACCTGGTTGTCATCTGTTAGGTAGATGTCATCTACATAGGACAGTGCCTCAGGGTCAATGTTGTGAAGAATGGATCTTACACGTGCTGAGAACAGTCCACGACTGTTCTTATACCATTGTGGGAGTCGATAAAATTGCGTTTATCTGGTTTGTCCTAGAAGGAACGAGATTGGCGTGTATCGATATATTGCTTTTAAACTATCCCTATTTCTCAAAATATAGCATTTCTCTGAGGTCTCCGATCGCAGAGATTCTCCTCTTTGTTTTACATTATCTTTATTTTGTTTTTGTTTATCGCAGTGTTTTTAGAACCCTCGGCTCTTTGCTTGTAGAATCCTTATTGGATTTACCTTGTAGTTGTGGTTTACCTGGTCTGGCTCCCACACTATCCAGCCCTATATTAGAACAAGTCTCAGCGATAATCTTTGGCAGATCACATTCTTGATCTTGTGCAGGAACATCCATGAGCTTTTGGCATACTGCCAATGCTACTGCTTCCCCTTTAAGGTTACTTAATATTATTAAGGATACTTCTAAGGCACTATTTTTTGTGCTAACCAAAATTGAATCTTTTCATGTTTTGTGGGTACTTTACCCATAATTGAATGTACAGTAGCTGATTAATGCCCGCTGTGGCCACATGGTTGCGGTGGAGCAGCCCTTGCTGGAGCGGTATTCAAAGTCTGCATTACAAATTGTATTAATCGTCTATATATTTCTACTAAATTAGTGTATAGTTTGCGTACATCTGCTACCACCATTGTACCAATATTAGGCTGCGATGTATAGTTAGCCAATTTTGGCCATGTAGGTCCATCATTACTTAAGGGACCTAGTCTAACACTCTGTGAAACGTGCGGTAGGGCACCATCAAGCCAATTTTGGTGTTCTTGATAAGATAGTAGCATTTCTAAATATGCGTAGTCTGTATCGTGCGGGTGAATTTACTGTAGTGTAATGATGAAATGTATGTGTGTTCCCATCTGCTGCTGGAAAGGTGACTTAAGAGTAAAACAATTCTGTTCTGTATCCGTCTTGAGCCTTAATGACAAATGTAACTTCTCCTCCCTCTTCTGTGAGGCCACTATTTCTTAAGTGTGCTGTGAGAGGGAGTCTCGTGCTAGCTGCAATTATGACCCTGTTTTAGTCTGGCATTTTTTTAAATGAAATTGAATTCTTCAGAGATAGAAACACCAAATAGGAAGTTCCTTTTAAAGATTTAAGCTTGAACAACACACAGCATCAAATAGGCACTACCTATCTAGCTGAGGATATTCCCTAATATCATGGATGTCTTCATATAAGGTAATTGGAGTGCCTTCTGATGTAAAGATACAGAGATACTTGGGAGATCCGTAAAGTCAGTGCCTATCCAAAATTGGCAGTCCCATGTTGTAGGACTCCTATTGTAGTAACAAGACTGCTGGATTTTGGGCGGCAGCACCACAGAGAATGGGGGACTTCGTCCGATCCCTCACTGTTTGACAGTTGTTGGCCTAACCCTTCCGGGCTAGCTAGCAGCACCTCACCAGTACCAGAGGTAGAAGTGATTTATGTCAGCCTATGGCATGAAAGTCAGACTCCTCAGGGAAGTCGTGGTAGAACAGATCATACCCCTTTTTCTCAGTTAGACAAGTCTCATACATGCAAAGACAAAACAGAAGGAGGATCTTTGTTTAATAGGTTTCATTGAAGCAATTGCATTCTATGTAAAAAGGCATGAATTGCGATTATGAGGATAAGGAAACACAACACTATTACAGCAGTGACTAGGAAAGTGAAACACAGCAAGAGCAGGGGTGTGGAATTCCTATAGCCCGAAGCCCAGGACATATTGTTTGGGGTCAAAGACAACACGTTTTCAAGTTTATTTTGTCCTTGGGACAAGTAGGCCCAAACCCCTGCAGCACAGACCCTTTAACTGCCAATTTTCAGTACCACATTAAAGAGCAGGGAAAGGAATTGTGTGCAGTTGAGATAATGTGTCCATACCTTACTGCTGTTCGAAATTGCTTTTAAGGTTCTTTAATGCAAAGCCTTTATTATTAGGGTAAGCTTTCTGAATCAATATTGGAAGCTCGGGTTGCACTACTGACAGTGGTTCCAGCAAAAAAATGTGTACACGTTTGCAAAGTTTAAAATATGAGGCTACTTATAATGCTCCCAAAATGCTCTCTGATTAAATGCAAATTTTTGCAGAAGCTTGAATGCAAGATTGACGATTTTCTGCTTTCAAAATAAAATGTTCACAAACAGTGCAACCAGGAAAAAAATATTTTGCCAAACTGTGAGGTACCATTTCTTGTAAGCAACATTTAGTAAAATGTGTGTATGAGGCAAAAAATATTCATAATGGAAAGCCAGTGTAACCAGTTTCAACAAGATTATGGGAAACATGAATATAAACAAGCAGTGGCAAAACCCATAGGTCCAACGTTGGTGGTCAGTCTTTTGGTTTTGTCAATGCGTGTCTGTTTTGACATAGCTTTGGTAAAACTATTGCTAAGGGAGCTGCTGGTCCCACACCACTGTATCACATATTAGCAAAAAGGAAAAATATTTTTTGGTCGCAATAAGCACATATTGCCACAGCAGCTCCTGGCACTGAACAAAACTACTTTGTATGCTGGTACACTCCTTGTGAAAGAGCAGATTGCGATCATTGTAATGTAATGTAAGATTAATTTGTAGAGCTTGGAACTTGTCACATGTTAGTGTATCCAGGCACTGAGTATGAGCGTGGTCTGCAAGTAGGATCAATCACAGTGAAGCCAGCCCATAGATTGATAGAGATATAGGGGGTCATTCCGACCCCGGCGGTCAAGGACCGCCGGGGCTGGGGTCGGCGGGAGCACCGCCAACAGGCTGGCGGTGCCCCGCAGGGCATTCTGACCGCAGCGGTTTGGCCGCGGTCAGAACAGGAAAACCGGCGGTGTCCCGCCGGTTTTTCCCTGCCCTGGGAATCCCCCATGGCGGCGCAGCTTGCTGCGTCGCCATGGGGGATTCCGACCCCCTCACCGCCATCCTGTTCCTGGCGGTTCTGACCGCCAGGAACAGGATGGCGGTGAGGGGTGTCGTGGGGCCCATGCTGGTAGTCCAATGGCATGGGCACTGCAGGGGCCCCCGTAAGAGGGCCCCACTTTGTATTTCAGTGTCTGCTTTGTAGACACTGAAATACGCGACGGGTACCACTGCACCCGTCGCACATCCTCCACTCCGCCGGCTCCATTCGGAGCCGGCATCCTCATGGAGGGGTGTTTCCCACTGGGCTGGTGGGCGGCCTTTTGGCGGTCGCCCGCCAGCCCAGGGGGAAACCCAGAATACCCCCGGCGGTCTTTTGACCGCGCAGCGGTATTCTGGCGGTTCACTCCAGGCGGGCGGCTCCCGCCGCCCGCCGGGGTCAGAATGACCCCCATAATTTTAATAAAACAAAAGTTATCCAGTATTGGATCTTTCATAAATTCACATGCTTGAATCATCCCCGTCGTCGAAGTGGGAGTCCCACGGTACATAAAATAGCAATAATTAACAAATAAATGTTTTTTGCCATAGGCGATAATGGAGACAGTAATTGCTCATATAGCCTATCCATGTCCTTTTGTGAAAAGGACCCAAACCTGCCTGCTGACCAATCAGGCACCAGCACCCTCTAGAACACTCTCCAGAGAAGCTCCTTCCCTCAGATTTTCTACCGCACGTCGTGTGAAGGGAGTCTCCCTGAACTCTGCTCAGTTTTTCTTCTACGTCAGAAAATTTTTTCTCTCAAAAGAATTAAAAATATGTTGGATTCTTCTAGAAAAGGTCTTTTTCGCCCTTGCAAGACCTGTGGAAAGAAAAGGCTCCATGTGGATGATCCACATAAAGACTGCTTGTATTGTCTCTACCCACAACACCAGGTTAAGGACTGCAAGATATGTCGCACTTTCTCCACAAAAACCCTCAGGGACCGTGAGGGTAGACTCCTGACATGGTTACAGGCTAAATCCTGTACTTCAGGTGAGGAGAGTGGGTCAGAGAGGCCACATAAAAGGTCCAAATCTGAGGACCTGGGCCACACAGAAAAATCTAGAAAGAGGCAGAAATTACATCATGGGAAGGGCTTATAGACTTCAGTCTCCTCTGAGCCTTCCTCTCCTCTTCAAAAGAAGGAGTCCTACCGTCTTTCTCCTTCTTCAGAGCCTTCTACTTCTGGAAAAGTGACTCTTAAAATCAGATCGACGACGACACCACCGTCGACGACCGTGACGACGACGACGGTACTAACAACTACCGTCTCCACTACATCATCGACGAGACCGTCGTCAGCGTTGACTACTCTAACATCAACAGTAAGGGCTCTTATCCCCTCACTCAAACCTCCGTCGACGAGAACTCCAGAACGGAGTGAGTCGTTGACGTCATCGACAACGACAACATCGTCGCTTATAACACCGTCGACGACAGCCCCGTCGACTATCATATCAACGATGCCAATGTCATCGGCTGTTTCACCGTCGACGAGGACACCGTCAAAGAAGCCGTTGTCAACGAAACCACAGTCGACGAAACCACCGACGACGAAACCACCGTCGACGACACTACCGTCGGCGAGACCATCGTCGGCGAGACCATCGTCGATGGAAAAATCAGTACCGTCCACGGCATTGTCAACTTTCACACCATCGACGACTGCATTGGTGCCTGTCAGGCAGTTTGAGGCAACTCCTACCTCTTCGAGGTCTCCAGATCTCCGAGCCATGGTCAGGATCACATATCTGCCCACACCAGATATTTATCCAATAGACACATCTCCAAGCAAAGTGTTAACTTTAGTACCCAGTCATTTTCTTGACTGGAAGGAATCTGATGAAGGTCCATTCGGAGATGCACACAGACCATCACAGCTCCACGTCAAGTATCAAGAAGAAGATGACGATGATGAGTATGACCAGTACCAACCATAGTACTCTCATCAGGAACACTATTACCAACCAAGAGTGCCTCAGCATAGAGACTCTATACAGATGCCTTCCTCCTTAATCCAGGATTTACAATCTATGCTACAGGATTATAGGAGAAGGTTCCCAGTGGAGGCAGAAGATCAGCCACCACCCCCAGTCTCTCCGGTGACACCAATCAATGTCCCTCCTCCTCCAGCTACTCCAAGAATGACACCCCACTCGGTGTTAGCTGCACCCCCTAGAAATGAAGGTTCCACTTCAGGGGAAGAAGAAGAAGAGGAAGGAGAAATTTCTACCCCGCAACATCCTACTGAGGAATGGGATGACTACTTGGCCCCCACTCCTTCTCCACCACCTCCTCGCCCCTCTGATTCTCCACCCGAGGACATAGGTGGTTTCCATAATCTTATGGACAGAGCTGCTGTACGCTTTCACCTTCCAACATCTGTCTCCCAGTCGGAATGTTTCCTACATGATTTTAAGGAGCAGTCAAGGAAGTCTGTACGGTCCATTCCGATTATCGATTTTATATGGAGCGAGGGTACAAAGATTATGCGCAACACGGCTACAGTCCCACCAGTCCCGCAAAAACTGGACAAGAAATACAAGGCAACCCAAGACTCTCCGGCATGTCTTACTGGCCATCCAAAGCCTGACTCAGTTATTTCACAAGCTGCTCAAAGGCGTTCTAAAAACCCATCAACGCCTATCTCTACTCCTCCAGACAAAGAAGGACGGAGATTAGATAATATAGGCAAAAGATTCTCATCTATGTCGACAATCACTGTCAGAGCAGCAAATTCTTTGGCAATCCTGGGTCGTTATGACCGGCAAATGTGGTCGGACATGCAACCTTTCTTGGACCTCATCCCTGAAAGCAAGCAAAGCCACGGAAGATCCTCCAAGAGGGTGAGCGTACGTCGGAAGAAATAATCGACTGCGCTCTTGATATAGCCTCTACTGGTTTTCGTCAACTGGCAGGTGCCGCTGTCTAACGCCGCCAAGGTTGGCTCAAAGCCACATCTTTCAGGCCGGAAGTGGAGTCCCGGATCCTCGACATGCCTTACAATGGCGAATCTCTCTTTGGCAAGCACGTAGATGACGCGCTCCAAGCCATCAAGACCAACACGGACACTGCCAAGTCCCTAGGTACCCTGCAGTACCGGAAACAGCCCTTTCGGGGTGCTAGAGGAAGAGGTTTCACCTCATTTCGAGGTTCCTTCCACAGGCAGTACCAGCAATCCCAGTATAGGCCTTCCTACCACCAACAGTACAGGCAATCATCTACTGCTTCCTATGCCAGACAGGGAGGAAAAAGAAGACAGGGTTCACAAACCAGAGATCAACCCAGAAAACAATGATCTTCTCCAGGCACCGGCTATGCTCCCCCAATGGTCATACCATCAGCAAATAGGAGCAAATATTTCCAACTACATCCAGGAGTGGAAGAAAATAACATCAGACAAATGGGTACTGGATATAGTGACAAGAGGTCATACCCTGGAAGTCATACAAAAGCCACCGCATCATCCACCAAGGTCAGGCAGACCTCTCCATCTTCGTCTGCTTTAACAGGAGGTATTCATCCTGCTTGCTAAAGGAGCTATAGAGGCAGTTCCAGTTCAACAACGAGGTCTCGGATTCTACTCCCGTTTCTTCCTCATAAGGAAGAAGTCAGGGGAATGGCGTCCTATACAAGATCTCAGGAAACTCAACAAGTTCCTTCGGAAGCAATCTTTCCGGATGATCACACTGTCAGATATCCTGCACCTCCTCAATCTTGGAGATTTTATGACAACTCTAGATCTCCAGGACGCCTACTTCCACATACCAATACACCAAAAACATCGCAAATATCTCCGCTTTACGGTAGCCGGTGCCCATTAGCAGTTCAAAGTCCTACCATTTGGTCTGAGATCAGCTCCAAGAATCTTCACGAAATGCCTTGCCCCAGTCGCAGGTTTCCTCCGAAGCAAGGGTTTCCAGGTGTTTCCATACCTGGATGACTGGCTCATAAAAGCTCTGTCAACGCTACTAGCTTCCAAAGCGACAAACGCCTGCTTAAAATTATTCCACAGTTTGGGTCTAACAGTGAATCTACAGAAGTCAGTCATACTTCCTTCATGCAGAAGAGTTTTCCTGGGAGCAGAATTAGACACTATCCAAAACAAGGCATAACTCACTCCAGCAAGGCAGCAGAAGCTAACCCACTTGGCTGTCAGAATCTCCACAAAAGAGTTTGTTTCAGTACGACTGTTCAAGTCGCTTCTGGGCATGATTTCTTCGGCCATAGTCCTAGTACGACTAGCAAGACTCAGAATGAGGCCGCTGCAAGAAGAACTGCAACTGCAATGAACCCAGTCGCAAGGGTCCTTCGACGACTTGATAACTATCACACCAAATATTCGGCAGGCGTTGAAGTGGTGGTCTCACACGAACCACCTCTCCCAAGGTCTTACTTTTCTAGCACCAATAACAGACTTTGTCATCACCACAGACGCCTCCTTGGAAGGCTGGGGAGGCCATTTGCAGGACATGCGCATTCAAGGCAGATGGTCCAATCTCCAGAAAGAAATGCACATAAACCTGTTAGAACTGAAAGCGATCCATCTCACGCTCAAAGCTTTTCTGCCACGCATCGCAGGGTCCTCAGTGTTAGTCAGAACGGACAACACAACAAGTATGTTTTACATCAACAAGCAGGGAGGAACAAGATCCCTCTCCCTCTCAAGAGAAGCTCACTTTCTTTGGGACTGGCTCACACTGAACAACGTCCGCCTCAGGGTGGAGCACCTGCCTGGGGTCAACAACGCCCTAGCGGACTCTCTCAGCAGGACGGACGACAACTGCCACGAGTGGGAACTCAACCAGAACATACTCAACGGCATCTTCCAATGATGGGGTCGGCCGATCCTAGACTTGTTTGCCACCAACCTGAACGCCAAATGCCAGTTCTATGCCAGTTGATACCCACTCCCGGGGTCGTGGGGAAATGCTCTTTTGATGAGATGGTCCGGGATCTTTGCCTACGCTTTTCCCCCATCCCTCTGATTCCCAGGCTCCTCAGGAAAATGAAGTCCGAATGCTGCAGGATCATTCTTATAGCCCCCAGATGGCCCAGACGAATAAGTTACTTACCTTCGGTAACGCTTTTTCTGGTGGATACAGTAACTACCTGTGGATTCCTCACCTAAAGAATTCTCCCCTTGCGCCAGCCTCGATGGAAATTTCTTCTAGCTCTGCACGTCGACGATGACGTCACAATCATCCAGGCAATAAGAAGCCCTCGTCGACGTGCAGACGTCAGTTATCAACATTTTTTTACGTGCCATAGAGGCAAACAGGTTAAACTTAAAGAGTACACATTCATCCAGAATAGATGAAAATAAAACATTTAATATAGAACTCAACATATATCACAGTTATGAATGTTCAATTCGAGATAGAAATAAATATATATATATATATATGTATAATTCCAGTCCAAAATGTCCTTTTCACTATCTTAATTTGCAAAGGAAAAGTATATACAATGAATACAACTATATGCATGAAACAGCTATATACATATATATACAGGATCAAGGATGCGCACCCAAAGAGATCTTGGTTTGACCAGTCAGGCAACGGGGAGGTGGGTGGGACCGTGAGGAATCCACAGGTAGTTACTGTATCCACCAGAAAAAGCGTTACCGAAGGTAAGTAACTTATTCTTCTGATGGATACACCTACCTGTGGATTCCTCACCTAAAGAATAGAGTCCCCAAGCAGTATAACCTCCAGTGGCGGGTGCCCGAATGGTCAAACCAAGAATTCTTGCAGCACCGAGCGAGCAAAATGGCCATCCCTCCTAACCTCAGAGTCCAAACAGTAATGTTTGGCAAAAGTATGGAGGGACGCCCAAGTCGCTGCCCTGCAGATGTCAGCCACAGGAACACCTCTAGCCAAAGCTGATGAAGCTGCTTTGGCTCTGGTGGAATGGGCACGAAGCCCCACAGGTGGATCCCTCTTCGCCAAAGAATAGCAGATCTTAATACATAGAATGATCCACCTGGATAGTGTTCTCTTGTGGACCGCTCTACCTTTCCTCTTCCCCACGTATCCAACGAAGAGCTGTTCATCCTGTCTGAACTCTTTCGTCCTGGCGACGTAGAAGCTCAGAGCTCTTCGCGGATCCAGCCAGTGGAGCCTCTCTTCCTCCTTGGATGGGTGAGGTGGAGGGTAAAAGGAAGAGTGAGTAATCGACTGCCACAGGTGAAATGGTGTAACAACCTTCGGAAGGAAAGCCGCCTTGGTCCTCAACACCACTTTGTCCTTAAAGAAAGAAAGGTATGGGGTCCCCACAGAAAGAGCCTGAAGCTCGCTGACCCTTCTGGCAGATGTTATGGCCACCAGGAAAACAGTTTTGAATACTAGGTACCGTAAAGAACAAGAGTGCATTGGTTCGAACGGAGCCCCCATAAGAAAAGTTAAGACTAAGTTAAGGTCCCACTGAGGCATAACGAATGGCGTGGGTGGATACCTATTAGTGAGTCCCTTTAGAAACTTTAAAACAATTGGTGATTTAAAGAAGGATGGTTGATCAGGAAGGCACAGAAAAGCAGATAGTGCAGACAGATAACCTTTAACAGTGGCAATTGCAAAACCTTTCTGTGCCAGATAGAGTGCAAATGACAAAATGTCAGATAAACCAGCTTTTAAAGGATCTAAACTATTCTCTCCACACCAGCTTGTAAATTTAGCCCAACGATTAGCATAGATTGACTTGGTGGAGGGTCGCCTGGCCGATAAAATAACTTCCACCACATCTGGAGGGAGAGAAAAGGAACTCAGATTGCACCGTTCAATCTCCAGGCATGAAGATGCAGGCTCTGGAGGTGGGGGTGTAGAATCTGCCCCTGCGACTGCGAGAGGAGGTCCACCCTGCAAGAGAGACGGAGCGGAGGGCACTGAGAAAGTTGGAGTAGGTCCGAATACCACACCCTTCTCAGCCAATCCGGACATATTAGGATGACTTGAGCTCGGTCTTGGCGGATCTTCCTGAGAACTCGAGGAATCAAGGGTATGGGGGGAAACGTGTAAAGTAACTGACCCTTCCAGTTCATCTGAAACACGTCCCCCAAAGCTCCTTACACCGGATACTGGAGGCTGCAAAATAGCGGGCACTGCGCATTCTCTTGAGTGGCAAACAGATCTATTTGGGGCTATCCCTACATCCTGAAGACACCCAGAACTAGATCTGGATGTAGACGCCACTCGTAGTCGACCGAGCTGCGTCGACTGAGAAAGTCTGCACGCACGTTCAGGACTCCGGCCAAGCGATGTGCAATCAAGCAGATCTTGTGGTCTTGAAGCCAGGACCAGAGACGAAGAGCTTCTCTTCAGAGAAGATACAACCCCACTCCTCCCTGTTTGTTTATATACCACATTGCGGTCATGTTGTCCGTTAGAACTTGGATTGACTGACCGCGAATGGAAGGAAGGAGGGCCTTGAGTGCCAGACGTACTGCCCGCAACTCTAACAGATTGATATGTAACTTCTGTTCCCCTGGAGACCAAAGGCCCTTGATCTCCAGGTCCCCCAGATGAGCTCCCCACCCTAGAGTGGAAGCATCCGTTACCACCGTAGCCACTGGAGGAGGCAGTGAGAATGGCCTTCCTTGAGACAGGTTGTCGACCGCTGCCCACCATTGAAGATCCACTGCAGTGTCTCTGGAGATCTTTATCGAATCTTCGAGATCCCCTTTGTGCTGAAACCACTGCTTGCGGATGCACCACTGGAGAGCCCTCATGTGCCAGCGTGCATGAGTGACCAACAGTATGCAAGAAGCAAACAGACCGAGCAGTCGAAGGACCTTGAGGACTGGAACTACCGCTCCATTTCGAAACATTGGAATCAACGCCTGGATGTCCTGAACCCGCTGGGGCGGAGGAAAGGCCAGATTCAATGTCGTGTCCAATACTGCCCCTATGAACAGGAGCCGTTGAGAGGGCTCCAGGTGAGATTTGGGTACATTGACTGAAAAACCCAGGTCGTACAACAATTGAGTCGTCGACTGGAGATGGCACCGCACAAGCTCCGGAGTTTTGGCCTTGATCAACCAATCGTCCAGATAGGGAAACACAGCTATCCCCTTTCTTCTGAGCTCTGCTGCTACCACCGCCATCACCTTTGTGAAGACTCAAGGTGCTGAAGTAAGACCAAAAGGGAGGACCGCAAACTGATAATGCTGTGATCCCACTACAAACCGGAGATACTTCCTGTGCGATTTGAGGATCGGAATATGAAAATACGCGTCCTGCAAATCGACCGACACCATCCAGTCTCCTTTGTTCAACGCCAAAAGAACCTGTGAGAGGGTCAGCATTTTGAATTTTTCCTGTTTGAGGAACCAATTCAAAATCCTCAAGTCCAAAATCGGTCTCAGCCGACCATCCTTTTTGGGAATCAGGAAGTATCTTGAATAACAACCCTGACCCCTCTCTTGCTCGGTAACCAACTCTATTGCACCTTTTTCTAATAAGGATAATATCTCCTGCTGTAATAGGAGAAGATGGTCTTCCGAACAGAAGGATAGGCGGGGAGGAAAGGTAGGAGGGAATTCCCGAAAGGGAAGAGGGTACCCCTTCTTCACAATGTCGATGACCCAGGAGTCCGATGTTATAACCTCCCACATTGGAAGAAAACGGGCAAGTCTCCCCCCTACCAGAGACAAATGGACAGAGAGTGGAGGAGGACTACGGCTGCTTTCCTTGCTGCACCCCTCCCGAGGAAGAGGAAGAGGCAGAGTGCTGCAAGGTGGCTCCTCTCGTACGGACTCTGCCCCTGCCCCTGAAGGATCTGTACGGCAGGGTAGAAGCAGATTGTTGTGGTCCTTGCAATCTTCCCCAAAAGGAGCCACATCCAAATCCTTTAAACCTCCGAAAGCCTCTAAAGGAGGATGAGGCCGACGACTGGAGTCCCAAAGATCTAGCAGTAGCTCTGCTTTCTTTAAAACGTTCCAGGGCAGAGTCAGCCTTTGTGCCGAAGAGCTTCTCTCCATCAAACGGAAGATCAAGAAGTGCGGCCTGCACGTCCGACGAGAAGCCAGATAACCGTAGCCAAGACTGCAGTCTAGAAACTATGGTCGTGCCCATAGCCCTAGCCACCGAGTCCGAAGTATCCAATCCAGACTGGATCACCTGAGTCGCAGCCGCCTGAGCATCCGCTAACAGCTGCAACATCTCCTGGGACAAATTAGGGTGGCCCTTCACCTCTTCCATAAGGGCATGGATGTAACGCCCCAGTATGCAAGTTGCATTGGAAGATTTTAGGGCCATACTGCAAGATGAAAAGGCCTTTTTTGCAGTATGGTCCATCTTTTTTGACTCCCTGTCTGCAGGGGTCCCAGGAAACGAGCCAGGAGAGGATCTAGACGAACAAGAGGCTTGCACCACTAGACTCTCCGGAGTTGGCTGTCAGGAGAGAAACACCGGATCCCCAGACGCCGTCCTGTACAGACGAGCCACTGCTCTGTTGACCGCAGCGGTGGACACAGGTTTCAGCCAGATATCCTTAATGGGGTCCAGCAGAGCCTCATTGAATGGCAAAAGAGGCTCAGCAGAAGCAGACGCCGGGTGCAGAACCTCTGTTAATAAATTTCTCTTGACCGCCGTGGTAGGAAGGGGAAGATCCAAAAAGTCTGCAGCCTTACGAATGATTGCGTGGAAAGAAGCAGCTTCCTCCGTGACCTCTCCAAGGGGAAGCTAGATCCCATTCCGGGGTAGTGTCCAGGCCACTCGCTGAATCCAGTCCCTGGAAGTCACCTGAGGGCTCTACAACTTCACCTTCCTCCAGGTGTTGCCTCGCGTACTCTTCTTCCTCCAAGAGTCGAAGAGCCAGACGTCTTGATTTAAGTCTTGACTCCAAGCCTGGAGTCGACAAGGCGTCGGCCGACGCCGAAGATCTTTGTCGGCGCCGAACCTCGGATCAGTCCGAAGCCGGAGGCTCCGGCTCTAAAGTGTTCTTAGACGTCGATCGGTTCCGAGGCGAATCCGACAGCGCCGTAGCAGGTGTAGTCATCCTGGGCGACGTCATAGGCATCGGCGCCGCTTCAGGTGCAGCAGATAAAAATGGGGTGAACGGCGCCTATCTGTAAGACGCCGGAACCCCCAAATCATAGGCCAGAGGGCCAGACGGACCTGCATGACTTCCACCCGGCGTCATGGAAGCAAAAATGTTATACATTGCGTTTAAAAACGCTGCAGGATCCGATCCCGGAGTCGGGAAAGCCGGGTACTGCTGCTGCTGCACCGGCGCCAGCATAGCTGCCGAGGAGGGTCCAGGTAACTCCTGGCCAGGAGAACCTTCAGGCCTCTGGGGAGGCTCGACCTCGAAGACCGACCCGGGTGACGTCGGGGTCGTAGGAGGCGGAGGGGTGACGGTCGGGCTTATCTCCCATGTCGGATGACGCCGAGCCGACGGAGAAGCCGATCTTGATCTGGACCGTCCCTTGCTCGATCGGTGCCGAGATCCATGACGGGGCTGAGAGTCACTATGATGGTGACGAGACCTCGACGATCTCGACGAAGACTCCCTCCTATGACGCCTCTCCTTCTTCTTCTTGGACCGAGCCAAGAACAATTTCGCCTCCCTCTCCTTAAGTGCCTTAGGGTTCATGCGTTGACATGAACCGCATGACTCGACCTCATGGTCGGAACTAAGGCACCAGAGGCAGTTTTCGTGGGGGTCGGTAACCGACATCCGACCCCGCACTGGCTACAAGGTTTAAAGCCGGATTTTCTAGGCTGCGACATCGTAACCGTCGTTGGAAACAGTAGCTCCCTGTGAGCCTCGAAGAATTAACCGTTACTCGGGCACGGAAAAAAGGGAACTGACGTCTGCACGTCGACGAGGGCTTCTTATTGCCTGGATGACGTCATGTGGCGTCGCGTGGAGTCGGGCGATTGTGACGTCATCGTCGACGTGCAGAGCTAGAAGAAATTTCCGTCGAGGCTGGCGCGAGGGGAGAATTCTTTAGGTGAGGAATCCACAGGTAGGTGTATCCATCATATCGCTTTTCCCCCATCCCTCTGATTCCCAGGCTCCTCAGGAAAATGAAGTCCGAATGCTGCAGGATCATTCTTATAGTCCCCAGATGGCCCAGACAGTACTGGTACACAGAGCTCCTACTCCGGTCCGTGGCCAATCCAGTCCGCCTTCCTTGCAACCACAATCTTTTAACGAAGAATCAGGGTCTCATCCTTCATCCCGACCCAGCTTCACTACAATTGCATGCTTGGCTCCTGAGTACAGAGAGTTTCACGATATGAACATCGATCAGGAATGTAGACTAATATTATCTAGGGCACGAGCAGAGAGCACAAATAAGACGTACAAACTCAAGTGGAAGAGATTTTGTATTTGGTGCTCTCAGAACAATTTTCACCCGTTTCAAATTAACCCTGAGCAAATTCTTTCTTACCTGCTCTCTCTCTCTCCAAAGCTGGTCTTTGCCATGCATCAGTCAACATTCACCTAGCAGCTATAGCCTCATATAGACGATCGGCTGAGATGCCATCTATCGGCTCATCCAGAATCATTAAGCAGTTTATAAAAGGGCTTTTCCGCACTTTTCCCCCGGTGCGGATACCTCCGCCAGAGTGGCACCTTAATATTGTCCTTTCTCAGCTCATGAAAGCTCCTTTCGAGCCCATTCACAGGGCGGAACTCAAGTACATCACTTGGAAAGTGGCAACCTTGCTCGCTCTCACTTCTACCAGGAGAGTCAGTGATATACAGGCGTTCACTACTAAAGAACCCTTTTTATTTTTTTCTGAGGACTTCGTTATGCTCAGAACCAACCCCAAATACATTCCCAAGGTGCCATCTTCATTCCATCTCAATGAACCCGTGATACTACGAACCTTTTTTCCAAATCCCACTACGATCGCAGAGAAAACTTTGCACTCTTTGGACATCAAACAATGCCTCAAATTTTATCTTCAAAGTACCAAACAAATCAGAAAATCAGACCAACTCCTGGTATCTTATTCTCTTGGACGACAGGGAACAGGAGTAACCAAGGCCACTATAGCCCGGTGGATTTCCTCCACAATCCAATTCTGTCACACCAAGGCAGGAAGACTGCTGACTAGGCGCCCGAGAGCCCACTCCATGAGAGCAGTCTCCACATCGGCTGCTTTGTTTATTGCCCTTGATAAGATATGTCAAGCTGCGACATGGAAAACTACGCACTCCTTTACGCAGCACTATTGTTTGGAGTCATCACAGAGAACCGACTCTCTAGTAGGACAAGCTGTTCTACGCCATCTCTTTCATTAAGGTGAGACCTTTCCTTAGTTATATAGAAATGGTTTGAGATGCAAATAACCGTGATTTCCATTATTATATATATATATGTATATTTTAATATGCTTCTACATGAGTATATGCATGTATGTATATCTTTTTATATGTATATATATATATTTATATATATATGTGTATGTGTGTGTGTATATATATATCTATATATGTATATCTGCATTTACAACATGAATGTTCAGTATATGTGTACATGTACTTAGAGGTATCTATATTCCTCTGAAGCTCAGGATGAAAAATGTATGAGTTAACTATTTATATTGGAAATAGAGGGTCTTCACTCTCGCACCCTCCATCCACGGTGGATATAATGTTTAACAACAGTACTGCTGACTATTCAGATTCAAGCATGTGAATTTATGAAAGATCCAATACTGGACAAGAAAACAAGTTACTTACCTGTAACTACAGTTATCCAGTATTGGTATCTTTCATAAATTCACATGCGACCCACCCTCCTCCCCTTTGATGCTCGCATTTCCTCTCAGGTTATAATCTTTCACTCTCGTGCTGGAAAATCTGAGGGAAGGAGCTTCTCTGGGGAGTGTTCTAGAGGGTGCTGGTGCCTGATTGGTCAGCAGGAAGGTTTGAGTCCTTTTCACAAAAGGACATGGATAGGCTATATGAGCAATTACTGTCTCCATTGTAGCCTATGGCAAAAAACTTTTATTTGTTAATTATTGCTATTTTATGTACCGTGGGACTCCCACTTCGACGACGGGGATGATTCAAGCATGTGAATTTATGAAAGATACCAATACCGGATAACTGTAGTTACAGGTAAGTAACTTGTTTTCATCTTGGTTAACACCGCCCTAATTAGGGGCCTAATTCTTAAGGAATGTCATGAAAGTGCACCCATGATATATGTCTTTGCATTAGTACAGATTTGCATATTTCATGAAGTCACAAGAATTTAAAGAAGTAGACCAGGAAATCGTAGTCCTAGAAAATATCTGTGAAACATATTTTAGCATGAACAAATATGCAGGTGTAGATTTGCTCATGCAAAAATCTGTTTAGTGTTTATAAGTTCACTTTCCCTTTAACCATGTTTTCCCAACCCTGGAAGACGTTTTACTTCTGACCCTTGTCAGGGGTAAATTCTCAACCTTTCTCAATATGGGAAATGATTAGAGAAGAGCCAATGAAAACCCTTAAAACATGCAAGTTAACATGTTTGCTCAGACTACAAAAGGCATTCTAAGTTTGGAACTATTGGTTACCGCTACTTTCAGCCCCAGAATGTAGATCTGCAGAAAGGTGGCAAAATAAAGAAATTGCTAGTATTCAAGCCCTACTATAGTGCGAGCCCTGGCATAATCAGAGAGGCTATTATCAGAGCACTAATATGAGTTTGCTGTCATAATTTGTCACCACACTACATGGCACCGAAGGGACAAGTAGTTTTTTTTTTACAGGACAATTAGATTTACAAAGCAACATGTCTCATGGACAAACAGATATTTTAATAAATGCCACACCCCTGAAGAGTCCCACCATATTGTCACAATAACATGTCTAACATCCCTACCTATCTTCCTATGTTTCTACCATTAGCGGCTCCTCCGCTTGGGCAGAGAAGTGTTGCCCCCCACCAGCAGCAACCACTGCAAATCCTTTAACAAGGAAAGGATAATAAACTATGTTAAAGGATGGGGCATATGGGGTGACAAGTAGTGAGGGGAGTGCACTGTCCCCTCCCCTAACCGCGCATGTATGTTTGGCTGGCCGTCTCGAGACGGCCAAACACACATGCACACAGGGCTCTCTGCAGAGGCTCCCAGTCTGCCTGGGAGAGCCCAACTAGGGCGCTCCCAGCCAATCCTGATGCTGCTCTGAGCAGCATGAGGATTGGCCGCAGGACAGGCTGGGAGCCTGTGCCTACAGCAGCAATGGAGATGGAGGAGAGGAGCGGTGCATGAACCGAGGTATGTTTTTGTTTTTTTAATTTATTGTTTTTCAATATTTTTAATGCACCCACTCCCCCCGTGCATCGCCCCGCCCCCTGCGACCCCCGCAAGCTGCGACTGTTTTCTACATGAGAGCACATAGCAGTGGTAGCCCTAATCTGCCCTTCTGGTGCTGGAAAGGAAGCCCAATCCCTATACTTGTGTTCAGAGGTAAAGAAGAGATCTGTTAGTCTGCTGGGAGTCCTCCCACGTAGACGAAGAGGTAGGGCGGTTTTCAGCAGAAGTTGCGACAACGTGCAGCTTAAGATGGCAGGCGGCTGGAATGCCCACTCTAAGTTGGTGGGGGCAGCATACTGTTTTATAATAAAACATCTTGTTCTGAGAACTGCCCCAACAAGACAAGAAGTATTTTTCTGTGTAGGGTAGACATTGTACTCTCTAGAATGGCAATACCCGATGAACTATTGTGTGCCTTGGAATGAGCAAAGGATGGAAATGTTGTGCAAAGAAATGAATAACAAATTCTGCATGGAAGGGCAGCTGATAAAAATAATAAAACATTGCCGCTAAAATGAAGCACTGCTAAAATAGTAAGAGGAATAAAATGACAAGTGAGTAAGTGAGAGGACACAGGCATCAGACCCAAGCTAAAATAAATGTGCCTATATAAACGCTAAAATAACCTCAGCCAGTTATCAGGTATCTATTTGTCTTCACTTTTGTTAATGCTTTGTTTTTATCTCTTGTTAATTTTTCAGCAGTTTTTATTACCGCAAACCAGACCCGGACATATTGGTGCGCTCTGCATGAGTACCAGTTACATTACACAAGGCCACGTTCATTTTTTATAGGCACAGGGAGAATAAGTGATTTATACAGAATCATAGGATGTTGAGACGATGTAGAGATGCAAACCTGGTTCCCTAGTTTCAAAGTCTACAGCGCAGGATGTAATGCCACATCAAGTGTAGAGGGAAGGTGGCAGGCAGAAGCTACGTGAAAGGTCGGCTTGTTATGGGCTTCAGCTTCCAACAGGACCTCGAACTGAGCCACAATCAGGCTTCAGCTCGAGCTTTCAATGGCTTGCCCACCTCAACTGCTGGTCCTGACTAACTACATACAACTGCTTCTTCACATCTCACAATCACAATTTGATATGGGATGATATTAACAAAGTCCATCCCAGCAGATCTCTCTACCATTTCTCCTTTAACCTATGTCTCCACTGGACCTTTACATTTAAACAAAATATCTCAGAACAGCCAACCCAGTGCAGTAACCAGTTAAATAGATTATGACCAGAGATGCTCAAAGCTGCAAGCTTACTAAAATTAATAAACTGCACATCTCTCTCACACTTCTGCATCCCTTTACAGGATAACCGAACCTCGGTGGTTCTCATGCACGCACCACACAAAAACACTTCCCTCACAGAATAAAAAAAAGACAAACGTATTCCAATCACACACCCTACACGATGTATCGTGGTACACATGTAGGCAAGCGATTAAATAAAAAGAATCATCAACAACTCTTTAACTTCAGGAACTTTTTCTGTAGACCTGAAAAAAGCATACATACGACCATTATTAAAGAAAACAAACCTAGACCCGCAAGACCCCAACAACTACAGACCAATCACAAATGGACCTTTCCTGGGCAAATTGATAGAAAGAGCAGCATTCGCCCAGATGTCACAATTCATTGAAGACAATTCTATACTTTCAGACTTCCAAACTGGATTCCGCCCAGGAAGAAGCACTGAATCGGCACTCATAGCAATCTGGGATGATCTTAAAAACACAGTCGACCGAAATTGAGTTGCTGCACTACTTCTCTTGGACCTCTCAGCTGCCTTTGATACGGTTGACCATGACACCCTAATTCAAAGACTCCACGAAGCAGGCATACAAGGGATTGTTCTCAACTGGATTACTTCCTATCTCCAAAAAAGATCTAATATCATCCACTCGCCCCCCTTCTCGTCCAAACCCTACCTCACAAAAGCAGGGGTCCCCCAAGGATCAATCATCTCACCTTTGCTTTTCAACATCTATATGATATCTTTACCAGAACTGATCAATGATTTCCATCTCACATGCTACAACTATGCAGATGGCACACAAATACTACTTCAATTAGAATGCCCCAAAAATATTGAAAACTCAAATCTTCAGTTGCCTCAGAGCCATTGATCAGTGGATGACCTGGAGCCATCTCAAACTAAATACCTCCAAAACAGAAATACTCATATGTGGTGACTGGAAAAATTATGACCCTCTCGCCGCCTGGTGTTATGATCTCGGACCACCCCCTCAATTATCCAAGGAAGTTAAAAACCTAGGAATCACCATGGATTCCAAGTTATCTATGAATGCCCAAGTGGACAAATTAGCACGAACAAGCTTCATCACCTTGAAAACTTTACGACGCATCTTCCCCCACCTCGGATTTCCACACAAGGTGCAAGCTACTATCTCGCTTGTACTATCCAAACTGGATTATGCCAATGGTCTCTACCATGGATCATCTCTATCTATTATGAAAAAACGACAACGTATCCAGAATTCCGCAGCCAGGCTACTATTACATGTAAAGCCGCAAGCCCACATCTCCCCTGCCTTGAGAGCACTACACTGGTTACCCGTTGCCAGAAGATGCACTTTCAAGCTGCTTTGTATCACCCACTAAGCTATACATGGAACAGGACCGCTTTTTATCAGAAACAAAATAACCAAATACATCCAACAAAGAAACCTCCGCTCAAGATTGGCACCGCGCCTTAGAACACCACCATACAAGAAAAAGACTATAGGTGGTATATCCTTCTCCGTTCAAGAAGCAGCCAAACTATGGAATTCATTACCCCCAACTATAAGAGCCACAGATAACTTTCTTGTCTTCATAAAACTACTCAAGAGTTGGCTCTTTCCTTCATAACCACCATATTCAAACAACTATGGATTGCATATGCCTATGTGGATAAATATTTTTTCAGATTATGTGTATATTTCTAGTTATGTATAGTTCTTTAGAAAATATGTATTGCTACTATGTCATAACAATAAAATACACACACACTGTTTAAACCTGTTTGACTAAGTATATTTTACCCATGATTCTAATTATGTATTGTATGTGCATATGTGTGTGCATTCATGTGTATGTATGTGTGTGTATATGTTGTTTCTGTGCTTGGCATGTTCGTAGGTCATTGCATGGCTCCTGGGTGGGTTGTTATACTAGATATCTATGAATTCCTGCTCTCATCTTATCACACTTATCTACCCATCATCATATGTCATGTCTCTATCAAACTATCCTCCATTCTCACTCTGACTCATCCCAAATCCTTTCTACTACTTTCATCTCCTAAATAACTCTGCCTAAACTCTTCCCTCCGCTTCCACATCTAACTCACCAAACCTCACTCTACCACTGTGACCTCCCACACAACCCTACTAAATTCTCCTGCATTTATCTCACCCTGCTACTATGCTCTCCCTAACCCTTCCACATACTCTTCCCTCCTCCATCCCCTTTTACTCATCCCAAGCCTTTGGGTTGAGTAAATTAAGGATATACTCCCAATTAGCACTTCTGGATTTTTTTCCTCCTCACCCCTCCATTACTCCAGTCAATCTAACTAACAAACTCTCATATCCCAGGCTCAAATTAACTCATAATTATACTAAAACTGTACTCATTATTTCCCGATACTAATCCATTACTAATTCTTGTTGGGTCCATCACTAATTCTTGTTGGGTTCCAGAGTAGCATACTACTCACCAAAAAGCGCTTCGACGCCTCATCAGGGGTAGTAAGCGCTATATAAATACGATTACAATACAATGCAAACAACCACATTATACAACTTTATGCAACCACGTTACTAAGTAAGGATTCTCGCATGGAAACTAATTGCAACCTTTCCATTGGCCTGGCCTTTCCTCCAGAATAACCAAAACAAACAAGGGCAAGGTGAACGACATCTTAACCCCTTCTGTGCCGCGGACGTAGTGGTTACGTCCTGCGGCACAGTGCTGCTGTGCCGAGGACGTAACCACTACGTCCTCGGCACACAGCCCAGAGGGAGCGCTCTCGCTCCCTCTGTGGGGTTCCCCCCCACCCCCCCAAGTCAGGGATGGAAGGGGAAGCCCTTCCCCTCCCACCCCCGACCCCCCCCAACCCCCCCTGTGACGTCAGCGCGCGAGCGCGCGCTGATTAGTCACAGGGTCTCCCCCATCGCGCTGGAAGCAGAGCTTCCAGCGCGATTGAAAAAGAAATGCTTTTGCATTTCTTTTTCAATCCCATGGGGGAGGCCCCGAGAGGCTTCAAAGGGAAGGAAATGTATTTCCTTCCCTTTGAAGTCTCTCACAGGTTTCAAAAGCTGGATTGCTTGCAATCCGGCTTTTGAAACCCCACTAGACACCAGGGATTTTTTTTTTTTTCTTGAAATTGGCAAAAGGGAGCGACCCCTTGGGCAAGGGTCGCTCCCAGGGGGGCATTTTTTTAGGAAGGCCTTTTCTGCCCCCCCTGGGGGCAGATTGGCCTATTATTAGGCCGATCTGCCCCCAGGGGGGGCAGAAACCTCTAGGCACCAGGGACCATTTTTTTTTTTTTTTTTTTTTTGTGATGAATTCTTTTTTTTTAGGTGGGGAGCGATCCCTTAGGCAAGGGTCGCTCCCCTACGGGGCAATATATATTTAGGCCATTTCTGCCCCCCTTGGGGGCAGATTGGCCTATTTTGATAAGGCCAATCTGCCCCCAAGGGGGGCAGAAACCATTAGACACCAGGGAGTTTGTTTTTGCGCGCGAATGTCACGCAACAAAGCGACCCCTTTGGCAAGGGTCGCTCCCAGGGGGGGCAATTTTTTGGGAAGGCCTTTTCTGCCCCCCCTGGGGGCAGATCGGCCTATTATTAGGCCGATCTGCCCCCAGGGGGGGAAGAAACCTCTAGGCGCCAGGGCAATTTTTTTTTGTGTGTTTTTTTTTTTTGTTCTTTTTTTTTTTTTAGAGATGGGGAGCGACCCATCAGGCAAGGGTCGCTCCCCTGGGGGGCAAATTGTATTTAGACCATTTCTGCCCCCCTGGGGGCAGATTGGCCGATTTTAGGTCAATCTGCCCCCAAGGGGGCAGAAACCACTAGGCACCGGGGATTTGTTTTTTGGCGCCAATGTCACGCAGGGGGAGCGACCCCGTAGGCAAGGGTCGCTCCCGGGGGGGGGGGTGGGGGGGCAAATTTATTTTAGGCCATTTCTGCCCCCCCGGGGGACAGATCGGCCTATTATTAGGCCGAACTGCCCCCGGGGGGGGGCAGAACACTCTAGGCGCCAGGGCAATTTTTTTTTTGTGTTTTTTTTTTTTGTTGTTTCTTTTTTTAGAGATGGGGAGCGACCCATCAGGCAAGGGTCGCTCCCCTGGGGGGCAAATTGTATTTAGACCATTTCTGCCCCCCTGGGGGCAGATTGGCCAATTTTAGGTCAATCTGCCCCCAAGGGGGCAGAAACCACAAGGCACCGGGGATTTGTTTTTTGGCGCCAATGTCACGCAGGGGGAGCGACCCCGTAGGCAAGGGTCGCTCCCGGGGGGGGGGTGTGCCGGTTGGGGGGGGCAAATTTATTTTAGGCCATTTCTGCCCCCCCGGGGGACAGATCGGCCTATTTTTAGGCCGAACTGCCCCCGGGGGGGGGGCAGAACACTCTAGGCGCCAGGGCAATTTTTTTTTTGTGTTTTTTTTTTTTGTTGTTTCTTTTTTTAGAGATGGGGAGCGACCCATCAGGCAAGGGTCGCTCCCCTGGGGGGGCAAATTGTATTTAGACCATTTCTGCCCCCCTGGGGGCAGATTGGCCAATTTTAGGTCAATCTGCCCCCTAGGGGGCAGAAACCACTAGGCACCGGGGATTTGTTTTTTGGCGCCAATGTCACGCAGGGGGAGCGACCCCGTAGGCAAGGGTCGCTCCCGGGGGGGGGGTGTGGGGGTTGGGGGGGCAAATTTATTTTAGGCCATTTCTGCCCCCCCGGGGGACAGATCGGCCTATTATTAGGCCGAACTGCCCCCGGGGGGGGGGGGGGCAGAACACTCTAGGCGCCAGGGCAATTTTTTTTTTTGTGTTTTTTTTTTTTGTTGTTTTTTTTTTTAGAGATGGGGAGCGACCCATCAGGCAAGGGTCGCTCCCCTGGGGGGGCAAATTGTATTTAGACCATTTCTGCCCCCCTGGGGGCAGATTGGCCAATTTTGGGTCAATCTGCCCCCAAGGGGGCAGAAACCACAAGGCACCGGGGATTTGTTTTTTTGGCGCCAATGTCACGCAGGGGGAGCGACCCCGTAGGCAAGGGTCGCTCCCGGGGGGGGGGGTGTGGGGGTTGGGGGGGCAAATTTATTTTAGGCCATTTCTGCCCCCCCGGGGGACAGATCGGCCTATTTTTAGGCCGAACTGCCCCCGGGGGGGGGCAGAACACTCTAGGCGCCAGGGCAATTTTTTTTGTGTGTTTTTTTTTTTTGTTGTTTCTTTTTTTAGAGATGGGGAGCGACCCATCAGGCAAGGGTCGCTCCCCTGGGGGGGCAAATTGTATTTAGACCATTTCTGCCCCCCTGGGGGCAGATTGGCCAATTTTAGGTCAATCTGCCCCCTAGGGGGCAGAAACCACTAGGCACCGGGGATTTGTTTTTTGGCGCCAATGTCACGCAGGGGGAGCGACCCCGTAGGCAAGGGTCGCTCCAGGGGGGGGGGTGGAGGTTGGGGGGGCAAATTTATTTTAGGCCATTTCTGCCCCCCCGGGGGACAGATCGGCCTATTATTAGGCCGAACTGCCCCCGGGGGGGGGCAGAACACTCTAGGCGCCAGGGCAATTTTTTTTTTGTGTTTTTTTTTTTTGTTGTTTCTTTTTTTAGAGATGGGGAGCGACCCATCAGGCAAGGGTCGCTCCCCTGGGGGGGCAAATTGTATTTAGACCATTTCTGCCCCCCTGGGGGCAGATTGGCCAATTTTAGGTCAATCTGCCCCCAAGGGGGCAGAAACCACTAGGCACCGGGGATTTGTTTTTTGGCGCCAATGTCACGCAGGGGGAGCGACCCCGTAGGCAAGGGTCGCTCCCGGGGGGGCGGTGGGGGTTGGGGGGGGCAAATTTATTTTAGGCCATTTCTGCCCCCCCGGGGGACAGATCGGCCTATTATTAGGCCGAACTGCCCCCCGGGGGGGCTGAACACTCTAGGCACCAGGGCAATTTTTTTTGTGTGTGTTTTTTTTTTTGTTGTTTCTTTTTTTAGAGATGGGGAGCGACCCATCAGGCAAGGGTCGCTCCCCTGGGGGGGCAAATTGTATTTAGACCATTTCTGCCCCCCTGGGGGCAGATTGGCCAATTTTAGGTCAATCTGCCCCCAAGGGGGCAGAAACCACAAGGCACCGGGGATTTGTTTTTTGGCGCCAATGTCACGCAGGGGGAGCGACCCCGTAGGCAAGGGTCGCTCCCGGGGGGGGGGGGTGTGGGGGTTGGGGGGGCAAATTTATTTTAGGCCATTTCTGCCCCCCCGGGGGACAGATCGGCCTATTTTTAGGCCGAACTGCCCCCGGGGGGGGGGCAGAACACTCTAGGCGCCAGGGCAATTTTTTTTGTGTGTTTTTTTTTTGTTGTTTCTTTTTTTAGAGATGGGGAGCGACCCATCAGACAAGGGTCGCTCCCCTGGGGGGGGCAAATTGTATTTAGACCATTTCTGCCCCCCTGGGGGCAGATTGGCCAATTTTAGGTCAATCTTCCCCCTAGGGAGCAGAAACCACTAGGCACCGGGGATTTGTTTTTTGGCGCCAATGTCACGCAGGGGGAGCGACCCCGTAGGCAAGGGTCGCTCCCGGGGGGGGGTGGAGGTTGGGGGGGCAAATTTATTTTAGGCCATTTCTGCCCCCCCGGGGGACAGATCGGCCTATTATTAGGCCGAACTGCCCCCGGGGGGGGGGCAGAACACTCTAGGCGCCAGGGCAATTTTTTTTTTGTGTTTTTTTTTTTGTTGTTTCTTTTTTTAGAGATGGGGAGCGACCCATCAGGCAAGGGTCGCTCCCCTGGGGGGGGCAAATTGTATTTAGACCATTTCTGCCCCCCTGGGGGCAGATTGGCCAATTTTAAGTCAATCTGCCCCCAAGGGGGCAGAAACCACTAGGCACCGGGGATTTGTTTTTTGGCGCCAATGTCACGCAGGGGGAGCGACCCCGTAGGCAAGGGTCGCTCCCGGGGGGGGGGGGGGGGGGGTTGGGGGGGCAAATTTATTTTAGGCCATTTCTGCCCCCCCGGGGGACAGATCGGCCTATTATTAGGCCGAACTGCCCCCGGGGGGGGGGCAGAACACTCTAGGCGCCAGGGCAATTTTTTTTTTGTGTTTTTTTTTTTTGTTGTTTCTTTTTTTAGAGATGGGGAGCGACCCATCAGGCAAGGGTCGCTCCCCTGGGGGGGCAAATTGTATTTAGACCATTTCTGCCCCCCTGGGGGCAGATTGGCCAATTTTAGGTCAATCTGCCCCCAAGGGGGCAGAAACCACTAGGCACCGGGGATTTGTTTTTTAGCGCCAATGTCACGCAGGGGGAGCGACCCCGTAGGCAAGGGTCGCTCCCGGGGGGGGGGGTGGGGGTTGGGGGGGCAAATTTATTTTAGGCCATTTCTGCCCCCCCGGGGGACAGATCGGCCTATTATTAGGCCGAACTGCCCCCCGGGGGGGGCAGAACACTCTAGGCACCAGGGCAATTTTTTTTTTGTGTGTTTTTTTTTTGTTGTTTCTTTTTTTAGAGATGGGGAGCGACCCATCAGGCAAGGGTCGCTCCCCTGGGGGGGCAAATTGTATTTAGACCATTTCTGCCCCCCTGGGGGCAGATTGGCCAATTTTAGGTCAATCTGCCCCCAAGGGGGCAGAAACCACTAGGCACCGGGGATTTGTTTTTTGGCGCCAATGTCACGCAGGGGGAGCGACCCCGTAGGCAAGGGTCGCTCCCGGGGGGGTGGTGGGGGTTGGGGGGGCAAATTTATTTTAGGCCATTTCTGCCCCCCCGGGGGACAGATCGGCCTATTATTAGGCCGAACTGCCCCCGGGGGGGGGGGGGACAGAAACCTCAGGCGCCAGGGGAATTTTTCTTTTTTTTCTTTGTTTTTTTTTTTTAGAGATGGGGAGCGACCCATCAGGCAAAAGTCGCTCCCCTGGGGGACAAATTGTATTTAGGCCATTTCTGCCCCCCTTGGGGGCAGATTGGCTGAGTTTAGGTCAACCTGCCCCCAAGGGGGCAGAAACCACTAGGCACCGGGGATTTGTTTTTTGGTGCCAATGTCACACAGGGGGAGCGACCCCGTAGGCAAGGGTCGCTCCCGGCGGGGGAGGGTGGGGGTTGGGGGGGCAAATTTATTTTAGGGCATTTCTGCCCCCCCCCCCCCCTGGGGCCGGCTGAGCTACAGGCCAAACACCACAGGTAGGCACCTTGCAAAAAATACCTCTGTTTTCTGTGAAAAAATATGTTGTGTCCACGTTGTGTTTTGGGCCATTTCCTTTTGTGGGCGCTAGGCCTACCCACAGAAGTGATGTACCATTTTTATCGAGAGACTTAGGGGAACGCTGGGTGGAAGGAAATTTGTGGCTCCTCTCAGATTGCAGAACTTTCTGTCACCGAAATGAGAGGAAAAAGTGTTTTTTGGGCCAAATTTTGATGTTTGCAAAGGATTCTGGGTAACATAACCTGGTCAGAGCCCCGCAAGTCACCCCTCCTTGGATTCCCCTGGGTTTCTAGTTTTCAAAAATGCACTGGTTTGCTAGGTTTCCTCAGGTGTCGGCTGAGCTACAGGCCAAAATCCACAGGTAGGCACTGCTTTTTATAAAAAAATGTGATGTGTCCACGTTGTGTTTTGGGCCCTTTCCTTTCGTGGGCGCTAGTCCTACCCACACAAGTGAGGTATCATTTTTATCGGGAGACTTGGGGGAACGCTGGGTAGAAGGAAATTTGTGGCTCCTCTCAGATTCCAGAACTTTCTGCCACAGAAATGTGAGTAACATGTGTATTTTTAGCCAAATTTTGAGGTTTGCAAAGGATTCTGGGTAACAGAACCTGGTCCGAGCCCCGCAAGTCACCCCTCCTTGGATTCCCCTAGGTCTCTAGTTTTCAGAAATGCACAGGTTTGGTAGGTTTCCCTAGGTGCCGGCTGAGCTAGAGGCCAAAATCTACAGGTAGGCACTTCGCAAAAAACACCTCTGTTTTTTTCCAAAATTTAGGATGTGTCCACGTTGCGCTTTGGGGTGTTTCCTGTCGCCGGCGCTAGGCCTACCCACGCAAGTGAGGTATCATTTTTATCGGGAGACTTGGGGGAACGCTGGGTAGAAGGAAATTTGTGGCTCCTCTCAGATTCCAGAACTTTCTGCCACAGAAATGTGAGTAACATGTGTATTTTTAGCCAAATTTTGAGGTTTGCAAAGGATTCTGGGTAACAGAACCTGGTCCGAGCCCCGCAAGTCACCCCTCCTTGGATTCCCCTAGGTCTCTAGTTTTCAGAAATGCACAGGTTTGGTAGGTTTCCCTAGGTGCCGGCTGAGCTAGAGGCCAAAATCTACAGGTAGGCACTTTGCAAAAAACACCTCTGTTTTTTTCCAAAATTTAGGATGTGTCCACGTTGCGCTTTAGGCCTACCCACGCAAGTGAGGTATCATTTTTATCGGGAGACTTGGGGGAACGCTGGGTGGAAGGAAATTTGTAGCTCCTCTCAGATTCCAGAACTTTCTGCCACAGAAATGTGAGGGACATGTGTTTTTTTAGCCAAATTTTGAGGTTTGCAAAGGATTCTGGGTAACAGAACCTGGTCCGAGCCACACAAGTCACCCCTCCTTGGATTCCCCTAGGTCTCTAGTTTTCAGAAATGTACAGGTTTGGTAGGTTTCCCTAGGTGGCGGCTGAGCTAGAGGCCAAAATCTCCAGGTAGTCACTTTGCTAAAAACAGCTCTGTTTTCTGTGATGTGTCCACGTTGTGTTTTGGGGCATATCCTGTCGCGGGCGCTAGGCCTACCCACACAAGTGAGGTATCATTTTTATCGGGAGACGTGGGGGAACGCTGGGTGGAAGGAAATGTGTGGCTCCTCTCAGATTCCAGAACTTTCTGCCACAGAAATGTGAGGAACATGTGTTTTTTTAGCCAAATTTTGAGATTTGCAAAGGATTCTGGGTAACAGAACCTGGTCCGAGCCCCGCAAGTCACCCCTCCTTGGATTCCCCTAGGTCTCTAGTTTTCAGAAATGCACAGGTTTGGTAGGTTTCCCTAGGTGGCGGCTGAGCTAGAGGCCAAAATCTACAGGTAGTCACTTTGCTAAAAACAGCTCTGTTTTCTGTGATATGTCCACGTTGTGTTTTGGGGCATATCCTGTCGCGGGCGCTAGGCCTACCCACACAAGTGAGGTATCATTTTTATCGGGAGACTTGGGGGAACGCTGGGTAGAAGGAAATTTGTGGCTCCTCTCAGATTCCAGAACTTTCTGCCACAGAAATGTGAGTAACATGTGTATTTTTAGCCAAATTTTGAGGTTTGCAAAGGATTCTGGGTAACAGAACCTGGTCCGAGCCCCGCAAGTCACCCCTCCTTGGATTCCCCTAGGTCTCTAGTTTTCAGAAATGCACAGGTTTGGTAGGTTTCCCTAGGTGCCGGCTGAGCTAGAGGCCAAAATCTACAGGTAGGCACTTTGCAAAAAAAAACTCTGTTTTTTTCCAAAATTTAGGATGTGTCCACGTTGCGCTTTGGGGTGTTTCCTGTCGCCGGCGCTAGGCCTACCCACGCAAGTGAGGTATCATTTTTATCGGGAGACTTGGGGGAACGCTGGGTGGAAGGAAATTTGTGGCTCCTCTCAGATTCCAGAACTTTCTGCCACAGAAATGTGAGGAACATGTGTTTTTTTAGCCAAATTTTGAGGTTTGCAAAGGATTCTGGGTAACAGAACCTGGTCCGAGCCCCGCAAGTCACCCCTCCTTGGATTCCCCTAGGTCTCTAGTTTTCAGAAATGCACAGGTTTGGTAGGTTTCCCTAGGTGGCGGCTGAGCTAGAGGCCAAAATCTACAGGTAGTCACTTTGCTAAAAACAGCTCTGTTTTCTGTGATATGTCCACGTTGTGTTTTGGGGCATATCCTGTCGCGGGCGCTAGGCCTACCCACACAAGTGAGGTATCATTTTTATCGGGAGACGTGGGGGAACGCTGGGTGGAAGGAAATTTGTGGCTCCTCTCAGATTCCAGAACTTTCTGCCACAGAAATGTGAGGAACATGTGTTTTTTTAGCCAAATTTTGAGATTTGCAAAGGATTCTGGGTAACAGAACCTGGTCCGAGCCCCGCAAGTCACCCCTCCTTGGATTCCCCTAGGTCTCTAGTTTTCAGAAATGCACAGGTTTGGTAGGTTTCCCTAGGTGGCGGCTGAGCTAGAGGCCAAAATCTACAGGTAGTCACTTTGCTAAAAACAGCTCTGTTTTCTGTGATATGTCCACGTTGTGTTTTGGGGCATATCCTGTCGCGGGCGCTAGGCCTACCCACACAAGTGAGGTATCATTTTTATCGGGAGACATGGGGGAACGCTGGGTGGAAGGACATTTGTGGCTCCTCTCAGATTCCAGAACTTTCTGCCACAGAAATGTGTGGAACATGTGTTTTTTTAGCCAAATTTTGAGGTTTGCAAAGGATTCTGGGTAACAGAACCTGGTCCGAGCCCCGCAAGTCACCCCTCCTTGGATTCCCCTAGGTCTCTAGTTTTCAGAAATGCACAGGTTTGGTAGGTTTCCCTAGGTGGCGGCTGAGCTAGAGGCCAAAATCTACAGGTAGTCACTTTGCTAAAAACAGCTCTGTTTTCTGTGATATGTCCACGTTGTGTTTTGGGGCATATCCTGTCGCGGGCGCTAGGCCTACCCACACAAGTGAGGTATCATTTTTATCGGGAGACATGGGGGAACGCTGGGTGGAAGGAAATTTGTGGCTCCTCTCAGATTCCAGAACTTTCTGCCACAGAAATGTGAGGAACATGTGTTTTTTTAGCGAAATTTTGAGGTTTGCAAAGGATTCTGGGTAACAGAACCTGGTCCGAGCCCCGCAAGTCACCCCTCCTTGGATTCCCCTAGGTCTCTAGTTTTCAGAAATGCACAGGTTTGGTAGGTTTCCCTAGGTGGCGGCTGAGCTAGAGGCCAAAATCTACAGGTAGTCACTTTGCTAAAAACAGCTCTGTTTTCTGTGATATGTCCACGTTGTGTTTTGGGGCATATCCTGTCGCGGGCGCTAGGCCTACCCACACAAGTGAGGTATCATTTTTATCGGGAGACTTGGGGGAACGCTGGGTGGAAGGAAATTTGTGGCTCCTCTCAGATTCCAGAACTTTCTGCCACAGAAATGTGAGGAACATGTGTTTTTTTAGCCAAATTTTGAGGTTTGCAAAGGATTCTGGGTAACAGAACCTGGTCCGAGCCCCGCAAGTCACCCCTCCTTGGATTCCCCTAGGTCTCTAGTTTTCAGAAATGCACAGGTTTGGTAGGTTTCCCTAGGTGGCGGCTGAGCTAGAGGCCAAAATCTACAGGTAGTCACTTTGCTAAAAACAGCTCTGTTTTCTGTGATATGTCCACGTTGTGTTTTGGGGCATATCCTGTCGCGGGCGCTAGGCCTACCCACACAAGTGAGGTATCATTTTTATCGGGAGACATGGGGGAACGCTGGGTGGAAGGAAATTTGTGGCTCCTCTCAGATTCCAGAACTTTCTGCCACAGAAATGTGAGGAACATGTGTTTTTTTAGCGAAATGTTGAGGTTTGCAAAGGATTCTGGGTAACAGAACCTGGTCCGAGCCCCGCAAGTCACCCTTCCTTGGATTCCCCTAGGTCTCTAGTTTTCAGAAATGCACAGATTTTGTAGGTTTCCCTAGGTGGCGGCTGAGCTAGAGGCCAAAATCTACAGGTAGTCACTTTGCTAAAAACAGCTCTGTTTTCTGTGATATGTCCACGTTGTGTTTTGGGGTATATCCTGTCGCGGGCGCTAGGCCTACCCACACAAGTGAGGTATCATTTTTATCGGGAGACGTGGGGAAACGCTGGGTGGAAGGAAATTTGTGGCTCCTCTCAGATTCCAGAACTTTCTGCCACAGAAATGTGAGGAACATGTGTTTTTTTAGCCAAATTTTGAGGTTTGCAAAGGATTCTGGGTAACAGAACCTGGTCCGAGCCCCGCAAGTCACCCCTCCTTGGATTCCCCTAGGTCTCTAGTTTTCAGAAATGCACAGGTTTGGTAAGTTTCCCTAGGTGGCGGCTGAGCTAGAGGCCAAAATCTACAGGTAGTCACTTTGCTAAAAACAGCTCTGTTTTCTGTGATGTGTCCACGTTGTGTTTTGGGGCATATCCTGTCGCGGGTGCTAGGCCTACCCACACAAGTGAGGTATCATTTTTATCGGGAGACGTGGGGGAACGCTGGGTGGAAGGAAATTTGTGGCTCCTCTCAGATTCCATAACTTTCTGCCACAGAAATGTGAGGAACATGTGTTTTTTTAGCCAAATTTTGAGGTTTGCAAAGGATTCTGGGTAACAGAACCTGGTCCGAGCCACACAAGTCACCCCTCCTTGGATTCCCCTAGGTCTCTAGTTTTCAGAAATGCACAGGTTTGGTAGGTTTCCCTAGGTGGCGGCTGAGCTAGAGGCCAAAATCTACAGGTAGTCACTTTGCTAAAAACAGCTCTGTTTTCTGTGATGTGTCCATGTTGTGTTTTGGGGCATATCCTGTCACGGGTGCTAGGCCTACCCACACAAGTGAGGTACCATTTTTATCGGGAGACTTGGGGGAACATAGATTAGCAAAACAAGTACTATTGCCCCTTGTCTTTCTCTACATTTTTTCCTTCCAAATATAGGAGTGTGTGTAAAAAAGACATCTATTTGAGAAATTCCCTGTAATTCACGTGCTACTATGGTCACCCCGGAATTCAGAGATGTGCAAATAACCACTGCTCCTCAACACCTTATCTTGTGCCCTTTTTGGAAATGCAAAGGTTTTCTTGATAGCAATTTTTTACTCCTTATATTTCAGCAAATGAATTGCTGTATACCCGGTATAGAATGAAAACGCACTGCAGGGTGCAGCTCATTTATTGGCTCTGGGTTCCTCGGGTTCTTGATGAACCTACAAGCCCTATATATCCCCGCAACCAGAGGAGTCCAGCAGACGTAACGGTATATTGCTTTCGATAATCTGACATTGCAGGGAAAAGTTACAGAGTAAAACGTAGAGAAAAATTGATGGTTTTTTCACCTCAATTTCAATATTTTTCTTTTTCAGCTGTTATTTTCTGTAGGAAACCCTTGTAGGATCTACACAAATGACCCCTTGCTGAATTCAGAATTTTGTCTACTTTTCAGAAATGTTTAGGTTTCTGGGATCCAGCATTGGTTTCATGACCATTCCTGTCACTGACTGGAAGGAGGCTGAAAGCACAAAAAATTGCACAAATGGGGTATGCCCCAGTAAAATGCCAAAATTGTGTTGAAAAATTGGGTTTTCTGATTCAAGTCTGCCTGTTCCTGAAAGCTGGGAAGCTGCTGAGTTTAGCACCGCAAACCCTTTGTTGATGCCATTTTCAGGGGAAAAACCACAAGCCTTCTTCTGCAGCCACTTTTTCCAATTTTTTTGAAAAAAACGAAATTTTCACTGTATTTTGGCCAATTTCTTGGCCTCCTTCAAGGGAACCCACAAAGTCTGGGTACCTCTAGAATCCCTAGGATGTTGGAAAAAAAGGACGCAAATTTGGCTTGGTTAGCTTATGTGGACAAAAAGTTATGAGGGCCTAAGCGCGAACTGCCCCAAATAGGCAAAAAAAGGCCCGGCACAGGAGGGGGAAAAGGCCTGGCAGCGAAGGGGTTAAAACGGACTGCTTCTATTTATGTTCAGAACCAACCCCAAACCCTGCTAACGTTTTTTCTCGAATTATGGAGACTGGGCTGGCAACGGGCTTCTATCGGTAGAGTTTGTGCTAGTTTTGGGCTGCTTTTGAAAGTGGATTGTGCTTGCTTTCGTATGTCAGTCTTGGCAACAGTGCGCACGCGCGTCTCCGCTCCGAAGAGAGACGAACAGTGGCTCTTCATTCCGAGTCCGCACACGCCCCCCGGACCCTGTTCCCCGCGCTGTGTTGATCCCCTGTCGTGCACCAGTAGCCAGGGCATTCTTCTCTGTCTCTCATCCTGTTCTTTGGTTCGGTTCAGGGTCGAGCTCTCAGGGTCACGATCTGGTGACCGGTGGGCCGCGGTGGAGGACTCTCCGGCGCCTGGCGCCGCTGCTCCAGGGCCCGAGTCGGTGTCTCTCCCGCCGGGCCGTGCTGCGATGCCCTCGGACTTCATCTCTCTGCTCAGCTCCGACCTAGACCTCGAGTCGCCAAGGTGCCTGTACTCGCGAGGTGAGTCGCGCCACAGGTGGCAGAGGGGTAGGTGTGGGGGTTGAACTTGGGTACATACGAGATAAAGGGGTACTTCTGTACATGGACCGTTCGTGGGAACTGTCAAGGTTAGAGGAGGGAGGGCACCCCAGGGGCGGGAAGGGTCCTGGTGAGGTAGGAGGGGCAGGCTTGGTATGTTTTTGGGGACTGGGAAGGAGGGGGAGTGTCAGTCTCTCAGTGTAGTGGGTGGCGCCAGGCGCAGAACACCTATGGTGGGAGAAACCTCTGGATCCCTAGGACCTGTCGAGCACTAAGAAAGGTGTGAAACCTCTGCCTCGAACTCACATTGAGACTGCTGCTGTCCTCGGTCACATGTCACAACATAGGCCCTTTACAAGGCTAGTCTCTATAACGTACGCCCCGATCTTCACGCGGCCTGCTGCAGGTCTGTTCGCTGGATGGTTCTGGTGCAGGTCACTCCTGATGGACTGCTTGTGGCATTTCGGTGAGGGTTATGCCATTGTTAATTTATTCACGTTAGTAAGTGTTTTGTAAAACCCAAAAATGTAAATAGACTGCCCTTGTCTTGCCGATTTTATGCACAGCTTGCCACTTTTGTAGGTTATATTATTTATCTAGCTGGGTCAGAGCGTTCTGTCATATCGTAACCTCCAAATGACTGCGTTCTTCGGCGTCTGCTTCTGGTCATGCAATCATATAAGTAAATGTTACCCTAATTCACATCCAACGCCCCACCGATGCCTTCTCTTCCCCCTGAGCCTCAATGCATAATTTGTTTTATTTTGTTCTGAACTTTGTGCTCCATAACGAGCGAATGTCTGAGTTTATTAACGTCCTGCTTTAGTTGTGCCTCTCTCTAGGCTTTGTCATAGTTTACCATGTTTTCTCTTTACCTTAGGCCAGTAATTCACGCCTGTTACATAGTCGCTGTCTACTCTCTCAGTGAAGTTATTATGACCCATGTGCTTGATAAATGGGCAGTCTTGAGAGAACTGTGCTTCCTAGGTGGACGGGAACGCGTTTTTTTGCCCGTGTTTGTTTTTCTGACACATATATACAACTTGGTAGAATGCTACCCGTGTGCTTTGCGCTGCTGTGGGGAGACAGTCCATATCTTGTGTGAGAAGGAAATACAGTAGTTTGACTATGTTGGCGTCGAGTGCCGCGTTTATTTCGAACATTACTGATCTGTGTTGTTTTTCATGTTACTTAACACGTTATTTGAATGGCTTGTTTTTCATTATCCGCAGACGTATTTATGGTTCAATCACAAATATGATAAAAAAAGAAACAGGCATTGGCATTAGAGTCGGCATGTCTTAAAACAGGTGCAACAAAATTTAGCTATTTGTTAAAACAATTTAACATGAGATTTTCGACATAATCTTTCGCTTGTATTCTTCGAGTATATATGAATGTATGTATCGTGATAAGGGCATAATAATGCTAGGTGGACGAGTCATCCAAATAACACGTTCCTAAAACATTGTTGTAATTGTTGGTTGGTTCAGTCGCTCGGTATGTCGTGCGTGTAGTAATTTTGGCCCTTTCACAGCCAGGGTTTTTATGCACTCCCTTGTATTTTTGGCGTATATATTTGTTTTGAATGCCATAAAAGGGCCCTGGTGTATTGTCTTGAAATATTCTTCGCACTATGCTTTAATATGTGATGGTATATTTCTGTATCATTAATATGCAATCTTTGTAATAATGTTACCGTTGTCACTTACGTAAAGACTCCTGTGTTAACCATCTACAAATCCACTGTGTTGTTAATGGTGACACATGCGGAACAGACGTCCTGAAAAAGAACATAAAAGCTTCTAAAGATTTTGCACGGTTCATGAATGTAGCATCATTCAGCAAAGCGTACATATTGTCTAATTCGGAGCACGCGAATAAAAGCACAGTTTGTACATTAAAAAGATTCGAAGGACTGATTTTGCATATCATTTAGTTTCATCCTTAGAGTATTTTGCTTGCCATACAGCTGAGGACAGCTGAGTTATTTTACTTGTCAAGAACTCGCGTTTCCCACATCAGGACAGGAACTGAGGTGTTTTTCTACATTTTGAATTGCCACGGACGTTTCTATCTCAAGTAACCTTTAAAGTATCGAAAAAAATGATCGTTCTGCTCTTTGTTTAGGGAGACCCCCATGTAGACTAGTGTGGCCTAACTTTCACTGAGATCAGGTGTGACGTGCGCTATCTGGGACACGCACATGAGCATTGAGGCACAGGCAAGTGCATAAAGACAGGGTGACTGCTGCTTTCTTGGGCATGGAGACCTCGATATGCACTGTAGTGGAAATCCAAGTCCCATTGACATCTAGCATCGTGCAGGAATTTATATAATTCCCCTGCACAGTTACCACCATTGGGCAAACTGTAGTTTAAAACGTTTATTTTTTTGTACCTTATTATAACACATCCAGCTCATTGTACTTAGCTTGCTTTAGCCTTGCAAGCCCCACTCCTACACATAGCTCGTACCACATAGACAGCAGCCTCACAGACTTCCCTAACGTACAGATTAGCTCTAATATTGACAATGTAAGCTACACTCCCCCACTCCTAAAGGTCCAGCAATAGCATTGCACACTTATAGGGGATGTTGTAGCATATGAAACATCAGTGTAAGCTTCACTCACAGAGTTGAGAGAGAATCTGAAAAAAGACAGCAAGCATTAGGGTTTTGCAACGTTGATCCATGAGGGCTTGATTAATTTCCACATACTCAATGTATGTGCATGTGGTACATTTTATATATAATTTATCTAAACGAGGGATTGTTTACTTAATCCTCATCCTTCAGATCTGGCAAATACATGCCCATTGTGGATCAGGATGGTACACCGCAGGACAATATGGATAGGTTCCAAAGTAGACTTCTTCTGCGCCAGGGTGATAACGAAAGGGTGAAACTAAAAGTGATCTATAAATAGAAAAAAAAAGTCATGTATCCCGCATAGAGGTTGCGGTCTGGTTCCTAAGATAGAAGACCTACAAATGTCTCTCTGATTGCTATGTTTAAGGTTAGTGACATAGCAGAAGGACCTTTCTGCTTACACTCCGAGCAATCCGTGCCATAGAAGATGCCTAAAGAGCTCTCTTTTCATGCAAGCAGGTACTTGCCAAGCATCTCCACTCTTTCCATGTACTTAAAATATCATCCCTTTAAACAGTCGTCTCAGTAAACCGATTCTAACCTGCATTAGTACTATAGTCTGTCCTGGCTGGTTGGCCATCCTGCATCTGTCCCTGCCTTGTACCTTTTTTTTTTTTTCATTCCAGTACTCCAAAAATCTGATCTTAACGCCGTTGAATGAGGGTTCAAATGGTAGGTGCTTTTTATTAAAACTTCATTAGTGTACTAATGGGTTGCCTTTTTGGGAACGGTAATTATTTAACATTTCTGTGAGCAAAAGTTCAAGCAAACTTTTAGGAGCAACTTTTTATAGTGTTACTGAAATATGATTTTAAAATGTAAAAGTAATACTCATGCTTTTTCGCACGTTTCATAAGTGTATGGACTTATTGGTGTCCCAGGTAGCACTTTGGAGAGTTGCTGCTGCCGGTGAGATGGCATTTGTAGAGCCTGTGTTGGTTAGGCTGGTGTTGTAGATTGTATTTTGTAGTTTATGAAGCTAAGTACATTGTAGGTCAAGTCGATGAGGGTGTAAGTGGTTATTGTAAACATGGTTGTGGGTGATAGGTGGTTGTGTACGTTTCGTACTGAAGGTAATGGATTGAGTGACATGCTTTTGTCTGCTCGTGTTAAAATCCTTTGAGCAAGAGGTTTGTGGTAGAGAAAGGGAAAAATGAAGTTTTTTTTTTTTTTATATAGCATAATGGTGTTGTCTGGTGGGAGTGTATGCGGTGATTTACGTTGTAGGTGTGCTGTAGGAGGCTGGCTCAGTTTATGGTGCACATCTACAATGTGGCACCCTATACTGAGTCCAGGCAACCCTTAGTGATATTGAATAGGTGTACAGATAGAAAAGCTCTCTAGGGGTAGCTGAGGCAAGGAGCTGAAGTGTATCCAGGAGGAATGTAAAGCACTTGCAATACCACAGTAGTCAGACAGTAACTCACTCACAAGGAAGAACCACACAAGTGTTGCAAAAATAAATGATCATTTATTTCAACACTACTACTAGACTAGCATTGGTATATCTCCCTTTGTTGATATTTACAAACAATATACACAAAATAACCAACAGAAATAGCATAAAATATTCAGGGCCCTATGGGGGTCAAACCATATACTAAGAAAGTGAAATGGGCTGTGGGTAGATGGAAACACCAGAGGTAAGTACGATAAGTGTCCCCAAAGGCCAGGTGCTAGGTAGTACCCACCCAGTCATCATATAGGCTAACACAGGAAATAGTAGTTGGAGTTAGTGTGATTAGGGACCCTTCCAGTGGACCCCGAGGAAACCAACAGACAAGAGGAAGGTTGGAGAGTGCCCCCACCCGAGGATAAACAGAAGACAGGAGCACCTACACCAGGGGACACAGATGCAGGACGGAGAAGGGTCTCTCTCTGAAGTCAGTGGAAGCCTTGGATTGTCCATCGTCTGTCATGATCCGTGGACCAGGCAGGTGGAACCAAGGTGGATTTTGGACGTGGAAGACCTGAAAAGGAAGGGAACAAAGTCCAGCACCCTTGGAGGTGCCCATGTTGTTTCAGGTGGCAATGGTCTCCCTCTTAGAAGTGAAGTTCCTGCAAGTCAGTGGAGGAAGAAGTCCAGCTGCGGGGACCAAGAGTTGCAGTAGTTGCCTACGAGCTGTCCCCCGCCAGATTGAAGGAGGGTCAGTGACCAACCAGGTCACCAACAAGCACTGGCAAATGTAAGCAGGAGCTGAAGAGGTATTTGCAGAGTTTTGGGATCCAGCAAAGTCCAGGAGACTCTACCCTTGAGAGGGAGTCAGGGCTGGCCCTAGCATGCAGGAAGACCAGCAGAAGTCATTGGAGTCCCATCGAGTGACCCACAGGAGATGGACAGAGGGAGTTGCAAGGAGGCCTCAGCAGCCCCACAAAACAGAAGTCCCACTTTGCAGAAAAGGGGCTGATCTTTGAGTTTCAGAGTGCTGGAGGCTGTGGCTTCTTGGGGCCTGGAGATCTCCTGGAGGAAGAGTGAACATGTGTTGCCAAGTGCAGCAGTCACAGTGCAGAGGGGTTCCAGTCCAATGGCAGGAGCAGGGGCTCACAGTCTCCCAAGTTGGTCAGAATACAAGCAGGACCCGGAGGAGGCCACAGACTCACCACTTGTGAAGCAGAACCTTTCGATGTTTGTGGAACAGCAAACCCCCCCAGCCGGTCGACGGTGTCTTGAGGTGCCTGAGGATCCAGGGGAGTGACTCCTTCACTCCAAGGGAGATTCCTTTGTGCTTCCAGGTACAAACAGAGCACTTGTGACCCTGGAGGATGCACAACCATGGATGTTGCAGAATTCTTGCAGGATCTGGAGAAACAATGTTGCAATGGTAGCCTTCCTACCAGAAGCAGACATGTTTCGGTTCTAAAGCAGACCAGCAGTAGTTCCAGAGGCCAGGAGCACAAGATGTCTTGTAGAGGGTACCTTGGAGAGTCTTGCACAATGAATCTGAGGACCCAGTCGTGGGGGAGATCTTAAGTAACCCTAAAAGGGCATTGGTCACTCTCTGAAGTAACCCAACTATCAGAGGGGGGTCAGGGACGTCATCTTCCTGGCCTAACCAATCCAATTCTCCCAGGAGCCTCTGCCCATCTTGTTTCCCAGATGGCAGAATCAAGTGGCTACCTGTAAGAGCGCTGTCCACCTCCTTAGGGGAAGAGCTGGGCAGGGGGGTGGTCACTCCCTGTCCTTTGTGCAGTTTTGCACCAGCGCGGAACTGGGGATTCCTGAACTGGTGCAAACTGGATTATGCAAGGAGGGCGCCAAATGTGCCCTTCAAAGCAGTCTGGTGACGCTCAGAGGCCACCCTACCCCAGCCCTTAGACACCTAATAGACAGGGGGAGGTTGTCACACCTCTCCCTTGCAGGAAATCCTTTGTTCTGCCCCTCTTGCCCGAGCCAGGCTCGCCAGCAGTAGGACAGAACAGTGTCTGTGGTCAGCAGCGGCGTGGGCGTTAGCTAGACCCTGTAAGGCTGCACAGGTAGAACTGGGGTATCCTCTAAGGAAACCCCAGAGTACAGAGTATCATGCAAGTAGCCCTGGAAATGGTGTAGTTGCATGATTCCAACATGTTTGATACCAAACATGCCTAGGTTTGGAGAAACCATGATGTAGTTGAACCACTCGTGTTGACCAGTGTCCACTACATAACTTAAAATGGCTTTCCCAAACTTACAGAGTCCAAGAAATGGGACCTGGGGTCAGTACTGGCACCCTGCTCATGCAGGGGTACCCTCAAACATAGGGACATACACTTTGCCTTTGTGCTGAAGGGCCTACCAGAGGGGCCACTTACAGTGTGTAAATGCAGTGACCAGGAGCCTTATATTTGTGGTGAAAAGGGTGCATGCACCATTTCACGCAGGCTGCAATGGCAGACCTGCAGACACAGTTTGCATGAGCCCTCATGGATGGCCCAATACATGCAATACCCCATCGGGGACCCCTGGTGTACCAATGCCCTGGGTACATAGTTACTTTATACTAGGGACTTGCATAGGTGTATCAGTATGCCAATTGTGTAAAAAGTTACCAAGTAACCAAATTTAGATACTGGGTCCCCCAGTTCACTGGAGTCCAAAACATACTGACACCAGGCACAAAAGTGGGGGGACTACAACCAGAACCCAACTTACTATGGTGGCACAGAATGTAGCCAATAGGGTTTGTAGGTGTGGGCGGCGAAAAAAGGTGTTGAGGCGGTGGAGTTGGCCTCTGGAGCAGGTTCTGTAGACAAAGACACACTCCCACCCCTCCTCTCAAAGTGTTATCCAAACTTCAGCTAGTGACACCCTCTGTTTTTTAAAGAGGATGCTTGCACTAGTATAGTATTAATCATGACATTATCCTTATCAATCAAAACTTTCTTTTGTTGATTCAGAAAATATTAATTGTAATCTTGCTGCTTAGCCCACTTTTGTTCTGTCCCTGAGATGGTTTGCATTAACGGTGGTGAAGTGCTACAAATGCCTGTACTAATAATGATAATGGTTTAAATGTTTCTACCTAGAAAATGCTCAACTTATCTTCAAAAAATATGTAATTGCACCTTTATTTCCCAGCAAACAAACTTGTCAGTCAAAAATCAGATTTATTTTAATTTAATTTTTTTACTAGAACCAAGCTACATGCTTTTCAGCAGCATTTCATAAATTAGCTCTGGGAATTTTTTACTACATAACACTAACGCTGATTGCTAAACTAAGGCAATATAAAGGGTTCAGCACTGTTATTTAGGGATGCCAAGAAAGGTGGTTTCGGACTACAGATAATAGATAAACTGTCAAGGTTTTTATATTAAGTGTCTCTTAAGGCAGAGCTGGAATCGAACCTACAGTGGTGTAAGATGGAAAAGAACACAACTAAATAGATGAAATAAGTAGGCTTATTTTAGTCAGTGCAAGGTAAAGTGGCAGTGAACATATCTTTCCAACAATATTACATATTTGTGGCAGAGAACTAAAACTACCTTATTTTGTCATTCAAGCACTTGTAAAGAGGAAACATTTGGGAGCACACTGCCTCACACTCCAGCATGCATCAGCCCCTTTACAAGTTCGCTCTTACTTCATTAAGTGGTCTGTAGATTTTTACCTTACTTAGTAGGTGTACCTAGTGCTGTATCTCTCTAGACACGTGTTTCTGGGTTTATCCCTTCACCAGCAGAGGGCAGCAGGGTTATCTCTGGGGTTGCTGGAAATTCTGCCAAAAGTCCTCTCAGGTTTCAGTACCACTCACTAGCACCCAGGTGCTGCAACCAGAGCTAGTCTGCTCACTGACTCAGGGAAGCCCTTTTGAACAGGAAACAGTTGTGTGTATTTGTAAAGTGTGATTTATCACCCATGTGGGGTCTCAAGGTGCTGAAGCGGGACGCAGGTCAGTCAAAGAGCCAGGTCTTGAAGTCCTTCCTGAGCTGAGTCAGTAAGTGCCTGAGGTGAAACGGCAGCATGTTACAGGTCTGCATGGCGAGGTAGGAGAAGAATCTTTCTCCAGCCATGTTCTTTCGGATCCTAGGCATGGTGGTGAAGGCCAGTTGAGCAGAGCGGAGTTGCTGAGGGGTGTGTAGAAGGAGAGGCGGTGGTTGTGGTAGGCAGGCCCAATGGTGTGGAGGGCCAAGTAAGTATGTGTCAAGAATTTGAAAGTGATGCGTTTGTTGATGGGGAGTCAGTGTAGATCTCTCAAGTGGGCGGAAATGTGGCTGTGGCAGGGGATGTCCAGGATGAGTCTGCAGTGTTCTGTATTCTCTGGAGTCTTGTATGGAGTTTCTTGTTGATGCCGGCATACAGTGCGTTGCCGTAGGTGAGTTTACCGCTGACGAGTGCGTGGGTGACTGTTCTTGCATCCATAGGGATCCACTTGAAAATCTTCCAGAGCAGGCGGAGTGTGTGGAAGCGCAAGAATGAGACGGCATTGACTTGGAACGTCAGAAAGAGTGAGGAGTTGAGAATGATGCTGAGGTTGCGTGCATGGTTGATGGGAGTTGGGGCAGTTCCGAGGGCCACCAGGAGTCATCCCAGGCAGTGGGAGTAGGACCCAGGATGAGTATACCTGTCTTACTCTTGATGTGCTTGAGGCAGTTGTCTTTTATCCAGTCGGCGACTGCCTTAATTCCGCTGTGAAAGTTGCTTTTGGCTGTCGCTGTTTCTCCAGTAAGGGAGAGAATTAGCTGAGTGTCTTTGACGTATGACATGATGTTGAGCCCGTGGTGTCTGCTTATCTTTGCGAGCGGGGTCATGTAAACATTGAAGAGGGTGGGACTCGGAGAGGAGCCCTGGGGTACTCCGCAGCTGGTTTCCGTCAGTTTTGAGGTGAAAGGTGGGAGCCTGACTTTCTGTGTTTGGCCGGTGAGGAAGGAGTGGGTCCACTCCAGGGCTTTGCTGTGGGTGTTGGCGTTGTGTAGTCTGGTGCCCAAGGTGGTGTGGGAGACGGTGTTGAAAGCATCGGAGATGTTGAGGGCAGCTGTTTCACCATGGTCCAGTAAGGCACGGATGTCATCCTTGGCTGTTAGGCGTATGGTTTCGGTGCTGTGGTTGCTCCGGAATCCGGATTGGGAGGGATCTAGGTTGTGGTTTGTCTCGATGAACTCTGTGAGGTGTGTGTTGATTGCTTTTTCGATTTACCTTGGATGGAAAAGGGAGCATTAAGATCGGTCTGTAGTTCTTCAGCTTCATTGGGTCTGCAGAGGGTTTCTTCAGTAGTGGGTTTATCTCTGCGTGTTTCCATTCATCCGGGAAGGTGGCATTCTTGATGGAGAAGTTGATGCTGCCCCAAAGTTCCAGTGCGATGGTGGCGCCGGCTAGGTTGAAGATGTGGGGACATGGGTCCGAGAATGCCCCAGAGTGGATTGTGCACATGAGCTTCTGGGTGGCTTACGGGGTGAGGAGGATCCAGTGGTCCAGAGTTGGTCAGGGATGGGGTCTGCGGTGGTGGTGCTGGTGTGCGAAGGGAGTGGGTCTTTGCATGCGAATCCTTTGTATATGCTATATGCCCTAGCGTTTTCGGTGGAAGAAGGTGATCAGGTGGTCGCAGAGGTCTGGGGTGGGTGGGGGTTGGAGGGAGATGTCGGTGGTGTTCGTGCTAGGTTTCATGAATTCTTTGACTACAGTAAAGAGTTTCATTCTGTTGTGTTTGATGAGCTCCTGAATGGCTGATTTTCAGGCTCCTCAGATGAGCCAGTGGTGTGATGTGACTGGTCTGTCTTGCTCTTACTGCTTTTCCACTTTCTCTCGAGTTGGCTGCAGGCGCTCTTGGATTTTTGGAGGTCGTGGGAGAATCAGCTGGGTCTCCTGTGGAGTTGATTGCTGGTGGGTTTCCTTAGGGGGCTAGCGAGTTGGCACAGTTAGCAATCCGTTGGAGGTTGTGGGCTGAGGCATCTGTGGTGTCTGGTGCTGGGGATTGGCAGCGAGTGTCTTATTAGCTGGGCGTCTGTAACCTTGGTCCTGTTTATGCAGGGGAGTGTGTGGTGCCATTTGGTGGTCTTAGTGAAGGAGAAATAGTTGTGGTCACTACAGTGGAGTTTGGAAGTGTGGGAGTAGGAGATGTTGTTTCCGGTGGAGAAGACAGGGTCATGGATGTGCCCTGCTGAGTGTGTGGGGAGGTTGGCCAGTTGTTTGAGCCTAATGGTGATGATGTTCTCCATGAGGGTTGATGTGTTCTGGTCGCTGAGGTTGACGATGTTAAAATTGAGGTAGCCGAGGATGATATAGTCTGTAGAGGAGAGGGCATGGGGAGCAATGAGGTCAGTCAGGGCTTCGCTGAAGTGGGGGCATGGTCCAGGGGGTCTGTAGATGAGGGTGGTGTTCAGATTAATCTGAATCTGTAAGTGTGGGTGTTCGGTGACGGGGGTTTGGATATTGATGCTGGTTGTGAGGCAGAGTGAGTTTTTGTGGACGATGGCAACACCTCTTCCTGGTCGGTTGGCGCGGTCTTTATGTATGATCTTGTATCCGTCAGGGATTGCCTCTGGTGATGTCCGGCACTGAGGTGGTGGTAATCCAGGTCTCCATGAAGAAGGCGACGTCTGCGGCGATGGAGTCAATTAGGTCCCATACTTCTATTGCATGTTTGACGAGGGATCAACTGTTGAGTAGTATGCATCTGAGGTGTCCGGGTGGTCTAATGACAGGAAGATTTGGTGTGTGACTGCAGGTGAAGGTGCAGTTGTGGCAGGAGAATGGTCCGAAAGTGTCCTTCGACGAGGCTTGGTGGCATGCACTGGATCCCCTGGTGTTGAGGTCGGTCAGAGAGCTGGCGTTGTATCGATGGATATGTGGGAACAAGGGTCTGTGGCGCTTGGCGCAGTCTGGGTGCCCACGGGCTTGCCTTTGGCACGGCCGCTATTAAGAAGTGAGAGTGAAGGGAGGGGTAGCTCAGGTGGGAGGCGGATGGACAGGAACACACAGCGCTAAGAGGGGCGGGGCAGCAGCGGCATTGGGAAACGCAGAAGAAAGGGCAAAAAAAGAGAGAAGAAGGCATTAAGAGGGGGGAAGTGACAAGAAAAAGGAGCAGAGTGGCAGAAAGGCAGCAAAAGGGAAGACAGAAAGACTACCACTGGCCACTAGGGATGAGGTGCAAGTGGGCGCCTGCCGGTAGATGAGGGCCTTGAACACAGTGAGCCAGGCAGGCTCACAGGACGCAGGGCAGCAACAGGTGATGCTGTGCAGGGGGCCCGATGATAGTGCTGATCAACTATGCTGTGCATAGTTAAGCATTTTTGTGGGTTAATCTTTTTAAGTTGGAGAGCAAAGGTCTTTACTGAAAGAGTTGGACTAATGCTGTGATTTTAAAAAATACACACTAATGTCATATTGTGTGCTATCTTCTTTTGAATTTCTTAACTATAAATATATGATTAGAAATAATGAGATCTGTATCTGATTTTGGGTTCTTTACTAACCATGTTATCTGAAAAGTCAATTGAAGGTATTGGGAAGGTGCTAAGCATGTATGAGGTAGCGTGCAATACTTTTCTAGCTGCCAAAAGTTTCAATTAATTGATTGATACATATATACATACACCTTATTTCTGTAGTGCTAACCTAGCTCAAAGGCAGCTGATCGCTGTACAAGTTCAAAGACACTGAGGGGTTGCTTCCTTGGAACTGTTTGGTCTTCGGAACAACCAGTTGGTTGGAGAGTGATTTTCTTTTTGGTGAGGCTTCTTTAGAATGGATAACATAAAACTTTGGTTTTAGAGAGGACACATTTAACAAGATTATTAATGCTAACTGCAAAATGGGTATTAATGTAATGCTCAACCTCCAAAGTTTTGAAAAATGGGATACAAATTCTGATAGGTGAGGATTAGTAAAAAAAAAAAGAAATTAAACAGAGAGTTACATGCAAATTACCTAATCTAGTATTGTAAACCTAATTGTTTACAAATTAGGAATGAGACAGTTTTTTTTGTTGACTATCAGAAGTTTAAATACAAACTGACTCTGACTGCAAACCGGTGGAGCAGGGTTTGGAGGTTATTGGTTATAGAGATGGCCCAGGAAGTGATCTTATTTGAGAAAAAAGAGATGGAGGAGTTTGGACATACCTTAAGCGATAACATGGCATTGGTTGAAGGAAAAAAGAGGCTTGATGGGGAAAAACAGGAAATAGATAGGTATAAGTAGTACTTGATAAATAAGAACATTTTAAAATAAAAAAATGATGTTCATAAACTCAGTTTTGAAATAAGGGTAAGCTATCATAAGAAAGCATATTATGAAGAACAGAAAAACGAACAACACTGATCTTGTCCACAAAGGGAAAGGGGGTTTCAGTGTATGCCAAAAAAGTAGTCACATTTTCAGAGTCCCGGAAGATGAAAGCGTGTATATGAGAGATGAAAGTGAGGTTATGGTTAGTAGCAAGGATTAGCAACCTTTTTAGAGTAACAGCCAAAAGAGAAATCAAATGAAAAATCAGGGGACTGGACGAGGCTAATATAGGAGAGCCTAATCACCCTAAGCATACATTATGACCATAAACATTATCAATAAACAAAGCCCCCTGCCTTTAATTTATCAAGTAGGATCGTCACTATAATACAAAGGAAGATTTTAGAAAAGGGCCCTAGTTTTGTGTCAACCAGTATTATAGTCAGATTTGTACTGGAACAGGACCTTGGAGCCGTTTAGAAAGATCAGACTGAAGAGGTTCTTTGAAGGTAAAGGTAAGGTTCACATGGAAAAAAGAACCAATCTTAAACCCAAATCTGTCTATCTCTCTATGTGTTTATTTTAGTTTTCATTTAACTACGTAAATCAACCAAGGCAATACAGTCACATATACCAAGCAATATTGTTCAGGTATGATTTCCGATAGTGTTATTACGTTGGAATACTTATCGTGCTTCTTGGGACACACAGGCGCATTGTACATAAAGATGGTATACGTAAAAAAAAAAATGTGAGGCAACCTTGTAGCGTTTACCTCTGGCTAATAATCTGGTCTGGTTGCGATGGGGTCTTCTTCCCGGGATCCCAACTCATAGTTAGTTCTCTACCACCCCCAAATCTTGGAAAACTTGCTGAGATACGTTTACTTTTATATATCACCTTTTCTCCTGTCGTGTAGGTCCATCTTCCTCTGCCATTCCGGTAGAGAGGGTACCCAGACACTCCTCAGTATTTGGCCACATATCTGTTGGCCACAACCAAAGCCAGTGAACTAAAGAGCAGTTTGAAACGTGGGAGATCCACATCACTTGTAATCCCAGCAAGTCCTCGGAATCCCAGCAAGTCAAACTGTAGGTCTAGTGGTTGCCTTACCTTCAAGGTGGCCAAGAGCTCCCCGAGTATTGCTGTATGGTAAATGGTAATATGAGGACACTCCAAAATTGTATGGATAAAGATCCCTATAGCCTCCTCGCAGAGTGGATCAGACGCCTTTCCAGTGATATGTAGCTTGCTGCAATCATAATAAGATACCCTGTGTAAGATTTTGAACTGTATTAGACATAAGCGTGATTTGATAGCGAACTCACGTGGGTGTATCAATGCTGCCTCCAAGTCTGTCTCCAATCACTCCCGCATCACGTTGCCATCTCTCATGCACCTGGCCCAGCATATCTGGCAAGTTGTTATTGATCATGCTGTACGTGGCAGCAATTGCTCTCCTGCATAGTTCATCCATAAGTATTTGACCCTTGAGTGGGGCGTAACCGGGTAGCTCTGTCCTTCCGGCCCTTCAGCTTGCCAGACATATCCCAATTGTACATATTTTAAAACTTGGGTCGGTGTATAATGAATTCCTTTTGCATTGCTGAGAAACGCGTAATGTCCCCCTGTTCTAGGATGTCGCCCACCTTGGAGATACCAATGGTATCCCATAGTTCAAATCCTCACAATTTCGCAATCTTTTGAGGCCAGTTCCCTTTCCAGCAGGGTGATTTGTTGGAGATTTTGTGGTCCCAGCACAACATCTTCGTGGCTCTGCCCCATGCTTCTAGAGCGATCCGCATGGCCGGCAGTAACATGTGGGAGCCTTCCCCCCCACATACAGATAATGGAGGTGAGTTCTGCGTTTTGGTGGTCTTGTGGGGCGTAAATCCAATTATTAATGTTAATCAAGTGGGCTGCCTCGTAGTACTCTTCGATATCTGGGATTGGGAGCCCTCCATTGTATTGATTACGTTACAAAGTTTTTAATAAAATTCTTGTGTGTTGCCCATCCCAAAGCAGGGCCTTCAGATCTTTATTGATTCTTGAGAAGATGTTCTGGGAGACTGGGTAATAAGTATTCTGAAGTGCATAGAGAAGCTTTTGTGACTGTAATCAATTTGAATAGGACTTCCCGCCCCATCAGGGTAAGAGGCCACCCTCTCCATTGTGCTACATCAGCCTCAACTCCGAAAGAACTCTCCCCACATTGCGGTACATGCAGTTTCCCTTCTTAGAGGTGATAACATTTCCAAAGTAATTAAAACTGTCTTTAACTACTCGAAGTCCCTGTGGTAATGACAGTTGGTCCCGCAGTCCGTGCGACGCATACAGTACTGACTTGTTTAATTTGATCTTATAAACCAAATGGACCTCATAGTCCCCCAGCAACTGGAAAAGTGTCAGGATAGTGGTCCCGGGAGAGCTCCCCTGCATCCTAGGCTTCTAAGAATAAAGTTCAATAAATGGGGGCCCGAGTATATTCACATACCTCTTGTGGAATTCTGTAGGGATTCCTTTGGACCCTGGGGTCTTCCCGGATTGCTTTTTGAATATGACGGCCCGTATTCTAGTGAGAGTTAACTCTTCCTCCAAGGAGTCACTGGCTTCCGCTTCCGGCACTGTAGTGGGAATCTCGGCCAAGAATCGTGTAATGGCCTCCGATTCATGAAGTGATCCAGCTAAAACTCCTTGTGATACAGAGCAAATTCATTAACAATGAGGGCATCAGTGTCCTGAGCTATCCCATTGGGTCTGAGAATGGTCTGTGCCCAATGGGCTTCTTCTTCCCTCTTACTCACCCATGGCAGGAGCATACCGGCCTTATCTCCTGTTTCATAGAGACGTTGCAGCATGGCCATCATTTGTTTTTTGTCCCTCTCTTTTTCTAAGTCTACATGTTCTGTTTGTAATGACGTGATCTGCCTAATAACCAGAGGGTCTGCTTCCTTCCCTGGGGACCCTTCTATCATGGAGCACAGAGCACCGTTTTATACACTTCCCACAGCACGATCTTGAACTGTACAGTCCCTTTGTTTTTCTTAAAATAAAGCTCAGTACCGGCTTGGAGTCCTGGTGCTATATCCTTGTCTTTGAATTCCCAATGTATTTAGTTTTCACCCTGTGTTACGCCTGCCCCCGAATGGCCCAAATGAACCAACAGGGGAAAGTGATCGGATAAACCTCCTGCCAAATAAACTGCCTTTTTATATTTCCCCTATTTCTCCCTGGGGATAAAGATTTGGTCCAGTCTTGAGTATACTCTGTGGGCCCCGGAGAAGTGAGAGTATTGTCTGTCTGCCGGATGCATATTTTGCCAGAGGTCAACCAGTCCCGTTCTATTGACGAACTGTGCGAAAGCTGTGCACTGTGGGGGGGTTCTATCTGTGTCCCCAAGCGGTTGAGATTGGAGGTCATGACATCATTAAAGTCCTCACCCACACTGAGGGGGTGGAGTCTGTTACCTGGGCCATAGTGGATGTATGAAGCCTTGCTGGGAGGGCATATACACTCAGTAGGGTCATCTTGGTCTGCACACTCTCTCTACACTCCCACGTACCTACCATTGGGATCTGCCCATGTGCATGTGACCCGAAAGTTGAGGTTCTTCTTCACTAAAATGGTTACCCCTCTGGCCCCTTTGGAGAATCCTGCATATGCAAGGGTGATGTAGGCCTCTCTTCCCAGAAATTTGCAGTGCAACCCCTGCCAGTGATTTTCATGAAAGAAGACTATATCGGGCTGTATTTGTTTGATATATTGCACCACCACACCACTTTTTATTTTTTTGCCCAGCCGGTTGACATTCCAGGTCAGCAGCGCAAGGGGCGGGTCTTCTAACATGTTGTGAAGTGCCATTTGGAAGAAATCATTGTGTGTTTCTCTGTGTTTCGAGGTGCATCTCTTGTGAAGCAGAACCTTGACCGCGTGCCTTCAAAAACAACCAAACACATTATTATACTAAAACTTAGTAACCCCCCCCCCCAACAACCACTCCCCCCTCCACCAGAACCCCCAGAATCTCCCTCCTGCACAGAACCACAACCTCTGATTCAAAGCATCGATGGAGAGAGCATGAGAGGTCTGTAGCCCTCCATCAAAAAGTTATTTACAACTTCCCAATTTTGGGATTGTTAACAATTAACTTGGAACCCCAATAGAGAGAAATAGATGAGAAAAAAGAAAGGAGAAAGAAAGGGAGAAGCAAAAGAATCAAGTACAAACACTCTCTCGTAAGATTCTGAGAACCTTGGAGGGGTGGCAGAGGGATTCCCAACCGCCCCCTTGGCTTCAAGTAGATCTTGTCATCGCCGTTCAGATGCCAAACCCATTCTAGTCTCTTGTGCCATCCCTCACAGGGGAGGCAGTACCCGTTTGTTCTCATTTTAGGAGCGCAGTTTCCTTAACCAATAGATGTGCATTGTCTGAATCCATGGACAGGTCCCCCTCTGTGACATACGAAGTCTGGCCGTTCTCTTCCTTGGTAAGTCTTGACTTTTTTGAGATCTGCTGTGTGTCTCCCTCGGCCTCTGAGGGCAGCCGCGGCCCCTTTCCCTGTATTCGCTCTGTCTGTGGGGTTCCCTTGCACCATTGTCCATCATCCTGGCTCCGTCTCCTCCGCTCCATCCGTTGTGACTTGGGTTTCGGCCCCTCTGGAAAGGGGATTGGAAGTAAAATATCTTGCCCTTGAATATGATTTTGAGCTGGAAATAAGAACATACAGTTCAGTAGGAGGGATCTTAATTTGGCTTTGACAGAGTAAAAAGTGCGCTGTTGCTTCACAGGAGTAGTCTGGGAACACCATGATTTTAGTATTTTCATAGCAGATCTCTCCTAGGCGACTGGCTTCTCTCAGTATGATGTCCCTGTCCAAGAAGTTCAGGGAACGTGCCATTATTGGACATGGGGAGGCACCCGGATGTGGTCTAGAATTTAACACCCTGTGTGCATGCTGTATGATAAAGCATGGGGAGAATTGTTCTGATGCAAGGGAGACCCTCAGCCATTTGGTCAGAAAAGACCCCACATTGGGGCCCTCTACCCCCTCCGGGAAGCGCACAAACCAAACTGTAGGCTTAAATTTCAGTTTAAGGTTGGAGCTCCGTGTTCCGGGTACTGAAGGATGGGTGGGAGGCACCTTCTATCTCATGGCCTTCCTGTAGCTGCAGAGTAGGAGTTCCTGGGGGGTATGTATATGTTGACCGGCCCAGACCCAAGAAAACATAGGGAGGTGCCTAGGACCTGCATGCACCCCAGAGGGGACAGCCCCAGGTCAGCAGATGATCATACAGGCCGGTATGCCTCCCCTCGTTATTTAAGGTGGCAATTATTTTCAACCAGCAGTCTGGGGCCCCTGGGTGACAGGGGTTCGGTCCATTCAGTGGTTAGGAGCTTTGTTCGTCTTGTATAGTAGTGTACTGTGCCATTTTTAAAGGGGGGTAGTTTCCATGGGTCATGAGGCTGGGGTGAGGAAGGGGGAGGTGAGAACCCTCTCTAGACGACGCTGAGCTTTTACGTTTGTTGCACAGCGTACTGTGCACTATGGTGAAACACGTACCCAGGGCAGGAGCAGTGGGTACGTTGGTGCCATGAGTTCTCCCTAGATGCCCCCCCTTGGCTCTCGTGTTGCGCCTCTTCAGAGCAGATCGTTGCCTATTGTCCTGGTTTTCTTAATGTTGGGGGAAGGGAGGAGGGTCTACCCCCTGCCAAAAAGGAATCACCTGCATGGTGGACCCTGGTGCGGCTTTCATTGTCATACTGTCCCCATGCAGGCAAATCAAAGCAAGGGGGTCGGAAGATGGAGAGTGAGGACTCTAAAAATCGGCAAATAACCCCCCAGCGGGGCTCCCCACCCGGGTCTCGCTCCATTACCGTGCCTCACTGTCTGCCATGTTCAACCTCCTCCATCAGGTTTTGGTGTCTGCCGCAGGTCAGCAGTGGAGAAGGCCGCATATTGGATTCCTGGGTCCTTGTGGACCTCCCAGATCCAGAAGCAGCGAGCAGTCACACAGCTAGCTGTGGAGCCGCAAGAACTCCTCACATGTGCCAGCGGCGCCACACGTTGAGTATGGGTGGTCGGGCGCTCGATATGTGGCCTGCATCTCTGGGCTGCGTTTCAGCCCGTGTAGACTCAGGGCTGCTACTCTGTCTTCCCCACTGGTATAAATGGAGGGGGCGTCCTATCTCGGGTGCTCTTTCTTGTTAGGAAAGGCGCTCGCCCAATGCGGTAAGATCTTGGGCCAGCAGCGGCCTTGGCCTTGGCCCTTAGCACTGCGGGTCGGTAATAGTAGGGCACATGCCAGGTGGTCCCCGTCAGTTACAGGCAGGCGCTTATCAGGATAATTGTTGGATTGTGGGGGTATGAGATGCAGAGCTCAATTAAAGAGTGCATGCCATCTTGGCCTCTGAAGCCATGCCCCCCCCCCTCTTTCACTTTCAATCCTTCCTTGTTTCTAGTAGGAAAATAGGCTGTGTCAAATATCTCATGGTACCTTTGAGTAAATACATGGACTGTTTTTTTTTTTTAGACCTCTAGTGAGCCTACAACGATTGTGTGTAAGGGATTTGGCCCATATGATCGGAGTGGAAGGCTTGGGTTTTGATAAAAACGCTCAGTATTTAGGCACAGTTGACATAGAAGTGCTGGATACAAATATCCTTCAAGATGACACAATCATGGTGAGTCAAAAAATCTTAAATTAATCAGGGACTCCAGGTTCCAAGGTGTAACCATAATCTTAAAGAACAGTTTTTTTTCTTATTTTAAAATAATCTTTTTCCTTCAATTGAAAGGGACCAGCATTGGAGCCACTTCTACCCCAAGATTAGTGTGCTTTTTATGTAGACAAATTTGAGAATAAACATGTCTGCAATGTGGTGGCACCATTCGTTAAGCATTGATCCTTCTTTTTATTGATGACGCATTCTTCATTTGGTGGGACCCTGAGAATTTACTAATTCAATATATAACATGGTTAAATCTAGCAATTTAGCAAGGTGTTAGCAATTTTAGTTTTATCTCAACTGAGAGCAATATTAAATGTGAAACCTTAGATATCACTAGAAAAGAAGATGCTAGCCACTTAAAAGTAGAACTATAAAGGAAATATAAAGACAAGAATGCACTAGTACACTTTGAGAATTTCCACCCTGAAAGTCAAAGGGAAACATCCTATATATCTTTATATCAAACTTTGATTTGTGCTAAGTGGGGTTGAACCGTGAAGAGGAATTGGAACAGTATTCCACTCAATTCCTGTTTACATTAGTTTATGAATCTTGTAATTTTAACATAAATAGGGTTGGAAATGCCCTTACACTGTTGAAAAGAGTTGGTAAGTAAAGTGCCTGAACGTTTACGTTACATATTTATTGACTGGGTGGACTACAGCTCTCTTTCCAATATCATGGTTATTTTCCCTAATTTGCTAGTTTGACTTGATTATGGTGGGGTGCCTATTTAAAAACCAAATGATTAGTCTGTGTCTATTTGTAAGTAAGAACTGGCGATGGTAGAATGTCCAGGTTTGTAGACATGACTGTATTGTTGATATTAATAATCCACATTGTGAGTTAGGGAATTTGGATGAGAACTATTCGTAATACTTAAGTTTGAGGTTGTTGAATTGTGGATCCAGACATAGAGGAAAAAGAATTAAGTGATAAACTATGATTATTTTAGTCCCTACATATAGTATAATGTGATTAGTCATTGAAAAGAACGTTGCATTTACATTCAAGATGGCCACCATGGCTTCTCCTTCAACCTCTTTTTCTCCTTATGAATATAGAAAGAGTTCTGAGAGCAGGAGGTGAAATAAAAGGAGGATTATAACCATGTTGCATATAGTTGGTGGAGAGATATTTCTTTTTAGTAGTCCAAGTCATCAACAGAATAAATAAAAAATACTGATATATGGTGTATTTTAGTCTCTAGAAACACCACAACATGGGTTGTAGAAAAGGATGTTTTATCTACTTTAAAGTGGCGCCTCCGATTCCCCATGAACATAGAAAGTATTCCCCCATAGCAGGGGAGGATATAATTAGCATGAAATTAAAAAAAGAGGAAAAAACCAGGTCCTTCTGTAGTCTAATTCAATTCAGGTGGAACTCGCTATCGCTGTATATAGAGAGGCTCACAGACACTTGATTCGTTGTCATTTCAAACCCAGAGAGCGAGGATGCCAGATTGAGGTAGCGTTTTATGCATGAAGTTAAGTAGTGCTTTTATGAAGTAACCTGATAGATCCACACAATGTTATATTTATCTGGTTGAGACAGCTAGCCGCAAATTGCTTACTTTGGAATCTTCCCCAAACGCAAGACTGGATACGGATAGTCGACCACCAGATGTGACATCAGTGGAGTCCATATAATCTCCTCGCCGATGCGCTGAAGTCAGATCATTCTTTTCCAAGCTTGCAACATGGATCCGGTAACGTTGGTCATGCTGTTTTCGGCCGACTTTTTGGCCAACTTTGACATTTTTTTTGACGAAACAGTGTACTTTTTTCCTGTCCATGTCTTCAGGGTTCAAACCCTGTGGGTCGTGCAAATGACGAATGTCAGCCAAGGACCCCCATTCAATTTTTATGTGGTACCTGGGCGGGCACTGTGATGCTGAAAAGGGCAACTCCTGTCGCACAATGGTGAAAGCTTTGGTGAAAGCTCTGTGGGAGCATTGTGTGATGCGTCTGGTGACACAGATGTCTGAGCTGTCCCAGGCAGATGTCTGAGCTGTCCCAGACTTCCTGTTAACCAAGGTCTCCCTCTCGTACTGGGGATGGTTTGCAGACCCGTTCAAGGAGCCGTTCTTATGGATGTTCTTCACCATCGATTTCACGAGGTAAGTCATGACGCAGACGGTCAAAGTCACGGAACTTGCTGACTTCACCATGTACAGCCTCCCACTATTCCTCGATTGAGGAGTTGAGGCCCAAGTCTACCCTGCGTCTTCCTCCTTTTCCAGGGACTGGGGCGACTCTAAACCAGATTCGTGAGTATTACGTTTCCCTTCATGCTATCTTTGGGAAATCAACTTCCTATGGAACGCCTGTGGGCACCAAGGAGGTGCAAAGTGCCTTGACTGTGTCCACACCAGAAGGTTTGCCTTCAGCTTCAGTTAGGCCTTAAGTGTCAGTTGACAAAGCCGTTAGGGTGCTAGTGCACAGCTCTTCAGGGTTTCCTCCTTCGGCGCCTGTATCCGATCAGCTGATTCGAGCGACTCCGCTTGGGGTGCCGATCAGCATTGAATTCCTCTCCCTGTCGGAAGCGGAAATTGACATAGAGGAATTGACTTCTTGGTGCCAGTTGACACCGGGTGTGGTGCCAGCCATGCCGGTTGTCCCTGACCTACGTCTACATTCTGGGGAGTCCCCTCATGTTTATCCTTCTGAGGGACTTGATGGGGAGGCTGTGAAACAGTTGGATGGTATACTACCCATTTCAGACATTGATCAGCCTTCTAGAGAGGGCAGCTGCTGGCTGATCTAGCTGTGGCTAGTGGCTTGAACTCTTCCTCCAGCCCCAGACCTACTTTCTCTCCCTGGCCTTGCTACAGACGTGAGTTCCTCTCTTGCTGATATGTTGAGAAGGGTTGCTGTAGTTTTGGATCTAACACTTCCTTCAGTGGAATTAACTTTCCATCCTCTAATTGATGTTCTCCATCAAGGCCAAGCAGGGGTTGAACCAGTGCTTTGTTACAGTTCCCTTATAGGGAACGTGCAATATTAACAGCTCAATGGGAGTGTCAGTAAATTATTTAATTTCTGTTTACAGACTTATTTAAGATAATCCTCTTGTTACTCAGGGTCGCTGTGAAGAAGTGTTTCTTCTAATTGGCACTGGGCAACCCTATGTTTCTTTATAAGGATTATACAGCGCTAAAGGTGTCTGTTTACTAAGTCCTTCTACTGTCAAACAAGGTAGCTGTTGATCTGCACCATGTTTAGTATGTTCTACTTTTACCTATGATATAGTAGTATCAGTTTTCTAGTTTTGGTTAATTTGTTACATTAGAAACCATAAAGTATAATCTTGGGGACTTTAAAACCAAAATACAGAAAGTCTTAAAAGTTTTATATCAGATAGGCATCACAGTTTGATGAATTTTCTACACTTTGTTTGTAAACATTTGTATGGTTTTGACATGTTCTTTGCACATTTTTCCTTCTTTTTCCTGGCATATGTTAGGTTATCTGGGGGCTCCAGTGAGACGTATCTCTCTGTAGATTCTGTTCACTCTTTTATATAGGATCATTAATATTGACTCTTTAGGAGTTATTCTTCACTTTTGCATTTAAGACTTAATTCTTTTCTGAAGGTTTACCCTCTTAAGGGGTATTTTGTCTTCTCTATGAAGATGTTCATATCTGTTGTGCATGAGGAGGTTAGGTGTTTGCTTCATCTAGGTGCAACTGTTTTAATTGTTTACCTGACTCTAGTTGTTGTAGGTTGAGTTTGCACTTTGTGAAGTGTTGTCCTAAGATGGAATATACCAAATGGGATGGATTGTTTTTATTTTAGAATCCTTTAAATCTTCTGTTTTTACACATTTGAAACCTTTTCTAGTTCATCTGTAGATGGGTCTTATTCATGAGTCACATACTCACCCTAGGTTCCTCCACACTACCATGGTTTCTTTTTCATACTTATTTTATTCAGATTTTCCTTTATATAAAAAATACACACATATACATTTATTAACGAGAAATGTATATATTTAGTTGGTTACTACATAGGCGCTTGTTTATTCTACTCCTAAGTCTGTATATGTATTAGGAATATCATTAAGATATTTTTATCTCTAGTTACTCTTCCTGGGGAAAAGTCTGTTTTTATGCTAAATGGTTGCTATTGTTGTCTTCAGCAATTTTATGTTTTCTCTACAAGAGATACACGTTCTCTGTGTTTATTATATAGTAGGTCTGGTTAGGATATATCTTTACATTGCTAGAGGTATTGCTCAATGGCATTGCTCAATGGCATCTTATGATGCTCAGTGTTCCAACAGTGTAGAACATGCAGTTTGGGTCTACATGTAAATACAAATAGATTTATCTTCACTAGGTCATTTGGCAATACTGTCCTGGGTAGTGTTTTTTTTTTTTTTTTTTACCCATTTGTTGATTGTCCTTATGACTTTCATTGCTGTGGTCCTTTCCACAGAACGTACGTGGTGCTTGTGCACGAGTTTGGATTCTGTTAAGGGAGCGAGAACTTTTATATTCATTTTGTTAGTTCTCCTATGGCACCATGCTTACATGGATATTCTTTATTCCATGTCTTTCAAATGTTTTATGACTTTATCTGTGGTTCCTTCCACAAGTTTTGTGTTGTGGAATATGTTATGGCTCACCTACATTATTATGAATGTCTGGTCTTTTTGAATTGTTGTAGACCAGTTTTATTCTTGTGAGAAATCTCTGATGGTCTCAATCATGGGTGATGGTATCTCCATGCTCTAAATGTTTTTATGACTTTTTCTTACTGTAATGCTTTACACAGTTCTTTTAGTAAAGGCTGTGTGATTACTCACAGGTATTCTTATTAATGCATGGTCTATTCTTCTTGTAATAGACCGGTTTTCTTCTGGTTAGAGACTCAATATTGTTGGGACACATCTGACACACATTTGACATACTATCATAAATGAGCTTATTCACATGTTTTAATGTATTTTGTTTTTATTTATCTGTGTTTTTTTCCACAAGTTTTTATATTGTAAGGTATGTTAATACTCACCTAAATTATTATGATTGTCTGGTCTTTTTCTCTTGTTGTGGACAGTTTTTGTGACCAAGACTTTTTTGAAGGTCTCGGTTTGCAGTCCCTTCTCCGGGGTTAATATGACTTTGGTACCTGATTCTAAAGTAAGGAATCTGCAACTAGATGTCTCTATCAGATCAACGTGGAGTTGTGTTACACCCTCTACCGATGAGCAGACTTGTTATGGGGAAAAAAGTTTCCAGATCCAGTCTCGTGCCTTGGGAAGATTCTAAAATAAGGAATATGTGGCTAGACCGTGCCTCAACCAGATAATACATTACTGAAGATAAGTAACTTGCTCATTTTTATGTATATTCTTTTTATTTTTTAGCTTACTGGTATGAAAAGTTAAGTAGAGGAATGCTATTAAGTTGAGATCCCCTCTATATATACATTCCAAAAAGGTGGGATGTTGACCAGCAGTTCCCCTGGCAAGTCTAAAATAAATTAAGAGGAGGGAGCAAAAGAAGCCCAGCGTGGAGAAACACAGTTTAATTGAGTAAGAAAGGATGTTCAACAATTCTAGATAGGGTTTTAATTTGAATTTATTGTTCTCCCTTGATTTGCAGAGTGAAAGTGTTGTCGCCAGTTTTAAGGATTTAAAACATTGTTTTGGTGTTGGAAATAAAGGAACACCACTGGTGGTATTTGCCAACATTGGGGTTTTAAACAATATATGGGTTTCACCCTCTAAATGATAATGTGAGCGTACATTTAGTGAAATTATGTAGCTCAGGGCGGCATATGATGACTCTCCAGTCAGTTAATCTATGTGATAACATTTAAACCCCATTAGGGTATTACAGTTTGGTTTCATAATGAGACCGAGTTGGAGCACCAAATCAGGGGTGGCCTTCCTTGAAGTACGGTTGAAATTCTGGGCCAGGAAAACTTACTCATGACTAGGAAACCAAATAGGTTAGTCCTTTAAACATCTATCAGTTGCCAATATACGGATCATCAGGTGGAGGTAGAGAGGTTAAAAACTGTTCTGCACATAACAAATGGAACTGATAGGAACAAAATATAATACAAACAGGACATACCAGGTGATCAATAATTATTTGATTTCCTGTTTGAATTAATACCAATGCATATAACCTAAGACTCCAGGCATTCTAGAGATAATTTTTGAGTGTGGAGATTTTTACATACAGTAAGGGCAGGTTTGGAGGCTTACATGGATACCATTGTTAGTAATACAAACAAAATAATAGTTCTACGAATAAGATAAGATTTGTTATTGTGAATGTTTTGTATGTTGCTTGTATTTAATTGTTTTTATTATTTTTAGATTCTTTCTACATTGTTTTTTTTTTATTTTAATAACTCATTTTATTGATTTTGTCACAAACAAGACAGAAATAAAGTGTGACTATCAGCAGCATACTTTTGCACGAGTCATGGTACAACTTTCATTTCACAATATGCATGGAAAGCAAGGCAACTCAACAATTATAAAATCTGGTATTTGATAATACAGTCTGTATGGCACGTTTTTAAAGATACTTATAAATACATTTACAAAGGAGTTTTGACACGTAGAGGCAGAGTGAAAAATCAATGACCAAAGGTCTATTTATTTTTGCTGCAGCAAAGATGACCGATTTACAACTGGCACCCCTGGCCCGAAGTAAAGTGTGCTAGCATGGAGCGTTTAACAGTGATATTTATACTCATACCTCAAAGGATACATAAAGTATGTAAATAATGATATACGTCATACAGATATTTTAAGGAGGTAATCAGTTTCCACACACCGGTTCCGTTCCCTGCTTTGTCCTCGACTCCCTTCTGCAGCTGCCTGACTTCCCACATTCTTGAGACCCTTCAAAGGATAGCGTGGTTCAAAGGTATAGATATCAGCCTTTCCCTCCCCAAAATACAACAGTCTAGGTCGGTTAGTTATTTTTACCACATGATTATAATGAGTAACGTGCCCCAGCTAGGGAAAGAAACCACCTGCAAGCCCGTGGTGTGGAGCCAGGCTTATTTTACTTAAACAAATATACATAAGATAACATATGTGATAGGCAGTGCGTTCAGAGAGAGAGAACTCAAACTACATGTGTTAAAGGAAAAGGAGCAATACAACATTTTTTGAGTTTTTCTCCCTGAACATAACCAACGTTTTGAAAAGAGTTCCAAATTTCCTCATATATGTTGAATTTTACTCCTACTTCCTTGGAATTGACATTCACGGGGACATAAACAACCGATTGGTATGAGAAACCAGTATCTGTAGTGAGAATAGTGGGATCAATAGCCATTAGGGAATTTATCTCTTCTCTCTGCATCATAGTTCGATTTGTTTCTAGTATTTTAACTGGAGGAAGTTTACACAATTTTAAACAGGAACATAAAGCAGGTAAGCACTGTACTAACAGACCGCTTAATATAATAGCTATTATTATAAAAAGGATGTCTTTAAACAACCATCCGCACCTGCCGAGCCAAGACCATAACCATGATAAGCTTAAATTGCCTCCTTCATATTGGCCCCCCTTTTCAAATACCTGTACTGCTTCTTTTATTTTCCCAATATCCAATTCTATCTCTGATGATTTGTTGACAAAGTAGCAGCATTTTTGCTGGTACTGATGTTGGATTAGAACACATACTACTCCTTGTTGTACCGTAATCAAATCTAGAGCAAGCCGATTTTGTATCACCAATTGGGCTGCAGAGTTTATTTCTAGCTGTACACTTCCTATGGCCTCCCTGGTGGCATTAAATGCAATGGCTTATTCAGCAGACATGTTCATCATTGCCAGCTGTAAGACCAAAAAATTCCAAATCCTGGAATAAGAACATGTAATACTTGAAATACCCAGTTCTTTCGTTCCTCCAATATGGCCGTCCCCCGTTTGTATCTATGAGCAAAACTCCCCATGTTAAGGGGCTGGGAAGATGATATATTTGATATCACAGTAATGTTGGGTGCCAAGTATGCCAGTGAACATATCCCTTCCCAGTTTAGAGGGAGTACTTTATATGTAGTTCTTCCACATACAAAATACATGCCTCCCTGGAATTGTGAATTGATAATGCTGTATTTTATTCGGGGCAAACCCACACCCTCGGGTGTGTCATGCTCAGAACTATTACAATACTTGTAATCCGCCCAAATTTCATTTAGCAATGATACATTTGCCCAGGGTGCAACATAAGAACATCTAGCCGTCCAGAGGGGGCCAAGGAAAACCTGTGACAGTATTACAGGTGAATTCTTCCCATTTCTATCTCGTTCTCTGGAGGGATCATATAACAATCCTTCTGGATCTACCAGAACCTCCTCACCTCCCACTGTCAAGTTCCAATAATTTACAGTGTAATTTTGCTGAGTCCCATTAATTAATGAAGTCCAATTTCTGTCTATTTTCTCCTCTCCTTCAAGATCCCAGTTCCCCATTTTAATATCAAATAACAAAGTGTAAACACATTGTTCAGGTGGGATCTTCCCCATGTATTTTGCCTCTGGGGTTTGCCCGTAAAAATAAGTACCAAAACATATGGGAAACATTTTAAGTGTGACATTCCCTCCAGGAATCGGGGAAAGCTTGTATTCTGCCTGGGTATTAGGGAGCAAAGCACACCTAGGGTACCACTGATATTCTCGTTGGTCACATCTCCAAGTGGTATTTGGTACAAGACACAGTTCCCCTCTTTCATATTCGCCTGGTGATACTGGTACTTCATCAAGGCCTATAGGGTCTTCAGGGTGTCTAGACAAGTGCCGACAAATCCAGCAGTCAGTGAGACTTAGTGTCTCAGCCAACTTTCCATGAACCTTTATCAATGGATGTAAAGTGGGATTTTGCAACAATGATGCAACACCGCTGGACATTATACATATTAACATGAGGGTCGCTAGGTACTTCATTGTTGTTTTGTAGAAATAGTTATACAACCACTCTTCTCTATTCTCTCGAGGGATATTTTCCTGCCAAATGGATATATTTTCATAATTTTATTCCACTCTCCTCCTTGTTCCTACTACATTCTATAGTGCAGTTTTACTCTTCTCCACCGCCTATGTGTGTTCAAAAATATACCCACACAATTACCAAATAGGCAAAGGCAAAATATTGAGACCACTTTACTAATAATCATATATGTATATATACAAATAAGTGAGTTTCCTTCAATGTTCACAACCCACTAGAGTTCAGCAACGCTGTGCTTCCCACTCTAGCAGTTCGGCTGCACTTGTTGGTCCATGAACTAGTTTTTCAAATACTGGACAATAGATGTTGGCTTGATCCTAGGTCCCTTGACCACTCCTTGTCGAGTTTTTACTCCTGATGAGAACTCGACTCCCAGTGAGTAGGTCGCGATACTTCAAAGTTCGTCTTCAGTATAGTTCGTCAGTTTTGTTCAGTGTTTCAGCAAAATGAGGGCAGAGGCCGGCAATTGAAATCAGATCGGTGGTGTGCTGGGTACTTAACAGAAAAAGGCACCTTCTTTCCCGCTGGGACTATAAACCGCACCAACCCTAATGACTGGCCGCTTCTGTAGAACTGGTACTTGTTTTTTCTCGCCAGTCACAGAACTGTTAACCCCACTTACACACTTTCTTATCACAGATAATATCGTTGCACAAGCTGCATCCCACTATGCTTGTGTTCTTGTTAAGACAGTTGTTCTGACCAATGTTCTGGTGTTGTTGCACAGGCTAGTCACCCGTTTTCATGTTCATGCTGAGGTTTTAGTCATCACAATCATTTACAACCTTGTCACCCAAGGTGTGCGTAACAACAGTGAGGATAGCTCGTTTGAAAGCTGGTACATCAGGGGCATCGGAAATGCCTGTGGCGGTGAAAGCGGGGAACTGTATTTCATGAAGGCAAGCGTGCCGTATTCTGCTGAGCAAAGGATTCCTTGGCCATTCAGAAAAGACCTCAGTTTGCAGTTCCAGGCTGGGAGCTATCAGGGTGAGGTAAATGTAGCTTTTCGTAGGGGTCACCACTTTACGCACCTTCAGAATTCTGTTCATTTGGGTGGGCGAGGACGCAGATTGTATAGGAGTTTGTTGATCTTCAAACAGCAAACCTTCATCACTGGGCTTTTGTCACCTCAGGAGCAGAAATGGTAGTACTTGAATCATGTGGAGGTGTTTCCTGTCTCCCTACTTCTCTGTAATCAGGAGACAACGGTACTTCTGCTGCTCGAGTAGATTGCAGTGGAATTGGTGTACGCTTACAATGGCTAGCATGTATCCAGTTTTTCCTTCCTTCCACTTTCACTGCTGTCTGTGTTGCAAGCAGTACCTCAGCTGGCCCCCGCCACCTGGGCTGAAGACTGTTGGTTCTTTGAAAGTTCTTTGTCATAAGCCAATCCCCCGGCTTGAAAGGGTGACCAGGGCCTTCAAGAGGAGTAGGTAGGCTGGCCTTGACCTATTGGTGGATCAAACGCAAGTCTTTAGTCAATTGTTTACAATAGTCTACAAACAAAGGATATTGTACTTCAGAAAGCATCTTTGGTCGTGGTACCCCCCAGATATTGGCTGGCCTTCCCATGACTATTTCGTAGGGGGATAATCGTGACTTGCTACTTGCAGTCGTCCTAATGGACATTAATGCCTGGGGCAAAGCATCTGGCCATTTCAAACTGGTCTCCACACAAATCTGAGCTATTTTGCTCTTCAAAGTGTAATTATACCTTTCAACAAGGCCTGCTGATTGTGGGTGATTTGCAGCATGAAATCGCTATTTGATGTTAAGGGCGGTACAGACTTTTCCCATTACCTCATTAGCAAAATGACATCCATTGTCACTCCAGACTAATCTTGGTAATCCGTATCTAGGAAAGTATTCTTTGAGTAATATTTTGGCGGTAGAGAGGGCACCATTGTCTTTTAATGGGTAGGTGTTGGACCTGGCTTTTTGACAGGGACATCCCCAAACTTTTTGCCTCCTTCCTCCTATTTTTTCTGACCTGTTGTTGTTGGCTTTTGACCTCTGGGCACTTTACCACTGCTAACCAGTGCTAAAGTGCATATGCTCTCTGTGTAAATTGTACTATTGATTGGTTTATCCATGATTGGATATTTAATTTACTTATAAGTCCCTAGTAGAGTGCATTATATGTGCCTAGGGCCTGTAGATTAAATTCTACTAGTGGGCCTGCAGAACTGGTTGTGCCACCCATTTAGGTAGCCCCATAACCTTGTCTCAGGCCTGCCATTGCAAGGCCTGTGTGTGCAGTTTCACTGCCACTTCGACTTGGCATTTAAAAGTATTTGCCAAGCCTATAACTCCCCTTTTTCTACATATAAGTCACCCCTAATGTTGCCCTAGGTAACCCCTAGAGTAGGGTGCTGTGTGGGTAAAAGGCAGGACATGTACCTGTGTAGTTATATGTTCTGGTAGTGTAAAACTCCTAAATTCGTTTTTACACTATTGTGAGGCCTGCTCCCTTCATAGGTTAACATTGGGGCTGCCCTCATACACTGTTGAAGTGGCAGCTGCTGATCTGAAAGGAGCAGGAAGGTCATATTTAGTATGGCCAGAATGGTAATATAAAATCCTGCTGACTGGTGAAGTCGGATTTAATATTACTATTCTAGAAATGCCACTTTTAGAAAGTGAGCATTTCTTTGCACTGAAATCTTTCTGTGCCCTTCAATCCACGTCTGGCTAGGTTTAGTTGACCGCTCCTTGTGCATTCACTCAGACACACCCCAAACACAGGGTACTCCGCCTCACTTGCATACATCTGCATATTGAATGGGTCTTCCTGGGCTGGGAGGGTGGAGGGCCTGCCCTCACACAAAGGACTGCCACACCCCCTACTGGGACTCTGGCAGACAGGATTGAACTGAAAGAGGGCTTGTTGCATTTCTTAGACACTCTTTGAAGTCACCCCCACTTCAAAGGCACAACTTAGTATAAAACAGGGCCTCTGCCCTACCTCATCAGACACTTGCTGGAGAAGAAACCTGAACCAGAAACTACATCCTGACAAGAAGAACTGCCTGGCTGCTCAAAGGACTCACCTGTCTGCTTTCTACAAAGGACTGCTGCCTTGCTGTTGGCCTGCTGCCTTGCTGAACTCTTGTCTGGCTGTGAAAGTGCTCTCCAAGGGCTTGGATAGAGCTTGCCTCCTGTTCCCTGAAGTCTCAGGACCAAAAAGACTTCTCTTTTTCACTTGGACGCTTCGTGCGCCGAAATTTGTGACGCACAGCTTGTTCCGCGGCGAGAAAAACGCCGCACACCGACGCTGATCAATGCGACGCCTTCGGGACGACCGGAACTTCGACGCACGGCCTCGCAAGGACAACGCTGCCCGACCTCCAGAGGAGAAATCGACGCGACGCCTGCCGTGAGAGCGAAACTTCGACGCGCAGCCCCGCAGAACGACGCGCAGCCGGAAAACAAGCAGGAGAATCCACGCACAGACCCCGCGATCCACAGAAAGAGACTGTCCGCGCGCCAGAAAACGACACATGACTTCCCCGCGTGAAAAATAATGACGCAAGTCCGTGTGTGCTGGGGAGAAATCGACGCACACACCATTTTTCCACATATCTCTTCTTCTGTGGCCCTCTGAGGAGATTTTCCACTCCAAACCAGGTACTTTGTGCTTGAAAAAGACTTTGTTTGCTTTTTAAAGATTTAAGACACTTTATATCACTTTTCATTGATATCTCTACAAATTCACATTGCAACTTTATTCGTTTTGACCTACAAATATCCTGATAAATATTATATATTTTTCTAAACACTGTGTGGTGTATTTTTGTGGTGCTATATGGTGGAATTGTATGATTTATTGCACAAATACTTTACACATTGCCTTCTAAGTTAAGCCTGACTGCTTGTGTCAAGCTACCAGAGGGTGGGCACAGGCTAATTTTGGATTGTGTGAGACTTACCCTGACTAGAGTGAGGGTTCTTGCTTGGACAGAGGATAACCTGACTGCAAACCAAAAACCCCATTTCTAACAGTAGGCCTCTATCCATTTTTAAAACATACATACTACCACTAACACGTATTTCAGTTTGTTACATGGTTCCATGAGGATAAAATCCATTTGTATAGCCTCAAAGGGGACGTCAGGAGGGGCAAAATGGCCAGGGGGCATAGGGGTCCCTTTTCCTGCATTGTGCACTGCACACACCATACAACTCTTGACCAGGTTATTAGCAGCTTTGGATATCATGGGATTACTCCAAACGTGGTCCAAAGTTGTCTTGATGACTTGGGCACTGATGTGTGCAGGACTGTGGGCCATAGTGACCATAGCGTGTACATATCAATTAGGTAACATCCATCTTTTTTTGTCTGTGTCATCTGTGTAACAACCCTCACTGTCTAGTCTACCGTTCTTCTCCCACTGTTCCCTTTCCTCTGCTGTTGCTTCCGCTTGAATATCTCTCACACACTGCAAGGTATTTTCTAATACTTCGTGCTTGGGCTCCCCACTGATACTACTCTAAACGTATACATTGTCAAATGGTGCTCGTGCTGTTGCTTTCGCAGTAGAATCTGCAAAAGCATTTCCTCGTCCTATATCATCAGTAATTTTCTTGTGGGCACTACACTTAATGATTGCGACCTGACTGGGCAAGCCGAGAGCATTCAAAAGTGCCACAATCAAGTTGCCATGCTGAATGGTAGTGCCATGTGACGTGATAAAGCCTCTATTCGCCCAGAGTCGCCCAAAATTATGAGCTACTCCAAACGCATACTGGCTATCAGTGTAGATATTAACACTAAGATGTTCACTTATTTCACAAGCTCTGGTGAGGGCAATTAATTCTGCAGCCTGTGCCGAATTTCACGTGATTCTATAAGATTCAACCACTCTTTTTAATGTGGTGACGGCATAGGCTGCAGTGGTTGTACCATCTGGTAACTTGAAGCAAGACCCATCTACAAGCAGCTCCCCCTGTGGGTCAGATAGGGGAGTATCTGTTAAGTCTACCCGTCCGTTGGTTTCTTCCTCAGTGGCAAAAATGCAATTATGATTGAATTCCACATTGTCCTGAGGGAGGGGTAGTAACGTAGCTGGGTTCAAGACATTGCACCGCTTCAAAGTAATATTTGGACTGAACAATGTTAATTCATAACCCGTTAGACGAGCACTGGTGAGGTGCTGCGTCTGTGTCTTGTTTAACAAAATATCAACTGCATGAGGAACCATCACAGTGAGCGGATTGCTACCAACAAACCCTTCACTTTGCTTCACCGCAGCAGCTGCAGAAGCCACTCCTCTAAGACAAGTAGGCAAAGCTTGCCCCACATAGTCCAAGGTGGAAGAGAAGTATGCACAAGGGAGTGGTCTCCCACCTTGATCTTGTGTCAAAACAGACAATGTACAGTCATGCTTTTCATACACAAATAAATGGTTTGCTGTAATCCGGATTACCCAATACAGGAGCAGAGCACATCGCCTTTTTTAATTCCTGAAAAGCCTCCTCACATCTGTCAGTCCAATGTACAGGAGAGGGCACATCTGAAAGTGTCGGAGCAATCAATGGTTTCGCTATAAGTGAAAAATTTGGAATCCACTGTCTGCAAAAGGATGTAAATCCCAAAAATGCTTGGACTTCAGAAGGGTGCGTGGTGCAGTCATTGTATGAACCAGTTTTATTCTGTCTGGATGTAATCTCCTACCCTCCTTAGAGAGGAGGTGTCCTAGATAGGTAACCTCCTCTCTACAATACTGCAATTTTGGGAGGGACACCTTATGGCCCAGGGATGCTAAATGATGTAATAATGCAACAGTATCAGTCTTACATTGTGTCATGGAATCTGAGGCAATTAAAATATCGTCAGTGTACTGCAATGATACAGAGCCTGAAGGTGGATTGAATTGGTCTAGTTGACGTTTAAGACACTGACTATATATACTGGGACTCTGCACAAACCCTTGTGGAACACTTGTCAGTGAAAATGATCTACCAAATATTGCGAAGCTGAACAAATATTGGCTTTCTTTGGCTATTGGAATACTAAAGAACGCATTCTTCTAATCGATGACGGAGAAGTAACACGCAGTGGGTGGGACCATGGTGAAAAGACTATTCATGTCTGGGACTACAGGAAACTGGGGAGTGACTATTTTATTTATTTCTCGGAGATCAATAACTAATCGATATACTGTGTTATCAATAACTGATTGTTCAACATCTGATCTATTAGCATCACTTTATTTCTTGACAACAGGGAGAATTGGGCTGTTACAGGGGCTGCTCACTATTTCCTTTATTACACCTGAATGCACAAGGTCAGAAATGACTGCCTTGAGCCCTTTTTCGCTTGCTTTAGGTAATTTGTATTGAAGAACATGAGGTAACCGGGCACCTGGTTTGATTTTTATTACAATAGGGTCGATATCCATAATGCCTACATAATTTTTGCCTTTGGCCCATAAGCGAGGGTCTATTTCTGCTAACTCTGGGGGTAAGTCGTATTCCTGTGAAAACATGCACCGGGTAGGGGCAATACTATCCATAGTTACATAAACACCATCCATTGAACAGTGAATAACTGCATTTAATTTCTTTAACATATCTAATGCAAACAGGTTTTCATTGCAACCTGAGGTTAAAGAGAGTGGCGTGTGAACTGTAAATGGTCCTACAGTTACTCTCATAGGTGCTGAGATAAGGCTCACCACGGGGATCCCAGAAATCCCAATTGACGTGGTATGAAGCCCAGACAGGGGAGCCCCGGGGACTGCAGAATGTGCAATAGATGTTCTGGTGGCACCAGTATCTAGGAGAAACTTATGGCCCTCTTCTTTGATTTTTACATCGACCTAGGGACCACTCTGATCTACAGGAATACTTACTCGCCCCTGGCCCTGTCTGTGGCTGTCCTAATAACTGTAGGATTCAGAAAAGGAATCATCAGCATAATATTGTCGTTCAAATGCATTGTCAAAAATATTAGTGTTATGCGGGACCTGGTTTCCATTCTGCAAATTCTGACCATTTCTACCTCTTCCTCGCCCTTGTGTATTACTCGATGCGTTCCCTCTATCAAGTGACATACTTGGCCTTCCTTCCAGTAATGGGCAAGTATCACGCCAATGGCCATCTTGTTTACAGTAGGCACATTGGTTGATATTCAATCGGCGATCTTGGGGTGGTGCAGATGCACCTCGCCCTCGACCCCTTCCCCGTCCTCTTGGTGGGCCACCCCTTGGCTAAGGGGGTTGTGTCCCGCTGGGGATATGCCTGCTGTAATAGTACCTTTTTCTATAATTCTTTTACTGACTTCTCATTCTTTTCTAATTCTTCCTTATACCTGCTCTCATAATATTGTGCCATCTGTAAAATCTCTGCCTGTCCCCTCGTCATTCACAAACTCTCCGTTGTTTTTAATTTTTGTGATATTTCAGGTAGAAGGGTATTAACAAAGCATTCCACAAATAGCATGACACCTGTTACGGTGGCGATATTTTGACCGCTAAAATCTATGAACGCTTGTTCAATTCTAGTAAAATAATCTGGGACATCTTCACCTGTTTTCTGTTTATAAGTGGCAAGTTTTCCCCAGTCCACAGTTTGAAGGGGAATAACAGTTTCTAATTTAGTCAATATTCGGTTAGGTAAATTTAAAATATCCTAATGAGGCAAGGCTCCTGGTGCCCTGCGTGCTTCATGTTCTTCTAAAAACCCCCATGTAGCTCCCAAAGTAGGCGCATCTTCTACTCTTCAAATTTTATGCCAGACTTCAGGGCCCAATAAGACCCCCAAAAAATAATCAATGTCTTTGAGGGTGGTGGTGGAAATTGCAGTTCTTAGGTCACGATAGAACCCAGCTGGATTCTTTCGAGGATCCGGCAAATCCTTTTTTATAGCCATCACCTCTTCCCTTTTCCAGGAGCATGGACAAACTGAGCCCTAGATACCGGAGGCGGTTGGTTGGCGGCAGATGCAGCTGCGAGTGCAGCAGCAGTTGGAGGACCAGGATGTACTTCCCTCATTGGGAATCCCTTTTCATACATTTTTAGGACTTGTTCTCTAGCTAAAATGCAAATACGTACTCCCTCTATTAGGTCCTCACCCCTAAGTCTACAGGCTTCGCTATCACGTCAAAGTTGGTATAATTGTTTTTGATAAGGGACAGGGGTAGAGTCCCTATTACCACAGCACCAGGCTGCTTCCAATTTTTCAGTCATGTATTTAATTGCTAATTGCTGTTCATAATGTGGCATATCTTGTACTGTGTACATAATATCGGTGTGAGTGTAAATAGGATTTGCCATCCAAGTCCCTGACTGATTTTTGATAACCTGTTTTTCATCCTCACCAATAGTGGAGCGTGTACTAGGGGCCGAAATCGGCTTCATAGGTGTGCTCCACATGGGTGATAGTGTATGAATGGTTGTATCTTGTTGGCGTTGTCTATTTGGGGTATTAGAGGCAGAGGACCTTATTGGTAAACTTGCAGTGCTGGATGGTAATGGTGGAGCAGAGGGCAGAGAAATTTGGACTTGGACTGGGGTCTGTGATTACTGTGGCACGTGTTGATGTGGTGGTGCACCTGGATTTCCCAAATGTTGCCCTTGCCCTTGCTGCTGTTGCTGTGCCCCCATGATAGGTTGGGCTACTGCAGGGGGGGGTGTAAGGTGGAGGTGCAGTGGGGCTATTATCTAACATCTGTAGCAATACCTCATCTTCCTCTAATGCATGTTTGGATTATGTCTGCTTTGATACATAACTTCCCTCTGCCTGGGCTCTATGGACTCTTATCTTCAGACTCAATTCTTTTCTGGGTTTGGGAATGGTGGTATTGTGCTGCTTTTTGCTTTATGGTTTTCCTTTGTTCTTTCTCTATCAATTTATCTGTCTAAATTTTTCTTTTGGTGGCCTCAGTTTCCCATTTTCTGTATACCTCAAACATGTGTTGTCTAGCCTTTTTATGAAACGAACATTCCTGTAGGTAGGTTATTTTCTTTAAATCAAAAGAACCATCCTCTGGCCACTGGAGGTCAGGACAATGTCTAGTATATCTGCACCATATACTGTTCTACAAATTATTCTCTAAACCATAATCCTTTAACATGTCCCAACCTGGTGTTCCCTCTTTTGGGATCAGTTGTTTTTTATCTAAACGTGGAACATGATTTCGGTGAAAACAATGACATAGCCCTTGTCAGCATTTTTTATTTCCCATATCTAACCTTTTAAATTTCAAAATGTAACATGCAACAAATAAACTTTTTCAAACCCCTTTTATCAAATGCTTACCAACTTACAAATTGGTCCAGGCCTGGACAAAATATTCAAAATTAACAAAACACGTGTAATACAAATTGTCAAATGGTACCTTGTACAAATGCAAATTTACCAAGAACTAATCATTCCCCAAATTGATAACCGTTATCTAAAACAATTATTCTCTCAAATGCAAGTAAAAGCAGGCAAACAGCCAGCGAGGAACAGTCTCAACTGATTATCTGTTTTTCCTGGATTTCTCTCCGGCCGCCCGTATCAGACTAATCAGTCAAGTTAAAAAACGATGTTCAGGGTCTTCGCTGGGAGGCCGTTAAAAGCGGGGAGAGGCCTACCCGGTGGATAAGATGCAGTTTCTTTGAAACTAAGTCTTTGTGCAGGGGCCCCTGGAATCTACACCTCCGGAATGGCGCCCCCCCACTGGCAGCACGTCTCGTGACAGCGCTACTGAAGACATCGTCTGGAAGGTCCCTGTTCGGGCGCCAAATTGTAAGGCACGTTTTTAAAGATACTTACAAATGCATTTACAAAGGAGTTTTGACACGGAGAGCCGGAGTGAAAAATCAATGACCAAAGGTCTATTTATTTTTGCTGCAGCAAAGAAGACAGATTTACAACTGGCATCCCTGGCCCGAAGTAAAGTGTGCTAGCATGGAGCGTTTAACAGTGATATTTATACTCCTACATCAAAGGATACATAATGTATGTAAATAATGATATACGTCATACAGATATTTTAAGGAGGTAATCATTTTCCACACACCGGTTCCATTCCCTGCTTTGTCCTCGACTCCCTTCTGCAGCTGCCTGACTTCCCACATTCTTGAGACCCTTCAAAGGATTGCATGGTTCAAAGGTATAGATATCAGCCTTTCCCTCCCCAAAATACAACAGCCGAGGTCAGTTAGTTATTTTTACCACATGATTATAATGAGTAACGTGCCCGAGCTAGGGAAAGAAACCACCTGCAAGCCCGTGGTATGGAGCCAGGCTTATTTTACTTAAACAAATATACATAAGATAACATATCTGATAGGCAGTGCGTTCAGAGAGAGAGAACTCAAACTACATGTGTTAAAGGAAAAGTAGAAATACAAAATGGATTCTTACAAGTCTCTGATCTCCGCCTGCTCACTCTCATTTTCACTCAGTAATTTACACATGCTATTGTGATGTACTTAACATTCCTCCCCTCCCCAAATCCCACCCCAAACTCAAACACCAACATTATCATCCTTTTCAAGCGTGTGCTATTCAAAACCTATCAGTGACAGGACATGTAACATATTCGACTGTTACCCATGGAACATCGGATGGGAGGGGAATAGAGACATTCAGTAAATATTCTATCCTTTGTTGTGGAGGGTTCAGTCTCATTATTCGCCAGGTGCAGTTTGCAGGCAAACGTGCTCTAGCATCATATCCCACGCCATGGATATTGTTTTTTTTTTGTATCCCCCGTATTCCTCCCTGCTTAGTGCTGAAATTTCTGTGGCTCCCCATCAGCACACTTCCACCGCAACACCAAGGGGGGTTGGTGATTTCCAATGTTGTGTTATTTGTCACTTGGCTAGTAGCAGAGTCAGGTCTATAAAACGTGCCTCTGGGGGTAGAGCTGTAGTATGCAGTGTTCCATTGTGTCCCAATGTTTACCTCCCGTTAGTGACCTAGGTGAGCCACCAACCTCCTCCCAGAAGGGCACCAGGTGTTGGCAAGCTCAAATCATATGTATCAGATGTGCTTCTTTTGTGTGGCAGCTGGTACGAATGGATGCGCAGATGGCATGAACCCTCGAGGGGTCAGCTTTGCCCTGTGAAAAATCATGAGTTGAATAAATTAAAATCTTGTGTTGAGGGGTGTATGTGTTGCATATTTCAAGAGGAATTGCAATTCTTTGTCACGCAGTGGTCAGGCTAAATCTGTTTCCCATTTATCCATTAATGGGGGTCAGTGATAACTGAAGGTGAGGGTGTATGACCCTGTAGAGCCACCGAACCTGGTTTCTACCTCATCCCATTTTGTGAATTACTTATACCAACCCATGTCTGTGGCTCTTCTCCAGTTCCGTCCATTGCGCCCTGAGAAAGCGTATGAGTGCAGTGTGTGTGAGGAAGAGGGTCCAGGGGAGATCGGGGACCTGCCTAAATTCTTGATGTGGAAACAGTGAGCCCTCTCCAAACAGGTCTCCCAGTGTTGATACTCCCCGTTCCTCCCACTGTCAGATGTGTGTTGTCGACAAAACTCCAGTAGGAGTGGGCATGCTGCATAATGGAATATTGGGGGCAAATGGGAACATGGTTCTTGTAGGACGAAGCACTGTGCGCCAGTATGCAAGGACATTGTGCAATAATAGTGGCAATGTTTGATAACTAATTACTTTCTCAGGTAATTACAAGGAGTGTAGGTGACCATTTCATAGTTGGGGTGGTTTATAACCTATTTATTGCAAGGTGATGCCAGCTAGCCAGTGAGAACCCCACTGTAGTTGTGTCACTAAACAGTATGATCTAAAATCTGGTGCGCCCATGCCTTCTTCGTCTACTGACAGCTGTAATTTTCGAAGACTAATGCGACGCTGTACGGCGTGTACTAGAAGCGAATTCAGTGTGCGAAAAACTGTGGATTGGATAATAATGGGGCGATTAACAAAATTATATAATAGATTTGGGAGCATCACCATTTTAGCCAAGGCTAGACAGTTGGCCACTGACAGGGAAGGGTAACTCATAACCTCACTTGTGATCGTAGAGCCTCTGTTGCCCTCAAGAGGTTTCCGTTGAGTAGGTCTGTGTGGCTTTTGTATATCTGAATACCCAGATAGAAAAAGGTTTGTTGTACCACTGGGATTTGATATGTGCCCAGTGAAATTGTGCCTGGGGGTAGAGTATCATGGAAAAAGAACGCTCTAGACTTGGCGTGATTAACCCATAGACCACATAAATCACAAATGAATAGAGAACTTTTTAGCTATAAGAGTCAGGTCGATGGTCATATCCCAGGTATATATGAGCATGTAGTCCGCGTATAATGAGACTGTCTGTGCTTGTCGCCCATCTGGGATATTCCACCTCTTCCCCTGGTGTAGTCTGAGTCAGCGGTTCCATTGCCAGGGCGAATAGTAGCAGGACAATGGACAGCCTTGTCGTGCACCTCGGTATATGAGGTATTCAGAAGAAATTTACTTTTCTGCTCTAGCAGCCCTGGCTATCAGGTGTGGATAAAGAATTTTGACCCAGTTTATGAAGGTGGGTGGAAAATTAAATCTTTGTAGGACTAGAAAAAGATAATCTCACTCTAGGGAATCAAAAGCTTGCTGCAAATCTAGGGAGAGAGCATGCCGCAGGAAGGGGAGTACCCGCTGCTCACATAATTTGGTAAGAGTCTTTAACATTCAAGGAGGTACTACGGGGAATAAAACCACATTGGTCAATATTTATTAGTCCAGAAAATAGGGGAAGCAGCTTCAGGGCCAGCACCTAGCTAAGGATTTTAGAATCCGTGGTTAAGAAGGACAGCGGTCTATATGAGGATAAGTCCACTGGGTCCCTGCCCAGTTTTAACACTGATGTGACCAGGGCTTGGTTTGATGTAGAATGTAGCTGTCCTGCCTCCATAGCCTCTCTGTATAGCTTTTATAATTGTGTGACAAACGGGAAGTAAATGTAGAATAAAATTCTATAGGCAGCCCATCTACTAGCGCCTTATATGTGCCATATTCTTAATAGCCCCTTGTATTTCTGCTGGTGTGATGGGTGCTGCTAGGATTGCGCGCATGTCACCTAATAGTTGTGGGAGCCAAAGGTTTTCAAAAAACTGTTCTTGTTGTGTCAGAGTTGGTGCTGGGCTTGCATGATTTATTGTTTGTTTGGTATAGTATACTTGAAAACAGTTGTTTATTATTAATTGTGTACTAAAGTGTGGTCCTGAGGGTGACAACACGCATAGTGTCAGAGTTGGAGATTTGGGGTGATTGGATCATGCAGACCAATAGAGCGCCGGCGCGATTACTCTCTGAATGTATCTTATTAGTGTAAGATGTGTAGTCGAGTACTCTGAGGTGTTCTAGTGCATTTGAATGTTGTATTTTGTTTTTTTCAGTTCTTGTGAGTGCACAGGGGTTACGGCCTCTGCCTGTTCTAGGATTCCCATGCGATTTTTAATTTTGAGTAAATTTGCCAACACCCTTCCTCTGTTTCCAGGCGCTGCCGCTTGGGATAACCCTCTTGTCACCACTTTGAAAGCATTCCATTCTATGTGGGACTTTGAGGCCACACCCACCACCTGCGGAGTGCCCCAAGGATCCTCCCTCAGCCCCTCGCTGTTCAATTTCTACATGTCCCCGCTAGCCACCATCGTCAGAAGCTACGGAATAAACATCATCTTCTATGCCGACGACACCCAACTCATCCTCTCCAGCGAACCAGACAAGGCCAGACAACTTTCATGAGGGCGCGAAAGCAGTCGCCAACTAGATGAAAGATAGCTGCCTCCAACTGAATACAAACAAGACTGAGTTACTCATCCTTGGCCCCCAACTCAACGCATTGAGCGACTCCTGATGGCCACCCACCCACCCCGCCAGCCATGCTAGCAACCTGGAATCATCCTGGACCCCGACCTCAGCATGAACCATCAGATCAACACAGTCAACTCCACCTACTTCCGCACCCTCCGTTTCGTATGCAAGACCTTCAAATTGATCCCCCGCGAGCATAGAAACACCGTCACACACGCCCTCATCACCATCAGACTGGACTACGGCAATGCACTCTACGCCGGAATCGACAAAAAACTCACCCACAAATTGCAAAACATCCAGCATGCCGCCTCCAGATTGATCCTTGACCTACCCCGACACTGCAACATCTCACAAAACATATGCACACTGCACTGGCTCCCTATTGAAAAAAGATTCACTTTCAAAATCCTCACCTATACACACAAAGCCCACCACAACACCGGACCTGCCTACCTTAACCAGCAATTCAACTTCCACATACCCCACAGGACCATACGCTCAACCCAGCTCTTTCTTGCAGAAGTACCCTGCATCAGGAAAACCAGAACAGCAGGAAGCTCCTTCTCCTTCCTCGCCGCCACCTAGAACACCCTACCCATCCACATCAGACAAATCCCCTCCGTCCCCAGCTTCACGAAGGAACTGAAGACATGGCTTTTCTAGTCCACCTTCTGTACATGCTACGCCCCCACCACCAGCGGCTTGAGTGCCTAACCAGTGAGTAGCTGCGCTCTATAAACCCTGATTGATTGATCGATTGAGGCTGTGCCCTCATTAGTAGCAAAATAAGTGGCTTCCTCCAGTGTTTATCGAAATGCTGCATCCTGTAGGAGTTATGGTTGCATTTGCCACGTTGGGATTGAAGTGGGTACCTTGCCCCACTTTAGAACCATTTCCAAAGGGTTGTGTGTTGAGATTGTCTTCCCTAGGTAAGTTGCGTTTGTGAAGAGTTGTCAGGTAAGTTGGGCATAGTATATGTTGTAGTCGAGCATGTAGGCCATGGGGGGGGGGGAGGAGTATTCCCACAGTCCCATGTTGTTGACCTGGCATCAGGTGACACCCAGTGTCTGGTTGAACTAGTATTGGGTAGTGGGTGGTGGGACCTATCCAGGGATACATCTAGTACTGAATTGAAATCCCCACTTATGAACCACAGGTTTTGTGCCCAGTCAGCCATGACCCCAGATAGTTGTTGTAAGAAAATTCTTGTTCTATATTTGGTGTACATACACTACCCAGGACTGCTGCTTGTATATCCAACTGACCCTGTACAAAAATATACTACCCCTGTGTGCCAATTCTGGTTGTCTGTGACTGGAAAGGGGTCCCTGCCCTGATCCAGATGGCTTCCCCTTGGGCGAATCCCAAGTATGTTGTGGCGAAAAGCTGCTCCCTCCATTTCGTTAGCAATTTAATTGGGTCCGGGCTGAAATGTGGGTTTCCTGCAAGTATATCATAGAGGCCTTCCTGTTGTTCATCTGTGCCAGGACACTGTCGCTTGTGGGGGGACCCTGAACGTTCCATGTCAACAACATGTAGCGTTGTATAACGGAGGGCATGGTATGACTTTCATAGTATTCCCTGCGAGGGGGGTAGAGTATATGTTGTGTATGTGATGAACACACACATATATATATATATTTGTGTGTAGAACAATAATTCTCAAATTCTCAGTCCAACAAAAAACCTGTGTTTGATCAAAGAAAAACAACCAATTTGTAGAACCGTGAGCCATTGCTAAAGGAGGGGACCAAACACAAAATGTAACCCATGAGTCAGTTGCACCCAGTTTGGGACCATCTCATACAATGCTGATTCCACCCAGCCCCCCCGGGAGCCCTTGGTGTTTTCCCTGGAGTGTTGCCCTCTAAGTGCATATAATGCCAATGATCCTTTTACCTCAGAATATGCCCTTTCAGCAGAAGATTGATGAGCCAGGAAATCTTGCTAGGATTCAACCCCCTGGAATAGACATAAAGAGCATAAGCAGCATCCTAGAGGGAGACAAAATGAGCATTTGTTGGACCAAAACAAGATAGTAAGATCAATGAGCTGCATCGTTGTCTTCTGGTAGTGTTGGTAGTTAGATATGTAGGCTTGTGGCAGTGGTTATAATCAAATCATCTTATCTACTGTCTGTGGTGTGACCGTGGGGAAGAGCACCAAGCTGGTATTCAAACCTGAGTGAGCCGTTCTAGAAGAGCTGCATTTCAGTGCACCCATTGATATTACTGATGCTATCCCTGCTGCTGTATCCTCCAGTACCTGCCGCGGTGAAGGCACTGTTGTTCAGGTCTGCCCTCTGCCTGCTCGGCAGGGTGTCCTCTGGGTATCCCATCTTGTGGAGTTCGGATGGGGGCAAGCGGCGAGTGGTAGGGTATTGTCATTCTAACTATTCCTAGGCAGCCTCCAGAGTCTAAATTTATTTATTTTTATTTTTAAATAAAATGAACATTCCTCATGTAGGACCATCAGTTGAGACGGGAACAGTAAAGCATAAGTTATCCCCTCGTTGCAAAGTTGCTTTTTCACTAATTGCCAGACGCCCGGTGTCATTGCACTTCAACTGTGTAATCGGGGAAGATCAAAATTGCTCCACAATGATAGGCATAAGTTGCGTGGCCTTTTGGAGAAGATGGTCTTGGTTTCTGTAGTTTAGGATTCTTACTACTATAGGCCGGGGTGGTGCACTGGGAGGGGGGTGGTGGGCTGGCACTCTGTGCTTACTTAATTGCGAACATCTGGGACAGCCCCTGGGGGGCCCTGGAGCTAGTCCCCAATGAATAGCGTTGTGTTTGGCCCTTCCGTCCTCTCTGGTTTTCCCATAATTCCTACATTATTGTGGCATGTGTCTTCCCCATTATCATTGAGAAAAGTCAGCTTGCTAGTGAAGTAATAGAAGCAGTGTTGGAGACCTGTTGTGGGCCCATTTCCAATGTTGTCCCCTCCGCTGTACAGACTTTGGCCCTCATTACGAACATGACAGTCCGTTCTGCTACACTGGTGGTGGCGGTAGAAACCACCAACTGAGGAGTGGTCCGGACCGCCAAATAATGATCCAAACGAAACACACACATCCCACCCACCTCCAGGAAAGGAGTCCCACCGACGACGGCAGAGTCTGCCCACAGGCCGTCGGAAAGGTCCATCCCGGCCATCAAATTATGAACCACCATTCTGCACCGGTTCCAAGGCGGGAATCACCGCCGCTCAAAGCCAGGCGGAAATGAACCAAATATAAGGAAACACTCACCGGAGTTCGACAGAACGTGCAGCGGCAGCCATGGACAGAGAGCTGCAGATCATGCCAGCCCTGCTCCTTGCCATATACCTACACGACCGAGACCGCTGACGAAGATGACGGTAAGTACCGCAACCTACGACACAAGGGAGGAAAGGGCACAGTTACATACCCACCCACTCCACCCGCTCAGCAACGCCCCCCCCCCCAACCCTTCCCAGTAGCACAAGTCATACACCCCACACCAAGAGGCCGGTACCCGACCGAAGGCTAATGCAACTTGACCATTGTATATACAATAGCCCCACAACCATAAAAAATCAAAACAAACACCAGGGTGTAACTGTGTGCAGCCCAAACACAGGCCACACAGAAACTTTAATAATAAGCCCACTGAGCCAAACAGCGCAAACAGGGCCAATGGCCAGTCCTTAAAATCCAGATTGTCATGGGCCACAGCGGGCCACACTTGACTCCCACAAGTGCTGGGTACTCCACGGAACGGGCACCATGTGGGGATCCAGGCACCTCACGGGGTGGGAGATTTTCGACAGGGGGTGGGACTTTGACTTTCTTGTGGAGGGTGGAGGGGGGAGGGCTTCTCCTTTGAAGGGGGTGGGGGCTGTTTGGCTTGGGTGGAGCTGGATGGCCTAGGCTCAGACCGGGCCTTCTTCACCGGGAAAGGGGCACAGGAATGGGAAGGCTGGACTGGGGTGGGCTGTGATTTTGAAGGAGCGGAAAGGGCAAGGAGGTGGGAACGTCTGGGGACAAGACTGGGTGGGCCAGTGGGTTGGAAAAGGTCAGCACTGGAGAGGAAAAGTTTTTTTGGGGAACAATTGGGGTGGGAGTGGAGGCAGGGGGAGTTGATGTATGGGGTGTAGGTGTGCGTGTAGTGGGTGCAGGTGACTGCTCAGTATGCTGGGGTGTGGTGGGTGTCTTGGTGCGTTTGTGTGTCTTGGGAGGTGGGGGGGTGGACATAGTGGGAGAAGACAGACAGTGTGGATGTATGTTGGGTCGGTGTGTGCAAGTCTGGTGAGTGTGCTGCATGTGTCAACTACAGTAGAGGTGCAGGTGTAGTGTACGGGGTGCATGTATGGCTGTCTGCTATTGTGCTGAGTGCAGGAAGAGAAGCAGTAATATTGAGTGAAGATGCAGTGCATGAGGGTGTGGATGTGGAGGGGACAGACAGGGAGGTGGAAGAGGTGGGCACATTGGGGGAAGTGGACGTTGTTGTGTGTCAGGTGTCTGTTGGCTGTGTGAATGCTTGTGGTGGGAGGTGTGGTGCTTGTGTGTTGATGTGCGCTTCTTGTGTGTTGATGTGCCTGTCAGCGGGTCTGATTGTGTGCTTTGGACGGGTGAAGGGAGTGGGGTGCTGGAAGGGGTAGAGTAGGTTGGAGGGGGGACAGAATGGGCAGGGAAACTGGCTGCCGTCCAAGAGGAGGCCAGAGCCTGAAAAGATCCCTTTAGGGAAGACATGGCACCGTGAATGCCATCCAGGTAGGCATTGTTCTGCTGCACCTCTGATGCATTGACAATGGTTGTCTGCCCTACAGAGATGGTTCTCAGGAGGTCAATAGCCTCCTCTGTGAGGGCAGCAGGGCTGACTGGGGCAGGGGAGGAGGTGCCTGGGGCGAAGGAGACGCCCACCTTTCTGGGTGGGCCGGCACGGGCAACTCAGTGAGGAGCAGAAGGGAGGGCGGTGATGGTATCGGGGTGGCGGAAGATCTCACGGTAGTGGTGTGTGCACGAGGGTCTGCCACTGCCGGGGGACCCCCATCGGAGGAGGTCTGAGTCACTACCTCCTGTGGTAGTAGCCTCCCCCGTGGAAGTCCCCTCGCCCTCCCACCCACTGGTCCCCTGGGCGTCCTTTGTCTCTGCCTCGGAGGATCAGTGGGCCGCTGCCTTCCCACTTGCCGGTGCCTCAGCTCCCTTGCCTGATGTTGATGCTGTACCAAACCAACACAAGAGAACAGGGATGGGGAGACAAAACAGGAGAGATACTTGTAAATAGCTGAATGCTGATACACAATGGCCAGACAAACACCCAGCCAGCAAACGCACCCAACAGGCAGAACCGTACACTATGCCCATGCCCCTGACTACTGATCAGCATACTGCTCTACACCCTTCCCCTGAAATACTTTTGGAGCTGAGGTAGGTGAAACCCGACAGGGACACCTCTACACCCTTTGGGGAAAATACAGTAGATGGACTCCAGTCAAATTCTCTGCTCTAAGCAGCATGAGCCCTATTGCACACCAAGTCATCCTTCCAGACTGAAGTATGTGAAATGAGTAGTCACCCCCTTGTGACTGCTGTGCAGCCTTCAAGCGCCCATCCAGGTCTGGGTACGCCACCACCAGGATCTGACGCATGAGGGGGGGGGGGTCAGTGCCCGACGGGCACCCCTTCCACGTTGGGAGGACTTTCCCAGCTGGGCCGCACTGATCTTTCGCACCCAGCGCTACAGGTCCTCCCACCTCCTTCGACAGTGGGTGCTCTGCTGGTTGTAGACCCCCAGGGTCCGCACCTCCTTGGTGATGGCATGCCAATGTGCCCTCTTCTGGTGGGCGCTGACTTAGAAGGACGACACAGAGGTCAGGCACTTGCACGATAGGAACAGCTGGCAAATTGTCCAACATAGGACTGACAGTACTCTCAGACATACAGGACAGTCGCACGCAGCATTCCATGCACCATGGCCCATGCAGGCTCAGAGGAGCACACATATATGCAATCCACACCATCCATTACACACACAGTGCCCCCCAAACCCAGACTCACCTGTACCTCTGGCCGTCCACAGAGTTTGCCGTACAGGGGCAGGACCCCATCCACTAGCTTCTCCAGTTCTTCCTGGGTGAAGGCCGGCGCCCTTTCACCTGCACAACGTGGCAAATCATAGCCAGAGGCAGGCCACAGCAGTACAGAGTGGAGTACCTGTCCGCACAAGATCAGGGAGTCAAGTGATCAAACGACAACAAACGCGCGTACGTTCCGCGGCGGTATGCACTTTCACTGCCGGCGGCGATCATGATACACCAGGATTCCCCATTGGCATCCATGTTAGCCAATGAGGGTGTGAACAGCGGTCAACACCGCCTAACGATGTGACATCCACCGCTAGCCGTATGAGGTCACTTCCATAACGAAGGGGCAGATCTACAGTGGGCAGACATTTTTCCATCACCTACGCATCTTGTAATTCCTACTACTCACAATCCAGGCCCCACTAGCCCCATGAAGCACCTAAGCCTCTATCCATTCCGTATAGTAGCACACATGAATTACTCTGTTCCCTCCTAGTGATGTACATGTATATCTGTCAGGTAGCAGTTATTGTAGAGACACTACAATGAACAATGCAGTGCAGAAATGTTGCAAAATATGCCTATGTATGTGTACATCACTCATTTTTGTAACCCCTCGTAGGTACCGACCCTTGTGGCGAGGAAGGGCACCATCTGTGTACAGACCACTTGTGGATATGGGGACCATGGTTGAGCGTCAGATCATAATCACTTACAGACTCACACGTGCAACTATTCAGGACCTTTGTGCATCAGTGGACCCTGCACTAAGTCCGGGAAATCGTAATCAGAATGCCAATCCAACTGAGGTGCAGGTGCTCTCAGCACTCCATTTCCTGGCCACAGTCTCTTTTCAAGTGACAGTGGGCATGGGTACTGGTTTCTCACAGCCATTGTTCAGCCAGGTACTGACAAGATTTCTGAATGCATTTGTACAACATCTGCAATCCTATGTGCGATTTCCCCAAAGTACTGACCTCCCTGCCATCAAGTCTGATTTCTATGCCTTTGCAAACATTCTCCATGTCATAGGTGCCATTGATGGCACACACATAGCTATCATCCCCCCAAGAGTGAGTGAACAGGTGTACAGAAACAGGAAGAACTTTCACGCCATGAACATCCAATTGGTGTATACTGCAGACCAGTACATTTCCCATGTAAATGCCATGTTTCCGGGTTCAGTCCATGATTCATTTGTGTTGAGGAAAAGTAGTGTGCCACAGAAAATGGAACAACTACAAGAGGACAGAGGGTGGATCATAGGTACGTTTGCCTGTCACTAACTGACACATTGCAGAAAACCAGCCTGTCTGACTAAGGGATATTACAATGATGACTCTGTATGGAACCATTTTGTAGGTGATTCTGGCTATCCAAACTTGCGTTGGCTCCTGACACCGGTGAGGAATCCCAGGACGGATGCAGAGAGGAAATACAATGAGGCCCATGGACATACTAGGAGGGTCATAGAGCGTCCTATAGGTCTCCTGAAGGCTAGATTCCGGTGTCTACATATCTCTGGGGGTTCCCTGGCCTATGGGCCTGATAAGGTGTGTAGAATAGTGGTTGCATGCTGCACAACGTGGCAGTGAGGCATTTTATCCCCCTTTTGGAGGTGGAAGGTGCTATAGGTCCTGATCAGCTACCTCAGAGAGGTGAGGAGGGTGATGGTGAGAATGAGGATGAGGAAGGGGAAGATGTCAATTCCAGGAACCAACTGATACAACTCTACTCCCAATAACTGTGTGGGACTTAAGCCTGTCATTGGGGTTAGTGACTAATACTGTCAGTGTGCTCTGTCATATAGGTGATTGGTCATGATAGGCGATACATGGACCACTTCTGCATGGTACTGACAAAAAATATATGCATTCCCTCCTTGCCAAAATTTGGGCACACAGTACCACCATCAAGCACAAATTGACAATAAAGTTGTTCTTTGCCAGTTGCATACATACTCCACTTTGTTCACCATTGAAGACAGGGGACAGTGTTACTGGTGTGAAATGTGTTTTATTGGAAGAATTGAGTGAATTGTGCTATTTCCAGTGATGGGAGTCGTAAGGGTTGGGTGTCCTCAAAACCAACTTGGTGGCAGCCCTTTTGGATGTTTTAGATTGGTCCATTTTGTAGAACAGTACTTCAATTGCCCTCAGCTAAGTGTTGTTGGTGAATGGGTGGAATGGTTGCTTTGCATTAGTAGCAGTGTCAATTGTTGGAGGGGGCCTTGTTGTTAGCTGGGTTTCCAGTGCCATATCTTGGCCTAAGACTACGTTTGGGCGCCTGCTGTGGAGCTTCTTGGGGTGGCATGGTTGGCCCTTGGGTTTCCTGGGAGGGTATTTCCTGTGATGTTTCTGCTGCTTGGGTCATCAGTTGCTGGTTGTCCTGCGCTGTTGTGGGGGCCTCTTGTCCGGTGTGGGTGTCAGACTGTTTTTTTAGGGTCGAGCCTGCGTTGCATGCGCTCACGCATGCGTATCCCAGCGAGGCGCTTTAGTTATTAGAAAAGGGCTCTGAGCCCTGTCGACGTCGTGTCAGTGTGTTTCATTGGTTCGTGGGCTTGCCTAGTAAAATCTGCTTGCTTTCATTAGTGAAAGGCATGTACACGTCATGCCTTTTCCGGTGGTTAGCCCTCCTCGAGCGCAGCAACCAAGTACAGAAAACATGTGAGGCTCGCTGTTTTCTGTCGGATCGTGGACTACTTTTTCTCTATTTTCCTAGCGCGATTTCGCTTGGTAGAAGTCGAGCGCTTCACACAGTTAATTTCACTTTTTCGGGTTACGTACATAAAAGCACTTTTGCCGATAGATGAAAAGTCGGGTTAGGAGTTTACAACGCGATCAGCTCTAACATGAGCAAACGCGAGACCCGTTGCATTGCAAATGCTTGTTTACCAACTGCAGCAGTGCTCCAGCAGTGGTGGCCATTGTGGCATTGTGCTCTTTGCACTGCTCCATGGCCTGTTGGTGGTGTTCCTGCTGCATCCTCTGAATTTGCTCCAGGGTGGACACAATCTGTGCCAACCTGTCTTGGGTATTTTGGTAGGCCCCCAATACCTCTGCGGTAATGTCCTGAGCTGCTGCATCCATCCGGTGGCCTCCCCCCTGACCCACTGGGACACTTGAACTTGCCCTAGCCCCCTGTGCCTGTGTCCCCTGCACAGGTCTGGCAGTGCCACTTGTGCTGGGACCCTCGCCTTCCTGCATGTTGGGAGTGGGAGATTGTGGCCTCTGTAGCTGTGTTCCACTAGTCTGTGCCCTGGGTACACTGGTGTGGGTACGCCTCCCCTGGCCTGCTGGTCTTGACTGGGTATTAGGTGTGACAGTGGTTTCCTGGGTGGGGCTGCTGCATGGTGGGAATCCAGGACTGTGTGAGGGGCCTGCCTGCTCATCAGTGTCCAGGGATCCTTCGACCAAGGTCTTGTGAGGTGCCTCTGTCTCCCTGGAGGGCTGTGGCACTCCTTGTCCCCTCCATTAGGGTTGCATAGGTGGTGGTGCCTGTTGGGGGGACATACACATGTCTGTTACATATGCATGTAGGTTGGAGGTGTACAGGACTGTGCAATTTTGTGCTGGTGTTGAGTTCAGTGTCCTTCCAGGGCACCTTTTGTGAGGTTAACATTGCATTTAGTGGCAGTGGTGGGGGGTATTATTCCATTGTGGGTACGTGCAGGAGTGGGTGGCTGTGCGCAGTGGGAGTGATGTGGGAATGTTAGTGGGTTGTAGGTGATACCGGGTGGTGGGTAATGGCTGGGTGGGGTGTAGGTCGAGGTGGGTGGGGTGGGGTGGTGCATGCATTGCAGATGTGTTGTATATGGGGGTAATTGTAGATGACTTACCTGAGTCCATTAGTCCAGTGAGTCCCTCTGGGTGCAGGATGGCGAGGACCTTCTCCTCCCAGTCGGTGTACTCTGGTGGTGTTGGTGGCGGTCCTCCCCAGTCTTCTGCACTGCGATGTGGTGCTTACATGCCATGGCCCTGACCTTCCCCTGCAGGTCGTTCCATCTCTTCCGGATGTCGTCCCTGGTGCGTGGATGGTGTCCCACTGCATTCACCCTGTTGACAGTGGTCTGCCACAGCTCCAATTTCTGCACGATAGGTGTGTGCGCTGCACCTCGGACCCGAATATTTGTGGCTCCACCTTCAGGATCTCGTCCACCATGGTCCTTAGCTCCCTTTCGGTGAAGCGTGGATTTTTTTTGGGGGGGGACATCGTGAGTGTGGTGGATGGTGTTGGGACTGGGGACGGGGTAAGGGTTCTCTTCTGTGGGTCGATATGCGTCTCCTGTATGCTGCTGTTCGCTGTCTGGCTCTGCTGCTCTCTGTCTTCTGGTCCTGGTTTCTTGCAAGGGATTGTGGGGTTTGTCTGGGGGTGTTTTATGAGGTTCTGGATGTGTGTCAGGTGTGTGGGTGATACGCCTATACAATGTGTGCACTTGCTGCTGTTGTGTCCACTTGCCGCCTGTGGCGGTCGCAGCTGCTAATGGTCGTCTGGCCTCCAGTGTCCGCCGAGGTGATTTGTGCATCATCATTTGGAGGGCGGGATGTGGGTGTGCTTGGCGGTGGCAGGGTGGGGTGGGCCGGGCCGGGATTCCCTCCGACAGAGTCCTGGCGGGGAGTGGTGGTCTGGGAAATTTTGGCAGGGTTGGGTTTTTGGTTCATTATATGGTGGGTTTCCATTTGACGCCAACGGCGGGATTCTGTTCACCGCTGACACAGCGGTCGGTGGTCTTTCCCGCCATGTTCTTAATGACCGCCTTTGTCTTCTAATTTGTAGTGATCTTCTCGCAATAACCCTGGGTTCCCTGCTAGGGAATCTTTATGGTGTTCAGTGGCTGTACACGAGTCTCTTATCTCTTTCAGGATCAAGTCAAGCTTATCCACTGGGTGTGACAGGTCGGTGGGAGGAATACAGTCTGCTTTGTTGGGGGGGGGGGGGAAGGCCTAGGACCTGACTGTGTTGTGGTTGTGCCTCGTGCTATCAGGACACTGAGCGATTCGACTTAGTTCAACCCATGGTCCTTCCGTTACGTGCAGCAGTAACTGTCTCGAAAAAGAAATGAAAAAAAGGAGGGTTTCCCCAGCTGCAACCACATCAGTGTCGTCTCCTAGTAATCTGCTAGGTTAACCAGTGAGGCGCAGAGTGCTGACAAATGTGGGGAGTAGATCTGATGGATACAACTACCTGCAAAGCGCCTTTAACAGTGCGGTAGGTAGGGCAGGGGAGTATCCACATTAATATATCTTCGGTTGTTCAATGGTGGTCTGGTTGTTTCAGTGCAGATTGTATAAAGCGCTGATGATCTGGCTCATGACTATATGAAGGAGTTTATCGGGAGCTTGAGTCCGTCTTTAACTGAATTGCCTGTCCACATGTCTTTATAAGCCTAATGGGGGGCTAGTAATTATGCTCAGTGCTGAGTCTGGGGTAATGTGCATTTCCTTTGTGTCACTGTAGGTGGTAGGCCACCAATAAAGGTACTCTTTACCCCTGCTGTGGTCAGGTCTGTGCCTCACACAGGTAGCTCCCCACTCCTCACTATCTCTTAGCTGGGTGCAGTCCCATCTGGCAGTCGCCCTCAAGCCATGTTTACTGGGGCTAAGTTTGTATGGGTCTTATTTCCTCGGGCCGGCTGGCTTACGTGGGAGAGCGGTAGGAGGAGAAGTTGGTACCTGTTCACTCCGCTGTGGCCCCAGTTGCCTGGCAGAGCGTTCGTAGTACGCATTGCGGCTGCTTCTCATCAATCGAGCGTGGCTGAGCCCGCACTGACGATGTCTGCTTCTTCAAGGCGTACCTGGCCTCTCCTTCATGCAGGTTACTCGTGGCAGACGCAGTGCAGCTCGTTAGACACAGCACAGCCAACCACCGAGAGCCGCAGGTGCGTTGGGCACAACCCAGAGTCCTCTCATGTTGACGAATGGTATAGAGAGGCAGGATACATGCTGGGTAGCATCGGCTCTCTGGTAGTTGGCGAGAGCTTTCCAGAAACATGTCTGCTATGTTCGGCAGCTGGCCACGCCCCGTTTTGTGACACAGTGTTAAAATAAATAATGTAAGTTAAAAACAAACTAATGTACTGAGGAAGGAACATAATATAAAATAATCCCAGCGAAGCATGTTGACAATGTAGATTTCACAATCCACCTGTACTGAACAATCTTACATGAAAGTGGTTTATAATTGGACAGCGATGTATCATGGGAGATGTGAACATTTTTAAAGACTGACCAACTTGTCTGGTTTTTTAAAATTCTTCTGTGGTTATGCTTTGTTGTGTTTAGTACATAGGTTTTTATGGGTGAATTGTACATTGACGAATTTTAATTTGTTTAATTAAATATATTTTCTATATATGTGGCAACCATGTTAATGTTTACAGTTGGCTCGTACAGATGTTTGAACGATCGAAATTGTAGGGGAATTGAAGGAATTATGTAGTATTTGAGCCTGCGGTCCACTAGAGATAGATTTATTTGCCAGCAGGCTGACATTTTCACATGGAGAAGTCCAACAGTTGGATGCCAGATCCGGGAGCCTTAGCGGTGAATGCTTTTCTCTACCGCTGGAAAGGAGTGAATGCATTCACGTTCCCTCCTTTTTGCGATGATTCAGATGGTATTTCTCAAAGTGAGGAAAGAGAAATGCTCCCTTATCCTAGTAACTCTTCTTTGGACCTCACAGACATGGTTCCCTATGGCCTTCGAAATAGCTTGTGCCATTCCATTTTTTCTTCCTGCTTCGGTAGGTCTTCTGAAGGACGTAAATGGAGAGTCCTGTAATGAAATAGCGATTCTCAAAATTCTATGCTGAGAGAATCTGAATTTCATTAAAGACAAGAAGGCTAACATTATCCCTCCCTTACCTTGCCTAGTAGCTGGTTGCGTAAGATAGTTAGATAGATGTGTTTCAGGACAATGTTGTGTTACAGTTATGTAAGGAATATTTAAAGAATATGCTATATTTTTCTTTTTGGATACTTGTATTTTTCGCCTGCAGACTCGTTAACAATATTTTTCTTTTCAGATAACGCACATTAAGTCAGTCTACATTAATGTTCGTGGTGATGGCTTCTGCATCCTCCTCGTCTATAGAAAGGAAGGAGCGAAAGTTTAATTCAGCAAGTCGCGCACTAAAGAGGAAGATTGTTCTATTGTTCTATGCATGGACTAATTAAGTGTTGCCAGTATTCTGTTCTAGATTGTTTATAATGTAACATACTTCCAAGTGAGGTGGGAGTAGCATTAAAGTGATAATGCTGCATTTTACCCGTTAGACTGAAGGCAACTGAAAATAAGAGAACATGCACATGTCGGTAACATCTTTAGACGTGACATGCATTGGATGCTTAAGCACAGTTGGTAGAACTGACAAAGCTGGTCACATCCAGAATCATGTCATCAATCATTATCTCAAATAAAGACAAAAAACACAGAAAAACACAGATCACAACAAGCGAATACTCACTCTTCTTTTCCAGCCAATCGTGTAGCACACTTTATGTACCATAGAGCTACATTAAATGCCATGCAAATTAGATCAAAAATAGTATCCTGCTGGGCACTCTAAAGCAAAAAAAGTACAATCAATACAACAAAAATGCGATAGAATGAAGAATAGAGATGTCTTCAATTACATAAGGATTATACTTCATGTGCTTGGTCCATGACTTTTCCCACAGTTGTTGCCCAAATCCTCGAACTCTTCAAAGACTAATAGTAACAGTATATTGTTTGCAAAACTAATACCTTCAATGTGTCCTTATGCAGGAGTAGGTAATGTGTAGATACACCTATCTGTAAATTCAAACACTGATCTAATATTCCTAATCTAATACTACAAATGTACTATGCACATGCCTAGGGCCTTGTGGTGTTCTGTATTTAGGGTGTGAGGTAGCATAATTCTGTAACTAGGTTATGATGTAGAACCTTAATTTGTATGCTGTGCTGTAAAAAGCCGCAACTCTTAGGAAAAAATAAAGTTTCCATTAGTAATGAAAAGCTGTCTAAGTACAACTATTACTAAGAAAAATGCTTCTCTTACTGGTATGGTTCTTAAATCAGCAACGGGAACAACTGCCCAACTCTCTTCTGTTGAGACTCCATCCTAAAACTGCAACCGAGCACAGACTCCACTTGAAGATGACCACAAACATTCTAGTATGTTTATTTCAGAGACCAGCTCTTTATTGTCAAGTGTTGTATGTCCTAACAACATACAAAGAGCCTCTAATCTGAGTATCAATGTGCCTCACCTCCTCCCGCTTGCTCCTGCTGTTGGATTCTTTGCTCCTGCTCCAGCCCAGCCTTTTCAAGCTGCATCTTTGCTGTATCTCTGTTCAGTTATAGCCGCACCACCTCATCCTCAGTCCTGCCTGCTTCAGCTCTGCTTCAGTCCTACTATTTCTTATTTCTGAAACTTCAGCCTTGCAAGTACTGCCCTAGAGTTGGGGCTCAGCACTTTGGAAGCCTTTTGTGCTTTTTTCCTCCTTGTGTAGTCAAGCACTAAATTCCAGAGGGCACTTTGTATGCAGTGTTTTTCGTATGCAGTGTTTCATTTGGGACAGATGCGATCCTCGAAGAAAGAGGCGAGGGGCCAACTCCCCAAGTACATCCCTTGACTGAGTACAGCATTATTAATCACATCAATAAGCCAATTTTCTGACTCAACCCCAAACAAATATTCAACGGTTAACGGAGAGCCAAAAACTCTTTTCTGTGTCCATATTTTTAAAAAAATTGGCCAATGTCCCTCAGTGTCACCCAATCATGCAGCTCAAAAGAAAAGTTCTTCATCCTGCTTTTATAGGTTGGATCATAACTCTAGTTTGCTAGCCAGTGTTTTATGATACTTGCTATATTGACTGGTTGTATTTAAAAGCTGCACAGTACAGTTATGTCTACGGAGGCCAACAGCCTATACTCTGCAGTGATTTGTGACAGCACTCAAGATTTTATGATAGAGAGCAAAGGAAAGATGCCTGAGGTGGGTAACAACACTTTGGGAAATTTGGACAAAATAGGATGGGACCAGTCTTCAAAGGAATGGCTTTATATTTGAAAGGTATTTCCATAACTGGCACCATTTCTAGGTTTCACCTGAATCCTGAAGGGTGTAGGTAACAAATTACATCAGTACCAACCAATTTCAAGGAATCTAACTGACATACCTCTGTAACTGAAAAGTCAATCTGCTTGCAAACAAATCCACTTCCAACGGACTCCAAATTTGATTTCTTTTTTAAGTACAAAGGATTCGGTTTCCAATTGCTGAAATCCTTCAAGTTTCTTGAATTCCAATCTGCTATCGAATTCATGTGACCTGGAAAATATTCTGCCCATACTACAATCTTGTGCTCCAAGCAGAAATACCAAAACTCCTTTGCTAAATCTGATTGGCCGTGGGATCTGCTCCCCCTGAATGATTGATGTACGCTACTGCTGATACATTGTCCATCTTCATCAACATATTCTGCCAATAGCTCCCTGAAACTTCATCCTTGCGAAATCCCTTAAAGAAATAAAATCTTTCTTTAATACATGTAATATTTCCTTCCGAATCATCTTCAATTTCCTCTCCGGCAAACAAAGTAACACCATCACAGTGTCTTCCTTAAACCCCAAAAACTCCATCTTCTGAGCTGGAATCAGAATAGACTTCTCCAAATTTATAATGAAACCAAAACTTTGCAACAAATCCTTCACTATCCTCAACTCTATATCTTCAATTGCTCTATAGCTTGACACATAACCAAAATGTCATCTAAATATACTATTAACCTTATCCCTCTTTCTCTCAAAAAAGCCACCGCTACTCATCACCTTGGTGAAACACCATGGAGCCGAAGATAAACCAAACGAAAGACATAGGAACTGATAAAGATTCCTCCTCCAACTAAACTGCAGAAACCTCTGACTTCTCTCCCATTGGAATAGTGAAATAAGCATCTTTTTAATCTGGCCACCAATCGCCGCTACGAGGATGTTTAATGTCAAAAGGAGAGAACATTTCTTCTCCTAAAGGGTTTCTTATAATTTCTTTTGAGAAAGTACTTTCAAATTCTTTGTTATCCACTTTAAAATCATCATCCTGTGTTATATCCAACACATTCATACAAATCATTATCGAAATCAGATAAAGACAACCCTTCTGCATTATTTATGTCATTTATATTTGTGTCACTAAGGACACTCTCTATGCATGCTGCACAGGACACCTGTTCTGTGCGTGCTGCTAAGGACCGCTTTCTTCAGAAAAGTTTTAAAACCTTGTTTTCCTATTTTCTGAAAATCACTTTTCTCAATATGTTTTGTTTTCTTTAATCTTTTGCCACTTTTCTCTCACCTCATCATCTTCAGTTAAAGAAAAATACTCTTCACAAGATTACAACTCTTTCCTCTTTTTCTCTTTGAGTAATCCATCTAAAGTATCCTTTACTTGCCCTCTCATTTCATGTTGAATAATTTTTCTGATATATTCTTCATTGAGCTCCACACTAGAAATGTCCTTTCTGCAACCTTGTTCTGGTTCCATAACCAAATGTATTACTAAATATCTAAGATATTTAAAAAAAAAACCTCCTAAATAAAAAACGTATGAAATACCTTAACCTTCTCTTATAACCTCCTAATATATAGTTCTCTCCAATAATTATTAATTATTTGAACTGTATGTTATTAATAAACCAATTGGGGAAGCATTTAAATGCGCAAGTAGTGTTTGATATTTTAAAATACAGGTAAGCAACAGTCAAAGTATAAATCCAACTTAATTAAGACTCACTCCAACAAAGTGCCAGAGCCTAGATCATTATCACTAGATCTACTTAATATCAATTAGGTGCTTAAAAAGCCTTCCTTAATTTACTAATCTTGAAAAGTGTCGCTTGAATGGATTTTTCTTACAAAATATGCCTTTTTTCACTTTTACCATCGTCCCTCTTTCTCTTGTACTTGAAATAGACCCCGGAGCAGTTTCTTTTTAATTTTGTGTATTGCTTTAGAAAAGAAGCCACACACACACACACACACACACACACACACACACAAACCCTCACCTTCACATTTCACAAGTATATTTCCAGTGCTCAATTTTCTTCAGTGATTGATTTATTGGTATCTATGCACCACAGCCAAACGTTTAGAAAGGTAGGCAAGGAACATTGAGGACATTTGTCTTTTTTCTGTATCAGTTTTTCACTTTTCAGTGTCACTTTCCCAAACTCTTTTTTTTGTTCTCAGTTATCTCCTCTTCGAATATCATTCTGTAACTACTTTCACTCTTGCTGAATTTATTCTACGTAAACCTATACCCTGAAAAGTAAAGTATTATCAGAAAGTGACGAGTTAAACATTTCACTCATTGTTAATTTTAGGGAAAATTACAAGCTTAAATAATTTTTGGGAAGTATGATTCTAATCCTCCTTTCAATATCCTGTAATTAAAAATGAATCCTTGTTGTTTTCAAGGTCATAGGCAAGCACAAGGTCAACGAGTGATAGGACTGGTAGCTGGTTTGTGGAAGGTTAATGCATTGTGATGTAAGAATGATTAATCTAATAAGATGTATGTCAATAATGATCTAAGAATCAGTATACTTGTGCTTTGTGATTCAGCACATTTATGGTTGATTTATGCCATTTTATGAATCACAATATGCAATAAAGAGATGTATTACAAAAATGTATTTTTCTGCAGAGGAGGTGCCATACTGAAGAAAAATGGATGGGGACATTATTAAAACTATAATTGACAAAATATATAATTGAATCTGTAAGTTAATAGTAGCATGATTAAATAGTGGGAATAAAAACCCTTCATCTCGCTTCAGTAACTTCATTGTTACACATTGAAAGACATCTGTGTGAATAATCAGATTTAAATCTGGCTAGTCACTGCTGTGACAAAGCAGCAGTCTGAATCAAAAGTTGATTCCAATGTACCTCGGTGTGTGGAAAGCCAAGGCTGGCGGGGGAATATCGGCTGGTACTTCCATCTGCGTTCTGCTGCCTTTCCTGAGTCTCCACAGGCCAGAGGGTAGTTGAAGTATACAAGTGGGGCATACATAAATTGTGCGTGGGTAAAAACTGAGGAGTTTTTCACATCTGAGTTATGAGTGACATCAAAGACCAGGGAAACTTCAATCTTTTTGTTTTATTTGATATCTCTCCAGCAAACTTCAGTAAAATAAATTCCAATTATTCACTGATTCCTATTGATATTTCTATAGTTTTGCATAGCTATGGTTACTTGTTTATTCAGATTATGTTAGTGAACATATGGTTTGCTCATGAAAGTTGTTTGTTTAGTAAAATTTATTTAAAGACCTTATGTAGAGGGCACTACTTTGTTGCTTAGGAAGGTAGAGAAATATTTTTTTTATTGGCGCCTGGTTTGTGGAGCCCTTTTCCATAAAATTCTAGTTTTTTATGCACCCAAAATATCATTCTGCACCTGCACACACAGACGCGAATGTTTCTCCCCTTGTATATGTTCCAGAAGACCATTTTCATACCCATGTCCGGTTTCTGGCATATTACCAGAATCCTTTAAAAAGAAAAATAGTCATTTTGAAAACAATCTGTAGTGCAAGCAAAATAACTATTGTTGTCTTTTCCCCTAAAAATCTTCATTCTGCCCCCTTCTCACCTGTGGGAACACATCTTCCCATGTCCTGTTAAGTTTGCTAAAACAATGAGTGTCAGTTTAGAAACAAAGTACTCGCTCTTTGTCTAGACTGTTCATGAGCGATGTGGCAGTGAATGTTTATTTTACATGATTTAACAACAACGAGTGGTGGACTGAATGCTGAACAATGTCAAACATTCACCCCCCCCCCAGTGTAAAGATCTGGGCCTAAATCCATTGTTTTGTTGCTACCCATGCCATTCCAGTTTGGACTTAGCCATATACAAATCAATCTTGACCCTGTTCCCATGGGAATAGTCCTGCCCGAACTACCAGGCCAGGGCTTCCCTGGACTGGAAACAAGCATCCTGGCACCTGTTTTGGGGTATCATCCCTTAGCCAGGCTAGCTTGACTCCAGTGGCATAGGGATTACGGGACCTACGTCTGGGCATACCTGGCTCCCTTAGAGCGACAAAAGCAAAGAAACACAAATGATGGACAAAATGTGGAACCTATCGGACATTCACCCCCAGTCACAGATCTGGGTTTAATCCATCAATTCTTTTGCTCACCATGCCACTCCAGTTTGGACGCAGCCATATACAAATCAGTCAAGACTTACCTGGCAGGGGAGACACCACGATCACCCCTTGCGTGTAGTAGCATTAGTGTCCACTAGAGGTCACTGTTCTGCCAAAGAGCTACCTGGTGCTGTATGCACACAAGGGCACTTTTAAATGCTATTACTGGAGCTTTTGCCTGCTGGACCTGCCTGCTGTGGAACTTCACCTGCCTGCTGAACCTTACCTGCTGTGGACTTCACCTGCCTGCTGGAGCTGCTCGCTGTGGACTCTCACCTGCCTGTTGGAGCTGGTTGCCTGCTGAATCCTCTTCCTAGCCTTCTGGAGCTGCCTGGCTACTGAGATTTCCCTGCCTGCCTGCTTGCTGAGGGGGACCCCCGGCTTGCCAAGCTTCCCTGCCTGCCTGAGGGGGAACCACTGCCAGTCACCAGGCACGGGCCGGAGGAGTACCTACCTGCTGAAACTCCCTGAAGGACCTTTCCCAAGGCACACCACAAAAGCACATGCAAGATGAGCAGACCGCTGAACCCCTGGTTCCATAACAAAGTGAAGCTGCAGAGGGAGGTGGAACCTGACGGCTCCACACCGCATCTGAGCAGGAAGACCTTCACAGAGCTGCTGTTGACCAAGATGGGGTTCACAGCAGCAACGATCTGGTGCATAATGTCAGATGCACCCAAAGGCACATACTTGCTGACTTCCATGTTGGCACAAGTACTGGCAGATGTGCTGGTCAAGACGGGATAAGAAACCCGTCTCCGACTTTCACCTGGAATCGCAGCATTTGATGGAGGTCAAGAAAATGACTGTGTACGCCTGGAACCTTCACGTCAATATCCAGGACCTGACCGCGTTCCTGTGCCGCCACTGCACAGTGACAAAATAACCCTCCCACAACGTGGACAGTGATGGCATATGGGATGGTAAATGAACAGTCAGGGTGAAGCTGAAAGAGGACCCATTGGCCCTGGATGGAATCCATCACCCACCTTCTCCTAAGGGCGGGACTTGGGCTTCCTGTACTACCCCTGGCAGCCCAAACTGGGCAGCAAGTGCAGCAAACAGGGCCACACAGCCAAAGATTGCACAGTGCAAGTTTGCAAGAACTGTAAACGGGAAGGACACATATAGCCTGGGCATGCAAAGAGGAAGCCCCCTGCAACCTCTGCTGGGCTGTGGCCCACTGCTTCAAAGACTGTCCGCATAGAGCCAAGTGCTATGCCCTGGTGGCCAAACCTACCTGGAGAACCACGCAAGAGGAGGCTGCCGTGGCCAGCCCTCCTGTCCCAGCCCCCAGGAAGACCAAGGAAACTGGGAGGAGGAAAAGCCCCAGGCAGGAGCGAGCCAAACCTGACCAGGGTCCAACCCAGGCCCCGGCCCGAAGCTACAGACCACCGAAGAAGAAATGCCTGCCATCCCTAAGAGCAGCAGGCCCTGTGGGCCAACAGATGACGCTCCCCAACCTGCCCCTGAGATCCAGGAAGAAGGGCCCTGGATGAAACAGGAGCGCAGGAAAAGGAGGCACAGTCCGCCACAAGCAACAAAAAAGACCAGAAAGAAACACTTGAGCAACCACAACCCTTACTCTGATCCTGAGGAGTCTGAGGAAGAGGATCAACTAGAAAAAAACGGGCCAGATGACCAACTGGACCAAGTGACCAAAGTGCTGCAGGATATGAGGGTGCTGGCAAGCGTTATGGAGGAGTCCCTACCACCATCGCCAGCAACAGTCGAACAGGAACAGGCCTCCATGGAGGACAGAGAGCAACGCCTACCCTCCAACCTGGAGGACAGAGAGCCTGGGACCATCCAGGAGTGCAAGCCAGCCTCGGACAAGCACCAAGCAACAGTGGTCAAGACCGATGTCCCAGCATCGGAGACCCACCAGGAGCCTACCAGCCCTGTAAGTAGCCTTGTCCCTGTGTATAAGCCGCTAAATTCTCTGACTTGATAATTAGTATTTAAGGCTAAGTTTAACTCGTATACACTAATTAAGATGGCTATTTCATTGTTTTCCATAAATGTGAGAAGTAGCAGAGACAAGTGCAGATGTGCTAGCATCTTGAACTTTCTTGCCAGCCACGAATGTGATGTGTATATGATTCAGGAATGCTCCATCCCCCTTAGAAACTTCATACATACACCTAGAACAGCAGTGGACATTTGGGCCTTCCTTTTGGTCTGGGGGGAACAGCACTAGGTCTATAGGAGTTGCTACCTTAATCAGAGGGCGGTGCTTTACAGTGGACTCGGTCACCGAACTGGAAGGCGGCAGAGCTCTTGTCGTTAACAGCCCGTGGGCAGGAGAGCCCGTTAGATTGATTAATGTGTACGCCCCTTTTGATGTAGGTGAGAGACGGGAGCCGTTTCAGCGCCTCATACCACAGCTGGTCACCTCAAGAACAATCATGATGGGTGGGGATTTCAACTGTATTCTAGAAAGTGGTGGTCGATGTGGGACCAGGGCTGGGGAGGGACGGAGGGAGGGAGGGAGGCAGGGAGGGAGGGAGGGAGGGAGGGAAGGAAGGAAGGAAGGAAGGAAGGAAGGAAGGAAGGTTGGATGGATGGATGGATGGATGGATGGACGATGCTGCAAAACTCCTGGCGGAAGTGGTGGGGGAGGCCTACCTGACAGATGTTATTGGATCCATGGGGCCGGATGCCAGGAACTTCACTCTGTTGTCTCCGTGATGGATCCTTGCGCTCCAGGATAGACTTTTTCACCTCTCGATCAGTGAGGAGCAGGCAACACTCCATGGTAATGGTGCATTTTTCTGATCACAGGGCTATCAGATTCTAGGGGGACCTGACAGGCAAGTTCTGGCAGGTCCAGGCACAGGCACCTGGAGGCTGAATAGTTCTCTGCTGTGGAAAGAGGATTTACAGGAGGAACTGAGGTGGACTTACATTGATTGACAAGGCATGAAAGACGCCTTCCAGTCCACAGGGGAGTGGTGGGAGCGGGCAAAAGGCAGGATTCAGGACTTCTTTAAGAACATGGGCAGGAAAGCAGCAAGGGGGAGAAGGAAGGAGTTCAGTAGACTGCAGCAACAGTTGCAAGAACTGCACGACCTTCAACTCCGGGGATGGGACGTCATGAATCCTCTGGAGGAAGTCAAGAAAGAGCTGAGCGAGCACTTTCATGAAGAATGCAGGAGGATCATCTTCCGTTCTAAGGTTGAGAACCTGGAAAAGGGGGAGAAATGCAACTCCTCCTTTAGGAAAATCCACTCCCTGCATACCCCTCTTGTTAAACTGTGCAACAGGAAGGGAAATTTGTATGACTTCTTCTGGAGCTGTATGTGGAGATGAAGCAGGAGGGAATCATGCCCCACACATTAAGGGAGGGAATCATCACGCTACTGTATAAACATAAGGGAGAGAGCTGTGACCTCAAGAACTGGTGTTCCATCTCTTCTGAATGTGGACTACAAGATCTTGGTCAAGACAATGGTGAATAGACTCAAGGGCGCTATGGGAGAGATAGTTTACTCAGACCCAAACCTGCGGGGTTCCAGGGTCGCGGACAGCCTAGCAATGATCAGGGACACGAGCCAGTACATCTCGGACTGAAACAACCACGCTGCTCTGGTCTGTTTCGATCAGGAAAAGGCCTTTGACTGTGTCTCCCACAAGTTCATGGAGGGGGTACTGCATGGCTCTGGGCTGGGGGAGCGGTTCTGCAATTATGTTAAGATAATTATACAGACATCTTCAGTTCAGTCATTGTAAATGGTTAGAAAACAGACCTCTTTGCTATCAGGTCTGGGGTAAGACAAGGCTGCCCGCTCTCGCCCTCTCTGTTTTGGTTATAGAGCTTCTCGCCGAGTACATCAGAAAGAACCTGAACATCAGAGGGGTGGCGACACCAGGAGATGCAAAGAAAGAAGTCAAGTGTGGGCTGTACATAGACGACGGCACCCTCTTCTGCACAGATGGGAAATCGATCCAGTCACTGCTGGAGGCATGTAAGGACTTTGGCAAAGCATCAGGAGCAAAGATCAATGTGGACAAATCACAGGCAAAGCTCTTTGGCTGTTGGGATCTATGTAATGAATCACTCCCTTTACCCATTGAGGCAGGACTGGTAAAGACCCTCTGTGTCTGGTTTGGGGAGGGACCAAGAGCAGCGGTGAAAAGTTTTGAACAAACGCCTGGCCAACTTCAAGCAGAAATTGGGGCTCTGGAGCCTGAGAAACCTGAGCACTGAAGGAAAGGCTCTGGTTCTCAGTAACGACACACTGCCCGTGCTGCAGTATGTGACACAGGCCACTCCTGCCCAATGAAGCACAGGCTGTGAACAGCATGGTTTTCCACTTTGTTTGGCACTCAAAGATGGACAGGGTGAAAAGGTCAATCAAGCACAAAGAGCACCACAAGGGAGGGAAGGCAGTCCCTGACATCCCAACAATCCTCAGGGCCTTCTTTGTGTTTGGCTGCATCCGAATAACCCTGCTTAACGAGAACAAGGACCACTCAGACTACAGGGTCTTCCGCTTCTTCCTGATCCCAGTATGGAGAAGACTTGGGTGGGATAAGTGGGAGAATGCAACAATGTTCAACTGGGACCTTCCCTGGTACTACAAGGAGATTAAAAAGTTTGTGGTGGAATTTGGGCTGAACTGTGTCACACCAAGCCTATGGAAGCCCAGCACATTCCACAGACTAATCCGGTCCAGGGACACCACAGAACCAGTGAGTGACCTGTCACCTGCTACAGCAACACATGTGTTGTTCAATGTATCCTCCCCATCCCTGACCAACAGGCACAAAGACATTGCATGGATTCCCGTGAAAGAGGGACTGCCAGTTTGGTCATTCATGCACAGCATGGGCCTGTGCCCACACCGTGAATGTCCAAGGGGATGCCCTGCAGAGGAAACTGCTTACCATCTGTTCTGGGTGTGCCCTTTGGCCTAGAGACTGCAGGCAGCCTTAAGACAAGAAATGGAAGCCCACATCCCATATCCAAACCTCACTCACCACGCCGTGCTATAGGGGCTGTTTCCAAAGACACTCAGAGGAGGCTATCAAAGGATGCTGGAGAATCCTCTGCTGCATAAACTACATCGTCCTGTATGCCAGAACCCGACTGGTGATCAACGGGTAGGTTATGAGCAGGGAAGCGAGCCGCAGAATGGTACACAGCCAAGGGCAACAAGGAGAGTGAGAAAGAGGAACTATAAACCCTAACCCCCTCTTTCCCACTGATCTCCTCATATTGCCCCAAGAAACCAAACCCCCCCCCCTTTTTTTTTTTACTTCTTTAATATGTAATCAACTGGCATGTAAAAGTATTTATGAAACAAAGTTGAAGTGGACTGCCCTACCTAAGGAAAGAGGTACCACTCTTTAAAACCTATGTATCACCTACTTTAAGCACTTAATAAAGGTTTTTGAAACTTTATAAAAAAATGTTTTAAAAACGGTCCCCGATTGATTGTTTCTGGTCAAGGGAGGGCCTGGCAGTTCGGTCTGGACTGTTCCCATGGGAACAGGGTGAAGATTGATTTGCATATGGCTGGGTCCAAACTGGGGTGGCATGGTGAGCAAAATAACTGATGGATTAAACCCATATCTTTTACTGGGGGTGAATGTTTGATTGGTTCCGCATTCCGTCCATCATTTGTGCTTCTTTGCTTTATTTTACACAAAGGACAGTAAGTTTGTTTATAAGATATTTCTGCAGTGAAGTGTTTTAGGCTTAGTTAGATTTTCTTGTGCTACGTTTGAGTTTTGCCTATTTTTTTTTCTTTTTAAACTTGACAACAAGTTTATTTTGAGGTACTTTCAAAGCACACCTGTTTTTCACAGCTCGTTTCTGTTCTGTCTTGTAGCTGCTCACAATTTCCATCTAAAGTTAAGAATAGACCCATAATCCCGCTACTACATGGGGGAAGAATAATTTTAGACCTATTCTAGGTGTGCCTCAAAGGCAGTTTGAGTATTCTAGACCTTTTTGTGTAAAAATAAAAAAAAGATAATGGTTAAATCTAACACCCATGTACTGGTTCTTCAAATGGATGTGGATCAGTGAAATATAGTGGTTAAATAATGTTAAACTTAACGTAGTCAATTCATATTTTAACATTGGGTGGTTCTGTACTTGTACACTTTATTAGACCAAATGAGTTGGATGTGATAACAGCCTGCCATTGTGATTTAAATACACGAAAATGCTAGAATGTAGTGTGTGGGGGGGGGGGCTACCCTTGATCCTACTTAAATGCATAAAAAGTGGTAGTTCTACTTACAGTTCTCTATAGACACACTATTTTGGCCTCGTGCATAATGCGTTTTAAGGTCTGCAGTAGCCTAGACCTTTTGTTTTCCCATAAATGTTTTATATATACATATAGACTTTCAGCCAGTTTTCTTCACCCATTGCTGTGTTGTTACATCAGTCACATTTTTCTTTTAATTGCTACAGCATGGGATAGAAGGTCAGGCCACTTTAACCACCCATTGGCTAAGTTGACCTTGTTTTTTTAAGCCAAAAAATATTTTTGTTTTTCCCAAGATCCGGCACATTCCCAATAATAAAGTTTCATGAAAACCTTGTCAAAAACAAATTGACAAAGCGAAAAGGGCAGCAACCAGTGCAAGGCCTACTGGCTTTGCCAATCCATTTTTTTGTTTGAAATTAAGGTGTTGTAAGGGTGCTTCTTTCTTCCCAAAAACTTATTCTACCAAGAAACATGCTTTATGTTGGACCTGCAGATGTTGGAGATCAACTTCTATAACAGTCAGAAATTCAGAATTCAGTTTCTGTAGCAACGAGTTATTCTGAAATTTCTACACGTACAGTCCTACTACTACACATATAATACGCATACATTATACATAAGCTCGCCACAAACTCTCAGGATGTCAGCACAAGGTGCCGGGTTTTAACATGAAATGCACAACTTTACAAAAGCGGAGCTAGTACCTCAACCCTTCACTGTCACAGATAAAATAATATGGTCAACTAATGAGATCATTAAAACAATTATGTGATGCAACAGGTCTCAGAACAGACCCGAGACCTTGCATTGTCAGGAACAGGCCTAGAGCTCTCCACACACGCTAAATTAGTGTGAAGCCAGGGTCAAAATAAAAAGTCAGGATAGCAGATACAAAATGCATTCAGGTACTCCAGGCAGGTGTACACTCCCATATAGCATCAAGATGACTTTCCCTTCCCAAAAGAAATTAGTCCTGGTGGCAGAATGACTGTTTTGCCTGATGCTAGTGCCTGTCAGAATACTTGATACCACACTGTCCCATACAGTTTTACATCCTTGGATTGCATTCCAAACCAAATAGTCTCCTCTTATTATATTTTAAAACTCTGCATGAAAATCTGACTTTGACTTAAACCTTCCAACTGTTCCTTCTTCCATTTTGAAATCACCCCTGTTCTTACCTGAGTCCTTTGCATGCCTCCGCTCTCTTGATATAGTTTATTTAGTTAATTTGCCTGCTTCCTTTAATCTTGTTTATTGCGCTTCTGCAAATTGCTTACACATAATTTAATTGGCCGTACCCCCATGTGAACCATATGAATGCAATCCAATGGTAGGTTACCTCCTACAACCCATTTTTTTAATCCCACCAACCATTAGCAATAATTCATATAGCCCTCACTAATGATTGCATCAAATTACTATTAATGTAATATATCAAAAGAGCCTGGAACAAATTGCATGGAATGATTTTCTTGAGAGTACAGACTTAATCCAATTAACCAACAACAATCAATAACCACTGGATTAAGTACTAATCTTGGTTTCCGAAATAACATGCTGCTCACCATAAAGCACTTAAACGCATGGCCAGGAGTAGTAAGCACCATGTACATCTAATCTGCAAAATATTCTAAAGCCTATGCAGAGCCCTTTGTTAATTGAGAAGTAGGCATGCAGGTCTTTGTGTTTCTAATATGCTTTTTTGGGGGCTTTATAGATAAACCTATAAACCCATCTTGCAACACTCTCGAAGAGGTGTAAAGTAAATATTTAATTTGCATATGTGATGCTATATGCATACAAATTTAAATTATTTTCAATTGTTTAATTTGTTAAAGTGTGGCTTGTGACCTGATTGTTTTCAATTATGAATTTTGTTTTTCTATGTATATTGACTACTAAACACCTGCATTTAAAAAAAAAAAAGTTTTAAGAGAAATTAGCAGCAGAACATATTGGAACAGGCCAAGTACATCCATACAGTGCTAGCACCAGTTACATTTTTCTCATACCTTGTACAAAGCAGTTCTAGGATCTCCACCTGCAGAGCAGATGGCTTATTGATTTCTGTGGTTCATGAGCAATCTATATTATGTTATATGTATTTGTATAGAGCACTAATCACCCGAGAGGGTATCAAGACGCTTGATCGATAAAGGCCTCTCTGTCACTCCTGACTTAAGCACTGTGCGCCCACAGCACAATGGTTTCAGAACGCCTCAAACTAGCTATTATAATTAGAGATATTCTGATTACCTATTAATTTGAATGTACACTACACTAACCAAAATGTATATCGACCATGAAACCATAAACCTATTATTATGGGCTGATCTGTATTCGGAATTGAGTGATATGGTGATACGGCTGGCCACTACAGCCAGCACCTCTATTAGGCTGGTTTAGTGCTAGTGTATTTCCTATACAAATGCCAAGCCACTAAGAAAACGCCTGCATCCATGCTGTAGTCTCCAACTGAACACAGTTAGTGCACTTTTGGTGATTAGGAGTCGAGCAGAAATTGTCTGCTTCTGTTTCATGTGCACACTATCCACCGTTCTTTAGCAGATGGTACCGGCCGATACAAAATGCAAAAAATGTTGCAATAATGCATACCAAAGATTGACGTATAGCGTTTTCTGTCACTGATGTGTTAAATGTGGGATAAAGACAAACCTGAAATCCCTCACAATTTGATTTATGCCAGAATTGTTTGCTGTCAGAATTTACACAGTTGTTGCAAAAACCTGATATGACTAACGGCTATAAGTGCTGTGTGGTTGAACTTGAATTGTGTGCTGTAGTGAAGCATTTGTGTAGCTCTAGCTGCCCTTAGGTGGGGACGCGGAAGCACTTACCCATATGGATAGTCAGCTACACAATGTAGGGTGTGTCTATAAAAGTGTGTCTTTGTTTGAAGCCTATGTGAATGAATTTTCATATTGTGCGTGATGACTATCGTGGTGCAGTTGTGGTTTATGGGATGCAGCTCCTGGTGGTGTGATGGGTGAGGGAATGTGAGTGATAGACATGCCAGTTATAATTGTAATACACATTAAAACATTTAGACAGAGACCTAACGCCAGGTTAGCTAAAGGGGCAGCAGGTTTCTGTGTGCCTTTACACCCAAAACTGGGAGTAGTCAGAGAAGGGCCAGTAATCCATATGACAGCATGTGCCAGACAGAGACGGTATTGAATGAGTAAAAGGATGCCGAAAGGACAATTATAAGGATAGGAGGCATGAGCAGCAGCCTGTTCTTTTTTCTAATAACAATGTCAGAGGTACTTTCTACCAGTAAAATAAATTATGCACCTCATGAATGAGGAGGAAAGTAGAAGAGCAACCAAGGCTGGCTACCTGATCTAAAACTACATAGTCTTTAAAAGTCCCCTCCTACTAGGCTGAAGGAAGCCAAGTTCAGAAACTGGTAACATGCACAAGCAAGTGTAAGAGAATGAGGGCCTCATTAAGAGTATGGCGGTCCATGAACCGCCAGACTCGTGGTGGTGCTTGGACCTCGGACAGGGATGGTCCAACTGCCATATTATGACCGTGGCGGAGCCACCACGGTCCAACCGCTAGCACCGCCAGGTTGCCGCCAGCCTGGCTGTGCTGGCGGTCTCAATCCGCCAGGGCACCGCTGCCCTCCGGATTACAACCTGCGTTTTCGTCAGCCTTTGCATGGTGGTCCCACCGAGCTGCAAAGGCTGATGGAAAGGGTGTGCTGGGGGCTCTATGGGGGCCCATGCACTTGGCAAGGGCAGACAGGGGGCCCCATGGACAGCCCGTTGTGCTTTTTACTGCCCTAATTAGGGGCAGTGAAAAGCGCGTTGGGTGCTGTCGCACCCGACGCACCGCAACATTGCCGCCAGCTCTATTTAGAGCCGGCGTCAATGTTGTGCTGTGTTTTCCGCTGGGCTGGCAGGCAGAAACGCTGTTTCCGCCTGCCAGCCCAGCAGGAAACTTGTAATAGGTACCATAGAGGGATGGCCGCAGGAATTTGGGAGGTGGCCTCCACCGCCCACCAAAGTCATAATGAGGGCCTAAGGATCCTCCTTACCGCCTAATATTTCCTTCCAGGCAACTTCCACTGTAATTATTAGTAGTGAATGACATTTAAGGGTACAAAATGGACAATGTGGTGAAAGGAGATTTACTCTTCATCCATTGTTTGGGCTGGGACAGTAGCATGACCGAGATTTGGTAATTCTCATTTTGTTAAATCTCACCCAGCTTTTCTCCTCCCTTCACTGTAAGAGATCTACACCCTCCTACCTCCCCCGTAGGAATTTCCTTTTTTTAAATGAGATCTTTATTGATTTTCATAAAAGATAAATTAACAGAACAGTAAAGAAAAATGACCATTGTCTGCAATTCACATCACACTCCGTGGAAAACGTTTGTGAGGAAGTAAAAAATATAGATAGGACCATGTACGTATGCAGGTAAGCCACCTTTGGAGTGATATATAAATAACAGGAGTCAGTCCAAGCAAATGTTGCTATTGAAAAAAACCATGACAAAAAAACAACAAGCATTTGCAATCCAATGGGTCTCGCGTTTGCTCGATTTAGAGCTATTAGCGTTGTAAACTCCTACCCAGACTTTATTGCCACATAAACTGAAAATGAAAAGTAAAACAGTTTCACATAAGCGAGCCGACAGTCGCCATTAGGGGAAAGGAGACACAGAAAAGGGAACACATGTTTTCTCACAGTGAAACGTATCTGCAAAAGTGCAGTTATCCATGTAACCTGCAAAAGTGCAGTTATCCATGTAACCTGCAAAAGTGCAGTTATCCATGTAACCTGCAAAAGTGCAATTATCCATGTAACCTGCAAAAGTGCAATTATTTATGTAACCGGCAAAAGTGCAATTAACTGTGTAACGGGGTCGATATCATGCAAACTGCTCGACTTTGGCCCATCGAGATCGCGCTGCTTACGAAATAAATGGAAAAAGTAGTCCAAAAAACGAATGGAAACATGGAGCCTCGTATGTTTTCAGTAGTTGGCTGGTGCGCTCGAGGAGGGCTAAACACCGGAAAAGCCATGACATATGCCTGCCTTTCACTAATCAAGTCAAGCGAATTTTAAAAGGCAAGCCCACGAACCAACCAAACTGATGGGCGTGGTTACAAGCCTGTAGAGAGAGAATAGGGACAGAGAGCTTTGTGCGCTCGACCCTCAAAACGACCCCTTATTTATTTTTATCACTCTACACCCCTGTAACCAAACATCTAAATGGATGTCACCTTCACTGGTGAGGTTGCTTAAATGCTATGCATAACCCCTCGTGCCCCACGACCACACACAAACCACCCTAACTCGTCTTCTGTATCCTGGACACACAAGATACATACCTGTTTGACCCCTCCATCAAGCATCTTCAGGGTGGCCGTTCATAAGGTTTGCCTTCCAGAATAGTAGCACACAAGAGTCAAGTGACTCACCTGTATTATTCCTCATGCACAGCATCATGAATTTGGTCACTTATGCATGCCTCCACTTGATCCTTTTTCACATGCCACCTATGGCTATCAGGGGAGCATTTTCACTTTCCTGCCCATTGTGATATTTTACTTTGTAACAACAAATTCTTGGTCTTTATGGCTGTGACGGTTTTGGCTTACGAAATTGGCCACGTTAGCACTGCAGAGGCTCAAGCGGACTCTCCAGCCCTGCAACCTCTTTAATAATCTCAGTTACCTCTGCCCAGTAAGCCTGAATGTGACAACAGTTCCACAACATCTCATAAAAGCGTATGTGTACCTGTAAACACCTTGAGCATGTGTTATTAAGACTTTTTTAGTCTGGCAGGAGAAAGATAAGTCTGGTGTGTGTAGTTTATTTGGGTAAGCCTAAACGGGGCGTTCCTAGTCACTGTTTTCACATATTCCAGGACCTTGTCCTATGTATCGTCACTATTTTCCCCCACATAGCCTTGTATTTTGTGGTAACTGAGAAGAAAGTGTAGGATAACTACCTATGTAAAAGGGAAATAGCTTGTGTTCAGTTTCCCAGTGTGAGAATATCAGCAAAGAAGTACAGCAGCTGTGCGACAGACCAGCATCTTGACTATGACTACTCTAATAGCACTGACAATGGAAGTCTGTCCAGAACAAAGTTGAGGTGCAAATCACGGCCACAGTTCTCCCAATATACGCACAATAAGTGGGAAGTTTAATTAGCAGCATTTCTGGTCAGTAGGCTTTACTCTCTCATTTTTTTAAACCTTTATTTGCTTTCTTAAGCAAATGGACACTGTTTGTGTAAAAATGTCAATGCCAACATTATTTTGGGTTCATCACCTCAGTTTTACATTGTGACCGGTGTATTTGGTACCCCTTCAATTCTGACTTAAGAAAAAAACTCAGTCAAATTCTCCTCCAAAGAACGAGGAGTATTGCAGCTAGCTGGAGAGTGTTCTGTGTTAACACCCATTCGTATGAGAAGTGATGTTTCTAATCCCACATAACAGCTGCTTTTGACTATGCTGGAGTCTTAGTAAGGGGGTATGAAAGATTTGCTTTAACTCGATTAACCCAATTGAAGGACTCAAGGAAAATAATATTTTGGAAACTGGGACTTTGCCAAAAGCATAGCACAATTTGTTATTGTTTGATCATTTGTGTTCTAATGCTGGGAAATCTATAGAACTGATAGGATGTTGTGCAGTGTGCTCTTAGACTTTCTAGCAACTTTTGATTTAGTGCACTATGAAATACTTTGGAACAAGTGTCGGTCTGATGAAAATAATAAAGCTGCTTCACACTGGGCCCAACATGAGTTGGACTTACAGTATGTTTTGTTGATAAGAATTGCAAGTGGCCTGGGCCTGAAACAGAGCTTTCTCTTGACTCCTGCCCTGTTCGGACTCTGTCACTCTTACCTGCTGTATTATCTGGTCTTGGTTATTCTCTGCAAAAATGGGCTCTTGTCATATTTCCTGTTTTACTCTATGCAAACGATTTATTCCTTAATGAATATACAAAGATTAATAGATAGTATGTAAATGTGAAGTATGTACAATATCTAGTAATATACTTCAGCTTTATGTAAGGTGGGTTTACTGTCTGTATATGATTAGGCCAGCAAAATCGATGGTGAGATGCCTTTACTGATTTGATAACTGTTATGCAGGCTTTTCATTTGCCCCACTCCTGAAAACTTTTAAGGCTAAAATTCTACAAACTACCTTAACAGTACATAATTTCTCACTTTAGAGGACGTAGACAAATAGCATTGTTTAGAATCCTTACTGGTCAAAAGCTGTTTATTCTCATAAAGAACTAAATTGTTCTGCTCTGTGATTGGAACTGAGCCTATTATTATGAGAGCCTGCAGCTTTCTCTGGACTGGCTAGATTTCTTACTCTGTTAGATAGAGACAAACGATATGAAGTTACTGGTTATTTACCTTCAAGCTTTGCAGACTGGTGAATCTGCATTTGCTAGGTGGCTTGTAGTATAATATCTTGTATTGAAATTATTATTTTATTGAAAATGTATTAACAGAAAAAACACCAGGGTCCAACTAAACATTAGTTACATTTTATTATAAAATATATATATATATATTTAAGACATACGCATCTGTGTAAATGCAATACAATACATTTAAAGTACCGTTATCTTAAAAAAAAAAAAAAAAAAAAAAAAAAAAAAGGTTCCTGTTTTTTCTTAGTACATGCTGTATGAAACTTGCAACAATTGATGCATTATCGACACTTAAAAAGCATTTGAATAGCCTAATTACCCTTCTCGCATGGTTTATTTTAGTTCTTGAATGATCTTTACTTTCATGTAAAAATCTAGGACACAGCAGCAACACCTGTTAAAACGTGTTTTTTTCTGATCACAGTGATAAACAAGCATTAGCAAAGCTAGTAGGTTTACCCTCTTTGGTCTATTAGCTTTCCCAATGCTGTGCAGAGTTGTAATGCAATCTAATGCCATTAAATAAACCAAGCTTCAATTCATCACCTATATGTGGAGTTTTAAGGTTCTCTTTAATACAATCAAGTTTGACATTATCGTCCTTGTGATCTGTTTCTTGGGACCTTATCTAGATAATCTACTGTGGGGTGTTTAAGGATCTTTATTCCTACTAGCTTTAATTCTGCTGCAGCGGACACTATTATATCTCGTATAAATGTCCAGAACAACCTCCTTTTAGTCATTTCCACCACATCTCACGCCGTAAAAACCCATTGATTTTTATATCTCAACTTTCTATTCTCTAAAGTGCTGGCAAAGATGTAACAAATGTCGCTATATTGGTTGGGTTTATTCAGTGCCTACTGCTATACAACCCATACTTTAGGCATAGCCGTATCGCATAGAGCGGTACCTTAGCCTTCTTTTACAGCTTATTCATTTGAGGAAATTTAAACACAGTGAGACCCCTATTGATGCTATACAGAGGTGTTTTTGTGAGGTGTATGGATGTTTTGATCAATCATTTAGCCTACATAATAAGGCTGAAGCATAGAAAGCAAGTCCCACTGTAATTCTTTATGTTGCAAGGCTAGCTTAACAGAAGTGAGAGCTCCACTAGTTAGTTCCTGGGTGAAGATATTCAGTTTGGTTTATCACAGGCGAAGGCAGCTGTTGCAGGTTCCACCTTTTCAGCACATTCATTGTGTGCTTGTTTTCTGTCAGTTGATACACAGTGGTTGATTTATAATCAGCTTCAGTGTGTTGCAGTGGCTTCTAATTCGTTCATCACTATAGTATGAGGTATTGTGTGTGTGTGTGTGTGTGTGTGTGTGTGTGTGTTTTTTTTTTTTTTTCTTTGTTTTTTTAATTAAGCTTTATTTTTAGTTTGGGCGAGAACAGATTGGTGATTGGAGTAGCACTTAGTTTAGCCAGTGGAGGAGAACTATGGATTAGGTAACGGTTAAGAAAAGTGTGAACTTGTTTACGAACAATTTGGGTGATTGTTTAAAAGGAAGTACGTTTTTGACCTTCGAAATAGAGAAATGCGTTTGGATTTACTAAAACTAATGCATCTGACAAACCCAAGCCTTAATGTGCACATTTTAAGGAATAATGGACTGTGACATTTTGTGGACATTTAACCTGTGATAGTTGATAGTATTCTGTTATTACAAGCATGTGTGAAAGTTTTACGTCCTGTCATTATTAAATACTCATTACAAAGCCAGTTGATTGCTAACTTGTAACTATTATGACTTCAGTGGGTGTCTTTATAGTGATAGGACATTTTTGGAAAGTTGTTACGGGTGTCTTTTGGAAAATGTGATGAATTGTTTACATATTTCAGCATATCTGTAAAGCTTAAAGGATGAATTGCCAATAAAATTATATTTAAATTAAATAATGTTTTCTCTTTCAACCCCTTGCAGGCCTCATGTCAGAACATATATTTCTCATGATGAGGTTTTGACAGGCACCCTCATGATGTATGTGTTTGTATGTGTCATCTATAAAATCAATTTTTGGGAAATGGGATGGTCTATATTAGGGTCGAGCACGCAAGCGCTCTGGCCTGTTATAATCTCTCTGTTGGCTTTAAACCACGCCCTCTCGATATTCATTCTTTGTTGTGCTTGTCTTAAATTCTTCATTTGTATTGGTGCTTTTTATGAAATGTCCCTCCTTTGTGTGCTGCGTTCTGTCCTCAGACGATTTAACTAAGTGAAAATTTTTGTTGGCCATCACACTAAGTCACGCTTTCTCATGTTACAGCATGTGATGGCCTCTCCTCCGGTTTCGGTTTGCCTTTCATCCCAGCCACGATCCTTTCTAGACATTCAAGCAGGGAGCCAATAACTCTTGCATACATGCTCATGGTGGCTGTGGTGCTATGAATGGGCTTGTTTTTGTCAGATGTTTTACTTTTCATTTCCAATTTATGTGGCAAAAAAGTCCAGTTAGGAATTTACAACACTAATAGCTCTAATAATTTGAGCAAACGTGAGACCCGCTGCATGGCAAATGCTTGTTTGACTTTCCTTTATCCCTCAGTGTTGGACCCTTCCTCCTTTGGTTCCTAGACAGGAGTTTGCTGTGCCAGATCCTTTTCGGCACTGGCAAACTCCTGAACTAAAAAAAAAAAAAAAAAAAAAAACATGGTTTCTTGTTGGGGCGTAGACACACACTTATGTGCCTCTGTGAAAACTTAATCTTGTGTAGAGTTTTTCCTAGCCTGATCAAAAATCCAAACTGAATATAGCTCTTTGCTGGTGCACTGAAATACATAATTGACTTTGCAGCCATCTGACAACTCTGGGAACCTACCAACCCAAGCTATTTCTCAACAGTAGACCCCTGTAATAGTGCTGACTGGTGGGACTTGAGAGGATGCCATGATTTTTTCTTAACCAGAATTTTTTGTAGCGGTACAACAGTTAAAAAACATAGATTTTCCTCACATTTCTGTAGCAGAAAAGTTTTGGAATATGTGGGTAACAGCAAACCTCTCTCCTACCTCAGTTCCCATGACTCTACCAATAAAAAAAGGTACATTGGTAGGCTTATGATAACCAACAGGCACTGGCCAAATGTGAGACCATGTGAAGTCGATTTAGTGTGAATAGGGTCTTCACTTGGTCACACATTTGGCCTGTCTCTGTCCCCTACAATATGCCAATTACTTCTTATGGGGTACTATTTTGGTCAGTAGACAAGTGAGAATGTTGAATGCCTGAAGTTGTGGGTTTTCTGTCCCAGAAAAATGAACAATGTGTTTTTTTGTACCCTTCCCCTACATTTACTGGGATTCTGGGTAGCCATGTGCCAGGATTCACTCAAGCCATATCACAGTAGGGGGTTCCTCAGTGTCTCTACTTAGCAGTAGTGTCTGGGGTTGGTGGGTTCTTACAAATGCCAGACTGCCATTGTGTGGAATGCTGCATAATACCCTCATTGATTCTCTCATCATCAAAAACAATCCCTGATGTCTAGTTTGGAGTTCCATGCTTAAGCCAATAGTAACACCACACATCTGAAAACCCACACTTATAAGAGAGCACAGTTTTGGGTCAAGTGCTTGGAGCGCTGTGCTTCTGTTTGAGTAAGACTGAAGGAAGCCATCATGTTTTGTGGAGAGAAATGCTTTAATTTGAAAAATATCTTATTTAGCATGTTGTCCTAGCTATTCGAGGGTGATTTAGCACCCAGCAGTGCAAACCTTATGATGTATAGTTGTGGGGGGTCTCTGTGAAGCCCATGTGTAATACCTGCCACCAACAAACTAGTAGTCTGCAGCAGTATTTTGCTTTCAGTTTCTTTCCAATTTTTCAAATGCGCCACATCCAGTATTTTGCCCATAGGCATGCAAAACCTGTTGAATACCCATACATGTGTGGTACTACCCTCCTCAGGAGACCTAGAGGAACCAATGTGGGGATCAGTCCTTAGCAGGGATATGTTCTTGCACAAGGTAGACCGGAGGGAATATCATGTTCTAGAAACATAATCTAACATCCTCTTTTCTGCTAGCCAGCATGCCAGGACGTTAGAGGTTCAGCTTGTTGCAGTAGATTCATTATATCATAAGAATTCCAAGTGAATTCCTTGGGCAAGGGTCACACCCCATGGGGGCACATTACAGTTTGCCATATCCCCTTGGGGGCAGATCAGCCTATTTTTGGAAGGCCCATCTGCCCTCAAGGGGGGGCAGAAAGCCCACCAGTGAAGATTATTATTTTTTTCTTCAAAAAAAGAGGGTGAGTGTATGAACATACCCCCCACCCCAAATAAAAGGGGCCCAAGTTGTTCTGCCCACTGGTGGGCAGAAGGGGCAGTTACCCCTGATTCATTCCCCGGGGGGGGGGATGGGGGTGCAGAAAACCTACTAGATGCTATGGAAATAAATAAATAAAATAGTAGGGTTGTGGCTACCAACCAGTATGAGCATGTGAGGAAAGTGTTTTTTTTTTGCCTAAATTTTGAGGTTTGGAAATTATTCTGGGTAACCTGGTGAGAGCCCCACGAGTCACCCAATCTTGGATTCCCCTAGGTGTCTAGTTTTAAAAAATGCGCAGGTTTGGTAGTTTTCCCTAGGTGCCGGCTGAGCTAGAGGCCAAAATCCACAGCTAGGCACTTTCCAAAAAACATGTCCGTTTTCTTTGGGAAAATGTGATGTGTCTGTGTTGCATTTCCTGTTGCAGGGATTAGGCTTACCCACGCAAGTGAGGTACCATTTTTATCAGGAGACTTGGGGAACACAGAATAGCAGAACAAGTGTTATTGCCCCTTGTGTTTATCTAAAGTTTTTCCTACCAAATGTAAGACAGTGTGTAAAAAAGACGTCTATTTGAGAAATGCCCTGTAATTCACATGCTCGTATGGGGATCCCAGAATTCAGAGATGTGCAAATAATCACTGTTACTCAACACCTTATCTTGTGCCCATTTTGGAAATACAAAGGTTTCCTTGATACCTATTTTTCACTCTTTATATTCCACCAAATGAATTGCTGTATCCACTGTAGCTAGTGTATCCACCCAAAAAGGCGTTACCGAAGGTAAGTAACTTGTTCTTCTGTCTCTAACTGGAAGGAGGCTAAAAGCACAAAAAATAGTAAAAATGGGGTGTGTCCCAGTAAAATGCCAAAATTGTGTTGAAAAATTTGGTTTTCTGATTCAAGTGTGCCTGTTCCTGAAAGCTGGGAAGATGGAGATTTTAGCACCGCAAACCCTTGGTTGATGCCATTTTCAGGGAAAAAACACAAGCCTTCTTCTGCAGCCCTTTTTCTCGTTTTTTTTTTTTTAAACAAAGTTTTCACTGTATTTTGGCTAATTTCTTTGTCTCCTTCAGGGGAACCCACAAAGTCTGGGTACCTCTAGAATCCCTAGGATGTTGGAAAAAAAAGAATGCAAATTTCACGTGGGTAGCTTATGTGGACAACAAATTGAGTGCCTCAGCTGGAACTTCCCCAAATAGCCAAATAGGCCTGGCATCTGAGGGGGAAAAGGCCTGGCAGCAAAGGGGTTAATGTCAGTTCATAGGTTGTTACCTAATGCTGTAAACAGTTTTTTTTCCACCATATGAGCAAAGCCTAGCATCAGTTTCATAAGCTTGATTATAGGCTTTTGAATGCGCCTTGTATATGATTTGCCTCACAGAAAGATCCAGCCATGGTGCTGTAATCTCTTGCACTCTTGTTTTGAGAGACATTGCTTTGACTCTAAGCCTCTGCCGAGTACCCATCCGCCACCCCTCCAGCGCTCCCATTGGTTGCTCATGAATGTTTAATAAACATTCAGTGTTTTTATGTCAACCTGAAATGCTCTGTTTACAACAAAACATTGTATTCGAGTGTCTGCTGTGTAGATCCACATTCTCAACAAGTCAAGCAAGTAATGTAATAATGGTGAGCTAAACGTAAAGCTTCGGATGTCTTTTCCATCCTCTTGTTTATTTGTACTTTTTCATTTATAATATGTAATCGTGCCAGGACATGTTAAGCCATCCTCAAGGTCCATGAGGACATATCTAGCAGACTAATCGCCTTATTGTGAGTGCTGCATATAAATCGGGCACCTGGGAGAACACTATTACTCTACTTTCAGATTAGTCTCATTAACGATGTTAAGTAATGTGCAAGAACGGTGTTTGCACCTCTTAAACCTGGAAACTGCTCTTTCTCTTGCACTGTTTCGGCCACGTTCAAGATAATATTTGAAAACATTTGTGTGATCGAAACTCTGGGACAAGTGCAATTTGTACCCAGCTCGTAATGTGAAATAGGTTGCGAACATTTTGCGTCCCATGTCTCATGTAGCGCAGTACTTGTAACGAGGCAATAAATGAACACAAACTAGTATAGTTTAAGGCTTCTCTTTTTCCATCGATGTTGGTTCTACTGGACTGTTCAAAGTAGGTTCCTCATACAACCTGTCCTTGTGTTACTCATAAGCAAAATGTAATGCACACAACTCGTATTTTTCCTCCGTTCTAATAATAGTTAGGACTATTTTGTAGAATTTAATATTATTGTTTTTACCGATTCATTGTATTTTACTCGTATACAAAATAGAAAACAATACCTTTCTCCTGTACACTTGAAAACCCTATGACAATATCCAAACAATTAAACCACTTGTGCAGTGCAAACTGCCCCTCTCCCCAGTGCCGAACTTCTTGTCAGCGTTTGTCAGGCTATAGGGCAATTTCTCTATCACCAGAGTGTGCCAAAGGTTCCATAACCAGAGCCCCTGAGAGGCAGGGTTCTATCTTTTTTTCAATCAAATTTTAGTAGCCCCAAATAAATGATTAGCAGTAGTTTACTAGTGTGTTGCCCACTCCTCCTGTCCTTTCATATTTAACAGCACCACTGCTGGGTCTTTTTTGTGTGTGATGTTATCAGTGTGGCTAAGTAATTTCTTCAAGAAAGGTTTAAATCTTTTCACATTCCCACCCTATATGTAGGAATGTGCCTGTGTCTGATTTGCAGTTAGCACATTCCCTGGGGATATAATTTTAAATCTACTATGGGTCACGTACCATTTGTTAGTTTTATTCAGCGCCTCTGTGTTGGGCTCTCTGGAAGCCCTTGTAGAGGTCATACCAAATTTAGGACCATTCTTTCTCATTAAATTCCCTTACAAATTTTGTTTCCCCTCATGTTTGGTAGGGCAATATAATCTTTGTAGCAACCCTCCAACAAAAGATGGTATAATTTTGTTATCTGGTCTTTAAATGTTCTATGGGGTCATGGGCCTAGTCACTGCCGTTTTAATGTTGGGGTTCATAACCCAAAGTCTTATCTCATTATATTGCATTCTGTTTCAGGTGGAATTCCTTTTTTGCATCCCCCAAATGATTTGATCCCTCCCTTGACAAACATACCACTTATCTTAAGGCACCCTCTCCCTCTTGTTACCACTTTCGAAAATGCCTGATTTAGATGAATCAGTGTGTACGGGGCTATTGTGATGCATTGTCTAATTGCATTATGATCACATATCAGAAGGGGATTTCCTTGTGATTTCTCATATGTACAGTAATTTGGATTGTGCTTTTCTTGCCAGCCATAGACCATCCATAAAGAATGTTCAGCTGCTGCCTTTTCTATAAAGAGCCATCTCTTTTCTGATTCCTTTGCTGACCATTCAACCAGTATTCTTAATTGTGCAACAATATAATAGTAGAGCTACTCTCATTCAGAGGGGTCAGCAGTATTTCTTTACTCAGCCTAGCTTGCTCTCCCTCCTAAACAAATGTAATCACCTTTAATGCGTACAGTTCTGACTGCGGACATGAAGTAGGGAGCGCTTGAAATAAGTAGAGCAAGTGAGGTGGCACAATTAAGTTCACAACATTGATTTTCCCCTAACCAAGAGATAAACTGGCCCATTTAGTGTTGTAGATCTGTAATATCTGAGTTTTAAGACTAGACCATTTTGCACTATGTCAAGTTTCCATGGTCCTAGTAATATACACCCACAGGTTTTTACTCGAGATTTTACCTACTTCATGGGACAAAGATTCTTCTATTGTGCCTACCTGTCTCTTAGGATAGATATTTTTAGGAACCCTGACTTGTCTTTATTCATTTTAAAGCCCCAGGATTTCTCATTTCTCTTTGTGTTCTGTGAAACTTTAAGGACATTTCAGGTTTGAATATTGTAAAGATGACGAAAGGTGACATCGTATGAACTCTGCCACAACAACAAAGAAAATTGGTGACAGGGAACCTCCTTGTCTCATGCTCCTACACAGCATGAGTTTTTCAGATATGCCATTAACTTTAAATCTGGTTTCCAGTTGTATGTAGTTCGCTAAATTCCAATTCTTTTGTGTTAAAGTCCAGACCTATTCTATCTAATTCTGCATTGAGGAAGTCTCAGCTAACCTTGTCAAACACTTTCTTAGCATCTAAAGACATTGGGAGAGCTGTGACTCCCCCTCCCTTCTTTTTACAGTTCTCAATCATGTGGGGGTACTTTTCTTTTGTTGTTGCCCGCGTCATTCTTTTACAAAGTCCACCTCATCAAGTTCGAACAGGATGGTTAGAACCTTATTTAAGTGCTCTACTATTACTTTTGTGAAAATCTTAATGTCTGTGTGCAGGCAAGGTGTTAGCCTATATGATTAGTGTTCTTGAGGTGAAATACCTGGATATGGGATTACCACAACCTCTGCTTCCCTCATAGTACGGCCAAAATCAGCTGTCTCCTGGAAAGAGTTGAACAATTCCGCAAGGGAGCCCAGCAAAAGAGACCCCATTTCTCTATAGAATTCTCTAGTGAGGTCATCCAGACCAGGAGTCCTTTTCAGTTACATAACAGTGTGCACAACCTCCTAGATGTATGTAAGTTCTCTAATTCTGGGTGATAGATGAGACGTGGACTGTTCAGAAAAGCCAAGATATCCTCCTGTTTCTCCTGGCCTACAATGTATATGGTTTTATGGCACTTGATAGATAATCCTATTTTCCCTTTTCACTAGTAACTTTCAACCCACACTTGGTATGTAATTTTACAGTGTGTTCATGTATGTTTTGAGCCCTCAGTTTGTTGACAAGCATCTTATTGGATTTGTTGCCTTTCTCATAGAACCTTTGCTTCAAGCTTGGCAGAATTGTAACTGCTTTGGCATTTCTATGCATTCTCAGTTGAACATGTGTGTGTGTGTCTGTTCCCTTTCCCGTGTTGTGGGGGGATTAAATCTGTGGTTCCTTCTCACTTCCTATAGGTCTCCTAAGAGTTTGTGCTCCCTTAGGAGTGCATGTAATGACGTGGTCTGTAATACTTGTCGGTCACCTGGAATCCTGTGACATAGCAAGTGCTTGATGTCATTGGATTCCATGGTGAGCCGATGGACAGTTGTTCAGGGCAGGACTCTGTGCCGCTTTTACTTTAAAGAAGTCTTCTTTACCTCAAACTTCGACACCAATTAAACTTCTTCAATGAATCCAATCAACGTGTGACCGCCTGTCATTTCAAAGGTGGGGACGAGGATGAACTAAGCGGTGGACTCCACTCACCGCATTTCGGCTACGGAGACGTTTCCGTCGGCTGAGAAATTAAACTGAATCTCATTTTCTTCGGTTTACAAGCTCTGAATTGACTGATCCTGTAGGTGCGTTTTAATTTAGGGGGCACAGAGTTGAAATTCGGCATAACGTGCGTTTTTATTTAACGCTGTGCTGAGCTCAAGACTTTCTTCAGCCCGTGACAAGCTTGTTAATAGCCGCGCGTTGTGGTGAACGTTATAATCGCGTTAACCTCTTCAAGTGCCGCGCGCTACACTTGTCTTTTGTTAAGACATTTCCTGGAAACGCATTATATTTGAAGCAAGCACGTTTACAGGATTGTCTGAATACTTCAAGGAATAAACAAAGAAAAGTAGTGGCACTCACAGGATTTTTGCTTTCTACGGAATTGTTGTTCCTGTAGCCAGTAGAAGGTGTTCCAGTCAGCGAGGCAAAAGAAGGACTGCAAGTTTTTTTTCTAGATAACAAGATAGAAGAAGGACTTCAGGACGAACAAAGGAAGTACAGCAAGTGTTTTTTTTTTTTATATATATATATATATATATATATATATATATATATATATATATATTTATATTTCGGCCATCTTTCTTTGGAACAACAGAAAGACTGAATATATTTTTTGGTATCAAAATTTATTTTTTTAATTAAAAAAAAAAAAAAAAAAAGAGGAAAAATAGAAAAATGCACAATGTGTTGCCTCCTGCTCCTTTTTTGCAAGATCCTGGGGATCCTCCCTTGGAGTGGAAGTTATGGCTACGTTCTTTTAAGGCCTTTCTGGGAGCCATTGATAGACACAAATTCAGGCCTGAAAGAAAAAAAAGTTTAATGTATTACTATTTGGGAGTGGAAGGACAGAATATCTTCAACCATTTACCAGTTTATGAATTGCGTGAGGAGGAAGAATTGGATGCAGTTGAAATGGCGATTGCACAATTGGACAAGCATTTTACCAAAACTAAGAATATTGTAGTACATAGGTACAAATTCTTCACATGGTCACAAAATCCTAATGAAAGTGTGGACGCTTTCATTACAGCGTTGAAAATCTTAGCTGCAAAGTGTGAATTTTAGAATTTTACTTCTCAACTTATACGTGATCAACTAGTAGCGAGATGCTATTCCAAAAGAATTCATGAGAAGTTACTAACATGTAAAGATCCGTCTTTAGACAAAGCTATTGATATAGCTATAGCAAAAAGTTTTGAATGTTCTTTGGAGGATGCAAAACAATTGGGGGTTTCTTTGTCCAACACTTCTATTTCAGGTGCGGTGATGAGTGTACAGATCAATGATAACAAGAAACATGTACGTGCTGAGAAAAAACAGGAAAACATCTAATTTTCTAGGAATACCTCTTCACCTAAATACAACCAAAAGACTATGTGTTATAGGTGTGGTTCTTCGAATCATATCTTCATTTAAGAACTGTCCTGCTATTAATCAACAGTGTAGGAATTGCAACAAACTGGCATTTTTCACAAGTTTGTAAAAGGGCTAAGAAGAATAATGTTCGGTGTGTGCTTACTGAAGACCAGGAGAACGTACAACATGAGGACAATGAGTTTGTATTAGTGGTCAAAGATAACACATCTGCGGTTAACAAGCTGGTTGTAGGTCCTGATATTGATGTATTAATAGAAGGAGTTGTAGTTAAACTTTTGTTGGACACAGTGGCACGCATTACGATTGTTTCACAAGAAACATTTAATGAGTTTTGGGAGACAAAAACTCTTCTTCCTCCTGATGTTGCCACACTGGCTTTTGAAGGGAGCAAAATTGATTTAATTGGGTACTTTTGGGCTTCGTTGTCCATATATGGTGAAACTATACAAGGCAAAGTGTATGTGGCTAAAAAAGGAATTAATGTCTTGGGGTTGATTCTTCAAGCTGATTTTAAGTCGATCATCAAACCGGGGCGGCAAAAACCTGTGACTATAGAAAGAAGTAATTCCAATTGTGTTAAAATTATTTCAGGACAACTTAGGAAAAATAAGAGTTCACTCACACAATTAAGTTGAAACAAGGGGCAGTGCCTGTTAAACATAAATTAAGAAATGTTCCCTTTAGTGTAAGAACATACTTGTCCAACTTGTTGAGAGACATGTGTGAACAAGGCATAATAGAGAAGGTGGAGGCAACCTTGTGGTTGTCTCCCATTGTTTTAGCAAAAAAGAGTTCTGGGGATTTGAGAATGTGTGTGGATTTCAGAAGCTTGAATGAAGTAATCTGGGTGGACAGTTTCCCGTTACCGAGAATTGATGATTTTATTACAAAAGTAGGTTCTTCTAGTTGGTTTACGAAGTTGGATTTAAAATCAGCTTATCATCAGGTGGAATTAGATGTTAATTCAAGACATCTTACAGCCTTTGTGACTCCTGATGGAACATTCCAGTTTTGTAGATTACCATTCGGTCTAGCTTCAGCTGCTGCTGTTTTTCAGAGATGGATATCTGACATGTTTCTCAACAATCCCAATGTAGTAGTGTTTCAAGATGATATTTTAATCTTTGCTGACACTGATACAGCACATGATAAAATCTTGGAAGAGGTTTTGAAGACATTGGAGGATAGAGGGGTTACTCTAAGGAAGGACAAATGCATATTTAAAACTAGAGAGATTGAATACCTGGGCCATTTTTTATCCAAACAAGGTATTAAACCTAAACCAGGATTAGTAAGAAGTATTATTGACGCTCCGGCTCCAAAGACCAAGGAACAGTTATTATCATTTCTGGGGTTGTGTGAATTTTACGCAAAGTTTTTGAAAGATTTTGCTAAAACCACTGAATGTTTCAGATCTATTCTTAAGAAAAAACAAACATTTTATTGGTCTGATGAGTGCAATGAGGCATTTGAAAAGGTTAAACAGAACATTGTCAAAGCTCCTGTTTTGCAACTCTTTTCAGAAGGAAGAAAAACTGTAGTAACTGTGGATGCTTGTGAGTATGGGTTGGGTGCAGTTTTAACGCAAGTTTCAAGTGAAGGTAATGAGAGTACTATTGGTTTTGCGTCAAGGACTCTGCGAGTGGTGGAACGGAAATACCCTGTGATTGAGAAAGAACTCTTGGCTTGTGTGTGGAGTGTAGAATAATTTATGCAATATCTGTGGGGTAGACATTTTGTTTTAAAAACTGATTATCGGCCTTTGGTAGAGAATTTGTCAGGAAAAAAAATTAAACGCTCTACTGCTCGTATAGCCAGACTCTCAGCTAAACTGTTGGAATTTAATTTTTTCATTTGAGTACATTCCTGGTGGGAAAAATCGTAGAGTGGACTATCTATCCCATTTACCCATCAGAGAAGATGATGAACAAGAGTGGGAATCAGAAATTGAAGAATGTTTTATAGCATGTATTGCTGAATTTGACAAAAACTTGGATGAAGGGATTTGGATTAAGTCATTACAAAAAGATAGACTATTGTGTGAGGTAATGCATTTTGTTAAAGCTGGTTGGCCAAAAGAGAAAAGATTGCCATCTGAGTTACAACCTTTCTGGAAGATGTCTGACGAGTTATCCATTGAAGCTGACAAACTGATTAGAAGTGATAAACGTATTCCTCCAGAGTGCTTTAGAAAAGACTTAATTATTAAGGCGCATTCTGGTCATCTGTGTACCACCATTCCCAAAAGGAAGTTAAAATCTGATTTTTGGTGGCCTAGGATGGACAGAGAAATTGAGGAATTGCTCTAGGTGTTGCATGAGTGACAAAGTATTAGTTACTCAGGGGTTGGTGGATTCATTTGTGCCATCGCCAGCTAGAGCTTGGCAGAAAATTGGTCTAGATTTTCTAGGTCCCTATCGTGTGTTACCCCCTGACATGAGGTATTTTATTGTGATTGTTGATCATCTTTCGAGATGGGTTGAGGTACTACCTGTAAGGTTTCCCACTACACAAAGTGTCATTAAATGCTTGAAAGAAGTTTTCAGTCAGGAAGGTTTTCCAGAACAGATTTTGAATGATAATGGGGTTCAACTTGTGTCCAGGGAAATGTGTAAATTTTTGAGCACATGTGATATCAAACACATCAGAACACGATTGTATCATCCACAGAGCAATGGTGTTGTGGAACGTTTTAATCATGGGTTTGTGGAATGTGTCCAAGCTACTCTTAGAAGCAATATGCCTGTGGGACAAGCTATTAAAGAACTTGTTTGGTCCCATCACACTACACCTCATGTTGCCACTGGTAAAAGTCCTTTTGTATTAATGAGGGGCAGAATTGCAGTGACAGAACTATGCCCTTTTTGGATGATTAAGTTGTTTCATGAAGGAAGTGACTTAAGAGAAGTTTGGCGGGTGGCAAGAGACAATTCAAACATTGTGGGAAGGAAAAGGTTGAGTGGGATACAAGGAAGCAATTAGTCTGCAGGTTGGTGATTGGGTGAGAGGAAAGGATCCCATAGTAGTTAGAAAAGGCATGTCAAAGTTTAAAGAATCTCAACAAATTCAAGAGCTACGCAGAAATGCTGCGAAACAGACGGATGGCAGTTGGTGGTGTACCACACGGTTAGCATTAGATCCCAGTGTTCAAGAAAGGGGTGAGGAGTGTGGTCACAAGTCACCTAAACAAGCAGGTGATGATGATTTTGTTGGTCACAAGTGAATCTAAACAAGCGGTTGATGATGACTTTGTTGTAAAATGAAGGTTGATAGAAAAAAAGTATGAGAGAGTGCCATAGGCCCACAAAGTTTCAGGATTATGTTATGTCCTGAAATAATTACTTATTCAGAAAGTCATTATGTTAATTATAAACACTGTATTCTATGTAAGTTTTAGTTTTACTGGTTAGATGTATATGCTCACTTTTATGAGTTTGTGTTATTGTATTCTGTTAGTTCTCTTATTTTTTTAAAAGAGGGGGAGAAGTGTAATGACGTAGTCTGGAATACTTGTCGGTCACTGGAATCCTGTGACATAGCAAGTGCTTGATGTCATTGGATTCCATGGTGAGCCGACGGACAGTTGCTCACGGCAGGACTCTGTGCCCCTTTTACTTTAAAGAAGTCTTCTTTACCTCAAACTTCGACATCAATAAATCTTCTTCAGTGAATCCAATCAACGTGTGACCGCCTGTCATTTCCGTGCACTTTGTATAGTTTTCCCATTAAAGATGGATGCTCCCATGAAGGTAGCTTTAAAAGTGTCCCAGGTTGTGCACAGTGGCGTATCTTTTGGGTTGTTCTTGCTATTAATCTTTTTGCAGAGCTCTTCTCTATGCATCCTGTCCCTAGTGAGGTAGGATTAGAATTTCCACGTTTTCCGTCCTTCCCTGGAGGCGCTCTCCCATAATTCTAAGATCACTTGACTAACTCTGGAGATGGTTCCCCTCTTTATCGTCCTGTTCAGCACATTATCTGATATACCTTTAGAGACAAAAATCGTGTCTATAATAGTGTCTGACTTGTGTACACGGGAGAAGCACAAATAGCTTCTCTTCTCAAGGCTAAAATATCTCTTCTAGGGTAGCAAGCTCTGATCTGCAAATTTATCTTGCAGCCGTTTGGAAAAGGCTTTGGCAGAGGGGGTAATATCAGTGTGTCAGCCATATTAGTATGGAATTTTTCATGTTTTTTTATGGGGAGCATAGATGTTTAGTGTAAATTCAGTTCTGTGAACTAAGACATGTATCTTAAGGGATCTACCCTCTAGAACTTGTGTAATATTCTGTACCTGCAAAGCCATGCCCTTGTTAACCATTTTAGCAACTCCATCTGTCTTCCCACTACCTGAGGCCCAGGCATGGAGTGGGTAACACCTATTTTTAATAATAAATTGGTCTTTTCTCAAAAGGTGTGGTTCCTGGAAGAAGATATCATCAGCATCTTGTTACCCAAGATATCTCCACACCATACATACTTTCACAGGAGAGTTGAGTCCCCTCATGTTAAGTGGTATGAGCTTGAATGATTGGTATCTTTTGTCAGTGATGTCCTACCTTCACCCCATATGTTGTGGCACGTTGAGTGCCTTGAACAGTAAGTTAAACCACGAAAAGAAGAAATGGTAAGTGCAGAACTAACTACTCCAGTCTAAGGCATGCTATTGCCCCTAACTTCACTGCTAATGAGATTACACACCCAAACTCCTTGGCTAACCTTGGAAAATATGGGGGGTGGGTGGATGGTTGGGTATTGCATGTGTGTGGCAAATTTACGAAAGGCATGCATATTGAGTAAATCATCCAACGATCTCAGTGACACCCTACACCCACCTCTTTCTACATTATTACCACATCAGCCCTTATTACCTCCATTTTAGCATGGGAGCACTCCCTTTAGAGAGGCCCATATATTGATCCCTCGCCCAAAGGCTCCATTTTAGAGCATAGGTACAGCAACTTTAAAATGCGACCCGCACACACGTGCATCTCTTGGTACTGTTAAGTCTTAACTTTTTACTTACTTTTTACTCTTGATTGTGCTGAAATCTTTAGATCTTTGCAAAGCATCTCTCTTTTACATGGCAGTTCATTAGGTCTTCATAGATCACCTGGTCCAGCATCATTTCAGAATCTGAATATTTTGTTGTGGGTTTATTCTGCCGACATTGGTGCACTCCTTTAAATGTTGTTGCTTTATCTCTGGATCTTAGATGTGTCCGATTTTGATCTTTTTATTGATCACTATGCCTGTGCAGGCCCAGGATAGCAAAGCCCTTTATTGGGTGATTTCTTTTTTTTTTTTTTTTTTTTTCATTTTGTCTGTCCCTTTCCTCAAGAGCTGCATGCCATCTAGAATCAGCTAGTGTGAAGAAAGCAGTTTATTATATGGTGTGGTGCAACCTCACTGTGTGTAAACTCACAAACCTTTATCAGATCCAGGCAGATTTGTTTGAAAAACCTTAGCTCAGTCCTGGGTGACTGTGGCCCCTGACCAGTCAGGCTTTAATAAAGGAGCAAGTGTAAATCATTAAGAAGTACCAAAACAGTTGAATACGAAAGAATTGCAACAAAATAAAAATTCAGTACTGAATAGACCCCTCAAGGTTCACCACTGGGCTCCTGATATATTAATTTTTAAAGATACCATTAATCACAGATGTTCACTTATTGAAATAAATCATTGTAATTTACTGGTACTGGCAGTTTAGGGTTAGCCAAAATAAGTAACTTGAAAACAGCTACAGAGGCACTTTTATGGTGAACAACTCCGACAGAGAGCCAGTAGCAGGGACAAATAAGGCTGAGTAAAACAGTTACCTTGCAGTCAAATCAGTCTCCAGTTCATTTCCAGGCTCTAAGGTCGACCCTTCATATACTTCAATGGAATGGTCCTGATGTAAGAGGTACAGGATGCTGAAGATGCTTAAGGATGATGAGCCACAGTTGGGGGTCTTCCTGGGTCTACCCCTCGGTATACAAACACAATGGGATGGCTTTCGCCACAGGGGGTCGCAGTCTTTTGAAGTCTAACCAAAAAACTGTTGCCACTGGTCTATTGGTCTCTGGTTACATTGAAACCAGGTGTTCCCTTTAACTGGCAGTAACTTCCTTGCTGGGCATCTAAATAGCACTCTGCCAATGCTTCCTGGCCCAGCAGACTCTGGTGCAGCTTTTGAGGGTCGGGACTTCGTTACCCAGGCTGCATTTGAGCAGTCAGTGGCTAACAGGCATTGTTGGCTACTTCAGTTTTTACAGACCTGTGGCTGTAACAGGAAGTCAGCCAATTGACTGTTGGGTGTCACCTTCTCTGTCTGGGGCTCAGGTGTGGCTGTCCCTCATGTGGAATTCCACAGGAACAGTCCTCTCTTTGCTAGTCCATGTTGCACCAAGTGTAGTGCAGTCTTTTGTACAGACCATCTATGCTGGGCCAGGGAACTGCAAGGAAGTCCTCCTTCAGTAACTGATGTGATCTGAGCTCTGGGTGCCACTTTTATACCCGCTACAAGCTCAGGGGGTGGGGCTAGTTAACAAGTTAACTAGTCAATCAGGCTGCTAGGTCCCACTGCCTGACAGCTTCCTGTAAAGTGTGGTGTCTAGCTAACCCAAGGTGCATTATTCTGCCCACACCCAACTCAACAGATCCCTTCTCTTGGTGTGTGGAGCTCCCTAGCCCTTCCCATAAGTATGGCTACTTGGGGGTAACAAAATGATTTGGCACCGGCTTCCCCATCTCTGTCTGAGATGCCTGCCTGTTTGTTAAAACAAAAGAACAGCCCCTCTTGTGTGGCCACCATTTTCCCTTGAAAGGCGACTTCCCTTGTAAAGCTAATCTTTTGGGCTCATAGCCTGTTTAGCCAACGTGCCAGGAGGAGGTCACACCTCCTCCAACAGTGGGCCCTTTGTGTTCCTTCCCGAGGGTCACTCACTCTGCTCTTTGGGGCGTAACATTGCCATTTTTGCAAAAGTTACATTAAATTTGACTTCAGTATCTAGTTGCACTTAATGCAACAATTTGTTTGATACATTGACTCACCATATTTGGTAGTCCCATTCAGAAGTTAGCACTGCTGAGTTGTTGATGCGTAACTCTGTACTTGCCAATGGGTCTACTAGCCTTTCCGAAATTGTGGGTGTTTTTTTACTGCCAGGCAAGTAAAAAAAACACATCTTCTTTTTATTTTACAGCATCCTGCCTTAGGGCGTGTTACGCCTGCCTTAGCTGTGACTTTTATTAATCAAAAAAGGAAGATTTGGGCTTTGCCATTACTCTAAATGGCAAACACAAGTTAGCAGTTTAGAAAGTGCTCTGCCAGCCCGCAATGACAACCTGAGTGTCATGTTTAACTTTGTTGTACTCGTGTTGGCACAACCAGTGCTACAGTCCACAAGGGACACTTAACTTATTGGCCCTGGGTACTAGGAACTTATAAGTAAGTTCACTTGTGCCTATTGTGGGTGAACCAGTTAGATATAAACTTTTTTAAAGGATCAGAGCACTGGTACTGAGGCCTGTTTGCCAAGACTCAGTGCAAATAAAGAGTTGAAAAACCAGCAGCATCAGTCAAAAGTTACCAAACCCTGAGGGTGAACCCTGCAAAAAAAAACATTTCTTTACTGCCAGCCATAGCGTACCTGCCCTTTGATTGGCTCTATTCATATTCCCTCATCATTGAATAGAGCGATCTTGCTATTGCAAAAGTAGTACGTGCCAATTAAATGATATATATTTTTTTCTTTTGAGGATCATTGGGGACCTTGGCCAATATGTCTCTTGGTTTGTCTTTGTTGTCTGTGGTTTTGTGGCAAACTTTGTGACCTCTCTCTGTGTCCACTTGATAGTCTGCCCGCCTGCAAAACTGCTTTGAATAGTTCCATGACACATTTGACCATATCATTCCCTTGTGTCCCTACTTTCAGGTTGCGAGTGTGTATGTTTTGCCATCAAGACCTGTTTTCTAGGTCCTAGCATTTGGTCATTAGCCATGTTCTCTGTTTCGTCAATTGGCAGGTGGTTGTTGTGAGGGATTGTTCCATGTCAGTGGCATATTGTACAAATGATTCTGCTTGATCAAGGTGTTTCCTCATGAGTTGAAAGCATTTTTTAAAGCCTGTGAAACATTTCTCATTGTATGTGTGTAGTTGGAACAGACATTCTTGAAACTTTCTTACCAGGTCAGATTTAATCTTGAAGGTGTTTACTTTCTGGTCCTGTTTCGTGAGTGGCTCTTGTTTGTCAACCGTGTCAGTTGTTTATTTCTGGCTACCGTCCATACTGTCTGTTGGTCCTTGAAAAATCTAGGGTGGTTCTAGCTTGGTGACGTTTGTGTGCTTGAGACATGTCCCACTGTGGCTTTTCAGTAGCCCCTTCATAAGCTTCACAGAGGTATTCCCTGTAACTTGTTCCTCATGTCCACATGTCTGGTCATCTCCTCAGTTTGTTAGGGCGTGGGGAGTGTCTTGTGTTAGTAGGGTACGTTCTCATTGTATGATGTAATGGTAAACACTCCACACTCAGCACTATTCAGTTAGAAACAGGTATAGTGCCTTGAGGTGCTATTTTATAGGGACCTTATGTTATGCTTGGGATCCTTATATATATGGTGGAGTCATGACTTTGGGTTTTCGTAGACTGCTTTCTTGATCGCGGCAGTCAAAGCCTCTGGGCTTCCTTCAGGCCTCTGACTGCCTCCAAATTGCCTCACGGGGCTCCGCGAGTCACTGTGATTGTATCTAGCTTGTTATATGTTGCCATGGCGCAGAATATCACCGTGCTGTGCCGGTCAGCTCTGTGGTTCTGCTAAGCGGGGAAATGGATGCCCATCTAGATCCTGAGCAACTCCTCTACCTCTCTTCATCTACCTTTCACCAGCAACCCCTTGGGTGCAGCTCGGAAGTGCATGAGATGCAGAGGGAGACCTTTGGGTGCAGAACATCGCATCGAGCAACTCACTTTGACACCATCTTTAATGGAAGTCTAATACATTTTTTGAGTATCAGGGAGGCAGAATGTGAATAAGATGCTTGCGAAATAAAAGATGGACTTCATATCAATCGATACTGCTCCGCTAGTTTTTTTGCTGTTTCATCTCCTTATTTTACTTACGTTCAACATGCTGACTGGGGTGGATTGGATTGGGGTGAATTGGAATGAAATGGGGTGTGATAGATTGGAGTGGGGTGAGTTGGATTAGGGTGGGGGTGAGTTGGATTAGGGTGGGGGTGAGTTGGATTGGATTGGAGTGGGGTGAGTTGGATTGGGGTGGGGTGAGTTGGATTGGGGTAGATTAGATTGGAGTGGGGTGGTTTGGGGTACAGTGGAGTGGGGTGGATTGGATCGGTGTGGATTAGATTGGATTGGTGTGGGGTGGATTGGATTGGATTGGCGCGTGGGGTAGATTTGATTGGATTGGATTGGATTGAGGTGGCATGGATTTGTTTGGTGTGAGGTGGATTTGATTGGGGTGGGATGGATTGGAGTGAAGTGAGGTGGGTGGATTCATTTCTGTGGGGTGGATTTGATTGGGGTGGGATGGGATGATTTTGGGTGGGGTGGAATGAGTTGGAATGGGGTGGATTGGATGGAATTGAATTGAGGTGGATTGGATTGCATTGAGGTGCATTGGATTGCATTGAGGTGCATTGGATTGGCATGGGGTGGATTACATTGAGGTGGATTGGGTGGGGTAGGGTGGATCAGATTAGTTGGGGTGGCTTGGACTGGAGTGTTTTAGCTTGGACTGTAGTGGGGTGGATTGGATTAGGATGGACTGGAGTATGGTGGAGTGGGATGGGTTGTACTTGAGCGGGGTGGACTGGAGTGGGTTGGGTTGTACTGGAGTGTTTTAGGTTGGGGGTGGATAGGATAGGAGTGGGAGTGGGATGGGGTAGACTGAACTGGGATGGGGTAGAATGGATTAGGGTAGAGTAGGGTGGAGTGGGGTTGTTTGAAATGGGGTAGGGTGTGTTGGGGTGTGGTGGGCTGGAGTGGTGTGGATTGGGGTGTGGTGGATTGGATTGCATGTGGTGAATTGGGGTGTGGTGTAGTGGATTGGGGTGGATTGGAGTGGATTGGAATGGGGTGGATTTGGGTGGGGTCGATTGGAAGAGTGGGATGGGTGGGTGGAATGGGGTACAGTGGGGTGGATTGGATTGGGTTGGATTGGGTTGGATTGGAAGAGTGGGACGGGGTGGGTGAAGTGGATTGTAGTGAAGTGGGGTGGATTGTATTGGGGTAGATTAGTATGGATTGAAATGGGGTAGAGTTTATTGGATTGGAGTGCATTGGGTTGGAGTGTAATTGAATTGGGGTGGAGTGGATTGGGATGGGGTGGATTTGATTGGGGTGTGGTAGAGTGGGGTGGATTGGAGTTTGATGGATTGTATTGAGGTGGTGTGGATTAATGGGTTGGATTGGGGTGGGTGGATTGAACTGGCATGGGGTGAGATGGATTGGATTGGTGTGGTTTAGATTGGATTTTGGTGTGGGATGGATTGAATTTTGGAGTGGGATGGGTTGGATCAGATTGAGTGGTGTGGCCTGGAGTGGGTTGAATTGAATTGGAATGGAATGGATTGGATTGGACTGGAGTGCTTTGGATTTACTGAGGTGAATTGGCTTGGAGTGGGGTGGATTAAGGTGGTTTGGAGTGGGGCGTATTGGCGTAAGGTTGATTAAAGTGGGCTGGATTGGACTGGAGTGGGGTGGATTAAGGTGGACTTGATTGGACTGGAGAGAGGTGGGTTAAAGTGGATTGTATTGGGTGGAATTGATTGGGGTGGTATGGGTGAATTGAAATGAGGTGAGGTGGTTGATTTGAGAGGACGGATGGGTTGGAGAGGGGTGGGTTTGGTTTGGGTGGGATGGAGTGGCATTGATTGGAATGGGGTGAGTTTTATTTGGAGTGGGATGGGGTGCATTGGATTGGTGTGGGGTGTATTAGATTGTTGTGGGGTGGATTGAGATTCATTTGAGTGCAATGAATTGGGATGGGAGTAGGTGAATGAAGTGGGGTGGACTGGATTGGGGTGAGGTGGATTGGAGAGGGGCGATTTGGAGTGTGGCAGATTGTGTTGGATTGGAGTGGGTTGTTTGCGGTTGGAGAGGGGCATATTGTTTTGGGTTAGGGTGGGGCACATTGGCGTAGGGCGCATTGGCGTGTGGCAGATTGCTTTGAATTGGAGTGGATCAGATTAGGTTGGGTGAGTTGGGAAGATTGGAGTGGAGTGGAGTTGATTGGATTGGGGGGAGTAGTTTGGATTGGATTGAATGGGTGGATTGGTGTGTTCAGGCGGTGTGGATTGGGGTGTACTGTGTTAAAGCATAATTTCGTGATGATTGTGTTAAAGCATCATTTTCAGAATTTCACATTAAAAAACAATGTCGCTTTGTAATATTTAGAACAAGATAATCATCATCTTTCGAGAACACTGCCCTTAAACAAAAGAAAACGAGTGCAAAGTGAGAAATGACAACTTGGAAAAGTAAAAGAAAGATTCCTATAGAAAATAAAGCTTTGCAATATTTTACGTCCTGCTTGGGCACGTGTTTGCCAATCACACACTTTCTGTTTGCAGAGGTTACAAGGAACAAAATAGTACCTAAATCATAAGGGGCAGCGGACGGGCACTGATTAAGTTGAATCAATCAGTGCTTGGTCCCTGTTCCACATAGAGGAACGGAAATGATGGTTGGCCTGTAGTGACAAATTAGAAGTCGGTAAAGAAGAGTGACACGCAAACCAACAAATGGTAAGTAAGGGGCGAGTTTCAAGCCCTTTGCTGTAAAAAACAGTCTCGCAAGAGAGACGCATGCGACAGTGCATGCTCTCGCAGGCTCGACCCTAACAAGCGAGACGTGCATGCTGTCGCAGGCACGTCGCTAAAAATCGGGTTTTGTGAAGTTAGGAACTCCCATCAATCAACGTGGTTGATGTTGATTGCAGTCTGAAATGTAGCCACTTGAGGGCAGTTCCACCCCACTCTTGGACACTGACTTTGAATATAGTTTGTTTTGATTCTTTCCTATCATCTCTCATTTCTCCATATGCTTAGTAAACAGTTTAGGTAGACTTGCGTTAGCATTTTTTTATTATTTGTGATTATCGCATAGAATTGTCAGATTTTTTTTTTTTTTGTAAACAGCTTTGGTTGAATAAGTGTTATTCGAGCATGTAATTAAATGTTTAATGTTTTAAAAAATGGCTGTAATGCCGCTAAGAAAGGATGTGATATCGATCTGACTTGCGTTATAAAAGTGCTCTAAGGTTAGGTGAAAAATTCGAGTGTTAGCAAAGAAGTCAGGTACTCCACCGTGTAAATAAATGCAAGGTAAAAAAATTTATTTTTCCACTTTTCAAAGTGCAGCGTAATTTGTCATGCTCAGTGGGAGTTGAGGTTATGATTGTATTAAGCCTTGTTGTTAAATTAATGTGAACATTTATAAAGTTCACAGCTCCCTCAGTTTCCTGGTGCTGTTACCAAGGCTGAATTGACAAACTGGCAGAGACAATTTACTAAGGCAAGTTAATTGTTTAAAAAAAAAAGAAAGAAAAGGGGCTTGAGTCTTCTGTGAAATGTCACTAAGTCAGACGACAGTATATGCGAAAGAAATAAAGAATTCCAAGTCTTGTATCCCGCTTAACCCAGGACTGGGCCCCAAAAGGTTTATACACTAATTCCAGCCCACAAGGTTCTTGGCATACTCAAAAGAGCTTGAAACGAGGACAGGGGCCCTTGCAGGGAGATGGAGTAGCATTCTTGCTTGAAGAAACTGGGAATCAGTCCCAGTCCAACGAAAGTCTGTTCAAGTGGTTTTAACTGCTGGAATGCCAAGGACATCCTGAACACGGCCTTACATATGCAGCCTATATTCCGAAAGTCAGAAGAATCCTAGGCACATGTAGGAGGGGGATTAACCCTATCACCTTTTTCTCCCCCTTTCCCTGAAGGTCTGGTGATGCCTGGCTTAATTTGCATGTTGCCTTTATTAGCTCTAGCCCAGAAGCCTTCGGAGTGATTCGCTCCATGGACGGGGGAGCTGCAGCTCTGTAGCTATATCTGTAGTCCGCTGTGGTTCTTGGAGATGTAAGAAGTATTGTTGGAAAGGCAGATGCCTCTTTACGAGGGTACCCTAGCGAATGCATTTGTGTGGGTTGGTCTTCTGGCATAAGGCTTGCTCGGTTTCCTCTACCCATTATCCACATATCAGCTCCCCTGGGAGAATAGATTGAGTTTGTTAGCTCGTCTTCTGCCTCCTGAAAATACATCGTGGCCTCTATAGATCACATTAGCTGATCAGTAGCCAGATCATCTCCCATAAGGCATACCTACCTCTAACTCCCACACATGCACCACCTCCTTTTCAGGTTGATGGGGTTGCAGATCCCAGAAACCACTGGATTTTATGCCACTGATCTGAATATAGCTTGTATTTCTTATGTCAGAATGGCGTTTTGTTTTCTCCAGGTGGTTTAGTAGTGAGATTTTGTAGGACAAATGGAAATACCCATGTTCTGGATTAATGAGGCTGCTTACTTACCAGAAATATATGGTGATGCCAGTCTTCCTTTGGTGCAAGATCCCACAGCAGAGTACCTGAATTCTTGCCCCTACTTTAATGTTAAACGAGGCTGCGGTTCTGACCTTCCTGTTTTGAGTGCACACTGTGCGTCTTTGCATGTGGGGAAGCGTCTTGACTGGAAGATTTGTGGTCAAGTACTGCCTTAAAGAAATCTAGCTATCAATATTTGTGTTTGTAGTTTTCATCAGAGGTTGCGGATTTCCCTAGACCAGCACCGAAGAAAAGCTGGTGGAATCCCACGGCCTCGCAGAGTTAAAAACATGTCTGTGATTGGTAAACTTCGTCAGATGCTATGTTAATGCGGGGCCAAAGTTTGCATTATTTCTGTTAAATTATAGATCCAAAATACACTTAAATTGTTGCAGTTTGGTCTGTTCGCACATGCTTCCCTCATGTGTCCATCCTTGCATTTGAGGATTATTGATTTACCCAACATTTTAGAGTGGTTTATAGTGATTGTGTCAAGATCAGTTTTTCACTAAACTTGGCTCACAGTTGCACTACATTATGGACATTCCATATTTCCTAGAGGTGAGTCTGTCATCTATCCCTGAACTCTCATTCTTTGGTACAGTTTCAAAATACATGCTCTATCCTTTTACCAAATTTCTATTCCTTTTTATTTTAAGTGTTATCTGAAGTTTCGTTCTACACAATGAAAAAAACCTTTATGGGCAACAGTTATATTGCTGGCTTTATATTCAGGCCGTCTATACAAAATTTACGTTTTGTGACCACAAGAGTCTGTGGAACATTGCTGCATTTTGCTTTTATAATTCTAATCTTGGCTCCAATGTCTCTTTATTCCAGTTTTATTACCTCAGTTTTTTGAGTTCCGAAAGAATTTTGTGGGAAGCTTTGAACAACGCACACACTGATCTCTAACTGAATTCAGAATTTTGCGTAATATCTATATAGGTTCTCCAGCTGTTGGTAAGCATGTGAAAACAGCAACAACTAGAAATATTGATGTCCAATTACAGACGGATGAGATTTTATTTTGCTTCCACTATTATTGTTTAGGAACATTCGAAAGAGGGTACTTTTGCCATAGTAACCTTTTATCTGGATTTCCGTGTTTGTATGAAAGAAGCTAGCACTTCCACTTATTTTATTAAAGGCAATATATTGTGATATTTTGAACATTGTCTCGGACCACTACAGAGTAATTTACAAATTCTGGTTAGGTTTGTTATCCCCTGTACACAGGTGGATGTGGGAGTGGGCATCACATTTGCTCTAGAATCTCAAATCCTGCTCATCCTCAAAGTGCCAATCATAGGGAATCGTGTGGGCGAGGGTACTTCTGTTTCCTGATGATCTTTCATAGCAAGAAATTTGAAAATGGTTCTGTACTAGCAATCCCCACGTCAGTAAAGGGGCGTGGCATCCTAAAGAGGAAAAGTTATCGGAGAGTTAGTTGAAAAGAAGTATTTTGACCAGAGGAAGCCTGTTCTGTTTCTTAAGATGATCAGAGAATGGGTAACAGTTTTTAGGTCTCTGGATTCCCCCGACTGTTGCATCCTGTACTCCTAAAAAGTGCTGATCAAAATGGATTAGCTGGCAAAGAAACACCTTGTGCGCATAGTCTAGACAGGAGAAGATGATTGATTTGATAAGAGTGAGGAATGCACCTGTTTCCTTTGTGTCTACTGTGTTTGCAAAAAATGTCCAGATCCAAATAATAAACACGAATCAGTTATTTCTATTTTGTGAACCTTAAGACTACATGTGAAAACTAACCTTTCTTTACATAATAAAGTAACATTATATCTGCTTATGTTTTATTCATTCAACGGAGTCCTTAAGGGCTCTTTTTGGTGTAAATCGCTTTGAAACCTGTTCATCTTGAGCCATTTTAATGTTTTAACCCTTTAGACAATTGTCAACAAAGTCTAGGCAGCTTTTCTTCATCCATTACTCAGGGTTATTCTCTTTCCCGTCCATCAACCACCCCTGTGTTTGCTTACTTTTTTTTCGATCTTCCCTTCTCTCTTGTGTGTTAGTATCTCCCCTTTCTCAGATCTTTGTTTTTTAATTCGCTGAACCTCCTGTAAACATCTGTCACCTCTTCTTTCTCTTCCTTTTACCTTCCATATTCCTTTATTGCTCCTTTCCTATACTCTTGTGCTTGATTTTTATTTTTCCCCATCTCATCCAGGACTTTTTTTCCTTCTCCTTTCTTGTCTTTCAGCCATCTTTTCTGGTATTTTGTATTTCCTTATTCTATCCAGTTGGTCACATTGCGCTTTCATAACTTTTTCTCCATGCCATCCTCCTTTTTTCACCTTTCTCCATTACATTCACTTTTCCATCCCTTTCAGTTTCTTTCTTCCATTCAATCAGTGTTTTACTTCCCTCTTTCATATACTACTTAATACACCCCTTTATACGTATTATAATCCCTTTTCTAAAAACAGTATAGTTTTATTGAGTTCAAAACATCTGGGACATAAACAATGAGAAACAGGACTCATGCAAAGAGTTAATGCTATATTTATCCTTGTACCATATATGTTTGTAAATAGTTTACAATGTATAATGTCTGTTGAATAGTCTTAGACATTTTAGTGCATGCCCCAAAACACCAATCATAAATGAGGAAGTAGAGTAATGGAAAAGAAAGATGAAAGACAGGAGAGAAAGAGAGTGAGAGTTTGTGATGATCCAAATAAAGGGGACAGGTATGCTGGTGTCTGTTCACTTTCACTGATGATATAGCTCCATTGAGTCAATAGGACTCTAATAACATACTTTTTTTTAATTTTTATTTTTTAAGTGTTTTTATTTGATTTTCAACAGGTGCATAGCATATCCAAATAGACATTACATAGCAGTATCCCTGCAAAGCACTAAAACTAAGAACATATATCAAACGAACCCTTCCCACCCCTCAAACCATCCCCAGACACAGAAACCCATTGGCACTCCGAGCAGTCCCCAGTTCCATATTTCCTCTACCTCCAGTATATCCCAGAAGCCTTTCAGCATTTGATAGCATATGGCCCTCCCATTAGCCCATGAGTCAATACTCGACAAGCAACTACACATCTAAGGAGTATTATGTCATCCAGTCTCCCCATATCTTCTTAAATTTCCATGGGCAGCCTCTGTTTATATAGGTCACCTTCTCCCCCATCATGAACCCATCCATTCCTCTCCTCCACATATCTACTGAAGGTTATATCTCGGAGCTGGGCGATATCTCTATTTGCCACCATCAGTCCAAGTCCACAAAGCATAAGCTTTCTTCAGGGCAAATTAATATCGTTGGGTATTCCCAGTAGGATAAATTTGTGGTCTGGGGGGATCTGTGCCAATATCACCCCCTCCATCTCTCCTGTTACTCTATTCCAGTACTCCTGGATCAGGGGGCATTTCCAGAGTGTATGGAATAAGGATCCAATATTTCCTCGGCATCTAATACAGTTTGGATGCTGCGCTCTTCCCATCATATGTAGACATTGTCTATCACAGTATAACCTGAGAAGAATTTTGAATTGAATCAGTTTAAGTCTTGACCGGCTAGCCGCCTCCCTGGGAAACATCAGCGCCGCCTCCCAGTCTATATCCTCTAGTTCCCCTAACTCCGCTTCCCACCGCCTACGCAGGTTTATAAGCGTATTCGCATATTATTATTGATAGTCTTATATGTGAGGGATGTTGCTTTAGTGACCAAACCTTCCAGTAATAATCTACCTTCTAGAGGGGCATAGTCGGGTATTCCTTCTCCTGGGAGACCCTCCGCCCTCCACTCATGTCGCAAGCATGTGTAATGGAAAAACTGTGTCTTGCCCTGCTCATACTCAGTCCAGAGAGATGTAAAAGACATAATATCCCCCCCTTCCATCACGTCCCCTACCTTTGGGATACCAATGCGGTCCCAGCACTCAAAACCTGTCAACTTCCTAATTTCTAACAGCCAGCCTCCCTCTTGAAGAGGGTCTCCCTGGTGGGGCTACAGTGCCATCCCGTCAACTTAGTGGCTCTAATCCAAGCTTTTAAGGCCACCAGAGTGGCCGGCAAAAGGTGTCTGGTCCCCTCTCCCTCATATAAGTAATGCTTATTTCCTTTCCCACTGCAATCTCTCTAGGCGGAAGGTAGGATGATTTCCTGGTAAAAAATAGCCAGTCATTTACATTAACCAAGTGCGCTGCCTAGTAGTACGCCTCTAGATCCGGAAGGGACAATCCCCCCGCAGGGTGATTGCGCTGTAGCGTCTTGAGGGCTATTCTCAGGTGTTTTCCCTCCCACAAAAAGAGCTGAACGTCTCGATCTATGATCCTGCAAACGCCTGGGGGGATCTGGTAGTATGTGTTTTGCAAAACATAGAGGAATCTTGGTAGAGGGTCTTAACCATGGTGACCCGCCCAATCAGCCCGGCATTCTCTTATCACCCTCCCCAGGTTATTAGCATGGCAATTTCCGCTTTATGTGTCATATAGATACCAAGGTATTTGAATCCTTCAGTAGTGCTTTGCAGGTGTAATGGGGGATGGGGGATGGGGGTGGGGTTGGGGGGGGGAATACTATGTCTCCCTGCAGAGCATATAGTATTGTTTTAGCCCAATTAATTCTATTCTAATAACATTGATAAAAGTGATGATGATGATAAGTTGTGATAATTTTAAGCGAGTTTAAGTGATTTTTTTTTAAAGGAAACTATTTTAAACTGTGGTTTATCCTATATGTTTCCTGTAACTGTAAGTATTCAGTAGAGTGTTGTCTGCACTCCTGTTGAACTGGACACATGCCCACCACGTATGTACTTATAGTTTAAAGTTATTTAATTTTGAGATAATGTATTTGACACACACAGTTACCATGGGATCCAGGAAGGATAGCTAATTTTCGCAAAGAAATAAGAACAGAGAAGGGATGGAGCCCCTAAGATGATTGAAGGAAAACAGGTGTCCATTCAGCGTTCAGGATCCTTACAACATAATCTTATAATTTACTCCAAAAAGATTTATTGTGAGGGCATCCTAATAGAATGTGTCTAAGAAAATAATGTGTCAGTCACCTTTTTGAGCCATGCAGTTAGCTTCAGCAGTTGTCATTGTTTCTCATTTGTAAATATTTTAAAGAGGTCCATATTGGATTATGGGCTGCCCAAAATCTTCATTTTGCTAAAGTGGGGGTGATTTTTTTTGATTCATTGAGAATCGGCCAAATATTTTCTCAAGCTGAACAATGGATGCCTATTATGGGATTCTGGGCAATGTGGGTCCTGTTTTTCTTTTAATTTTGATGGTGGGTTTTGAGGATTTAGGCCTTAGTATGTTCTAGACCATAGTTGTGCAGTGGTCTCCACACAGTAATTTAGTTGCTAGGTCAGAGCCTTAGAAAGTGTCAACCAGTAATGCAGAAGGAGACCAGAGGGTTTCCTACTTCTGGTGGGGGGAGAGAATAGCATATGTCCTCCCGTCTGCAATAACATTACTCCACAAGGGGTCCCATGTGTCAGGCAAACAGCACACAAGAACCTCACAAGAAAGAGGTAAGTAGTATGATCCTAAAGAAATGGAAACAATTTTGTTTTTGTTTGTAGGACCCTCACCGCCCAGTTGGTGGCATGCTTCATCATTGTGTTTCATCCTGCTCCTAAAATCAGAATGGGCTCAACCATATTCCAGGGAGCACTTTGGATAGTCTCCTGCCAGGGTGATAGAATAATTATACCTTGAAACACCTAGGTCTATTAGTGGGGTTCTTGGTATGATTAAAAACAGTACTGAAAGGGTGGTGTCTTGGAAATAATGATCCTACACCATACATTGAGGTGAAATGTTTCATCCCTAACATTTGCCACCCATGCGGTCCCAGGCTTTCATCAGGACTAAATCGTTGTAATGCCCCGGAAATGTCTTGTATGAATTTGTCAATAGGCCTAACCACTCAAAGGACAAATACAAACATGTAAACATACAAATGTTAAAATTGCCCTTTCACCAATGACTTACTTGTCTTGGATCCTGTACGGAAATAATGGATTCATCCTGGTATTAAGCTTTCCATTCATTTCTGTAGTGTTAATTTACAGCATACCCCATTTAGTTATCACGCAGCACCCTAGAAGACATTTTTTCTATGTTTATTGTTATTGGATAAAAACAAATAAAGACAGAACAAAGGACAAACATTGGTCATGTGCTGCCAAGTCTCCTGTGACACCGTTGTGCCCTGTCTCCTCCCCGATGGCATGCGGGAGAGAGAATGTTAACCATTTACATTAGGCGGTTGGCGAAATGCAAACATTTCCAGAGAGATTGCCCCATCAGAGTGTACTCACACATGCATGTTTGGGTCAGTAGTACATCATGGGGCTTGTGGTTTTAGAGGCCTGCTTAGAGACCACACATTCTAGGAACACCTAACAGAATATGTGTATTGAAGCGATGGAGGCTAATTAGATATTGAGGTTTCATGGTGTTAAAAACCCAGTTTGAAATTGCCAAAAGAAATCAGGAGAATGTTATATTGTTCTGTACCTTCCACTCATGACTTCTAACATAATGTATTTAAGGAAGCTAGTGAAAGGTATGCAATATATCTCTTTCAAAACATTAAAAACACACTTTTCACATATGTGTTGGTACTAGATTCAGTGGAGTTTTTTTTTATTTTTTTTAAAGATTCTAGACAGATGATTTTCGTCTTCATTTAAGAATTTTTTGCATGAGTTAACCAGTAGCAAGGTTTTTCTGCTATAATATTTAAATTGATTGTAAATGAGTTTCACGTAGACATGTATTTTGTGATAATTATACCCAGGTTCACGTGGACATTCTGGGTTGCTATTGTATTTGTTCAGTGTTAGTTTCTACATGCCGTATATAGTCCATACTTTGCTCCCACCACATTGAGTCGGAGCTTAGACTGGTTTCCACATTTGGGCTATGCTCAGACATGTGACCAACAATAGGTGAGAGAACATTTTGCCCATTGGAGTAGTTGGGGGATATGCTCTGTATGTCCCTTGGTCCCCTAGAAGAATGGAAAGGCTTTTTTGGGGTAGGGCTATGTTGGTTATGGCTCAGATCATAGTGAGAACCTCCTGCCAGAAGGAGGCATGACCACCTGGTATGTATGAGGGTACCTCAGGATCCACAGCCCTTCAGCAAAGGTCTGACCTACCAATAATCTTATGAAGGAGCACAGGAGTGAGGTATGCGCTCTTTGTGGTGTAGACTTATTGAGGGTTTTGTGGACTTCCCCCCAAAGAGCAGTCCAGGTCTCTTCTGAAATGTTAGTTTTTAGATCCCTCACCCGTTGTTTTACGCATGTATGCTTTTTTGTGGGGGGTGAGAGCTAGTATGTCTCTGCAGAGCCAGGTGATGCCCCTCTGACCTATATTATTGCACTTTATGGGTGTTATCTCTCATGACATTACAGCTCATATAGTTCCCCCTCCCACCAAATGCAGGACCTGCATTAGTCTAAAGGCTTCGCATCTATCCAGGCTAAGATTCGAAACTCTGTGTCCTTGAAGAAGAAGAAGTGGGGTGATGGGGGTGGGGGAGTTTGGTTCTGATTCTGGGTTTGGAGTTGTGGGTTTGTCATGCTGTGAGGGAAATCTGGTTTGTTCACTATCGGGGTCAAGGAAAAGAGGTAGTAGGGGAATGCTTGCTTATGGAGTATTGCCAATATTCCAAGACTTTTACTGTTGTAGAGAGTAAGAAAGGGGCTCTGTGCCACATTGTGCGAGGGAGCAATAGTAAATGGCCATAGTAAATTATTTAGTGTGATAGTGCAAAATGTTTGTTCTAGCTGTATCCCCTGTTTGCCCTCTGAATCGAATTTCCAGTCCAGGGAAAGGCGTATCTGGGCATTAGCGTGTATGCCGTAACATCTGGGAATCCCAGATCCCCCTCGGCCATGGAGCATTGAAGGGTCTTGTGTGCCAACCACAACAATTAACCTGCCATACAGAGTTGAGCATTTTCTGGCGTATTTTCCAAAGGTTTTCTTGGATGGAGTATGTGGCAGCGTTCGGAGTGTATACAGAAGGAGCATAAAGTTCATTTTGAGGATGTTCAACCTACCCATCCAGGATATCTTGAGTTTGCCCCATTGGTATAAGTCTTTAAACAGAGCTGTGAGTGGTATACGTCTTAAAACAGAGCTGTGATCAAGGGAAGGGCGTTACATTGGTAGATGGTCCAGATTAGAGATGGCAGATTGATGCCTAGGTATCGGATTGTAATTTCTGCCTGTGTGAACCCCTCTGGTGGACTGGTTCTTGCGAGCTGCTATCCCTTGTGATTTAGAGGAATTCTTTTTGAAGCCGGATACCTAAGCAAATCAGTCTGCAACAGTAGTATTGATCTAGTGGGGTCAGTTATGAAGCTTAGGATGTCATCTACAAACAGGGCGAGTTTGTGTTCCCTGTTTTGCACAGTTATCTTGACATACTTGGACTTTCTCTGGATATGTGCCACTAAGGGTTCCATGGATAAGGCAAATATTAGCAGAGATAGGGGCAGCCCTGTCTCGTTCCCCTCGCATTGGGTATATTAGAAGTGTAATTTCCATTGACTTTTATTTTAGTTGTCGGTTATTGATAGCTTGGCTGGATGGACGTTTTCATCTTGGGGATGACATAGATCTTAACTACAATCTTATTTAGGAACGGCCAGCCCACTTTATGAAAGGCCTTCTCTGCGTCGGGTGAGAGAAGTACCATCATCTGGTTATGACGTTCGGCGATTTCTATCATAAGTTACAGCCAATCTTGTGTTATCATTTGCCTGTTTGTTTCTGCCAAACTTACTGTTGGTTAGAAATAAGGCTTGACCATATCCTGTGTAGCTCTTAGACCAAGATGGGGGTGAACAATTTTATGATGCATTAAGATGGGCTGTCGGCAGATGAGAAGAGCAAAGTAGTGAGTTTTTCTTTGGTGTTAGCAGTAAAGTGAGATATGAAACCAACATGGTGTAGGTAACCACTTTGGAAGTCAGAAAGTAGTTTATACGTTTTCAAGAGGTTTAACCAACAAGGAGGTGTAAGCCTTATAAAATGTGGCCCGAAGCTATAGAGACAGACGATTTTTGAGGAGGTAATTATTTATTTTCCTCACATACATCTTCTACTGAGGTGTCCTCTACCAGGAGGCTTAGATTTGCCTCCAGGTGTAGAGCTTGTAGTCTTGGTGGTATTTACTTTGTAACTGTTCAGCTAAGTCTTGGGTGTGAAAAAGGATGGAGTAGTATCATTGGAATGCAGTGTTGGTTTCTTGGTGCAGTACCCCCTCATCGTTTTCTATGGCGTGGATGTAGCTTCGAGTTGCCATTAGGTGGAGCTTATATGCTAGTAGCCTATCTGCTTTGTCACCTTTCGCATAGTAGGTTTGATTGATGTAAAGTTATTTGTTGATCTCTTCCTTCATCTGGATTTGTTCCAGTTTCCCTCTTAACCTACACAATGCTTTTAGGGTTTTTGTCAAGCTCCATTGTTTGTGTCTTGTCTCTGCCTGGGATAAATAGTTGCTCTAAATCTGTTTTCTTTTGTTTTGATAGGTGCTGAAAAGTGGTTGTGTGGGAGATAAAATCACCTCTGAGAATTGCCTTAGCTGCATCCCAAAGGGTTGGGGCTGTCACTTCCCCATTATCGTTTTCAGCCAAGTAGTGTTCTATAGTCTCTGTACCATGTTCCTGCAGGGTTGATTTTCTTTGTCATTTCCTTGATCACACATATCTTCAGGAATGGTTTTTGGGGCATTGTAGTGCTCACCGTTAACCAGGTGGGGGCATAGTATGATAGCGATTGCACATCAATGGAGGAGTCAGGTAATCTTCATAGAAGGCACCTTGCGGTTAAGAAATAGTTGAGGTGAGAGTGGGTTCTGTGGACATTAGAATAAAAAGTGTAGTCTTTCTCTCCTAGGTGGTGGCAAAGGGCACCCATGAGGTGCAAATCCCTTATTCCCCAAGATAAGGAAAGATTCTTTAGTAGTTAATAAGCGGAGTGGACCCTGTGGGTGTGGACTAGAATGACTGGGGTTTCTTCATACTGTTGTAATGTATGGCGGACGAGTGCCTTGAAATGGTTTCAAGGTCCACTGGCATGACTGCTGGAGTGATGCCTCTGTTCCCAATGTTATTCCTCCTGAATAGGTTTTCATGATCACGTTTGTCTTGGAGCCCTGCATGTTACCGGCTTCAGCCTTTCCAGAGCAGGTGGTGTGGTCGATGTTGTCTTCAGCCAGGTCAGCAACCGTGGTCGTCACATGTTGCAGATGGGGGTCTGTTTGGCTATAATGAATGGTCGAAGTCCGACAGGGCTCTATTGAAGTTTTGGCGGGGGACACAAAGAAACTCCTGGAGCAAGGTTTGTCTTCTTTAGTGGCTTTTGCCTGGGAGTCAGTGATTTGGTTATTGTGTGTGTGTGTGTGTGGGTGTGTGGGGGGGGGGGGGTCTGTGTGTGTGTGTGTGGTCCTTGCTGTTGTGGGGCATTCGGTTTCAGGAGTAGATCCTTAATAGTGAAAGCTTGCTGAGTTTTTATTTTATTTGCTGCCATTACCTGATCAGTGTTGGGGCCCTGGGGGGTGTCCAATCTTGGGAGGACAGACTTGTCTTTAGTTGTTGTGTAGATTATGAGCCTGCCGCCCACCATGTTACCTTAAGCTTCTGAGCCTATTGACTTGTGGCCGGGCTCCTTTGCGTAGCCCTGGGGAGTCTGGTAATTGGAGGCCTTCTTTTTTTTTGCAGGTGCCCCCTATATTGGCTGTTAGGGACCTAGGCGATGTCTGTTTCCCAGTCACGCATGGCCTTGTATGGCGCAGTTTCCGTCCTAGGCTGGAGCCTTTGTTGTAAGATAGGCTTGGTGTCCTCTGCTTCCTGTCTGCCCCTAGTAAGTAGGTTGGGTGCCTCGGATGGACCAGTCTTTCCTGAATTTCTTATGCTAAAAGACAATTTGGAGTTTGTTACTAACCGTGAACCCAGTCGAAGCAGTCTTGACAGCTCCATGCAAGATCGGTATTTCAATCAGATTGTCTGTCTTGTTCCCTTGCGAGGCTCTGGCTAATGTTGGTCATATTTATAAGGGGAGGTGCTGATAGGATTTGTGATGCTATCTCATCAGAGAAAGCCACACCTGTTTCTACTGCCATAGTTTGACAATTTTGTTGAGAATTCCTGTTGTGTGAAGTGATTGTTGGTAATTAATTAACTGTAAAAGAATACTGGTGAATATTTCTTCTGCCTCAGTCTTACTTTATGCAGTGCTTGACTTGGCCCTTATTGACCCTACAGCTGTATGATGCTCACTATATATCATAACCATTATCGCCAAAGACCAGAGGATCACCCACTAAGACTGGGGAAGGGAGTGGAGAAAAAGAGGAAAAGAATAAGATATGACCTCCCGTCTGCAATAACTGTACACCAAAAGGTATCTTAAATGTTTATCACGCAAACAACACACAAGAACCCTGCAAGAAACTGCTTGACCCTAAAGAAATGGAAACAATTCTTGTTTTGTTTGTTTGACCTTCACCCAACCTGCTAGTAGCATGCTTCATTGGGTCTCATCCTAGTTCCTGAAAACCAGGATGGGCTCAACCATATCCCAAGTAGTACTTTGGATAGTTTTCTGCTGAAATCTTAAAATAAAAATACCTCTGAACACCTTGGTATCCCTTTATTATTGCTGTGAGTAAAACAGTACTAAAAGGGTGGGGGAAAGGGGGGTGCCTTGGATATAATGGCCCTACAGCCTACATTTATTCAACATGTTACAGCCTTAACATATGTGGCCCATGGGGATCTGTGCTTTCATCAGGACCACATCAGTATAGTGCCCTGGAAATGTCATATAAATTTGTCAGTAGGCCTGGCCTGACTCTGGAGAAATACAAACCCGTTCAACATGTAAATCTACAAAGTCCAAAATCACCCTTTCAGCAGCAAAGTTCTTCTCTTGGATCCTGTAAAGAAATAATTATGGATTCATGTTATTATCAAACTGTTCATACATTTCTGTAGTGTTAATTTGTAGCACATGCATTTAGTAATCCAGCAGCACCCTGGAAGATTATTTTTTTTATAATTGGCGATATTGGATAAAAACAAAGATAGAACAAAGGAAAAACTATGGTCGTGTTGATAAACACATGTCCATGATGGCTCAGCCTATGCAAAAAGTGAAAAAAAGGTTATACAGTAATTATACAGCCACATGCGAAAAATGCCTACCCTGAACTGTAGGGAACATATGTTACATAGGAGGAGTGGGGCGCATCCCCTGTAGTCACACATTGTAGCAACATACGAAACATATTTTCAAGTCCGGAGAGAAATTTGTCAGGAACCCAGTGAAAAACATGTATGGGAGAGAAGTATAACCATTTACAAACAGCCACGTCCGTACTTACTCTTACCAGTTTGTAGTCTAAATGGAGGCCTCTTCACTCACTTTAACAAAGATACCATGTCTCCCATAACGCCTAGTCGTGCCCCTGTCTCCTCCCCGATGGTGAAAGGGAGAGAGAATTCTGACCATTTGTATTAAAGGGTTGGCAAAATGTTGAAGTTTCCAAAGAGTGCTGCATTAGAGCTTATTTGTGCTTGCACGTTTGAGTCAGTAGAGCCTTATGGGACTTGTGGTTTTAGAGCCCTGCCTAGACACTGTGCATTCTAGAAACATCAAGTGAAACGTTTGTAATAGAGGGACGGAGGCTAACTAGAAATTGCGATTCATGGTGGCAAAGACACAGTTTGTGCTTTTCAAAGGAAATCGGAAGGAAAATGTTATATTCGGTTTGCTTCCACTCGTGATGTCTAACATAGTGTATTTAAGGGGACAATGAAAGGAAAGAGGTATGCAGCATACCTTGGTTCAGTGGGTGCATTATATTCATTTCTGAAAGTTATCCTTATGAACCCCATAAGTAACGTTAGCGGCCTAAATAATCACAGTGAATCAAGGATACAGATTTGAAAAAACAGAGCAGAAATGTATCCCCTAGTATGTCATCTGTGGGGATTGTGTGTAAATAGGTGTGACCTTGAGTTTTAAGAACCTTTATAGATCTATATTTTCCAGGACAGTGGGGAAAATCTTAACGTGCAAGCTCTGTAAGAAGCACAATCCCTTTCACTGCCCAGTCCCTCCAAAATAGTGTTTCCCCTTAAATCAATGCCTGTTGGGTATTCCATAGCGAGAGGTGCACCGAATATTTAATTTTTGTTACGTAGGTTTAGATTGTGCTTACTTAAGGCGGAGAGAACGTTGTCCAATATTTTTTGTGCCCTAATATGTCTTCTGGTGCTGGTTGATATCAGATAGTGTGCCTAGATCAAATCTTGCTAGGATAGTAGTCAGTGGGTTCGCCTGTGAGAATTGCTTGACAGCCATTAGAGGCCTTGCCTTGCGAGACAAGCAGTTTGATATCTTTAGAAATCTGATAGTTTGTAACTTCCTAGACGTTTTGGTAGTTGTAAGTGGTTAAAGAATTTCTTGGCTTTTGTTACTACCAAATCAAATCCAAAATGAATACATTAAGTATTTTACTTTACAAAATTTGTCAGATAAACAGGAAGCAACTAATAGGAAATTAAAAAGCAGTGATATCATAATTTTACTGTTTTGACCCTATCCCACGAAGCAACAAAGTGGGGGACTATTGATCCAGGAGTTGTTGGCAGATTTCAGTGTTGGCTTTTGATTGTATTTAAGGAATCATTAATATTAAATTCAACCGAATATGGCATACTTTATCTGTAATTTCTCCCATTTCAAGTCTGTATTGGCTACAAGTGAGCATTGGTACAGTTTATTTTTCTGTGTGATCCTTCAAACTGTATCTTGAAACTTTAGCATATTGAGCTATCATCTATCCTATAGCAGTGATTAGCTTCTTATTCTTGTTTGCTAAAAGAAGCAAAGGTTTGATCAGCATACGCTTCCCACATGTAGAGTTCTGTTTTGAAACGGAAAACTGATATTAAGGGATTTACTCTAAATCCAATTAGATCAAGTTGTATATCTAGCAAAAACAGTAAAGGGGATGAAGACACAATTGTCTTGTCCCTTGCTGTAAAAGAAAACTGCTTGAGAGTGAACCATTGATTCTGATTTCAGTGGAGGAATTTTTGTTCAAGGCGTAGACCTTTCAGATGAAGTTCTCTCCCAACAAAAACCTAACAACCACTGCACACAAAAGCCTTGGATACCTTATCAGAGACCTTTTCTATGTCAAGTGCCACAACAGTTGTCGGGGATATTCAGCCATTTGGCTTTCTTAACAACATAGTTTGAACACTGTAATGTTGTCAGGGCAATTTTTTTCCTCATAAATCCCTCATGAGTGTGTTGAATTAGAGGGTCTGGGATTGGTTCCAAATTATTGGCTGGGATTTTTAGATGTTTTACTGTCTATGTTAATAAGGGAGATTGGTCTGCAGTTCTTTGTAGCTAATGTAGCTTTCTTTTGAAATTATCTCAGATTGTTTCCATAGCAGAAATTGACACAATTACAGAGTTTGCATAATGGTCAATAGTAATTTAGGGGATTAAGGATTACCTCCTTTGGTGTGGGAGGAAGCCCAACAGGACATTGGTCTTTCTCTATTTTAAAGGAATATATAGTGTTAATTATTTCCCATTTGTCTAATGGTTTGTTGACAACTTCTCTCTTGTCTGGGGTATGGTAGGAATTGGTAGGTCTTTAAGGACTTGAATTATGGGTTTAGTGCCTGAGTAAAGGTGATGGTAGAATCTGTCAAGTACATTATAGATCTTTATTTTTCAGGAGAGTGGGGAAAATCTTAATGTGCAAGCTCTGTAAGAAGTACAATCCCCTTAACTGCCCATTCCCTCCAAAATAGTGTTTTCCCTTAAATCATTGCCTGTTGGGAAATGCCATAGCGAGAAGTGCATGGAATATTTAATTTTTGTTAAGTAGGATTAGATTGTGTTTACTTAAGGTGGAGAGAACGTTGTCCAAGATGTTTTGTGCCCTAATATGTCTTCTGGTGCTGGTTGATATCAGATAGTGTGCCCGGATCAAATCTGTCTAGGATAGTAGTCAGTGGGTTTGCCTGTGAGGATTGCTTGACAGCCATTAGAGGTCTTGCCTTGCGAGACAAGCATTGAGCTTCTGGCAACTCTATTTTTCAATGAACATTGAGCATAGGTAACGATATAGAGCCCTAAATAAAACCATTGTACTGACTTTTTTTTAAATATTGTACATATCTTGTAGGTAACAAAGAAATAACCCTCTCAGATCCTGATATTGACATACCTTTTTAGTCGGGATACTGAAATAGCATACTTATGCAGACATTCATACAAAAGACAGCTCATAATATTGAGGGGTCAGAGGTAGAGTGGATCAAGAATAGCGTTGCAGGACAACTAGATTTAGTGAATATTTCAGAATACATATAGGAATCCAACACATGTGGCTCATCAAAGAAATTTGTTTTACCTTTATGCATTATCATGAACAGTGCTGGGCCAGCAAAGTAGAACAGGATAGAAAGGTCTCTCAGGGATTTCCATTGAGAAAGGAATACTTTTCTTTGCTTGATAGTTACTTTGGAGTAATTGTGGGTGGCACTAGTTTTGGATTCGTGCCAAAAAATATTGTGTTTTTTTTTCCTCATGTGTGCAATGATACTCTCAGCGGTTAAATCTTAGAGGCTTGAAGAAGATAGTTTTTAGATTGAATCCTTTTTAGATGTCCTCAACAAAATTCTGTGAGCTCTCACAATTTCAAATTTTCCATCAAATTTGAAATCCTAAAGCTTGAAGGATCCACGTTTAAAGAAAGGCAATATAGAGGTTGCTGTATCCTCTGAGCCCTCAGGAAGAACAAAAATTCTTGGCTACCTCTTCTATTTTAGTCGTATAGAACTGTGATCTGTGACTCAAGTACGTTAATTTTGATTGCAGTGCTTTAGTGTTTTAGTTTATCATCCTCCAAATGCCTAATTCTTGCCTCAGTTCTGGCTTCTCTACGTACATCTTTGCGGAGATCCTTCTTCATGCCAATAATTTCATATTCCATTGTGTATGTGTACTTTTCTGTAGATTGTGCCAGGTCATGTAATAATTGATGCCAGCCTTTGTTAAATCAGGTTTTAGAGCACTTGTCTCCTATGCCTTTTAAACAGTGATTCTGCAGCTCCAGCCTTCTAAATAGAACACTTCTGTCTGGTTTTAACTTCTCTTCTGTCCTTAGTTTCTTTCTCTTTGGGTTCCGCCATGTGCAGATTAGTGCCTCAATAACGTTTTACAGCAGTTTGTGTTATCAAAAAAGAAAGAAGCAGGTGTTCTTGTATAGTATCATACGTTAGGTGGTGTTTGTGCAGTATTCTACGTACTGTATAAGATGCAAAGTGGAAAATTTGAATGCCAAACATTGGCTTGCTGGACCAGGTGCTGTTTTGTAGTCACTAAGTTCCTCAGAAGGCACAAGATTATCAGCTTCCACCAGTGGTGTAATGTTGTGATTAATAGTCAATCCAGGGTTGTTGTGGCAACTTTTATGTCGGTACTGGAGGTTCAGCAATCGAAACCGTAAATCGGGCGCTGCCAGTGATGTAGGGGTATAGTTAACAGACAATCCAGGAATGCCTTGGCTATATTTGAGTCCGTAATCGAGGTAATGCAGATTTCCAGTTATGCAGCGCATCGGAGTGCACATTGTGAGTCACAAATGGGTGTACTCTCATACTTTACAAATCACTCTCTAGCCAAGGCACTCTTCTGTTCGTACTTAAAATCATCTCTGCTACCATCGTATAAACCAGTGAGTGCTGACCCTGCATCAAAACCACCTTCACAAATAGCATTCGCTTGGTGAGCTAGGGAATGCAGTGGCTAATCTTTCAGTGTCTGGATTCAGTGCAGGTGGGCTTTATGATATTAATGCTCGTGTGCAGATGTTTTTTAATTACCCAATCCACAGCTAGTAGATTGGTCGAGTGTCATTTTTGTTTTTAGAGTAACAGACTTAAACAGCATTTAATGATGGTTGACGAGGCATTACTTAAATGCTTTCGTTTAGGTCCCTGGTGGCAACAGATTTGATAAGCGAGCTGTTTCGAATTAGTCGTTATGAATTAAACACTTTGGGTAAAGTCTAGTGAATGCTAAGTTGGGATCCTTTGGTTGCTAGAGTAATACAAATGGAGTAGGTATGATTTTGAACTCTTTAACTGTCTCCGAGAATCGCAGGAGCATTGTGTGAGCATTGGGAGGTTGTGCAGCAAAAGTTAGAGAACCATGGCATATGGCCCGGATAATGATGCATTTCTATTAAGGCAACGCGTACCTCCTCTGACATTATAATTAGGGCTCACGATTTTAGGGCATCCTTTTTTTTTTTTTAGACATCTCCGTCTGTAATTAACTGTATTTATTTTTGCTCTTTTTATTGGCACGTTCCAGAGTTATTTTGTTCTGTGCAAAAATACTTAAACTTGTATCTTTCCACATTTACTCAGCTCATAAAGGGACACTTTTAACTTGATGCCTCGTGGATTTTAGTACTATATGAAGCCATATGTAATGTGTCATCCAAATGCAATACACTCATTGGCATTCACATTTTAGTGCACATGAACATCTACAACTGTTTAAAGCTTTAGTGGAAAATGTGTCCCTTTATTTAATTCCTTTGTCTGCAGTCAGCACTGCTTTTGGCCTAGCAGTCATGATACACAACATCATAGATCACTCAAAAGAAAATCGTTTTTTTGTAGTTTTCCACATTTAAAAATAATTACAGAGAGATATGTTTTTTCTGCTGTATTTACCTGTTAAAAAAAAAAAAATAGAAAACTGGGAGCCTTAATTATAATGTTCTGTGACTGGACTTAAATGTTGCTATTCAGGCTAGTAGGTCAGGCAGGCACCATTTTGTTTGCTTTAAATGAGGCTTAGATATGTGGACCCCAGAGAGGTAAAAATCACTTTTTTGTACTCTGAATGAATGCCTGAAAGTTTCTCATGGTTTGTGGGACATTGAGCCTCAAAGCTTGAGTACAGGCGCTGCCGCCCTGTCGTTCTTTGACTGCTCCCTTTGAATGGAAGGACTGTGCAAGTTGTATGTTGTTGGGATGAACCCAGTCAGTGGAATTATCTGAAGGTGTATGTTATTTCACAAAAAAAAATAACAATTTCATGGACTATGAATACTGAGAAACCCTTTCACCTAAACTGCTTAATGGGAATTTTCAGAATGAATGTAATTTACATTGCCATAGAAACCAATTCATAGAATGTCCTTTTGGTTGAAATTTGCGTTTGAATGCTTATTTCTTACTTGTGAATACAATGGTTGCAGAACTAGTTTTTTCTGAGATATTTATTTCAGTGCTTTACTTTAGGGGAAAATAGTTCATATTTATAATTTTAACACTGTCAAACAAGAACCTCGGATGCTTTTAATTTGTTGATCCATTGCCACCCATAAACACCATCCATCGCTGACCCCTCACTAACCGTAAGCATCATCAATCCCTGCCCCCTTAAATTCCTCATTACACTCCTCTCTGAACCCTAAAAGCCCTTTCTACCCCTGAAATTCCACCATCCCTGAAACATAAAATCTCTCACAACCCCTAACTCCACAAGTTGCTGGACTCTAAAATCCCCTTGCGATACCTAAACCCCACCCATCCCATACCCTTAGAACACCTCAGCACACCCACACTCCCCATCACAGAACCCTGAAAAACCCTCACAGTCCATAAACACCAGCCATCCATGACCTATACAAACTTATCACCCTAAACTACTCATCACTGAACCCTAAAACCCCCTTTCTACATCTAAATTCCACCCATTCCTGAATTCTTAAAACCCCTCACCACCCTAAACTCCACCCTATCCTGAACCCCAAAAACTCTTCCACTACATTCCCATACTTAAACCTTAAAAACCCTCACAAGCCCTAAACTCCCCCATCCATGACCCCTTACACTCCTTAACATCCTTACACTCCACCCATCCCTGAAACATAAAAACACCTCACACACCTAAAGACCACTCATCCGTAAACCCTAAAGGACCCTCACTATCCCTACACTCCACCCATCCCTGAACCCTAAAAAATACTTTCTATGCCTGAACACCAGTTATTCATGACCTCCTAAAAAACTCGTCACCCTAAACATTACCCATCCCTGAACCCAGAAACCTCACAGTAATACTAAACTCCACCCAGGTTTAATTTTATTTTTGTATTTTTCCTTAAAAATTAACTTTCCTGTGAAGTGTTGCCTTTAATTTTCGTTTTTTTGTATTTCTTTAAAAATTGTCTTTCCTTACAATTGGATTTCTATGATTTAGTTTCCTCCAAAATGGTTTCTCAGTTTTCATTCTCCATTGATTCACACATGACCTTTTCTGCTGCTGGGAGTCACCAGGATATTCCCTCACAGCAGAATATGAACACAGATGCCGAGCAGAGAATGATTTAAGACGTGCGCTGAGAAAATTTAATCTATTCTCTACTCTTTTCCTAAGGCTTTGGGACACTTAGTTGCAGCACCCACATGACTTCCCATGACTTCCAAGTGGCACAGAATAGGCTAGTGGGTGAAACCAAGGCAGCTAACATGCTTGCTGTCAGTTCTTTTTGCTGTATATGTAGGAGAGAATGGTTGTATTTACAATGTCTCCATTACAATTCTTGGAATAAGTTGACTGTTAACAGTTTTGGGTACTCTTCTTTTTGCATCCTACAATAATCTGTTGTTGCAACACATCTTCTTGTTGGTTAATGCATACAGAGTTCTTGGTGTGTTTTTAGTTTAGTGTGTTAGTTGGTGCTTCCAGTTTTGTTATATTTTTGCATACATCTGATTAAGAGAATTAATGTCTTCCTTGATCCTTCTTCACCGGAAGAACCCAGAGTGTCAGACCCCCGCTGTTCACCTCGGCTCCCAAATAAACTTGCTGCTTAGTACCCCAGTGATCCTCACTAAGCCCGACTCTCTTCAACATCTACATGGCCCTGCTAGCTAAAATCAGCAAACTGCACTGCCTAAACATCATATCCTATGCCAACGATACCCAACTGGTCCTTTCCTTAACCAACAACCCTTCAACAGCCAAGAGAAATTTCCACAACGGAATGAGAGCAGTCACTGCCTGGATGGAAACCAGCTGCCTCAAACTCAACATGAAGAAGACTGAGATCCTTGTAATCGGGTCCACCCCATCTGCCTGGGATGACTCCTGATGGCCAACAGCCCTAGAAAACGTCCCCACCGACCATGTACGCAACCTGGGCATTATCCTGAACTCCACTCTCTCTGTGATCCGCCATGTCAACGCCGTCTTATCATCTTGCTTCCACACCTTTGGGAGGTTTTCAGATGGATCCTCACCGAGACAAGGACGATCACCCGCGCACGTGTCAGCAGCAATCTAGACTATGGCAGCGCACTCTGCGTGGGCATCACAAAGAAGCTCCAAGCAAGGCTACAGAGAATCCAGAACGCAGCAGCCAGACTTATCCTGGACATCCCCCGCCGCAGTCACATTGCCACCCACCTCAGAGACCTGCACTGGCTCCCGTTTGACAAACGCATCACCTACAAGCTACTGACACACACCTACAAGGCCCTGCACAACATAGGACCGGCCTACCTCAACCACTGCCTGACCTTCTACACGCCCACCGGGCAGCTCTGATCCTCCCAACTCGCCCTCACTGCCACCCCCAGAATCAGGAAGCACACAGCTGGAGGCAGATCCTTCTCTTACTTCGCAGACCAGACATGAAACACACTCCCACTCAACCTCAGACAGGCCACCTCGCTGAAGCAGTTCAGGAAGGATCTCAAGAACTGTCTTTTCAAGTGAGCAGCATGCCCGCAACAGCACCTTGAGACCTCACTGGTGATAAGCTGTGCTTTACAAGTGATTGGTTGAATGGTCCAGACATGCTAGAATAATGTTAGTAGCAAAATACTGGTTTGCTTAACTTACGTTTGTGCTCTTTTTTGTGTAAAGATCTATTGGTGTTGCCTACTGCAGACCTCCGCCCTTTTGCTGAAACTTTTTGTCCTAGAATTATGTTTTTGTTCTTGGTTTCTATTTACCAGTGTCCCAACTTTCTGGCCCTTGAGTTACTTTTCATTCTGATGTATGAAATTGTTCTGCTCCTTGGTCTAGCCTTGCCTTCCAGTGCCATGCCCGTGATGGCATCTTGTGTTGCAGAAACTATCTAACCTAGAATATACTGTTCATGTTAGCCTTTCCAGCCCATTGCTCTGTTTACAGTCCCTTTGATTTACAGGAGCCAAAGTTCAGTATCCGAATGTTTAAAATCCCAACTCGTGTGCTGCTGGTTGCAGGCTTACCCGTCAAATGAAAAAATCTCAAGAGTTTTACCAAGCCTTTTTCTGAAGCTTACTCAAGCCGAAAGAGGACACCACTTGGTGGAAATACCGACCTCTCCTGCTCGTTTGAAGCAACTCCCTGTGCTGAAAGAACAACACTGAGTGCACACAATCTTTCCATGTGAAATAGAACGACTGCCATTTATAACAAGGAAGCCCAACAGCCTATTTCCAGACCGGTTGTGGAGGTGGTCACTTTTAGACTGGTTCCTATTTATGGATGTTAATTTTCTATTTAATTTTCCAGAATTCTCACAAACTAATCCCCATTTGAGCTGGCTTAGTAGAAAAGCAGTTGTCCGTTTACTAACCGTTATTTAATTCATGTGAAGACTAAAGACTGTTTTAAAGGTGTCCGTTTGTTGTCTTCTGTGTTTGTATGTGCCGTGTGAAGTCTGAAACGCATCTGATGTTTAAAGTATGACATGGTATGTAATTGGTAAGAATCCTGATAGTTTACATATTTGAGAGGGAGCCGTTTGACAGCTCCTAGTTAAGAATGGAAAGCTAGAATAGATGAAATAATAATGCTCTCTATAGACTGCAATATGACTTTAATCCTCAAAAGTATGTGAATCTTAGAAGTCTCACTGTAATGTTTTTTTAACTGGGCTCGTTCACAAGAGACAGCCGAAAAGTGAAGTTGCCTCATTTTTGCGTGCTGCATGGCTTGATGTTTGTACTCTGGTACCGCAGGAGAGGTTGTCAGCGCCAAGTAGCAAGGCCAATTCACAGAATAATACACTGGAATTGTGCATTGCTGTTCTACTGATTCCGTCAACATTTCTGACTATGAAACAAGACTTGAAAGTACCATTACCTGGAGAAAAAGTTAATACCCCTATCGGCCCCCCCACTTCGCGATTTATTTAACATAAAATAGGTATTTTTCCTGGTTAAAGCAGCATTAGTGATTTTTTTTTTAATGTATTATCATCACAAACAAATGAAAACACAAAACAAATAGGAGCCAGATGTGTATGGGCAGGAGAATACAGGCCAATTTATGTGGCGAGCACAGTCCCACTGAACAAAACAGAGAAGCAATCCAAACAAGTAATTCACAATCGAGCCATTCAGGTAACCGCTAGCACAGCAATTCTCTGCGCTGTCCCGGCACCAGGGTGCGGCATCAATACCATAACTCCATCCCGCTCATCTCAAAAGCACTCAGGCACCTGGCTATTATCATTCACTCAGCAGAGGTCTTATTCATCTGGACCTCAGCAGTTGTGGCTGGGGACAGCAGCGTCGGCACTTCCTCCGGTGAAAGTGACACAAAAAGCGCTGCTTCAGGTAAAAACCTTCCCCAGCAGTCCAGTTTAGGGAACTGGAGGTAATATCGGGACTATATACACCCCTCACCACCCATCAAATTGTCGCTCTCACAATCTGCCCATAGTGAACTCCTTACTCCATTTGCCCAGCTCGGGTCCAGTGGTGGACTTCCAGCTCATAGTGAGTTGCAGTCGAGCAAGTATGAGAGCTAGAGCCGCAAACCTGTCCATCACTTTCCGGGCTCCACTTCAAGCATGCAAGCCCAGTAAACACAGATGTGGCGAGCAATCAAAGTATTTGTCATTTAGGGCTCTAGAGAGCCTCTCTGCAAGGCGGCACTTGCCTAGCAAGGTTCTGCCGGCCGGGGATGAAAATCCAGCATTTATCTTAACTGTTGGGTGGCATCCGAGCCACACTGGCCTGCAGAAGAATACTCACGGTGTGCTGCACATTTTGACACCATTGTTGCCAGAGAGAGGGTGACGCAAAACTTGTGCTGTGATGCCGGGCGTGGTGCAGCCTGTACGCGCCTACGCGCGGCCTACTGTGTCTGCTTTCACAGGAGCAGGCCCTGGGATGCCAGCGCCTGCTTGTGGGTCCGAAGTGCTGGAGGTCTGATCTCCAGGCCTGAGGTGTATTGTGGGCGAGGGCCCGCGACCGTAAGAAGCTCAGAGGGGCCGGAGCAGAAACCGTTCCGAGGCCCCAAGCAGAAACATGCCGGATAGGGTGCGAAAACCAGAAATGGCGGGGAACCGGAAGCGCCATACCAACCCCCCCAACCCCCACCCTGCGCCCACCCCCCCCGTTCCGGCATGTCACAAGTGGGGTGCAGGGTGGAAACGGAAAGCGGGGGGCATAAAAGGAAAGATGGCCCAATAGGGCCAATGCATTTTTTGAACTGACCCCAACAGGACCCGAGGGCCGAAGGGGGATTGCAAAGGAGCTGCCCGGCACGAAACCCCAATACGTATCAAGGGCGGCCGGTACTCAGAAGGGCACTGACCAGTGTGAGGCTTCCACATACTTGAAAAAGGGGGGGGGGGGCTATAACCCTATCCTGCCCAGGGCCAACCACTAATCATAAACACAACAGAGCGGCAGATAGGGACAAATACACTGATTAGTTAAAGAAAGCAGTACTCAATTCTATTTTTCTTGGGGTAATTTCTTTCCCTTATTTATTTCAATTATTCTAAAAAAAAAGGGAGGGTCAACTATGGTTGTACAGTAAACCTTAAAACACTACATCATTACAAACATACATACTATATGCAAAACATCAAAATATACAAAATGACACTCACAATTATGACAACTGATTAGATCTCTGAAAATTGACGGTATACAAAACACAAAAGAGAATTATGCCCCACATATTTTCATTGTGGTCACTATCATGAGATTAGAGTTTTAATCCACTCAAAATGCTATGGATGTGGGCTTTTACTGCACTTAGCTGTCACAAACCTATATATTTCTTTCCACAGGTATTGTATGGTGCATCTCAAGTCTCTTAATTATAGTGTATTGTTTAACAAGCCCACAAACTTGCAGGGGAAATGTCAACGCGTTTCGGCCTCGTCAATCAGGGCCTCGTCAGGACTGGAGAAGGGCAATACCATCTCTCTAAAAATCAACAACAAGCATAAATTTGTACCATTCATGTGGTGTTATATTAGTAAGTATATCAGTAAAGCATAAGCCAGTGTCATCAAAAGCCATGTGTGTCCCGTCTTTCATTATTTAAGTCCACTAGCACCACTGCGTGGAAGGGTGATGTCGATTACTATAATTATCAGTGTACTAAAGGCTATTTCTCCAGTGTAGAGCATGTTTTCTATTGTCAATCAACATGCATTGATTACAAATAGACCACCAACCGTGACTTAAATATTTGCTAGTTACCTTGAATTCATTTGAACAAGAGCTGCTGGAAGTTATAACCTTATTTACTTCTGCAGAGCCGTTTATTATCCAGAATAAACTGGCCATGGAAACTATACTGGGCGCCGGACACCAAACTCAGTCTAAAAGACAAATACGGAAGCTCTTAACTATGCATAGAAAGCCACTTCAATTCGTATGCCTGCGCCGCCATCAAGCCTCAGACTTACCGCAAAACAGTATCCGCATGCATGTCTAAGAAACCTGACGTCTGGGAGAAACTTGCTCTACCTCCGCGTCTGTATTGTGGCAACAACGCGCACCCGAATGTGTGAGGCTTCCAACAAGCACATTCGGCACCCGCTCCTTCAGGATAGGGGCGGCAACCACAGCATCGCGTCATGGCATGTAGGCGGAAGGCATAAAAGTGATCGGGAGGTGGAGCTCCAATGCCTACAAAGGTTACATTAGAAGGAAACATAGAGAAGAACAGAACTAGCTACACAACAAACCCTCACTGTCCCCCCCCCCCCCCCCCCCCCCCTCCTCCACATGCAGGTGATTACAGAACAGCATGGGTGATCGGGCACTCTTTTGTACACAGAACCCAAACCTGGTGGGAGCCAGGTGGCCCCATGATGGGACAACGCCTGCAACAGACAAATATAAAATGGTTTGGTTTCCCAGGCATGAAATGGGAACATTTCCAGGACAGACTAGGGGATGTCCTAGCCTCCCAACCCCCCGATCCAGACGTGGTAATCATACACCTGGGGGGCAACAATCTGGCACAACTAGATAGGAGAGTTTTGTTGGAAAACATTAGGGTGAACCTCGCGGCAGCAGCAAGGTGCCTGGGCAAAGCCGCATTGATTTGGTCAGAAATCATTCCCAGACAGAAGTGGAGAGGGGCCACTTCTGCGAGGGCATTGGAAAAGTCACATAAAAAATTGAATGTTGCAGCAAAAAAGTTCTGTGTCCAAAACGGCAGGGAGAGTATCAGACATGGGCTTATGAACCTGCAAAGACCGGAATGCTTTGGCAAGGATGGGGTACCCTGTCCCCCCAGGGAACGGAGGTCTTCTGGAAAAACCGATGGGCAGCCTTGCAGCTAGCAGGCTCCGAATAAATCAGACAAGAAAGAGGGGAGCCGCCTTTGAGCGGTAACCAAAAGGCGGCGTGGCGGAAAGGAGAGATAAAGAACAACAAAGGCCACACCCAACGCAGCGGGGTGGCTGGGCTACCTACCTTGGGATGCCTCTCGGCAGGATAAGGCAGTCGGGGGAGGTACTCGGAAACACGGCACTCGCAGCCTGGGTCCGCCGGAGAGCTAGACACAAGGACTAAACAAGGTAGCGAGTTAAGCCTAAAGGGAAACGAGTACCCTCCTACATAAAAAAGGAATAACGGCATAGGACCAAAACGCGACACTGTTTGAAAGCAAAGGAGTGAAGGGCATGTAACAGGAAAGTTGTCATCAAGCATAAGGTTGTTAAGATACAAAGCGGTGTATGACACAAATGTACCAATGGGAATCACAAACACGGGGTCTGCTAACCTCATGGGAGACATAGCGTTATTGACAACTTCTAATTGCTTATAACAATGATATGACATAATGATTTATGACCCTCATAAAAGCAGGGCAGACATGCTGTAAACCAACATTTAATAAAACTGTGGCCAACATTTTGCCAAACGAATAACTGACTGTTGTATAATCATTGTGGAAATGGGCCGGCTGGAGGGGTTTTGAGAAGGGGTGAGGACATCTGTTGCCTGGGACTCGCGGGGGGAGCCCGCTTGGAGGTGCTGTAGCCTCTTCCCCCAGAGGCTGGACCCTGTGGAGGAGGTGCCCGTGGGCCTCCCCCGACAAAGTATTGACATCACCAGTACTGCCATCTTTCTGCTGCAGGAATTCCATCTTACGGAGCTGACATAGACATGTCTGCGGATGGGTTGGCTTGTGAAGCAACATGTGACACACTTCTGTAATTATGTTCCGAGGGATGCGCTATTGATTCATAGAGGTATACCTTGGCAACCGCATTGCACGCTATGCAACAGGCAGGGTTGGTATGTTAAACTTGTGGGTATTTTGCATGGACACCTTCTGATGCGGATTTCAGTGTAGCGTCTCAGTGTTGATGACCCTCACTTTTTTGTAGAGGTTGGGAGATTAGCTGCTATGGTGGGCCTGGGGGCGATCCTAAAAGGGAGGGGGCGAAAGGGGAGGTGATTTTAATATGGTGTTTAATGTCCGCATGGACAGGTGAAGTGGTATCCGACTCCAACACCCGGACAAGAAATGGCCCCGCCTGAGTGCACGTCGCACGATTTCTCCTGGCTTGCCATCTAGTGCCCTCCAAGACCAGATGTTTCGAAGCAAAGTGTGGTCAGCTATACTTGAATATTTCGAATGTAATGTGCAATCAGTCTCCCCTACCCCTCCATTATCTGGGAGGCCTTCAGGGTAGTGACCCATGGGGTCTTCATAACTAAGTAGGCGGGGTATGTAGTGTGCTGCAGTGGGGAGGGGGTTTGACCCAACCTAACGCGGAGATCTGAGCTTTAGAGCTTCAATAATGTGACACGCAGCATATCTATCCTATCATCTATCCATACCAAATTACAAGAGTGCAGTAGGTGGCACTTACAGAAACACTACCTGGAACGGTAGGCCCCAGCGGGACTCCTTGGGGAGGGTGAGAAGGGGGACAACATCCTCTGCTAGCTTTTTGCGCAAACCCTGGCCTAGTGATTACATAGCTGTATTGCAGGATGACCAGGAGATCATGCACGTCAGTGTGGAATCCATACAGTGTGTGATAATCTCCTCTGATTTATACATGTCCTCCCAGCCACCCCACCCCAATATGTTATAATGTTAATACTGTGTAGATAGTCCTGCACATTCTAGGTAATCAAACATAGTATATCAACCATGCAGTCACGTACTTATGCATCCCACGGGCTCACCACCTCTACACCAAGCACACCACCAGAGCATCAATTGCCAACTACATAATAAACATCTGCCATTTACTCATTTCATGAAAACCTAACACCAAAAACAATCAGAAGAAACTCTGAAAGCACCCAAAATTCCCAAACCGGACTTAGATATGTGTACATCCTGTCCAAACATATAGAGGCACAAAGCCTACAAAGTAGGGCCATTCAGGTCTATGTCGGAGCATTCAAGAGTGGAAAGCGTCCAGCCAATTCATCAGTCAAAAACATGTGATACAATGATGCAAAGCTCAAATGAGCCCCACACCCTGTGCTTGCCCATCTCCCCCAGCCAATAGAAAGGAGAAAAGTAAATAAAGTTTAGAGTATAAAAAGGCTGCCATACCAAAGCATCATTAAAGAGACAGTTGCCTTCCTGTTAGAAGTCAAATGAGTTTGTCAGGTATATCCGGGGTGACCCCCCAAAGATTGTTCTCCAGTCCCCAAATTGTGGAGTTCTCAGAACTTGCGTCTCAGGATGTGGGGAGGTCACTAGAGTGCAGGGAAAATGCTGTCTCCACTGCCCTTATCTGTTCCTCCATGGATGTTGTTTGGTCTAGTGGTTCATTCCTCAATTGGTGTGTTGGCTACTGGTTCTGGGCGTACTGTGCCCTTGTCATAGCTTTCCAGCAGTTCCATGCCACAGCTAGATCTAGGAAAAAGTGAGTCTTGTCCTCCGTCCGTGGTCTCAAGTGGTGGGCTGGCTAGAGCAGGGAGTAGATCAACCCCATCTCATGGAACCGTCTCTTGACAAAGGAGGAAAGCTGAGATTGCACCTTAGAGGGTGAAGTCAGGATACAGCACGACCTTGGTATTCTCCACCATGAAGGGCCATGGTGGCGGGCCTGTTGAGGTAGGAAATCCCTGCTGTGGAAATAGAGGACTAAGTGGGTTGGGGCCTTTGGCTTAGGAGAGAGAGCTTAGACACTGTGCCTAGTCCAGGGCATAGGATCTTGATAGTCCCTCCAAGGCCACAGCCTCCTGGAGCCAATCCTCCAGAAAAGCAAGCATGGAGTTGCCCTCCACACCCTCCTGCAGCTCCACCATCCTTATGTTGCTACATCTTGGCCCTCTTCTCTTTATCGTCCATCCGGGCAGCCAGTCACTTTGTTTGTGCTTCCAACTCTGCGAGGAGGCGCTCCATGGTTTGGGCCTTGGGTACCGGCTCTTGAACTGACACTTCGATGGCCAACACCCTCCCCGATAACTGCCAACAATTTATTGAGCTGGAAACCCACGTGGGAAGTGTTGCTGCTTTCAGCATGGTGTTTTGACCCTCCTCTTTGGGGTGGGCACTCGTTTGGGCATCACCATTAGGTCTCAGGGTGTGACCCATGCCTGGTGCAGGGGATGGAGTACAAGACTTTCCTGTAAAATAGCATGCAAGATAAAAAAACAGTGTTGTCAGTCGTTCCCAAAACCACCTCCACAGTACAAAGTGGGGAGCAGCAATTGTTGAGGTATGACAAATGGGAGAGTGTTCAACAGATGGGGGAAAGTGAGGTGCCACCCCTCAAGAGTATTCACTGATCCCTAGAATTGGTAGTGGCAAGGATTAGGTGCAAGTGTGGGGGTTTTCAAGATGATCCAGCTGCACCCCCCACTCTTCCCTCAATAAACGGGCGGAGGGGTATAGCCAATGACTCTCCAGCTTCAACAATCTATTGTCATCTGGGACCACATCTGTCGCCCACCGGTACTTCCAGGGGGTAAGGTGGCCGGGAACTGACATAATTTGGAGGGGCGTACCCACAGGGGTTCTTTGCCACCCAGCGACCAGAGCCATTTATGATAATGTCATAGAGCTCCCCAAACATCCCCTCCCCGATGTTCAGTGTACTGGAATCGAGCCTCACGAAAACCTGTCCCCTCATAGGTTTATCACTTATGTTTATATCGCCCTCAACTGACGTCATTTGGGAGGGCGTATCGAGAGGGGTCCTTTGCCACCCTGCAGCAGATGCTCCAGGATCATGAGACCTCGATGCTCCTACTTTTGTCAACTTCTGAATGTCCCTCTAGGCAGCTTGAGGGCCTCCCACCCAGCTATCCAGGAAATATGTTAGTAAGGGAGGTCCAGCTGCTCCAAGACCCATAATGTCCGGCTTTGTACCAGATTGATATCTGCAGAGTCTTGGTCCTCCTGAGGGGGTCACCAGCACCGCTGTCCTAAAAGCTGCAACCAAGGTAAGGTTGGAAAGGAGAGAGTCACCAAACACAGCCTGGGCCCCTTACACAAAAACAATCCGGGCAGGAGGAAGGGCCGTCGCGTTTCCATCCTTCTGTGGGCTCCGTGGCTGATCATGCCGCGCACTATAGGCCCATCTCGAGCGCTAAACAGGATGGCACCACAGTCCGAGCTCTACCATGCAGATGCCATTTTAGGGGCATGGTGGAGGCATCCTCAACCTCTATCGCCCTGGGCCGTCGACAATTGGAAGCACAGTCTCCCACTTTTGCCGCCCCCACTTGGCTCCAGGGGCACCTGGGTTGTCAGCTGGTGCTGGGTGACGCGGTCCGAGAGGGCCGGTGGTTCATGGTCCGGTGAGGAGCTCGAGCTCTGAGCTATTTACTACATGGCTGCTTGCTCTGCCCCCCAAATTAGTGAACTTACAGAACGTACAGACACCTTTCAACTTTCGGGATGGAAGGACTGTTGCAGTGCAAAATACGGTAAGGTGTTAATGAAGTGGGCATTGGAGAAGTGGCAACAATGATGTAAAACTAGTAAGGCTGATCTACACAACATGACTCCATATGTCTTCTATTAGAAATCTATAAGAAATCCCTATAGGAGACAGAGAAAGCAAGAGACTGAGTTTCATCTGGGAAATAATCACCCAATGTGGGAAATTATCCCAAAGATCAAGGAAGCAGAAAAAGCAGTATAGTATTAAACACCAGTTAAAATGAAAATATATCCTAATACGATTAAGAAGTGACTATACTGTGCTGGATTTATTTGCAGCTGAGAAAATAATAGACTGATGTATTACAAACTGTTTGAGAAATAGCAGACATAAGTTTGCCAAGGGTCCACTTGCGCCTGTATGTAAAATAAATATATATATATATATATATATATATAATACACATATTAATGTAATACTTAACACAATTTTTGTAACATCATGTAATATGGTCTGCCCCAGAAGCTCAATACCCGGCTCCAAACTCTTCAGCATTAGGTAGCCAGAATGAGCCACTTCACCAGTATGTGGGACCGTATCAGACCAATTCTTTAAGCTCTCTAATTGCTATTTGGTAGATGCTAGAATTTAATTCAGTGTTTTTTACTCTCCCCACAAAGCAGATCTGTAAATGCCCCACATTTCTGAAGAAACCTGAATAGTACTTCATCCCTCCTAGAGACTTTTACTCAAGATGAGCATTGAACTCTTCAAGCAGGCAACACGTGAATGCTTAATAGCTGAGCCAACCACATGAAGGTCATGAAACTCCTGAAAATTGAACTCTTCAGAATTGCTTATAATTCAGATCAACGTGGGTTGCGTTGTCTCGTTTCTCATACCAATGTCACAGTTTAATAATGCTTATCTTGTGTATGTGTATATGTTATAGAGCGTGTCTAAGGCCAGTACATATCTAATATAATGATGAGCTTTGATCTTCAGCTTAGGGTATTGTTTTCCTGTTCAGAATATCTATTTTTTCATATTTCTATGGGGGGGGGGGGGGTCAGATCCATTAATCCTTCATCCTGGTGTCACAACAGTTGCCTGCTTGAATGTCTGTATTGTTTGATTACCGCACATGTCCTTAGAACAGCTTTGCCTATTCATTTTGTGTCAGTCATGCACTGGACCCTCCAGTTGAAGGCACCAATAGTTATATCCCATGCTCGGACCAGATGGTTCCTGAGACCCTGTTTAGTTTACATGTGTAAAAAAGAGTACTCTCACTTTCAGCCCATTTCCTCATGCATAATTTCCATTTTACTAAAACCTGCAATGCTTTGCACCACAGTGCTGTCTTCCTCTCTGCAAGTGTCTATGCCAGGTCGGCAAATCTACTTGAGGCTTTCTTATTTTTGGATGGGGGTACAGTTCTCAGTATGAAAACCTTAGGGCCCAGTTGTAATTGTCTGCCTGTGGCTTGATTCTCAACTTGTAGCAGTTCCCTCAAATACCTCTGAATTGTGATAAAATGATAAAACCCCACAGCCCGCCACACCTGGGACAGAAAACTGCTGCACCTGGTAAAATGTACGAATCTCATGGGCGGTGATGTAAATCTTATGTATAAAGTTGAATTTTGTGATTTTAAAATGGGCATTTCTAGAGACGCTCTGGATTGCACCGAATAGTCTTCCCCATTACTTCTCCTTGGTGGGTTGATCAGAATTTCCTTGAGGGATTGATCAGTATCAAGAAAGGACCTGAATGAGAGGTCGAGCAATGCCCAGTAGACTAATACTACTACAATCAGTCCCAACACCAAATAAAATGCAGTAGGCGCTGACCCTTGTGTGGTGGGTGTTCCACATTGCCTCCCCCTAATTTGTGCTCCATTATTATTATAACTATAGATTTATGCAGAAAAAATGTCCTGCCTGTAAGTTGAAGCCACTCCTTGTAGTGATATTGTGTGACATTTTGTCTGTCATCTAACTTTCCATCTTGAAGCAGCCACTAGTTATCTTTGCCGCTATGGGTCTCCACCCTTTTTCTGTACAGATCCCACAATATGTACTATGTCAATCCTGGTGTATATGGGTTCAGCCTAATAGTACACTTGCGGCAGCACACCCTAAAGGATTTGAGGGCATTTAGTACTCTCAGAAAAATCCCTGTGGGATTAAGTAGAACAGTAATTATTTCCTTAGTCATTTGCTCTTCTCTCTTCCAACTTCTTATCTTGTTTCCTTTGCCATTTAGCTGCCTTATTGTAATTGTGCATTTGTGTCCAGATACCATAAACATTAAACATGGGACTGACCCTGTTTATTCTCTCCATTTGATGTTTGTTATCACTTTAACTTAAATAAAATCATCTGTTGATCTTTGGGTCGGTTTTAGCATCAGCCATTCAGGTTTTTCTTGTGTGGATTGAGTCCATGTCAGGTTTAGTCTTCTCCTGTTTCTGTTGATCCTTCCAGCAGTTTTCTACATTGATGCTGTCTGTGACTTTCACACATTGTTCTCGCTATCCTGCTGAGTTTGTTGTTTTGATGGCTTCCTGGGGCAGCTCCACCATTGTCATGTACCTTTTCTGCTTTGGTCAATTCAATTCTAAGTTCCCACGCCTCTTGAGGGTCAGTAAAGAAGCACATATTATTGTCAACCAGTATTTAAATGTGGAGTAAAAAAAAGTAGTGCATATTTCACTACCAATTCTCTTAGCAATGAACAAAGTTTTCTGTTGTATTCCTGTTGTGTAATCAGGGAAGATCAATAGCTTACTGTTGTCCTTCTCCAAGTAGCCAGATTTTGTTATCATTTGCAATATAAGGTTTCTATCTCTAGAGCTCTGTACTCTTGTGACAGTTGGGGCGCGGGGGTGGTGGATTTTTATCGTGGGAGGGGAGAGGAAAGAAAGGTGGTAGAGTCTTCCTACAGAACAAAGAGGTGGAGCACTTTACTTTCTGGTGGTTGTCTAGGGTGCCCTGTTCTAGTACATTCCTTGTAGTGAGCATGACTGTTGCATCTCAGCAGTGCTCATTTAAGACCTTCCTGAATGAGTTTCTCCAATAATTTGAGTAGTTTTGTATACTTCTGTATCAGCCCAGGTGTGCTACTGAGAAAACTGTTGTGTAATTAGGAAGACCTGTGACCTATTAGTCTTCAGAGCCCTCTGACGCATCTCTATCACTGTAGGACTTCCAGGAAGCCACGTTGCCTCCGCTGCTGATGTGTCTTCCCAGCCAGGACTAATTCATTTCACTGTTCGAGGCCTTGAGCCCCTGCAGGCCACCTCCACCTCCGGAAGCTTTTATAATTGTTACAGTTGGGCCCAATCAGTTCCTACTTGGGTGGCTGAGCTAGCCTAGCCACCTCCAGTCACCCCTAGCCAAACTACAGGCCTTTTCTCCTCACTTTGTCTTCTGTATTGCTTGTGGTTCCGTTATGGTAGGCATTCACTCTCCAGTGGCTAACAAATGCAACTTGGCTGGTTTTTCATACACCAAAGCCTGTGTGCTGCCATTTATTTTGGGCACAGTCCCTCAGTATAGAGATCTCAATTTATTGCCTTGCTGTCGATCGCCACATTTTCAGTCTCAGGCCCATTTCTCCCTCCCTTTTCTCCACCACAAAGTTCTCCAAGTTACTGCACCGTTTTCAGTTTGATGACGTCTCTTACAGTTTCCCAGGTAAACTCACATCAACCACATCTTTCAGAGAGAGCACAGTGCTCTTATTTCTTCAGGATTACTGATGATGGAGGAAGCCGTTAAGGAGCTTGGCTACAGTTTGCCTCACAGGGTGCTCAAGTCAGTTCAGACTGCTCTTCGCAGGAATATTGTGGGGGAGTGATGATCCTGATACTATCTAGCTGTGTCTTTGATATCCATGTAGCCCATGTTTACCACTATAATTAACTATGAATCACATACAGTAGTCTTTTTTTGTGATTCGTAGGAACATTGGCCACATGTTGGGAAGATGGTGAAAAATCATCATTACATGTGGTGATGAGTTTCACACGTTTGTTAGGGTGCATCCGTGAGATTGGTTCTGATGAAGACCCGGTTTTCATTAATAATTATTATAGGTGAGTCGAAATGTCAACATCTATTTGAATTCATCTGCTTCAATGTAGTGACAAACCTTTTAAGCAAAAAATTAAAAATTTAAGTATTTTTTACTGGAGATTTTCATCTACTTCAGATTGTTTGTTTATTATATATCTATGTATCTATCTATATGTATGATGTGTGTTTTGTCACAATCTTTCTCTCATGATTATCTTTGTTAGAAGACGCTAACAGAGTACATCTTTTTCACAATATACAAATGTATAGAGTTTGACTACAAGTTTGGCCTTCCTCGAACTCTGTGGGGCCTTATTAAGACCTTACTAAGGGTTAAATACTGATTGCAGCTGATGTCTCTTATGAATATCATAACAAGCTGGGCAGAGGTAGTGTGAACATAGCTAGGCTTTATGTAACATTTCCTGGAAGAATTGATAGTGTTTTAGGGCTAAACTCTCACCCACCTAGAGGTGACATGCTGCATCATGGGGCCTCTACTCATAATGGTGGAAGTAACCACCAATATGAGTTTATAACCCCAAACCAGCAAGGGAGCTTTTAGGGGTGAAACATAGAGTCCACAGATGTAGACGAGCGGGCCTTAATGATCCAGTTTTTGAATGGGTAATTTGTCCTAGGTCTCCATACATCAGGCTATCATTCCCAGTGTTGTATGGGCCTTAGTTCAGCAATGTTGCTGTCTTCATTCTTGGTATTGGAAGGGAGGGATCCTGCCTATTCCCCTCTGGCTGTTTCTTTGAGCCAAGGCAATTTTATGAATACCAACCAAATGCCCTTTTTTTGTACTTCACATGTGTTTTGTCTGCCACAACTATTTCAGCTCAGAGTATGTTTTGCTTTGAATTGCCGCCACTTGCATAGTTTTGTTTTTCCAAAATAGATGTTTATGTAACATGGAGTAGTTCCCTTTTTGGTTCCCCATGCCAAATAAGTGAATAATCCGGGCTTACTCCACCTGAGAATGTATGTATGCAAAAGTGTGTGCTTGCTTGAGTGTTTTCCTTCCACACAATTAACATGCACACTGATTTAGAATACATTGAATTTGAAGGGATCTTCGTCCCTAGCGAAGGACGAGTGACCCTGATGGGCAACTAAAATCTGCTGTAACATGTTGGCCTTCGGAGGTGTAACACTAGAGTAATCCTCATCTCTGTGTCAACCTATTTTTAACCCTACCAGAGGACATCACCTACAAAAATATCTTTGGGATAGCCTATTACATGATTTGAACCATAACTTTGTCACAAGATCCCACAGGCTTGTAATGCCAAGAGCTCCTTAGCTTGAGCTCATCCAGATGCCTTGGCATTCTTCACAAAGGACTTTAGGATGAGGCATGCTTCCAAAAAATGTAGCAGCTGCCCTTCGAAAAACCACATAGTGGTCTCTAGTTGGCAGTGTCTGCATATCAGAGTATCCAACTCACTTCAACTTCACCTCTTCTGAGTTTATCTTTTGTGGTATTTGTAGTTTGCTGGTATTAAATATATTCAGAAAAGAGCATCTTCTAAATTTTTTTTGTATCATTCGTTTTTTCAAGTTAGCTGTGACCAAATTCATTATAATGTGCCATCTGCAAGTTTTAACGAAGGAGTGGTTGTCCTGTCCTGACAGACAAAGAAAGGTCTAGCCAACGAGTATCTCTGTGAAGGACTGACTGAAGAGAAAACACACTCGCTGTGGAGCCAAAGGATTTGTGGTCGTCATAACAAAAGATACCTCTGACTCCTAAGGTTTGTATAAGTACTTGGACCATTAATGGACTATTCCTGTAGAGTCACCAACTGCCAGTCGCTCTATGGCCTGCTAAGAGAGATAGTCCCTCTACAGTACTGATGGGTGAACATGTTATACCCACTGTCAAACACTTGTACTTTTATGGAAGAGCAAAAATACAAAATGTACTCCCTGTGCGGTGACAGATGTTGAGTCCACTGGGTGAAAATCCCATCACAGGACAGAAAAGCAAGAACAATCCGGTTGCACAGTAGTCATGAATGCAAGTGCGTTGATCACTTTATGGTGATTTAAGACCCTGAAATATCCAAAAGACCTAGCAACATCCAGCTGCTATTAAATGCTAAACATCAAGGAAAGAGAATTGTGATTCATCAGTCCATTTGCCTATTTAGTGATCAGAAGCAGCCAGTTCACCATCTGCTCTAATATTGGCCCTAAATGTCCCCTTTTCATTTGGGCATTTTGCACCCCAGTTCAAATATTTGTGTGTAAGCATAGGTCATATTTTTGGGACAGAGTAGCAAAAGCTTATTGATGGTCTGAATTGTGCAGGAAAGATCCTGGCTCCCTTTCTTTTTTGTTCAGGGTTTTTTTTTTTTACTAAAGAATGTCATAATCCTGTATTTTCAGAGCTGCGAAGATTTAAGATACATAATCATTTAGACCATAAAGATTAAATGTGAGTTGTTGTGTCTGCTAGCCAATGTAATTGTTACCTCTTGTATTCTTGAAAAGGGAATTAAGTGTGCAGAACCATTGCAGACCTTTGCGTATTAATGCATTCTCCTACCTAACCCTTATGGAAAAGGGTTGGTTGTAGGAAAATAAGAAATAGCCATCATATGACATAAGCTTTCACCCTAGATTGGTATGATTTTCTCATGTGGTCCTGTTTCAAGTCTATACATCAGACTAGAGGCAGCTCAATATGATATATATTAGCATCCAAGGTCCATCCTAAGTGGTATTGCAGTGTGGAGTTGACTGATTTGTGCTTTTTACAGTGGCAAGTGTAATCTCAGTGGTACTTGAACTGCCTTCAGTGAGAGTGTTGGGAGAAATTACGTTGGTATTTGGGAGGATGAACTCAAGCTCTAGGAGACCGGCGTGATTGCAACCTATAAAGTGTGAGATTTCTGTGTTGCGCCCCACCATGAACAGAGGCTAGAAGGCAAAATGCAACTATTTGAGAAACTGATAGTAGAGACCTCCATTCCTGTTCTTCACCACCTCTTGGCAACATTAGAAAGTCACACATCCATCCCTACTTGTAGCTTTCACCAATATAGGCATCGCAGGAAATTAACTTTGTGGGTCTGTCTTGAAACTGCTTTTCTTCTGTTGTTCCCTCTTCCCCCCCCCCCCATCCAACCCCACTGTCTGTCTCTGATCTACAATATCTGTCCTGGGCCTTACGCTGTTATTTTTATGCCCTCACTCTTGGTGATATCATCTCCTTCCTGTTATTCTATCTTTAAGCTGATGACATTCAGCTCTTTTTTCCATTCTTCCCCAGCTTCACTATATGCCTCCCTTCGAGCCCTCTTGGCAATTTAAGCACCCCGTTCAACTTAGCACCTTTCACCTCAGCCAGTAGAGTAGGTCTTCCTTCAGCAACGTGCAGTTGGAATTATTTGTAATTTCAGCAGCAACTAATGCCACGTTTCAACCACTCGGCATCAAGAGAAACTGTAATCACCTTCTTTCAGAAGTACAAATCCATGCTTGTCATGAACTATGTAGACTACAATAACAGCCTTCCAGTAGGCCACCCCATATATATTTTTTCTCACTTTGATCAAAAATATCAATATCGTAACTTCCTCACTACATATCAGCCCCACCAGTCACCCATCACTGGAACACTGTGTGATACTTACTGTGGTCTTTAGGACCTTACTCATGAATGGTCTCAATGTAGAATATCTTGAAACAATTTGATGGTAATGGAGGTGTGCAGTGCTTCTTCGTGAAAAAGGTCATTAATGCCTGAGGTGCCTCGTGATCACCCTTCGCCCTAGTACAGAAAAGCAGAACCATTTTATTTATTTATTTATTTATGTATGTATGTATTTATTTATTTTAAGAGGAGAAGCTTCTGCTACATCTTTGGCGCCCCAGAGAGGCGGCCATCTGCAGTCTCCTCTTCCACCCATCATCATGGCTATCTGTATTATGTTGTGTGCCTCTTTGCACCCTTCAGTGGGACACTGAAGGATTTTATGAAACACTGACCATGTATGCTGTTATAGTTAGAGTATTGCTGTTGTATTGGCTGAAGGCGAAGAATGCTATGTAACTTGTCAGAGATGGGTACTCTAAGCTGCATGATAAATATTTTAGCAACACAAAAGGATGATGGCCGGAGTGCTGAATAACGCAAACACTCCCCCCCCAGTCACAGATCTAGGTTTAATCCATCGTTCTTTTGCTCACCATGCCACCCCAGATTGGACCCAGCCATATGCAAATCAGTCTTGACCCGAACTGGCAAGCCAGTTCCTCCCTGGTTGCGATGTTGGGGTCTGAGGAGCGCTTTAGTCAGGTTTTGGTGATGAAGGCAACGTCTGGTGACTGAGAAGGTGATGGTGTCCCAGATTTCCGTGGCGTGTCTACAGAGGGATAAGCATTGAGCAGGATACATCGGAGAGGTTCCAGGTTGACCGTGGCCTTTCGGTTTGGTGTGGCGCGGGGTCCTGTGTGGGCTGGCGGTTTAGTGCTGCAGGAGAAGCAGCAGTTTTGGCAGGGAAAGTGTCCTTTTGTAGCACAAGGGAATGTGGTGCAGCAGTTGTTGCGTTCAGGATTCAAGGCTCTAAGCTCTTCGGTGGAGTAGTGGTGGATGTCTGGTGGGCCAGAGTTCCTGGTACTAGGTTCAGTCAAGGTGTGGACGAGCACCGACGGACTGTCTTTGGCCGCGGCTTCCATTAAGTAGGTCATGGGGGTAGAGCGGGGTGGTGGGAGGAGGGAAATGGAGAGGAGAAGAAGCAGAAAAGGCAGATTCAGGGCAAACATTTAGTTTGAGTTATATATATCAGAACGTAATTATAGGTGTTTATTTTGCCATGCAATTGCAAAGCCCAGATCCATTCGTTGGCTAAATCTCGTAGACCCAGGGTAAGGTATGATTTTCAGGGGGAGTTACCATTTGCTAGGGTTAACCATAATACATTTCTTCACATTAGAAGGGGGCACATGCAGTTTTTTTACAATATGTCAGGAATCGTGAGTAGAACAGCAACTTATAGCTTGTTAAACTAAATGTCAATCGAAATTGAGCTTGAATGTGGTGACTGTCAAACAGATGGTTTGGCGAAAGGTGGTGCACTGCAATATATCCAGCCAACAAGGAAGCTTATTTCTAAAATTCATAATAGTGTACAGTAATGTAGGTGTTAGTTTGTGTTCCGTGCCTTTACATGTCTTGGGCCATAGGGTCCTGAAAGATTCTTCAGCAAGCAAATTCCATATTGAATGATTGAGATGCACTTTTAAGCCCTTGCTTCTGAGTGTCTGAATGACTACATTCCTCAGATCACACTCCCAGGTACGTATGCGTGCTAACTCTTTTATTTTAACACAGTTTGCTTGCCAAGCACCCCTTTTCTTCACTGTCTGGCCGAAGGACTGATTTTGGAGTTTTTGTTTTGTTTTAGCTGGATCCCATTTTCCTTGCTGTAAGCTGCTCATAAATCTAGGGACCTTTGAAGCCCTCCTGCTATCTGATCTGAAAGTATAGTGTTGCTCTCATACTGTAGGATTTTTAGTGCGCAACCTGCCGATTTAAGGGACGGGGCAAACACAAAGACCCTCTCCGTATTCGTCAGATAAAGACTGAAAAGCAGGGGTGCTAATGTGCACCGCTGGTTCAGACCTGTACTCATGAAATGTTTCTCTAAGGTTTCCCACTTTTGAAGTTAGCTTAATCTTAACCCGCGTGTCAGTATAGAGGCTGATAATTGTTGTTAACAGGTGGAATGGAATGTTCCATTTGGTTAGTTTGGGTCATAAATTGCTTCTGCGGATGTTATCAAATGCTGTGATAAAGGCAGCGTGCAGCTATTGTCCCTTTTCAGACAAGGTTTGTTCTACCAGTGTGGCTTGGGCCAGTATGTTATCTTCAGTGCTGCACCCTTTCTGAAACCCTGTTAGAAAATATGGGATCAGTTGATTCTCAGTTACCCATCACTTCTGTCAGCATCTGTTTTGCATAGCACTTTCCTTTCACATCTAGAAAGGTGATTAGCGGATAGTTCTCTGGGGAATTTCGGGATGCTGTTTTGTACTGGAGTCAGTAGGGAGCCCCTCCAGCTATCTGGATTGTCTTTTTCCTGGAAGCAGTAATTGTAAAGTGGAGACAACAATGAGGTTCATACGTATTGTGCTTGCTTAAGGACAAATGCCAGAATTCCATTGGGGCTTGGGGGCACCCTTATTTCGTATGAACATGAGGGTACTTTCGACTTTGCAAGTGGAGATGAACTTGCCTGCAGCATTTACTGGGTCATGGTGGAATTGTATATTTAATTTATCTTTGGGAACTGAACCAATGTTGTGATCCACATGCAACAGTCTGAGTTGTGAGATCCATGCCACTGGTGCAATGTGCGGAGCAAGACTCTGTTTATGATAGAAAGTGACTAATGAACTAGGGTCCATAATTTCCTAGAGTCTTTAAGTTAGGCAGCCTCATGTGACTGAGTCCAGTATTTTTCTATTTTACCTGGATTCCCACATTATTTTCATGTAGAGATCCATTATTTTAGATCCCTTTTAATGCTGCGTTACCATGATGGCATCTTCTTAACCTGTTAAAAAGATTTCTTAAGGCTAATAAAATCTTGGTTCATCAGGATTTTATGCTTATGGTTAACAACCCCAGATGGACAGCGTGGCATGGTATTTGTAGAGGACTCCTTGGTAAACATCCTAACCAAAACGTCCAAAGAGGCAGACCAGTGGCTCGTGGGGGATAGATTGTTTTCCGGTGGAGGAGAGGTATGTCTCCTTAACTTGCATCACTGCCTCAGTAACCCTATCTAAGTCACTTGGGTGCCAATTAACTTTCCTAATTGACCCAACTTCTGATTCATAACCAATTATGGTGTGGTTGTGGAAGCGCTCAGCACTGCTGAATAGTATAATTTTCTGGTAGGCTTTCGGGGAAACGATGAAAGTCTGAGATTGAAGCCCAGGTACAATCGAGATTATCCAGATGCCGTGTAGAAAATTGTGTATATGCTGCTGTTTGATCCTAGGCTTAAAGCCCACTCAGCTTCCACAGTCCCAAGTGTTTTAGTTTAATGCAAGGGCTTCACCCTTTTTGTCCCTCATATGAAAGCTTATACTTTTCTGAGGTAGCTCACAATATTGTTTGCTCTCATCATGCCGGATAGTGCCTGAGGCAGTAGAGAGGAATTTGAAGTCCGTTGTAACTTCCACATGGCAGATGGGTCTTCTGCCATTAGATGCTGAATCACTGCAAGAAGAGCTGCTGCTGCCTTTTTATTTACTTGCTTAGGATTCAGATAACGTTACAAATAATTAAAGGTGTTGCTGTTACCACCGGATATATGTTTCTAGGAAGAGGATATTCTCAATGTTGGAGCATAGGAGGCAAGCATTAGCCACTATTCTTTTATGAATGTAAATGGAGGCTCAGCCAGATGCATGCCAACCACATAGTACATGGGTACTCACAAACGTTTTCTCAGGGGCCAAAAGTTTAATCTGTGGTATGACCAAGGGCCGTACTGATGCCAGCAGGGTGGCGGTCAGGGCGAGGGGGAAAAATGGGTGTTGGGAGTGAAGCATGCACATCTAGTGGCTGAATTGCCCAGTGTGAAACCAGAAAATCTGGGCTCAATCCCGGCTTCAGTACTTGACCAAACTGTGTGATCCTAGACAATTCATTTATTTCACTTTCCATCCTTTTTCTTCACTATCACATATAAGAGGACCTACAAATACATGACTTCGGGGTGTGAGCTGTACTAAACCTTCTCCTGTGTTTAATTTATTAGACTATAATGTTGTTCATGAGTAATAGCAACCCAGCCAAGCCAAAGGGTGCACATAACTAACTTGCTTCTTAGTTTACTGTTTGCATTGTTGTCTGGGTAAGGAGAAGCAAGAATATTTCTAAATTGATGTTTGAAAACTATCACTTAAAAAATACTCCTCAATACACTTTAAAAATACTTCTCAATGCACTGGTATGAAGTACTAAGTTAAGCGAGTCTTCATATTAATGAAGTACACTTTTTGAACTTTGTTTAGACTATCATATTTTTAGAAGCCAATTGTAAGATGTCTTAAATAATCAAGGTGTTGCTAAAGTTAAGTGGTGCAGGACACCCTATTTACTTTGTTTCTTTATCTTAAAATCGATGTCTAACCTTTTATTTCAAGTATTTTTCATGTTTCTTCTGACTCGAGTAAACAGCATCTTACTGCTGCTGTTTGACCAGGGGGCCGCATGTGGCCCTCGGGCCGTACTTTGAGTATCACTGACATAGAATAAGGGATAGCTGGCTTGAAATACTCTGAGTATTCAGCTATTCGGAAGGAGGCGAGAGCACAGTTTTCCTGAAAATAAGTAATGTTGAAATCCTTTTTTAATCCTCTATATTTCAGGTATGGTGCTCAACCCATTTTATGCCCCTAATGGTCCATAAACAGAGGGAAATATAAGAACTTTATCCAGAGTTGCTGGCATTAGGTGCTTCTTTTGTAGGACTGCGGACAGTCAGGACCAGTGATCACTGGGGAAACCTTAAGTTGTAAAGCCCTTTTTAAGCAATCTTCTGTTCTATCAGTAACGGTTAGAATTGTGACCTTGTTTTCTGTACTGTCTGCACCTTTGGCACCATATCGTATAGAGGAAAGTGCACCAGTGCCTGTGTAAGTGGAATAGCCACCTATGTGCCCATGGAGAGCAGTTTGTTTGGAAGATAGCAAGATATTTAGAAAGGACCGGGGTAACTATCCTGAATTCCCCAAAAATAAAAAAATAAAAAAAATTCTTCCAACTGCCACAGAAGGAGGTTTTCGAAGAATGTAACAATAGTGTGTTCATTCACTTTCCTGTCAACTGGGGGACCGAATGCAGCTGCAACAATATCGCTGGAGGAAATCACATTTAACCCTGTTAAGGCTTTACATACCTTGATGATGATACATCTTTTGAGGATGTCTTCCTGACCATGAGTTTGGTATCCCAGATATAAGATTTATATCTCTTTTCTCAGGTACGTTGGTTAGCTTAGGGTATAGTTCTATAGACACTGAATTTTGGGTAGCATCTGGTCCACGTGCCAATGATTGTCAGGAGACTTTAGGGGTCATTACGACCCCGGCGGTAATATGGCGGGAAGTACTGCCAACAGGCTGGCGGTACTTACTGCCATATTATGACACTGGCGGGTTGGCTGAAGCCAACTCTCCAATGTACCACTAAGGCCGCCACATCGATAACAGCTGCCGGGCTGGGGATTATGACCCCGCCTACCGCCATGGTTTTCGTGGCTTCCTTACAGCCACGAAAACCATGGCAGTAGGCACTATCAGTGGCAGGGAAGCCATTCACTGTCACTGATAAGGGTTGTCCCCCCAGTTACCACCCCCACATTCACGCCCCCCTTCACACACATACACACACCCTTTTCTCACAAACATCCACGCATGCATACCTCCACTCACACACACCCACTTGCAAACATACATGCAGATACGCAGTTACAAAACATAACATACACACACTCACACCTCCATGCATGCAGAGTCTCATCCAGCACGCAATGTACATCCGCGCTCTCTCTCTCTCTCTCTCTCTCTCTCTCTCTCTCTCTCTCTCTCTCTCTCTCTCTCTCTCTCTTCCCCCCCCCCCCCCCCCCCCTCCCTCTGTCGGAGTCCCAAGTTACCCAATGTCCAGGGGTACTCCGGCAGGAGACTGGACGGGCCGCCAAGCCGTATTATGGGTCATAATACAGCTGGCGGCGATCTAATAGTGTGGCCCGTCCTGCCGGAGACCTTACCGCCATCTGACGGCATGGCCACAGCTGGATTTCCCCCATCCTTCTGGCGGAAATCTAGCTGTGGTCATAATATGACAGACGGCTGGTAGCCACGGTGACTGTCTTTTGTCGGCCTTCGCTGCGGTGGTAGGTGGTTTTTACCCCCATTATCAAAATGAGGGCCTTTATGTTGAAGAAGGGTGGCATAACCATTAGGAAAGGCACTTTCCAAAGTGGAGCACAAGTATTTGTTGAGATGGGTTTGGAAACTTTAAGTATTAACCAGGCTTATAGTTGATGCCTGAGTAATGTTTGCCTCCTCACTTTGAATGGCAAAAGTTTTTTTTTTTTTTTTAAATAGTCGAAGGAGAACCCTTCCTAGTCATTGGTGACCTGCTTTTCTGTCCTAGATAGATTTTTATCGTGCTGGGCAGATTTCAAATTTTTTTCGTCACAAGGCTGTGTTAGGCCTGCAAGGGATATCTTCAAACAATACCTTATTTGACTTCGAAAGATCTACTGGCCTCTTCATGCAGTGACTCATTCCATCAAAGGGATGCACTGCACTGCTAGGCTCTACATAATAGATATTTTTGTTGATTGATTGTGCACCTTCCTGCTTCAGCCACCATTGATTTATATTTGGGAGATGTGTGTGGGAGATGAAAGGTGCAGTAGCCAAGGATGTAATGAAATCTTCCAACAGTGACTGTCACCAGCAGCTCTCAAGATCAGAATAATCCTCAACAGATTCTCAAAATGGGAAATTATCTTGAAGAGTGCTTTGTGGGCAAACCTAATGGATTGATTGAGAATAACGAATGTCAGACTCCACAATGAGAGAGGGGATCGTATTCTGCCATTTTCTGGGTTTTCTTTCTTTTTTACTTCCTACCACTGGCCTGTTCTTGCATGCCCGGAGGAAGCTTTGTAGCATTGGTTTCTCAAAATTGTTTATACAATAAACCATATAAAGCAGCCAAGTAGCACGATCTTGATTGCATCATGTTATTGCCATTTAGATTATTTAGATTAATCAGGTCTGCCTATGGGGTGCTTTCTTAGAGGTGCCCAGTGTATGGAAAGTGCTGTCCTACTCATCTTTTAGCTGCTTGGATTATGCTTGGTTGCACAGGTTTTAACTCTTTGCAGTGTTCGTTGAACCATTGCTCTTGGAAATATGCTCAATAAGACCTGAAGAAGTGAGCGATTGTGAGTATTTACACCTCATTCAGTGTAGTTCTTGAATTTAATGGTTTAAGTGCTGGGGGGTGGGTTTATGCATTGATGTTGAATGTGATTTTGGTGCATTGAAATACTTTTTGGAACAGTGTTATGACTGTGTCAGGTTTAGTGTTGTGTGCCAGAGGTCATGTGGGATTCACAGGAGGGCAGCAACTAAAGTTAAGTGTGTTTTTAAAACTTTCTATTTTATTAATCATGACTATGTTCTTGTTCAGTGTTGCCTTTATGCATGGAGTAGTTGAGGGGAGGGTTTTAAAATTGGGCTTGGATCTGGGTTGAGTGGTAATGTTCATTCAAGGGTAAAGATGTAAAGAGAGATGTTGTAGTAATGTAATTATGTCGCGGCCATAACAATGTAAACACAATATTCAATAAACTGTTGGCATTTTAATACTGAACAATTACTCTGACCTCCATTACTTGAATCTGTTTTATTGTCATTTGTTTATCACACTGTTCAATGCTATTTTAGCATTTTCTATGGTGCGATCACTTGAGCACAGAGCACTATAGATTGTTTCTTATCAGGATATTAAAATATACTTTACCACATACACTGTCAATATGGGTCCAACTGTTCTTTTCCTTTTCTTAAATATTCTATAGCTTGACTATTGTTGATAAATTCAACTGTTTGACTGATTTGACTTTGAGTAATTTCATTTGTTTCACTTGAGACCATTGTTCTTGAAATGAAAATTGAAGGAAGTTGGGTAACCCCTGCTCAAGTTGGGGGCACTGACCTGTTCCCGCTCCCGGGGTCCTCCCACATCAAGCCATTATTGCAGTCCAAGTATCCTGGTACGCTAGAGTCCAACATAAGTCTAAGTGGGCCTCATCCCAGCTTTGCCAATATCCTTAGGAGAAATTGCAAGGACGTCAAGGTGCCCCTTGTCTCGATCCTGGTCCCCCATGAAGGAGATTCAGCTGATCCCAGAGCACCCTGAATTTCCAGGACTGTTGGCGATGCCACAACATATTGAGGCATTTACGGAAACCCTGCTGTGAATCTTTGGCAGCCTGGCAGCTCACTGTGGCATGTTTGACCATCCTAGCTCCTCACAAGCCTCCAGTTGGGTAAGCGCAGGCGGGTCTCCCTTTGGCACACTCTGTGTATCCCAAAATCTGCTTTGGGTTCAAAGCTAGCGAAGTTGGGGATGAATTTCCCCCACAATACAATAGCAGTTTTTATTTGGATACACAAAGGCCAGTGGCTTGGACACTTCCCCTTGTACAGGGCTGAGTTCTCTCCCTGGCCCTTCAACGGAACAGCCAGTCTCATTCCTTGTATTCATCAAACGAGAAACTGAAGTCCTGGACTTGCAATTACCATCTGTTGTGAAAACCAACACTGATGTCTTACAACCTGCACAGAACTTTTGCTGCTTTTCAACAAAGCCCTGACTGATATCCTCATGGTACTCGGGCTAAGTCCTGCTCCTACAGCCACTCTGTTGTGACCCTGACATATCAACCTAAACCTGCTATTCTGGTAGTTCAAGCATTTTCTAACCGGGGGGCTAATCCCAGTTCTTTCCCTATGCCTCACCTCTCCAGAGTAAAAAAAAAAAAAAAAAAAAAAAAAAAAGAATATAGTCATTTAAATAGAATATCTTTTCATCATCTAGATTCACTCTTTGGTCAGTCAACTTCAGCTGTTTGCTGGGTTGGCTTTCCCAGAAATGAAGGGTCACAGAGATCTTGCTAGCAGTCCCAGAGTAAATGCGTGCCAACCTGGTGCAGGCCATTCAGGAAGGCCAGGACATGGCCGGATACATCAAATGGTCAGGCCTGGACAAGACCGATTGTTAAGGCAGAGCAGTTGGCACCAGTGTAGTACTACCGCACTGCTCATGGATGAGATCCACAGGCTTCTCGGGTAATGTTCAAGCGATGCTCATTGGTATATCTTTTGATGGGTCTCGTCAATTTGGAGAGAAGGCTTACTCCATCATTGAGGGCTTTAAAGAGTAGATCGACAGTGCACTCCCTTAAACTCTCCACACCGCAAGGCAGTATCCCAGATAATTTAGCTCCTGTTGAGGCATAGTTGGAGTTTTTGCTTACAGGCAGCGTCAAGGCCCACCACCCCAACAGGTACCCAAGGCCTTTCTGGGTTTAGTGTGGGGAATCAAGCAGACTGTGTCAGAGTCCACACGGACAGTAAACCTCCCAGCCCATAGAACTTAGAGCACCAGCCTCAAAGCCACTTTAGTTTGCCCATTAGTGGCACATGACCATCCTGTGGGAGTCAGAATCAGTCATTTTCACCACGGTGGTCAGATCATAAACTCCGACAGGCAGGTCCTGCCGATAGTCCGGTCAGCCTATGCCATGCTTGATCTGTAGCTATAGCTGTGTGTGATATTTGGCTAAAATGTAGGCTGCAGGAAAACATTCAATAAGAAAATCATTTGTAGATGTATTCCCAAATGCATCAGGTTTTCTTATGATTTGAAGCATGCATATTTGTCACTCAAAGAGCGAGCACATATTTTGCTTTAGTTTGTAGGGTCAACCCAGCAGAGATGTGGAAAGCTGCTACATAGACATCCCTCCTTAAAATATTGCGTGAACTCTAACACGTGTTAGTGGCAGCGTTAGAATTTTATTCCTTCAATTCTCCTTTAACCCGTGTCAAACTACTGCTTTGGTGTAGAATCTCGATATTCTGTCTGAATAATTAGATTAAATTGAAATGGCTGCAAGAAGCCAATCAAAAATGTTTGTAAAATTAGAGACAGATTTCACAGCATTTTTTTTAATGGCTTCTCCCTCGCATTGGGACATTTCTCAAATAAAATGGAACTGCAGGCATAAAAAATCACCAAGTTGGATTCTTTAATCTAGATCGGATTGTTTTGGCTTTCTGTTTTTTGTAGTCATGCGGTTACAATGGTAAAAGTAAAATTAACTTACAGTGGAAAAAATCATGATCTCTCATCTGTCAGTTGGTTAATTTTCTTTTTCTTTTTCCTGTGTTCCGTTTTAATAAGAATTTTAATTAAACTATACCACAGTCTTGCATGTATAAAGTTCAGACCTCATTACTAGCCTGTGAAATAATGAATGTTTGGTGGAACATTTTGCATGTTCATGCAACACGCTGTTAAAGATAGACATTCATACTTCTGTGACTTTTGTTAATCTTTGTGTGAGCTTCTCGTGTAGAGAAACACCATGGGGTTTTGTGCTTTTCCTTCTGACATCTTAAATGTGATTTGACTTTGATTCAGACTTTTGTCATCTTCAATAATAAGTACACCACTGAAAAAGACATAGATGTTTGTTTGATTTTCACATAATACTAAGTAGTAAGAAAATCAATCTCTTCCAGGGTGTAGGCCTTTGTTTGTATGTGGAAGAACTAATGGCACGTTATGGTGGTCTGTCCTTTAGGTTTGTGCCATGACCATATAGAATTTAGTTTAAATTAAGCAAAATTCAGTAGTGGTGCTGATTTCTAATCATATCCAAACCGTTTTCATGTATTAACCTTTTTCTGTTTAGAACCCTACAGTTTAATTTCGCTCTCCATAATGGGATTAGATCAAAGCATGTAAAATATATTTCCCAGTAACAAAGTATAGCTTACTGGGACGGTCATATCAATTTAATGACTTCTGTTTTCCGTTTTGATGCTGCTGATTCTCATTACTAATATCCACTAGAAAATGTGGGATCATGAGTAGGACATTTTGGATTATGCTAATGGGCCTTTTGTGCTGGTTGAAGCCGTTGATGGCTTTCCGTAAAATGGATCACACGTTCCTTATAATTACCCCCTCGTCCTCAATGGGCCTCGCCCAGTGGGTCCTCCAGTGGTTCTCTACTTTTCAAGCTGGGTGGCAGCAGAGTGCATATTTGTATACCTAGCTCTACCTCAGGGTTGCTGTCAGCACATATATACAACCTGCCATTCTGCCTCACCCAGTACTGGCGGTGTGCCATTTATCTCAATTAAAAAAATAAAAATAAAACAAAAACATGAAACCTACCAAAACCAAGTTCAGTCCTGGTTGTCGGAAATTTAACTTTAAGAGGGAAACCCCCCATAGTTTACAGTGTTGCAAGGTCCCTTAAAGTCTACTTGGAATTTTACCTGTTATTTAAAGCAAGCCCATGCGACACTGAAGGCACAAATAACTTGGTACTGAGCTTGACAGCTGTGTTTTGCTTATGACGAAGTTCCTAAATATTTTGAGTTTAAGGGTGTAATTCTAAGAAACTAAGCTATTGTAATTGCCTCACTGAGAAGGCAGAGTGGCATGCCATATATTTGCAAATGAGCAGTGGAGCAAAAATGTCGATAGACTTCATTCTGAGCAAATACTCAGCAGTCGTTTGAACAGTTTGCAGGAGTTCATGGTAACATTTTTCCTAAATCTCTGCATTTAAAGGAGGGTTTTTTTGGCTGTTACATAGCAACATTGAGGCGACTTGTGTAAATGGAAAATCTAGTTTTGTTGTTTAGTCAGTGTGGCTTAACATGCTAACAGACGGCAAACACATAGAACACAGTCTATATCATATTTTTATCTTATCACCACGTTCTTGATGTTATGGAAAGGTTGTCATTTGTGCCATTCTGCCACTGACCCTCTTCTCTTTTACAGAGGTATAATTTAGTCCGTTTGCAGAAAAATGGTCCTAACCAAAATCTGTCTTGTCTCGTTTCTAGAATCAGTCTATGACCTTCTTCCAAAGGAGCTACAGTTGCCTCCATCTAGAGAAACCTCAATAGCACCAATGAGTCAGACAAGTGGTGGTGAGGCAGATGAGGTGGGATCTCCACCCCCAGCTGTTGTTGCTGCTGGTAAGCACTTCATTTTTGTCATTCTGTATTTGTGTTGTATACCTCTCTGGCATCCTGAGCAGTGCTGGCAAAGTTTAAAGTTAAGGGTATAAAAACAAGTCTTCTAGGATGAGGTAACTTTTTTAAGACAAGTGACACCTTTTGTAGGCATATTTTGTGTTCTCTGATGTTGATGCACACAGTTTCACAGTAATGGATAAGAGTACACGGCTTGTCCCTAGAAAACCACCCAATTAAAAATTTCAAGTTTTGGGTGGTTTCAAACAAATTAGTAAATGCCTTGCCAGGAGCAGAAACCAAAATAATTGCTTGATCTGTTTTGAATAGTGGAAACAGAGCTTTTATTAATGGTCACTCAAGGATGGGAGATATGGAACCATGTTCATTTATTTAGTATATGTGTACGTTTTCTTTCTGCATTCTCAGATGCGGTTAGTGAAATATCATGGCTTCACATACCTCATGGAAATTGTTGTAGAAAATGCCAGTAATTCAGCGAGGAATAATCCACCTTTGTTAGGGTCATTCCCTAAAAATAATGGTTGGTGGCATTAGTGTAAGTCTTTTAGTTACTTTATTTTTCACAGCTCGCAGTGCTTAAGTTGTTCTTCATTGTCAAGTAGTTTTACCTGTAGTAATGAAAATCTCACCCTTATCAATTTCAAATTTAACGTTTGTTCATGACGCTAATTATCTGCCTTTTATATTTATTCAAGATGTTCAGAAGTAATGTATTATGCAGAGCACTCTACCTTCTGCCCTCTGAAAGCAATATAATTAGCAGTTGTTGTTATTCCCTACTTTAGTATCGGATTAATATGTTTTATATAGAATACATCCCTTGGCAGAAAATTATAGTTATTGTAAGTGTCTTGGTGTTGTAGTAAGAATAATAGAATGCTCCCACTGCGATATATAAAAACGTACTACCTCACGATTACTTCAGACATACTACATAAAGAAGCTTTACAGCACTGCTCAGAGTTAATTTGCTGCCTAAGGTGCCGAGCAAAATCTGTGGATTTAATAGTGTCCAAAGGACAGTATTAGTCAGAGATGTGTATTTCGTTTTGTGATCACTTCTTTACAGACTATTTTGCTGTGCAGTTCGCCTCTGATTTCAGAAAATACAGTTGCTACTGAATTATTCTTCTACCAATTCTTTACTGGCTAATTGGTCAGAAAATTACACCTGCTAGCTTATTTTGATCTAAAAATACACAATCACTCTTTAAATCCACAGATGAAAATTGATGATTTTCTTTTCACTGACTTTGTTCTTTGAGCTTTTACTGGTTTAAATAAACAGAAATTTCTGTTGCCTCCATGTGCCCTGGCCAGTCGGAATCCTCATTTGAAGCCTGGAGTCTGTAGGTAGGAGAGGGCTGGTGGGTGAGAGTGTTGTCCTACGAAGGGGAAGGAGGGACACAAAGACATACTCACTAATATCGACATAACAAAATAAACTTGTAGTTAAGAAAAACACTCGGAGCCTTTGACTTTGCGCTTAGGGAACTTAGAAAGTGTAAAGACAAGCGTTCGAGGGCATTAAAAGCAATTAAAAATAATTTTTTGTCCCGTCCAGGTAGGCATTTGCAAGAGATGGGCAATTTGTATTTCGGTAGCAGTGTCCCTGTCGACCTATTCAAAAGTTGCTAGAGGATTAACATGCCAAACATAGCAAAAGTACAGCCAGAGAAAAGGTGACCTTGGCAGCCTAATTGCAAACAAAACATTTTCTTCGTGTTCTGTATAAAGTATTGTATTTATTTATTCGGCCAGTGAACTTTCTTATTAATCATTTAAAGATTGAAATTATGTTAAACGACTCTAACTTTGTTTTGAAGGGTTACTAGTCTATGAGAAAGATAAATGCAACGTGAGGCCTTCAGCATTTGTTCAGTTTGCCTTCTGCAATCTGTATACATTGTTTATTCCTCTCCTCATTCGCAACTATTCAACGTATTTTTTTAAACAAAAAGAATATGTTCTTTGTGAATAGTAACATTTATCACATAGAATTGGAACAGTTTATTTGCCTTCCGGGCATCCTCCATCGTTCCCCTTTTATTCTCCACACAAAGGGATTGATACCCTCATACGTAATCGGTCCTTCATGATTCTTTAAGCTTATTCTATTCACTTTGTGTAGATGAGCCTTGAAATACATTTGTAGGCTGACCAGTAAACATACAAAGATTCCTGCTACTATACAGAACCAATCCTTTGTTACACAGATATTCCTTGGCACACGAAAGGGTTTTGTAGGAGTATAATATATTTTATGAGGAATGGACCCAGGAATGTAGTCAATAGATAGCACGTGTAATCGTTAGTGGTACCTGGGCACTGCTCTAGTCTTGTAATACCAGACCACAGCTCTTTATGCAGAACAAATCCAATGCAATAGTTCCTGTTTACCTGGAGGGCTATGTTCCTGCTTGTATTAAATAACGCGTTTCAGGGGTTTTCCCTTGATAGAAACGAAATCTACAAAAGCGTATATTACTTGGGATTTTTTGTAGTGTTTTACATTTATGCAGTCATGTCATTTACAGGTGTTTTCTACATGTAGGGCTCTCCAGAATATATGCAGAGCTACTTGAGCATATTGTGCCTGGGAAAAGGACACTGAACCTCTTGCATGGCAAAGAAAGCAGTATTTCTGCACTTCTGCATTCTATTGCATATACGACTCACAAATTATATTAAATCTCTGTGTGACATAAATGAGTAGTAGGGACATCATTACTCATTTTTAGCCAGGAAGCTGTTATTTTCATAAGTAAACATTTTCGTTGGTTTATCATTCAGACCTAGAAAAGTTACTTTTTAGGAGCCCTTCACATATGCTGCCATGACCCTAAACATCAAACCCCTGATATTTCTTTCTTTCTTACATTTACAGTGACTGCAGTTGACCTAGGTCTAGTTGATGTTTGGCATTCATAGTCGCCATCGTATAGAATACCATTTGTGGAATCTTTTTCACGTGTCCACAGCATCTTCTTAAGTTGCCCTGGAACTATCTTAAAATAATGTTTTCATCTGCCAACTAAGCCTGGTTTGCATACAAGGATTCAACTTTAAACAGTTTATTTCAGAATTAGTGTTTTTCAGTTTGCCCAAAAATAGCTTTGCTTTTGACCATGGGTGGATCATCTTAGCTACAGGGTTTTAAAGCAAAAACTAGCATTTGTCTTCTGTTTACTTTTTTTTCAGTGGTCAGATAAAAGAAAGGATGAACAGCTCTGACCTTCGCTGTGATAAGCCTTACGTTTGTAGGAATTGATGGTGATTTCAGGATGGTGGGCGGTGGGGGAGGTGATAGGCTTTCCTTGCATAGCTATAGGACTCTGTTATCCATCTTAGTACCAAAGGTCCATCTCATCACAGCACAGACCCTCCCTAGTGGCAGGGTTGTCTTAAGTTTCCATTCCACAAAAGCAGAGCCATACCAAAGCCATCTTCTGCATCAGAAAACAAGGAGGCAGTAATGCTTCACAGTTGCACTTGTTTGCTATTAACTCTTTGCAAGTTGGCATTGCAACAAGGCATTTTTCCTGCTGGTCTCCAAGATTTCAGGGGATTGACAACACCAGAGCAGTTGTCCGAAATATGAATTCCTGTTTATTGCTTGAGTGAAAGATTCTTTAGTATGTTCTTGACATGCCCACCTTTGAGGTCAGGGGCCATCCACCCGTAGACTGCAACTTTCATACACTCCAAGTGTTATAATTTTTCCTTTTGCAAAGGCCCTGAATTCTTAGAACCCCTGCTGTTTATCCTAATTTCTGCTTCTTTAATAGGATGATGTAATTCTGAGCATGGTTTAGGTCAGCTTTATTGTCTCAGACTGAAAGCTGCTAACAGTTCACAACTGTTCTACTGGAGTTCTTGACCTGCTTCTTGATTACTCAGTGGAGCTTTTGTGATACAGATGATCTTAGCTGCCTTTGTCGAAATGTATGTAATTCCTGACCTTTGGGCATAAGAGCATGCTGCATCAGGGGCAATCTGCTTACTTGAAGCGATTCTTCACAATTTGGACTCCGTGAACGGTCCAGGTATTTACAGTCATTGGACCAGCCTTTAGTGTCCTAAGAGGACAATAACGGCAGGTGAGCGACAGCTGAGCAATCTGTGTCAAACGGAGTTTATTATGAATCACCTATGTTGTTTTTGCTTGGAGCAAACCTCCATCCATTGTCATGAAACACTCCATTAAGGCGGTGTCTGTGTCAAGCGTAAGGCACATGCCTCACAGATATTTTACAGGTGAGCACATGGCCTACACCTCCAAAGATGTATACGCGCATAACCTTTTCTTGTCTCTAAGGTCCCGAAGTTATGCTATTTTGGAAATATATTTGACTAAAACCGCTCTGTTCATCTCTCCTTTCGTAAAAATGTCAGTCTCCTCCTCTATTTTCTTTCTTAGTTGCAGTGAGATCTGCCTACAGATGTAGAATTGGAATTAGTCTAGGTGTATGAGTAGGATGAAGTTAACTTTGACTGCTGATTGTATTCTGTAGACGTTTTTCCAGTTATTGAGATCCACCCATGCCAGTGCATTTGATAAGAAATATAGACTGCTGACTCTTTAAAAAAAATAATATATATTTATTTAAAAAGTTACTGGAAAAAAGCTCTGTCCTACAAACAGCTGAAGAGGTTTTTGGGTGTCAGTGTTACAAATTGATAATGTGGAAAACATCTTAGAGCTAAGATTAACAGTCATCATAAAGGTTACTTTATCTTTTATTCCAAGTGATGGAAATACTAGTAATTAGTGTGTAGCATAGACCGAGCATTTTACTTTAAGTTTACCAGGCGGATTCTTCTGCTTTTCTTGAGTGCCTTAGCAGGGCTCTAACACTAGAACCGATCGTAGTTTTAGTTTCAGTGCAGTACTGTGAAACTTTCTTGCAGGCCCTTTCTTGGCCCCTCATCCTCGTTAGTACTGCTGTTCACTAACAGGTTAAGAGTCCCTTCCCGTGGAAAGCTGTAACCTTGACTCTCCAAAGGAGATGCCTTCAGTTTAACACAGTAACGTGTGTTTGGTCTTACGTTGTTTCTCGTTTCTGATTGGGAGGACAGCAAACTTGGTTGGCATCATGAAGCATAGCATTTTCTGATAGCTCCAGGCGACCAGTAAGTAGGATGTCTTGGCAGCCATTAACACACCAAAGTTGTGTATTTGTGGAAGCGTTTTATTTAACGAGTGGCATCATTGTCAATTGTCAGAGTAGAGGTGGATTCCGTTGGTTATGTAGTTTGAGATTCAGAATGACTCCGTGTAGGAGTGTGTGACTGACCGTAAAAGCATTTCTTTACTAGTGATATATAAACAGCAAGTTATAGCCCAGTATTTGCAGCTCAGATTAAGTTGTAGATAAAATAAAAGAATGTGAAAAAAAACAGCTGATGCAGAATGGATACCACAGTCTTACTGCTTGGATAACGATTACTAAAACTAAAATTGAATTGTTCAGTCACTCAGTCTAGCTGTCTGAAAACAGTTGTGTATGAAATGCTAACGGCAGATCACTTTCATAAAATTAACTCCATTTACACATCGCTTAAAAATCCTCAAAATGAATTACAACCTCCCCATTTATTGTATCTTAAGTTCTTCCTCGTTTGTGCCCGTTATACAGCCATACAGAGTAGTTAGTGCAAATTCCATTTAACTTTAGTTTTGGTAGTGTGATTAGAAAACTGCAAGTACACATGCAGAAGGTATTTAAAGCATGTATTCTGTTACAAAAAAAGCTTGAAAATAAATATCTAAGTTTTTGCAGTCATACTTTAGAATGGCTGTTCGTCCAGATAATGACAGTGAAACATGCTCACCGCTTGGGTCTGGAAACATCCCCACTTTAAGTAGCATCTTCAAGCTCATGTTTGTGTGTTTGGAAATTGGAAAAAATGCTTCAGATACAGGATGAGAATTTCATAATTCGAATTGTTTATCTTCAGCTGATGGGGCATTGCATGCACAGTATTTTGTTTGTGTTCCTAGTCCTTCTTTTACCTATTTTCCTCTGCGCCATAGCACACTATTTAAAAAGCGATCTGGTGTTTCGTTGTCATGACACCCTAGTTGTAGGCATGTGGGATGGATATATGATGTTCAAGAGCATTTCCTGATTGAGTTGCATGGATAGTAGCATTGGTGAGAGTTCAACTAGTCACTCTTAATTGTAATTGTTGTACCATCATTCTAAGCCTAACTTCTTATTCTGCACTTTCTATTTCCAGTTTACCATAGAAGTATCTTATCTTTCTTTACAGGTAAAATACTTGAATATTCTGGTCAGTTTTTAGTTATTTAACTTTGGACACATTCTTCTCATTGTCAAAATACATTATTGTAGGTACATGAATTTGTTTTATTAGTTAGGAAATTCAACAGAGATTCATCTTCAGCCATCCTTCATTTTGCTGATTTGGACTATAGCCACACACTCAACATAGTCCTGTTTCTGAGAAAAAACACCCAAGATCTAACATGCCTACTTTTTTTAGTGAGTACACAGTCGAGGCGAACTTGGTTGGGGCAAGTCTGTTTAATCAAGTGTGAGTGGAAAATGCAGGTGAGAACTTTGCAAAGACTGGTCCACATATAGCATTATGGGGTACGGCAGAACTGTGTAACTAGTGAATATTGGAGTCTATTTTTTGTGACCAGTCTCTCACTTGTAGTGTGTTTTCCTACTGTTAGAAGTATTATGGCTACAGTAACAGCTGCCTTCATATTAGACTGCATGAAGTTTCTCTCAGTCGTCGCTCTCTTCATAATTACACAAACGCTGTGGAGAAATGCATGGGCTCTTTTCAAAGCTTCGTAAGAGCTTGGCCATGTCAATTTTGATTCACAGATCTCCTGGGGTTCAGAACAGGATCATGTCCTTCTGAAAGCCAAAATATGGCTGGATTCTTATTCTTAATTGTTTATCTTTACTTGCAATCTCGTTCCCCAAGAAGCTTACTTTATCTCCATTCAAACCCACCCTAATCAAAATTGTAGGTAATTTACATAGCAATTATGTGTTCTGCAAGATAATCTCAACCACAGTTGAGTGATTAGATACTCCACAATTACATCCTATTGTGGGAGAGAAGAGAATACCCTTCATTGTGCAGTTTTTAAAAATACTTTATTTTATTTTTGTACATCAACCAGACAACAGATTGACATGAATGACATTGGTATGACTGCAAGTTTGCGCATACACAGTGTATAAACCAGTAGTACCAATGCACCTACATTCAGGGTGACTTGACTATATGCAGGTCGTGCAGTTTTATGATGGGTCCTACAGTTCCTAGACAATATCCATGACATGATAATGTCTCTAGGGCCAAGGTCAGATCTAGCCTCCATCAAAGTGGAATACATTCGTAAACATGGATGCACATGTTGGTTGCAACCTGAAAGCTTATGGGAGCGGAAGTTATACCAATCGAGTGTCGATTCAAACATATACCAAAGATCCCTCAGATCTCATTTATACTCCAGTTTCGCCGTCCTTGTCCACTTCAACTGTCTCTTCTACACTGGCCCTGACTAGGTGAGTCTGATAGGGTTCCCAGATATCTTTCGGGCGGCTGCAAGCAGGGAGCAGCTCACGGTAGGTATCACTGCGTGTTGCAATATGCCATATCCTTATGCCATTTCCTGAACGTCTGGAGTGGGCTGCAGGCCTTGCGCATCGCTATCCTATAGCTTGTGAGAAATAGCCCAATAGTGCACCTCCCTTTCCTACCCCAGCAATGCCAATAAGGGTGTCGGCTTTTCAGGGTCCCTGAGGATCTCCTCTAGCTCCTTATACACGGTCCACCAAAGCCTCTGCACCCGGGTCAGAACAAAGCAATGTGCACAGATCCTGCCTCCTTGTAATCTAAACACAGGCACCTTGAACTGTCTTGCCGGTGTGTAATATATCCTGTTGACGTATTTAAAATGCAATAATCTGGGCCTTCTGTTCATTAAAATGGATTTCACGACTGAGCAGCAGTATGTCCACTGATTGTTGCTGATAGTGGCCCCCAGGTCCCTCTGCCATTCAAGCCTTACTTTCAAGATTCCCGGCCTCCATGTTTCCTGCGTGTATGCATATAATCATGCCACGATGCTGCAGGGTGCTGTCATTTGAACGAAAAAGGACAGGCCGATATATCTGGTGGTTCAAGCACGTCCTCTCTCAACAAGCCATGAATTCACCAACTCTGTAGTAATGGAATGGGGCTAATATGGTGGGGATGATATTCTGCTGTCGGGTCAATTCCCAACTGCACATCGTTCTGTCACAAAAGAAGTCTCCCATAGTCTATAAGCCCAACTCCTGCAGTGCATTTACAATCCCCTGTTCCTGACCCATGGGGAGCCACAGACCGCAATCTAAGTGCACGTGGCGAGTACAGCAGCTACCGAGCGTGTCTCTCCAGGAAGCTCTGCCAGAAGCAAATCATTGTGTTCAAGGAATCAAAGACTTTATGATGCCTCACCTGTTTCCCAAACATCACCTGAGGTAGCGTGTGTGGGGCTACAGTATCTCACTCCAGCCACAAATGTGACCGATCCTGATGGCGGTGTCTCTAGTAGTGTGCTAACATGCACTATACAGCCCTGTAGTAGGTTTCCAAATCAGGGGCATTGAGGCCTCCCAAATCATAGGATAAGGTCATGGTATCGCCGCTCAGCTGTAGCTGCTTTCCTGCCTAGGCCAGTCGGACCATAAGGGTCCTTATGTTATATACCGCTTGAGGTAGTAAAATAGGGATATTCTTGAACAGGAAGAATAAACGCAGCAGCACCACTATTTTCATAATGGCTATGCTCCCAGTGAGCGACAGCGTCAATCTAACCCACTGGTTTATCATCTCCAAGAGCTTCTGCACCACTTTGTCATAGTTATCTAATTTCACCACCACCGGGGCTGTGTGCGCCTGTATTCCCAGGTAGCGTACCAAATCTGTCATCCACTGCAGAGGGAAATCCAACTGTACCGGAGTTGTGGAGGGGGTGAGTGGGAATATGATGGACTTATCCCAATTGTCTGGAGTTCTCAGTGCACCTCAAACAATATCACCTCTTGTAGAACAGGAGCAGGGTTATGCTCGGGTTGAGTACATACAGGAGAGTGTCGTCAGCGTATGTGCATGCGATTAGGTTGTAATGAGGGAACTGTAGACCTCTGTGTGCATTGTAGTCCCAAAGTGCGCAAGTCAGCGACTCTGCTACCAGAGCATATAACAATGGTGAAGGGGGTATCCCTGTCTGTTACACCTCAAGATGTCTATGGGGGCAGTGACAACACCGTTGACCCACATACGAGCAGTAGGCCGTGTGTAGAGCACCTGAACAAGCTGGAGGAAGACTTCTCCCACCCTAATACGCCTCAGGACTGCAAACATGGAACCCCACGCCACCTAAACAAATGTTTTTTCTGAGTTGAGGAGTACAGCCATAGCATGCACATCAGGGTCCATGTGCTGAATCACACGAAAGAGCTTTTTGATACTAAATATCAAGAAACAACCCATAATGAAGCTGGTCTGTTCCAGGCTTATCACACCAGGAAACAACGGGGCCAACTGATTGGCCAGGATCTTCACATAAATTTTAGTGTCAATATTCAACAGCGATAGCGGCCTATAAGATGAGCAACAATCCGCCAGTTTACCCGGCTGCAGAAGAGTGACCAGAAGGGCCTTGCACATAGCAGGGGGCATACAACCCTCATTGACCTTCTCCTCGTACAGAATAACCTAGTGTGGAATAAGCTGATCTTGGTATGCCTTATAAAAGGCAACGGTTAGCCCATCTGTGCCTGGAGCTTTACTGCTCGACAATGCTTTAAGCGCAGCTTGTATCTTTCTCTGGTGCAGAGGAGCCATAAGGTGCTCCCTTGTGAGCCTTTTCATTGCAATATGTGCAAAATACTCAGTGGATGCATTTTTACTGTAGAAGACCCACAGATTGTATTGATCAGCATATTATCTGCGGAATCAGTCCGAAACCTGCTCTGTTGTGCTCAAGGGCAGCCCCGCTCATCTTGCACCTCTAGAATCGCTTCATTTTCACACAGTAGTGCCACCAGTGTTGCTTCCGGGTGTTCCCCATTGCTGTTTGTCCGACTTGTTGCATACTTCCCTAAGTGGCTAATATCACTGCGCTAACTCGTAGTAATCCTCCACTGTGCCCCTTGTGGCACCCAGGAAGCCCTCCTTCGATGACTCCCCATGCTGCTGCTTTATATCTGCAGTTTCTACCTCTAAGTGCGTCGCATGACCACGCAGTTTAAGAATCCCAGTGTGCTTAGTGATGCTCCAAATGTAAACCTTAAAGACCTCATATACTGTTGCAAACTTGGCAACTGAACCAACATTAGTGTGAAAGAGCTTGTCTCTGGCCTGCACTAGCTCTTTCCTGAATGCAGTGCCCAGGAAAGAGTCTGGCCGGAAGCGATACGTGAACGCAGGCGGCCGAGGGCTGCGCAACCCCATCTCTAAGACTACTGATGAATGGTCACAAAATGTGCATGGTAGCGACTCGCAGCACCTTACGCGTGAAACCAAGCTTCTGGACAATAACCAAAAGTAAATGCGTGTGTAGATGTCATGCACGTTAGAGTAATGACTGTAACTTGTCCCCATGGGGAACTTATGTCGTTGGATAGCCAGAAAGCGAGGGTGGGTAATGATTTCTGTTATGGCACGAGCTGATCCCCTGAAGCAGTTCTGCTTGGGGCACAACATGCAGTTATCTCCACCCCGGAATGAGGTAAGTTGCCCCATTGAACCAGTTGGGCACCAAGTGTACCGTAAAACTGTGAATCGTCGTAGTTAGGCCCGTAAACCCCAACCATTTAGATCATCCTTATAACAGCTCACCACTACATGTCTGCCTCCGCGGTCTACACACCCCTCCTGCAATTTAACTCCCTAGCCCCTGCAAACCCAAATCAGTACACCCTTGACACGGTGGTGAAGCCTGCTGCACAACAGAAATCCTGCATTCTACGCCACTCCAAGGAACTAGATGTGTTTCCTGCACTATTGCAACATCAATTCCGTGCATCTGTAGATATGCAACCACCTTGTGTAGCTTCCTGCAGTTGTTCAGCCCCCTGACAATCCCCATGAGGAACCTTAGCAGTGAAGGGCCTGGAGTACCTGCCACTGCATTCCATGGGTCATCCACATCATTGTGCGGCCCTACTTGCCCAGCTATCACGGCCACAGAGCATGTTGCCTCATCCAAAGCCAGTACATAGAAAACAGTTGCCTGAAACAGTACCCACCTACGCAGTGAACCCCTGCAACTGACACAGCAGTGCATAATCCAAACCTACCCCTTCAAGAAAACCCCAGACAGAGTTAGGTGGAACACACATGGGGCTAGATTTTGTCCAGCTCGTCTCCTCCTACCTTATAGTGCCCTGTGAGGCTGTACACCATGCATATTGTGTGCTTAAAACTATTTAAAACAATGATTCAAGTCTAACAGTCGCAGCCACTGCCCTGCTACAGAACACAGTGGATTAAATAGGGTCTCCAGGGTAGCATAGAAGTACACAGTGACAGCGCAGCAGCAGCAGGAGTCCCCTTACCACATTCCAATGCGCTTACCATCTGGAATAGTCCACAGCAAGTCTGTTTGAGTACCTCCGGCGACACCCAGGATATGCAGGGGAAAAGAGAGCTGGCCATTGAGGGAGCATCCGACTGGGCCCTACTAAGGACAATATTCCCAGGTACATGGATGACACAGGAACATCTTGGATGACTCACTGAACCTCCCTGCTGGTGGGTGCCAGACTTGCTCCTCTGTCCTGCATGCTTCATGTGTCTTAATGGTCCGACCTAGGGGAGCAGCTTCAAACCCCCGCTGCCTCCCTGCGCTTTGGGAGCTGCTGCAGCTGTTTCTGGACTCCAGAGATCAACCGTTACCCGCAACTGCACCACCTACAACATACTATACTCCATTTACAGTTCTTGCAACCTTTGTTTGGCTGGGATGGCTTGCCTACATGCTTCCCTTACTTGCTGCGTGAAATCCTGATACAAGGACAGTTCTGAGCCTTTGTGTCGGAGAACCTTCAGTTCTCTTGCATTGTGGAGTGCTGCATGACGAGCTCTGTAATTTAACAGTCTTGTAATAATGGGCCGAGGTTTGGCCCCTGCCACTGGGTGAGGCGCAAGGAAAAGGTGGGCACGCTGCATCACAAAGATCTCTGAGACAGTCTCTCGCCCCAAAAGATCAACAAGGAGCCATTCCATGTAGCATTCCAGATTGTCTGTAAGTGGACTCTGTAATGCCAACAATTCTTGGGTTGTTTCCTTCATGAGCGGGCTTCAAGATCCTTTGTCTTCGACTATTGTGCAAGCATTATTTTTTCTGAGACGCTGACATAGTAACTTGTTCTCCTTCAGCCTGAGAGTCACACCACTCAACCATATTGAGGTGCTCAGTATGGGTGCCCTGCCATTCTGAAATGCTGTCAATTCTGAATGATAAAGCATAGATTTTGATGCGTCAGTCTTCTTGAATCTATGTTGCATAGAAGCTAGGGTCTGTTTCAGGTCTTTGCCCACCTCTGTCTCAGCCTCCTTTTGCGTGGCCCCCGACACTGCTGCTGAGCTGCCATCACAAGCCTTGAAACTCTTTCACAGATCGAACTGTAATTTGGGCTGTGTCATGTCCATCTGGCCCATGTTGCCAATGAGTCGCTAGAAGCCCTGCACAGGGTTCCCCAGCTTCAAATGAATTTCTCAGGATCTACCCAGGCGACAACTCCCACAGGTATGTCCGACCTTCTGCATCATGGAGCGCCAGCTTGCAACTGCACATGCATTGTTTGCTGCTCACCTACCAACCATGAACACAATCACGTAGAACAATGTACCATGCAAAGGCAGGTGCACCAATACTGTAAGTGGCTCGAGTCACCACATCGCTGCAGGCTTCCGGTGTGATCTTCACCTATTACCTGTATTGGGATCTCAGGGGAAGAATGGAGCAGCCTCAGACCATATCTCAGTCCAGTGCAGAACCTTGACCAGTGAAAGCAAGTTCAGTGGGATCCAGAACGCCAACACCAAACCACCCCACCTGCAATGGTCTCCCGTGCAGCGTGCATCCCTATCTTAGTGCCGATACAGGTTCATGGCCAGATATGTTTATCCCTTCATTACTCAGGCTGTGGGGGACAGATGTACATTGCAGGTGCTAATAGTTCCAGTCATCAGCTCAGGCCCACCTGGCTGCTCCAAGAGAGGTTGCCTCCCAGTGACAACCGCGTCTCAGCAGGTGGCTCAAGGCAGGGCTAATTGAATGGGCCACTACACACACACACACACATACACGTGCACCCCCTGGCATGAGAGCAGGTCCAACTGTTGAGGTCCAGGTGGAATATACTTAATTCTTTGAGGTCCCGCTGCCGCCTTGGTCAGGGGCCTGCCCCAACCCTCAGGCCCCGGTTCATGCCAAGGTTGTTGCTCCTGCATCAAGGAGTCAGCTTCCAAAGTGCAGGGGCCACGTCTTCACCATGGCCAAGATGCGGGTGGCCCCTATTACCTGGACACCATGTACAAGGCCAATACGGGGCCTGTTGCACTGCTTATGTGGGCGCCAGTGTGGTGTGGTGACTCCTTTGAGCGGACTGCCGGCCGAGTTCTCCGGCCTCAGACAACATTCAGCAATGCCTCATGGGATCGCGCTCTACAGTATGCCAGTCGCCAGGCCCAACAAAACAGACCACAGGTTCACTCAGCAAATGGCCGCAGACGTTCACAGCTCCCTTATGCCCTGGGGGCCATGGAGATCAGCCAGACTCCCCTATGACAGTCGACCCCGGCGGCCACCAGTTGGCCCCACTGTAGTGTGAGATTAACCATCTCGCAGTCGGCCCTAGGCAGGGTCTGCAGCCTTGTTCACCACCTATCTCGATGCACCTATGGCTGCCAAGAATGGGCGACCACGGCCAGGCTCCTCATAATATAAGCGCCTAGATGATTTAGAATTGAATGACGGCGAAGGAGCTGCCTAGCTGGCTGCCATCTTCGAGTCTGGCAAACTGCGCCCCCTTCATTGTGTAGTTAATTAAAAATATTACAGCCTTTAGATTTTAGTAATGGTGCACTAATCTCTTCAACTGAATTCTTCGATAGAACAGTAGAATTAAAAAAAACAACAACAAAAAACCTCTGCTCGTTTAAAATATTCGGAGCTCAAAGAATAGGTAGATTACGTCAGGAAGCATCGTAGTATTCTCTGGCTGAAGACCATAAGTCAAAACTTACAAAGTAAGCAATTAAAATGTTCTGTTTTATTAAGTTATAATTAATTAATGAGCATAAATTAAGAACGGCAGATCAAAAAAGGCTTTCACTTATAAGGCAGTTTTGAGCAAGTGTGGAGCTGAGACTAGTAACATTCCAGTCTGGCACGTTTAACATAGGCTCTTCTCTGTTTGAGAAGTCATGATATTACACCAGCCACACCTCTCTGCCTCTGTGTGTTGGGTGTGCAGTTAAAAGGGACATAAATGTGTACTGTTATGTGCCAAGTAAAGGTCCGAGTTTTTGTTTTCGTATTTGTGAAAAAGTTATACATTTACTAAGTTCCAGTCTTGTACATTTCTGGTGTTTCAGGTAACAGTTGCTAGTACTGGCTAGGGTTCAAAAGCTGCTGTTAGCATTTCTTTGATATTTTTTTTTTTCAGAGTTATCATTTTATTTGTTGTGTCCGGTCTTTGCAAAGCATTATTTAAGAAACATAAAATAAGCATTATGAGGAAAAGCAAACTCCTCTGTTATCATATTTCAAAACTGTACTTTGAAGTCAGTGTGGTCTCAGTTCTTTATAAATTGCATCATTAATTTCTTACATATTTTTCACTCAGGAAACGCTGCAAATAACTTAAAAAGAATAATTGTCAGAATTAAAAGGAAAACACTTAGCGGGGCCTGATTTACTTTCCCCAGCATTCAGCCATTGCTACTCTGCAATATTCCAGGGAGCAGACTTATGGGCCTTCAGGAGAAGTGTCATCTTCTGTCTCAGTTCAGTGAAATGGCCACCATTCCCACACTGGGACTTTCTACTGCCTTTTCGGTAGTGAGAAACTCCAAGTCTTCAACACATGTAAATAAGTAATTTCGACAGCATTACCTTCTATTAATGATGAAGGTTTTCACTGGTTGTAAGTTCATAGGCAGTAATTACCCTCCTCCCCTGAGATGTTTCATGAATCTTGATTTTCTACAGTACCGCCGAGTCATATAATTATTACCTGTTAAAGATATCCAATTTTTACACATTTTTGCTGCTTTAACTTTAAAATTTAGGCTTTTGCTCATTGAGGGCAGCAGCTTCAGACTATGGTCCCCGCTTTCCTCTCCCTCTAAATTTTTGTGATGTTCTGCCTGTATTTTTACCTAACATACTGCTGCACAGTACTGTAGTTTCTAATATGTGCCACCACATCATTAGTGCTGTTATCACATTTCCTTTTTGACCACTATTCCACCAAGGGTCACATAGAACATTGAGGCCATCAGTTTCTGCTTGTCTGGAATAAGATGAAATAGTAAGAGTTTGCACAAAATATCACTGATGCAGTGGTGAAGTCTATACTTTGTGCCAAGTTCTTAAATAATTTGAAAGGGACGTTTTCTGGTTTGTTCCTGAAATAGCCCTGTACCAACTACAGCGTCTGCCAGCTCCAGATTGTTGTTCTGCCCATTGGTTAGTATGCTCCAACTTGTTCTTCTCCAGCTAAAAACTACGTTGATATAGGCTAGATACTCCTTTTCTATGTAGTCCTCATTCCTCATCCGTGTGTAACTCCTGTTTTTTACTCATGAAGAATATAGTTTACCTTGATAACTTGTCTGTTTACTTCTTCTCTCTGAACCACTGGACACGTGACTCAACTGAACAACCTCAATTATCCAAGACTGCTAATTCATGTATAGTCATGAGAGCGATCTCTAGTCAAGCCAGTGGTCAGAATGTGACCAAAATATTATTTATTGCTATTTAAACACTCCCTTTCCAGCCCTGATACTCAATTCAATCTTGTTAACCAGTCTGAGATTGTTGGAAGCATTGTTCAAATACACTTTTTGCATATCTTAAGTTTAGCCGGGAGGAATGACTGAAACAGCAACTTCTTATCCTTCTACTCTCATACACAAAATCAGTTAGTCACTTATTCCACATATTAGAAGTGATGGACTTACCTTAATTTCTTGCTGTTCATTTTCAAGAATCATCTTACCTTTCCAATAATGTTCCAGAGTCTGGCAACTCACAAACATGTGGATGTCGTGTCTGTATTATGTTACATATTTTGACATTTCTCTTCAAGTTTCTTAGACACCTTAGCGATCGTCTTTGTTGTCTAGTAGATTTTGTGAAGAATGGAGAAATTTCTTCCCAGTGATGCAGACTTTACTATACTCTAAACTGTAAATAAGGATACGTGCCTAAGGTTTTCGATCTCCAGCATTGTCTGATTCCCAGATTTTGTGGAGTGCACACTGCCTCATGTAAGCTGCTTTGCATTACTTGGCAAACCAAAGTGACACTTCTATTTTTTTTTTTTTTGTTGGTTCTGGATTTTGGAGTCTAAACACCATCTTTGAAAGGTTTTCTTTTTTCCAGATTTATCCTAAACTGAGGCACAGTGTATGTAACCCAGTGTGGATAATGATCCTTCCATTTGTTCTTTTAAGAGGTCCCAAGCAAGCACTTTTTTCTACGATCCACCTTAATATGCTTCCCTTTGTAAGAGGTCCAATCACGTACTCTCTGAGGAACTCAGGTAAGCCTTGTACATCCGAAATCATTGCCAGTTTGCGGTAGGACTGTATCCTTAGTAGGCTTCAGACTCCATGCCATTTTCTTGCTGCTGCATTTAGGACTTTTAACCTGAGCCTTTCAAAGTATTTTGGGGGCACCAATTTATAAAGGAAGTATGTTTCATAAATGCCTTTTGGCATTCCTTGGAACATCAATCCAAACTTTTAATTATCTCGGTAAGCAATGAATATCCTAAAACTCATCAGTTGGAAACCCCAGCAATATAGTTAGAAGTCTGGCACAGACTTTTGTTGTGTAGCTGCTGGCTCACTCTCCAAGTCTTAGAAGTGAGAAGAAAAAAAAGAGAAGCATTATCTCAATTTCTGTATTAAGTAGTAATATACTTAACATGAATGAATGTGTATTGTCTCTACAGTCCTTTTTCCTTCTTCATTTCATTTTCAAAGAATAAAGGTGATCAGATACTTTTCCCCGAAGTTGCTGCAATCCCCCCAAACTGTTTTCCAGCTCTCATTGCTGCTTTTCTGTGGTACAGAATATGTCTTGAGTGTATTGTATATGAAGAGTCTCCAACCTCCAGTGATGACTTCTTCAAGGCAGTCTCATTTATAGATTGCTTGACTGTGTTAGTCTGAAAAATCACTTGGATTTTTCTGTCCTTTTGTTTAAGGTTTGTCCTAAAGGGATCCCTATGAACTCTCAGTAGTACCTTATCAAGGTCCGTCATTGGAATGTTCTTGGGAATCGGTTCTTTAAAAAATTCCTATTGCAAAAATTGATTCCTTTCTAGTCCCTCTGTTTTTTTTAGTAACCGTATGTTATTCCTCTGAATACGTTTTTAGATTTTCTCTAGATTACCTAGAATAAACTTATTTTGAGTCCTAAATTGGGCAATTTCCTGAGTGTTTTTTCCATATAGGTTTCCTGCATGATGGTTTCCAATAGTCTGGTTTCTTCAAAATCTCATATTTGTTTCTCTAATATACATGATATCTTAAAGCATTGTTTACCCTCAGCCATTAGATTCGCTAGCATGGTCTCTCTAGTGTATTATTAGTGGGGACCCACTCTCCTTTTAACTTAAGACTGGAGGACTCTTGGGTGCTATGATGATGTTTTAGACACAATATTCCTGATTGAAATATTTGATTAAGGCACTTTCATCCAGTGTGTGTTTTTTTTTTTTTCTAGTTCCATCTTTAAAACTGGTTTCATCTGATATTTCTTTCTATATTGGCACCTTTTACAGTGCCAACCTTCATGGAGTAGTACAATTTCTTTGCTGAATAGATCCATTAATTACTTTGTGGCCACGACCACATTCTGATTCTTATACATTCAAATCCTTGGGTGTGTAACCTGTAAAAATCCCAAGGATGAACCATTTGTTACAATGTGGAATCTTCTTGCTAATTCAGCAGCATCTCCGTAGTTAAGGAAAGAGGTTAGATTCTTGCAAGTTCTCTTCAGAGCCAAAGAAAGCAATCTGTAAAATTTTCTATGGTTTACCAGGTTGCAAAAGCATCAGTGATCCTGACATATGGTGTCCAACATGAGATGATTTTCATGTTTGCAGAATGCTCAGAAAGGTCTTTATATGGCTCCCACCGAATACCAGGTTAAATGTCACACATGCTCTTGGCACCAGCAGACTTGACTACAGTAATTCCCTCTTCGTAGATAAATCCCCGCCCAACTCATGAGGAAATTCAGAACCTCCCAAACACAGCAGCCACACTCATGCGTGACCTCCCCAGACAGACACACATGACCCCTCACCTTAGGAAACTCCATTGGCTACCAGTTGCAAAGAGATGCCAGCTCAAGCTACTAACCCACACTTACAAAGCTCTACACAATGAAGGACCGGCATATCTCAACAATCGAGTGGCATTCCACCAACCGACCAGAGAACTCTGTTCCAGATCCCTCTCCCTGGTAGCTACTCAGCGCATCTGCTGGGTAAAAAGTGGAGACCACTTCTTCTCCCATCTGGCCGCTAAGACCTGGAACAACCTCCCCCGCATCTCAGAGCCTCACCCAGGGCTCCAACAGTTCAGGAAGGACCTTAAGACCTGGATGTTCAACCAACAGGAACAGGCAGCATGATCCCGCAGCATGGCCCCTCCGCATCTCATGACCCTCACGGGGTGAAGCAGCCACGTTTTATAAATCCTGATTGAATGATTGATTGACATGTGTGCGCACGTTCTCCCTTAACCAGGATATCCAATACAAGGTCACTGACTTTCAGTTCGATGGAAAACTCTTTTCTCCTCCAGTGGCTGAGGTGTTAGGAAAGTGTAAGCGAGTTGTACAAACACACCTTTGAGCCCTTTTATTTAATCACCCCAGAGGCAAGGTTCTTGGGTTTTCAAAGCTTTCCAAGACAAGCTATTGTGAAAAGGAAAGCAACAGGCTTTAGGCAAAAATATTAGATTTAAATCTAAACTGAAATTGTTTGGTCCCTCTTCCATGGCCTGCTTCCAAACAATTAAATTATTATTCCCAAATAGTTATAAGGCACCCCAATAAATGCCTTTGACCTTGGATCCCCTGTTTGAATAGGATCCTGCTTTTTATGACTTCAATCTTGGTAAACACCTTTCATATGGCCACATTACCTCAGATTTTGTGAGGCTCTGCTATTTGACGACATGGTTGAATTTGTGGATTTCCAGTAAGCATTATTCCATATACCAACTTAAGGAGTTACATTGAGGTTACCAGAGTGAGCAGCCCAAACTATACTCCTAGAGTGGTTACAGACATTCTCTGAGTTGTTGCAACCCTTCTTCTTGAGGGAAATCATCCATTACCCATGTTTAGAAGATTGGCTAATGAAGGGCCTCTGTATCTGGTATCTATATCTATGTATCTGGTATTTGTATAGCACAAACCTAACCAAATTGTAGAGTACCGTACTGTCTGCCAAAGGCAAAGATAAAGTGTTAGGAGGTATATTGATAGTCTGGAAAAGCCAAGTACTGATACGTGAAAGATAATTTTTGCAAAGTCTTGGTATTCTTTTGTAACACAGCATTTGTTCCTCTGAAAAAACATTTAGAAATCATTTTGAATGTTTTTAAATATCTTTACAGTATTTTTCTCATGTGTTTGCTGTATTATGTGTAGATTTCTAAAAGGGGAAACGAACTGTTTTCACTGCTTTGTCCAAATGTATTTTATTTCCTGGCCTGAACATAAAAATATAGTCCTGGCCAGTAGCATACCAGCTGGGTGGTAATTCTACTTATAATGAGAAGTGAAAGAACTTGCAGCATGCTTTATGCTGCAGGCTGTAAGCTCAGGACTGTCTTAAGGTCAACCCATTGACATGGGACAGCTTGACCGCCATAGACAATTCCCTTACTGGAATCTGAGTGCAATTAAAAAGGTAAATTAAGAGGTTAATTTATAATAATGTTAATCTGTGCAGTGGGACTGCTGGCCTGGCTGTATCATCGCTGGTTCTCCTTTGATAACATTGCAGGAGTGCCATTTGACAAGCCCCGGTTATGTTTGATGACTTAGTCAGAAGGCCCATTCATTAGTCCTTCTTTAGCTGAATGTTTACATCATTTCAAAAGTCCTGTTTATCAGACGTTTGCAGTATGCAGATAGATGTCATCAGGGAAAGACCATCAGGCTTTCACTCTGGCTCGTTATATCATCAGAACAGGCCTATTTGTCAGACTCCTGCTCTACTAGTCGTCTTAAAAGAAATTATCAGAATAGGCCCATTACATCAGAGCCTGCTGCTTTCAGGACATAATCTGAAGCTCCCTGTTGCTAAGGTCCTCATTCTTCTGTCCCTGCTTGATGTAGTATTACCACTATTTGTGCACAGAAACTTAAAATTATCAGCAACACTGTACTCAATTCATTTTCTGTGAACCTAAAGAAGTTCCATCTGATTATGTCATAGTCTTGGTTTCATAGTTCATTGAAGTAGTCATTGACTATTTTGTAGGACTTACTTTCCAGAGGACTGGATTTTTAAAACTGTCAGTTGATATATTTTCTGCTGTATCATGTGACTTCAACTTGATAGTTGCAAAGACTACTGGATGTATTGTCCTTTTAAGCTTGTGGTACTCTTGGCTTCATTGTGAGTTTCTGCGGTGCGACTTGCAGTAAATTGGCTTCAGTATAAATTACAGCCCAAAAAAGATTAAATTCCCAGGCAGTGGTTTTATCCTCTTCTCCTTTAATTCGTAGAAGGGAGGGCTCCAGTTAATGCTCCAAAATCCACTAGTTACCCTGATTCCTCTTAGTAAGCTGGTAAATATTCAACAGGAATTGTAGAACTCTAGGATACTTAACTCTCCTGGACAACGACCTTTACAGCAATACATTGAAGATTATGGTTATTTGTTTGGGACTAAATCACCCTCTTTTCAAAGGAAACTACGGCTCTATGCTATGATTAAACTATCAAGGTGAACTATTTTCTTTCTTCTACGGAACTTGGAGATTCAGGTTTGGTACTGGCCTCTTGAGCTACATTCTCCCTGTAGTGTCCCGAACCAGGGAAGAAAAAAATAGAGGTCGACTTCTTCAGTAGATGGCAACATGCTGCACACAAATGAAATAACAAGCAGTATGTTGAGAGGCCCGTTTTAAAAACTTGGCTCTGGCCTTGGATCGATCTGTTTGCAGCAGGAATTAATTAAATTATGTTGCCTTTTCAGATTTGTTGTGTAAGTTTATGTATTTCCCCAATTACTCCTGTTTTAAGAGACTCTTCTGAAGTTCAGATTTCTTTAATAGACTACTTCTGATAGCACTAGTTTGATGCCACCATTCACGGTTCACAAAATCCCCTCTCTTCTTGAAAAACGAACATCTTTCTGTTGCTCCCTCAGCCCCCAGTTCCTATAGTTCAGCATGGGAAGACTGATTCATCACCTTCAACCACCTATCATTGCTGGATTGAAAGCCTGGTTTATGGACAACAAGCCTGACATTGTGTGGGCATATTAAATAAATATATGTGGCGAGGAAGGAATCCCCCTAGAGTTAGCACAGAAGCAAATCTTCAAATGTAGATTTTAGGGAATTTACTCTGAAACTTTTCTATTACTAAAATACAGTTCATTGTATTTCATTTCGGACAGGCAAATAAATTGTGTGCGCACTAAAATTGGTGACTAATTTCTTTTTTTCATGCATCATTTGGTCATACACATTGGGTATGTGCACACCATCTTTTAACAATTCATTCCTTGTATCAATTATAATTGTGTTGCTGATTCCAGAATATATCAAGTCAGAACTGAGGTTCTTCCTCATATAGGTTTTCTGATTGTTTTTTTTTAATCAAATGTTAATCATAAGGGCATTATGCAACTAGTTTTATATAAAGTTATGCATGAAACCTCTAGTTATTGCTGGCTTGAGCAATGTATCGTTCGTGTCAACCTGTATTTTCACTGAGCTTCTAATGCTGCCATATCCATATAAATTATTAGGAATTTCATTCACATTTTTGGTATCTTGTGTTCCTTAGTTCAAAGTCTACTTGTTATACACAGGACTTACTTATTGTTTTATATATTTTTCACAACTCATTACGGGCTCGTTTGTCATACGCCTTTCAAGACCAGAAAATAAAACAATGTGAATACTTGCTTTTACGAAGTACCTGATATTCTTCAAGTAGGTTGCAGCACTACCATGCAGTCTTTTCTGAATTCCAAATCCACTGTGAGGTTAATTTAGCACAGTATTTTCAAACATCTTTCCACCATTGCTTATTCAGTGTGCTCCTCAATATGTGCCATTTCAGCTGAGCGCTGGGAGTCCACATACAATGCAAATAGCATTTTCTGACCATCATCTTGAACCAATTATCAAGATTCCTTTAGAAAAAGTTAAGCACTAAAAGAACCAAAATCCACCAATATTAGACCAGAGTAGTGTTCGATTGCAGTTATTTTGTACATTAATTACAGTGTTAAAATTGTGTTTTTCATTGCCTATGTCATATCTTTCAAATGTAAAAGTCATTTTCGGTTTATATACTCTATTTCAGCTGTTTTCTTTTCTCTTCTCCACCTTTTTTTTGGCTTAGTATTTTGTCTGTTCTCTACATTATATTACAATGTTCTCTGCACATCTTTTGATTTTCATATTCCTGATTTCCATGAGATGTCAGATTAGCCAATTTTGTTTAATGGAGGTGGGCCTAGTTCATTCTCATTATTTTTATCTACGAAATGGACGATTTGTTTACTTGAGTTTATTGGGGCTGTCCATTTTTTTAACATTAGAAGTGTTCACCAAATGTCTGTTCTGTCTGTTGCTTACTTTGTATAATGTTAAAATCCAATCTGTTTTCCACCTTTCTTCAACATTAGTGCAGTGTTGCATCAGATTTCGGAGCTTTTGTTCTACCAAATTAGTTTTCATGAACCTTATTGTAAATTGAAGCAAGTGTACTACACATTATTGTGTATCATTCTTAAGTGTTATGATAGTGTTTATTTTAAAGATCTTCCAGTGCTTCCTACTTAGGTTATTATCCTGGTATCCCATCAAGTAGGCCACAACTAGTCTGACAAAGATGCAAATGTATTTGTATTTTGTTTTCTTGTGTGCTTTAGCAGAATTGTTTAGTTGTTCCATGTTTAACAAATGCTGCTTTTGTGCAAGCATATACCATGGAGGATTTGGGCTACACCTAGCCAGGCACTCTTTTTTTTTTTTTTCTGTGGAGACCATTTATGTCTTTCAGTGTCTTTGCTTGTGTAAATGGTTCATGGGAATTCAGATACTGGCTTATTCAAATTGACAGCTGCCTTGAGAATGCTGCCATCTTTTCCTCGGTATCCCTTAGGCATTACCAATTATGCTGTTTACTTTAGCTTATCATGTTTTTTCTTGTTTAGCGTGTTATTGTTCTGAGTAATTCATTGACTTGATACTCTTTCTAACCACCTATTTTGGTTCTTTATCTTGCAGGCTTATTTTTTTTTTATCTGCCCTCAAATTGTCTTTCTCACATAATTTCTCTGTTTGAAATATTATTTTCTGTTTGCCAAGGAGGCAGGTACGTTTTGCATGTTGTTCAGACTCCACTGTGAAAATGTGTGATCTTTTTGAATCCGGTCTTTTGGCATCAATGTAGTTAGGTCTAAAAACTCATACAAGCTCTACTCATGGTTGTTCTCTTTATTATGGTTGACGTAACAATGATAATCCTTTCTCCATTGTCTTTTCTTTTCCAGATTAGGATCTTGTTTTCCATGTAACAATTTAAATAGCTAGCTTTCCCTTTTAATCAACTATACTGGTTTCAAACCACTATAGAACGTTATCGCTCTTAAATGTTACCATAGCCTTTCTCTCAAATATCTTCTGGTGTTTCCTACTTATGTTATTATCCATAGATTATCATCACAACAATTCCATCTGGTATTCTACAGATTGTTTGACAAGTAGCTATATACAGCTATAAAGAAGTTGGTGTGATAGACAGCGAACCTGGTCCCTCACATGGGTTTTCAGTGAATAAGAAAGGGTAGTTTTGAGTATAAAATCAGTCATTTTCAGAACTTGTTTCAACAATGCAGGTGATTTGCTGGTCTTGTATACAAACAATTGACATCTGCTTTTACCTCACTTGTGTGTTGACAGACTATTCAGTTGTCTTCTCAAGTCACCAAGGAGTCTTGATCCCATAGACTATAAATAATCTTATTGACAATGTTGAGTCTCCTTTTTGTGACGGATAAATGGCCACAAATTTAACAGGGGCACATTGATATTCTTTGTTAAAGCATCAGTGACTAAATATTGTACCCAAAGTTTTAGGTCTTCGTTAGATTTTTGGACTTAAATTTTTTTTGTTTATTGTTCTTTAAAGTGTCTGACATGTTCATGGTTTATAAGAATACAAGTTAAGAATATGTTGCTTGTATATTCTTCAGCGGTTTCGCCTGTGCTCCTGGGTTCATTTTGATGGTTTTAGTTTCTTCTGTATTTCTTCATAGTTGGCAGTACTCCCAAACCAGTATTGTTCCCTTAATAGGCTTTAAGTATAATTATAGAATGTCTCATTCGGAGTTCAGTGATTACTGTGACATATAATATTTACATATTCTTGCAAAATAGGTTTTAGAACGTATTGTTTTGTTCTTTAATTTGGAGAATGCACTTAACACCTATTTTCAGAACACATCAGCAACCCTTTCTTCAGGAAAGCTGATTGAAATTTGAATTTAGCTTCCAAATCACAGCTGTCATTTTGAAATGGAGACAATACTAAAATTTAAATTGGGTGAACCAGACAATGTGCAGGCGTCCTGAAGATTATTTTTACAAAACAGTTAAGCATAATACAATTTTTATTTAGAGAGCTGAATGAGTAACAAAACACACATGAAATAGAAACTTGAAATCCATTTAGCAAAAGCGCTTTAATAGGATTTTTAAACAAAGGGACTGGTTATAAGTTAATACAACTACCTAGTTGTGAAAGGGGGTTTGTACGTAATATGGGAATCTTGTTCGATATGTTTTATCAAATAAATTTAAAGTGAAACTCTATACTGGTTTTGAGTTTTTAAAATGTATGCTAACCCCCACAATTGAAATGCAAGGACTTGCATTTCATTATGGCATGTGAGGCATGAATAACCCAGTATTTGCAGTAACACCAAATCTGTTTAAAAAAAAAAAAAATACATATTGCAAGGCTGCACAGGGTAGGAGACAAGTACTGACTCCTGTTCTCAAGGCTATTTGGTTGGTGGTGAAACAGAAGTTGAAAGGTACAGAGTTCCACAAGGCGCAAATTATAACTGAATATGTGGCCACGTATTCTAGTTAGGTTCAAGGACAAGTGAGAAAACAAAGTCTTGTTCAGAATTTAGAAAATTTTTAGTTGGTAGAGGATGATCTCACTGATCATGAACAGAGGTTGTTAAATGTGGAGAATGCAGTGGAATTGGCAAAACACTTTGGCCTTAATTTCTCCCAGTAGCAACCCAATTCTGCGCTGGGATGACTGACGACTCACTCTTGTTTAGAAGCTGCATTCAGTAAATGCCCTGCTGTATTCTGAATTTGTTGGAGGTGCTTCATGGCATAAAATGAGATCCCAAATATAGTGTTTGTTGAAAGAGTAACTTTCATTAGTGAGGTCCAAGTGAAAGGAGCAGGGACCCAGGAATAGACACTTGGTAAAAGCAGACCGAGGCAACTGCTGTAGCCTGGGAAGTGCTTAGAGCAGGGTGAGTTAATGAAAATTGTCTCTGACTGATGGAACTGGACAGGAACAGCCTGCTATAGGTTCCTTTTTACAACATAGCATCTATTTTACTGGTGATGAGCGAACCCACTTCTTTCTCATTTACTCTCATGTTGTCTCCATGTTTCAGAGATATTGATAATAGAAATACTCAGACCCTTTGACTAGCGGATTAGGCTTTGAAGAGTATTCTTGTGGGTGTAACTGTTAACTGAGCACAGTATTTGAACTCATAGACACACACAGATTTTGTTACCAGTGCTCCTATACCTTAACACCACATCTCATGTTGAATGAAAATATTTTTGCATTTGGTTGTTTGCATGTAGTCTTAACTATGGAAAAAGGTTTCTTCGTATAGGTGTCTTTAGGGCCTTGCAGTACAGCTCTGCTAAAGAATGTTGTCTGAACCCCTTTATAGAGCTTGGAACAAAAAGGTGTTGGTCCTCTTAGCTCTTTATATGTATAGATAATTTGACACCATCTGTTACTGGAGTTACAAGATACTAATTCTTGTCTACTTTGCTGCAAGTTGTAGAATCTTTTGCTAGTAAGAGACCGATAAAATCAGAGGGATCAAAACCAAGGAGTGTAAACTACATGATCCAGTGTAGCCTGGGATCTGAAACTGTCCTAGTTTTGTGGTGCCAAGAATGATCTCCTTTCATACATTTTCAAGACTTTTCCTTCAGTTCCCTGGTAGTAGCATCGTATTTAGTTTGTGTCTGAATATCTGTGCGTTGCTGTAAATGGTTCTATATGTGTTTAGTTGGAGTTTTTTTTATATCTTTGTAGTATGGGCCCATTGATGTATTTTGTGTATGCAAGTAACTTGGTGTGCTTGAAAGAATGTTTCAGTGGAGGTGTTTTCCAGAACCCTTATTTTTTGCAACATTATATGTTGTATTTTTTTATTTTTATTAAAGAGCATGTGACCTAAGCATGTGGCTGCCTTTAAAAATACTGCCATTATTGCCAAGTTATTTCTCATTTATTTCAAAGTGAGAATTCTTGCTGCAACCAACTCTTCAGGTTTTTGGAGGTACAGAATTGGCTTCAATGAGGTATGAGGGCCTGGAGGGAACAGACTTCGATTTCTACCAGTGAGGTTTGTTACACATTACACACTAATACAAGACATTTACAGTTACACATTTGTATCTTTCAGTTTTTGATGGTTAAATATGAATAAATAAAGACTGGATTATACATGTTATTTACTGGTTTAAAGCATTACTCATTTAGCATGTGAATGTAAACAGCAGTATTGAACATTATTTTTGGCTTAATGTAAACAAAAATAAATCAGTCTACATAAAATACTATGTAATAATTAAATTGGATTGCATATTATATTTGCTGGGATGCTAGCTGTTTTCTCTATTAATACACTTAACTTGCATTCTAGCTCCGCCATTCAAAGACAGGCATCGTGTGGTGGGTTGTGTGACGGTATCTGTCTGTCAGTAGTGAAGACAAATAATGCCAGAGACACTTATCCCATCCAATCTCACCCAGGGATAGGTCGGTCTTGTTTCAGACTTCTTCCTAAGTCATTTTTTCCTTTCTTTTTTGAGTTTTTAACTAGTGGAATAATACTGAATGAAGCAAACAAATTTTAAGTAAAGTTGTTATTGTTACATGTATATTGTTATGAAGAATTGACCTAGACGTTTAGGAATGGAGGAATTATTATGTGTATTTGCAGCCACTTTGTATGTTCAGATTGTCAATTTTATATCATCGGCAGTACCAGTCTGGAACTATTGGAGTTTGTATTGTTCTTTTCTATTTGTCTTGAGCAGGTCAAACATCAAACCTGAATAGTTCAATTCAATATTGCCCAAGATATGAAATGAAAACAACATAAATATACTAATGTCAGTGGAGAGAACTTGAAAAACAGCCTAAGGGGTAATTGATTATTGACATTACTTTCATTTTACTCGACTCCTGGGTGGAAAGACGATTCCCTTTAGAATTTTGAGTCCTCACTCTGGATAGCGGTTTGTTGGACTTAATTTCATTATGGGACAAGACCTTGACCCCACTACCACTCCCTACTCCCATTTATATAATGAAGTCCGTATATAGGAATTTCTTTGTGCATGCTTCTATGTGTGAGGTGTTTATATTCATAGCACGGTATATCCCCAAGTTCAATATGTGACTGTTTTGCTGAAAGAGGTAAAAATAAAATTAGCCTCAGGAGTGTGCAATTTAATAAAATATCAACTTGTCACAGGTTGCTTCATAAATCTACTTGTCTTCAAAAAAAAAAAATCTAGTTGTCCCTCTAGTGCCATGTAGTGTGGCGGCAAAATGTGGCAGCAATTTCATTATGTAAGAGCTCTGATGTTAGCCTCTCTTTTTATGCCAGGGCTATTGCTACCTTATTTTGCCACTTTTCAACAGATCTGCGTTCTGGGCTGGAGGAAACAGCAGTCAGTAGTTCCAAAGTTGGAATACCTTTGAGTCTGTGCAGGTCTACTAACTTACATGTTTTAAGGATTTTCACCAGCTTTTCTCTAAACTTTTTCCATACTGGGAAAGGTTGGACATTTACTCCTGACAGTGGCAGAAGTAGAAGTTCTTCCAGGGTTGGGTAAAAAAGTGGTTGGAAGGAAAGTGAACTTGTAGATGCTCAATAGATTTTTGCATGAGCAAATCTACACATGCATATTTGCTCATGCCAAAATACAGTTCACAAATATTTTCTAGGAGTATGATTTCCTGTTCTCCTTCAGTAAATTTGTGTGAATTCATAAAAGCCATAATTCTGCACTAATGACATATACCACGAGTGCACTTTGTGACTTCGGTTAAGAATTGGCCCTAGTTAAGTCTGGCATTAACCAAGACCTTTTGTTTTTATTAAAATTGTATTTCTCTCGCTAGCCATCTATTGGCTATGTGAGTGATTGCGTTCTGCTCTTCCACAAGGGGCATATTGGCACACAAAGATTTATTCAGTGCCAGGAACTACTGTGGCAGTATGTGCTTTTTAAGACCATTTTTTGTACTTTTTTTCCAATGTTTGTTACAATGATGATGGTCTGGCAGCTCCTACAACAATAATGTTTTTCAAACGACATGTCAGCACAAGACACACATTGACAAAACCAAAAGACTTTACCACCAGTGTCGGATCAGTTGACTTTGCCAATGCTGATTTATTTTCATTTTTCCCCATAAGTGTGTTGAATCTGGGTACACTGATTTTCCATCAGGAATATTTTTTGGAGATGGCCGTGACGTCTAACAATATGTCCTGGGCGTTGGGCTATAGGAATTCCACTCTCGTGTAGGCTTCACATGCCACTGACCCTTCATCTTGATATCCTGCTTCTGAGAGCAGATTGGTGTACACTACTAGTGTAGGTTTTGCCATTGTGCCAGCTCCATAATAGATGCCAGTGTAAGTTGTGTTTCATTGCTGAAGGAAGTCAGGACTATCCTGTGTCTCTTGTAATGTGGATGCTCAATACAGTATGTTTCATGTGGCAGGAAGGTGGTAGGAATTTAGGTTTCAAAGGTTAATTTTTGATGGTGAGATAAGCTTTTCTTTTTCTTTTTCCAATGGAAGGTAAAGTGGTGAGAGTATAGCTTTGTAGTATTTTTGTTGATATCCTCCTGTGTGTGTGTTTCTGACCAATACTGTCTACTTTTGGAAGACGGGGAAGGCACAGTTGCTGTATTTTAATGGGTCTTGCATTCTTTGGTCACAAAGAATTCTAATTTGAAGTCGCTGTTGGTTGTACATCTTTTGGGCTTTTAATAAGCTCTAAGGTTAGGAGTACCAAGAGTCAGCTTGACCTTAGAAACACAAGAATGTCTTCATTTGCAAAGCACATCTAATGCAAATTGACATTGTCTGCAAGTTCCATAGTGAAAGATTACTTTCTAAATGTGCATGTCTTTTCTTTCTTCACTACCTGGTAACCATCTTACCTTCAGAAATGCCCTACACGGGATGGTGTCTGCTTTAGAATTAACATTGAGAATACCTTATCTACAAGCACACGTTTACTATAGTCCATGTAAATCAGCGGTTAGACAGTGTGTGTTTTGTGTGAGACACACTTCCATGCAAACTACTGTAGAGAATTTGGAGAAGACTGATAAGTGTAGAGTTTGCTAGTTCATCTTAGTCTGGCTCTCCTTCCTACCTAACTGGTCTCAAATGCATCCAGTGCAGACATGACCATTAAAAAAATAAAAGCCTCTCGGGAACCTACTGTCTTTTCTAATGTACAAGGGGACCCAATGTGGAATCCTTTTCTCACATCAGCCCACCCCCTACCCAGTGCATTTTTAACCTTTTCTGCCCAGAGCCTCTTTTTGTGCATAAAGAGAGGAATCACGTAAAGACTTCAGTTGACACTCCACCTTCCGTGGTTTTACCCCACTTTATTATGTCTCCACTTCTTATAAGGGTCCCATTTGTAAATAAAACTCTTCCTCAAATTTGCCATCCTCTGACAGAAATGCCATTGGTGACCAGCTTTGTGCACTATATAAAGTGCAGTGGATTTGTCTCCCAGCTCCTCGTAATCCTTGAATGAGTTGGTGGGGAATTTTTATCCTGTAAGTTAATTTCTGATGGTTTACATCTAACCACAGATTTCTGACCTTGTGAATTTCCACAGGCGCAAGATTATCTCTAGAAGATTTTGTATAGGAAATTCCTGGTGCGTCATAGGTGGCTACTTGTGGCATTGTTATGTCTGTCGTGCCCCAGGTGTGATATCGAGTTCACTATATCTGATTCATCATTGCTTACTGATATGATAAGGATTCAGAGCTTGCTTCTACATGTCCATCAGCTTTGACGTTTTTCTCCAATTATTTTTTCCTGTATGCAAGGGATAGCTCCCCTCCAAAAATAATGGGATTCAAACTGTGCAAGGACTGCTACCAACTGATGTTGATAACTGACTCTCACAAGGTCTGCCTCTGGTGTCTGGGCTCCAGGCATGATTCAAAGTTGTTTGATAAATGTGCTAGAATTAATCCCAAGGCTATCCAGAACTGCAATGCCAAGTTATACTAGTGGAAAATCAACAGAAGTTGAAGATCAACACCACCTGGTTGAGGGCATGGACGCTCCCCCGCTCACAGGACCGATCTTGTGAACGTTCATCATTGAAGTCAAGATCCTTAGCTAAGTCAAAATGGTCCAAAAAACATGGGGAATCGAAACACGGCTCGTCAACATCCTGCCACGCTCACCATTTAGAGTTGCATAATGCCATGGGTACCTCCAGGCCGCAGACTATCCGCCACCCTGGAACCTATTCTGACCCTCCTTCCAAATCAACTTTACTTCTCTGACCCTTTGGCGATGCCGAAGCAGATAAGGAAATTAAAGGGGGCTATAGCCTGAATCTTTGGCACCAGACCAGATCTCTCGATCAAGCCTGAGGGCCCTATTGATCCGAGTTGGCCTCCTGTTGGTCTCCTGTCAGTCTCCAAATGGCCTACCACCGGTGGATCCGTCCCTGGTGAGCCTCTCCTCCCCTTCAACAAGACTCTCATGGACACAATGTTGGGCACCTGGGTAAATCCAGGATGTTCCCCTTCAGTGAACAGACAAATTGCAAGGTGGAAAAAACACACCACACACCGCACATGAAGTCTTTTCTCCTCCACTAGCCTTGCCTTAAGATCAGTCAACACAAGCTATCTCCTGGGGTGATACTTGCATGTGTTATGTGACATAGTGACAGATATCTTGCCAGTGGTCCCAGATGACTTTCGTCACAACATCCAATGCCTCAAACAGGATGGCTAAGACACTGCGATATACTGCATAAGATCTTGCTTGGACACTACTGACTGTCTGGATAGAGCAGTTGGGGCCAGTGTGGAGCTTTGCCACCTCATTTGGATCTCCTCCACCTAATTTTTTTTGTTGAGTGACGTTCAATAGTCACTATTGAATATGCTCTTCCATGGGGTTCATCTAGTTGAAGACGAGGCAGACTTAACCTAAAAGCACTTAAAGGACAGCAAAGTGACTGCGCTGTCTTGGACTGGCACCACCAGCGGGCAGTTCCTCAGCAGTGTTTCCATTTTGCGATTTTGCGGCTTTGGAAGAGGATATCAGAGTTCACAACCAATTATGACTCGGCAGCAACAGGCCTCTCACGCCTTTGAAGGCAGAGGCTGGGAATGTGGCTGCCAGTGTCCAGGCCTACAGGAAAAACAATCTGCTCATGCCCCTTCTTTACAGCTGTCGCAGAACCATTTTGTCACCCTCTGCAGCACACGATCGCCCAGAGAGTGGTTATATCAACTTTTACCTCCCCAGATGGAAGAGCATCACAGACAGCCGCTAGATGCTTCAAGTCATACACAATGGTTATTCCCTTCTTTCTGACACATCCCCCAACTTGCCTCCACGCAACACCACCTCTGAGTGGACCACTTGTCCGTTTTCCGAGGAGAAGCTCAAGCTGTCTTGGTCAGGGGAGCCATAGAAAGGGGGCTGCCACTCCCCTGTCCACCACCAACCCAGGGGTGGTGCCTAGAGCTCCTCCAGGTGGCCACTTAATTCTGCCATCTTGAAAGCACGATGTGCAGAGGCCCCTGGGAGCACATTAGAGAACCCTCCTGATAGGTGGTCACCGTGCAAAGTGACCAAACCCCGTTTTAGGGCTATTTAGGGACTCCCTTGCGGGTGGGACCCCAGATTCGGCATGCAAGACTCCACCAGGACTCCTCAGCATCGATCTCTTCTGATCCTGGCCACTGGAACCGCAACCGGACACTTCGGTGACCAACAAGACTGTAACTCCTGAGACTACCTCACCTTGCAACATTGTTTCCCTGTCTCCTTCCAGCAACTGCAACATTTCTACGACTGTGCATCCTCTGGGGTCGGCAAGACTTCATCTGCACTAAGAAGCAAGAAGAAATCTTCCTTGGAGTGCAGGAGTTACTCTCTTGCATCTGCAGGAACCTAAGGCAGCGATGTCTGGCTGCGTGGATCTGCTCTCCTCTGGAACTGTGTGGATCCTGCAACACAGGTAGTGGTCTGGAGTGGTCCAGTTGGTCCTCTCTGCCCTGTGCCCATTTTGGAAGATGGTGAGCCTTTGCCTCTCCTTGCAGGACAGAACCCCTGTGCACAGTGACTCTTGCAGCATCCAAGGCTTGTTGACTCCTGGTCCACAAGATCTTCAGACTTCCAGTAGCCCTGACCCCCAGCACTTCATCCTTTCAAAGACAGTCTCGCCTCTGCTGTTCCAGTGACGTGGGACACCTCTCCAGGTGTGCTGATTGGGTCTCACGGAAACTTACTGTGCCTGCTGCCAGTGGGTTGCCGGTGGGAGCTTTGACCGCTTCTGCTGACTCTCCTGACTGCTGAGGTTCAGCCCGGACTCCCCTCCAAGTGTCAGGTACCCTGGGCTTTGCTGGTCCTCTTCAGCCTTGCAACTCTTCTTTTGCTCCAACTTGCATTTTCGGAGGCTAGTTGGTGGTCTTCCTGACCACTGACCAACTGCGATCCAGCGACCGACGTGGGACATCACCTGCACGACTCCAAGGACTTCTCTGCAGCTCTGGCTCCACAGCTGATCTCCATCTTCCCTCATCGACCCTGATCTTCGTCCACAGAAGGTTGTGTAGTGGCTCCTGCCTCGTCTGGACACTCCATCGTGGACTGGACTCTGTCCCCTTTTTTTGCAGCTCCTTTTCTTACAGAATCCACCTTTGGGTTCCTCTGGTCTGGTCCTGTTCTTGAAAAGTTCCTTTTCTAAGTCCTCTTGTTAGACCTTTGGAAGACCAGGTACTAACCTCTGCTTTCCTGGTGGCTGGAGGTCACTCAGGTACTCACCTCCTGGGGTCCCTAGTTCTTCCATCTCCCCTCTAATTACTCCATATCCTTGGGTGGGGATTTCACTTTGCATTCCACTATTTTAGTATATGGTTTGGTCCTCCCCATGGGCCCTAACTATTTTTCATTCATTCTTGGCAATGCTTGTTGTTTCTTGCAACAATTACCAATTATTACTGTGTATATAGTGTGTACCTACCTCCAGTTATAAGTAATCTAGTGTGGTGTTACTATAATAAAGTACCTTTATTTTTGTAACACTGTGTGGTTCCTTTCAGGTGTGATAAGGTACTGTGTGACTATTTTGGTATTGTATAAGCTTTGCATGCCTCCTAGATAAGTCTTGTCTGCATATCCACAGCTACTTCTCGAGAGACCTGGCTTTCTAGGCACTGCCTACATTCACTAATACTGGTTGCCTGGACACGGTATATGGTGCCATCACCATAGGTGTCCACCACAGACCAGGCCAGCTTCCTACAACTTCCACATTCCCTTTCAGCACTATCACAGACGACACCTGCGGTTTCAGGTAGGCTACAAGCTCTTTCAGTTCTTGGTGCTTGCCTTTGGCTTTGTCAGCTCAATATGGGTGTACACTAAGGTGATGGTGGTGGTTGCTGCCCATCTGTGGAGATCAGTTTGACTTCAGGGTGGTTTTCCTTCAACATGTGAAAGTCACACCGGACTCCTTCACAATGGTTCATCTTCACTGGAGCCATCATCGACACAGTGCTTGTTCAAATCTTCCCTTTGCCTCAACAAGTTCCGGACATTTAGGCTGTGATCCTAATGTTTTGACCTTTCACTTGGGGCTCAGTCAGAGCAGCTCTGAGGCTTCTTAGCCTCCTGCATCTAGTTTGTGAACGACACCAGTGGCACATGCTAACTCTGCAGTGCGATCTGAAGTCTCCCTGGGCTCAGCACAAGGGAACTTATTGGATTCCATCCAGGTGTTGAAGGAGGCTACAAAAGACCTACAGTGGTTCCTGCTACACCGCCATTGTCCCGATGGCATACTTCTTTCCGTACCCCATGCAGAACAGATGGTCATGACAAATTTATTGTGGATGGGTTGGGGAGTTCGTTTTGGAGAGGTGGAGATCAGAAGATGCTGGTCTCCGCCGGAAGCCCACCAATTTATCTACCTAGTAGAGTTGTGGGAAGTTCACTTGGCACATAAAGCTTTCCTCCCGATTATCAAAGGAGAACCTGTACAAGTTCTCACCATCAACATGACAGCTATCTGATACTGGAATGAACAAGGCAGAGTGGGGTCGTGGGTTTAGTGCCTGCAGGCTCTGTCTGTGGAAGTGACTGAATGCTTGAGGCATCTACCTGATTGCACAGCACCTGGAACGATCTTTAAGTGCTAGGGCAGCAAACTCAGCTGACCTTGCCCAGAGGATCGCAATAGTGGCTGCACTCAAAGGTAGTACACGGTGTCTTCCACCAGTGGGCAGAACACTGGCTTGATCGTTTCGCTACTGCAGAACACACACTGTGGAAACCTTTACAGGTTGAAGTTTCCAAGGATGTTCTCTGTCAGAGGAAAGGTTTCAAAATATGTGTTGGTGGAAGCTGTGTTTTTTGGACCTGGTTTTTAATTAAATTTGGATTTGGCCTATGAATAGTACAAAAATTGAATAATACTTTAACGTGAAACAGTAGTCTTCTTTGGACATAATTATGTTCCCGAACGGGAAAATTATATAATAGGTTGTTTTCATATTATTTTTTTTGTATTTCTTCTAAATAAACACATTTGGGTAAAAACTGGATGTATGAATATGTATTAAGCTAACCTACACTTCTTCAATAGATTGAATTTTAATTTGTGACTCTGATTAAGTACTGACTCAGTAGGTAGGAGCTAGTGCAGGGCTTCGGACATCTTACTACCCAAATTGATTTGTGACTGATGTTATCTGGTTTTGGTGCAGCTGAACTCAATGGCTCATATTCACCCAAACATCTTGCTGGTATTCAAACATCCTAAATTCTCAAGTTTCTGCTCCACACTTTTCTTGAATGGTCATTCTTTTGCACTACAAAAAAAAAAACATAAGAGGGAGGCAAAAGACAAAAAGCACCACAGTCCACCCTCGTTTTCCACCTTTGTAAGTTTTAATTCTCCGTCTCAGCCTATACCACAGGCTGAATTTCAACTCCTTTAAACAAAACTGTAATAGTTATAATTGAGTCTTTATGTCCACTCAGTATGAACGTGTGAACCTTCACAATAAGTTCCTGTGCCTTCTGAGGAACAGTTTTCAACTGATTCAGTTACCTCAAACTTTTTCACCTGATGATCTATGCTATCCCAAATTTTCTTTTACTCATTCTCCTCTTCTGTTTGGTATTCTTGACTAACAAATATGTATCCAGAGCTGCAGCTTTGAATATACACAGCGATCACCCATCACTCGTTTTTTTATTTGCCAGTGAAGTCTGTGCATCACATCTTATGTGTCAGCAGCGGAGACCATAGTGCAACTGGGTAGCTTGTGGTATAGCATGGCACAGGATATAGCCAACTAAGATCTGCAGTGCATTCTGTCTGAGTGTTTTATTGAGATCCTCATAATAAAGCCACAAACAAAACAACAGACACTTTATCCTGGCACTTTGAGCACTCTAAATACACTCTTGCTTGATAAGTGCTAATGACTTTGCTTTTGCAGCTTGGCTGTTAATCCTAACATGAAACTTTTGCTGGAGGCTTCAGATGATCTTAACATTAAACTTATTGCTGATTTAGGATCCTCATCTATTCCGACAGACATTATCTTTGAGATATTGCAGTCCACCTGAATATGCCAGAAGATAATTTCTTCCTAATTAGTGGGACAGTAATAAGGCACTTTGATAAACTTTACATTAGCCTCCTTGAGATCTTGCTCCCTTGCTTAATTTAGGTTTTGAATCTTGTAATGTTTAATATGACGTTTGTTAAAGGATTGGTAAGCTTCAGTCCCTTTGCTGCTTAAGATTCTTAATTTGCTTTCCATTGGTGTTTACAACGTGTGTTCAATTTTTTGGGTTTGGATGAAATTCCAAAACCTCTGGTTTCCTCGACTAGGTAAGGCTTGGAAAGAATCAACTTAATTCCGAATCCTCAGTCTTCTTTGTTACCTATGGTGGATTCCATAAAGACTGTTTCAAAGTGCAGATGTCATTATTGACACATTTTTTACCATAATATGGTGCCCCAGATATGTAATGTCTGCAACACATATATGCACCCTATTTGGCCTTGTATCCTGCAGTATTTTTATTTTAACTGGTTAGATTTTCACAATTCAGCTGTTAGAAAAGCTACAACAAAATCCATTTAAATGTAAGGTGAGTTTCTGAGAACTAATTTCTTTCTTCGGCTAGTATCGTATGAGCCTCTTGCTGTATTTCTTTTTTTATTACAATTTTTGTTTTAGTGTTTCACAGTGTACCTTGATATAGATGAAAGCTGTTAATTTGAGTGTCCTAGTGACTATTACGTGTCTTACCTCCGAAAAGTTTACCTCTTACCCTCGCCTTGCCCCCTCCAGAGAGTGAAGGGGGTGGGTTTCACTTATCCATCTTAGTATAGCACTGCATTGATTCTATGGTTGCTGAAGAGTTAGGGTTTGTCCTCTGGCTCTTTGTTGTCTAATTAAGGGTTTATACGACCGCTAGCAGATATGAAGAAGTTCAATTTCAGTATTTTTGGTTTGCAGTATATTATTCAAATAGTATTTGGCTGACAGGCGTTTCATTAATGTTAAAGTTGTTAGAAGACTTTGGAGTCTTATATGAATGTGCACAGTGTTTTCCTGGTAAGGCCAAGTCAAGGGTACTTAGATATTTGCTAATCTATCTAATCTTAAATGTACTGTGTGTGCCATGTTGGCAATGCTCCCTTCATCCTTGATTTATTTTGTTTTTAGGTCGAGGATAGCAGCGCGCAAGCGCTGCTTTTCTGACGCGTTGGTATCTACTTGGGCTTTTAACCACACCCATCTCACATCCATCACTTTCACTCATTCGTGGGCTTGCCTATCAAAAATCCTTTGATGACACTGGTAAATGCTTTACGTTTGTCCCTCCTTGGGGCACTTTTGTTACTGGCTTGGCTATCGACCCTGTTACACAGATAATTGCACGTTTGCTGATATGTTTGACTGTGAGCAAACCTATTTTTCCTTTTGTGTCTCGCCTTCACGCTCATGCTCATGGCAGCCATGGCTCTTTGCCTCGCTTAAGTCAACTGTTTTACTTTTTATTTTCAATTTATGTGGCAAAAAAAAGTCCAGTTGGGAATTTACAAATCTAATAGTTTAACTCGGGTAAACGCGAGACCCATTGCATTACAAAGGCTTGTTTTCTTTGTGATACTGTCTCGTGGTTGCCAAATAGTTTTGCCTGGAGAGTCACTACTCATGCTCTCTGACCTTGACAATTAGTTGGGGTGGCAGGTAGAGGAGGCAGGCTTTCATTTGACTAGTTGTGCTTGAATCATCTCTGCTCAAGGAGACTAAACTAAGTTATTCTGCGGTTGTTATTAATATAGTCTACAGGTTGGAGGTAAGTGTTGACCAGGATAGAAACACTGAACTGGACAGTGAAGAACCGTCTAGGAACCACAATATGGATTGGCCATGTCAAAGTGGGAGCAGATTGATGCTATCATTTTTATTTTCATTTTGAAATAGTGATGCCATCCCAACCCCCCCCCCCCCCCCTCCCCCCCCAAAAAAAATGTATTAGTCCAAGGCACCAGTTTCCATTAATCCAGGCTCTGAATGATTGTAGCAATCCTGACTGTAATTCAGCCCCTGAATCTAATTGAAGGCTTTTCGTTGCTTTCTTGGATGACTGCTAATGTATACCTCCTGCCCTAAAAATTTCAGTCAGGCAGGTTAAAGTTCAAAACTAACTAGAGGTGTTAGGAGTTAGTTTAGAAAAGCAGAACAACAAAATCCCCAGCCTGTACAGTGTACAGGGTTCCTCGATGAGTACAGGCTTACACATGAAGCCCTGTTATTGATATCTGTGTTGCTCGCTCTTTCTCTCTCTCTCTCTCTCTCTATATATATATATATATATATATATATATATATATATATATATATATATATATATATATATATATATATATATATATCCTTATAACTTGCAGACATAGTTCTGACACATGGTCCCCAGCACCCCCAGTGATTGCTCTAGCTCTCGCCCTGTAATAGTCCATAGCACTCGGCATCATATCTTCATGCCAAGGGTTTTAACAAAAATAAAGTTTGAAATCACTAATCAACAAATCTTAGAATAAGCTAAGCTACAGGTTAAAATAGTTATAAAACGTCTACTGCACAAAGACTACTGGTTGTTGTAGTTGTTTTATCTTTCATGCTGTGGCTTCCACAAACTTCGGAATGACCATCTTCCAACCTCAAGCAAACCCACAGAGTTCCTGTTAAATCAGTGTGCTAATCTGTTATCGACCAGCTGCTCGGCAGGCTCCAGATAGGAGCCATGCTCTGCAAATCTCATCAAGGAGTTTGATTGGTCAATTGCTCTCTTTGATAATTGTACTTCAAGAACTGAAGACAGTAGTGGACCCTTCAACTTGAGAATCGGACCTTCTTGACACTTGACTACTTTCTCTGATTTCACTCTATTGTCATCTTCCTTTCGTTGTGAAATTGCTTGAATGGTGTGTGGTTTTCTGCAGTGGAGTTGGATGGCAGCGTTGTAGGTGCAACAGCAACTTGCATTTGCGGTAAATATAAAAAACAGCAGCCAGAATTAAGTTGATACAGAGAAGTGATGTAAAGTGTCAACGTGATCTGACCAAGCCGGTAATATTGTTTTTGGTGCATTCTTATGGTACATGCAGAAAGATGTGCATAATCTTTGTCTTGTTAGCACTGGGATTGTTTATTCATTCTTTTCATAAAGGCAGGTGTGCACATGCTGCCCACCTCTTTTCTGTCTGGGTCTGAACTGGGAATGTTCCTCAGGTCTTTGATTACCAGGCTGTTTAATGAGTAATAGAATGTCACTGTTAACCAGTCTTACCTAAAGAAGTCTTTTGGTACTGTCGTGCACTGCCTTCTACTATTGACAATAACATCAGCATCCACTTGGTTTCTGCTTATATGATAAGAACCGTAGTCTGGCTTCTTTGAATCATCAGTGGCTTTCATCTATCTTGCATTTCAGGGGGCAAGATATCCCGATAGCACCTACACCACATAGTTTCTTTAATGTTACTTATAAGTCTTTTGGCACCAAAGTTTTTTTTGCTTGTAATGACACATCCTCCCCTTTCTAGGTTCTACAAAATGAGGTTAATACTAGTAGTAGTCATGCCCTGTGTCATTTTTTAGGTCGAGTAGAGCAGCACACAAGTGCTGTCCTTTTCGACTTGTTGTAATCTATTCTGTGGGCTTTAACCACACCCATCTCACTCCCATCTCTTTCATTTGTTTCTTTGCCTGCCTTTCAAAATTATTTTAATTTCGTAGGGAAATGCTTTACGTTTGTCCCTCCTTGAGGCTGCTTTACCGCCTTAGAGACTGACCCTGTTACATGGATTATTACACAATTGGCGAGATACCTTAGTGTGGTGCACTATTTTTTTTCTTTTGCCTTGCCGCATCCCCCCACATGGCCGCGTGTTGTTTCTTCTGCTTCTTTGTTATGGGAATGGTGGTGTTAGTTTTTGTATTTATTTTACATTTATTTCATAATTTTTTTTAAAAGGTTCATGGAGCGCGAACTCAAGGAATCCTTAATGTGGCTCTCGCGGCACAGTGGGAGAGCCAATAATACAAAATTTGCTGCACTTGGGGAAACTCACTCCATAATGCTTTGCGGGACAATTCTTTTTTAAAACATTTTTATATATAACGTAGCCTGTGATGGTCCTAGGACAACAGGATCACTATTAAAACATTCAGCACAACGCTCTCTTTCCATCTACGTCATCTCTGGGTCACCCCACTAGGTTCGGGGGGCCCAAAACAGTAACCTCCCCCACCATTTATTTTCTTCTTAAGCTCTCTTGGCTGTAACTTTTGTCTTACAGCTGGGAGTAGTTTGTATTTTAAGGGCCTTCTTTGTAACAGTATTTCAGTAGGCCTACTAGGCTTCAAAATGTGTGAGGCAGTACGCCCTCTAGGATCTACATATATGGTTACACTGCTTTACTTTCTGCTATTCTTTTTTTCATGTCCTTTTGCCCTCTAGGGGCTGACTATATGGTTTCATAACCATGTATCTTACAAATGCTTTTTGTTTTTTTGTTTTGTTATTGAGGTTTCCTCTATGGGCTGTTCTGAGAATTACTTTCAAGACACTACAATATTCTCTCCACTCTTCCCATCGTGCTTTGCAGGCCATTCCTTTTACAAAACGTTGTTGCCCATACCTCGGCTCACAGTGTGTTCTTTCTGTCTGGGTCATCTCTGGGTCCTCACAGTAGATTGGGAGGTGGGGTACCCTAAAATAAAATGTAAAACAATAAAATAAATAATGGCAATATTTTCATTTTCTGCTGGAAGAATCTAAAGTGCTTTAGTTATATTTAGGGCCACTAGAATTTTTGGGCAGAGAGGACCAAATTATGTGGCAGGGTTGACCAATTTGTATGGCAAGAAAAGTCCAGTTATGCATTTCCAACTCCAGTAGCTCTAACTCGAGCAAATGCAAGACCTGTTGCAATACAAATGCGTCTCTGTTTCATTAACATCTACCAGTGCTGCCCTAGTATTGTTGACCGGGCTACATAACTGTCATGAGGGAGTGAGAGTGGCATGTGGCCTAAATAATGCAGGGTGAACTAAACCTGCTTGATGTGCTGTACACAGCTTGTGTCGATCAGAGCATAGAGATACAGGATCTGTAACATACTTAAATGTGTTTTTATGGAGCACTCTTTCCACATCCTGAAAAAGCACAATGTAACAGAATGCTTAAAAATTACTAAGCTCATGGTGCTGTGGCCATACTAGTCCCTTCGTTGTTTCTGGTGTGCACATGTTTCATAGAAAACAGTATACTGAACTTTGATTAGAGATTTAAAACTATAGCCTATGCATGGTTAAACTATTGGAGTAATGTTTGTTTAAATTCAGTGTGAATTGCATCAAGTTAAAACTTTGTAAATTCAGTTAATCTAACTGTTTTCTGGGGGTTGCTAGTGAAATTGACTGTACATGCTATGCCTTGGTCTCAACTGGAGGAAGGCATAATCTCAAATTGACTAAGATCTGTTGGAATATTACATTTTTATGAGCTAGTGGAAAAGTAAATACATTACTGGCTTTTCATTATTTGCTGGTATGCACGTGAAAAAAGTTTTTGGGGGACTAGAGCACCTAGCCTTGGGACCTGTTCAACTGCTGTGAATCAGATCTCCTTTCAGCACTCTGCAATCAAGTCCACAGACTTGAGTATTATTAGTGAGTGCTTAAAGTTAACACATAGACTGAGCTCTTTAGATAAGAAAGTTGCTCACTCCAGAGTTTCTTTATTTAATCGTCTTTTAATTTTTTTAAAGTAATCAAAAACAGTACAGTGCAGTCAGTACAATACATCACAGCAATAATACGATTCACACAGTCCCTGCATCAATTATGCCAATCCATGGTAAAACCACCATTTGCCCCAGATTTTACACATTTTTAGAGGGTGAGTGCTTGTTTTGTAGATAGGCTCCTCTTGTTGGGACACCAGTCCATACAGAGCACCAAGTCGCCAGAACGGACGGCATGCTAGGAGTCCAAGTGCACATTATTTTGGCTATTAGAGTGTCCAGTTCCACCAAGGAATGATCTCACCTAGGGCCCCTTAGTCTTCTGGTATCCCCAACAGGGCGATATGGGGTGAGGGTTTTACACAGCATCTTAACTCTCTTGATAGCATAACCCCCTACCCCAGTATTTGGCAATTGCTGGGAAAGACCAGATAGTATGTTAGACAATGAAACCATCCTGGGGAATAACACGCCTAAGCCCTCCAGAGCCTTATTGGGTAAGGTATAAGTATTTCAGTTGTATCAACTGTATGCGCTAGGATATGGCCATTGTTTTAGGGGCCATTTTGGTGTCCCTCCAGTCATTTTCATCCAGTTGACCAAACCCATCCTTCTCACTTTTCCAGTAAAGGAGTGAAAAGATCCGGGTAGGTAATTTTCTAGAGAGTTATAAATGCAGGAGATGTCACCTTTTCCAAGTGGGCCCATGAGAACTTTGGTTTCCACTGGATTACATTCTGTTATTTTGGTCAGCTGGGTGTATTAAGGCAGTAGGGCATGGTGGAACCGCAAGAATCTATAAAACTGAGATTTGCAAAGTTGAAAGTCTGTCTGTAGTTCTTGGTAGGATGTCATGTGTGATCCCTGCCATACATCCCAAAGTCTCGAAATACCAATGTGGTCCCATTTTCATAAGCCCTCGGTCAGTGCCACCTGCCTCAACCATTGTCCCCACCAGAGAGGAGTTTCCAGGGTAAGTGTTCAACCCTATCCCATCAAGCATAACACCAACCTCCAGGCCAGGAGAACTACTCTTGAACGCTTAGGAGTAGGACATGGGATGGAATCGCCATATAGCATTCTTGTTATGTTGTCACAGCCCATGTGGGAGACCTTAGTCCGAATTGCTGGGTCTTTCCACTCTGCTGTAACTAGTCACTAATCACCACCACTTGCGACGCCCAGTAGTATAGGCATAGATGTGCCACTTGCAACCCCCATCGTAAGCTGACTGAAAATAAGCGAGGAGTTTTATTTGCCCACAGCAACTCCCTTACCTTTCCCTGCACATCAATAAATCAGGCATGTGAAATCAGCATCGGGAAGTTTAGAATACCCTTGAGGAACCTCTACAAGACAATCATGTTAAATAACCCTGTTCCACGTAGGATATTGAGTGGCAAGGTTGCCCACTGACTGAGGTCCACTCACATTTTAACCAGGAGTGGTGTGAGATTGAGGCTCCTCATATGGCTAATCAACAGTGAGATGTGTATTCTGAGGTATTGAAAACTAAGACTATGGACTGGAATGGTATCCTGCCAGTTACTGCATCTGTCAGTCGTAAGGGTATCTAGGAGGGATTTATGCCTATTCACCTGAGTTTCAGATGCATGCCCATACAAGTCCAGAATTTGGAGTAGTCTAGGCCCTATGTCAAAAGGGCATGAGAGGACCAACAGCACATCATCAGCATAAAAGGCAATACAGTCCTCCATATCTTCTCCCCAGCTAAGCCCCCCACGCCTGGGCATAGCACTGATCCTGCACTGCTAATGGAATCATCACCATGGCTACAAGGGGCATCCCTTTCTGGTGCCTCTCTATCAGGAAGGAGCTGGAGAGGATGCCGTTAACACTTACCTGCACTGGAGGTTTGGTGTGCAGTAGCTGTAAATATTCCAGAAAGAGGGGCCAGAACCTCAGTTTTGGAAAGTACCCCTGACAAGACATTCCCGTCCAGGAAATACAAGGATTTTTTCATAGTCAAGAAGTAGTAGGACACTAGAGCCTTTGAGACTCCAGTACTTCTGATGCTGCATGGACCCGATTAATACAGTGCTGGGTAATATGATGTGGTCTGGGCAGACCAGTGCCAGTAACACCCATACCTTTGTGTACTGCTGCAGTTCAGTATTGATAAGAGATTGGGCAATAGGAGACACGTTGTTCCTAGGGATGCCCTTGTTTGTGTAGCATCACTGTTGTGGCCAACATGCAGTGGGAACAGGCCTCTATTAATGGCTTAAATACATGTCTCTAGGAGAGGAGGTATGAGAAGCTTGTGGAATTTTTCATAGTCAAGGTGGGATCCCATTGGGGCCTGGGGTTTTACCCAGATACATTTTTTTTCAGGGCATCTTCCAGCTTGGCTAGGGAGAGACTGATCGAGTTCTGTACAGTCATATATGGAGAGACTAGGGAGCAGAAGATTTGCTATACAATGTGCTGTGCATTACTTTTGCGGTCTCTTCCTCTGTGCATGGAGCAGTTGGAAATAGTCCTCTAATGCGGCTGCGATGGCTGGAGATTTTGGTGTGCCAGTGTCATATGAGTCAACGATGAACAGGATCACTCTTGTGGTGATTCACATCTGGCCAGCCAATATAACTGTTTATGCAATTTGCCGACCCTTCACCAACCCCCCACCCCCCCATTCGTACATCTCCTGCCAGAGGCAATCAGCATTGTCTTGCTTCCCAAAGGCACAGCTGTCTCAATGTTGCCATGTGAAGCGCTAGTCAAGGCTTCCCTTGTCCTTCCGCCAAATCTTCTGCGGCCCACTCAAGGGCCATGATCTGTGCTTCAAGGAAGATAATAAGCTTTTGTCTCTGTCTCCTGAATATTTAGGTATGTCTTGTCTGTTACCTTAATTAATGCCTTCCAGGTTGGCCAGAAGTTACCAGAGGAATCCACAGAGCCTTTCTTAAGGTATGAATAACTCTGTAATTCCTATTTTGGAATATGTTGGCAAGCCATATTGACAAGGCACCAAGCGTTCAGTTGCCTAGTAGGTTGACAGCCCACCGCTTGTATTCCCAGGTTGACCATAACCAGTAAGTGATCTGAGATGCCAATCTTGAAGATGTCCACTTTAGTCGTTCCTAAAAGGTCTGAGGCTTGGGAAAAGAAGACATTTATATGGAATCTGGTGCCATGGACAGCTGAGGTATCCGCGTACTCTCGAAGTGTCAGATTCCAAATGTGCCACGAAAAACAAAGCCCCAAATTCATAGCTCAATCAAACAGGGCAGTATTTTAGAGCTCTACTTGTCACCTCGAGGTGATCCAGGAACTGTCAGGGTCCAGTTCATTAGCCCACTAGCCAGGTCTTGAGGGACTTTTAAAACTGTGTAAGAGATGGGGAAAACCGTAGATGAAAAGGTTGCTCATTCCGTTTCTTCGCCACTAGGTAGGAGAAGGAGTGACCCCTGCATCTGCTGCGTCAGATGCAGGGATAAGGGTTAAAGAAAATGATGCAAAGCGTAAGTGCCTGGTGGGCTGATGGATGTTCAGGGGGTAATTCAAGTAGACAGGTCCGCAGTTGTTTAGGGCCTTGTATGCATGGTTCAGGAGCTTGAACTGGCATATTTTCAGTAGGGAGCAGTTGGAGTGGAATGAGGTAGGGGTGATGTCGTTTCATCCAGGGAGATGCCAGAGGCATCTGGCTGCAGCGTTCTGTAAGTTTGTAGTTGTTGGAGGAGGCAAACTGCAATTCCTGCATAGAGTGTTGCTGTAATTCAGTCAGCTGGAGATGATGGCCTGGGTGACGGTGAGTCTGGAGCTTTGGGATTGCCATCTGAATATCTAGCAATGCAGGTGGAGAATGAAGAAGCAGGAGGAGGGAACAGAGTTGACCCGAGTCTCCATGGTTAGGTTTTGTCCAGAATGATGGTTCGGTTCCTAGCTTGGTCAGTGAGGGTAGGAATATGTCCAAGTTCTGAGGGCCACTAGGATGCGTCCATGGGGAGCTTTTGTTTCTGAAAATCAGTACCTCTATCATGTCAGTGTTGAGCTTCAGGCAGGTGTCCTTCATCCAGTTGGTGACATCGGACTCACCCAACTCGTCCACGACCTAGCGCACACTGCAGGCCACATGCTAGACCCCACCTTTACCTCCCAGCGACCACATCAGGTTCAGTGACACTACAGAAATCACCATTCCATTGTCCACATCACCAGCTCACGGACCTATGCCCCCAGTCTGCCCAATGCCCTCTACCGCAGCTGGAGCAAACTCTCAGAGGACAAGTGGATTACCACCCGCCTCACCACCTACCCCATCTCCTTCCGAAACCTAGAACAGAACGTCTGAAATGTCAACAATTGGATCACCAACTGTGCCAATATCATCACTCCTAGCAGCAACAACCCCCACAGAAGTTCACCAAGCAGGCTAGTTGGTTCTCTGAAAAACTCAGAACCCCTAAACAACATTGTAAACAACCGGAAAGGAGATGGCACACCAGCAAGGACACGACCAAAAAGACTGCCTTCAAGACCGCCCTCAACCTCTACAAGACAGTTGAAAGAAAAGAAAAAAGCTTTAGCCACATGCATTGAATCAAGCTCAAATAACAGCAAAGAACTCTTCAACATCTTCAAAGAATTCTTCAACCCTTCAGCTACAACAAACATTACCCCTTCACAGGCACTCTGCGACAACCTTGCAAACTTCTTCCACAACAAGATTGCCAACATCTACAAAATCCTCAAACTCCAGCCCAAGGTCACCAACTTTTTCAAGCAAAACATCATCCCTGCTACCACCACAGACATCCCACTAAACAAACTGAGCCAGGTCGCTCCATAAGACACTGTCTCCATGATGAACTCTGTCCACTCAGGGGCCCTAATGGACTAATGCCCTCACCACATCTTCAACCTAGGTGAAACCAGAAGCAGACACATACTTATCACCTTGTTCAACACCTCAATTGCCATGACCACCTTCCCTAAGGACTGGAAGCATGCAGAAGTGAACGGCCAACTAAAGAAACCCAGCAAACTTAACAACTACCGACCAATCTCCCTGCTCCCATTCCTGGCAACAGTATTAGAAAAAGACATCAACCAACTCTCCTCACATTTGGAAAGGAACCTCCTACTTGACTCCTCCATATTTGGATTCCACAGAAACCACAGCACAGAGACAGCCCTCATTGCAGCTACTAACGATATCCAAGCCCTTCTCGATTTAGAAGAGACTGCAGCTCGTATCCTCCTAAACTTCTCAGCAGTCTTCAGTACGGTCTCCCATCACACACTTATCACAAGGCTGCACAACATAGGCATACAAGGATCTGGCTTCAGATAGATCGCCTCTTTTCTCACTAGAAGAACGCAAAAAGTCCGCCTTCACCTCTGAACCCAAGAAAATCATGAGGAGGTTGGTAGTGTTGATGACAATGTGGTAGTTGGGATGGAAGTAGATGTTGCTGAGGAATATGTAGTTGTTGGAGTCTATGGCGAGGAATGGCGATGAAGTAACAAAAGGTTGGATGTGGTTTTGGAGGACGGTGGTGTAGGATGCCTCTGATGGTGGTTTTAATGTCTGCTTGCAGTCAGAAGTTGAGGTGTATCATGGCTGGGTTGATGTAATTTGTAGTGTTTCATTGGATGAAATTCCTGCGTATTATGTCAGTCCCTCCACCAGGCTTGTTGATGTGGTTGCAGTGGGTGATCTTGTATCCTTCGGATATTGCAGTCGGGGGCGGAGTGAGGCATGTGGAGTTCATAGGAGGAGGCATTACTGTAATAAAGTGACCACCAATGATCGTATATCCATGAGGGTAGTTAGGGTGAGAGCAGCCGCACTTCCGTTAAGTAACAACACAAGTAAATAAGAGAATCAGTGAGAATTAGACATTGGTGCTCGATGGGTCGGGTGCCTAACTCCCCTAGTAGGCACAGAAATGCGTAACAGGTACACAATGGAAATAACAGCAGAATGACCCCGGCACACAGAATCGGTGTAATCACAGTTCAAAATGTAGGACAAGTGTCCCTGGTGTTCAGGTTCCGGATGTGAGTAATAAATCCGAATAGTCCTCAGTTGGTGATGCAAGTGTCTTTATTTGTAGGCCCAATTTGCCATAGGTTTACGTAGTCATCAAAGAACAGCCAACACATGTTTCGTCACACAAGTGACTTTTTCAAGGCTGGGCCAGTTGGCCAGGAAGGTAAGTATTAGGTGAAACCGTTAAAAGGAGTTGAAAGGTTGGTAGTGAGTATGACCGATCCAGTATATGTCGGTAAGCAAAAGAATCCTTGATAAGCCTTAGTTGGAGACCCTGGTGGGTTGATAAGCCGGTCGTGTACTTTCACCCAATACTTACCTTCCTGGCCAACTGGCCCAGCCTTGAAAAAGTCACTTGTGTGACGAAACACGTGTTGGCTGTTCTTTGATGACTACGTAAACCTATGGCAAATTGGGCCTACAAATAAAGACACTTGCATCACCAACTGAGGACTATTCGGAATTATTACTCACGTCCGGAACCTGAACACCAGGGACACTTGTCCTACATTTTGAACTGTGATTACACCGATCGTATATCCATGTTAAAGTCTGGCTACCTGTGTCTTAAGGGTGGATTTGGCCAGTTATTGGGGGGAACATAGATACTGAGTAGATTGTAGGGCCTATCCTCCAGGCACCCATCCAATATTACATATTGCTGTTGTCACAACTTGTGTGACTACCATTGGGAATCTTTTCTGGAGAACAATTGCTACCTCTCTACACCACCTGGAATAACCCTTGTGAAACACCCTGGCATAGCCATGCTAAGGCAACAGGAGGCACTTGTTGTCCAACAGCTTGCTTTTCTGCATCATAAGAACTGCTCCTCTCTTTGAAATGATCTAAAAGACGATTGACTTTCCAGGTCATTAACTTTAATTCATACATAGAGTATATCAGAAGAGTATATCAGGACACCACTAGAGATTTTGCTGATGTTTTAACCATTCCCACTGAGTTTAAGCCTACATATCTTCAGCCATATTATAAACCGTGAGGCAACGGCACATGTTCTTAACGCCATGGTAGGCACAATCAGTGAACGGGCCTCTGCTGTGAAAAACCAAACCTTTGAAACGGGAACCATATAGCTTTGGTTTTATCCCATTTATGAACTCTGTAAGTAACCATAAACAGTACTAAATGTTTTACAATATTTGCACTTCAGAAATGTGTGCTTTTTAAGTATATTGTCATGGAGGAAGTTTTACACGTTATGTTAAACCGGTTTACTCCCAATACTTGCATTGTAGATCATTCTACAAAAATGTTGTAACTGTCATACAGCTGTTCTTCTGCCTTTTGAACAAAGCTACTGTCTTGATTTCTTTTTCACGAGACCACCCAGTCATTGTTGCACACTTAAGTGCTGTTTCCACAAAACACTTTTTAGGTTTTTCCTACAGCATGTGTGTGCTATCAGCAAAATCTGTTATAAATTAAAAATGCTTAAAAACTGGCTTAGAGCCTGTGCCATCCTTACGATCGGTTGGCCCCCACAAAGTGCTTATTTCCTTGTTTCTCACTGGCCAAGGCCTCCTGCTGGTCCCACTTTCTCCTTGGTTCTTATGGATGCCCATGGGGCTTGACCAACTACATTTCCCTGTCTCTCCAGCCAGTGTCGTTCCATTGGAAGCTACTTAAAAAAAAAAAAAAAAAAAAAATGTATTTTAAATCGGGTATTCCTTAGGAGTGCATGTGTTTGCAGGCCCTCTCAACCCCCACTCCACCCACACCCTCTCCCATCCTTGTCGTTTACCCTGTCCCTTCTGCCACTCCATTTTCATTTTTGCTTGTTGCCAAGACTCAGAAGACAAGCATTTGCAATTCAATGGGTCTTGCGTGTGCTCGGGTAAGAGCTAGTAGCATTGTAAATTCCTAACTGGACTTTTCTTGCCACATAAATTGAAAATAAAAAGGAAAACAGTTGATATATGTGTGCAGATTTAAAGTGCCACGCCCGCAATGAGCGTGACTTGAAGGAGAAGACAAAAGGAAAAATAAGTTTGCTCGCAGTCAACAGTATTGGCAAAAGTGCAATTATCCATGTAACAGGGTCAATGGCCAAGGCGGGAACAAAATTCCCCAAGGAGAGACAAACATAAAGCATTTACTAATGATAACAAAGGATTTTTCAAAGGCAAGCCTGTGAACGCGTGTTACTGATGGGCGGGCAGTGGGCGTGGTTAAAAGGCCACAGATAGATTACAACAGGCCAGAGCGCTTGTGTGCTCAACCTAAAAACCATTATGACAGCCAACAGTGGCCTCCACATACCGCTAGGTTTTTATTTACTTAAAGCCATTTTATAGAACATTACAAAACCAGAAATGTCAAGCAGAGCTTTTTGACTTTGTTAATGTTTTTTTAAAGATGTTGCACAGCAGCTCAGACTGCTGTGCAATATGGCTTACAGTAAAAACAAACCGTTATGGCGCTGTTAGCGCTGGCCATGCAATAATAATGTTTTTTATTTACTTTCATCCATGTTGCACATCATGTTTTTTATTTACTTTCATCCATGTTGCACATCAGCTTGTGTTGCTGTGCAACATCTTTAAAGAACACTGACAACGCCAATATAACTTGCACAGACGAAACCTATTGGTTTTTGCCAATGCTTGTTTCCATCATTTAGGATCCACTAATGAGTCAGCTTGGAGATGTAGGAGTAGATAGATAAAGATAGATTTTTTAAAGCTTGTGTTATCGTATTCAGGTCAGATCATATTGTTGATCCCTAATGGCACAGGATAATAACATATCTGTAACAGTGCTATTTGGAGAATTAACTGTATGTGCGGACCAGCTTGTTTCAGTAGACTTCCAGCTGTTTCGCCATCTTTGATGGTGAGCTCCTAAAAATTTCCCCAGGGAGCTTTAAAACAATTACTAAAAGTTTGGGACAGCACTGATGGAACCTACCGAAACATGCTGTGTAGGAGTGCTTCACCTTCCAGGTGTATAGTGGGAAAATAAGTTTGGGTTAATGAATTTACCTTTTTGGCTGGTTTCTATTCTACCTACTGTAATTTCGTATTTGGGAAAATATGGTTATCAAGACTTGCTTTTTTCTGCCCCTATTGTATGAGTTGGACACCTTGAATGACCGCATCCTTGCAGATCTGAACCTCAAAGTGGCTGCAAATAGGTTTCTTCATGTTCACTGACATTACTGTAAAGAATATAAATTGTAATTATTGAAATATGCTTTATGTTGATTAACTGAAGAACAGTGCAATAATGCATGATATACATAAACAATCACCTTTTCTTTACTTGTATGTGAATGCTTTTGAAAGTAAATGAAGATTTAATTAAGGCTTTACATTCAGCAACGAAATAGTGGTGTGGTAAATGGAACTGATACTCGAGCAGCATATATGAGGTTTCCCCCTGCTTTGAGCAGTACACAGTGCATCTTCTTTCAACCGTGGAAAGCTTAGCAGTGCATTCTTACCCATTTCTAAATAAACAAAGTTGTTTTTTATTAGGTATTTTGCTAAGGATCCTTCTCACAAACTCATTAAGTCCAGCTCTCTTCTGTTTCTGCTTCTGGAAAATTGTTGTAGTACTAAGTGGTATGGCCGAAATCTTTGAATTAATATGTTAAAGCCAAAGCTGTGACCTATCTATACCATGCATACATAACCAATACTCTTCTTCAAATCAGCTATAGTTTCATACTCTTCACCTGTGTAGCTTGGAAGCTGGTCAGGAAGCGTGGCTTTGCACTTGAAAGCAGCAGAGCTGTTTTCCATAACTTTGTAGCTCTTGATACAAGAGCTGCCTTCTGCTTTGCATTTTGGCACTGCAAGGTTTAGTGACCTTTCAGTGAACCTTTCTCAATTTACTTTGGGATCAGAGTAGATCAAGTGCCCTTTTGTAACTGTACTATCTTAAGGGGGTACCAAAGGCTCTCTACACAAAGCCTGTGGCAGAAATTCAAGCTGTTCCTCTGACCCATACCATAGATCTTTGATTAGTCCCCTTAAGCTTATTCGGAAAAGCATCTTCAAGAAATGCTGTTGTTTTCTATTTGATTCTGACAAGTAGGATCAGGTAGAAAAGACAACAAACATCTAGTTTTCTCCTAATTTCTTTTATGCTGATTCTGGTTGCATGTTCTGTTGCAATAAGCTTCATACAACTATGCCCTGCAGGGTGTTCATCCTCTAAGTTCTTTGTCAACAAATTAAGTATATCTTCAGTTGGTCATCCCTTTCCCAGTTGTGCTTTATGGCCTCCATCATAGATTGATCATGTAGACCATTATGCTCAGAAAAGCTCGTTCCATGTAGAGATACTCATTTGCGAATATGAGAACTTTTGCCTTCCGGTTGTGTTTTGTTACTAAATAAATCTTTTTTTGCAATGATTTCAAGGGGGCTGGACATCTCTGCTTTTTAGCCATATGCGCAGATTTTGCTCTGTACTGTAATGTAAGGCTCCGGTTCCTCCGGTTTCTTTTGAATTAAGCAGCCTGAATCCCACGACTCAGTTACTATCAAGACTGTGCTGAATTTGAAGAGAAGCAGATGAACAGTCTATTCATTTTTCTTCTCCTTCCCTGGTGCTTAATGACAAGGACATTTAATTTGAATAGTGTCAGTGAAAGGTAGCCCCAAAACAGTACTATTTCATAAGGTGATTGTTATGATGAAATATAGTGTGTAGATTCAGAATATGCCTTTTTTGTATGTAATTTCCGATATCTTGGATAATAAGTATGGCAAATCCAAACCTATATTTGAGATACAACTTGCTGGATGCACAGATGCTTGTAGTCACCATAGCCTTCTGTATAGAATAGGGTTTAGCCTACTCCCATTCCCTTGATAAGGATGCCAAAAACCAATGTATGTTAAAATATATTTAATTTGGAAGGTTTCACCTTTTCACAGTGGGTTCTTAATGCAGTTATGAATAGATACAACTATATTTATAAGTTGAACTATTCAAATATGCACTGAACGACTACAGCCATATGCTGTATGGGCAAAGACAAGAATGCAGAACATCGGAAACCTTACATAGCTAATTGGGCTTATAAAACAGTATTTCAAACTGCTCTGAAGTCACCACTGATCTTTGTTGTATTAGTTGTTCTTATGAATATTTCCAACTGCAGATTTCCTACCTTTTGAATGCTCGCTAGTTGACAGAGTGGATGTGTAAATTTTCAAAGCAACTGCTTCTACATGACGATAGGCGGCACCATTGGCTCTGTGGCAACCTTGTGCCATCTAAGTAAGTGACATCACTGAGACATGTAAAGGAGCCACACCTGTGTACTGACATCAGTTTTTCTTTCCATTCCCTTCAACATGGATCCAGAGCTTCACTACCAACTTTTTAGTAGTTTTTACCATCGTTAAGAAAAAATTGTTTTCCAGGCACTGTTAGGGAAAATGCCCCCACCCCAAAGACCACGGGCTCCTAGCCATGCTATTACTGCAAGATTAGGTCAGTCATGGGTCCACATACTGTTTGCCGCTGGTGTCCAGGGTCTAGTTACAAGTCCCAGTGTTGTGATAAATGCTCCCTGATTCACCCGAAGGCCATTAGGGAGTGAAAGATCAAGCTGGGTAGGGTAGGTTGCCTTCTGATTAGCGAGCCCACTTCCACTCAAAGTTGCGGTGGGTCACACCTGCTCCAGGTCCTGCACAAAGTCACCGTTTTCAAATAAGGCAAGAGACCAATGTCATGAGACATGCATGAATTCGAAGAGATAATCCTCTCCATTTCATCACTCGTGCTCTGCAAGAAGTCTTCTTGCTGAAGTCAAAGGACCTGATTCCATTGTCAGGCTCACACATCCCGAAGCTGGTCTCTGCACGCGAAGAGTTACCCAGCCCATCGTCAAACTTGCAGCAGATGGAAGCCTTTAGGGAGGATCTGCTGCAGTTCTTCAAGGCGATGTCATCTCCCTGTGAAGAGGGTTAGGGCCCTATTGGGTTGCATTTGCCCCCTGTTGGGCTTCCAAGTGTGCCCACCCCAGCACTGCCTAACCCTGTTCAGCTTCTGTGTGGTCTTTTACTGGCACTAGCCCATTTATCCACTCCTGCGCAGGATGCCTTGTCGATTCAGCCTGTCCTGTAACAGGCTTCGGTACCAGTTGTGCCTACCTGGATCCAACCATTATGCCAGCCTGATCATGCGCTGACATCTGCAGGCTCCAGTCTTATGTATGCTTATTGGATTACTGAAGCACAATTGTCAAGTTGGAATAATCCCCAGCTTCATCCTCGATGCCAGTACAATTGTAGGCTGAAGGCTTTGTTTGGTTCTGATTCCCACTCCTTTCAAGGGCTTCAAGATGCTCCATGTGATGAGGATTATAATGTGAAGATGTACTATTTGCCCCTTCCTTATTATTAGATTCTGGCCTCTACTGTAACCTGCAGAATGCCAGTGATGTAGATATCTCCCCGGAGACTGACTTGGACATCCCACCGGGGTCGCCCACTGAAGATAGTGCCTGCTTCACAGTAGTAGTCTGCTACGTCACAGCCCTTGCCACCTGTTAAAGAGGCTTTGAGAGAAAAGCTAATGGCATTCTATTCTAAACCATGTTCATCTTCCACTGTAAATTGTCTAGTTGCTTGCCCTTTTGACCCAATTCCTGATTCCAGAGAGCTTGGTGGTACAGGCTTTCCACCGCAAAGTAAATCCTAATGCATTCCCTACTGCAACAGCGGATATAGTCTGAGTCCTTTGACGTATTCACCAAAAGAGACTTTTCCTTAGCCACCTTGGCTCAGAGGTCTTTCTTCGCTTCTAGAACACTACACTTGTGCCTTGTAGAACATGAGCAGTGAGATCTTCCAAGCTATACCAGATGAATTCCAGAATGCCTTTACTCAGATGATCCAAGACATAATGGGCACAGCTAAATTTGTCTTGAAGGCTTGTCTAGAAATTACTGATTGTGGGGGGTCACACCATGGGCACCAGTATCAAGTTCAGGAATCAGTCCTGGATGTGTGCCTTTTAGTTTTTAGGTGTCTTGCCGTCATCCCTTGTGGATATACTGTTTGACAGTTCCAGGCTTTTTGCTGTAAAAGAAGACTCTATGCTGGAGCACTTTAGCTACAGCAATGCCATGACTCACTCTTTAGGCTTGCTCTTACTAGTCAGTCTATTTCATCATCAATACCATAAAATTAGAGGGTACTCTTGGTTGGGGTCTAATTTGTCCCTAGAGGTAGCCCTTTAAACCCATACACCAGCCAGCAAAATATTTTCACTCAAGGGGGTGTGGCAGCAGGCAGAGTCCATTGGCACTACCTTTGGGAGCAGTTGTCTTCAATTTCCTGTGCCACAGCTGCAGCTAAGCAAGTTTCATTCCCCCGCCTATCGTCATATCTGCTAGGGGGCTGGATTTGTTGTTTTTCCATCCGGCTGGCTTGCTATAATTTCAGACCAGTGGCTGTTGCCGATCGTTCAGCATGATTACGTCCTTCCTTTCAAATCTGCCAACCCATATTCCACTTGTTTCAGTTCAGACTTTGACAGGGCCTTGCCTTCATTCTGCAGGATTAAGATGTTGACCTTGCCCAGGTTCTTCCCACCCTGGATTCAGAGGACTGGATGTGTCCTTGGACTTGCAGGACATTATTTTCATGCACAAGTCCTGCAGTCACACAGACACTTCCTTCAGTTTTTTGTGTGATTTCAACACATTCAGTTCACTATCCTCTGGCCTCACCTCACCTTCTTGTGTATTTATAAAGGTGATGGCGGTGGTTGCTACCCAACTTCGCAGTTACATGTGTTTCCATAACTTGGTGACTGCTGAAGGTAGGCTCATCTGTGTCATTCGTGTACCACTTGCAGACAGTCGTCTCCCTTCTGTGATTCTTGGATTTTTCTATCGGAGAGCTGAAGTCGTGCCTGCAGTCTAAAGAGAGGATCCCTTTCATAGGGACTATCCTTGACACAGTTGCATATAAAGCTTTTTCACCCCTGCAATGTATCCGGGACGCTCAGGTTATGATCCTGAGGTTGCAGGCTCACTTCAGGTTTCTGGTGTAAACTGTTTTGAGGTCTTTTGGCCTCATGGATCTCCTGCTGTTTACTCTGGCCTGGTTGGCATGCGTGGGCCCTGCAGTGAACTCAACAATCGCTGTCTGTTGGAGAACATCCTTATTTTGAAGGAGGCGTTCTGGACCTCCAGTGGTGGCTCAGACAACACCCTGATATGTGGCAGACCATTTTCTCTGTGCCATCTGTAGCTCACTGTAGCGATGGATGCATTCTCTGGATTGGGACATTCATCTAGGAGAGGTGCAGATCAAGGGTCTTGGATGCCTGGCTGACTAGAACACCATCATCGTGCTAGAGTTTCACACCATTCTTTTGGCCCTTCTTCCATCAATTAGAGGGACAGTTTGAATACCATGTTGTACTGTAATAAGCTGGGAGGTGTGGGGTCACAGGTCCGAAGGCAGGAGGTGCGGCAACTAAAAATAGTTGGTCTCCCAGGTGACGTGCCTGATGGTTAACCATTTGGTGCGTTTACTGAATGTCCCGGCAGACGAGCCAGTGGACAATTAATTGCATCTTCTTCGAGTGAGGCATACCCTAACTATATCTTTTTGTGCTACTTAGAACACACATTGTCACAGCTTCTTGCCGTGGAGTTTTAGCCAAGAGGATGTCTGGTTGATGCAATCCTACTGAAGTGGGACTTCGGTCTCCTGTATGCATTACCACCCTGTCTCTACTGCCTAGTTCGAAAGATCCAACTAGGCAGGGCTTGATTCATTCTGATAGCCCCAGTTGGGCCCTGGAGATTGTAATGTCCAAATCTCCTTAGCTTGAACAACTGCCACCCCCAATCCTTGTGTCTGTCATGGAGTACTTCCTTTGTCAGCAACACAGCAGGTTCCCTCACCTGAATCCTCACAATCTACTCCTACGCATGGAGATTGAGCAGCACCAACTGAGCTGGTTCCATCTATTTGCAGAATTGGCAGATTCTCACTGCTAGGTGTCCCTTTACCAGATCGAGCTTGTTTAGGCTTGTAGAGTAATGTAGATACCATCAAGCTCACCCTCTCCAGCCATAGCTGTCTGATAGTTGATGTTTTTCATCTATGTCTCATTGTGATGTGTATTGTGATGGGCACTGTTAACAATGTTAATTTGTTGGCCCTTTTGTTCTGTGTTTGACCAACCTTTTGTGACTCTCTTTTTATAGAGGGTCACATATGTTTCCTCATTCTCCTTGTGATTGTGCCTTAATGGGATCTTAACCTGGTCTTTGATTTCCACACCCTTGGAGCCCTTACACAGCTGCTCACTAAGATTTCTTACCATTAGGACCGTATTCCTCATTGCACTTCTGCTTGCCATTTCAGTGACCTACTGATGGTGAAGTGCAACCTCCATATACCATCTCCTTTCCGGATAAATTGGAGAGAGAGCTTGTAGCTTCTATAACAAGTGCTTGAAGGAGCACTAGGTATTTTATCAGCTGTTTATTGGCTCTGACAGTGGTGAGTGGGGGAAAGTCTTAAGTGGCCTTTTCCAAGTGAATCATACTGGGTATCTAAATATGTTAGTATTAAAACGAGTCTTCTGAGGACCTTTGGACTCATTCCAAGGCATTCCAAGGGAGCAACTACAGCACTGGTGGTGGTTGTTCCGATATTGGACATCTGCCAGGCTACAATGTGTGTCTGTTCATCCCTCCGCCTGACATTACTGTCTCTACAATCCAGTTCAAGGGGATGGCCATTTCTCCAGTTCAATCCTACAGGATTTCTGGTATAAGTCCAAAAAAAAGGAGATATCGATCAGAAGAACAAGTTAAGTTACTTACCTGTGGCAACACCCTTTTTAGTTGACACTACCTGACTGCAAGTTCCTCAGCACCCTCATTCCTTTTGTGGAATGAGCTTTTAAAGTGCTGATAAGGTCCCAGGCTAGATTCCTCACATTGTAACTTACAGGGTTGAAGCATGTCTGTGGATGCTGAGAAGTTCCAAGGGAAACGTCAACATTCTGTCACTTCCTAGGATCACACTAGGCTGCCAAAGATTCAATACTGCCACCTATTGATGCATGGGAACAGTTGCTACAAAAAGCACAGATCCAGCTTGGTACCTTGAGGGAATTCAGAAGGTGAGAAATCTGTGGCTAAACAGAGTATCCACCAGAAATAGTGAAATCGAAGGTAGGTAAATTGCTCTTCGCAGTCTCACTAGCTGTCCAAGAAGATGAGCTTTGCTTTTTCTAAGCAAAGTTTGTCTCAAGTAGGTGACCTAAGTAAGCCACTTCTCCCACTAACATTCAACTCTAGCTTCTTTTTCCTGAGGGATTAGCTTTTCTCCATCTCTATTCCTCTAGGCGTTGTTAGTGCTTAGAAATTGTTCCTCAAGATAGAGATCTTACTACTAAAATATGTATTGTATGCTGGGCACTGGAAAAGGATGAGAATTCCATTGCACACTCTAAGGTTGCATAACATTTACAAGGTGCTTAGCTAAGACATCTAGCCACATGGATTCATGTTAAACTCTTTCCACGGTTGGAGTCTAGATCATCAGGCTCAGTAGCTTTTCCCCTGTACTACTCTAAACATTCTGTTAGGGTTTCTGAATCTTCCTTCTAGCGATACCCTCATTCTTTTGCATTTTTCTTTAAGGTTACATCATAACCTTTTGAAACTAAGCTTTTTTGCTAAACTAGTTTAGCGTTTCCTTCCAAAAGTTGGAAATAGCAAAGAGCTGGACATGGGAACAAGATAGTTACACCTTCTTATGTCTGTCTCTGAATCCCCTTATAGGTACTCCTACTGTTCATAACTGCTTCAGCAACTAAAAAGGGAGTTTACAGACTTGCCACAAGGTGGCACATTGTTCCGATAAGTTGACATATGGAAGACACCTCCACGCACTACCAGTAATGTAACTTTTTAGGTAGCACGCAGTTTCAGACGAGCATTGGCAATGCCTATAGGTCTGGCTTTAAATGAATGTTGTATGATAATGTGAAGGATTAAAAGTATATAGCAAGGGAATAGATATGTATTTGTGTGAAAGCAAAGAACTGTAGAATAATATTGGTGTAGGTTAAAAGGTCAGGTGATAGTTACACTGTCAAGCCAGACCTAAAACTCCACGTAGGTTAATGACTGCCCTCTCCCATCTGTGCTGATGCCAGAGTCAAACAATATACATTGTCTAGTTAGCTAAGACACTTTAATCGCATTCCAGAGGGATGTTTCTACTCCTGAAAGCTCAAGCAAAGTTTGTTAGATAAATCAACAAAATTATCGCGGCTGCTAGAGGGCAAGCATGTTTTTTGTGGAAGCACAAAACTTCTGCCCAATCAAAACTTGGGCTTGTTGTCTCCTATGTGGGGGGAGCGATGATCACATAGTTGTCTGGGGCAGCTGAGCTGTCAAGCCAGGCTATAAAAAAAAACGTTTGTAGGAAATTAAGCTAATGACCGTCAAATTACGTTGCTGGATATTTCGTCAGTAGAGCTTGTTTTCCTTCTTTCTGTTTTGCACCTGAAAACCATAAAATAAAGACTGGATAAAAAATTGCAAAATCATAGATTAATACCTCCCGTCAATGTGTTGTGGTGTAGTGAGAGGGCTTTCAATGGTGGCTTAAACTGTGTGGTGTTAACTTTCACAAGAGCACTAGAACGGGCGAAGAGTCACAAACACAGTTGACCAAATGCTGTTTACAACTTGAAGACATATGTGCAATTCTTCATCGCCTGTTCTAAACATGTTGTCCTGTTTGGCTAATGGCAGACTCTGTAACCGCTGGAGCTTGCTGTGGCAGTGTCACTGCCTCCCCTGCCTAAAAAAGGAATTGCTATTCTGCTTGAGTTATCCTGGACTAAATGCCAGCTGCCTGTGCTGAGTACTACGAGTTGAAGGTTCAATCTATATGCACACTAAATTGTGGGCATGAAGAACTAACTTAAGGGAACCTTAAGCCAATATAAACATGAAAACCGCTATTTAACTACAACACAGCTCCACTAGGCAGAGCTTCTGCTATATCTTAGTGCTGGCTGTAGATAGGAGTAGGTATACCTAGTGTGCCTTTTGGTAACCTGACGGTGTCTTGCTACCCATGGTCTCCGGGGGCATGTAGTCAGTGGCACGAGTTGAAATTTAAGGGGTCTTGAGCCCTTACAACTGTATTGACGTGACTCTGCATAGAACATAATATTTCTGCAAAGCAGAAAGCCTGTTCAAACATAATAGACCTTCTCGAGGAAATATCTGCAAACCGAGAAGAGCTGATTGTGTTTCTCGTCTGGTCTGTAGGGGTACGGGAATGCTTCTTTTTTGATTAACCAGTTAAAATGTCACCTCAGTTCGTTCATGCTAGTGTACTACGTTCTAGTTTCATGACATTTGTTTCTCTGTTTATCCCATTATAGCTGGATATTTTTTTTAATGACTAACCTCTTAAAAGCTATTTATTAAAATGTTACTTTGTGATTTGCAAGCATCTGTTCAAAGTGGCCTTAACGTTTAGGGTAAACATAAAATCCCCTTAGCTATTAAAGTAAAACAGTTTGGAAGATTTGATCTTGCCAATTACTAGACAGTGCAGTCTAGTTATTTTACTGGGATATGCTTTAGAATTTAGGACTTTAACATCTGAGTGAAAATACATGCTGCGTCTGGTATCAGTTCCTTTTTACTCGTGCCTTTTTTTGTTAAAATATTTATATTATTTTAAAAGAAATGTTAATCAGCAGCTGTTTCTCATGCATTTTCTCGTATTTGTATTCCAGGAATTGCCTCTGAAGCAGGGAGTGTCTGCATTAATAATGACCTGTAGTTCTCTGCTTCATAGGTTAGACACTTATTTTAATTATTTTGTGGCTAAGCGCAGTCCCATCTTTTCAAATCAAAAACTGATAATTGTTTCAATTGGCATTGAAATTTGGCTACAAGCATACATTTGGGATCTAGGGATTAATTGTATAATAGAATATGTCCATAAAGGCTGTTGTTTGTTTTCTTCAGCCACTATAAAAATTGAAATGACATAGCTTGATATACATATATTTGGATTTCCTTGCTACAGAAAGTTGAATGACTCTCCGGGGCTTTTTGTGAAAACCCCGTAACAGAATGCAGTTCGTTTGTATTGCTTGCAGCATTTATTTTGACAAATGTATCCATATTTAAACATTCCTCCTTTGGGGATACCAAAACCAAACCAAAAAAGAACAAAAACTTAATTACAATGGGACTGCTAGCCCAAGCAGGTGAAAATCTGTGTATTTACTTTTGAATTGTACACCGCAGATGCTTCATCTTCCTCTTCTTCCATGGCCGGTGCTCGCAGCTCCTTTACCACCACTTCCAGCCCCACCATTAACTCTACCTCAGTCACGGACAGCAAAGCTATGAAATTGGAGAGTTGCTCCTTGACCGTTGGGGTAAGTAACCGAGGGGTAAGTGAAAAGCAGTTAACCAGTAAAACAATTCAGCAGCAACAGACGACACCTATGAGATGGAGGGTCCTGAGTATCTCACCACCACCCGAGGACTTGCTGGATAATAGTCTGATGTCATGTCAAGATGATGGGGGCGTGGTGGAGTCTGAACAGAGCAGCACTATGTGGATGGATGACTCCACCTCCAACTTCAGCAACATGAGCACCCATTCTTACAATGATAATACAGAGGTGCCCCGTAAGTCCCGTAAGCGCAATACCAAGGAGAGGCCAGGAATCAAACGACATGACTGTGAAGAATCCAACATGGATGTGTTTGATGCAGACAGTGCCAAAGCACCTCACTATGTGCTTTCTCAGCTCACTTCTGACAACAAAGGCAGCTCTCAAGGAAACAACGGGTTGGTATTTGTTTTTTTCGTTTTTATAATTTTCTGTAGAGTTTAGCAAAGAATGTACTTTTTGTTTGCCTGTTTCTAATTGTCTGATTATGTTTTTAAAGGGATGGGTGAAAAGTATATTTCTCTGGCTGTGACTTACGCAGAGTTTCATTGCAAATCAAGAATTGTTTTGCTTTTCCTCTTGCTTTATCCTATGGGTCCCATAAGCTATTATTTCCCCCTTGTTTTATCCTAAAGGTACCATAAGATATTCTTAAAAATAACTTGCTTGCCTTTGGTGCAAATACATTATTCACCATGACTGTTTGAATTGATGTTCATAAAAACATTAATGTACATTTGACTCATCTGCGGTAAGACATTTTTCTTTGCCACTGACATCTGTTCCCTGACTCCTAGTTTTGACAAGCTTTGCTTGTGGTTTAACTTTCCCTTTCTCACTCTTTGTATTTAATAAAGTGCTAGGTGTCACTGTACGTCGTTGATCTGATAAAATCACGTCCATATTCAAAAGAAAATATTTCAACTGTTTTAATGTATTTATAACGTATTGATGAACCTTTAAATGTGTGCATAATCCGTGTTCGTCAAACATTTTCCATTAGCTCAGTGGCATCTTTTTTCGCTTCGCTGAATTTAAATTTCTGGTGATTTCAGGCATCTCAGGACCATGTTAAGTTTCTGTTAAAACAAATTTATCCGAAATTCTAATTCTGATGTATATTTCTAATTGCAGATTACTCAATCTTCTCAGGCACCAAACTGGATCTGGAAACTCATGCTGTAGCTCCTGCATGTTGACAGTTGACGTCATAAACCTCCTTTGCAACTCTTGCCTCCTTGACATGATGACATAGAGGTGCATGAAAGTGCCAGCCCTGTGTGCTCATGACAGTTCCTACACTCAGTCTGTTCTGGAGCTTTCCTCCTACCAGTTATGGTTTTCACTGTATTTTCAAATTCTTCTATAAACTTGGCAGAGTGCAATGATGTCTTTTCTGCAGATAAATGATGTCAAGCTGTACCACTTATATCTAGCACAGATGTTGGAAGCAGATGAACATAATATCTGCTTATGGTTCCTCGTGACTGATCATGACTCCAAGTTTTGTGACATGTTCCTTGATGGACCAAAAGGCCATCTGACCCAGATATGCCAAACTTTGTCTTGTAGAACACAAGAAATAAGTTTATTTTGGGTCAAAATCGCCCTTTTACACTAGGTGTAAGGCAAACTCAAAAGACAGATCCAAGGACAAGCTAAGGAAGAAACACAAGAAGCACAACTGAAGCTGTATGTTTTTGCGCTCTAGATTCAGGGATAGAATGTGCAGTTGCCAGATTTATAGTTTTTTGCCGTCCAGAACCAACTTTGAAAACGATGTGATCGATTTTCACATTGCCATCGTCCAGGCCATTTTCCACTTTCTAGTAGGAAACTGCCCATGAGGGGGCCATGCTGCAGCTATTTAAGTTTCTTTCAGCACACTTTGGTGCACCTTTCAACCCCCATTAGCCTATCACGATCCCCAGTGAGACTTCTGCTGAAGGGCACTTCCCCTGTGCTAACTGACCACAGTTTAAATCAACCCACTCCGCAAACTGTGTCAGGTTGTGCCTTCACTCCTGTGCTGCAGACTCTGCATTCAGGTCCCCTGTCAGTGCTGGATATGATTCCAATTACTTCTGGTTGATCACCAGCTCTTGTGACTGATTTAGAACCATCTTTGGTTAGAGCCCATCCAGTGTCAATGTGCTTTATTACCAAGAAAATGTTGGGGATGACAGTAGGTCTCATACAGTTCCTGGCACTGCAACAATAGTTCCAGGGGATGGAGGGCATTTTGGTGTCAAATTTAGGCCTGTTGACTGCATCAAATATCTTATTTGATGAAGATGAGGTGGCAGATAATTTGCGTCAACTTTATTATACAGGTGCTGGCCTTTATTTGGATTTGCAAAATGCCAGTGACTTTGACACCTCTCTGGAGTCCACCTGTAAGGCACCTATGAAGGAAAGTGTCTACTTTGTGGTTCAGAGTGCTGCAGCACTCCTAAAATAGTCTTTTTACTGTGGAACAGGTAACACATACATTTTGTAACCTGGGCCTTTGAGCCCTTGACGCCTTTTTACAATGCCTCGATTAACATTGCCCAGCTGCATGGGCTAAGCCAATATAGGCCCTTCATTTCAGTTGTGTCACTGAAGGCATAACAGGCCAGAACCAGTTGATCCCCAGTTTTTGATGCAATATCTAATTCTAGAGAGTCTTGTAGCGCAGACCTCAATGAGTTTAGTAAACCTGAATTCTTCTCCACGAGAGAGAATCAAAAAATAATTGATGCTGAGGGCAATGAATGTATTTTTCTTCTGTCGGTTTGGTGATACGCTCCCTGAATGCTGTTAATTTTCGGAGTCATTGCACTCACACTCTGTGACATGGCATATGGGGCTTTGTTAGCCCATATCTCATATTCAGCCGATGTAGAGGTTAATTGATCCCATGTGTTCCGAAGACCTCACCATCCACACATTGACTCCGGGTCTTTCAGGATGATGTTTGGGCAAGAGCTTCTGTTCTGACCTAGACAGTCCTGAGGCTGGTGGGGCTCTTGGCATTCTGAATCCAGCTGGTGCCTTACCCTTCTAGGCACCTGCAAGGCCTTCATTTGATTCTAAAGCTGCAGTGGGCCCAACACTAGGGGTGCCTTTCAGAATTTGCATGGCCATTGATACACCACAGGACGTTCAGTTGAGGATGGTGGATTCCAAACTGATGTGTGGCCAGCCAAATTGACTGATACGTTGTCTCTGGGCTGATCAGGTTGCCTGAAGAAGACGGAGATCAAAGGCCTTACATCTCAGATAGTGCAGCAGCACCACATAAATCTTCTCAGGCTTTCAAGTAATCTGGCTGGAATGAAAGCCATTGTTGTCTGTCATCATGGGCAACTTGATATGATTGCTGACGAACAGCATGGCTGCCATGTGATAGTACAACAAGCATGGCAGAGTAGATTCTTGTGCCCTCTGTCTGGAGACTCTGAGGCTTTATAGATGGCTGACATTTCATAGATTTTCTCTCATGGTGAAACAACTAGAGGGGTTGGTCCCCAAACATCAGGTCAGGCAAACTTTGTAGGTCTCCTCTTGCTGTTAACCCCTTCGCCTCCAGGCCTTTCCCCCTCCTGTGCCGAGCCTTTTTTTGGCTATTTAGAGAAGTTCGCGCTTAGGCCCTCATAACTTTTTGTTTACATAAGCTACCCACGCCAAATTTGCGTCCTTTTTTTCCCAACATCCTAGGGATTCTAGAGGTACCCAGACTTTGTGGGTTCCCCAGAAGGAGGCCAAGAAATTAGCCAAAAAATAGTGAAAATTTTGTTTTTTTCCATAAAATGGGAAAAATGGGCTGCAGAAGAAGGCTTGTGGTTTTTCCCCTGAAAAGGGCATCAAAAAGGGTTTGCGGTGATAAAATCACCAGTTTCCCAGCTTTCAGGAACAGGCAGACTTGAATCAGAAAACCCAATTTTTCAACACAATTTTGGCATTTTACTGGGACATACCCCATTTTTACGATTTTTGGTGCTTTCAGTCTCCTTCCAGTCAGTGACAGAAATGGGCATGAAACCAACGCTGGATCCCAGAAACCGCAACATTTCTGAAAAGTAGACAACATTCTGAATTCAGCAAGGGGTAATTTGTGTAGATCCTACAAGGGTTTCCTACAGAAAATAACTGAAAAAGAAAAATATTGAAATTGAGGTGAAAAAATCATCAATTTTTCTCTAAGTTTTACTCTGTAACTTTTTCCTGCAATGTCAGATTTTCGAAAGCAATATACCGTTACGTCTGCTGGACTCTTCTGGTTGCGGGGATATATAGGGCTTGTAGGTTCATCAAGAACTCTAGGTACCCAGAGCCAATAAATGACCTGCACCCTGCAGTGGGTTTTCATTCTATGCCGGGTATACAGCAATTCATTTGCTGAAATATAAAGAGTAAAAAAATAGCTATCAAGAAAACCTTTGTATTTCCAAAATGGGCACAAGATACGGTGTTGAGAAGCAGTGGTTATTTGCACATCTCTGAATTCCGGGGTGCCCATACTAGCATGTGAATTACAGGGCATTTCTCAAATAGACGTCTTTTTTACACACTGTCTTACATTTGGAAGGGAAAAATGTAGAGAAAGACAAGGGGCTATAACACTTGTTTTGCTATTCTATGTTCCCCCAAGTCTCCCGATAAAAATGATACCTCACTTGTGTGGGTAGGCCTAGCGCCCGCGACAGGATATGCCCCAAAACACAACGTGGACACATCACAGAAAACAGAGCTGTTTTTAGCAAAGTGACTACCTGTAGATTTTGGCCTGTAGCTCAGCCGCCACCTAGGGAAACCTACCAAACCTGTGCATTTCTGAAAACTAGAGACCTAGGGGAATCCAAGATGGGGTGACTTGTGTGGCTCGGACCAGGTTCTGTTACCCAGAATCCTTTGCAAACCTCAAAATTTGGCTAAAAAAACACATGTTCCTCACATTTCTGTGGCTGAAAGTTCTGGAATCTGAGAGGAGCCACGAATTTCCTTCCACCCAGCGTTCCCCTAAGTCTCTCCATAAAAATGGTACCTCACTTGTGTGGGTAGGCCTAGCGCCCACGAAAGGAAATGGCCCAAAACACAACGTGGACCCAACATATTTTTTCACAGAAAGAAAACAGAGGTGTTTTTTGCAAAGTGCCTACCTGTGGATTTTGACCTCTAGCTCAGCCGGTCCCAGGGGGGGGGGGAAATGCCCTAAAATAAATTTGACCCCCCACCCCCCCAAACCCCCCCTGCCCAGGAGCGACCCTTGCCTACGGGGTCGCTCCCCCTGCGTGACATGGGCGCCAAAAAACTAATCCCCGGTGCCTAGTGGTTTCTGCCCCCTTGGGGCAGATTGACCTAAAATCGACCAATCTGCCCCCAACGGGGGCAGAAATGGTCTAAACACAGTTTGCCCCCCAGGGGAGCGACCCTTGTCTGATGGGTCGCTCCCCATCTCTAAAAAAACAAACAAACAAAAAAAAAAACACACAAAAAAAATTTGCCCTGGCAACAAGAGGTTTCTGCCCCCCCTGGGGGCATATCGGCCTAATAGGCCGATCTGCCCCCAGGGGGGGCAGAAATGGCCTAAAATAAATTTGCCCCCCCACCAGGAGCGACCCTTGCCTACGGTGTCGCTCCCCCTACGTGACATTGGCGCCAAAAAACAAATCCCCGGTGCCTAGTGGTTTCTGCCCCCTTGGGGGCAGATTGACGTAAAATTGACCAATCTGCCCCCAAGGGGGGCAGAAATGCTCTAAATACAGTTTGCCCCCCAGGGGAGCGACCCTTGTCTGATGGGTCGCTCCCCATCTCTAAAAAAACAAACAAAAAAATTGCCCTGGGGGCAGAAATGGCCTAAAATAAATTGCAAGCAATCCGGCTTTTGAAACCCTGTGAGAGACTTCAAAGGGAAGGAAATACATTTCCTTCCCTTTGAAGCCTCTCGGGGCCTCCCCCATGGGATTGAAAGAGAAATGCAAAAGCATTTCTCTTTCAATCGCGCTGGAAGCTGTGCTTCCAGCGCGATGGGGGAGACCCTGTGACTAATCAGCTCGCGCGCTGACGTCACAGGGGGGTTGGGGGGGGTCGGGGGTGGTAGCGCTCCCTCTGGGCTCTGTGCACAGGACGTAATGGTTACGTCCTGGGCACAGCAGCACTGTGCCTCAGGACGTAACCATTACGTCCTGGGCACAGAAGGAGTTAATGAATGGTGTTCTTAACCAAAGGTATCGTCGTGTAGAGGGGGAGTCCCTGAGGGGGTGTGCCCTCAGTAAATCTGTGAACCTTCTCAGAGCATTCTCATTGCTCATACTTTTGCCCTGCTTTTGTTCTTGTGGTTCCTGAAGAAATTATAGCTGAGACCTAGCACAGCTGATTGTAGTGGCCTGTAATTGGGGCAGGGTGGTCTGGTACCCAGAACTCCTGACCCTGTTATGTTAAGCATATTTGTAGAGTGCACCATCACCCATGATGGTATACTGACGCTGAGCAGGTGCGAGTCTAGCAGGGCCTAGTGGGACTCTTTCAAAAGTCAGGTCTTCAGCTTCTTGGGAAATCCAAGAAGTAAGGAGGCTCTTATGTGTAGTGGCTGGTGGTTCTATGCTTTAGGTGTGATAGAAAGGGATCAACTGCCAGATTTGGTTTTCTGTATGTGTGGGAAGTGCGCAAGTAGGAGTTCGGATGAGTGGAGGTGTCTGGAAGGTTTGTGAAACCAGATGCGATTGTTGTGGCATGCTAGACCAGTGTTACCTTGTACCTGAAAAGTGTGAATGAGGAGTTTGAATTGTGTGTGTTTGTGTGGGGAGTCAGTAGAATTATTTCAGGTGTGGTGCATTGTGATTGATTCTGGCCACTGAGTTTTGAATGGTCTGTGTCCTTTTCATGACTTTTTTGGTTGATTCCGCATTGAAGTGTATTTTTCTTAGTCCAGCTTACTTGTGACGAGGGTGTTTATTTAGATTTTCTGGGTGCTGATTGGTGTGCCATTTGAAAATCTTCCTCAGCATCTTCAGGTTATGGTAAAATGATGTGATGATGGTGTTGACTGAGGCGACCATGTCGAGTTACCTGTTGATGGCAATTCCGAGGTTGTTGGCGGAATGGGTGTTGGTCCTAGCTCTGCTGGCCACTAGCTAGAGTACCACGGTGAGGTGCTCTTCCCAAAGATCACTATTTCAGTGTAGTCAGTTTTGAGCTTCAGTTAGTCTTCATACAGTGTCCAATATAATTCATGGAGTCATTGAACTTGATCTAGATACTGGATATTTTGTCCATGAAGGAGAGAAGGAGTTGCATTGTTGGCGTAGGAGAGACCATTGATGTAAGAGGATGATACTGATGAAAGGGATAATGTATGCGTGTAAGAGGGTAGGGCTCAAGGAGGATCCTTGTGGGACTCTGCAGATGAGATTCTAGGCATTTGAGATGTACAGTTGAAGGTTGACTGACTGTCTCCTTACAGTCAGGAGAGAGCAGATCCATTGTAGTGAGAGTCCTTGGATTCTGATGTCGTGTAGGTGTTGGAAGAGGTTGAGGTGGGAGACTGTATCGGATACTGCGGAGAGGTCCAGAAGGATGAGAGCCGCTATGTCTCCTCTGTCCGAGTCATGCGGATATCCTCCTTGGCAGTAATGACAGCAGTTTACGTGCTGTGGTGGTGTCGAGAGCTGGTGGTTGTTATTTCGGTGAGGCGTCTGTTGATTTTCTCTTAGACCTTGGCCGGGAATGGTACAAGAGAGATCAGTCTGTAGTTGGTGAGCATTGAGGACGTGGGGGAGTTGTGTGTTTCCAAGCATCTGGGAAGGTAAGTGAAGAGGTGGAGGTGTTCTGATGGGTGAGAGCATGGCGCTGATGGATTGCAGTCCTCTAGATTAGGCTTGATGGGGCCATTGGGGGTCTCTGAGTGAATGCACTTCATGGTGGCGGTGTGTTTTTTCTTGAGTAATGATGGGCCATGTGTTTAGCATTGGTTCTTTGAATAAGATCAAGGAAGTTTGGTGAGGTCTGTCTGATCCAGTTGCTGGTTGAAGTTGCTGTAAATGAGGGTGATTCTGTTGTTAAAGAATTGAGAGAGATTATCGCAGAGGTCCTGTGAGGGGGGTGATAGAGTTGTAGGCAGCTGCTGGTGAGTGGAAATCCTTCACAGTGGGGAAGATTTCTTTGCTTCTGTTATTGCTGACATTGATGAGGTCCACCAGTACAGCACATTTGGTAGTCCAGATCATTTGGTGGTTGTGTCTCAGGGCATATTTGAACGTGCTCCTGTTTGCAAGGGCCTATCTCATTCTCTTGCCCTCCAGTTGTTTGCAGTGATGTTTCATCAGTCTGAGTTCATCCGTTTACCAACTGGCCTGTGGAGGTCAAGATCTTGTATTGCTGTGTTCAAGGGGTTCAGGAATGTGTTCCAGTTGTTGAAATTCTTGATGGCTTTGGGGAGAATGTTACTGTTTTGGGGTTGGTGGGTGTTGAGAGCAATGTTCTAATCTTCGTCAGTGATGCGGTTTCATTTTCTGCAGGTTGGGCTGGCAGTGGTATGTGTGTGCTGGATGGGGACAGGGATGCTGATCTTGAGGAGGGGATGGTCTGTCCAGAAGACTCGTTTGGGCTTGTTGTCTCATATGTTGTTGAAGGTATTGAAAAAAGGGCACAAGAATCATCAGGTGACGTAGGTAGGTCCCTTTTCTCGTTGGGTGATGCCCAGCCTTTGATGAGTGCTTTTGAGTTGGGAATTTCAGTTGGGTGTGAAATTTAAGGTCTCCAAGTAGGATGTAATCGCTAGCGTTGAGGGGTGAGACCAAGTCGCCATAGTATCGGTGAAGTTGGTGTGTGGTCCTAGTGGTCTCTAGACGAGAGTGCCACTTGGGGTGAAGCTGGCTTTGATGTGGCGCTTGAAGTACAGGTGTTCCATGTTGAAGGGTGATGTGTCCATGGAAGTGGTACAGCTGATGGCATTCTTGTGGGATGATATCAATTCTGCCTCTGAGATTGAGATGTCTGTGTTGCCTGGTGAGCTTGTTGGGGCTGAGAGATGGGTTGAATGTGGTGATGTCAGGTGTCGATGTGGGGCTCAGCTAGGTTTCTGCAAAGAAAAGTAAGTCTGGGCATTGTTGTGCAGCAGGTCTCAGATCTGTGTCATCTTTGGTGTGTGAACGTATGTTGAATAGCATGTATGAGTGTTCAGAGTGTTGTGTGAGTGGTTGCAGGATTATGTGAGAGTGGGGTAATGGGTGCTTTTGATGCAGGTGCGATGAGTGTTGGGTGTGGGTAAATGCATGAAAATTTGCCAGAAACGCAGGAGAATGCTACCCCAGTGTTGTGTAACGAGAAAGTATTGTCAGGTTTGAAGTGCCAGAGTTGAAGGTGTGGAGGATTACAGCAAGGCATCGGCAGGATGAGAGAGAACCAATGTTCCTAGTTCTGGGCGCGATCCGGGTGTAGACCGACTTGCTCGAACACCTATCCTCCATTTCAGCTTGCTTCCCAGCAAGACCTGCTCTCACAGTATTAAAATAAGGTGCTGCTCCATACTTAATTTATACCTACGTAAGTGGAGATTGAGCAGAGCTAACTGAAAGGCTGTGATCTACCATCTAAAAAGGTTATCATTTTTACTGCTCGCTTCCACCACTGAATCAATATATTTTGAGCGCTAGTCCAAGTTTGTTACCAAGTGTTACGAGAAACAGGTTGACTTGCCGAAGACATCCTTTCTCCTAAAAGTGGTGTCACCTTTCACTGTGGATCAGTACACCATGTTTCCTACAAAACAATATTGATATAGACCTCTACAAAGGTCGCCAACAAAGTACAATGGACAGTCAAATCAGCTTTATAACACGGGTGGGTGAGAGCATGGCGCTTTAATACCATTAAAAGCAAAGGGTATTAATAAAAATTCAGGAAACATTTACAAAATTAAAAATGCATTAACAGACGTTTATTTTTGAGACCATGTTACAAGAGCTAAGTTTTTCTTTTGGGACTAAACTTACCTGCCCGAGAAAGGAGGCGATAAAAATCATTGACATTTTACTGACACGGTAGGACATACAATGGCCCAAATTCTACACCCCTGTGTTACGTAGAGAGCAGATCTGCTGTTCATGGGGAATGTTCTTCCATGCTCCTATCCGATTCAGTAAGTATTCTGTCAGAACCTAATAGAAATATCAATCTTCTGATGTTATGTTCTTGTGAAAGAACTACATTGGACTGCATCCTATTTAAAATTGTGGAATTGTCAATCACACTGAATCCTTTCAAAAAGAGAACAGGGAGCAAATCTGATTTGGTATTTGCTAGGGGCTTCGCTCTTTTTGGAGCTATTCCTAAATGACTGTATGACACTTAAGATGCCTAATTCGTACTCTAAGGCCCGTACTAGAGTGGAATATTTACCACAATTTATCCATAGATAAGGGACACAAGATGTTACCCTTTATTTTTTGAAGGAAAGGCCATAAACCGTGAGTGAGATAACCAATCCCATGAAGTAGTATTGGTGGGACTCTGCGTTACAGACCCCAAACAAATGTATTTCCCCGCTGATTTAACCATTGATTTAAAATATATAATGCGCCCTGGAGGGAGACGTTTTGAATTTAGACAACCAAACACCATTGAAAAGACAATAAAATCAGTATAAACAGATTGGCTTCTTTAACCCCTTCACTGCCAGGCCTTTTCCCCTCCTGTGCCAAGCCTTTTTTTGGCTATTTGGGGGCAGTTCACACTTATGCCCTCATAACGTTTTGTTCACGTAAGCTATCCATGCCATATTTGCGTCCATTTTTTTCTAACACCCTAGGGATTTGAAAGGTACACAGAGTTTGTGGGTTCCCTAGGAGGAGACCAAGAAATTAGCCAAAACAAAGCTAAAATTTCGTTTGCTCTATAAAAGAAATTGGAAAAAGGGTCTGCAGAAGAAAGCATGTGTTTTTCCCCTGAAAATGGCACCAACAAAGGGTTTGCGGTGCTAAAATCACCATTTACCCAGCTTTCAGGAACAGGCAGACTTGAATCAGAAAACTACATTTTTCAACGCATTGAATTTTGGCATCTTACTGGACCCCAATTTAAAAAAAAAATTGTGCTTTCAGCCTCCTTCCAGTCAGTGACAGAAATGGGTATGAAACCAATGCTGGATCCCAGACAGCTAAACAGTTCTGAAAAGTAGACAAAATTCTGAATTCAGAAAGGGTTCATTTGTGTAGATCCTTCAATGTTTTCCTACAGAACATAACAACTAAAATATTGAAATTGAGGTGAAAAAGCCATTTCTGTCCACGTTTCTTCTATAACGGTTTCCATCTATGGCAGATTTTTGAAAGTAATATACCATTACGTCTGCTGGACTCTTCTGGTTGTGGGGATATATAGGGCTTGTAGGTTAATCAAGAACCCTAGGTACCCAGAGCCAATAAATGAGCTGCACCTTGCAATGGGTTTTCATTGTATACCGGGTATACAGTAATTAATTTGGTCAAATATAACGAGTGAAAAATAGGTATCAAGGAAACCTTTGTATTTCCAAAATGGGCACAAGATAAGGTAGTGAGAAGCAGTGGTTATTTGCACATCTCTGAATTCCGGGGTCCCCATACTAGCATGTGAATTACAGGGCATTTATCAAATAGATGTCTTTTTTACACACTTTATTACATTTGGGAGGAAAAAATGTAGAGGAAGACAAGTGATGATAACACTTGTTGTTCTATTCTGTGTTCCCTCAAGTCTCCTGATAAAAATGGTATCTCACTTGTGTGGGTAGACCTAGTACCCGTGACAGGAAACACAACATAGGCACATCACATTTTTACATTGAAAGTGCCTAGCTGTAGATTTTGACCTCTAGCTCAGCTGGCACCTAGGGAAACCTACCAAACCTGTGTATTTTTTTAAAACAAGAAACCTAGGTGAATCCAAGATGGGGTGACTTGTGGTGCTCTCACCAGGTTCTGTTACCCAGAATCCTTTGCAAACCTCACCTCAAAGTTCAGCAACAAAAAAATACCACTTTTCCCTCACATTTCGGTGCTGCAAGGTTCTGGAATCTGAGCGGCGCTACAAAAGTCCTTCCACCCAGCATTCCCTCAAGTCTCCCGATAAAAATGGTACTTCACTTTTGTGGGTAGGCCTAGTGCCCGCGAAAGGAAATGTCTCAAAACACAACATTGACACATCACATTTTCCCAAAGAAATCTGACATGTTTTTTGGAAGTGGATTTTGGCCTCTAGCTGATCCGGCACCTAGGAAAACCTAGCAAACCTGGACATTTCTGAAAACTAGACACCTAGGGGAACCCAGAATGGGGTAACTTGTGGCGCTCTCACCAGGTTCTGTTACCTAGAATTGTTAGAAAAGCTCAAAGTTTTGCAACAAAACAAAACACTTTTTCCTCACATTTCTGTGCTGCAGAGTTCTGGAATTTGAGGGAAGCCACAAACTTCCTTCTACCCAGAATTCCACCCACATCTCCCAATAAAAATGGTACCTCACTTGTGTGGGTAGGCCTGGTTCTGGTGACAGGAAATGCCCCAAAACACTACATGGACACATCAAAATTATCAAATACAAAATTACCTGTTTTTGCAAGGGGCGGGGGGTCACCTGCGTTTTGGTCCTGGGCTCAGCAGCCAGCCATCTAGGGTAACCTACCAAAACCAGACATTTCTGAAAACTAGGCAACCGAGGGAGTCCAGAGAGGTGTAACTTGTGAAGATTCCTACAGTGTTTTCTTACCCAGAATCCTTAGTAAACCTCAAATTTAGCTAAAAAATCGATTTTTTTGTGGGATCACGGCACCGGCACAAATTTCCTACCACCCAATGTTCCCATCAGTCTCTCAATAAAAATGGTACCTCACTTGTGTAGGTGGGTCAATTTCCTGTGATAGGAAAGAGCCAAAAACATGTTGAAATTGAGGGGGAACCAAAGTAAGTCCAAAACAGCAGTTAAAAAAAAAAAAAAAAAAAGTTTTTTAGGCTGTTCGACCTAATTAAAATAGGGCAGAAAATGCCTAATAAAAAAAGTGGCCCCCTTGAGGAGCGGCCCTTTCCCAGGGGGCTGCTCCTCTCATGCCAAATACAATACAAAACAAACAAAAATCCCTGGTGTCTAGTGGACATTCTTGCTAGCGATCGGGCTACAGGAATGCTCAGAAAGACATGAAAGGAAAGGAAAAGCCTTTCTTTTCCTTTCATATCTCTCTGACCTCCCCCACTCCCTGATCGTAAGAGAAATGAAAGCATTTATCTTCCGATCGCGCTGGAAGTTGAGCATCAAGCGCGAGAGGTGGTGACCTCTGATGAGGTCAGTGCGCGATTGCGTGCTGACGTCATCAAATGTCATTTTGGGGCTCAAGGGTGGAAGGGAAAGCGATTTCCCCTTCCATCCCTGCCTAGGGGAGGTGGGTGGGAGGTCGATGCGGGGAGCGGTAGCGCTCCCCCGTGTGCCGGGTGCAGGATGAACTGGTTATGTCCTCGGCACTCGAGCGCCAAGGACGTAACCAGCTTGTTCACGGGACCCAAGCACACATATTTATCTAAATTGATTAAACAGTGGCCATATTTTTGACATTGCAACACAGATTTAAAACTAAATTGTTCACAATGTATAATGATTTTCTCATCACTAAATGTAGTTTTTAGGGTCACTTTCTGGGTATTTTATTTAAAGAGTGGAAGAATTTCACGATTTAGGAATAGAACCAGTTCTATTTATAAAAAAACAAAAAAAACATAAAGACTGCAGTCAGCAGTCCCTGAATCTCCAAACCCACACCTCGAGAGTAATACTTGGCTTGTAACACAGCAATCAATTTCTAGTCGGGACCAATCACATTAAAATGCCTTGTAGTATTGATATATTGGATATTTAGCTGTGCAGAAAGAGAAGAAATTTCCAAATCCAAATTAGAAAAGCTGAGTAATACAAACTGCCACTTTACAAAAACCTGCTCTGGGTTCTTTCTGTAAATTGTTGAAATACAGGATAGCCAGGCCTGCTGTGGGATGGTAACTGTGGGATACATCATGATTCCTACTTTTCTTTCCACCCCATCATTAGCACTTTATGCGTCACTTGTTGTTTGTTAGAGAAACTGACATTCTCCCAATGAAATGTCCTCTGCATCGTATTGCTCTACCCTGCCGAAATAAAATCTTCCAATGGGCATATAGGCTCATTCACCAGAAGAAAGGGCATAACTACTTCTAGAGCTTGGGGTATTCTGGTTTTGGACATCTTCAAGGCAGCAGTGTGCACAGCTAGCAGTACTTTCACCAGACCCAACTGCAAGTCTGCAGAAGGTCCTTTTTCCCCAATCATTTCTGCAGGACTGTCTGTTTTAATAGCCACACCCCATGCCCTCCTACTTACAGGGAGGTATTACTTTGAGTTTGATTCCCAAGGTGAAGGACCTTCAGTTAGGAGTACCCATCAGGATAAGAAGTCACAGATTTTTGGAAAAGTTATTTCTAGCTTTTTGGTGGATACTCTAGAAAACTGCAGATCTCCACTGGTGTCCCTCTTCCCTGGTCTGTGGATTGGACTTAAAAGTGTTAATTAATAGGGGGCTAAGTTGATTGTTGCACACTGCCAATGAAACATTCTGGGTTTTGTGGCTTAAAGGTATGCTTAAACTGACACCAACGTGCAGGTGTGGGCCTTTTATACATCTGTGTGTCATGTGCAGAGTTGGAACACAGTTACAACAGACATTGGCAGTGCCATCAGTAGGCTCACAAGAGTTATTGCAAGAGTTTCTAGATCCAGACTGGCACCTCAAGAAATTCAGAGGGTGTGAAATCTGCGGTTAGAGTATCCAACAGAAAGTACATTGTTGAAGGTAAGTAAATAGTTCATCTAGTGTATTCTGTTACTTTCAGGTCCAACCCTGTAGACTGCATGCGTATAAAGCAGCATTGTCTTCACAATTTCTTGTCATCAGAAACAGCTATGTTTCCTGTTAAAACACGTTTAAGATTGTAAATACTTTAGGTGGCATCATATCATCAGAGTGCAAACTTTCCTCTTTCTTCTTCAGTGTTGTGGTGGCTAGAAAACCGCATTTACCCAGACCCCATCCAGCAGCACCTTAGTTTGAAATTATCCACAGCTACAAGCTATTGTTACAATACTGTGATTTCTCTTGACCTTTTTTTCTGCATGGACATATATCATGTATTTTCTATTGTTTCAGTAGATCCTCTATGTAGTTCATTTTTTTGTTTAATGGCAGCATTTGTCTTCTAAATTCTATAGCTTTGAATTTAAGTTTTTACTCTATAGACAATCCATATTTCTTATTGAATCTGAGAGGGCTGAGATGCATGCTAAAGTTATGGACACCGCTACAGTATGTCAGCAATGCTACATAAATATTTAGTCCCCCACAGTTAAGTTCAGGTCAGTTGATAGTGACATATACCCAAAGAGATTAAATAATTAATTCCTCAAGAATGAGGAAAAAGCTTTACTAGACCAACCTATCACAGCTCATTAAAATGTGAAACCCTGCTGAAGGGATTACTCTTTACTTCATTAGCTATGCTATCACATGTTAAAGGTGTGTTTACTGAATTGTAGCAATGTTTTTGGCTTTGAGGTCTAATCACCGGGCTGACTGCTGGCAGTCATGGTGGGTAGTCACAAAACAGGTAAGGGTCTACACCAGTCAATGTGCTACCTGCTTATCCTGCTTCATTTGGATTTCGAAATCTGAATAACTTAATTTCAGATAGAATCAAACCCTGATTAACTTAATCTATCCTTTACACATTAATTTTGTGAGAAACAAATTATCCAATAGTACCACATATCGATAGTGTAACTGTAGCATTTTCCTTGGATGCAGGAACGACTTTTGTAGGTTTTCCTGGTTTTCTCTATCGGTAGTACTCAATAAAGTTTAATTAGATGATGATTAGAAATCATATGTCTTTGTCACCCAAGATCCTCAGTTAAAGTAAATGGGGTAAAGGCCTGATTCAGATCTTGGTCGATGGAATACTCCATTACAAACGTAACTGATATCCTATTTGCATGTTACAATCGTCATAAGATATAATGGGATAGTAATATGGCGGACGCAATACCCGTCAGTCACCTTTGTGATGGAGTACTCCCCTTTACCAACTTCTAACTCGGGGTCGAAGTTTTGTATGTAAGTGGACAAGACAGGGATGTCTTCTCTTTCCAGTCCTGCTCTATCTGGTGACTAAACACCTACTGCATTTGTTTAGGGACTGTACTGAATTTTGATGGACTTACCAAAGGAACACTGAAGTACATTTGTGGAAAATATCGATTTTTGCAACCCCTCTATACCTTAGCTTCTGGAAATAACCAATGATTATGCAGAGGTAGCTCAGTACTTTAAATAGAAACTAATCTGATGTAAATCTAAAATGTACACCTATGGTGCTGCATAATTTGAGCACAATGTAAAAGAGGAATCCTAAAAACAAACCTAGGTATTTGGTTAAATGATGACTTACATGAATGAGGATTGTATATTGAGAAGGCCCTAGTGAACACAGTTAAAAACCTGGATTCGTAGTGCTGCAAATCAACCCATATCGCACTGGTGGGACAAAATGATGGTTACACCAGTAGCCAACTAGGTCATCTGTATGTTTTTAATCCAGCTTTACATATGTTTTTCTAACCCTTTTGAAGTGTATATGCATTTGTAAAAAGCAGAGAATACATGTGGTCAAAGTGAGACTCCCTCTGATTCTGGCAAACTGTTTATAAATAACAATCAGCATCTCCTAAAAGGCAATATTTTCACTCATTATAGACCAACTCCAGTAACACTCCAGGGTGACTGGATAGCCAGGGGTCTTTGTGCTCCAAATCCCATTATTTAGATAAAGGTGTGCCATTCCTGCGCTCCAAAATTATACCATTAAGTAAGTCTAGTATATTGTTGCAACCAAATAATAAGTTGGCCTATAAAATTGTTCTCTCTTAACTGTTACTGTTGTGGAGTAATAAAAGAATGATAGTTGGCAAAATGGAATTTTGCTCCTGGCACTGTATATTGCTGGCTGAAATTTCAAATGATTTTAAGTCACCTGTGAGCGTTGCTAGTCTTAGGGCCAAGCATCAATTAGATATAGGTGAGTTCTACAACTTTTTGAAGTCTTGTCATGTACAAACATGATGGTGCACATTGTTTAAGGTTATCAAAAAATCAAATAGTTCTGTAATTTAAAAATGTAAAATCAAATAGAAAATGTTTGTGGTAAACTGCGTAGAACCTGTGTACAAAACCGATGGAGGCATAGTGTGCTGTGTTTAGGACATCTTTCTTATCTAGAATTTTCATGAGGAGAGACCAAGCTGCATATATATATATATATGACTTTAAATAGGACAAACTGCACTCAAAGTATCTAATAATTAGGGCTCATTGGCCTGTCCCATCTGTGGCTGAGCATATCACCTTTTTGTTTAGGCAGATATGAAAGAGTTAAACTGTTCAACATGAAGTTTGAACCAAGCAAGTTCTTGGTACTTTTAGATGTTCACTTGGTGAAACGTGTCCCAACATAAACAGATGTAATTTTCTTGATGAACCACCTTTCTAGTGTGCTGCATACGTCTGTTTAGTGTGGGCCTTGGGACCTCCAACATGATTGCTAGCAAGAGGACTTTAAAGAAGTAATACAATGCCAAGCTTAAGAAGTTGCAGGAAGGCCTTATTTGTTCATGTAGATCACAACCATTCTTGACTGGTGATTAAAGTTAATTTATTGATTTTGTTTTTTATTGTGGTCCTTTACCGTTTTATGTTTTATGCGTGCAGTATGTTGAGATGGTTGAGCAAATCTTTTTTTACTTTGAGGCTCATTATGTGTGTCTTCTCAGTGTTTTATGGGCCTACATCTTGGGTATGATATCTGAAAGAGACATCGAGCCACAGATTCCTTACTTTAGAATATTCTCCAGGCACAAGACTGGATCCTCAAACTACCTGCCCCCCAGCACGTCTACGCGTTGGAAGAGGGCATTGCGGATATGATGTCAATGGAGTCCATATAACCACCTCTCTGACACGCCAAAGTCAGTTCCTTCTTTTCTACACTTCCAGCGCAGATCCAGTAACTGCTTGTTAGGCCGTTTTCGGCCTACTTCAACATTTTCATCAACAGAACAGTGTGCTTTTTCCCTTCTGTCTTTAGGGTTTAAACCCTGTGGGTCCTGTGGATGACAAATGTCTGCCACGGACCACCACTCAATTTGTATGTGGTGCCTGGGTGAGAGCCACAACTCCGTAGAGTGCGACTCCTTTTGTCAACTTCGGCTGAAGGTGCTGCGGGAGCATCGTATGGAGCTTCTGGCAGCACAGCTACCAGAGCAGTCCCAGACTTCCCATCGACCTCGGTCTCCTTCTTGTACTAAGGTCTGTTCGCAAGCCTGTTCAAGGATCTTTTCTTGTGGATGTCATTCTCCATTGACTTAATGCGGTAAGTTCTGACGCAAGAAATTGAATTTGAGGCAGTTACCGACTTCATGGAGTGCGGCCTCCCACCATTCCTCGGTTGAGAGGTAGTGGCCTGAGTCTACCGTGCGTTTCCCTCCCTATACCCGGGGTGAGACTGATGCAAATGCGTAAATTTTATGACTCACTTCACGCTATCTTTGGGAAAGCACCTTCCCCTGGAGTGCCTTTGGGCCCCAAGAAGGTGCAAGTTGCCTTGACTGTGTTCACATCAGCAGGTTCACCTTCGGCTTCAGTTAGGCCTTTGGCTTTAGCGCCTGAAGCCATTATGGTGCTGATGCACAGCCCTTTGGGGTTCCCCACTTTTGTGCCGGTATCCAATCAACCGACTCTGGTGACGCCAACTAAAGTTGTGCCCCTCTTCCCTTCCGATGTCGAGACGGGGTCATCACGGAGACGGTCAACCTCAGGTAGGGCCTGGTCATGCTCTCTCTGTTTTCTAGGAAGTCTCCTGAAGTTTGTCCTTCAGAGGGACATGGGTTTTGAAGGTGCTGAGGAGGACTTAGGATTTTCGCACAATGCTCTTTCCCCTATGGGGACTGTTGGTTGGCTGAACTAGGGGCAGCTAGTGGCTTGGACTCTTCTCCAGCCTTGATTCCCCCCCCCCCCCCCCCCCTCATTTCCCCCCCCTCATTCCCCCCCCCCCCCCATCCCCACCCCTTGCCATGCTATAGAGGCGAGCTCCTCTCTAGCTGACATGCTAAGGAGAGTTGCTGAAGTTTTAGATCTGACACTTCCCTCTGTGGATTTGGCTACTGATTCTCTGGTTGGTGTCCTCCATCATGGCCAAGCAGGGGTTGAGCTGATACTGCCTTACAGTTAAGCCCTACATGACATTTTATTAGGGGCTTGGACTAAGCCTGATACAGGGGCCCCTGTTGATCAGGCAATATCTCATAGGCACCGACCAGCCCCATGTCACTCGGCCTGCCTTCTACGACATCCTACTCCTCGCAGTTTGGTGGTACAGGCTGTTTCCACATCACTTGATATTGACTCTCTTTCTCATGTTCTATCTGATAGAGATTCCAGAAGACTTTACACTTGTGGTAGGCATATTTTCTCCTCCAATAGCTATGCTCTCTGTTATCATAGTACATCTTGTGTTCTTGGACGTTTTTCCCATTCATTGTGGGACTCCTTGGAACACATCTTGTCATATATATATATATATATATATATATATATATATATATATAGCGCATATCCTAGAGGTATTTGTATTATCTCTAGATAAGTTTCCTAGAGAGGGGGAAAAACTGGTTCTGTGTCAATAGTTATTATGTTGTTTTCAACTTCTTTTCAATATAGCATTTTTTAAGCTTTATCCATAGGAGATGGACCTTTCTCTGTGTTTTTTACAGAACAGTTCTGGCTAGGATAGAACTTAATATGGCAAAGAGGTATTGTTCAGTGGCATGGCCCGCTGATCCTCATTTAGCAAGTATCGAACATGTAGTTCGGGCCTAGATATATGGGCAAATTAATTTATATTCATAGGATAATTCGCCAAACTGTCCTACTATCATGGGTGACATTATCCCCATGCTTTCAATAGCTTTGTGATTTTTATTACTGTGGTCTTTTAACCAGTTCTTATGGGGTGAGCATACATGGGTTCGGATCCCATTAAAGATTCAAATACTTTTCTATTCATATTGTTAGATCGCTTCTGTTACACATTTGTCATCCTGACTTAGATAATTTTATGCCCAATTTTTAATGTCTGATGGCTTTATTTACCTGTGGTTCCTTCCACAGATTTTTATGTCATAGAGTATGTTATTGCTTATCTAAGTTATTGTGAATGCCCAGTCTTTTTCTCTTATACTAAACAGGTTTGGTCCTACTTAGAGACGTTTTAACGGTCTCAGTTCACAGTCCCTCCTCCGTGGTTAGTGTGACTTTGGTATCTGATTCTAAAGTAAGGAATCTGCGGCTAGATATCTGTCAGGTGAACAAGTTTCTTACCTTCGGTTACGCTTTCTCTGGTAGGGACAGGATCGCGCCCCAGATTCCTTAACGACCCTCCCATTCTCCCTGCTCTGCAAATGGAGTCCTCTTTCGTCTCAAAGATTTTGTTATGGAAATTCATATTCTGAAATGAAAATTCAGTGCCTATTTGACAGAAGAGTGTCACTTATATTATCACACTGTTTCAATATGCAGTTTATATATGTGTCTCCACGTTTTCAGTGGTGTAAAATTTGTTGCAGAAGAAACTGATGTCAGAGAGGAAGTTATATGGACTCTGTTGATGTCACATCCAGTGGATGACGTCAGTACGGATTTGCGCAAAGCCCTCTTCTGACCGGCAGACGTGCTGCAGTAAAAAAGTTTCTGGATCCAGTCTCGTGCCTGGGAAAGGTTCTAAAGTAAGGAATCTATGGCTAGATCCTGTCTCTACCAGATAATGTGTTAACGAAGGTAAGTAACTTGTTCTTCTGTGATATACATTTCATTGTTAAATAGCTTCTGCACTTTTTTGTATCCTACCCTATGATTTCTTAAAATTCAGCTGTATGATTTATTGATAGGTACATCATTATTGTTTCAGTGACTTTAGACTAAAATAGAAAATACAAATAATTAAACTTTGCTGGTGGTAAGTGGTTAACTTTTATTACATTTTTTACGAGCTTTCCCTGATCTTTACTTCATTTCATCAGCTTTTTGAAGGGAAAGAGTGGGATTTGTGAAAAAAATCTTGTGTGTTATGCCTGTTCTAGAAACATAACTAGTTCTGACGGTCATGGTACATATTACAATCCTGTCGGATCCATAGAAGAGTCTGAAGGCTAAAATTTGAAGTTTAAGAAAATTTAAATAACATTGCTATAAGGTTTCGGTCCATTGCATCAGTCCATTTCTTGTTTAATATTTAATCAATTTGTACCTTACCTATGTCTGTCCTCATAATGTCCACTTGGCTCCATGAATAGAAACCCCCCCCATTTTAATTTGCCTTGATTTCATGTCAAATTTGATTTGAGAGTTGCATTTGCCCTGCTTGCATGTCCAACAATCATGAAATATACAATGCCTTTGACTTATAATACTTGTCAGATGCTAACAACCCAATAGTCGCATAGAATACCTTATCACCCAAATTTCTCCTGTCAGCATTAAGGAAAATGTCACTAAAGCACACTTGGCTCCCTATTTAACACAACTGTTTTTCTCATCCTAATGCTGGAAGCCGCTGCTGAGGGATTTTCCACTTATAAAATCCAAAAGCTTAAATAAATTCTGAAGCTAAATGTTTCTTTCTCCTTGTAAATACTGGCTCTGAATGACTTTCCAAAAAGAAATGTCCTGTTCAAGCAAACATTTAGTTGTATTTTATGCACCAAGGCCTGATTGAATTAGAGAGCTGCTTAGTCTGTTATGCCTTTTAGTAGAGCTTTTCCAGTGGTGACTGCAGCACCGCAGTATTAACTGGAGTTATCCATGTAATCAAAAACTAGGTAATTGACCACCCAAATTAAAGGTGGCTCCATTTGAGTTTTTAATGGTAGGATCAGCCGCTACACTAGTGGTGCTATCCAACATGTGAAGAGAAAACACTAGGACAAATTAAGAAATATTTTCTAATTGCTGTCAAAGTACACTAAACCATCTTGGGGAGTGAGTTGTTGGATGTCCCAGGACTAGCTGCCTCTATGTATGGTTATTAAAAAGCCGCACTCTTAATCCTTCACAAATCCCATATTTCCCCGCAGGACAGCTAAGCCAAATGGTTATTTATGTTGCAACTTGTGGATTAGACAGTTTCGAAAGGAACATTAACATAAGCATAAGGAAGACTGGTAGAATAGTTCCTAATGCATAAGTGTGATTGTATATGAGCAAAGAGTTAAAGGATAATTGATTAAAAGTCAAAAAGTGTTCTAGGGCGGTTCGAGCACAGAAAGACAGGAAGTGAGAAGACTAACATAATGTCTTAACTGATTTCAGGAGAGACGCACCACTCTCGAACAGAACAGAGATTGTCACATGAATGATGGGCAAAAAAACAGAGATGGCCAATCTTTTCTCACTTCTCTTCCCTAGTCACTGGGATGTTCAAAGCACAGTGGTTTATGCTTCAAGAGTTTTTGACCTGATGCAGAAGGAAAGGTTTTTCACAATGTAGCCTTTTTTTGTGTGTGAAGCACTTTGTAATTGATACAGAATACCTTGAATGTTGTGTGAGCTAGATGTAAGAGCTATGAGTGTATACATATTGTGATCGTATTTGCTTTGATCACTGACAAGAAGTGCAGCTGTGGAAGGCATTTTTTTCTTTTTTAATATGGTGACACTGAAGGCCCAGGAATACTATTAAGGAGCGTTTTGATGTAATGAGAAGAGAACAATGTAAATGGTCAAATTATGAATAAGAGTTTTGATGGAGTATATGAAGAACATGATGCTGGTAGTTTAGTTTATCAGGTTTTGGCGGCTTGATGTGGAATGTTTGACCACCTTGAGAAAGGGAGGTGGAGGCCAAAGGCGCAGTTGAAAAGATGAGGGTAAAGTTGTTGTGAGTGGATTCAGATATATGACTGATACATTGATGGAGGAGGAGAGATTCAGTAGAGTTCCTCTTGTGAATTTGGTGTCTGGTGAGTCAAGAAAAATGAGGTTATGCATTTTCAGTGGCAGATAATGGTGTTATGGGTGAAGGGTAATTGCAAGTCAGGATGGAGAAAAGGTCACATCCTTAGGTCTACATTTTCTATACCTGTGCCACAAAATTTCAGTTGCAAATTGAATTGCTGAAGCTACCAAACATATTGAAACATCCACAATATCTTAAATGGTATACAACAAATTCTACCTAATAGTCAAACAATCCTGGATTGCTGTAATTCTTTCAGCATGGATTATGTTATTTGCTTTAGAACCCATGTATATGACAGTGTAGGTCTTATCTCTAACATTGTATCAACTGTACTGCTTTCAATAATGCATTGTAATTAATCTGACTATTTTCACTTTGTCCAAATAGATGCCCTTAGCATACGTTACTTTCTCGGCTAAAAAGTAAATTCCTTTTAATAAAAGTGGAACCACTCAGACACAACTAAGCTATTGTCAATGACCAGTTATAACAGAGTCTACTCTAGTGCAGTGACACTATTTTGTGCTGCTAAAAACCTCCCTACCCAGCCACAAAGTTTTCTGATGCATCTTTCTACCTTGCAGCCCTTCCAGGTATTAATGTGCCCTTTCATTTTGTATTATGTGCTCTAATTTTATGTTGGTTTATAAAACAAATAAAAGAAGTCTGCTCCCTCCAGCCTATTTTTTGGATGGTGGGCGTCTAGGATCACTCTTGGGTAAATTAAGCCGGTCTTTTTTTTATTAATGAACTTAGATTGAACAGCAAGGTTTCCAATAATAAAAAAGTTAAGTTGATTGCATAGCTAAAATGTATATAATTTGCCATACAATAAGTGATGAAAACTGATGGACCTAGACTTCTGTAAATCTTAAAAAGAGGTAATACATAAAGTGTAGGTTCTTCCTTTAAAATGTTAAATGGTGAACCAGTTTTGAAGGCTAAAGAAGTCATGTTATGCAAAATAAAAACTAACGATCTTGGTTACCTTGAACCTCAGTGAAATCTCTATCTCTCGAAACTTACTGACATCATTCTTTGACTTTGCTGAGATGATTGGACCTGAGATTTAAACAACATCCAACACCTCATTACTGTTAATATTATCTTATTTCCTAGATCCACGCACATATTCTTATATTGCTTTAATAACTGTTTTGTTACCATTGTCAAAAATGTTACTGCCTTATTTATCTCGGAAATAAGTCTCTTTTTTTAACAGTATGTAGTTGCAGTGTGACTGCCAAGCTCATTGAACATAAAACAAAGGAGGTATCCTCTTTGCTCATACACCCTGGAGACTGTATAGATAACATGATAGTTTGTCTTGCTTGGAGACACAGATGACCATTCATGTTTGGTGTATTGGCTGCTCCATCCCCTTCTTATTGCAGTAACTGTAAGAAGAACTAAACCAGAGTTACTCCTGCTGTGCTTCAGCCATTAAATAGGCAACTCAATTGGAACTTCAAGCATTCGTGCTGATATCCTCCGGACGTTGTAATTGTGTAATCATTATTCACATCACTAGAACTAGCCAAGGATTCTATTCTTATTTTCTGCTTTACTTATTAGTGAAATACAATTCTGCAAAATTTCCCCCATAAATTAAATTGGATCTGTTGTTCATTGTTCTCCAGTAATCAGCCTACAAGAAAGTTATTGATTTGATTATTTGCAAAACAACGATCCTCTTAATGCCACCTTAAACATCCTCAATTCCTGCATCTGCCAAGCATGTGGATGAATCATACAGAAAGTCACATAGCCAGGGCTATTGGTACTTTCAAGATACAACATAATTGCCAACTTGAAATACTTCTCTTTCACCACTGCATCCTCCCAGATAAAATCCACCACATATTCACCCTTTGCTCAAATGTATTCCAAGAGGAGAAAAAGAAGATAATTGCCCTAAATTGTCAATTCAGATGAAAGCTAAATGACTTCCATTGATTGGTTTTCAGACACTTTACAAGCCCCTGCTAAAAATGTTGTTTGTAACAAGAAGTAGGAGGTATTAATATACATTTGTAGTATGTAAAAATAAAGGCCTTTCTGTGATAATCCTAGTCCTTGTCATCAAGGAGAGTTGGTCACAAATACTATGCTGCAGATGTTTAGCTGTCACTTAATACTTTCTTATACTCACTGGGATTCAGTGAACAAGAGACTCATTTCCCATACGGATACTATTTTTTCATAGTACTGAAGACACTATTTCTAACTAGATTTGGTTTATTTCAGCCAAATGAAAGTATTTTTCAAAATATGGGTCTGCCAGAAGGAACTTTGATTTACCCTCTTTTCCCACTAGGGAATTCACTACATGTTGGTTTCGCAGTTCATTGTACCCAAGGGAATGCTTCAAAGACTCCATGCTTGTTTAGTATTACATTTTCAGAAATTTGCAAAGCTGCTGTATGAAGATAAATTAACTCTTGTTGCAAGTATTATCAGCCTGGTATGGACTCTAGAGTTTATATTGGGGCTGTGCAAGCATTATTTAAAGCATTTATCAATCAAAAATGTTCTTTGATCCACAAAGCCAAATATTTATTCAGAAACTTATGTCACCCCATGAATTACTTTAACATTAGAAAGCTATTCTTAACTTTTTCTCTCCTTCCTCTAGCCCATAGTTATTTTTCTTTATGTATCGACATAATCTCCATCTTCTAGGTTTTCCCTCTGTTCGCTTGAGAGGGATCCTGAATCTGAGATTGACCGAAATGTTGAAACATTGGATGTACATTGGTATTGGTACTTTGTGGATATGAACCCTTCTATTGTACTCTTAACTGCTATGCTGCTTAAGGGTACTGAGACAGGTCTCTGGAAGCAAACCATCTAAGTGTATGGATTCATGCTTCACACATCTCATAGGGTTAGGTACAAGTAACTGATAGCTTTGTAGCCTAATTTATCTGAGTTTTATTCATCTTCCACTTAATACTCTGTATTATGCTCACTACTGTTGTTTGAAGTAACTCTTTTTCTAAGGAATTGCATTTACAAAGAAACATCGTCAGTAAACACACGTTTCAGGCAGAGCTAATTTGCAGTATGAAGATTTACGCCTTTTTTTATTGAAATATACATTTTTCTTGAGTTAATCAACTTCTGCTTTATATAGTTCAAGTGAATCTGAAATCACACAGCTTGTGCTTTCAGTTATGACAAGCTAATATTTGTTTCCAGTATTAGGTAATCCATTAGTATATGTTGATAATTATTTGCATGAGAATTTCTACAAATAAAAAATACTAGGAAGAGGTGTAAAGTTCCACGCTTTCATCTGTTTGTGTCCAAGCTCCCATCTACTTGTATAGGGGTGCTGGCTAGGTGACAGTGGAAAAGTCGTGTTTTACTATTTTAGGATGTCTATAAAGTCTTCTTCATTGTTCTTTCAGAAGAACTATAAAGTGAAACAAATTTTACATTATTTTTTTCTTAAAGCACATGATCTTCATTACTCCAGCACGTGCCTGCACTATTGGAAATATTTGATAAGCTCAACTGATTGCGGTGTTGGTCTTCAGATAAAAAAGGTTGTTTTCATAGTTTAGAAAGTTATAATTGATCACCATTGACTTTGTGTCAACAAATTTACAGATGTACATAAGTCTGGTAATAGTTTTTTTATATATCCAAGTTTATTTCTTTTTGCAATAGAGGACCAAAGACAACAACCTGACAGTGAGTACTATGAAGCACAAGTACATAAAACAGATCGGCACATGACTCGTAATTGGTGACCAATCTCCCTCTGCCCCTGTCCCAGGGCAAGTATACTGTTTAGAAGTTCAGTCCAAGCTGTGCCCTCCATTTCCCCCGGATCGCCTCATGCTTCTGAGCACAGCCACATGCCTCATAAATTGGCTTTTCTACTTGAGAGCACCAGTCCATCCTGGCTAAAGTCTGGTAATAGTTAATTAACTTAATGCCACTGAGACCCATTTTGGTCAGAAAAATTGATATGAACATGAATTCATTTTCTGTATGTGTCACAAAACCCGATCACATTCATTGTTATGCCATCTAGATAACACCTCTTTGAAACTGTAACAAATGGGTGTTTCAGATTCTGTGCAGTACCCTTTACAAACAACTTTGAAGCCAACAACAAATATTATTTAACTTGACCTCCTACTGTGCCATCACCAGTTGTCTTCACTTTAATGCCTACTAGACAACGTACTCTACAATCTACAAACACTGCTCCATTGTACTACCCCAAAGTGCCCTAGGCTGCCTTTCATAGTTAGTTAATAATAATGTGTGACCTAATATTAAGGTACCTTATATAAACTGTCACCCATTTGTCCCTTTCAAAGCGAAATTAATATACATGCACTGAAAGCATTAAGGGTTTAAGAGAGGGATTCCTTTATCTCTCTCCTGCACCTCGGTAAGTGAAGTTCTCTGCTATTTGTTCTTGTGAAGGACTGGTTGTATGTTATTAAACAATATGTATTGTTGGTACCTTTGTGAAGAAAGAAATGGTAGAAAATATATTGATGGTACCTATGGAATAAAAACTATTTTTTACATAAGTAGGAAATTAATGCAGCAGAAAATACATCTCTGTCTGTTTTACAATCCTCGGTAAAACATATACCCTTACTTTAGTATGCCCTATACAGATTTAAATTGTATCTAATGATTCCAACATTGTTCTTCAATCATGTCTTTACCTTTATGGACATAATTCATTGTACTCCTGACCCTATTGCAAGTATATCACTGGTGCCAGGAAGCAACTGTAAAACTGCCCACCACCCCCCCACCCACTCGGGCAGGGGTTATAAAATCTGATAACAGTTATATTGTCCAAGGTGTACTCAACCTGTCATTCCCTTTAAACCACCTAGCAATCGGACGCCCCTAGGAAGAGTGTCTGATGAAAATGTTTTTTTTGGTTTTTTTTTCACTTTGGCAGTCAAGTGAAAAGTTGTTTTGTTTGTTTTACAAAATTATTCAACCTTCATTTACTTTTGATTTGATGGCATAAGAAAAGATGTGAATGGCTTCCTCTCAATAAATAATTTGTTAATTACAGTTGTTAAATTGGACTGTAAATAAGCTTTTGATACAGTTGAAAGTTCTGTGAAACTGCAGACGTTCTGTGCATTAAATGGAGCCAGCCCCCCCCCAAGGCAAAAGTTAGTAGCATATCCATAAATAGACGTTTCTTTACTGCCCAGAACATGAGCTGGTTTAATTCTTATGCTTATGACTGTAGTAGGGAAATAGAACTTTCAATGTTTGAAGAAGCAATGGTCAGGCATTGAAGTTTTACAAATTCATTGATGGCTAGTTGATCCATTTTCTAGTTGCCTTTATAGTAGTCTCACCCTTAGTATTTGGAATTGGGCAACTTACAAGGATTTTAAATACTTATAAGTAATTGAGAATTGATATTCTAATTATTCCAAGGGTCCATTAACCACACTAGCTAACATATATAGTTGGCATCATAGACCACCGTGCTTTTGATTGGTAGTGAAAAGCTAATATATTTGAATCTGAGGGGTGAGCGAGCCTTCTCTCTACTGCAACAGCCAGTTAACAAAGACAAGACACTTATAGTAATAAAATAATTGAGGCATCTGCTCTATGGTTAAGATGAATAAATAAATATAATTCTGAAACTCAAATTGTAAAGCCCCAAAACAATGCAGTGGAACAAAGCATACAGAATGATTGATTCTATTGTTTCGGGGCAGGAAAGAGTGACAGACCGAGTCACCAGCAACGTTCTCATTTTGCTAACTCTATTTTTTATTTGTTGTTTTAGTGTGACACCCCAGCCTACACAACTAAATCAATGTATGTAGTTCAAAGTGATGCACCTGCACAAATAAATGCAAATGACTCAGTATTTTTCAGTTTGAGAATTTCTGAATTAGTTGCTTTGTTTGCATATTTAAATCCTTGGCATACTGTTGAAGGTAGTTAGCGAAAAACGCATTTTCTTCCACTTGGCTTATCTTTCCTAATTTGTTCCCTAAACCAGGAACCATCGAGAAAGCTGGTCTGCTGCTAGATAAGATGTCCTTAGAAGAATCCAGTAGTATCATCAAGATATCTGGACAAGGATGAGGTTAATAGAATGGGAAAACAGTAACTTATTTTATCTGAAAATGTGGCATCAAATTAGGGGGACAGTAGCCACCCAGAAATATGGAACATAAACCATTTTTTTTTTTATGTGTTTGCTTTGTCATTGATTAAATGGATAGTTATAGTCTTGATAAATCCAGTGGACAATTAATCCTTTAGATTGGTTCTTTGACTAAGTTTCTTGGTTGTATCATGCTTGATCCATGGATTAAATTGTCATTCGGTATTGTATTTGAACTCCGGGGATATATCCGAACTTAGTTTGTTGAGGCTCACATACATGGTCCTATTTCTATTTACTTTACTGAGTCATTTTATAGAGCACTCTGCATATTAAGTTTAAGATGGAAACGGAGGAAATAGTAATGAAATGAAGAATATTGTTCCTCATTTTGCGGGTGGATTGGATATTAGAAAAGGCATTGTCCTTTAACTCTGATGCACAGCTGATCTCGCAAAGAAAATAATTTGTACTGATCAGGCAATCCTGAAAGCCACTTTGGGGTCAGGTAAGTTATTGAATAAATAAAATTGACCCTGACCTGCACGGGCAGTTAGTGTAGGTGACACAAGTATCCACATTGAAAATTAAAAAATCAAGGGCCTACAAGCATTTGTGGCCCTTCCAAAACAAACATGTGAGATCCAGGCAAATTTCCATGTAGCATGATTTTACAACCCATGTCAGGGCTTGCAGTTCTTGAAGGCAGCAGTACTCTAGGGTAAAGGAAACTAATAGAGTTGAAGCACAATCACAACCCCATAACGATACAGAACCTTTCCCAGTTAGTCAACAGTACGGAAGAAGTATCCTGCAGGGTAGAGGCACAAAAGAATATATAATTGCATCTCTACATGTGCAGGTGTAAAATGAGGCATATTTTCAAACAGTAGGCTGAAATGCACACCCAACAGCTTGGAGTGCTTAGACTGTTCAGTAGAGTGTCTTCTAGGCTGTATCTCTACAGCAAGAGAAAATAAGTATGTTAAAAAATAGCTACCAAATCTTTGTCCTACTCCTATCATCAGCCTCATGGTTCACTTAAACTGTAATTGGAGTTAGAATAGTAATTCCTGGGCATACACTTCCTAATAAGGGTTTAGGATGGGTTGTTTTCATGTCATAAGTTAATTAAAGCCTAACATGAATTACAACAATTTAAAAAACAATAAAAGGAACAGAGAATTCAATGAGTATATCTAATACATTGATCAAAAAAACTTCAGACCAAGCAGAATAAAAGCTGCCAAAACTGGCTTATTAGCAAAAGTGCACAGTGCATTTGGTCAGATAGTCTTTATACTATAAGGTGTGCAATACGCCTTTAGACAGGCAAACATTGGATAGTGACCTTGCCGATCCTGACACACAGCTCTGCTGACCATAGAAGGCAGACAGCATTTCTGGAGACAGTCAATCCCTTACAAATGTCTGACATATTAGTTATTGGCTTGTGTAGGCGTTATTGGTTACACTTGTCATAAAACAAACCAGTAGACTTAAGATCTGCATATTAAACTGAAGTGGTGCCCCACCTAAATGCTCAGCTCTAGAATGAAGCGTGCAGTGCCCAAAAAGTGCATCTCGTGTAGTTCTAATGAATGCTGAGTGCCAAGATCACTGTGTGCAATCTAGGCCAGAGGTGCTTTTTACAAAATACCTTGCCTTCCCTGGCTCCTGAGTATTTACAGCCATATGCGCCATTGATGTGCTCATTTAGTTAATGAGTGGGCTAGCAGGACAATTTAAGCATTAGCATGTGGGAGCATAGCTTGTGCCTACATGTTGAGCAAAAGGAGATATCCAAAAAGTCTCTGTTTACCCGCTGGAGTGACTCGAAGTGCGTCCATTCGAGACCTTATTTATCATTGTCTTGCATTTATTGCAGTTTCTTTTCAGCCTTGATGAGGTATTTTACAAAGTGACAGGCCAGTTGTATGTCCGTGGGCGAGAAACAAGACAGAACCACTTGTTGGCAGGTCCGAAGACCTCTTTGTTTGAAGAGTGGCCCCACCGTTGCTTTTCTCTCCGCTACTAGCTCCTTACAAATGCATATGAGATGGACTAGAACTTCATTCCCGCACAGCCGACAGACTGTTACGGAAGGTTACGATCCTGGGGGATAGATGTAGACGTGAGGGTAAGGTGCCCAGCTGATAACTCAAGGATTTTCTTTTGAGTAGATTAGAAAATCCTGAACAGAAATACGGTTGTGGTTCAACTTTATGGTAGCCTACAGCACTACCCACCTATGAGTTATTTTGGCAACTGCTGCCTTGTCCTTTATCAGAGATGCATGATTCATGGTTTTGTTTACTGCGGTTTTAAAGCTGGTAAGCAAGGCTGACATTGCCCAGAGATCCTGAAGTTCAATTTGTGTTAAGGATTCATTGAGGTATCCTTGAGCAGGGGAGCCACTTCTAATTGTCAGTTCTGGCCACAGGAGAGAATTTGGTGTATTAAAAGAGGTATTCTTTATTTTAAACCAGTAGTTGATGTACGTGTCTCTTCTGGTGAAAGCCTGTCTTTGGAGACCAAACTCCAGCCTTACCTGAGCAGGAGAGGATTATTTGGGAAGGTAGAAGATCGTTCTGTAAGCCTTGGTGACCACCCGGTCAAGCACTTGAGCATCCCTCCCTCGTAGACCCTCACTGCTGTTGGTTAATAGCGGAATTAAATTTGCCTGGATTACTTGCAGTTGTGGGGCTAAGTTTGGTCCAGACACTTTTCTTTTTAGATTCTTTATGTATAGTGCAAAAGCAGTGCCCTTTCCCTCCAGAATGTCGCATTGCAATTGAAAGGTTCCTTTGTTATTAACAGCAATGACACCCAGATATTTATAAGAGGACACCGTCTCAAGAGTTTGGGCGAAAATACACCAGCTTGGGATCGTCCTTTTCTGGCTATTTTCAAACAGTGCTTTAGTTTCATCAAAATTAATTTTTTAACTGTTTGCAGTTGAGTAAGCATGAGTGGCATTCAAAAGACTTTGCAGCCAACTGGGGCCTGGCTTATTAGCACTAGGTCGTCTGCGTAGTGAAGATTTGAAATGGCTAGGTTACCCAACTTAAGAGCATTAGAATTGCATTGGTCCAAAGTTTCTATTAGATCAGCAAGAAAAAGATATAGTGTGGGGGCGAGGATGCAACCCTGCTTCAATCCTTTGGTAGTTGGTTTGCACTTTGAGAGATGTGTCCCTTATGCCAGCTTTACTTGCACCCAGGTGTCCGTACAAGAGTAGGTGGTATTTTCTGTTTCCTCCATAACATGCCATGATTAGTGTGGTCGAAGGCAGCCTGAAAGTCGATGAAGCAGAAGTGGAGGGGAGACTTGGCACAGACAGCTCCATCGACCAGCAGGGGCAGAGCCATTATATTTGTTATGGTTCCCACATTCTTGCGGAAGCAGGTCTGATTTATTAGGATGATATTTGTTGCTGTGGCCCAGGCTGTTAGCTCCTCCAGAATAGTGACGGTGAAGTATTTAGCTTCATTGTCGATTAGTGCCACAAGCCAATACTTTTTTGCACTGTTCTTGTCACCAAGCTTGTAATTCTGCAAAGATGATGAACCCTCTCCATAAAGCTGGGATGTTGGTGTCTTCCTCAATCTGTACGAATAGCAGCTCCAGGTGCTCTGACGAATAGTTGGCATCTTGCTTGTATACTGCCAGAGGTATCCCATTAGGGCCCGGGGCACCCTCCGTCTCCTTTTACGTAGCTGCTTCTGATTTAGTTGGCTTGATACTAGCGCTGTGGCTGTAGAATGAGCTTGACCAACTCCTCCGTCAGCAACTAGCCTTTCCTCAGTCTGCATTGGAGTGCAGTAGGGAGGTCTGATTGTCTGGCCCTTTCTGCCTCAGAGGGGCGTTGACTCCCCCACCCCCCTCGTTAGAGTTGAAGTGTTCCTGCAAGAAAATAAGCCAGGCGGCTTCAGACAGGTATGAATCCACTCCTAGATGAAATGGTTGTTGTAACTTGTTTACCTTCCCCCAGAATAGTGAGTAATCATTCCCCTTGATGTTGCAGAGAAGTTGTGCCCAAAATAATTCATCTCCTTCTCTTTTGTATGTCCAAATTAGTTTTTTTCAGGGCAGCTTTTTTCGCCTGAGATCCTATTGCAGATAGAGTTTACTTGGTTGCCAGCACAGTTTCCTGATAGTTTGTTTTATCAGTTTCTTGTATGATGTAACTTTTTTTTTGTTTGCTAGAAATATAAATTACTCCTTTCTTGTTGCATGTGGGGTCTTTTTACTGTTGTAGCAAATGTTTCCTCCATGCCTCCCAAATGGCTAACTGGTTTGGTGTTGCAGCTTGCAGTCCTTGTAGGATATTCTTGGTAGATGATAGGAAGGTGTCTATGGACGTGGCATTGTATTTGATTCTTTTATTGTTAATGGTGTATGCTACACTCTGAGGTTCAGCTATCATATGGGGAGGGTGGAGGTGTCCAGACCTTAAGTTGAGCATGAATATCTGAGGAAGATGGTCGCTAAAGTCCTCCGCCACCTGTTGATACGGGAGGATTTTGTGGAACAATGCTCAGCTAACAAAGGTATAATCTAACATAGATGAGGCCTTTGGGGAGTGAAATGTTGCTGCTGGAGGGTCGTCATTCGAAAAGCACCCATTTAGGACCCAGAAAAAGAGAAACCCCATTTCCTTCAGATATTTGCCAGTTTTGGTTAATTTACCCATTATGTTCTTCACTTGTTGTGGGATTCCTCATTGTGATAAATGGACCACTATGAAGTTGTCATCCGTTGTTCCTAGGAGATGTAAGTTAAAGTCCCCCTAAGAATAAGGTTAGGGTTTTTAGGGTCTTGTTCTTCATCCATCAGCCGTTTGATTTCGCTGATCACCAATTTGGAACCCTTTACATTGCCTTTAGGGTGCAGGTAGACATTTATATTCACTACCTATGTATCTTTGCTGTGTCTCCAGATCAGTAATCTGACTGCTTTTATCTTGATGTCTTCCACCGACTTCACTTGTAGCTGCTTTACTTCAGTAATGCTCATTATGGAAGTATAAATTGACATGCCACCCTTCGAGCGCCCAAATCTAGTGAGTTGGTGGGCCGGGATGTGATGTTCTGAGAAGCCCTCCACGTGGAATGGCTGTTCCAGCCATGTTTCCTGGAAAAGGATGATATCGAAAGATTGGAAAGAGTAGGACTTGTATGTCCGATGTTTTGCCCCCTAGCCCATTATTGTTCCAAGAGCAAATGTGTATGGGGCATTGCTCTTGTGGCATTCTTCCAAAGCTCTAGAGCTTTTCTTAATCTGTGATCTAGTCACTGCAGGTAAGCCTTGTCATGATGTGGTTATACTATTTATTGTGCGAGATAACCAGTGCCAATCTGGTGTGTTGGATCTAATTATATTTGTGCCTGGTTGAGAGTTATGCCTTGTTCTTCCAGCTGGTGGGGAGCTTCGCGCTCCCTTAAGAACTGAACATGTAGTTTTATAAGTGTTTGAGCAGTGTCTAGGCTGTTTTGTGGCAAGTAGAAGTTGTGGGTAGCCTGGGGCATGGTATGAAGTCACTGTTATGCCTCATTTTTCGAACAAAATCTGTTCTTCCAAGATCTTCCCAGCTATTTCAGCAGTAGCCTATGGGGCTTTCAATTTGCACGAATTCTGTTGCAAACAAGTCCAATGATTCCAAGTAGTTCTGATCCCTAATGGCTGCTATGAGGCGTACGATGTTTCCTCTGTTCACAATATTGTGTTTTCTTTGTGGTTTGTGTTCTGGTAGAAAGAGCAAGGTATTAGTGTTGAGGAAGGCATTTGAAGGAGGTGCAGTGACGTGTTGTCCCTGCTGAACAAATTCGCCCACGCTCATGCTGGATTCACTGCTCATGAAGTTGGGGAGAGGTGGATGCAGCGTATCTGGAGCTGACTCTGTCAGCTGGATTGCCTCCATGGCCCTTCCTGCTGCTAGGTGGGAAGTTGGGTTGTGGGCCCCCATCCATGTGGCTTCTCCTTCCCCAGCCCGGGATGGAATGTCACCTTATAGGGTTCCTGATTCTGGCATTGCAGCACCCATCACGTTATCATGTGGGAAGCCCTGTTCTGGTGCCACAACTGCCTTCAATATGGGGTGGGGAGATCCTTTTACCCTCTTTGAGATTCATTTTCTTTGGCCCGTCCTCTACTTCTGCCTGCTCTATGAAGTGGCTATATTGTTATCCTATGGCAGCTCCCTAATGACTGGGGAGCTTGTGGAGTCCGATCGGAAGTACTTGGTGATTACTTTTTTGCTGTTTCTACCCTTATTTTTCTGTTTCTGGCAAGTCTACTCATTGTTCCTTTGCTCGTGTGCCCTTTGTTCGTTTCCCTGGTGCAGGTTGCTTTCTGATCTTGTGCAGAGATCTCCCACAGAGGCCTTCAGTTGACTGAGTGCTTTTGTTGAGGTGTTTTTCCTTTCCCCTGTGACTTGATTTGCAGGGGAGCTGCAGTGCTTCCTTTGGGCCTCTTTTGTTGGAACCGCATGTGACTGGCGTTAGACTGTACTCGGTTCAGGGGAGATGATGGCCCTCCTGTTTTCGGTGGTCTGTTTAAGTTCGGGTAGTGGATTGCTTGTCATTGTTAGCATTATGGTTAGTTTGCCCAAGACTGGGCTGCAGGCGCAAGAGCAGCCTGCTTGGGATAGTTAAGAGTCAGTTTGAGCTTGCTGCCTCAGGTGGTTTAAATCAGTAAGATTGCCGTCTATTCCTACTACTGAAGCAACTAAGGAGTCAAGGATAGCTAGTTGAATGTCCATCTTGTCCGCCTGATATTGGAGGAATTTCACTGAGGTGTTTAAAAGGGGTGGCCAAATGGTATCAGGGAGCTGATCCTTTTCTTATCTTCTTTGGTCGCTATTCAAGGTGGTTCCTTCACCTACTCTAGACGGGACCATCAGCAATTTACTGGGGGAATTTTGTAGGCATGATGCAGCTAGTTCTTCCCACTCTTGTGTCATTAGATAAGAAATATTACAGCCGTTGTCGTTAAGCTCTTCTGTTTTCGCTGAATTGCTTCTTCTTTGCACACTTTAAAAAAAAATATATTATGACTTTTATAACATCAAAAACAGTCTACAGCTAAAGGATACATCTTATACATTTCATGTTTGACATCAATGTCGTTGTTTAGTACATAGTTTTCATTACAGTTAGCTCTGTCCCTCTCCATGCATCCAGTTGTCACAGGCAGAGACTAGCATGCACAGTGCTCTCTCCGTCCCCTCATCTTGACGAAAGGCCATGTTCATTCACGCTTCACCCCTCAGTCCCATTTCTCTTCACCTCATCCCCCTTACATGGACCTTGCATTCAGCTTAAATGACGGGTCAAGGGACTGCCCTTCCCTGTTGCTCAGGGTTGACTCATTCAGCCTCCCCTGTCTCTTTACCAATAAAATACATTTGGTATGGACCCAATAATTCTGTGGTTGGAGTCGTAGCAGAGCCAATTCATCAAATATTTCTGTGTGTTACACTAGGCCATATCCCGTTACCAATCTCCTAATGTTAGTAATGGACTCTGGTCCCATCATCGCTACACAGCTTTTTGTCAGTAGCAAGCCCATAGCAGTCAGCCTCCTTATCTACGTCTCTATCATATCCAAAATGTGCCAACATTGGCATGGCTACAAGCCCTATGTTCGTTATCTGTTCCAATTCTGTAAATACTTTGGACCAAAATTCGTGGATGCATGGGCAGTTTCATGCCATGTGTAGGAAATCCGCTTCCTCGTCCCCGCCTCTGGGACACTCCGCAGAGTCTCGGAGACTGTACCCCCATCATCTCATGGGGGTATAGTATACACGATTCAGATAATTAAAGTGAATCAACTTGTGCCTCCCCTTCAAGGATATGTTATGTTATGTTATGTTATATGGATTTATATAATGGATTTATATAACGCGTGACTGCCCAAGGCCCTCGCAGCGCTCAAAACCAAAACAGCAGCATCACACAGTAGTACCCCAGTAATCAAGCTCTAAATAACCATGTCTTTAAAGCCTTCCTAAAGGAGAGTTCTTTTGTCATTGCTCGATTGTTAAAAGGGAGAGAATTCCACAGTTTCGCTCCCTGATACGCAAGTGATCTTCCACCCCATCCAGCTTTCTTCTCTTTCGGAATCACTGCTAGCAATGCGGAGGAGGATCTGAGTGATCTATTTGGTGAGTAGAAGGAAGCTAGGGACCTTAGAATCTCTGGGCCGTGATTGTGCACCGGGAGCCAATGTAGCGAGGAAATTCCCGCCTTTATGGATTCTTTCTTGGGAACATCCAGCAGCAGACGAGTGGAGGCATTCTGCACCCTCTGCAATCTTTTAATAACATAGCTTGGTGAGCCAATGAACAAGGCGTTTCCGTAGTCAATCTGAGACCCAATCAGTGCCTGAACAATTAGTCTTTTAGCTACAAAGGGAAGAATCATGAAGGCCTTCCTCAGCATCCTAAGAAGGGCAAAGGAGGTTGCCGCTATCCTGTTTGTGTGATGAGACATTGAAAGCTGTGGATCCAGCCAGACCTGCAAACTTTTAATGAATTCTTTAACATACAGCACTCTACCTTCGTTATTTGCACAGACTTACTAGTTGATGAGTTGACTTGACAGAGACCTGGGCTGATGGTGTCCTTACAGGCAGGAGGTCCAGCGTCCCCCCTTTGCTCTGTTGTCTTTAACCTTGGGCCTTGTAAAGAAAGCTTCAGCCTCCATGGGTTGCTCCCTCCGGGGGCTCCTGATGAATGTCACAAGAGAAGCTGAAGCTATGTGATAATTTGGCCTGCCCCTCCGTACCCTTCTGTAAAATACTGGGCCATGGAGGTCTCCGTTTCCAAGGGTGATGAAGTTTCGCCTGCTGTGTTCTGGAGTGGGTAGGTTAAGGGATGACCTAAGCCTCTTTTGTGTCTTTTACATCCTCTGAGCCATTGATATCTATAAGTTCCAGGGAGCAGTTCATAGCGAGGATGCAATTCCCTGCCAGAACGGACACCTTGCTTTGATATTATCACTTCAGGTTTCAGGGGGGATGGGAGCCCCATAATTTCATTGTTGTAAGAGAATATCACTGAATCAGCATCCTTTAGAAAGGTGAATTTTGTATAGTTATTTGGTTGATGGCTGCGGGACTTTGCCCTTGTCAGTCCCCCTCCTGAGCTGGCTGTTCCTGGGCCTGTTATTGCTGTTGGGACCACTATGACCTGTGCCACGTCTTTTGCCAGGTTTTGTGCCAGCTCCACTAATATTCATGCCTTTGGCCTGTTGGTGGTGTTGGCTTTGTCGACTATCTTTCTTTCTACTGACTGCTGTGGGGACTGGCCCTCTTTCTGTGCCTGATCTCATTTTGTCTGTCAGCCAGCAGGAGAGCTGGATTGCTTTGAGGAGATGACTGCTGCTCCAGGCCCTCCTGGGCCTTCGCTTCCCGTTCTTTAGGTCGCAGTTGTAAGTTGCAGGGACATCCTGAGGACCTGGTTTGCTCCGATTATGCCCTTCCTCTCCCTTCAGCGAGAACGCTAGATAGGTGGACACGAACATGCACAGACTTATTTATTATTTATTGTTGTTTATTGTTAATATTATTGATGATTTATGATTCTGTTGCAGGGTGGCGGGTGGCAGGCACAGGCAGCAGCGTGAAAACATGTAGGCAGCTGGTAGAGCAAGCGCAAGTGCAGCAGGTGGCAGGCAAAAGCGGTACAGGCCCAATTTACCCTGCAGACAACCACTCCCAGTTAGGCAAGCAAGCCAAGGGAGCCCAGGAGCGGGTGAGCAGGTTAACTGCCACACGGGAGGGAGTCAGCGGCCCAGCGAGAATCCTCAATGCTGTTCTGCTGTGCCCCCATGCCATGCTGCACCCCACCCCTTTGGACATTTCAGTCCTTGGTTGGTTCTTCAGTGCTCTAGCAGCAGCCACTGCCATCTTCCCCTGGGCGAGTCTTCCACAAGGCCCACCCCGGGTCTCTGTACTCTGTTCCTCGCTCCACGCCGCCTCGCCTTCCGATTCTGCTGATCGACTTCTGGCTTCCGAAAGAGATCAACTTGGAGCCAGGCGCATGGCTTCAACAATCACGTCTGAAAAACCGTTCCATCTTTAGCTTTCATCTGTCCTTCGATAGGAGATGAGCAATAAAATCCTAAACAGAATCAGAATTCCTTATAAGGGTTTTTTGCATGGTCTTTGATTTGCAGACTCCCTTTTCACATGAAACTATTCACTTTGCATATTTTTATCAATGCTCTTGTTTTACATGAAATAAAATAAATAGACTGATCCTTGATATTTATAGCTTTTCTCATATTTTTGTATGTTCCCAAAAGTATGAGAAACATCTGTTCCAGAAGATGAACTGTTGGAGGGGTGAATCCAGACAACAAGAGCGCCAAAAAAGTATCGGTTCGGAGGTGTAACTCAAACAAAAAGAGTTTACTTTCTGTCCCAGAAGAGAAATCATTGGAAAGATAAATCCTGACAGCATGAACACTAAAACGGAATCATCTGCAGGGGAACTTGTTGCAGGTTGATGGCATTGCAAGTGTAGAGTGTCTAATTTAGTATAAAGTGCTTCTGTTTTGTCAACCTTCGATGAAACCTCAGACTATAGAATAGCATACCTCTTTGCACCAGTAAGAAAAGCAGCACTGTTAGGCGTAACAAGATCTTTACTAGGATTATTTTCAATTTTTCTCAGTCTCAATCCGTGGCATACCTGTCCTGAGGGGAATTTCGTCAAAGATTCAATATCCCAACAACAGAAATGTAGGTCACCTAATACAGCTGCTGGCTCTCAGAGCAAGCTAGTGGAAAATATGGGGATGCTGCTTACATAAACATTCCAGTGTGTTACAAAATTTATATTGTGAAAAGTATCAACATTCTCTGAAAAAAAGAAAAAGAGGAATGTTTGAACTGATCAGTATCTAGTCACAGACATATGGATAGTCGAAAGGATGAGTTGAAATCAATCTGGTGAGCGAGTATTTGACTGTGGCCCATGAAATCTACTCTGTAGTTATTCACCCCATAACAGTTGTAAAACTTCCCGTTTTCCAGAATTCTCAGGCTTTATGTACTGTACTCTGAAGACCTTGATCACAAAGGTATACATTATTAAAAATTATACTTGGAATCAGTATAAAGGAAATAGTGGAGTGAGAAAAGTTCAGTTGTTGACCTGATTTCTGAGGAAAAGGGCCAGTGGAAGTACAGAAGGGGAGAGCTGAAAAATGTGCACACTTTCAAAGTCCCTTACCAAGCTTAATTGCTTATATAGACCTAAATCCTATTGGTATTTAAGTGCTGTACATTGGCCCCCACAACATATCTTGAGGCCTAATGAATAAGAAGATGTTCAACTTATTTAAGTGCACTTAGGGCCTGTACATCCTTAAAATCGAAGGAAGTTGATTTCAAAGAACAGCAGCTTCCTCCTGCAAAACGCTTCTTTAATTATAGGATAACTCAAAGCTCCTAGTCATTTAAACTAAGATCCCCTTCTGGGTGTATACCACTGAAATGGTGAATTCCTGTGTTCTGGATAATCCTGATTGCTTACCATCACCAAAGCCCAATATTCACCTTTTTGAGGAAAATCATGATGGTAAAGCATTTTTATAGCTGGGTTCGGATGTGAGTAGTGTGAAGCTCCCGCACCTCTCTGGCCATGTGATTCTGGATTTTCTACAGTTTCATTGGGATCATCTTTAAAGCCACTAGCAAGAGTAAACCTGATAAATTCTTTCTTCATAATAGCCCTGTGGTTTTCTTACAAAAATGTTTTCAATCTTGTGAGAATTTGCAAATAAAAGCTACAGTTATCCATCAAGGGAACTCCGTTGATAATTAGCACGGAATGTTCCCAACCACGTGTAGGGAATCTGGAGCACCTTAATTTCAAAGTGCAAATAACATTTTGTGTAGCATCTTCACCTTACTTCGGAAAGGACAGAAAGTACATGTTACCAGAATGTATTATTTAGAAGCCTGAAAACAGGCTATATTGCCAATTTATTTACTTACTTTAAAAGATGGAAGAAAATACAGTCAGGCTTGACATATCACTAAAAAGAAAAAAATGACATTTAAAAATATCCTTCACAAACCCTTTTTATTTTATTTTAATGTAAACGATAGGGCGTTGTAATTGTGTAAACTACACAAATATAAAAACAACAAAACAACACTGAGCCTTAAAGGGCACCTTGACTTCTAGTGTCCCCTCATGCTTTGTAATTGGCAGTTGTCTCCGTTCTTTATTTCCGGCTCTTGCTGGCAGGATAGAAGAGCACTTACTTAGCCTTTTTAATTATATTTTCTTTTTAAAATCACTTCAGAACCTTTTTAAAGGTGATTCACTCAACATTCTTTAGGGTACAGAGTATTTTTCTCTAATTTCATGAGTGGAAATGTTTTTTATGTGTGCATAATACCATCTCTTTTTTGCTAACTACCAAGATTGTAGTAGAACAATGGCCAAACAGACCCTTAATTGATCTTTATCCTGCACTATAATTTTTGCACGAAATGCATCCTCACATCCATAGTGGACATGAGAACGCGTTCTCTCCAGGCACAAACTGAGATATAGCATGAGAAGATAAGCTTGCCTGGCCAGGGGGAATGGTAGAATGGTTAAAAAAAGAAGAATCCCTGGTGGGAGAAACATTTGGTGGATGAGGCTCTCTCTACCAGTTTCCCTGTCATGTCTCTGAGGACTCCCGCAGGGGGAAATCCAAAAAGAACAGGCCAGGTATGGAAGAACATCCTTGTTAGATATCAAGGACATGCACATCAAGAAGACATATACAGCACCTATTTGCTTGTTGTCTAGGAGAAGGGGACCTTAAATGTCGAGACATAGTTTGTCGTCAAGACACTGTTACACTGGGGAAAAGTAGACAGCAGAGTGACTTTGAAGGATGAAAGTGCACTGCCTTCCTCCAAAGCAGACTTTAAGCACTCTAGGACTAATTCACCTTCCAGCTGGCTTCTCCAGTCATCATATTGGATTCTCCTTCACCACCTAAAACACCCCTTCCTTTGCCACCTGCAGAGTCTTTTGTTCCTCCACCAGTAATTCCTTGGAAAATTCCTCCAGCCATGCCTACTAGGCCTCCACAAGCACCTGCTACAGTGACGCCTCCACTTAAGCATTACAGGTCTTCTTCCATATCTCCCATGGATTTTCAAGGTCTTATAACATGACCACATCCATACTCACGTATCCTTATAGACTCTCCTCCAATGAGGAAATCTCCTGTGGATGACATCAATACCTTTTAGGAGGTTCTTATAAGAGGTACCAACAAGTTGAATATCCCTCCTTCAACAACTACAGACTCAGCGTCTGTAATTTTTGAGACAGTGCACCAATGGTCCCTATCGAGGCTATTACTTGGTCTGATCCCTGGTTTCATTGAACCACCTATGGATCTTTTCCCGTCTCCGGCATCTTTCAAGGTGTGTCTCATTCTCATCTTTAGAAGAAATACAGACTGTCTAACCAGTCTCTGTTTTCCTCCTTTCATGTCTCCAGCTTACTCTGTCAATCAATCAATCAGTCACAACATTTGTAAAGCGCACTACGTACCCGTTAGGGTTTCAAGGCGCTGAGAAGGGGGGGGGGGGGAGGGGGGGTCTGCTACTGGTCGAAGAGCCAGGTCTTAACAAGTCTCCTGAAGGTGAGAAGGTTCTGGGTCTGTCGCAGGGAGGTCTGGAGGGTGTTCCAGGTCTTGGCGGCGAGGTAGGAGAAGGATCTGCCACCGGAGGTCTTGCGCTGGATGCGGGGGACGACGGCGAGGGCGGCGGAGCGGAGTTGGCAGGTGGGGGCGTAAAAGTTGAGTCTGTTGTTCAGGTAGGCTGGTCCGGTGTTGTGGAGTGCCTTGTGGGCGTGGGTGAGGAGTTTGAAGGTGATCCTCTTATCCACAGGGAGCCAGTGGAGGTCTCTCAGGTGGTGGGAGATGTGGCAGCGGCGGGGTACGTCGAGGACGAGTCGGGCGGAGGCGTTTTGGATGCGTTGGAGGCGTCGGATGTCTTTTGCTGGGTTGCCTGTGTAGAGTGCGTTGCCGTAGTCTAGTCTGCTGCTGACGAGGGCCTGGGTCACCGTTCTTCTGGTTTCCGACGGGATCCATTTGTAGATTCTGCAGAGCATGCAGAGTGTGTTGTAGCAGGAGGAGGAAACAGCGTTGACCTGCTTGGACATGTTGAGGGCGGAGTCGAGGACGAAGCCCAGGTTGCATGCGTGGTTGGCTGGCGTTGGCGGGGCTCCCAGTGCGGTGGGCCACCAGGAGTCGTCCCAGGCAGAGGGGGTGTGTCCGAGGATGAGGACCTCCGTCTTGTCGGAGTTCAACTTCAGGCGGCTGTGTTTCATCCACTCGGCAATGGACTTCATTCCCTCGTGGAGGTTGGCTTTGGTGATGTGGGGGTCTTTGGTTAGGGAGAGGATGAGCTGGGTGTCGTCGGCGTAAGAGAGAATGTTGAGGTTGTTCTGACGGGCCAGTTGTGCGAGGGGGAATTTAATATTTTCCTTTCATGTACCATGGATCGTCCTTTTGAGCTTATACTTAAGGTTTCTTTTCAACCCTCATCATGGCAAACTTCTTTTTCAGTCGCTATAAACTCTGCACTCAGAGAAATTGAAATGTTATGTTAATTAAATTTATAAAGTGCAGAGCTGCCCCACCAATGGGGCTTTTCAGCGCTAACTACCGAGCCAGATTACCACACCAAGAGAGCAGTAAAAGAGGATCAGGGCCTCCTAATAAGTGGAAAAAACAGGTTTTGAACTTTTTCCTACAATCAAAATAATTTTAGGTTTCTTAGCTTGAGAGGCAAGCTGTTTCAGATGACTAGGGATAAAACTTGAAAGGAGCGGCCACCGGCTTGCCGCCAAATTTAGCTTGGCAGAGCAAAATGCTCCGTTTGGAAAATAAGGTTGCATTAGATCAGACATGAGAGTACCTCAAACATACATAATCCTAGGTGCTGTACTAAGGCTTTAAATGGAATATGCCTCTTCAACAGCAGCCAGTGGAGTTTGCAAAGAAGCCCTGAAGTGGAACAAACTTTAAGAAGAGGAAACCGCAATCTGGCAGCTGAGTATTGGACCGACTGTAACACAGGATGTAACCTCTTTAAGGCTGGTTTCTTGCAACCTAGGTAGAGGATGTTGTAGTTGTCTAGTCGAGATAGAAGGAGAGATTAGATAATCATCTGACAAATGTGTGGTTAAATAAGCCAATAATAGGTTTCAGTTTTTTCAAATGACCAAAACAAGTGTCCACCACAGTGGTTACTTGTTTCTCGAAAGTGAGGTAGTCTTCCAGCCATACACCCAGGTTTTTCACAGGTTTCACATATGATTTGGGTGATGGAGGGGGCTCCAGGCTGTCTCACCACCAAAGATCTCCCCCCCCCCCGAATAAGTGTCTACCAAACAGTAGGGTTGCTGTTTTACTGGACTTTAATTTCAAACAATTGTCATCCATCCAACCAGCTACTGACCCCGCATACAGCTTTGGAATTTAGTAACGTCCTTAGAGGAGTCAGCAAAGGAAGAGAAGGTACGTTGGGTATCATCTACGAAAGAGACAATAGAGACCCCAAAGTGTTTCACTATCTCTGCCAAAGTTCTGACATATAGATTGAATAGAGTGGGGCTCAATGAAGAGGTCTGAGTTACCCCATGTTCCAAGGATCTGGAAGAGGAAGAGAAGGGGGTGACCTGGAAAGAGTAGTGGCTAAGGAAGTATTCAAACTTGGACAGTGATGTACCTTGTATGCCTGCATCATAAATGCACTGTAGAAGTACCTTATGTGAGACGGTGTCAAAGATAGCCCTCAAGTCTTAAGAGAATGAGGGCCACATAGCTACCATCATCCACCACTATGAAGCGTCACTGATAAGAGAGCAGATTCAGAGCTATGAAGGGACCTGAAACTTGTGCTTCAGTAGTCCAAAACGTAGGCAGTGCTATTCAGTTCTTAATTATCAGTGGAGATTCCCCTGAAGGAAAATTTCCTAGCTGCTGTGAAGGAAAGTTTCAATTCTATAAGGTACACGGAGGCAAGTATTATGTAACCTTTCTTCTGATTATTTTGTCAGCCATAACTAGTGTAACTGGACTACATTTCCTATGACTCTGAATAAAACATTAACACAGTAACAGTAATCATAGTCTATCAATCAAATTGCTTTTTGTCCACGTAAAACAGTTTCCAAAGAAAGAAAGAAATCAACAATTGCTATCAATGATTGTCGAGTACCAGGAGATCCCAACCCTTGTGTTACTGATTCAGACTCTGTGATACATCTTTCTACTCACAGCTTTAGGTTACTGGGAAAGCCAGGTAATAGACCACCTTGGTATGTGATTTGGTATCTTGGATACGGTGAAGGTGATACCTTCAGGAGAAAATGTTCTGTACGATATATCCAAAGCCCTTGCACCCAAAGCTCTTTTGTGAAATCATACATAAATTAACTGTTTCTACATAAGAATTCATTATTCCAACAAGTACTTAAACCGCGTAAAACAACGTTCACATCCTAGAGGTTTGAGCTCATTGATTAAGGGGAACAGACAAATGAAGTCCTCTCAAAAGTCTACATACTAAGGAATATTCCCTGATCAGAATCCTGTTGCTAGGCATATGTCCAGCTGAAAATCTGGATCTAAAGATGTTGACCGTACGATATGCAGTGCTGCCTTCTGCCATTGTGCTTGTGGCCTCCATAACTGCATCACCAGAACCACTGCCACCCTCTGTCTTCTGTCCTGAACTGTCAGTCTGGTTATCATTGAAAATGAGGGAAACGCATAGACTGCAATTTAACTCCTATCTTGGAGAAATTCATCGATGTCCTCTGCCATCAGATACTGTGTCCAACTGATGAATCACTCTTGGAAGTTGAGCATCCGGTCAGGAGGCAGAGAGTTCCACTTGGCATGTACCCCAAGGTGACTTCAGTATTTTGAACTTCAGGGGGCCCAGCTTCCAGCCACTGAAATTGTTCAGGTGCTTGTAATTCCAGTCCTCAATGGAATTCAACTTCTCCTGGAAGGTAGTCAGTTGTGACAGATTTTATTGTCCTGGAAAAGAATGCCAGAAGTTCCTAAACAAATCTGCCAGAGCTCTCAACCTCATGCCCCAGACGATTTATGTATAGGACTTTTGATACATAGCCTGTCTTCAGAAGAATGGCACATGAGATTGTTTTTCATGAAGCACTTCACTTCTATGGCCCCTGCAAAGAGTTCTAGGCAGTTGATCTGTAATCGACTCTCCTGAGGTGACCACTGACCTGTTATGTCTCCACATCATGCTCCCCAGCCTGATTTGCTCACATCCTGTTCTACTACAAAATCTGGAGAGGAACCGATGATGGGTCTGCTGTTCCATGCCTGCATATGGTATAGCTACTACTGCAGTTCCACTCTGGGCTGTTGTGAGAAGCCGATTTGATCTCTGTGGCATAAGTCTGTGCTTTGCGTAAGTGAAATGCTTTCAGCTTCTGTACAATGGTCCAGGATATATTACCTGAAACGACAATGCTGGCAGACCCACTACTTTAGGCACTTATCTCAGCAAGATATTCCCTGCTCTGAGAATTCCTTAATTCCTTCTGAATGAAAGCCATCTTTCTCTGTAGGAGCTGCAAGGTCTGTTATATAGAGTCTGTGATGAAACCTAGAAAAACAATGCAGACAGACTTCTGAGTAATGATAATAAATCCAAACTCCTACAAGAGAAATTGAGTCAAGGTGAAATTGTGATGTAGCTAGTCAGCGTCCTGCACCATGAGAAGATTGTTGTCCAGACAGACTACCTGGAACTGAGGAGTTCTACCACCGGTCTTAGCATCTTGGTGAAGTTCCAGGCAGCCAAGGAGAGTCTGATGCTCAGTGCTGACTCCACTTGAATTGCCAAATTAGTCTGGGGGGAGTAAAGATTGGATTAGTAAAATAAGGGTCTTTTAGATCCAACCTTGTTATCCAGTCATTTAGTAGCAAAACCTACCTCGGGAGGTGAATTTCTTTCATCTTGAAATGATAGATAAGCCAGTAGTTAAACTCCTGTACATGTATTACTGGCTGCAATCCCTAATCTTTATTCTGGAAGTTCTAAACATTGCTGAGTAATTCCCTGAGACAGCAATTCGGAGTGATCTCCCTCTTTTGTCTAACATGGCTTGTACTTCTTGATTTATTATTAAAGAGTCCTCTGAGAAGAAGAGTGGGCAGAGTTTTTCACTGTGCCCTGGAGTACCGTGAAACTATGTGAAAGCCTGTCACTGTCTGGAGCACCAAGGCATCCCTTATCACCTCCCTCTCTTTGAGTAGTTAAACTGCCAACTTGCAGCACACCTTTGGTAGAGAAGAAAGATTACTCCTTACCTGAAGGCCTGTCGTTGGCATTGGAGGCACCACGGAATCATCCTCTTCCTCCATAACCTCTTCTTGTCCCTCTAGTGGGGAAGGAGATTCGGAAAAAAATTCTGGTCTTTACTGGTATGTCTTCTGCCCTACTTTTGGAAGCCTGGGGAGTTCTTAAGCAAGAGGAGCGCTTCCTGTCTCTACTGGCACCTCCAAAAATCTTTTGGCCGAAGACCTGCCCAATTGGCTGTTGTGACTTGTTGAGTGACGAGAAAGCTGTTACAAACTGACTCGGTTCATCAATAAATGGGACTACAAAAAGTCCCACATATGCTATTGCATTGGTGTCTGTAGTATCCAGTTCCCCCAGTTTGGGGTCTATCTTGATGAAGAGAGAGTGACATCTTTCCATTGAAAGTGTACAATTCACGTTGCCCAAAAACACACATGACACACTGTGCCCAGTCTGACAATGTATCAGTGACTATTTGATTGCCAGTGTCCTTCGCTTACTCTGCCATATGTGGGATTTTAGTTAAAGGTGCCAATATATCCAGGAGCTTATCCTGGCATGCCTACCATGAGCGATCAATGCCCTTCTTCTTCTAAATTTTGCTACAAAGGTGGCTGTTTTACCATCTTTGTCAGGGGTTTGCCCTACTTTCCCCTCTAATAGTGTTCAAGGGCATTCTGCTTTCACTGTGGCCCTAAACCTCTTTATTCAAAGGATTTCTGATTCCAGTGCTTAAATACTCCTCGACTTTGGGCCCTTCAACCCAATCTGCTGAACACGGATGATATATATTATTTATATATATATATATATATATATATATGTGTGTGTGTGTATGTATATGTGTGTATTTCTGATGGCTACATCTACCTGTGGATTCCTCATCTTTTGAATACTCCCCAATGAACCAGCATTTGACAGAAATCTTTTCTTTCTAGCTCACCACCTCAACGAGGATGTCACAATAATACGGCTCCTCACGCGACTCCGTCTAACGTCATCGAAGCAATAAGAAGTCCTAGCTGATGTCAGTTCCCTTTTTTCCATACCTTTGACGCTAGCATTTGTTTCTACCTCTCCTGTTTGTAACACTGTTTCGAGGTAGCTTCTTTGTTGGAGTTTTTGTTGTGTTACAATGTCATTGCCGAAGAAGTCAGGTATCTGCTAAAGACTTATAGTTGCACATTCCTTTCCTTTGACTTTCCCTAGGCGTCAGTCTGGATCTGGAGATTTTTCTTCGAGCAGTACCTCTGTGCACTTTCAGGTGGCGTCGGTCAACTCTGCGGGCGCCGTTGCCATCGTGTTCGCCGTGATAACATCACAGTCTTATTTAGACGCCAACCTCAGGGTGCTGATGTCAGTTCTTTTTGTTCCCTGCCAGCCTACGCGCAGATCGGAGAGAGCTACCCTAGTCACTTTTTGACTATGACAACACTTTTGTCAAACTCTTTTTGATGAGCTCATCTAGGGATGTCCCGCAAGACTGTTTTTAAGCCCTGCGATTCCTGTCAACAAATGATGTCCGATCCACACCTCGTGTGTCTTTCATGCCTGGAGCGCGATCACGACCCAATGTCATGCTCCGAGTGTCTGGCCATGAACCCGAAAGCTTTGAAGGAGTGGTTCCTAAAGCTCATGGCGGCCCGACACTCGACTCCATGGCGCTCGCGCTCTCATTCTAGAGGAAGGTCTCGAGCCCGGCCGCAGAGTCACCCCCATTGTGACCAAAAGTCATCTGGACATTCGGGTCATAAGAAAAAGAAGTCGAAGAAGGACAAGCGTTCTTTGACATCACCCCATTGCTTGGATGATGTGGCACGGGAAGAGCGTCGACGCTCTAGGCCTCAGTCCTCGAAGCCTTCATCTGGGTCGGCCCCACACTTTCCCGAATTCCCGGGATCCGGTGCCACCCCTGCCCAGCTCAAAGAGTTTTATGAGGCAATGTGCCTAATTTTTGGGCAGACCGACCCAACTTCAGGGCCCTCGGGTACAGGCGAGTTGTTGGGGAGGCCCCTCGCGTTCGAAGTCGTCGGTTTAGCCCACTACTCCGGAGGGCTCCTCTGGATCCAATCGCAGATCCGTTCCGACATCGGTTGGGCCCAGAATTGACATCGATCCCATTCTCATACCCGACGACCCAGAGCTGGAACAACGCCGCCTGACGCTGATTCCATTCTCTATGGGCTCTCCTGGGCCCAGGGTTGATCCAGACCCTTATGCTTATGGGTATGGATACGGGGAGAGTTTGGAGGGGACGCTGGACCCTTTAGAATACCAGCTTGACCCTCAAATGGACTGGGTGCAGGATTTGGGTGATGCCCGTGGTCTAGACAACTCTCCTGACACTGGTATGCTTTCTCCTCCTACCATGGCTACGGAGAAGGGTGCCTCATACTCCATGGTGGTGAGAAGGGTGGCTGAGGTCTTGGACCTCGAGCTACCTTCTGTGGAGGTTAGGCCTAATATCCTAACCAACGTGCTTCAGCCGCGGTCTTCCACATCAGAATGCCTTCTTCCCTTTAATGAGGCACTGATGGACGTCGTTTTGGGTACTTGGTTCGGACCCAGCACAGGGGCTCCTGTGAATAGGACAATTGCCCGCCGACAGACCCAACATTCCTCACCCAACACCCCACGCCTGAGAGCCTTGTCATCCAGGTTCCTCTTCATCTGGCGCTTTCCCTGCCGCACCCCGGATAGGGAATCAAAAAGACTGGACAACTTGGGGAAGAAGTTGTTTTCTTCCAACAGTCTAGTGCTGCGGTCCGTAAACACTGCATGCCTTTTGGGCCGCTATTCCCATACTCTCTGGGATACAGTGGCGCAAGTCCTGGCTAGAGTTCCGGAGGAGGCCCGGACTATCCTTTCCCAAGCCGTAACAGATGGGAGGGACGTAGCGAAGTTCATGATTCGTAGTGGACTGGATACAACTGACTCTCTGGGCAGATCGGTTGCTTTGAGACGCCACGCCTGGCTGAGAACATCTGGCTTCTCAGGGGATGTCCAGCAATCCTTGATCGACATGCCCTTTGATGACAGACATCTCTTTGGAGACAAGGTGGATTCAGCGCTCGAGCGCTTCAAGGATTCCCGAGCCACGGCCCAGTCCCTTGGCCTCCCGCCTGTTCCTAGACCCCAGCAGTCCGCATTTTGCCCCTTTTGTGGCTTCAGAAGGGGCACCCAACCGTGTCCTTTTCCCACGGCCATCGACCTGCGCATGTTGTACAGCCCCTGTGCGGCCGCGGGATCCCACGCCCCGGGGACCAGGAAGCCAGTGGGTCACCCAGTCCACCCAAGCCCCCGTTCAGCCTTCAAACCTTCCTAGTCCACGGGTACACAAACCTGTTGGCAGCAGGATTCATCATCACCTGCCCCAATGGCAGTCCATTACCTAGAATAGGTGGGTTCTCCAGATTGTCCGAAGGGGCTACTCCCTCCCCTTCGAGACAACTCCAGCCATGCCACCATCATACAATCGCATATCGGAGGATCATATGGCACTTCTCCACGAGGAAGTCCAAGTCAAAGGAGCTATAGAGAGGGATCCGTTGCCAGAAGTAGGTCGTGGTTGCTATTCACGCTACTTTCTGGTGCCGAAAAATGACAAAGATCTTCGTCCTATATTAGATCTTCGGTCCCTCAACCTCTTCCTCGAGAAGTTCAAAATGTTGACATTGGCTCAGGTCCTATCTGACCTGATCCCAGAGACTGGATGGTAGCGTTTGGACTTGCAGGACGCATACTTCCACATTCCCGTATTGCCTGGCTCACAGACGTTACCTACGATTTGTGATAGGTCGCAAGCACTTTCAGTTTACTGTGCTTCCTTTTGGCCTTACCAGTGCCCCTCGGGTGTTCACAAAAGTGATGGTAGTGGTGGCAGCTCATCTGCGCAGGTTAGAGGTCCCAGTCTTCCCCTACCTCGATGATTGGCTGTTGAAAGTGAACTTGCCTCAGACAGTCTTCTCCCACCTCCAGACTACGGTGAACCTTTTGCATTCGCTGAGGTTCACTATCAACGTGCCAAAGTCACACCTGACTCCTTCTCAGACGCTTCCTTTCATCTGAGCTGTTCTGGATACAGTGCAGTTTCGGGCATATCCTCCCTAAAAGCGAGTCCAGGATATTCGGCCTATGATATCGATGTTTCAGCCTCTATCCTGGATTTTGGTAAGAATGACTCTGAGGGTGCAGCAATACATCCTGAGAAAGTGGTACTTTGCACAAGGGCTTCTTTCCTACCTAAAGTATTGACACCCTTCCATGTCGGACAGTCCATCACCTTGCCTACCTTTTATGCACCCACACATCCCTTTAATGAAGAGGAGAGACTAAAAAAAAGTGTTGGCTTTCTACCTTGATCGTACCATAGATTTCCGGGTGGATGATCAACGCTTTGTGGGATATGTGGGTGCGAAGAAGGGGAGGGTGGTGCAGAAGAGGACCATTTCTCAATGGGTGCTCTTATGCATCAAAATGTGCTACGCTCTGGCTAAGAAGCAACCTCCTGAAGGTTTGTGTGCTCACTCCACTAGAGCTACTGCTGCTACCACTGGGCGTTCCTGTCATGGACATCTGTCAGGCAGCGACGTGGGCATCTCTGCACACTTTTACCAAACACTACTGCCTGGACAGTCTGGTCCGCAGGGATGGCTACTTTGTTCGTTCGGTCTTACAGGATTTCTTGGTTCACATCCCTCCACCGGGGATGGTATTGCTCAGGTATCTATTCAAAGGTAAGGAATCTGCAACTAGAAATCTCTATCATATGTACCAGTTACTTACCTTCGGTAACGATATATCTGGTAGAGACATATTCTAGTTGCAGATTCCTTACTGACTCGCCTATTCTCCCCGCACTGCAAATTGATTTCTAGGGACAGGAACCTCCCCTTAAGGGCCCTAGTTTTGGCGCACCACTCTGTGTTCTTCATGGCTCCGCGCTACTGGCGTGGAAAGTCGTGAAGAACTGACGTCAGTGCGCTAGTATGGTGCCTATATATGACCGCGACATCATCACAGTGAATACAATGCCAACGACCAAACGCCACCTGATGGCGCGCAGAGGTAATGTTCGAAGAAAAATCTCCGGATCTAGCCTGATGTCTGGGGAAATTCAAATGTAAGGAATCTGCAACTAGAATATGTCTCTACCAGATATATCGTTACCGAAGGTAAGTAACTTGTACTTTAAGCAGTGTAGAGTGTGGAGGCCATATGTCGGTTACTGACCTGCGTGAAGATTACCTTTGGTATCTCAGTTCCGACCATGACGTTGGGGGATGTTCTTAGTGCCAGAGAATGAACCCGAAGTTTTGAAGGAAAGAGTAACTAAACTGTTCTTTTAAAAATAAAAAGAGAGAGAAACTTGGTCATAGAAGCTAGATATCGAGAGGAGTGAACCTTGCCAGTCATCGAAGTCTCAGAAGCATTGTCATAATGGCTGACGGCGTCGTTCCTCTCGAGATGGTAGTCCATCTCTGGCTTCTAAATCTCTGCACCGGTCGACTTGGGTGGTTAGTTCTACCTTAGCTCTTCCTCAGCCGAAGTCACCTGATGTATCGCTGGCGCCGTCTTTGGTGGAAATTTTTAGCATCGCCGACAAGTCCTGCATAATTCTTTCCTGTTAACTCCAACGGATCATGAGAACGAAAATTAGGAATCAATTCAGGCTCTGCGGCAGCAGGAGTAGGTGGGTTTTCCAACTCCAGGGACGGACCCGTCTGCCTTTTTAAATGCTGTGTTCAGCATTTTTCATAGAGCTATGGCCCCTGCGTGTGCACCGGTGGGCCCCACAGGACCTTTGTCCTTAATCTTCGAGGACTCCCAGCACCATATAAGCAGACTCCTTTCTTGCATTTCATGCCAATGGCTCCAACGCCATCAGAGATGACTGGGCCACGGGCACCGATAATGGCATCTGATAAATCTCATCCAGCATGGTGTCCCTCCACTCAGGGTGACATCCCGGCTCTGGCTTCACCGGTGCCATGAAAGACATCTTCGATGTTTGCACATGCTTTATCGATGCAGAGAGTGGAATCTAGACCGAGATCTAGAAGAGAAGTTTTGAGGCTTTTAGAAGAACATCAGTATTATGAGGAGCTGTAAGAACTTGAGGAAGTAGAAGTTATTTTACCTTCTCATGGTTTTGAAGGTATTGAGGAGGCTAGTGAATTGGATACTTCTCCGGAGTGGGAGTTATCGCCTGGTGGTATTCCTCCTCCGGATGTTGCTGGTTACAATGAGATTATAAGGAAGGCGACTGATTTTTTGGAACTGCTGTTACCCACTTCGTAATTAAAAACAAACATTCTGAACGAAGTACTTAGCAACTCTTCTGCTAACTCCGAGCCTTTGCTTCCTTTTAATGATGCTTTGGCAGCCGGTCCTGGACCTGTGGCACAAACCTGTCACTACTCCAGCTGTGTCCAAGAGTATTGCCGGAACATATAGAGCTGCACTAGGTGACCTGCAATTTCTTACTCCGCATCCTTCACCTCAGAGTCTGGTGGTCCAAAAGTCTTGCTGTTCAAAAGCAGCTCCTGGTTCATTCCCTACAACACGTAGAACAATCTGCAAAGATCATCTTCTCCTTGTGTAGTATGGCATTAAAGTCAGTTAATGCTACATGTATGTTGGGCAGGTATATCTATGCGCCAATGGATGTGGCGAGAGAGATTGTTCCCAAATGTCTGCAGGATGTGCAGGAACATTTTCAAGAATTGTTGCAGGATAGTCAGTCAGCGGCTAGGCAGGTTATTCAGTCTGGCTTAGATACAGTCGACTCTGTTGCCAGAGCCATGGGAACATCACTGGCCAGTAAGAGGCATGCATGGTTTAGAGGATTGGGGTTTTCCCCAGATGTACAATCCACCCTGATGGACCTACCGTTTGATGGGTCCAAGTGTTTGATGAGAAAGCTGATTCTGCATGTGAAATATTAAAGGACAGTAAAGCACTCTCCTCGACCTATAGACCTTTCCGTAGGTTTCGGGGGTTAGGCCGTAACTATTCCTTTTGTGGGAGGCAGCAATTCCAAAATCAACTTACCAACCCCCTCTACAGGTCCTACAGAGGTCGTGGAACACGTACAACACGTGGTGCCACTCACCAGCCTTCCTCCTCCTTTTCATCCTTCGCTGGGAACCTGTCAGGGAAGCAGCCCTAGTTCTCGCCCCTTTCAGCAGCATTTGTGGCCTGTAGGGGGAAGGTTAATTCATTTTCTCCAAGAGTATAAGTTGATAATGTCAGACTTGTGGGTGTTGAGCATTGTAGGAATGGGTATGCCCTTCCCTTTCGTGACTTTCGTACTCCCTTCCCTCCCGAACAATCTTTTTTGCTCTCAAAAGCACCTACTGTTCCTTCAACAGGAGGTACACAAATCTGCTGTTAAAGGGCATGGCGGAGTTGGTTCCGAAGCAAGAAAGGTGTCAAGGATGTTATTCAAGATATTTCCTGATTCCCGCGAAAGATGGTCTTTTGAGGCCCATTCTACGCCTGAGGATTGGGAATTGGTTTCTCAAACAGGAAAAAAATAAAAATGCTGACCTTGGCACAGGTGCTTCTTGCGCTGGACAAGAAAAACTGGATGGTTTCTATCGACTTGCAGGATGCGTATTTTCACATCCCCATTCTGAAGTCGCACAGGAATGATCTCCGTTTCATGGTGTGGTCGCAGCACTACCAGTTTGTGGTCCTTCCTTTTGGTCTTAATTCAGCACCTCGAGTCTTCGCAAAGGTGATGGCAGTGGTTGCAGCGCATCTAAGAAGGAAGGGAATTTCAGGATTCCCTTATCTGGACTTAGTATTGCACCATTTGCAGATGACAACCCAGTTGTTGTTCACCTGGACCCCTTGCAGCACCTCCTGTTCATAGGGGCAATGCTGGACACAACATTGAATCATGCCTTTCCCCCTCCTCAGAGAATTCGGGACATACATGCTATGATTCCAATGTTTCAGGATGGAGCGGTGGTTCCGGTCCTAAAGGTACTACACTTGCTCGGTCTGTTAGCTTCCTGTATTCTGCTGGTTACTCATGCACATTGGCACGTGAGGGCTCTCCAGTGGTTCCTCTGCAAGCAGTGGTTGCAATACAAAGAAGGATTCAATAACAATCTCTAGAGATGCTGCAGCAGATCTTCGATGGTGGAGTGTGGACGGCAACCTATCTCATGGTAGGCCGTTTTGTCTTTCACCTCCACTGACCCCAGTCATAACAGATGCTTCCACTCTAGGATGGGGAGAACATCTGGGGGATCGGGAGATCAAAAGTCTTTGGTCTTCAATGGAATAGATGTTTCACATCAATCTGTTGGAGTTACGGGCGATATGTCTGGCTGTCATGGCCTTCCTCCGGTCCATTTGCGGTCAGTCAGTACAAGTCTTGACAGACAACACTACTGCGATGTGGTACATCAACAAACAGCAAAGAGTAGGGCAGTACCTTCTCTGCAGAGAGGCTCTGCGGCTCTGGTCCGGGACTCAGGACCATCAGATTTGCATAGTAGCAAACCATTTGGCCGGAAATCTCAACATAGATGCAGACAGTTTCAGCTGGCACTCATCAGCTGACCACGAGTGGTGTTTCCTTTCGGAGGTGGTTCGTCACGTCTTCCAGTTGTGGGGGATCCCTCAGATAGACCTGTTTGCATTTGTGAGAACGCGCACTGTCGGTTATTCTGCAGCCTCCAGTATCCGATACAGGGAGCTGTGGGGGTCGCGTTTCAGCTGTGCTGGGGCATCGGGGTGCTTTACGCGTTTTCTATCATACCCTTGATTACTCAGGTTCTGAGGAAGATTCGCAAAGCCTGGGTACGAGTCATACTAATAGCCCCAGATTGGCTAAGAAGGGTGTGGTACACAGACCTTCTTCAACTCTCAAAGTGCCCTGCGCTCCGTCTCCCTCTCAGGGCAGCCCTCCTCTTGCAGGGGCAGGTTCTACATCCCCACCTCCGGAGCCTGTACCTACATGCCTGGAGATTCAACAGTGCAACCTGAATTCTTTTTCTCTTTCCCCTGAAGTGGTGGATATTGTTTTATTGGCCAGGCGACACTCCACCAAGACTGCCTATGCTGGCAGATGGGTACAATTTGTTAAATGGTTTGAGGAGAGACATGTTGATCCTTTAAAGGCCCATTTTTCTAATGTTTTGCAATTTGCTCTTTCCTTAGCACATCAAGGTCGTGTAGTTGCGACAGTGAAGGGTTACCTATTTGCGCTGTCACCTTCTATTTGTTTACCTGACCAACCCTCTTTAAGTCCCCTATAGTATTAAGGTTTCTTAAGGGTTTGTTTAATAGGTTTCCTCCCACCCCATTTATAATGCCTCAGTGGGACTTAAATTTAGTCTTACCATATTTGATGGATTCACTGTTTGAACCATTGTATAGTTGCCCTTTGTGGTTCCTTACGTTTAAGACTGTTTTCCTTATAGCTATCATGTTGGGTAGGCGTGTTTGTGAGCTGCAAGCTCTTAGTGTGAAACCCCCTTTTACTACCTTCCATGCTAATAAGGTGGTTTTAAGAACCAGGGCGGCTTTCCTACCTAAGGTAGTGACACCTTTCCATTTAGGACAATCTATACACTTCTGTCCTTTTACCCTCCTCCCCATCCTTCGAAGGAGGAGGAAAGGCTGCCTCGTCTGGATCCGAAGAGAGCACTGAGCTTCTATGTGGACAGGACGAAAGACTTAAGGACGGATGATCAGCTCTTCATTGGCTACGTGGGCAAGATGAAGGGCAAAGCCGTCCACAAAAGAACACAGTCAAGGTGGGTCATTTTTTGCATAAAAATGTTATTTGCTAGCAAAGAAGGATCCTCCTGAGGGCATTAGAGCTCTTTCGACCAGAGCCAAGTCTGACACTTTTGCTTTGCCTCGAGGTGTATCTGTGGTTGACATTTGCAAGGCAGCAACTGGGACTTCCCTCCACACTTTCGCAAAACATTACTGCTTAGATTCGGAAGTGAAGAGAGATGTTCATTTTGCCTGTTCAGTTCTGTAGGATTTCTTGGTATAGCCAAACAGGCACCTACCTCCGAGTGGGGTACTGCTTTGGGATTCTATTCAGAAAGTGAGGAATCCACAGGCAGATGCATCCGTCAGAACAAGTTACTTACCCTTGGTAACACCTTTTCTGGTGGATACAGGGTCTACCTGTGGATTTATCACTGTCCCACCTGCCTCCCCGGTGCCTGTCTGGTTATACCAAGAATGATATTAGTTGTATATATATTGTATATAGCTATTTCTGGAAATGTATATATATTCAAAATTAATGTTTATGTTCTTGTATTGAGTTCGTACATGTTGTACTTGTGATGTTGGTGCTCACCCATTTGCCTTGAAGGCACGGGAAAAAAAAAAAAAAGTGGGTGAAACTGACGTTGCATGCCGGCGAGGCCTTCTTATGGTTGGATGACGTCAGATGGAGTTGAGTGCGGAGCCATACTATTGTGACGTCCTCGTTGACGTGGAGAGCTGGAAAGAAAAGATTTCCTTCTAATGCTGGTGCATTGGGGAGTATTCAGAAGGTGAGGAATCCACAGGTAGATACTATATAAACCGGAAAAAGCGTTTCTGAAGGTAACATGTTCATTTTGTCCGTATCCAACATCCCTTGCATGATTGTGAGTGTAACATCAGCCCTATTAGCTTCTGGCACTCTCTTGGGGTGTTTGGGACCACCCGCTGGTCAGCAGGGTCTACTCAGACCAGGTTAATCTCCTGATTCGTCAACCTGGTAAGGTATATCCCTATGGAAAATGTACACCTCCTTTCAGGGCATTTTCTGAGCCTACTTCCCAACTAACCTCAAGGGCCTGAGACAGTCTCTTTAAAAAAGGCCTATCTGAAACTTTTGAGTGTGTCTGAGAAGGGGCGGAGAAGGATTTAACAGCCTTGTCACTGGTATTCTGAATGCCCAGAGATTTAAAGGGCCTAGGGGACCAAAAAGCTTTCATGCTGTTTCTAGGGCATTCGAGATTGCCCTCTGTAATGATGCACCTATAGCATCTACAAATTCCTCGTCTGGGGTAAGATTTGGCTGTTCTCTTTTCATCTCCTCTTCAAATCCTCCCTACGAGTTGCTGCCATGGTGTTCGACTCATAAAGTTTATACTAGTATTCTAAGAATAATAAGGCACCTTCTGGAGCAATCAGTAATAGGATTACCCAGATTACTCCCCTAGGAGTGAGTGAATCAGAGAGTTATGAGATGTAGTGCAGAATACATATATACTACACTGCAGACTAACTGTTGCCTTCACCAGAGGATACTACGGGAAGGCTACTTGATGCACAAATAACATTCAACTTACACTTAAGCTAAAAGACCCGCTTCTGCACTCCGTATCTTTGGAAATTATATTTGCCATTGCTCGGTACGCCATGTATCCTGACCAGATTCACCTGGCAGTGGGGAAACCATCCAGATGCCCGGAGAAGCACCCTCTAGTGGCGCTGCTGCATTACTGTAGTCTCTGGGGTTTGTCGCGGATCCCCAAACAATCCCCGCATGTCACAAGCTCCCAAGGGCTTTGATGAAAGGCCCAACACTCTAAACAATAGGGCACTGCAGGGCCCAACACTGTAGGTACTAAACAGTGATTAATGCCAAAGTATAAAATAGGCACCAAGGATCATAGTACCCTTCAAGTAGAAATGCCATTGCTTGAAGATCCACACAAAGCTATTAAGTTCATAGAACAGTCTACAAGGAAAAGTATTGACCTGGCTGCTGTGCTGTGAGGAAAGAGGGAGGAGTCTTCCTTGGAGAGAGTTTTATGTGGAAGGATGGCAGTCTGATTGGTGGACTATGGTTACTGTTGATGTGTACTGTTGTATTGGTTATGGCTGCTGAGAAAATAAAGGGAAAAAGGTCTCATACTCTGAGATAACGGTCTTGACATAGAACTAGGATTACGGGTAAGAAACTATTTTCCTTGGTTAAGACCACTTACCGGTTCAGCAGTTCATTGTAATGAGTTTAATTTCGAAGCAGAAAGGTAATTTAGGGCGTCCTCCGCACTCGCACGCAGGCAATTCCTTACAAATGAAAGCAGGATGTTATATTTAAACTACCCTAGTCCTTTCTTATGCATGCCACGTACATAACCCGTACTGGCAGATTTCCAAGTATGAATGCATGTCTGCTTGTGCTTTCTATTGCACGTACTTCATGTTTGTGTGCCTAACCGGGAGACATCCAACAGCTTACACCCCTCCAGTCTACAGGCTCTAGACAGTTTCATGAAAGATTTCTTTTGAGTACAGTCACACCTAAAGCTAATAGGAATTTGCTTATAAACCCCAACCACCAGATCTGTCGCAAGCAAGACACTGAAAATCATTGAAAACCTTTGGATTAGAAGTCGTAGCAGAGAGTTTCAGAAGAGGTCTTCTGTGGGCAAAGGGGGCAGGATAGGAAATAACAAATGCTGCAATTCCTTTGGGGTAGAAGACCAGGGAGTAAACGTATACTTATCTATGGCTTTGGCAGGATTACCGACCTCCCCTTGAAGTTCCCCTCCCCAAACACCTTTGCCCTGTGACCAGAAGATCCAGTGGATCCGATCCTTATAATCTCCTCTGTGCATGCTCTGCGGGATCGACAGTACTGTTTTAGAGTGATATCCTGTATACTCCGAGTGACAGTCGGCAAAGAAATAACGTTTGTCTCGCAGAAAGTAATGCCAGACTCATGGATCCAGTCGCAACCTGAACCTTCCGCGCTGAAAAATCGCTCACTCCCGCCACAGATCTATGCCAGAAGCATTTGTCCCTGGGGCTCAGAGAGTTTGCAAATCCCCAGAGGCACTATTTGTTGTGTCGTGAGTGCCAGATCAAGTGTGTGAAACTGTCTGTTCTGTTTATTTCAGTGCTGTCCAGCTGATTACATCAACGTAGACCGAAGTTTGACCTACTGAGTGTAATGTTTGCTATCCGATAACTACAATTCCAAACTCAAACAAAGGAAAGACTACGAGGGGAGGCCGCCCAGACACTGTTAAAAGCGACCATGATTTCTCGAATGTGGCGACAGATCAGTGACCAACACTAATACCCGAGAAACGCTGCTGTACTTACTGACGACGTTATTCAGATGAGCTGTTGCTGCAGTAAATCCACACCAGACCCCATTCTTCACGTTTGAAGCTCTGTTGGCGTTTGAAACGGCTGCTGCCCCAGTAAAGTTTGAGGGTGATCTGAACATCTTGAGACAAGTGACAACTAATCTAGATGCGGTTTTCAGGATCAGCAGTACACTCTTTATGATGTTGCAATTCAACTTTTTTGTCCTGTACATAACTTGCTGCTTCATGTGCTGATATTTTTATTACGCTTCATTAGCGTTAAATCAGTGTTGGTTGCACTCAATGTACTATTACAAGTAAAAATTCAGACCTATTTTTTTTTTAGGATGTTCTTCCTTTGTTCTTCTCTGTACCAGAGGATTGCTACTAGCTTAAACTTGGCTAATAACCCAAACCCTTAACATACTTACTGTGCCCTAGATGCTGCTTTAGCTTCTTTTCCTATTTGTTGCATATCTGTCATTCTCACTAGTCCAGTATTCTATTTTGTTTCTGAGTTTCATATTTTTATTTCTTTCCAGATCCTCGGAAAATCAGAAAGCACAGGTTGGAAACAAGAGTCCAACCTTGTGTGGTCAGCATCCCAGTAAATGTGAGGGAAAAGAACTAAAGATAGTTGTGCAGCCAGAAACTCAGCATCGAGCTCGGTATCTAACAGAAGGCAGCCGTGGCTCGGTGAAAGATCGGACCCAGCAAGGTTTTCCCACTGTAAAGGTGAGTGCAGGTGCGGCTCGCGCAAGGGAAAAGGGGTGGCGACGGATCCCCCAAAAATTATAAAATCTTTTTTTCACACTGCTTCATCCACTCTGTTCCCTCGATGCAAGCACAGGCTCCCAGCCTCCTCTGCATCCAGTCATACCCTTGCTTTCATGCTGCTGGCAGCATGAAAGCAGCGGTAGGATTGGACGGAGCACCCAGCCAGGGAGCTCCGAGGCAGAGTGGGAGCCTCTACCTGCTCTCTCCAACCCGGCCAGTCAGAGAGAGCCGAGTGCGCATGTATGTTTGGCTGGCCTGAGCTGGCCGGCCAAACATACATGCCCACTGAGGGGGGAGTGCTGTGCACTCCCCTTCTGTCCCCATCACGCCTGTGGCCCACCCACTTATATAGTAAAAACATAATAAACAGAGTTTATTATGTTTTCACTATAAATGTTTTGCATCTGCTGCTGTTGGCAGGGGAGCAACACTCCTCCGCCATAGTGGAGGAGCCTCCCTTGAGTGAGTGTCATTGGTTCCTGGCCTGACAACGTGCACTTGCTTGGCAGTGTTTAATACTTCTACTACAGCCCATCAATTACTGTACATGAAATGAATCCAGCTGCTGTTAAGAAAAGTGCAACAGTGGCACAGTTAGAGGAGGCCCTGTCCAATGCTATTTAATTTTCTGCTCTCCAGAATAGTTGCATACTTAAAGGTATTTGATTTTGGTGCATTCCTTCGTAATTGGCAGGTTAGCCAAACAGCAGGTGCAACAGTATTCCCTTAACTCTCAGTACAGTTAGGAGAACGCTGTGTGTGCAACATCTCCTTTTTAGGTCGAAGCCTACCAGATAGCACAGCTGCCTGGTTTGCTTACGACTTCCTGTGGGCATTCTGAAAGCTTCCCTGGGAATGTAATTCGCCCGTTGATTACCATTGGCTTTGTGGTTTGTCTCTCCCATATGCTTGCTTTCTATTTACTGGCCTTCTTTGCTTTAGTCTGTCCAGTTTGAGTTTGTCTCTCCCATGAGCATCCCTTGTTTAGTATATCCTTCCAAGTACTTTCTTTCTGTAAACAGGCCTTTAAATCTTGTTCTTATCTTATCACATTCACAGTGCATTCAAAGACAGAGGACAAATGTCTGTCTTCCAAGGGAGCTTGATGTTATTTTATTTCCTAGCATACAACAAAAATTAACTGTGCTGATGTTTCAAAATATAACAGAATTAGGATGTATGCAAATGAAGCACATTTTCTTTTGTAATTCCGAAGTGTGATGGAAACAGATATTTGAATACAGTCAAAACACATCAGTACACTAGGTGATGACATTTCAATACATTTTCGTTTGTGTGCAGTAAAACAGTATGTCAATGAAAATGTAATAGTAATTTCAAATGAAAATATGTTGTCTGTAATGGCAGTGCATTATAACACCATGCATACTCCAATTTTTACCACTCCACTCCACCCTACTCCATTCTTTTCCCATTCACTCTATGCCACTCCATTCAACAAGCATTCACTCCACTCTACAACATGCCACTCTACGCCTCTCCACTCTAAGATGGACTCCACATCAATCCTGTGTACGCCACTGCATGCCAGTCACTCCACTCTACCCTAAGCCCCTCCACTATATGCTCCTTCACACCCCTCCACAACACTTACCCCACTCTCTCCAGTCTAATCTTCTCCATTCCAATCTACCCCCACATAACTTTGCTATAATCTGTCTCAATCAACTCCACTCTACGCTACTCCACTCTACCCTACTCCACTCCAGATGTACCCGAATCCCCCCACTCCTATCTACCCCACTCCACTCTGCCTCGTTCCATTCTCAACTCCAATCTATCCAATTTGACTCCACTGCAATCTACCCCACTCTATTCAATCTATCCCTCTCCAATCTACCCCACTCCAATCCATTCTAACGCAGTCCACCCCATTCTATCCCACTCCACTCTACCCCAATCTAACGCACTCCACTCCGATCTCCACTCCAGTTTATACAAATCTCCTTCAGTTTATACTACTCCACTCCAATCTACCCCAATCCATTCTACCCAGTTTACCCCAATAAGCTCCACTCTGCCCCACTACTCTCCATCCTACCGTAATCTACCCCACTCGAATCAAATCTACCCCACTCCACTCCAACCCACTCTACCCCAACCTACCCCACTCCATTCAACTCACTTTAATCTACCCAACCCACTACACCCCAGTCTATCCCACACCACACTTCAATCTATTCCACCCCACTCTACACCAGTCTACCCAACACAGTATACCCCCATTCCACTGTACCCCACCCTACTATACACCCACTCAACCCCACTCCAGTCTACCCCAATCTACCCTTCTCCAGTCTATCCTAATCTACTCCACTCCAATCTACCCATCCCATTCCAGTCTACCCTTCTCTAGTCCACCCATTCTACTCCACTCTACCACACTCCACCCCACTCCAATCTACCCCACTCCACCCCTCTCTAATCTCCATTCCAATCTACCCCACTCCATTCTACCCCAATACAGTCTACCACAGCTTACCCCATTACACTCCACTCGCTCCACCCAACCCACCACACTCCACTGAACCCCAAATCTATCACACCCCACTCTACCCCAAATCTATCACACCCCACTCTACCCCAAATCTATCACAATCCAATCTACCACACTCCACATGAATCTATCCCATTCCAGTCCACTCCAATCTAACCCTCCTCACACCACCCCAATCTACTCTACTTCAATCTACCCCATCCCGATGTTGCCCACCCCACTCTACTCTACCCCACTCTGCTTCACTCCTTTCTATCCCACTCTACTCCTCTCCAATCTACCCCACTCTACTCCATTCCAATCTACTCCAGTCTATCACACGCCACCCCATCCCACTATATTTTAGCCATGCTGCACAGCAGCCAAACTGGTGTAGAACATGGTTAAAACATGTTACCAAAGCCAGTAGCTCCTGTATAGGCGAGACCACTTGGCTTTGCCAGTGTATGTTATATTGAGAAATACTGCTAACCACAATGCAGCAGCAGCATCAGATCACCTCACTCCAATTCATTACAGTCACAGTTTCCAGTCCTCGGCTTTTGAATGCATGTACATGATAGCAGTGATTTGTAGATGAAGTTCAGGACTGAAAGTACCATTGATTACATGGAGTAAGGTGGACACCCTTACCTGAGTGCTTTTGGAATGGACAAGGGGATCATGGAGTGAGGGTGGGCTGGAGGAAAGAGAGTTAAATGTGTTGAAGGAGTAGGGGCAGCCTCCGAAAAGCTATTTGCTGGTGAGGTCCCTCACTCTGTCTCAATGTGAAGACAGTGGCAGGTTTTGGGCATTTAACTGGCACAACCACTTAGTAGTGGGCATATGGACTAGAGCTTGGTAAAATAGAACATCTTCTTTATAAAAGAATTCTCCCACTTAATCCTCTTCCAAAATATATTTTATACCATTCATGTGCAGAAAGAGGTGATTTACAGCTTTGTAGTATTTGGAAAAACATGATTTGGGCAATTTCCGGTTCTTATAGTTCTCCATAGTAGGGTAACAAAAATTGATGCGCAGTTTATCCACATTTTCTTATGAAATGTTCAGTTTAAGGTGCCCCTGCAACACCTCTAAATTATCTAACCCTTCAGTTAGCTAAATTAGTCTTGTACCACTGCTTGAAAATGAAGTTAATTTTAATTTATTGTAAAAAGGAGGTAATGACGTTATTTTGGGTAAGGTAGTCTTGACTGCCAAAAGCCCTCTACTGGACTCTTTACTTTATTAAATCAGATTTCCTCATAATCCAGTAGTAAACCGTATGTGATTATCGGCAGCAAAGCGAATTAGTGCAAACCAAACATTTAATTAGTAAATAAACAGACACTGTATGTGACAAAAATCTCATAAATCACGGAGAGCTGCAGAAACTAAGTACTGGATTATATATTTTAATTCATTTAATGCAATAGCATTGATTCTCAGGTGCAGGATGAATAGTTTAATACAAAAATGTAGACCGCAAAATGAAGACCATGCAAAAACATCCCCCATGGAAGTCTTAACTCGTTAATTAGTATTCTAACTCCAATCACAGTTTAAGGTGGCTAAGAGGCTGATGATAGGAAATGGAAAAGTTATTGGCTAGTGTTTTTGTATGTACGCATAGTTATTGCTTCCATGCCTTTATTTTCAGACTACTAGTGAATTAGGGACTGTCGGTTTATACCATGGTGCCTGCTATCCCTCAGTCTGTTATTGGTTTTTTTGCTGAACCACAGGGTAATTCAGTGGGACAATTCTTGCTGCAGCAGATCTCTCTCTCTCTGTCGCTCTCTGTCGCTCTCTCTGTCGCTCTCTCTGTCGCTCTCTCTGTCGCTCTCTCTGTCGCTCTCTCTGTCGCTCTCTCTGTCGCTCTCTCTCTCTCTCTGTCGCTCTCTCTCTCTCTCTCTCTCTGTCTCTCTGTCTCTCTCAGGGCTGTCCAAGTATGGAGGTCTCCTACTTGGGAGGAGGATAGGGTCTTAGACATTTTAATCTTTAACAAACCTCAAGTACAAATTTATTATTTGTACCCTAGGTTTTCCAGCAGAGAATAGAAAAAGTGTTAATTTTTCGTGCTCGTACCCAGTTTGAGGAATGCACCACCTCTGCATTTGTATTAGGAAGTAATTATATGAACTTTCAAGAATATTCTGAAAAGTTTAAGAAGTCTACCTCCAGCAGTGCAGTATGTCACCAAAATATTGCATTTCATAAAATATACGTTCATTGATTAATTCTTCACTACTGTCCTCAGAATGTTCTACATTTTGCTTTGCATATTCCTCATGTAGCTGCCCTGCCTTCAGTCTTGGGAATTTTCCTCTGTTTCTCTATTCACTGCTCTCTACATGCTAATTTATGATCTTTCCCAGATTGTCTCCAGAGGGGATTTGAGTCTTGCAACCTTCCCACTGATCCATAATGATGATCTGGGCTCTTTGCTGGCTGCTGTTGGTCAAGTGTTTGGTTGTATGCATTGTTTGGTAAAAGGGTGAGTAGGTGAGCAGATCGAGAGTCCATATATGGCTAAGGAAGGGTTTCCTAAGGTGCCTATTTGTTATGTTTGTTACTATGCCCAAAGGTAGGAAATTTAAAGGAGCAAACATAAATGTCATCTTAACTGTTTGTGGAAGATTAGACCTGTGGACGGAGCATTTACTTCACATTTGTTTGCTGGCTTTTTTCCTTCTATGATGTTGGAACATTTCACCTGTTTCACCCTGTTTATGAGCAATTTTCTTTAGTTGCGCTTGCCTTGCAAAGACACCTAGTTGGATATGGTTTCTGAATCTCACATAAAACTGAAGTCATACCCTATAAGACTGCTAAAGCTAAGGATTACTCTAGGTGTCTGCTTTACATTATGTCTGAGGGCAGTAGGGCACTTCAGATGGACATGGTGGGGGCCACACAAAATCCAAGGTAGGCAGAGGGGAAACAAACAGAAGGTCTGCACGTATTATACTAGATCCAAAGAAGCAGTATAATTGTGTTACACTCAGCCTCTGATTTCTGTCTGTCCACGTAGTCTCATAACTCTTTAATAAGTGGGCAGAAATCGTTGGTTAGAGTCCTACACCTCTGAGTAAATTTGATCACCCAATAGTTCAGTAAATCTCCAGTCTATTTAAATCTAATATGCGCCTCCTGTCGCCCTCCTCTCTCATTATTTCCCATACCTTTACATTTCTCCCAATTAACTGAATAACAAATGCTAAAACAAATTGTTTCATGAATAACCATAACTTGCATGGACCAACCTATGTCCTAGGAGAGCAAGAGCATGTCATTTATATCTCAAAGGTCCTAAATTAACATCCACTGACCTCAGTCCGTTCTACCCCACTACAACAAATAATCTTTTTTTAATTGTGGGAGTGACTTATTGTAAATGCCTTGAAGTCTAAATAACCTTGCAAAAAAAACAGGGCATACTTGCAGGCTTTTTCCACCCCGTTCAAGGCTCCGACCTTTCTATTTGCACTTGGAGCTGAGAATGGCAAAGCCACTGATCTTCACAGATGCTGCTTTGAAATTGGAATGGATTGTTACATTTAGGATAATGTATAGAGTTGATAACCGAGTGTAAGATATTTACTTAGCAGAAAAGTATTTACAAATATTTTTCTAAATCTGGTATAAAATATTGTGTGTGTGTAGCGTGCAAATGTTCAGTGTCATATGATGTTATTTCATTTGTTATGGGTGTGGAGATGCTGTGCTTTCACATGAGGCTAACTCAGTGTTGTGATTCTATTCTCATCCCCCATTACTGATAATAGCATAGTACTTTAGGCCTAATAGCAATTCTCTTTTTTTCATGTGTAGGAATCATAAAATAGGGCATTTAACCAGAACATAAGGGATTAAATCCCTACTGTGAAATACTGTCTTATTAACTGGGAATTGAGTTTGGACCGTCCGCAAAGATCCACAGCAATCAGTGATTTCTCGAGGCAGACTTCACCATGGTATTAGCATAGAATTTGAGCCTTGCATTCCACTAATAATTGTGTGCTATGTTTGTTTTAAATCACATTTTAATGGACCACATTTATTTCCACTGCCATGTTGTGTGCATGTGTAATCACAAAGATGTGCAGGGCATATACTTTTATTACCATTGTTGAGTGTGGGGAGGAGCTGTTGTTCACGCAAGGTGAAGTTCACGAAATTTGATGCCTCAAGTAGGTCACTCCCCTCCTCAAATAGTGGAAATGAATAGCATATTACACAATGTTAACATATCGCGTCTGCCTTTAATTTGCCGTGATGTTGTTTCATAGGCAGGAGTGATAAGCACCAAGATACTTACCTAGTTACATACCTAGAGCACAAAAGGTTAAATCTGTTGATAAAGAGAAAATAAGTTTAGTTCCATTCACGTGTGCCCAGGAGATGCTAGCATGCACATAAACAAAGCAGGAGCTTTAAAAGGAACTTGGTCAGCCCGAGTCTCCCTTGGCTCTCTCAAGCTGCTTTTTGTTAGGCAAAGCTGTTGGAGGCACAAGAGCTCAGGGTAATTCAACCCTTCCTCCTTCTGCAGCTCCAGTGACCCTGTTGGCAATTAGATCATTAAAAGGTAAAGATTCAGTGTGAGCCCTCGTCCAGAGCCTCTGCCTCTCATATTCCTTTCCACAGTCAACATACCCTGGGGAGGCATGGAAGCAGGAGAGTTAGAGGGTGCAGATTGAGGATTTGGAAAGTTGACATCAACAGGTCTATACCAGCGTTTTAGCCCTTCTGCTGTGCAATTGTCTTCAGTAGAGATGCCAGTTTTCTAATGCTAGGGGTGACCCCAGATTTCTTCTGCAAATTAATTATAAAATGGAATAAGGGACATAAAAAGATTTTTTATACATAATTTAAGCTGTACTGTGGTAATATTTAATTATACCTTTCCACTGTTGTAATACGTCTGTGAAATCTGTTTATTAGAATGCTTCTTGTAAGTAGTATGTTTTATTAACTTGCTAAAAGAAAATTGAGGTGAGGCTGAGAGCAGTGTCTGTATGTCCCAGCCGGTTGGCAAACTTGCAGAAGAGCTATTTGACAATTTGTAATGCATCAGTGAGGTGGCAGTGTGGTGTGGAATGTGCTATTGGCTACCTATAGAGTCCTCTACGGGTAGAAGGGTGCAATCACATATGTTTTGCATGTCAACTGTCTGTATTTTCTTGGAAAAAAGTGACATGTCAGTGAATGGATTTCAGTCATATTGGTGTACTACCACTGTTGCCATCAGTCTCCATGTTTGTGTGACCCAAGAGTCCTGGATCTGCCGGATGATCAGCTTTTGCAGGTTTCCCTTGGGCACAGAAAGAAAAAGGTGTGCAAAGAGGACCCAGTCCTATTGAACAGTCCTCTGTATCAAGATATGCTACACAATGACCAAGAAGCAGTGCTGTAAGGTCTGAGAACCCACGCGACCAGGGCCAAGGCTGCTACCACTGCATTGATTTGTTGAGAACCTGTCCTTGACATCTGCCAGGCTCTGATGTTGATGAAGCACTACTGCCACATCCTGCTTGAGAGGCACGTCTTATGCTTTGTCCTGTAGGAAATGTCCACTTCAGACTCTTCACTTGGGGAGTAAATGCTTTGATATCTATTCCTTTATTTAATGTTGCTTTTACTGATTTTACCACAATGCAACATTGGGAGAACAACATGTGGGTGCTTTACAAATTTGCAGGATATTGTGCAATAGGGACCCCTCTCCAACCTTCTTTCTCTATGACCATTAAAAGCATAGGCCTTTTCCCCCTTGAACAGTCCTGGCTTTCGGGCCTGGACCAGCACATCCTGCCGGAGTATCAGTTTATGCTGTGTACATTGTGCTCTTATTTTGTATAACATTCTACGTTCCTTCAGAGAGGACCATATCTTCTAGAATTTCTTTAGGAATCCTCTCTCTTTAAATAGTGTTTCTCATGTCTGCATACACCAGTCATGAGCTTTTTTCCTGTACTCAAATGAAGAAATAGTCTTACTGCCCCATAGCTGGGCTGTGTCTTTTCTGGCCACCATAATGACAATGTTGCAAAAAAATGTGTGTGTTTTTTGGTATTATCTGATCATCCCACCTTTCCAGCATTGCCGAAGAGGGCCGAGATCATAGTGTCTAATCTAAGGTGAAGAATCTGCATTTAGATGTATCCATCAGAAAGATCAAGTTCCTTACATTTGTTCACGCTCTTATATATGGCTGCTCTATCTAACTGCATATTCATCACATTCATTGAAGTGACCTCTTTTTAACATCTCAAAGCTCCAAGGTTAATAATATTCAACACACTATCCAGGGTGTGGAGGGGGAAAAATAAGAAACTGCTGTCAGCAGGCAGGATGGTGCTTAGATGCGGCTCTGCTCCCTCACTTTGGGGTGGCATGGAACCATCATGGAGCTGTATGGTGCTTCCTCATGGTACACATGAGCGCTAATAGAGAAGAGTTTTCCAAGTTCGGTCTGGATTCTTGGGAGTGTTCTGAAATGCACAATCCGCAGTCGGATAAATTATGAGATAAATGATGGCTAGAGTTCAAATCTATTAGAAGAAATGTAAGTAATTTATCAATTGATATTATGCAGGATACAAGTGCCCTCCTGGGCTGCAGTGCGCCTCTGGCTTCCCCGTGTGTGCGGAGCATCTCCTGTGCTAGAAAGTTTTAATCAAGATTAAAATTCTTGATTATTACTCGCATGCATGAAATTCAAAAGTTGTTTCTACACTTGTTAGGAAAAAACTTTTAGGTGTTGTCAAATGACCATGAGCCTCATGGGAGGTATATGATAACGTCTGGAAGGTTGAATTCTGTTCATTTGATTTTGATAAATATATACGGCGCAATCATTGATTCTCTAGAGTTCTTTGACAATATACAACATATCTGTGATACCATTGCACTGCTAATGTGATCTGTGGGGAGACTTTAATTTCATACGCATGTGGATTTCGGCAGATCATTCCAAACACTCAGAAACCCATTCACATGCCTCTTTAACCCTTTCATAAGTAATACAAACTTAGCCTTATGTCGGTATTTGGCGTACCCAACAAACACTACACATATTGCTCATCTGTGCACAAATCTAACTCTAGTATTGGTTACTGGATAATTTTGTCGTCCCTGCCAACATGATAGCACTGCCATCTTACCAAGAACATATTTGGATCATCCTCTCATAGTTCTTAAACTGAGGTATCCAGTTCATTCCAAATGATCCAGATAAAGGGATTTCATTCAGATATTCAATTAGACACGCCTTATAGACTGGAGATGAGCAAGGCAATCACTGATTTAAAAAAAATAAAAAATAAATCTGGGATCAGTGCTTCAGGAAACGGCTGCACCAGAAATGTTTTAAGTTTACATTAGAAGTATCTGCAAAGCCAAGGAGGCTGGCATTCTTAATTACTGCGAGGCCACCTAATTTGCAGAGAACAGTCCTGTAATCAGCTTGAATAAGAATACACATGCACAAATGTGGAACAAACTCTTGCTAAGGATAGTGACACGTTGCATGAATTGAGGGAAACAGCAGAGGGGACGTGTGCTACTTTGGCATTGGAGACCAAGAACAAGTGTTAGGAGAAAAGAGCAGAGGCAGTAAAACATTTCTTTACATGTCCTGATTGAATTCAGAGTGGCCTAACATCCCCTACATTCAGGTACACACTGATCAGATCTCTTTCCAACTCAGCATATGATGCATTAATTCGCTAACTATTTTGGAATCCTCTATTCATCAAAGAATTTGCCTGCACCTTGGCAGCTTGCTGAATTGTTAAATAAAACTACCTTAGCATGGCTAGAGGACAACTAAGGTAGCCCCTAAATATGTCCATACTCTTGCCTATTAAATCATTGTTTGAGTGACAGGGCCCTGAAGCCAGATGGCCTAACTGCTGATCTTTACAGAGCCTTTGCAGATAAACTTTTTCCCTATCTGTTTAACACTTTCGAGGAGGCAATCAAAATGGCAAACTCCTTGAATCTGTGTGGCAGGCCATAATCATTACCCTCCTCAAACCCAACAGGCTGCCATAGCACTGCTTGCCATACAGACCCCTTTCGCTTTTGAACTCGGACATTGACATACTGGTGAAAGTAATCTGTTAGTCTACCGCCATGTATTTCTTATTTAATTGGACAGATTATTCCAGATTTATTTTGTCGTTCCACATTGCTGAATATATTTACCCTAATAGTGGTGCTCATATAGAACCTGGGCTGTATGCTACAAAGCTTTTGTTTAGATTCCATAAAGGTGTTTGATTCTCTGAAGATACTGACCAGACTCTATGTGAGAGGCAATATTTTATTAACCCTATTTCACTACTATACAAGATGCCCATTGGTGGGTTACACAGTGGGCATCAGCAGACACCCCAGGCAAGGGTGCCATTATCACCTATGCTGTTTGCAATTGGAAGTGGAACCCATGGCTTACTCATATTGGGACATTCACCCCATGGATAAGCTTACATAAGACAAGCCGTTTATAACCTCTATGTGTAGACAATGCTGTATTGCTTTTTATACACAAGCTAACTGAAAACGGTCACCCCATCTACGATGAAATGGTATGGTTCTGAGAAATCCGTGGACTGAAGACCGCTGTGATGACTATGTTCGCGATATAAGCAATATGAAGAGAGAAAACTGTGGCAAAGCGTTAGTAGACCTGGAGGCACTGATGGATAAAAGAATAAGATTATCTCTTTGTGTGACTGGCTGTAGTTAAGATAGCCTTCCTCCTGAAATTTCCATATAAATACCTTAACATTCCCATCAGACTACCTAAGACTTAATTTTTTTAACTTAGTACCATTTAACTATGCTTAATATGGGCTGGGAAAACTGCACATGTAAGCTGGGACAGCTGGATTAGAACAGTGGAAGATGGGTAGACTGGCAGTGCTGTATCCTCAAAACTTCCATCTATCTACTCAAGCACATTATGCACAATATTGGTTCTACCCCCTCCACACTATAAACACATTCTTATTGAGAGGCATCTGTTTGGTGAGAGGGGTTGCTGAAGACTGCAGTCTGTGGTAAACCTCGTTGCCTGCTGAACCGATTCTGCACTGCTTACAGTTTGATGCATGCATGGAGTAGCATAATGCAGCAGATGTCCCTAACACATGCCTTTTCTCCCCTTTTGTTACGTGGAATCACACCTTTTTAACACTCAAACAACAGATATTTAAATCACTGTAAGTAAACTAGATGTAATCTTAGGGCCTGTTATCAGCAACAATGGGTCCAAGATAACCTCCCCTTCCTGACAGAGGAGGTCTGAAAATATAGTTGTGTAGAAGTTAAATACCTGCCATTGAATAACAGACTCAAGATGATTTTTTTAAAGTTCCTATATAGGACATATCAGTCGATTTTCTAGATTTGATGTAATTTCATCAGACGTCTGACTTAGGGAGGGGGTTTGTTTGCCTGGCAGAGTCCAGAAATGGCTGATTACTGGGGACAAATATTAAGGGTTGTGGGTGGGCTATTGGCTTTGCCAGTGTGTTTTAGCCATGTTGTTCACCAGTGTAGTTGCTGTTCAACATGGCTAAAAGATAGTGACATAGAGGAAAGTGGCATAGAGTTGAATGGCGAAGAGCAGAATATTATAGAGTGGAGTAGCAGAAAGTGTTGTGTATTGGAGTGGCATAGTGTGGAATCGCATAGTAGCATGCACTGGAGTGCCATACAGTGGATTGGTGTAGAGTGCATTGGCGTAGAGTTGCACAGTGCAGTGGCATTGAATTCAGTGGCTTAGAAGGCAGCGGGGTAGAGTGGAGTGGTGCATAGTAGACTGGAGTGGCGCAGAGTAGAGTGGTGTAGAGTTGAGTGATGCAGAAGGCAGTAGCTCAGAGTAAAATTGATTGGCATAGAGTGCAGTGGAGTAGAGTGGAGTAGTGCAGAGTAGAGTGGCATATAGTTCAGTGGCGGACAGTGCACTGTTTGCAGAGTAGTGTGTCAGAGTGCAGTGGAGTAGAGAGCAGTGGTGTGGAGTTAGTGATGCAGAGTAGAGTGCAGTGGCATGCCCTGCAGTGACAGAGTGCAGTTGTGTAGAGTGCCTAGGCATGAAGTGCAGTAGTTAAAAGTACAGCGGCGTGGAGTGGCGCAGAGTGGAGTAAAGTGGAATAGTGTGCAGTGGCATAGCTGAGGTTGTTTTAGAGCAGAGTGAAGTGGCATAAAGTGGAGTCGTGCAGGGTAGAGTGCAGTTGCATAGAGTGGCATAAAGTGTAATGGCGTACAGTAAGGTGATGTAGAGTGCAGTGGTATAGTGTGCAGTGGTGCAGAGTAAATTAGAGTGGCGTACAGTGGATTGGCATAGAGTGCAGCGGATAAAGTTTACTGTTACAGAGTAAAGTTTATTGGCGTAGACTGTATTGGCACACAGTGCAGTGGCGTAGAGTGCAGACAGCGCATAACATTTGATCTCAGTCTTTGAATGCACAGCGGTTGTGATGAGATAAGAACAAGATTTCAAGGCCAGTTAACAGAAAGTGAGTTCCTGAAAGGATCCAGAAAACACAGTGTTCGCAAGGGAGGAACTAACTGAACCTGGAGAGCCTATAAAAAATAAAGCCAGCAAATAGAAGCTAAAAAGTGAGAGTTACAAACCAGAAAGCGTGTCAACGAGTGGAATGCATTACTTATTCAAATTTATGAAAGTCCCCGACATGTCTTCAGCAAAGCAGAGAGCTGTGCTGTCTGCTATGCTGTGACCTAAAAATAGATAGACAGTACACATTTTGGGCAAATTGTCTTTTTTTTACTTTCCTGCACATGTTCCTCTTCACTTTAATGCCCTTTTATCCTGTAGAAATCTGTTCATCTCCATCCACACCCACAGCCTTTGTTCTATATTCTCATCTATTTTAAGTACTCAGATTATTCTTTTAACTTTTGTAAACTAGGGTGCGAGTTGACCAAGTGCAAATAAATATTGAAAAACAATTAGGTGTCTACACTTGCTCAAGTGTGGTATAGTGCTGCACAAAAGAGAAAGGATTACCCACAGAGTGCGTTCAGTCCACCCAAGAGGCATTACATTATGGTAATAAGTGACAGGCCTAATTTTTCCTTAGGACATCTTTGAAAACTTCACTAATGCCTGTACCCAGTTCCACCACTAACGACGAGGGCAGAGCTGTAGGTGATCTCAACACCCAATGACACACATAGAAAGGCTGAGTTTGGCCTTTAGAACTCATAAGAGTGGTTCAGGAAGTGCTTAACTGACTGAGCTCTCTAAAGGTCTTTGTATCGTGGGGTATCATAACGCGTGCCTTTGACCGGGCCACTGTCTGGTAAACCCTCGGCTGTCAGCGTCTTAGCATGAAGATGTCTTTCAGCCATCCCTGGTTTTCACTTTGAAGTCCTGAGCATGCTGGAACTCATATGTCTGTGCAAATAAGGGTCATTTTGATTCCAGATTGCGTAGTGTTGCTGTCTGTAAGGCCAGGGCAGGCTGAATGTCACTCATATGATGACAGGTCAGCCGACCCCTGTGCGCACACCAGCCTGGTGGAGGAACCTCCCTGACAGGTCCCCATTACACTCAATTCCATTAACATAGGTAACTACTCATGTTACCTGCTACATTTTCAATGTTTTTAAGTGCTATAAAACAAGTTAATACTATTATGTTTGAAAAAAATACTACTACAAAACAGCTTAATTTGCTGCGTCTTCCTTTTGAGCTGATATGTTGCTCAGGCACAGGACAAATGTCATGGAAAAAGAGACAGGAGCATCTCTAGTGAGACATTTTAAGAATAGTAAAAATATCTTGCAGGATCTCCTGCCCTTCAGTGACAGTCAGCCTAGAGACCATCAGCTGAAGAAAGATCAAACTTCAGTCCAGTGACCAGGTTATTAATCTTCAGGAGTTATAAGATTATGCATTTTTATAGCCCTCTGTACATTGTGTAGCAATACTCAAACTGTAAGTTGATCACTGAGTCAGTTTATTGCACAAGCACAATAATGGTGCAGGGGAAAGAAACAATCTTTTTAAGTTTTCTGATAATAAGGAATCCATTTCTCACAGCATGGTTAACTTGATATGCCTTGCCTGATGTCGATACTAGCCTTTTTCCTTAGGGAAGTCCCATTCCCCCAAGTCAAGTACCTGTGTAGCTGCTAACCTATTGTTTATGTAATTGATGCTACCAGGTGTAGTGTATAAGTATTTAAGTTCATGCCTGACATGGTGTGGCTGGGATTTACTTTCATGTTAAGAGAGCTGTGCCTGACTTTGTGAAGGTTTCTCCTCTTCTTCCATGTACTGTTCTAATTTCTTCCTCGCATTCAGCTTTAAAATAGGAGTTGCAAACTTTGCTGACTTATGAAGATGAACACTGACATACATCTAGCCTCGGTTGTTCTGAGTCTTACTTTCCCTTGCTCTGAGTTTTCTGCTTATGGCTGTCAGGATGGGTACATGGATTGGAGAACCTCCACACTCTTACAAACGAAACATGAATCCAGTTGTGAAGTCAACACAGTTGTGAAGTCAACTCCTCCAAATAGTATTGGATCAACTTTGGAAACCCAGACAATCAACAAGGAATGTTCACAGTTCAGCAAGCAGGGAAAAGGAATTGGAGAGGAAACTATTGGATATGGAGCCTTACCTTGACTGCTGTAGACACTCACGTAGGAGATTGGCTGTGCACCACAGCACCAAGCTTGCTATGTCCAAGAAGCTCTGCTCCTCTTCCGCGACCAAAAACCCCACATGCAACAGCAGCTTCTCGAGCAGCTTGTGTTCATTCCTGAAACACAGCGACTTGTACCCCTGCCGGGCAGAGCCCTGCAGCCATCCCCCTGAAGTGGGCGAATTCCCAGCACAACAGGCACAGGCAGTGCAGTTATTACTGCACATGTCCTCGCGCCCAGCCCCGGCTGCAAAGTGCACGCCAGGCTTGCATCAGCACGTGCAGCAGAGCCAGCCCAGGCACCGCCATGGCAAAATAGAAGAAAACTTTAGGTAGCATTTCCCAAGACTGCCCATACTCCTTGCACAGGCTTGCAGGACACCAAAGAAAGCACCAGCTGATCACTGCCAATGCTGCAGTCTGCCTGCCTCCATCTTGGATGTAACCTTTACTCTCACCCATGGCTCTGGCACATGGTCTGCTCGTTGGACGGTAGGAAAAGGGGCTGATGTTTAGTAATCAATGAAAGGGCTCCATTGGAGACCTTATGAGCCCAGCCAAAGCAGCAGACATGGACCCGAGCTCTGCACATACAAGGAGCAGTCTGGGGCGGCACTGGGTGGGAAGCGAAGGTGCAATAAAATACTGGGGCTGAAGCTGAACACGCACCCACAGTGTAACACACTCAGGAACAACATTTTAAAAATAGCACCTCAAGGGGACAGATAAGAACTAAAGCATAAAGATACAGTACTTGATCCCTGCTCCCTGGCAGGGAACGAAAGACAAAATGGAGGGACAACGAGGAAGGATTGTGCATTAGCAAGCAAGGATTTTTAAAGGACACTGAAACAAATGAAAAGCAGTGTTTTAAGCTCACAAAAAAGTATATGCTAAATTATATACAATAGGTCTTGAAAGCTCGAGCTAAAAGGGGGCCCATTTTCTCCTGTTAAAAATGCTCTCAGCTGTTCTGGTGGGAAGGGTTAGAAGAGATTCCATTCCTATCTTATTCTTGGTAACAAAAAAAGAGGAATGTCATTAGACATCTGCTGTCCATACTGCATTTTCCGAACATTACTTTAAGGGGATTTACTGTTTTATCTTGAAGATGCTTACTTGCATATGGCACCTCACTTCTGTAAATTAGAAACCTGCATTTCACTAGTCACATCTGCAGGTGCATCCATTCAGTTTGTTTGACATTTCATGTGTTTAAAAATGTCACCTTAATGGCAGTCATCTTACAAATTTGGATGTTTTAGTTTCTGATCATCATATGCATGATTGATTGATTAATGCTTTTGGACTCCCCCTAGTACACAGACCGAGGCAAGAGCCTTCTTAGGCCTCACTGGGTACTACAGGAGGTTCATTGAGAATTATGGCTCCATTGTAGCCCCGCTTAATACCTCACATGTAAAATAATGCCTAAAAGAGTTTTATTGACAGCCAGCTGTCAAAAAGCTTTTGAGGACCTGAAAGAGGCCATGTGCTCTGCACCTGTGTTAAAAAGCCATGACTACTCCAAGAAGTTCATAGTTCAGACTGATGGTTCAGAGGTAGGGGTTGGGGCAGTTCTTTCACAACTTAAGACTGAGGGCCAGGGTGAACCAGTTGCTTTCATAAGCAGAAGGTTGACCCCCAGAGAGAGGCATTGGTCAGCTATAGAAAGGGAGGCCTTTGCTGTGGTCTGGGCCTTGAAGAAACTAAGGCCATACTTGTTTGGCACTCACTTCATTGTTCAAACAGATCACAAGGCCCTTCTTTGGCTCAAACAGATGAAAGGAGAAAACCCCAAATTGTTAATATCTCTACAGGGAATGGACTATACAGTGGAACATAGACCTGGGAGTAACCACTCCAATGTAGATAGACTCTCCAGATATTTCCGCTTACACAATGAAGAGTCATCTGGGCAAGGTTAGCCTTCTTGTCCTTCGCTCTTCCTGCACGGCCTGAGTTTATCTCTGAAAATGGTTTGCTACTCGCTCGACCCAGAGAACCCGACTAAATCATGCAAGGCAAGGGGTCCATTTCAAGAACACCCGCGAGACTGCTCAAGCCATCAAGAGTATGCATATCCGTAAAGCCACCAAATACCTGAAGGATGTCTCTCTTCAGAAGCAATGTGTCCCTTTCCGTCGCTACAGTGGTGGAGTTGGAAGTTGTGCCCAGGCCAAGCAGTGGGGTAGGACCCAGGGACGTTGGCCTAAAAAGAGTGCTGACTTTTTACTTCATATGCTGAAAAGTGCAGAGAGTAACGCTGAACTCAAGGGTCTGAATGTTGATTCACTGGTCATCGAGCACAGCCAAGTGAACAAGGCACCCAAAATGCGCTGAAGTACATACCGAGCTCATGGCCGAATCAACCCCTACATGAACTGTCCCTGTCATATTGAGATGATATTCACTGAAAAAGAGCAGATTGTGCCTAAACCAGATGAGGAAGTTGCTATAAAGAAAAAGGTGTCTCAAAAGAAACTAAAAAAGCAGAAGCTAATGGCTCGGGATTAAGTCTCAGCGGTTGTAAATATAGAGATAAACTCTGTCCTGTGTATATTTATCCTTCGTTGGGGGGGGGTGTAGGAAAGTGCCCTTTTTCTTGCCATGGTTACCCCCATTTTCAGCCTGTTGTCAGTGTTCACTGGGATCCTGCTAACCAGGACCCCAGTGATTATGCTCTCTCCCTTCTAACTTGGTAACTGTACCTTTTTCTTCCCACAATTGGCATACTGGTCCACTTATGTAAGTCCCTTGTATATAGTACCTAGATACCCACGGTATTAGGATTCCAGGGGATCCCTATGGGCTGCAGCAGTCATTCTGCCACCCATAGGAAGCCCATGGAAAGGGTTCTGCAGGCCTGCCATTGCAGTCTGCGTGAAACCGTTGCATGCACCCTTTTTCACCCCAGTTCACTGCACCAGGTCACTCTTAAGTCACTCCTACTCTATGATAGGGCCTCTCAGCCCATAGGGCAGGGTGCAGGTACCTGTGTGTGAGGGCACCCCTGCACTAGCAGAGGTGCCCCCACAAACTCCAGGCCCAGTTTCCTGGACTTTGTGAGTGCGGGGATGGTATTTTAGGCGTGTACTGAACGTAGGTCACTACCTATGTCCAGCTACATAATGGTAACTTCGAACCTGTCCATCTTTGGTATCAAACATGTCGGAATCATACCCCAATACTCTTGTAAGTATTGGAAGTATAAATCCATGAACTCTGGGGGCTCCTTAGAGGACCCCCAGTATTGCTACCACCAGTCTTATAGGGCTTTCCGGGCAGCCCAAGCTGCTACCACCCTTCAGACAGGTTTCTGCCCTCCTGCTGCTTGATCTGATCAAACCCAGGAAGGCAGAACTAAGGATTTCCTTTGGGAGAGGGCGGTAACACCTTTTCTCTTTTGAAATAGGCGTGACTGGCTTGGGAGGGGTAGCCTCCCCAAGGTACTGGTATGCTTTGCAGGGCACATTTGGTGCCCACTGTGCGTAAACACACCGGTTTAGGGACCCGAGCCCCTGCTCTTGCGCGAAACTGGACAATGGAAAAGGGGAGTGACCACTCCCCTGTCCACCACCACCCCATGGATGGTGCTCAGAGCTCCTGTAGTGCAGAGGTCTCCAAACTTTCCAATGCCGCACCCCCCAGTTGAAAAATAAAAATCATTGTCTCCCCCCCTCAGAATTTTTCACAATTATTTTATAAAGATGGCAATGTTTAAATATGTCTAGACCTATTTAAACATTGCCCTTAAGTACTGTTACCTTTTTAAAAATGCAATAGCATGCTTCTGCTTAAAACAAAACTTTATCTGTATAATGCTTCTTTTGGCCAGAGCCTGGCGCCACCCTGGGATCACTGGAGGCCCCCCCCTAGGGGGGACTGCCCCCCAGTTTGAAGACCTCCGCTCTAGAGTGTCCCTGGGTTCTGCCATCTTGTCTCCAAGGTTGGCAGGGAACTCTGGGAGCATCTGAGTGGCCAGGCCAGGCAGGTGACATCAGAGCCCCCTTCTGATAGGTGCTTAACTGACTAGGTGACCAATCTCCCTATCAGAGCCATTTAGGGGTCTCTCTATTGGGGGGTCCTCTGATTCTGCCTGCAAGATTCTGGCAGGAGTCCTCTGCAACCTCTACTTTGACTTCTGGCCTCCGGAACTGCGACTGGAACCTCCAGGACCTGACAATCTGCCTCCAAGAAGAACTCTTCTGCAACACTGTTTCCAGGGCTTCTGCCAGAAATTGCAACATTTCCACCGGCTGTGCATCCACTGAGGGCAGCGTGTCTTCAGTCTGCACTAGAAGAAAGAAGGAATCTCCCTTGGAGTGAAGGAGTCACTCCCCTGCATTCAGAGGCACCGGCTGCAATGGCGACAGGCTGCATGGCTCTCCCCTCATCTTGAGCTGCGTGGATCCTGCATCATGGGTGGTGTTCCGGAGTTGTCCCCTTGGTCCTCTCTGCCAGCTGTCCAACTTTGGTGGAGGTAAGACCTTGCCTTCCCACGCAGGGCAGTACCCCTGTGCACTGCATCTCTTGCAGCTGCTAAGGCTTGTTTGCATCTCCTCCAAGGGCTCTTTAGGCAACATGTAGCTCCATTCCCCAGCACTCCTTTCTGCGACACACAGCCCTCTGCGTGGTTCTCCTGCAGTGTGGGATCCCCTTTTTGCCCTGCTGCGTGGGCTCCTTCTTTAACTTCTGTGTCCCCATCCTGTGGGACTCCTGTGGGCGCTTCCGCTGCTTTTGTGGGTTATCTGTGTTGCTGAGGGTCCCCTGTGACTTCCCCTCCTGGGTTGAGTCCTTCTGGGCCTTGCTGGTCTCCGGCAGCACCACTTTTCCACTAACCGCAAATTTGCCTTTGCCAAGGCTTGTTGGTGGAATTCCTGCACCGACACCCGTCTGCAATCTTCACTCCAGCCTGGGGCATCTTCTGCATCCAACAGGAACTCTTCTCCTGCTCCAGGGCTGCAGTGCTGACCTGTTCGACCAACTCCTTCAAGTACAGCTGGGTGGGTAGTAGCTCCTATTCCTCCTAGACTCCACTGTGACTTTTGGACTTGGTCCTGTCTCTCCACAGGTCTTACTCTTCAGCCTTGGCTGCACATCCACAGCTGCCTCTAGAGAGCCTGGCTTCTAGAGACTGCCTACACATCACTAAGAGGGGATACCTGGTATAACGTGTAAGTACCTTAGGTACCCACCACACACCAGGCAAGCTTCCTACACTGCTTCTTTGCAGACGGGGCCAGCCTACAGGGTGGACAGGGAATCCATTGGGGGGAGGGGGAGGTAGTCGAGATGATCTCCTCTGCTATATAGGAGAGCCATAGGAAAAACCTTTCTGACCCACACTCAAACTGTGGTACACATCTGGCTGGAGACAAATAGGTTTCTGGGCTGGGAATTAAAGTTGACAGAGAAAACACCACTATGATGACTTTTTGAGGGAAGTTGGAGGGCTGCCAGGATTTACTAAGTAAGGGCTTGCTTGTAATTGACTGCCTAGGGGACATCTGAAGAGACAGAGCATACATCTCCTTTGAAGGCCTGCAGAATGAATATGGGATGGCTGCACCTGAATGCTACTGTCATTTGCAGTTAGGGCGTGCACTGAGAAAAATACCCTGGCTTCCTGCCTCTGGAGGACTGTTTCCTCCTGGACCCTGTGTTGCAGAACGCAGTCTCCCGAACATATAAGAAGACTGCCTCGGATCCATTGAGTGCTTTGAGAGAGGCCTGGGAGAGTGACCTTCTGCTAATTGAAGATAATGACTGGGTGGAAGCAGTGCAGAGGCCCAGGGAAGTGGCAATCCGGACCCGATTTCGCCTTGTCCAGTTGGGAATACTGCATAGGTCGTACTGCTCCAGAACACTTCTGTTTCGCCTTGGAAGATATGAGTTAGATCTGTGCAATAGAGGATGTGGCCAAATGGGGACGTTCTACCACCTACTTTTTGCCTTTCCTTCTATCCAGTAATATTGGAGTGAGGTAGCACAAACAATGGCCCATGTGACTGGCCTTACTGTTCCTGTAATAAGCACGTTGGTTCCTACTACAGATAATGTGCAAGGAAGTATGGCTCAGGTACCAGACGATTTAGCTGACACTGGCAGCAGGGTTGGCTAAATTCAATATAACGAGAACCTATGGTGCAGACAGACCACCTAGAGTCGAAAATTGGGAATGTGACTTAGATTGGTGCCAGCGTGCTGAACAGGTGATATACCAAAGTAGAGTATGCCCTAAAAACTAGATGAAGGTGTGGGGCAATTTGCTAAATTACAGAGATGGAAGCTGAGGGGATATTAGACCCTGCTGCTAGGATTGAGATTTTGATACAGGAGTTGCACTGTTAATAATTACAATGTATTCACCTCTGCTGTGTAGGCTAAAATTGAGTCTCCATTGTTGCTGACCCTGTTGCTAATTTACTGCCATTATGTACTGTGCACTGTGCAGGTGTTTAATACCAAAAAAATATTAAAAAAACAGATCTTTATGGACAACTATATAGATGGCACTAAAGTAAACTCAGTCCCAATTTTGAAAGAAAGTCAGGAAAGTACAGCCACAGGTATGTTCTTTGAATTGGGTCTGATTAATGACTTTCATAAATGTCAAAGAGTTTACTAATATAGGCGTAGAAACCCTACTCCCAGCAAACAATTGTGAATGTAAATCTGCAGCGCGATTGCCAACACGCTTTACTTACAGCCCCTTTTTTAAAACCATGTTTTGCTCCATCCTTTGTCAGAGGTAAGTTTCCAACCTTTTTCCGAGTGTGGAACGAGATTTGTAAAGAAGTTGAACACCCCTAAACATGCAAATTTGTTGGATGTTTCAAAATCAGAAGCTTGCTAGAATCCAAACCTGATATAATATGATCCCTGATGTAATCAGACAGGCTGGTAACAGTGTTCTGATATGAGGGTGCAACCTTAATTTGTCACCTCAATGCAGGGCACCAAAAGGGATGAGGATTATTTTTACAGGAAAAGTTGCTTTCTGAAGCATCCTGTCCGTTGGATAAGTAGATATTTTATAATATTCCACACCCATGGTCCCCTTGTCCTAGTGGCTCTCATTTTATTGGACACCTAAGGTTACTTTGCTTAAGTTTCAGATGAGGTAATGTAGTTAAATGTTATGTCTGTGAATATACATACCCTTTACTGTATATTATACACATATCACGGAGTCACGCAGTTCTAGGGTAACTTGCAGTATCCTTTTAACATACAGCAGAGAGTAGTTTATCCTAAATAATGCAGTCACACAGTGGCATTTTCCCTAAAAGCAAGAATACTTAATTTGTAGCTGTTTCATACAGTGCATAATTTGTAAATTCAGAGGTGCCGGTGCTGAAAGCCCTTCTCTTAAACACGCGGCTGCTGTAATTAAATCTGCCAGCACTGAATACTGAGGCAGCGTAATCTTGAAGCCATCTCGGGCCTCTTCAATCCATTTACGGCCACCCCTGCCCCTTAAGCTCATCCTGCAACTTTCTACTTTCTCCCTATATGACGCTTTTTAGTTTTTCCTTCTTCCGTCTTTCACATATGTGTCTTTTGCTCGCAGCAAATGCTTGAGGCATAAGAATAAGCCCCGGCCCTCACAAATAAGGGCCGGTGCTCAGCACCGGAAACAACAAGCATAAATTAAGAACTGGTTTCATATGAAAAGGATAATGGGGTTGCTGATGTGTGTAACACATGAGACATTTATATATATTTTCAAGCATTTAATGTATGTCACTTTTATCAAAAATATGTACACCAGAAGGTGTAGTGACATGTAAATTGATTGCTTTTTTGTGTAATAACCTCTAAAAGTGCAATAAATAAGTAACACATTACTGCTATTAGGAGGTTGTTGTCGGGAAGTAATAGCTGAGAAGAATTAAAAAGCTAGCTTTCCTTATCATTGTTTCCACAATAGCGATTTTGTTTTTCGTTTAACAGTGGCATTTGACTGTGGCAGCAAGCATTGTGATGCTTATTGTTGACTATTTGCTATTGTGACTGGACTAAAATAGGAAAATTTGAAGTAGGCTTTTACACCTAAATCAAAGGCTTCTGTGTTCTTTTGCCAAGACTGCAATAACCAAAAATGACAAAGTTGAATAATTAGGGTACTGGTGATTTTTTTTTTTTTTTTGCTTGCAAAACTTGCCTTGACACACACTATTATTATGTGATCTTCCTCTCATCCTGCATATTGTGGAGGGCTCTTCACCTAGGCAGTGGACAGTAATTCAAGAATCCATTAAGTCATAAAAGTTTTCCTTAAGAGACATGCGGTATTTGTTTTGATCTAACATGCTGACCACAGAAACGAGGACGAACAGCAGTGTCATGAACATTTTAGGGTATATGGGTCCCAAAAAGGTGAACTGAATGTGACTGCTCTTGGGTTCTGTCTTTATTAATTACATTAAGATGCGCTAGCT